>NC_143220.1:10111423-11382463 GCF_030267445.1 Bombyx mandarina | reverse complement strand
AACCCGCTGTGACTAATTACTTTGAAACTTCGCCCGAAATTGTCGTAGTTGGCTTTGTAATTTGTAAGTTTAGCACTTTTTGTTTGCTCAGTTTAAATTGGCATTTCTCTGTGCACTGTCTCGGAATATTGAAATAGCTTTTGTGATCAATTCCTTTTACTAACATTTTCGTTGAGAAAACAATTTAATGTTCCATATTAAAGTTAACATTTTTTTGGGAACGAAGTTCCTTATGGGACGATGCGGAGGGGTACCCTAACCGGAAAAAAACGTCCGTAACGTAAGATTTTTATTAGTAATGCACACAGTGTACGACTTAACTTTGTAATAACGTACAAAACAATTACATATTTTTTTATCATTCATTGACCACGATCTCAGAGCGTTCGTTTGCGCAATACACTAACTCTTATGCAAACAACCGTGCATGAAGTGTACCACAATAAGTTCGCAAGCTACCGAATGACCGTAGGTTGTTGCGAAACCTCCAGTTTTGTTTTCTTTATACCTCGAATAGAACTTAAAATTAATATTTTTATAATAAGGAACTTCGTTTCTATCCGTTGTTCCACGACACCACACATCTTTTTTTTTTGTAATGCAATTGCTTGGTAAGAAAACCTAAAGAAAAACCAAAAAAAATAAACTCGCCTTAGAAAATTGTTTCATCCCATTTTCAAACAGTCTCATCTTCTCGGTCACCGCGACTTGCCCTCGTCTATGTGTCCATATATTTTTAGTGGGCTCTATCGGTGAATTCCTTAGGCCCGAGGCAGATATAATGACCAACGAACGCTTTCGTCGGAGCTTATTTTCCTGTACCCACGAGCGTTTCACCAAATTGGGCCGCGTGACTTGCTACACTAGGCGTCAAATTACTTTTGGGCTACAACGGGTGGGACTACACGACTAAAAAAACATTTACATAGACGTAAACATAGTATTTGACCAATTTTTTTAAGGTTTGCTTCGGCGGACGAACTCAGGGCCCACCTGGCGTTACATTAAAAAACATGATTTGAGAACATACTATGGTTGATAACCTTCGTGAGAAGTTATTAAATTCACTTAAATACACTGACTCGTTCAAGTTAAAATGCTATATTTTTAATGTTTATCGGACTTGACCAATACATTATAGTCAATGCGGTGGGTTTTATCGACGCGCCTCCGTGTTTGCTCTCAGTCTGCACGCGTACCGAAGAATCGATTCAAGCTCGAAGTAATAGCTTGAACCGATAACATCCGCCCGCCTAAAGGTATGTGCGAGCTGTTCGTTTAAAAATTTATCCGGTTTTGTTCAGGCGAAGAGGACATTTTACGGTTTTTGACTGACTTTTTATTCGTTTCATTGTAAGTATATCAGAGGAAGTGTAAAATTAGTCCTGGTAATCAACAAATTAAAGAGCGGACGGTTAGCGTGGTATGGACATGTGATGCGTAGAGAGAAGATGCAGGTGACTAGGAGATGTATGGAAATGGTAGGAGCAAGGTGCAAGGGGGAAGATGTCGACCGAAGAAGACATGGATGGAGTGTGTGAATGACGATATGAGAGAGAGAGAGAGGAGTGAGTGTTGAGATGACGGCTGAGAGAAGAGAATGGAAGAGAAAAATTTACTGTGCCGACCCCACCTAGTGGGATAAGGTAAAAAAAAGAATAGTAAATATTGATGGAATTTAGTATTTTTGTATTTACACTAGCGACCCGCCCTCGCTTCGCTTCGGAAACATTAAAACACACATGAAACCAAAAAAAAAATTAAAAAAAAAAAAAAAAAGTAGCCTATGTTCATCAGGGACAGTGTCGGCTTCTAATGGAAAAAGAATTTTTCAAATCGGTCCAGTAGTTTCGGAGCCTATTCGAAACAAACAAACAAACAAATCTTTCCTCTTTATAATATTAGTATAGATTAATTACCATAATGCTCAGCTTACAACAAATACAGGAGGATTTTATTTTGTAACCATTAGTTTACAATGTTTATCCATTAATTCATAGTTCGCTTAGCAGGCCTGAAGTAGGGATGGCGATCTCAAATCGATTAATCGAAGAATCGATTTCTCGGACCAAATAAATCGATTTTTTAAATCGATATGTCGTACTGAATCGATTCAGTGAATCGATATTTTACCCTTGAAAATCGACTTTCGATTTTTTCTGTTTTGGTAAAAAAAAATTTATCTAGAATTAGCTGAATGTACTCACAATATTACGGCATTGCCAGTTAAATGTTTAATTACTTAAAAACTCGCGAGATGGCGGTATGTTTAGTTTTCGTCGCTTCTCTTTAGTAAAAAAAAAGTTACGTTGGTAATCTTTGACTTTGTTGATTGATATTGCGTCATTGTTTTGTCTTGTTATTATTCATTCATTTGTTTATATATATGCCTTGATTGGCTGATTGTTGTAATACACATACTGTGATTAGGGAAATAAATATTTATTTCTATGTAGTGTTTGTTACGGAATAAAAATTCATTTTACTGACGATGTAGCCTGTTCTCGAGCAATAAATAGAATAAATGCTTCAATTTTAGATATTCAATCACAGCAACAACTTCCACAAAATAATAGTGAAGAATTCGACGCAATAGAAGGGACTGATTTAGAAAAAGGAATTTGGGATTTTCATAAGTTGCTTGTCAAAAAGCAACTCTCTACATGTAATACACTTGCACTGGAAAGTCAAGGCTTAAACGAAGAGTTTAAACACTATTTATCACAGGCAGTTGTGCACCTAAAGTATGATCCTATACTTTATTGGCAAGAACAAAAAAACTCTATTTATCACCATGTTCACTCAATAGCCGTGATGTATATGAGTATCGTAGGATCATCTGTTCCCTATGAGCGCCTTTTTTCGATTGCCGGCAACATCGCAAGTGATGAGCCGAACCGCTTGGATCCCATTAGACTTGACAAATTGTTGTTTTTAAAAAGCTTAGATATGAAGCATTGGGAACTATAAGCTATTGTTATCTACTCTCTTAACTTTTTAATGTAACAAATACATTTAGAAAATAAATGTCTTCTTTTATATCTGATCTGATATTTTGATATGGTAATAAAAATAATTGTAATTATCGAATTCCCTGAACTAATAAATTCCTGATTTTACTGATAAGAGATCCCAGAGATTGTTTATTATGGTATCTAATTTTGTTTTTCATAAAATGGATTTATATTTACATCGTAAATACAAATTTGAAAAAAAATCGATTTTTTAGAAATCGATTTATTAGACCTCGATTTTTTTATGAATCGATTTATCAGGTTACGATTCGAATCGATTTAAAAATCGATCTTTTTTGGAAAGAATCGCCATCCCTAGCCTGAAGGCTCAGAGCGCTGTTTCAGAATACGCCACTGCGCGTTGTCAAAGTGTTTTGTTTATTGATTTAGATACGAATATCCACAGATTCGGCAGAATCTGGCGCCAAGTTCGTTCAAAAATCCCGTTGTAAACGGAGCGCCAGACTACCGATACTCATGTCTATATGATATTTAGTGGTTCCATAACGCGTGAATGCCATCGCCTCTTTGATCTCAAGATATGAGGTCGATGCCTCAATCGTATAGCTGTCTCGCCATTGAAACCGGAATACGTGGCTGCTTCGCTTCAGAATTCAACAATACGGTGTTAACTGCCCTAGTGAGCTCATAAGGTTCATAATCACTCAAACAATTAGATAAGTAGCGACAACTTATCAAACAATAGTTACTCCTTAAAGACAAGACATTGAAACTATTAAGCAATAGGCAGTGACCCAGTAATCTCTGATGTCAATAGGGCATAGTTGACCTTCGCCACCAGATCGGTTGTAAGATAGTCGTAACTTCTAAAGAAAATAAAAAGAGCTTTGCTTCACGTACTCCCCTAATTACTCAAAACATAAAAAATATGCGTGGTGTCGTGGGACACCGGATAGGAACGAAGTTCCTTATTGTAAAAATATATTTTTTTAAGTTTTATTCGAGGTTTAAAGAAAATAATGGTTCGGGTATACATTTTTTATTGTGATTTCTTTATTGATAAAAAAAAAAAACTACTTTACAAAGTTAATAACTTTATTTTATTCACAATGAATTATATAAAATATATAATAATAATATACAAAAAAACAGCTATTTATATGAATAATAATAATAACCGTCATCACGTAGACTATAGGTACATTAGACACTGTATAGCCATCATACTAAGACTATAACATAAATAATAAAAATCTTACGTTACGGACGTTTTTTCCCGGTTAGCCCTCCGCATCGTCCCATAAGGAACTTCGTTTCAAAAACCAACAGAATATTCTACTACTAAACTATAGATTTTCTGTTTCTATTCTCATTACCAACATTCGGCCTTTATGCCGTAATATTTAATCCTTAGTTACAATTTTCCCAAGCCAGGTGCGGTTCACTTACATAGAATATTTATTTGATTCTGTGTATAATAAACGAGGGTGAACAGGGGGAACTATCGGACACCTATAATTACAGAATGTTTAGTGGGGTTTAGTATTGTTAGGGGTTTTCGGGAAATATTCGATTTTAGTCAGCGTTACGTTCAGATCGTATCTTTTGAAGATTTATGTCTATACGTATTACTTTTAAAAGTAAAACTGACTAATATTAAGAGAAAGTTGTCATAATAATGAATAAATAATCAGACACGATTTCCTTTCTTCTTCGTCGCTTTCTTCATTGCTGAAGGTCGTGTCCCTGAAACTTGACCGTGGCCTGTCTCGTAAGCTGTTTCCACCTCGTCCGGTTCTCGGCTTCTCGAATTGCGATTGCGACTGGCAGCCCAGTTAGGGCGGTTATTTAATCACACCAACAGCTAGGTAGACAAGATTATGTGGCCACAAACTAGGATTATCTGTACTATGGGAACCAGATACTTATATAAATTCAACTATACACCTATATATGTAGATTATATACACACACGTATATAACAATATGTAGATTATATACTGTGATTAACACGTTGACTACCATGTAAGTCACAGGTGACATGCGTGGCACACTAAAGCAATTATGTCGATTTCTCTCTTCGATCTTCTTACTAAGGCGCTGGTATATCTAGTAGACCATGGGAAAGCCGAATCCGAAGATATTGAGAATGAATCTATTTTTAAGAGACTTAAAAGGCTAAAACATAAATTAACAAAGAAAAGAAGGCTATGCAATCTAGACGCTTCGTAACAGAAATCGACATAATTACTTCAGTGCGCCGCGTAGGGCACCGGTGGCCCTACATGTCAGTCAAAGGATTAAATGAGAAAAAAAACCAGTTAAACGCATAAACATTTGCCCGAACTGGAAACCAAACCCGCGCTCCTCAGACCTGCAGTCAGGGGCGCCCCCACTCAGTCAGTCAAACAAATAACGTCGATAATGACTACAACTAATACATGTATACAAGTGGGGATCAAATAAAGATGTCTATATATCACTTTGCATAGATATCGAGCTCATAGAACATTGTTACTGAAAAAGAGCCATTCTATGGATTTGAGACAAACAAATTAACGCTGTCTATTCCAATTTCCGACTCTGCATGACAAGGATACGCTCGAAAATTCTTTACGAAGACCCGGAGACAGCGATAACAGATTATGACCTCAGACAATGACGCATTACTAAAACTTAGCCAAGTTTCATTTTAAAACATAGTCTCTGTAGCGACATACATATGATTTACTGTGCCAACCAATACAATTACTTAGCTCGATAGTTTTGCCTATCAATCAGGAAATACGACTTCTTTGCTATTCTAGGCAGACGTGCATATCGTCTTTTCGCATTAAAAGTTTACAATTTCCACAAATATTCGAAATTGAGTTAATATGCGGAAGCATTTGGTATCGTCAGTATTTTTCTCATAAATACTGTCAAAAGAGCGTAGTTTAGTATTAGTTTTTTTTTTTTTTTAGTTTACCTATATTTTGACTACTATTAACAAAATTAATACATAATTTTATCTTACTTTAAAAGACAGATAATGTAACTAGTAAAAAATAAAAAATAATTGTTGCAAAGATGATTAGTATTAAAAATGTCACACGTTAAACCTTTAATACACTCTCCTGTAAAATTTGTAAGTTTTGAGATTATACAGTTTTAATGCGAGAAGACGATATGTTTATACATACAGCTTACGTTATAGTCACCGTCGTTCATGGATATCGGCAATGTTATTGGCATAGCCAAGTCGCTGTCTATTGGCAAGGATTCTCCTCAAATTCTTTGAACTCGAAGATCGGACTTCAGTGAGGGAGTGCAATGGGAGTTGTTTTTGGGTAGGGCCTTAAAACATTCTGGGGCCTGCGGTCTACACCTACAATCCGCAGTCCGTCAAGTCCCACATACCTCGTAGCAAATTCGGTCCCCTGCTCAGAAAAAAAATTGTGAGTCATAACTTGGTCTACCCATAGTGATAAAAAATAAACGCAAAAGGTTATAGATTTTATAAGGCTTTTGTGAAAAAATATTTTTGTAGAAAAAAATATGAACGCATTGGTAAATTTTAATTTTTTTTTATTGCTTAGATGGATGGACGAGCTCACAGCCCACCTGATGTTAAGTGGTTACTGGAGCCCATAGACATCTACAACGTAAATGCGCCACCCACCTCGAATAATGACGATAGTGAATACGGGGATACACACACATTACCCATAGTGATAAAAAATAAACACAAACGGTATTATAAGGTTTTTGTGAAAAAAAAATTTTTTATTAATAAATATGAACGCATTGATAAATTTTAATGACGATATTGAATACGGGGACACACACACATTCACGCAGAATAAAGCTGTTCCGTTGTTTGTACGTTATGTTTCATGCTTGAATTGAAACGGGGGTCGAGTGCTTTCATTCGTATTGTTGATAAAATTTAATTAATCGAGTGTCAGGAGCATCGCGTTTATTACACTCAAAGAAATACTAATTCGGTGCCGCGGTTCCTCTCTGCATTTTTTGAATTGAATGAAATTCACTTGATAATGAAAATTATCCCTTCTGAAAGTGGCACCTGTGACAGAGAAGCTGAGGAGTGCGCGTTTGGGATGGTATGGACATGTGATGAGACGAAATGAAAATGAGGTTGGTAAGAGAGTGTTAACTATGAATGTGGAAGGATATAGAGGAAGAGGTAGACCTAAGAAGAAATGGATAGATTGTGTGAAAGACGATATGGGTAAGAGGGGAGTGAGCGAAGAAATGGTATATGATAGAAGAGTATGGAAGGAGAAAACATGTTGAGCCGACCCCAGGTGACTGGGAAAAGGGCAGGATAATGATGAATGAAAATTATCCCTTCACGAAAACGAAGGCATGTGTAATTAAAAAAAAGCGTTCTATAGGTACACTTTTTTTTGCACGCAATGGAATTTAAAATCAGATGACGCACGAGACCTACAATCACGAACGTTTCTTAGCTACCTTCGTGTTACATTAACAGATCACGAAATATGAAATAACTAAAACACCACTACTTATGTTTAGCTCAATGAACTATTCTTTTTGTTCCCGTTGAGGTAGAAATTTGGTAGTGGGTAAACGAAACCTGCGTGGTTTTAAGTGGTTACAAGTCCACAAACATCCCAATGTGATGTCACAATTCATTTTAAGGCATGACGTCTGCAAAGTATAACGGTTGAAATTGAAATTGAAACCCGAGATTGCTTTGCGTCAATAATGAACAAAATGCTATCGTGTGCGCTTATATTATATACAGCACGCTATCACTATTAATTACGAAAATTTATAAAAATGTGTGTATTCTGGGGATTCAAGTCAGAAATGTATTATAGTCCTTCATTTTCAAAAGGTTTTATTTGATTTGAAAATAAATGTATTCTGTTTGTAAGAAGATAAACTAGAGAAAGGTGTGGGCGGTGGGGGTGGAGATGACGTATGATAACCTTAAATAGAAATAGAGGACATGCTGTACCGATCCCACACAGTCAGATAAGGATTAGAAAAAAGAAATAATGAATTTGAAGGTATGTTAAAAACATTATAAACAAAATATTGAAGCTATACTCTAACTCTCTCTCTCTCTGAAGAGATACAGAGTGAAAGTCGCATGTAGGCAGCATAACGCTTTTTCGTTACGTGACGATTTCGGGAAATTATCACCGCACGCCGCCCTAAGGAACTTCATATTTAGAAATTACTAGCTGACCCGGCAAACATTGTTTTGCCATATATCAGATTTCTAGGGAATTTCTAGTGTAGAAAAAAAAACTAACTTATTGTAAGTGTGTAAGGATGTGGTAAATGAGTGAAAGAGGTATGTAGTGCTGTGAACGATGAGGAAATATATTATAATAAAAATAACAAAACCTCATTCAACCACATAATACCTCATTATAACAAAAAAAAAGTCCAAATAAAAAAAATATGTTAGGGGTGGACAACCCTAATCACTTAGGGGTATGAAAAATAGATAGTAGCCGATTCTCAGGCTTACTGAATATGCATAAAAAATTTCATGAGAATCGGTCAAGCGGTTTCGGAGGAGTATGGGAACGAACATTGTGACACAAGAATTTTATATATTAGATTACAATCTGTTTACTCGGTACACATTGCGCGCTTAGTTTTATGATTTAGTTCATCGTTTCATATCCGTGTCTTTTACTAAAGTTAAATCTTTAAATTTTATCCGCAATTTCTTCTCTAAGATTTCATTCACAAAAAATCGTCTTTCAATAGAATTTCTTAATTTTCTCCGTAACTTCCCCTCACTAACCGCCGATATATCAAGAACTTTTATGTCCTGTTAAACTTAGATGAAAAGGAATTTAATTATGTCACTCGAAGCTTAAATGTGCGAACTTTTTCGCGTGACCCGAATGAACGATTAATTTTTCGGTTGTCAGAAAACGTGGCGTCAGGGAGTGATGAATTAGTCAAAATGAGTTAATGAGTAGGCACGTAAAAATCACTATAATTAGTAATTGTATAATTTGATACGTTTTTAACTATTGAAGATTTAATTTGTTCAGGTGAATACACCCACTCGGGTTAAGCTGTTTGTTCGGCGTGAACCAGACCGTACTATAAACATCACAAGGTGAGTTTTGTTTTCCACCACAAGGCGTTTGGCCAAAATATCGATCGTATCACACAATGAGTGTTCGAGACAATAATTGCTTAATAATTGTTAATAAATGTAATAATTTAATGGTAGTAGCACGCAGTTGTGAGTCCGCACGAGTAGGTACCACCTGCCTATATCTGCCGTGAAGCAGTAATGCGTTTCGGCTTGAAGGGTGCGGCAGCCGTTGCAACTATATTGAGATCTTAAAACTCATATGTCAAAGTGGGTGGCAGCATTTACGTTGTAGATGTCTATGGGCTCCAGTAACCACTTACCACCTGGATAGCCGTGGGCTCGTCCACCCAACTAAGCAATAAAAAAATAAAAATAAAATGTTTCTTGGCAGGAATCGCTAGGATGAAGGTACCTCGGCTCACAGTAAGCACTACTGTCAGTATAAATTGGAATTTCGTGGTCAAGGAACGGTACCGATGTAGTTTCCAGTGGAATGAAATTATTAATATCGACATCAAAGTTATCCTATGTCACTCTCCTGAACTAATATTATGGCTTTTAAAAAAAATATGTTAACACGTTGCTTTATTACGACCTGAAAGAATGGCAAAAAAACACAATTTTATTGCATTTACTGCAAGACGATCAACTAAATTGAAAATCTGTAAAAGCAATTAAAGCGGATGACAATACATACAACAATTTTATAAGTTTAGTTTGACCGGCTTCAACAAAGAAATAAGATATTTTTTATTTTTTATTTATAACTTCTTATACTAGAAAGTATAAAAGCGGACTTAATGCCATAGGCATTCTCTAACAGTCTACCTTAGGGGAGTGCAGAGATGAAGCTTTGATGAAGCTAATTTTAATTTGGTTTGCTATTAAACAGTGTTTTTTTTTTGGTTTTTATGCCATATTTGTTTTTTGGCCATTAGAAACATGGGCTATTTATTCGCAGATACAATAATAAATCTACAAATACGCTATCAGTTTTTGAGAACTCAAACGGAATCGCAAATTAATAATCAGATACTAAATTCCAATTTACGAAATAGAACATGAACAATGTAGTGGCAAACTAGCTTCGCCATAAGTCTTCAATTGTATATTAAAGCAATGACGAAACAAAAAGCAAGGACTGCATAATTAAAAGAGCATGAAATTATAACTGTCGCTGGGGCGGTTAAACAACAATTAGTATAAAACCAAAGTTTCATTCCATTATTGTACAAACGGTAATTACACGAAGTTAGCTTTACAATTTGTACGAAGTTACTGTCGTCATATTGAGAACTTCGCTTTAAAATTGTGCACAAATTTAGGGGATTATTAACTGTTCTTTTGTGTGTGTTGAGAGGAAATTTCGGCTTTATCTCTATCTTAGAAACGATGCAAATTTTGTCGAGCGTATTCGTGACAGCAACTATTTAACAACTATGTAACAATAATGGCTATTAGGGGTCCGAATATACAATTAATTCTCAAGGCAAAGTAGTTCATATTGAGCAACTTTGTTTTACATTTATAGTGCTAATTGAGAAACTTTTAGAACATACTTTGGGATGTTGAGGTATCGAAATTGGAATGAAAATACTGTAGTAAAATATACGTTGATCATCACCGGCTACCAATACAATGATCTTTGCACAATCCTTAAATATTTCGGTTGCCAGGAATCCCAGGTATATGAAGAAGAACAGTAAGTTTTACGAGCTGTAGACTTTTTCAAAGCTTTTTTAAGTCATTGCATAGATTTTATCGCGGGCTTTGAGCGCCGCGACTGAATCAAAAAATTCCGTAACGAAAATAACCTGACACCCCCACTACGCCTACTATGTAGCTCGCGTTGAACACATTCACACGTTGCGCTTGTGTATTGTTTGTGAATAAGCGCGTGGCGTGACGTCACACTGCGTGCGCATCATGAAAAGTCTGCCCATCTCTCTCTCGCGCGGTCTAGCTTATGAGTGTGAAGGGGACAGTTAATGTTTTGCTTTTATTAATGTTTAATATAGCGTGATCTTGTTTTATTATTGTTTTAATATTAAATTATCATTGTCTAATTATAATTGCATAAGTTGATAAAAAATGCTATGCAATAGCTTTACCGCGGCAGTTCCCGAGTGCCACACGATTTTTTTATTATGAATTTTTGTAAGTATTCGCAGTGTAGTATATTTATTAGTGTGTCATATTAATGTACGTTTGTATGGGTATCACCGCCGTATGTATTTCTGCGGCGAAATTATATATTATATATTTGCAGGCAGTAACAGCCGTTATACTACGAGTATATAAATGTTACTTATAATTTACATTACTGGTAGAAGGGCATCTTGTAAGTCCGCAAGGTTAGGTACCACCGCTTTGCTTATTTCTGCCGTGAAGCAGTAATGCGTTTCGGTTTGAAGGGTGGGGCAGTCATTATAATTCTACTGAGACCTCAGAACTCATATCTCAAGGTGGATGACGGCATCTACGTTGTAGATGTCTATGGGCTCTGGTAACCACTTAATACCAGCTGGGCTCGTCCACCTACCTATATTATAAAAAAAAAACCTCACAAATACATGGATGGTCACATTCCTCACCTTTGAACAAGGTACAAGATGGACTTGTTCACCCATATACGGAGAAAAAAAAACTTTATCTCGTCTGCTCATAGACGATAACAAAAGGTTCATACTAATATTGACATAGAATACAAAATAATAAACCACGACAGAGTTATTGTGGCTCTATGCAATTAAAAGAGTTTTATTTTTCACAGTTTCCATACAGAATCCTAAACGTATTTGGTCGTAAATTAAGCTACGCCTTTTGAACTGAATGAATTGGTACGAACGAAATTGCTTCACTCGCATTTATAGTGTGGGCCTAATCGCATCACGTTCCTTATTAGATATCGACGAGGTATCGATTAACAAACAAGCTTAGCGTCCCAACGCGTAATCGACTTCAACCGGCGACCACGTTTGATTACCGAGTAGTGATTAACTAAATCGCACGGAAAACCCTCGGGCCAATCAGTCCTCACGTACGTTAGTATTGCCAGAATCTTAATAACAATTTCTGGTACACCATAGATTTTTCTCGGAATTCCGTTAGTGAATCATAATAAAAATCACCTATTTGTAGCCTTGGAAAATGATAAATAAATAAAGACGTTTTTAGGCTATTAAAGTCTCAGCTCACTTGGCTTTTATTTGTTACTTAAGTAAGTAACAGTAAATATATTGTCCATACCGCCCCCGACTTCCTGATATGACCATGAAACTTCGACTGTGCTAATTTATAGACTATTCTATCCTTTAAAGCCAAACGATGTACTCCGCGGTGCAAATTGACGTTATAGCAGCCCACAAGGCCTGTATGCTGGTGTATGCACAATTTTATAAACTAGAGGTCCCGCAGTAGTCCAAATTCGACTATAATTAATTGGAATTGTAAGTTTGTACACTATACTTCTATAATCACAAATTTCGCCAAGACTACACTATAAAAAATATTAACAAAGACAAACAATGTTTAATCTATTCTAAATTTGAAAACAGACGCCAAGAACAAAAGTTTGACAATAAATAGTATGCATGCGTGTGTGCGTCAAATACATGGTATGTAGTGTGTGTAATGTTTTCTTTATTGATTTAATGTATCTTTTATGCATTATTTAAAAAATATATTAGCATTGTGCACTTCTTCTCTATATTCTCTATAAGTGTGGGAAATTTCATACTCCTCCGTCCGCGTAATTTTCGTAAAAAGGGATACAAAGTTTTTGCTTCACGTATTAATCTATAGATATCGTGTTCACTTTTGATCTTATTATATTACGTTGGTGTATATGACGTGTATGTGACGTTATTGCCAACGGAAAATTTTCGTAAACTATTACTTCATATATATTTTTTCTAAAAAATTCATACCATACTTATTTATATTCGTTAATAATCACAAATATATCTTTTTTTTATTAAAAATTGAAATTGAAATTTTTTTGGGAAATTTTTTTTAGGCAGACGATCAGTCCACCTTGTAGTAATGGTTATCATTGCTCATGATTATCAGCAATGCCAGGTTACCTACCGCAAGTTGTAAGGGATACTGTATATTCATAGTTTACCAGTAGCACTTTTCAACGTTACCAAATTCGATGGCTCCACATAAATTAGAATAGAATACCCTTAATTTACTTAATCTGGCAACACCTTTCAGTTACCGATCCACTTGGGATTACAACAACTTTATATCGTCCAATTTCTAACAATGGGTTGAGCTGTGGGTTCCCAAAGTTTCGGGCCTTTTAAGTTAGCGAGGTGTCATCGTTTGGAGATTATCTCGATTAACTATTTCAACGGCTAAATAACATAGATATGCTAGTCATAGTTTGTTGATTTTTGTTCTCTTGCTCTCAACCCTATAATTGAGAATTATGTAATAAATATAATGTTATAATGTCTCCTAAAGTTTTCAAATTAAATATTTCGAACTGTAATCAACTTTTTATTTATTTATTGCTTAGATAGGTGGACGAGCTCTGGTGTTAAGTGGTCACTGGAGCCCATGGACATCTACAAAGTAAATGCGCCACCCACCTTGAGATATAATTTCTAAGATCTCAGTAGGTATAGTTACAACGGCTGCCCCACCCTTCAAACCGAAACGCATTACTGCTTCACGGCAGAAATAGGCAGGGCGATGGTACCTACCCGTGCGGGGTCAGAAGAGGTCCTACCACCAGTAAACTCTAATCTAATAGGATCTGCAAAGAAAAAACAGTGAAAACATTTTTCTGCTTTACTTATGAACATTGTTTTATGCTGTTTTGTAGCTAATGTTTGTTTGTTTAGTAGCTAATGACTTTGTAAGCTTGAGGGTAGATATTATCTTGTTGAACACCAAGTAAAACGATGTCACTTTTTGATTCCTGATTTAATCAACAATATGTTATCTTAACAATTCACTTTAACACTTGTCCAACTTTAACCAGTACGTACAACAGTCACTGAATCACACAACGTAACAAGGATATAGTAAGTGCACCAGGCAAACGCAGTCCAACGAATGTTCATTTCAAGGCACGTTCCGCCTTTTTATACTAGCCGGCGCAGCTGGCTTATGAGTCACTTCTGTTGCAGCTGTTGTTTACGAGTAAAACGACACGGCCGGCGCACCTGGCTTGTGTGAGTCACTCCTATTGCACGTGCTATATAACATAAATATCGTTAACGCCGTCAACTTTAATAATAATTTATAAAACATTATTTTTCTTTTGGAATATCAATAACAAAAAAATATAACAAATGAATGAACTTGGGGAGTGAGTGAAAATGGTCAAATTTCGAGCATGGGTAAGCAATAGTTATATTAGATATCTTATAGGTTAAGATTGATCTCAAATGGTTTTTGGGCACCGAAAACTACAAAATAAAATAAAAAAATATTTAAAACAGTAAAAAAAGACTATGAAAATTAGTTTTTAAAATATATTTTTTTTCTGTACACCTCAGCTCAAAGTAAATTCTAGAAGAATTTATATTTCTAATATGGTTAATTGGCATTGATGTAGAGCGAGTGTTGTAATCGTTATCAGGGTTCAAATCAATGGTAGGCAGCGACTTGGCTCTGCCCCTGGCATTGCTGACATCTATGAGCAACGGTAACCACTTACCATCAAGTGGGCCGTATGCTCGTCTGCTTACAAAGGCAATAAAAAGAGGCAGTCTTAAATATAAATTCGAGTGCTTCTTAATATTATTATCGTACTCATAATCATACTCACGACTAATGACTTTTATTTCTAACGCTAATGTTCTCAATTAGGTAGTAAATAAAAATTATTTATACATATATATTTTAATTCAATCCAGAAATTTGGTCACAGTTCCCCGTCGAATAATATTTTTACGTGAATTACCAGACCGTGAATACACGGTTGACGTAAAACCTCCCTTACAAGTTGGGGACATCACAAACAAGCACCAAGAAGCGTCTAGAAATACCCCGAAGATCCCTCCAATATACACAAATGAGTCACAAGCTACGTATCACTTGGCACCCTTCCTGTCAAAAAAAAAACACCAAACAAAAAGTTCAATGATATACAAAGCTACATATTTTCCGTTACCAATAAATTTGTATTTCATAAAACAGTTATATTTCAGTGTGAGACACGTTAAATTACTCCGAAGGCGCTTTAAGAAGGGTTGTTTAACAAGGGGCAGTGCAAACAGCGGTATTAAATAGAAAAAAAAAAAGAAACAACTTAGCATAAAGTTTCCACCCCTACATTTTACAAATAGTCGTTTCTAATATACGCGATCTCCCCCGAGAAACATAAACACAGAAACTATTATAAGACAAGGAAAAAAGGGGAGACGCTGGTAGAAGAGGCACAATAACAGTGCTGCAATCATATTTTACAAGCGAACTTAATACGTGCAGTATAAATGTATATATGGAAATAGTTACAATGTTTTTTTATATGGTTGATAAATTTTGTTTGGGCTTCGTGATTTTTATATGATTTTTTTTTTTTTTATTTCGCGTAAAAACAATTAACCGTAATACGTTGGAACTGCTGCTCTACATATTTTTTTGTTCTAGTATATAAATCAGCACGTATGGTAGTGCCATTGTAGAATTTATTTATTTATTTTAATTGCTCTGGTGGGTGAACGAGCTCACGGCCCACCTGGTGTTAAGTAGTTACCGGAGCCCATAGACATCTACAACGTTAATGCCGCCACCCACCTTGAGATAAGAGGTTTAAGCTCTCTATATATTTGCAACGGCTGAAAGGTGAAAGTTCTCTTAAAACACTAAATCATCATCGTCGTGTAGTTGTCCACTCCTAAGCACAGGTCTCTCCCAATTTACGCCACTAAGTCATGTCTCCGGCTTTCCACATCCACTTATTGCTGAGAATCTTTCGCAAATCAGCGCTCTGCCTAGCCGGGTCATCCTAAATCACCTTTACCCATACCCAGTCTCCACTCAAGAGCCCGCCCGATGCAGCACTTATTGGTACTGCATCATATATTTCTAGTCTACTGTATTAAATCTATAAAAATGTTCACAATAAGCGCTAGGCTATCAAATATTCGAAAAAAACAAAACGTAAGCGTGAGAGTTAATTCTGATGTTGATTCGGAATTATATATATTTTAAAATAAGCCTTTCCAACACGACCGTACTTCAATCAACACTACGCACATATTCGTTGGCAATGTAATAAAATAAAAAAATAAAAAAAATTACAGAGCAGAGTGGCGTGCGCGGCATTCAAATTAGTCCAAAACACATGTAGAAGAGAAAAACTTGATGAAAAATACATTATTAATGGATACTTAAGCAAGCAAAGACGAGTATTCAAATGTATATTCATAGCTGTTTCCCTCTCGCCCCTATATTTTCGTCCGACCCCAGCTCGCGACCCCACTTGTGATATTGCATACAATAACAGCCCTGGAGGCTCCTTTTGACCCTTCGTATGTAATTTTATTAGAACATCAACGTATAACCAGATTCGTTATCTGAACTAAAGTACCTACGTTTTCTGAAGTTCAGCAACGTTGGGAAGTAAGTTTGAATTATTAATAGTAAGATTGTTCATTTTGGTTTTGAAGTATTGTTATAGGATTAGTTTTCTTGGTGTTAGTGGTCACGGAATGTCACTAACTTACGATGACTTCGAAGTCTGGGACAGCCACAATAGCTTTCCAACTAAAAACTATGAGTTGTGGTGGTGGAATGTGGTCACAATTAAAAAAAAAAACAACTGTCAGCATTATGTTTGATATTTATTGACTGATTTTTGTGATTGATATTTTAACTTCTTGGGACATTGGAATATACATATGTGAATGTTTCTTTTTATAATACATTTATTTACAATATGTATAATATTTAACTCTACGCTAAATGGCCACATATGTGGACATACTTGTATTTTTTTAATATTCACAATGTTTGTTTTTTTTTTAAATTATTGTATTGTTTTCAATATAAAACGAACCAATCGCAATAAGACAAAATTTAATTAATGTTTTTTGGACTTTATAATGTACTTAAAGAAGTTAACTTTCGCATCCATGTTGATAAAATCGACTTAGTATACCAATGTCAATTCGATAAGAAATCACATGCCCATCGTAAATAATTTCAATTTTGTTATCATATTATTTAACAAAATGAACAGCGCAATGAAATATCCCACGCATTTGGCGAATTCGCCACAAAATTTGTTAACATGTGGTTTGTTAGTCATTCACTGGGCATTGGTTGTATCGGCTGCAGTATACATATTTTGCCAGCCATTTACGAATTAAAATAAATTTCGAACTGCTTGTGAATATTTTGAAAGATTTTAATGAAAAATCAGTAATTTGTTTTTGGCTGGTTTCTATTTAATTTTTATACTGATTTATTTTTGTATTTCTGAATTTAAGTTGACATCGACTACTTTACAGACCTTCAAAATCAAACTATTTTATTTATTTATTAAGCTTACCTTCATAAGTGATTCTAAAATCGATATCACTTTACACCACATCACTATATAATCTACAGTCTATACAAATAGGCAATAATAAAATACGGAAAACAACTCAGAGCGGAAAATTTTGAATACCCGTTCGCTCTCAATAACTAAATGAAAAATAATGATGATTTTTAAATTCTAATAGGTAGATAAATTAGAATTGATGAACAAAGACACGAAAAAATACAAAATATGAATAATTTAAATTAAAAATTCCACCTCTAAACCGAAAATTCACAATTTGAATCATATTATTGTTGCATTGACGTTTTATGGAACACTGTAAGTAAACAAAAATAGTTTTATGATCGCAATAAAATATGATCCAATTTATGTGACAACACGGTTTAGCCATAAACTGATGATATTTCCTAACATAATAGGAATATTTTATACGCAACTACGCGCCTGGGGGAGCGAGCACCGCGCTCTCCTTACGTCAGCATCCATAAAGCCTTTATACACTCCTTCCTGACGGGTCTTTCGGGACGAAAAGGACTATTTATGAATGACTTGAACGAAGAAGTCTGAAGTCGTCGTGGCCTAAAGGATAAGACGTCCGGTGCATTCATATTATAGCGATGCACCAGTGTTCGAATCCCGCAGGCGGGTACCAATTTTTCTAATGAAATACGTATTTAACAATTGTTCACGATTGACTTCCACGGTGAAGGAATAACATCGTGTAATAAAAATCAAACCCGCAAAATTATAATTTACGTAATTACTGATGGTAGGATCTCTCGTGAGTCCGCACAGGTAGGTACCACGCCCCGCCTATTTCTGCCGTGAAGCAGTAATGCGTTTCGGTTAGAAGGGTGGGGCAGCCGTTGTAACTATACTGAGACCTTAGAACTTATACCTCTTAAAACTTACACCTTAAAAAAAAAACATCCAGTTCACCTCTACAAAGACGAGTGTTTTTAGATCCGGCTAAGCTGCCCCAGATCGTTCACTCCTGGAAAATTATACCGGATAGTACAAAAAAGCCGCCCTTCCATTTGATATAACGGACTGTCAATTCGGATTCTCATAGAAAATATTAGTGTAGATTGGCAAGCTACATTACAGATGTTAACGTTTTGAATTTTAGTCCATATGTATATATGTATATCTGTATCTGGTATTAAATAATAAAGCCTGTAGATATCATAAACCCATGATTGCTCGAAACAACAGAAATGATACCTACCTTATGTTTTTAAATCTTCTAAATGTTCTATTGTTTTATTTAAATGAAGTTATTTGAAGGCATTGCTTATTGATTTACAGCTATTACCGATCATGAGGTCAATATCGCAATTTCCTTGTACATCAGAAATGTCAGTCTGATTTGACATGGGTAAACCGCAGCCTCCCACACCGAAACTTTGAGACAAAATGGTTCTTACCGTAATATCGATTTTACTTTAATATTAATATTCATTACAAAGGGTATTTAATTATTGAAGCAATAATTAAGGGTATTTATAGAATGTTTTGAAGTTTAATGAATATGTTTATTGACGCAGAATCGAAAATCCAATGAATTTAACAACGATGTATTTTGTTATCTTCATTGGTTTGAATAAAAGTGCCAATGGCACTGTGGCTGCAACAAGGAATCAAGGTTTTTGAATGATGTGCTCCAGTTAATGTAACACTCAATCCATCACGGTCGTATTGTTACATTGAGTAGCTTATACAAAGATATCTATCACAATTAGAATACATGTCCACGTTTTTGAAAGGCAAGGGACTCATTCCACTGAGGTGTCGTTACTCGATAGACCGACACACGGCCCGAATTTTATTGTTAGATAATTTTAAATGATGCCCAGTGGTCTTTCTCTTTCTCTTAGATGAACACACCAGATCACAGTTAAAAAGTGTAGTCGAAATCTAAATTATCGTGTCCATGGGTTGTGTCACATCAAGCAGGAGCACATTCTCTTTCGCACTGTTAACCTAGCCTAACGGTACATGATGACAAGTCACATTTGTGGCAAACTATATATCTTGAACAAACTTCACATCCATTAAATTTTGTTTTTACTAACCTCAGAACGACTACTATGACCAAATTACGTGATCAATGATATGATGTGATCAATGATGTGATGTGATCAATGATACGTCTAAAGTACGATCTCAGCTATACCTAGTACAAGATTTTCATAACCTCAATAGGAGTATAGGGCGGTCCAGGCCTACCTTTCGGAGGCCTCTGCCAGGGACGGTACCATTAAATGGTACTGTTACGCCCTGGCGGAGGAGAAACCTTCGAAGGTGGCGGTCCGGGGCCTCCCTGCCGACACCGACGAGGTAGAAGTCATCAATGCCTTGAAGGAGCTGGGATTCCCGGCTCGATATGCCAGGTGCATTAGGTCCCAGAGAGGGCGTCCGGGCTGCGTGTTTCACGTAGCCCTGGACCACCTCTCGAAGGACGACCTCGCCCGCTTGTACGCAGTCAACGAACTGCTGTACCTGCCGGGGGTGACGGTCGAAGGATGGCGTCCAATCCGAGGGCCTGCGCAGTGTCATCGCTGCCAGGCCTTCGGACACGCCTCCTACAACTGTCATCGTGCGGTCCGTTGCGTAAGGTGTGCCGGGGAGCACATCGTATCGGACTGCCCGAGGCCAAGGGACGGCCCGTTATCCTGTGCCAACTGCGGGAAGGACCACGCCGCCGTCGACAGACGGTGTGCGGTCTTCCGCAAGCGGGCCAGGATGATGGGAGTAACCGTCCCTCCTCCTGCCCCACAGGCGCCTCGAGCCGGGAGTACAGCTCTTCCGGCTTCAGTACCTGTAGCAAAAGGGAAGGGGAAGGGGAAAGGGAAAACTTGCCAGCCCCCTCCCCCTTCCCACTCCGCTCCGTCTGCGGTGGTGGTGGAGGCATTGCCATCGGCGTCTACGCTGATGGCACAGGCCAACCCGCCACGGCAGTCAAAGAAAGTCCAACCTACTCCTGCTCCCCGTGGTCGCACTTCTGCTGGTGCTCCCACAATATCCCGTCCGACTAGCGGCATTACGACCCTAAACAAAAAAAGGGAAAAAAACAGGAGGAAAAAACTGAAACGGAAAATAAGGAAAAGAGAGGAACGGGAGAATGCAAACGGAGGCATTCCGGTGCCTACAGTGCAGAGCTCTGCACCACAACCAACTGACCCAGAGAACATGGAGGTCACAGAAAACTCCACTCCGGCCCATACGATACCAAGCCAACC
The DNA here is from genome assembly GCF_030267445.1 of Bombyx mandarina. Lineage (NCBI taxonomy): Eukaryota > Metazoa > Arthropoda > Insecta > Lepidoptera > Bombycidae > Bombyx > Bombyx mandarina. Next base: position 11,361,640 of record NC_143220.1, on the reverse strand, counting down.
ATTGCCTTCGGCCCATTCGGCCGATGCAACCACTACTGCCAACATAAATAATTTGCCCCCCTCCCTCCCCCCCCGCCCACAGCGCGAGCGGCGCAGCGGTCGGCAGGCCTCCCAGCCTGTCGGTTTTGCTGCCTGGTTGCTCACATTGTGGGAGAAATTGTCCGAGGTGATCTCCGGAGTAATCCGCGAGATCGCCTCGGGAGCCAGTCCCTTCGGGGCGCTCCTGTCGGGGTTCTACCGAATGATTGCGCAGTTCAATGGCTAGCCAGGAGCTGCGCATCATTTATTAGAACCCCGACGGGATAAAGTCCCGAAAGAACGAGCTGCTTGTTCTCGCCCGGGAGTACAACCCAGAGGTTGTGCTCCTGGGCGAGACCAAGCTTCGTCCTCAGGATGCGTTCAGGATTCCTAACTACTTCATGTACCGACGTGACGAGCTTACCCCTGCCGGGCGGCCGTTCAGGGGCACTGCGGCCCTCGTCAGGCGGGACGTGGTGCATGATCAGTTGGATTTGCTGTCCTTCACATCGACAAGGTCGGTCGGTGTGAGGGTACACACCTCGGGGGGAGATATGCGGATTTATGCCGCGTATAGACCCCCGGGGCCTGAATTTCACCCTGAGGACATAAGACGGGCCCTGAATCACGACAGCCGCCCAGCTCTGCTGGTCGGGGACCTCAACGCGAAGCACGTCGCGTGGGGCTCCCGACTTAACTCAGCAGTGGGCAGGCGGCTGTTAGAAGATGCCGATAGGGGCGACTACTCTGTGGTCGGCCCCGACGAACCCACACACATCCCGACCGCCGCGCGATATCAGCCCGGTGTGCTGGATGTGTGTGTGCACAAGGGGCTACGGTGCCCCGTAACGATCGAGGCACTGTACGACCTGGGTACCCCACATCTCCCTATCCTGGTGACACTGGGAATGGGGCTCACCCGGGTTGCGACCTCGCCCCTACGACCGAAGGTCGACTGGGAGCTCTTTAAGAGACGACTAGTCGACCTTCCCGTGGTTCAGGACCCCAACACCCCTGATGGGGTCGACGATGCGGCAATCCGCCTTGTTGACTCCATCAGGGGAGCGATCGACCAGGCGACGACTCTTGTGCCCAGCGGCGGGCCCAGAGGTATACTCCCGGCCCATCTGAAGGCGATTATTCGCCGGAAGAGGGGCTTGAGGAGGCTCTGGGCGACAACTCGTTGTCCCAGGATAAAGCGCGAGCTTAATGAGTTGGAAGCGGAGCTGGCGACAAAGATTAGCACCTTCCGGGGCTATGCCTGGCAGGAGAGGATCGAGGAGGCCCGCGAGGACCCCTCCTCAGTATCCCTCCACCGGCTTTGTCGCCAGCTCTCAAATCGGCCTGCCCCGACTTGTCCACTCGTGGACGAGAGGGGCAACCGATGCTTCTCGGCTCAGGCCCGCGCCGATATCCTGGCCGAAATGCTGGAGCGGCAGTTCGCTCCAAATGACTCTGCACCCTCAGAGGCCGCATTCCACCAATCGGTGGAAGAGAGCGTAGCAAGCCTACTCTCCTCCCCGGTGCCACCGTTGGGAGATGGTGATCTCATCACTCCCAGCGAATTGCGCCTCATCATCAAGCGGATGAAGAGGCGCAAGGCGCCGGGCGAGGACGGTATTCCCTCCCTCGCTTTTTTCCACTTCCCCGAGACGGTCGTGTCATATATGACACGGCTGTTCAACTCCATTCTGTCCACAGGACACTTCCCGGGAATTTGGAAATTGGGCAAGGTTATCGCCTTGCCCAAACCCGGCAAGGACAGGAGAAATCCCTCCAGTTACCGTCCGATCACGCTGCTGTCGCACGTGGGCAAGTTGTTCGAGCGGCTGCTGCTGAGAAGGGTGTCGCCGCACATCCTTCTCAGACCCGAGCAATTCGGGTTTCGTAGCGGTCACTCGACAACGCTACAATTGGTCCGCGTTATGCATCACTTGGCGGATCGGTCCAACGCGCGCCAGTACACGGCCGCAGTCTTTCTCGATATCGAGAAGGCCTTCGACCGTGTCTGGCATGCGGGACTGATCCACAAGCTGTTGCAGAACACGGACCTCCAGCACGCCTACGTGCGACTGCTGGGGTCGTACCTGGAGGGAAGATCCTTCCTTGTCGCGGTCGAGGGCGCCAAGTCGTCGGTGCGCCCAGTCACGGCCGGAGTTCCGCAGGGGAGCGTCCTGGCACCATTCCTCTACGCTCTCTATACCAACGATATTCCCACGCTCGAGGGCAACCTCGAAGCGTGGGAAGCCGACGTGAAGTTGGCGCTGTTTGCCGACGACAGCGCCTACTTCGCATCATCCAACTTCCCCTCTGCGGCCATTTCGAGGATGCAGAGGTTATTGGACTTACTGCCCCAGTGGCTGGACCGATGGAGGGTCGCGGTCAACGTGGGGAAGACCGCGGCTATTCTCTTCGGTCCGGTCCGCACAAGAGTCGTCCCGGGACAGCTCAGTCTCCGTGGCGCTAATGTCGAGTTTAGATCCAGCGTCCGGTACTTGGGGGTCGATATCGACCGGAGTTTGAGGATGACCGCCCACGCCAATAAGGCGTTGGCGGCCGCTCGCTACGCGAGATTCCTCCTCCGGCCGGTGTTGGCCTCCAGGTTGCCGGTCAGGACTAAGCTCGGCATTTATAAGACGTGTGTCCGTTCCCGTATCACGTACGCAGCTGCGGCCTGGTATCACCTCATCCCGCAGGTCACGCGGGTGAAGTTACAGGCCCAGCAGAATCTGGCTCTTCGCACGATAGTCGGAGCAGGGCGTTACGTCAGTAATGCCGTAATCGCCCGGGATCTGGATGTGGAGTCGCTCGAGGAGTTCATCCGGAGGCTAGCTCGTAATCTTTACGAGCGGGCTGACGGTGGACCCCACGAGCATCTCCACAACTTAGCTCCCTTGCACGCTAGACCACCTGATGGTCTGGCGCTACCAAGGGAGCTACTGGAACCCCCGGCTATGGTAAGATAGTCGGCTTAACCGGAGTGATATGGGAGTGCTCATAATGAGTGCCCCCATGGGACTGAGCTGTCCACACTCGTCGCTTCCCCCCACATTGTTGGGGTGCCCCCCTATGGGGACCCATTTTCCACCCCCGAGGGTGGACCACTCCCCCGTTTGGGGAGTGTTTTAAGTCGGCCCCTCCCCGTGACGGACTTCCCCTTCTGGGGAGCCCGGAGCGGGTGAGCGCCTTACTAGTGCCGCGGCTCCCCCTCTGATTTGTAGAGGCGGGGCCGCGGCATGGGGCCGGTGGCGGGCCCCTCGTAGCCGCTGACTGTTGTCCCCGTGTAAATAGTAGTGTAGTTTAGTTTTAGTTAGCTTGTAGTTAGTTAGTAAGGAAAAAAAAAAAAAAAAAAAAAAAAAAAAAAATTTTGGACAACACGAAGCCGGAGGATCCTGCTGCCGGGCGTCATCCCTGGAGCCATTCAAGCCCATCGTATTATGTATAAGTATATATGTTTTGTCGATGTAGTGCAGCCGTGCACGCTGCGAACAGCGTACCTTCCCCAAGTCCTCCCCGCATCTACTTCACCCCTGCCCTATGTGGTAGGGAGTTTCTGCCCGGGCAGTGGGGTTCGCCCCGAGGCCCGTTCCGTGCCCCCGTAAGGGGGTACGACGACCCTTCTTCTTCTTCTTCCTCAATATATCGAGCCAATTACCTCAATATACCTATCTTTTATTTTATTTTATTTTTATTACCTAGAGGGATGGACGAGCTCAGAGCTCACCTGGTGTAAGTGCTTACTGGAGCCCATAGACATCTATAACGTAAGTGCGCCACCTATCTTGATATATTTTAAGTTCTAAGGTCTCAAGTACGTCTGCCCCACCCTTCAAACCGAAACGCATTACTGCTTCACGGCAGAAATAGGCAGGGTGGTGGTACCTACCCGTGCGGACCCACAAGAGGTCCTACCACCAGTAAATCAACCTACTTCAATCTCAAACTACTTTAAATGTCCTGATGAACTTTAATAGCGTTAACAATAAAATCCTGACAAGTCACTTTTATCAAAACACTGTAATTACAAGATACACAGCAGATAGTATCAAACGAACTACGTATAAACGAATCACATCCTCGACGACCATCCACCGGATACGAATCGCCCGCCACCTGACCTCGGACTTCCGACAATCCAGCAAACTACCACGCCATATCTACACCGCCCAACGAAGACCTCCACGGCCCTCCGTCGTATGGCCCAGTAACGCGACAAAAGGGAATGCATGGGGAATTACAGAGTTCTAGTTGTGTTGGTCAATTGGGGGTGTCGACAACCGATCCATCCAGTGGAGCAAATACCTGAATTTGATTTTTTGTACACGGTTCGGTTTTTGAAGAGCAGTGCGATTTGCTAACTTCTATTTCTAGTTTTTATTACCAATAGAGATTAATTCCTTCAGATGCTATCAAGTGATTTGATTTCTCAAAATTCTAACTGAATAATTAAAATATTATCCTAGTAAGATCGTTCGCTCAAATCATACGGTTATTATATTATACTTATATTATACTAGTGGTCCCGCAGTAGTCGAAATTCGACTATAATTAATTGACATTTCGAGTATAAGTTTGAACATCATTAAGGTTCTATTGTCTAATAAAGACAAAAAAAATAATCTATTCTCAATTTGACCACAGTCTAAGAAAAGTTTGACAATAAACAAATAGTATGCATACGTGTGTATGTCAAATACATGGTAGTTGTGTAATTTTTTTTAATCGATTTAAAATATTTTTTATGTATAATTTATAAAAATATTAACATTCTGCAATCCTTCTTTATATTCTCTATAAGTGTGGAAAATTTCATATTCCTCCGTCCGCGCAATTTTCGTAAAAACGGCTACAAAGCTTTTGCTGTACGTATTAATATATAAGTAGATTCCGAAATTCCTTCTTGAGTTAGGTGCATGATTGTTTAAATACCAAACTGTCTGTCTACTCAACGGTAAAAATGTTAAGTTCATTAAAAATGAATAACATTGGATGATGTATTTTCTTAGTTATTAAGGGTAATAAAACGAAAATCCCGATGGTACTTAATGATAATTTCACACAGCGAACGTAACGTGAAAAAGTTCCATAATATTATTTAGTTAAGGCCCGTGGGTACTCGAGTCACGTCGGGAAGGCGTCGACTGCAGGGCAAGAGCCTTTTATTGTTTTTGTTTCTTTTTTATCTTCAATTAGCCAAGGTCAGTTGTGGAATAAAATATTACGGTCATTTTCTCTGGCCGTCAGTGCATAGCTTTAGGTACGCTATGCGTGTATTTACTGGCGGGCTTATTATAAAATCGCACGAGTTCGTCTCAAGATCCTGTTTTTTTCTGTCGCTAAGCAGTACGGCGTTTCATTAGAATTATGACTAATAATATAATATAATACAATAATATGTTCTAATATGCATGTCAGCTTTCACGTTGTAAATTCTATGCTCTCCTACCGAAAAATCACTACCGTGTTACCTATCTACATGATCGCTGATTTCATACACCCACTAAGCAATAAAACAATAATATCGCAAGAGCATTAAAATCATTTGAGAACAGTTTTAATGGACCCGAAATCTCTAAGCTTTGAAACAAGCGGACCTTAAATTTTCATTTCTTTTGAACAGATAATAAAATATCGTGTAAGCATGGTAGGTATATTTCATAAGGTGTCCCGAGTAATTTATGGTCGAGTTTCTATACAAATAAACACATCCACACCGATAAAGATCTCGTTTTCAATATAAAGGCATTTCCAAGAGAACAAGTATGACTTGATTAACCACTGGAAATACAGACTCGTTACAGAATTAGCATAATGCGGACTGATGTTGACTATACGGTATAACATTTACATATTATTTGAATATGTTTTGAAGTGCGCGAGACAAAAAAAACTGTTTACCCAAATATTCACTTAGGCAAAACTGCTCGTTACGATAATTTGATTCCTGGGTATATTTTATGTTAGCTTTTTCTTAATTATATTTTAGAAAATTTATTGTTACGCGCTGGGGTTCGAGATAAATAAAAAAAATTCTACCGAATTACAAGTTAGCACTGTATTTGAACTTAGAACACTTAAAACACTCAAAAAACACTTTAAAACTCTCAATTCGCTTCTTCCGCTTCGCTTCAGGTGATCCGTTCGCTGTTTCGCTTCGAGTAGTTCCGATTATTGATTATTGAAGTGAAATTTCTTTAGAATCGATGTGATTTCAAACTCGATGAAACGAAACGAAAAAATAAGTGTGCCGCGATTGGCTTGCCGAAGCGGCTCCGAGCGGCGCCGACAAATCACGAAGCGTTCCACACGGTCTCGCGTCCCCGACTAATTCAGTGTGTTATTGACGTCCGTGCACGCTGTCGTGGCTCTCGGAGCGCCCTGAGATACTTTTATTGCTCTCCAGTTTGTTATCAACAGATGTTGCTGCACTTAAATTCATAAATTCCTGAATCGCGGTGACGAGATGTTACACAGTTGATAGACGATCTCGTATCTCTCTTGCTAAATCATACTTACCTGGCGTAGGGATACCGTTATCATGCAGGCGGTTCCCCAGGGTGAGGCTGCTCCATTGCACTGCGGAGTGGTTGACCCTTGCGATTATTTTTATTTTTTATAAGTTTCACTTCTACTCACTTGCACACACACAAACTTTTTCTTTTTTATATTTATTATTGTACTGATTATTGTATTTATTTATTTAATTTTTTTTAACCATGTGTTAAAAATTGGTTTGGTCGCAGTCGGTTAAAACTGTAAATAAAATATCCAACATATTAATGAATTATCATGTCTGATAAATGTTAATGCTGCTTATTAAGAATATTCATTGATTTTTTTTTGTAAGTTGATTTCAGCTAATGACATTAAGGCAATTTCGCCATTATATTGTACAAAATAAACTTCGTAATAATTCGCTTAATGCTGTCTCGACGGCACGAAATTGCATTTAAAACAAAGGCAACTTTGAATGAATTGGTAGAAACATCTTATTACCTAGTGTTTTGCCATCTTGCTTTTAGCTATCTTGATATTTCTGTGCAGTGTATAGTAATTAGTGTTTTATTTAAGCATTGTGGCATATTAAGTATTTTTTAAGCAAGTAGGTACTATGTGTATTTCACTGTATGTAAATGGGATGTACGCTAGTTACATTTAAGTAGGCAATAGTTTTAATATGTTTATAATGTATATAAAAATAATGTTGCTTTTCTTTTTATAATATTATCAAACATACACATAGCATAACCCTTGGTTGATTGGAAGAGAATGTCTTAGACGTCGCTTCACTATAAGCATTGTAAGTGAAGCTTAACTTCAAAAATAAAATAGAAGCTAGTAATTATCTTCCTAGCTTCTTGACTAGCTCTGTGTTGTTGTAACCAAATTTCTGGCTTTGACAATGAAACAAAGTAAGAGATACGTTGAAATTTTCACTCCCTACATTTTGAACCTCTAAAATTGAACACACAACAGGAGCGTCGTCCCGTTTAGAAATTTTTCAGTCGGAAGGGTAAACCGATTACGTCACCCACAGGTCGCGGCAGTGTCCAATTCAGTGGCCGTAATTGCATTTGCATAGAGTCGAAAATTGCCCGACAGTTGGCGACAATTGACTCCCGTTTGAAACGTAAAATCTAATGAGCCATACTGATAATGGTTGCGCCTCATTACGTTCCTTAGTCAGAGCTTGCTAATGCATTTGAACCCGCAATGTATATATACGTCGAGAGTGTAGAGCGGGTCTTTTGGTAATTGTTTTTGTGATATTATGTTTCTTTGTGATACAATTTTAAAGAGATCAGGAATCTATTATCTTTTATCGTGTTGTTGTTGCTTCTAGTCAAATGCTACGTCGACGTCACTACGTTCGAGATTTTTCCATATCTTAATGAGTATTGTCATATAAATTATTGAAAATATACTCATTTATTGAAAATTAAATTAACTTTCAATTAATGATTTATTTTCAAATTTTATATGTAGGTATACAAATCGAATAATAAGGATAACAATTGTATTTTTGCTTAAAATTGCGTAAATCCGATATGAAGCACATTCAATTCTGGAGCACCACGATATGTCTTCCTTCTAACAAGAACTAAGAAGAGTATCTTCAAGTTGACAGCGAGCGACATGGCGGTGCGTCTAGCAATGTCGATGTCCATGGGCGACAGAGATCTCCTTCTCTGGATCTGCTCTTTGCATTTTGGACGTCCAAGATTGGCGGCGTTCACTCACCACTAGGGGAGCCGTGTGCTAAAAAAATTATAAAAGAATTAATAACAATTAATATCGTAGTTGAGAAGTTTTTTTGTAGGTAGAAATGATACAAACAACAACAAGCTAAATTGTACAAAATCACCTCGCGTGACTAATTGTAATGACCCTTCGATTTTGTTAACGGTATCGCCGGATGATCGCTATCGTAGTGATTAATTTTAGGTAATTTTTTCGATCACAATAATTGATATAGCCTTGATTTTAAAAATATTTTGTATTTATTCGAATCTGATTAGTTTTTTACTTTAATGAAATTCCGTCAAAATAAATTGTAATCAATTTAAATTATCAGTCATGAAGAAACTGATACTTAACTCCGAAAATCTTGCTTTGGGACGTACGTAATATTATTAAAGTGACCGCTTCTTCGGTGAAGACATTAACTGTCCTGGTTTCAATTTCCAATCCGAATTCAAATCCTTAACGATATATATTCAGAATTCAGAGTTTTAATATACATACTTGCTTATAGATAGTAACTGTTGGTACTCAAAACGCACTAGAAAAATCTAGCTCATGGCTGTTTGTTACATTTGAAAATAAATTCAAAATAAACAAAACACAATAGCTTAACTAATACGCCCCCGACAATCGAGACCGCGTTATCAACTTTTCAATTCGAAGCATAGGAAATATTGAAATGAAAATATAAAGCGAGGATTTGAATCACAAAAGTATCTCGAATGATGTCTATGACTCATAAAAATCGTATAAAATACAAATTTTTATAACTTTCTTGTTTTTCTTCTTTTTTTTATTGATTAGATGGGTGGACGGGCTGGTCACACAAGCAGTTATAGAAGTTGAAAGTCACGCGCTTGCTGCAAAGAAGTGATCATAATTGTATAACTGGCTATGGCCGAAATGCATAAAAAAATTATCGATAGAATATCTTTTGAATTTAGAAAATTTAATCACAAAAGCCGGGGAGTTTAGTTATGGGAAACGCATTACTGCTTCACGGCAGAAACAGGCAGGGTGGTGGTATCCGCGGCCTCCCCCCGGTGAAGGTCAAGGGGCGACCTGAGGGGGTGAGGCCGCTCGACGCGCTACCAGCACTCTAGCGCGCTGCCGTGGAGTGAATAGAGCGACCGGTCGACGGTGTATCGCGTCCCGACCCGGTAGGCTGGTGTTCTGGTCCAGCGGGGTATTCCGGGACACCAGCGGCACCGTCTGGGCGGCCCGACGGGCTGCCGTACCGAGACGGCCGACGTTTCAGAGCCTTCGATTCGCCTCGAAGGCTCCGTCGGCTGGGCGTCCTTGGGGTGAGCCGCGCCGTCTGGTTGTAGTGTTGACCGCGGTAGCCCCCCTACCTCATCCGGGTTCTGACCTCGGAGGGGATCGGACGTCGGGTGTAAGAGTGCAGGGGAGTCATTTAGTGGGTGGGTCCTAAAATCCTTGGGCCCGCGGTCTGCTCACAACACCATGCAGACCGTTGAGTCTCACATACCCCGCGCGCCCCATTTGCGCGGGGACCTCGTAAGAGGTTCGGCCCTCTACCCGAAAAAAAAAAGGGTGGTGGTATCCACCAGCGCGGACTCATAAGAAGTCATACCACCAGTAAGTGTTGTGTTGTATAATGGCTACTTGGTCTCCCAGACATGAATTGGAGAAGCTCGTAATTGCGGGTCGCATAGAGGGCAAGCGCGCCGTGGGCAGGACACAAGCCAGATGGTCAGATCTAGTAAGAGAATTGCTTGGTGGTAGTCTGTACCATGCCGTCCATGCCACCCGTGATCGAACACAGTGGAGGAACGTCACATGTGGTCGCGATCCTCAGCTCTGAGGGAACGATATAGAATAAAAGATGTGTGGTGTCGTGGGACATCGGATAGGAACGAAGTTCCTTATTATAAATATATTAATTTTAAGTTCTATTCGAGGTATAAAGAAAATAATTATTTGGGTATACATTTTTTATTACGATTTTTTTATTGATGAAAATAAATAAAAACTACATTACAACGTTATCAACTTTATTTTATTCACAATGATTTATAAAAAATATGTAATAAAAATATGTTATTAAATTTGTACGTTATTACAAAGTGTACGACACACTGTGTGCATTACTAACAAAAATCTTACGTTACGGACGTTTTTTCCCGGTTAGGTTACCCCTCCACATCGTCCCATAAGGAACTTCGTTCCAAAAATGATGGCTACTCGGCACAGTTTCAATCATAATAAAACAACCAACTCAATCTTGAAAGGCTGGCAATGATTTGTCAGTTGACGATTTTTTAAACTGGATTTTTTACAAGAACTCATATAGTCTCGAGCACCAATGTACCAAGTTGTGCAAACACAAAAACGCTATTGCAAAGAGCTCTGGCTTACTTAAATACTCGTGTTTATCGGACGCTCACCGAGCATCGAGGACTGGTAGAATCTGCTTTATTTGAATAATTTGATTAGTCCCCGCCGCGGCGACAAGGCGGCGTGTCCTTAGGGCCTTAGCAATACCAACTATAATTGCATCACGGGAATGTTTTATTCATCAACAACTTAATGGTTGATTTATTGTTTACGATTTAAGAACGAAAACTCACAATACGTGTATAAAAAACTGGTGTGTATGCAACTTTGTGCACGTGAAAGAAGTGAAACTTCTTTTACGGTATGTAGTACTTGTGGTTTTCTTTATTTTTCATCATTAAAAACATTTTTTTTGCAATAGGGAATGCTGTGTATGAGAGAAACGACCTCTTCATAATTCATATATTTTTTTTATTATATACTGTCATCTACAGGAGCATTGAGAAACTAATAACAAACCATCTATTGGCCGACGCCCGTAAACAGAATGTGTATTGAGAAACGACATAGCTCGCTATCTCCCTCTCTCCAAGGTTGAATGGTTCGCGAGACGCTCTGCCTGTTTTCTCACTCTTGCTCGTCCTAAGCTGTATCTTTTCTTTCTAGCTATAACCAATCTATCGCGAGTAAAATTTTACTCTCAACGCACCTATAAAAGTTTCGCTTAAAAAAAATTTTTTTTTGGCGTTAATATATTTATAAGTTGATTTCCCTTCGTATTACCTAGATTTTACGCTTAGAGACTTTTAAGACTTTTCGTGTGATCAGTATAGTGACGGCGCTTACAGCGTTGAGATTGAGTGGGCATCCCTAATCCGTACCCGAAAATAATTAGCTTCAAATTCTAATTTTTAATGGCTTAAATGGAAGAAAGCTCTCACGCACTTGATGTTAAGTGCTTACACATAACACTCTGAATGCCGACACCGACCTTGAGATACGAGATTGAAGATCGGTTGTAATAAACGATGGCAACCCACTTTAAAGCAAAATGTTTTCACTTCAGAGTAGTTGTACCGATGCGCTTCTGCAAATTTTACAATTTTAGAAGATCTTTTAATTTTGTTGAAATATAGTGCACCTGATATGTATTAGTTATTATTATTTATTATTATTATCCAAGAGGAAGCGATCAGAGGAACTCACGACCCTCAGCATTGATGATTATCGATGCAGGGAGGAGTAATGCATCTGATATTAGCCAGTAACCGGGTATTAAAGTAAGTATGTAAACAAAATCACCGCCATCAAAATTAATGAAAATTAACAAAAAGTTTATTTTATTTCAATCATAATATTTGGGGTGGACAGACTGCTGTTAGTTTCTCCAACTTCATCAGAAGTTGGTATTGCCTAAATGCGATTATTATTATAATTAAATTTTATTTTTATTGCCCCTGTAGGCAGACGAGTATTTGGTGATGAGTGGCTACCATCTTTTATAGACGCTAGCAATGCTAGAGATAGAGTCAAGCCGCTCTCTACCGCTAAGTATTCACCATAAGACTCGTTTGTCATATTGCTCGGGCAACAGCGAACAAGAGTCAAAAGCCATTAATACACTCCACAGCACTACCCTGAATCCCTTAGTCACGCATATCCCAAGGCTACGACCCGTGAAACTTAAAAATCATTTAACCTAAATACTTTATAAACAGGAAAAGATTTGATCGCAATTCCAAACAAAAACAATACAGGCGGTTACGCACGTAGCTCAGTTACGCCATTGCCCCGTAGACCTCTACGAATTCGTAGCAATCAGCCGGTGTAATGGTCGGATGCCATGTCAAAGAAATTCCATAAAACGTGTATAGTGGAAATACGTTCCTTTGGTAAAACGAATTGTGAAAAAAAAATCTTAAGCGACGCCTCGCGTGACCGTGAGCCTGGTCAGTATAAATTTGGGTTTCGATACAAACATGACGAACCCAATAAAAATACAGTTGCCGCTTTAGGTTAAATGTGGTTCATTTACAGACAGTAAATATGCCAGAAATCTCAATTTTATTAATTCATTATTAAACACATTCGAGTTATCTTTTCGCCTATTTGTGTGTATATATAATAGCCATATTAAAACAGGCCGTATTATTTAGTTTTGGTGTTAACGTAGGGCTAAAACTCATCTTCAAAGTAGATTTGAAGAGTCCTTGGTAGATGTTATTGGATCACGCTGAACAGAATGACGGAATACTTATTTGCCTTCGAAGGAAAATGATAGTGATCGACAATATTGGCTTCAACTTCAAAGTCGTGGTATGGGCTCCAGTAACCCATTTTAGATGGTTACAGACAGACCATGAACTATCTATCTGCTTATTGTTTTTTTTTATTGCTTAGCAGGGTGCACGAGCTCACAGCCAACCTGGTGTTAAGTGGTTACTAGAGCCCATAGATATCTACAACGTTAATGCCGCCACCCACCTTGAGTATAGTTACAACGGCTGCCCCACCCTTCAAACCGAAACGCATTACTGCTTCACGGCAGAAATAGGCAGGGTGGTGGTACCTAAGTGGTTACTGGAGCCCATAGACATCTGCAATATAAATGCCGCCACCCATCTTGAGTTATAAAAGCTAAAAGCTTGACTCGATTGAAAGCCAATGCTGCTAAAATATTAACGGCAAAACGGAAAAGTCATTTCGGGAAACAAATTGTAATTTTACAAATGCTGCTGCAATATCCATAAAATTAATTCCGATTTTCCGTCACGCAATAGAGCGCTTTACTCCACGATGCAGTTATTAACATGCACCGTAAATTAATGGGAACATTTTTGAATTTGTCGGTCGTTGAAAAAATAATTGGGCTGTGGCATTTCATTTCGTGATGCTTCCATTTACTTATTCATGATGCTGTTGTAAATTCAATTTTTGTCTTATGCTGAATAACTAGCTTTTTGATTGCATATACGAGTGAACGAGCTTAAAGCCTATCTAGTATTAAGTGTTTACTGGGACCCATAGACATGACCACGACAGACATGATAATATCACCCCTCCTATTTAGCTTATTCGTTAACGATATTCCCCGGTCACCGCCGACCCATTTAGCTTTATTCGCCGACGACACGACTGTTTACTATTCCAGTAGAAACAAGTCCCTAATCGCGAAGAAGCTTCAGAGCGCAGCCCTAGCCCTAGGACAGTGGTTCCGAAAATCGCGCATAGACATCAACCCAGCGAAAAGTACTGCGGTGCTATTTCAGAGGGGAAGCTCCACACGGATTTCCTCCCGGATTAGGAGGAGGAATCTCACACCCCCGATTACTCTCTTTAGACAACCCATACCCTGGGCCAGGAAAGTCAAGTACCTGGGCGTTACCCTGGATGCATCGATGACATTCCGCCTGCATATAAAATCAGTCCGTGACCGTGCCACGTTTATTCTCGGTAGACTCTACCCCATGATCTGTAGTAAATCGGAGTAAAATGTCCCTTCGGAACAAGGTGACACTTTACAAAACTTGCCTAAGGCCCGTCATGACTTACGCGAGTGTGGTGTTCACTCACGCGGCCCGCACACACATAGACACCGTCCAATCTCTACAATCCCGCTTTTGCAAGTTAGTCGTCCGAGCTCCGTGGTTCGTGAGGAACGTTGACCTATACGACGACCTGGGCCTCGAAAATATCCAGAAATACATGAAGTCAGCGTCGGAACGGTACTTCGATAAGGCTACGTCATGATAATCGCCTTATCGTTGCCGCCGCTGACTACTCCCCGAATCCTGATCACGCAGGAGCCAGTCACCGTCGACGCCCTAGACACGTCCTTGCGGATCCATCAGATCCAATAACCTTTGCATTAGACGGCTTCAGCTCTAACACTAGGAGCAGGCTTAGGGACCTCGGTAACCGTACTCGTCGAACTCGACAAAGAGTTCGCTGTGCAACCTAACCCATGAATCAGCTCGCTGAGTTTCTCGCCGGATCTTCTCAGTGGATCGCGATTCCGATCCGGTAGTAGATTCATTCGCGAAGCAGCTACTCTTGAGCTGTTAGGTCTCCTTCGGAGGCACCCGGGTAGCTGTTAGCAAATCCCACCCCTCCTGGCTGAGCCTTTGCTCGCCCACCTGTCCTGGTGAAACTGGAAAGGCCACCGGTCCACCAGTAATCCTTCAATCATAAAAAAAAAAAACAAAAAAAAAAAAAACATGATAATAGGTTACCTCACGACTTGAAGGTTCTGTCTCAGTCGTATCTAGAAAATTTTAAATTTAATTTTCATTACACGTTGCAATTTCTACATCGTATAAGGCATTCGTAAACATGAGCTAAGTGCCTATTTCATTAAAACATATATTTCCTTTTTTTTTCGCGGGGCTTAGACTATGTCTTAGTCGCATGTCATCCAATATCCACGTCTGAACTTATAGTTTAGGCCACGATGACTTCATAATTCGAGCAACAATTGCCTAGGTCTGTCTCAAGACTGTCTAGATTCACGACTTTCTCCTTCTAGTGTTGACACCAAGTCTTGAGAGGTCCTGCTCCACACCATCTAAGCGTCTAATTTTCGCCAGCCACGACTTCTGCGGCCCTCAATTGACCGTATAATAGTTATTTCGGCATTCTGGTTTCTCCTACTCTAACTACATAACCTGCCCATCTTAGACGTATGCAATGTATGATATTGGGTTCCGTGTGAATGTCAATGTTTACGAAGTTCCAAAATTATATATTAACAAATCATTTTCATTTTAACACTGACACTTATCACTTATGTTCAAAGCTTTTTTCTCAATCTCACAAAGTAAAGGCCTTGCATGACCATATTATACAAAGTAATTGGAATGTGAATGGTTGGAAATATCGCCGTTTTGTACCTATAGCACTGTAGCAGAACATTTATTAACGGAATAAATTCACCTGGCGTTTATTTTACTCATTTTAAAGTTCAAATATGTTTCGAATGCATATTTCGCATTAAAATAATTTACAAAAAAAACTGACAAAGTGTTAACATGTTTATGATTATGTCCACGACTCACTAACAGTGGCCAACATCTCAGCACCCTAAGAAATAATAACTAACATTATTAGATTGTGCATATATATTTACTAGATGATGACCGAGCTTTGCTCGGCTTTTTTTTTTTATAACGCCATCTTGTTGTATCTTTAAACTAGTAAATATAGTATTATTACCTATATACGCCAATAGATGTCGGGAAGAGTCATAAAGTTGATTATCGATAAAGTTGATTATTTAAAAACACGAATAAAACAACATTTTCTGAAAAGAAATCGTAGCTAGATCGATTTATCGCCCCCGAAATCCCCTGTATACTAAATTTTATGAAAATCGAGCCGTTTCCGAGATTCAGATTATATATTTATTAATATACAAGAATTGCTCGTTTAAAGGTATAAGATTATGTATGTGTTTATATTTTACGCTACTTAAAAAATGGTTCCATTAGTAAAAATTATTTTCAAACGAGAAGAAAATATCCTAAGACTTTGAATATAGAATATAAATTATCTTATCTGAACTGCTTGACAGAAAACCAGCACCATTTTGTGCTTATATTTCTTCATAAACCTTTATCTCAAAATTATGTTCCTTTGCAGCCCACAACTTTATATTTTCACGTTTGTTAAGCTTTTTCCACCAAAGTGCTCGTAGAATGAACAGTAATGGATGTGCCATAAAATGTTAGTCAAAGGTTTTTTTTCTATTTATTTTACTACACACCCTTTTGTTCTCGAATCTCTTTGACTTGAACATTTTAAAACTGGTACTCTTTTTTGACGCATAAAATCGTTTTATTTCCAAAGGTCTGAGGTGAAATTTAATATTATTAACTGTGACATATCGTCTTTTCGCGTTAAAAGTGTACAATTTCCAAAAATATTCGAAATTGAGTTAATATGTGGAATCATTTGATATCATCAGTATTTTTCTCATAAATACTGTCAAAAGAGCGTAGTTTAGTTTTAGTTTTTTTTTTGTTTACCTACGTTTTGACTACTATTAACAAAATTTATACATAATTTTATCTTACTTTAAAAGACAGATAATGTAACTGGTAAAAAAAAAAACATGTGTGCAATTCACACGTGGTAGAAGTGAAACCTTCCAAAATTAAAATACAATTATCCTAAACGTCTTAAGTATATGTAAAATTTTGTCATTAGTAAATAATTGTAAGGTGAATTGATATTTTAATTTCACGTATAATCCTAAATTAAAATTCACTACAAGAGCTTTCATACACACGTTAGTATTAAAAAATCTCACAGATGGCGCTGTATTAAATAGTATGTATATTTCTGTCTCATTCTTTTGTATTTGTGTCTCTTACCTGTCGTTTTTTCCGTTGCATCCGGTTTGAAATCACAACGATTCTAAAGAAGTTTTCACTTCAAAAATTGTTGTAAAGATAATTAATATTAAAAATATTATCACATGTTAAACCTTTAAAACACTCTGCTGTAAAATTAGTAAGTTTTGAGATTATACAGTCTTACTGCGAGAAGACGATATGTTGACTTAACTTCCAAAGCCAGGAAATAAATACACAGATTTCAATAGTTCTCCTACTTCTGTATTGTTTTATTTATAACTCAACTTGTACAATCTTTAGATGTGTGCTCACTACAGAATACACCGCTTTGTCCCCCGCTTTTTCAGACTACCGCCTTTTTTATTACGTCACGTCCCCACTACTCCCATTGCTCCCACAAACAGTGTTGCTATTTGGCAATCCGAAAATTGTCTTCATTTTAACATGATAAATTTTATTTTAATAATTTTACAACAAACTTTACAGATACTAAACTTCTTTTGTTTTCATGATTCAATGTAATTGCATATAATTCCTATTGGTTTTAAAATTCCTAAATCGAAATTATTCAAGACTAGCCGTACTCGCCCGCTTCGCTGGGCATTTAAAATTAACATTGTTATTTATTGTCATTATTATTAGGGAGTCCAACACCCATATAAATATTAGCCTATCCATTAAGTACATGTATTTTCTACATGGATACCAAGTTTCAAGTCAATCGAATGCAAGGTTCAATAGTTATAACGGAACATCCGTAAAAACCACTGTAGATTTATATATTAGTATAGATGGAGACAATGCTAATAATTTTCGGTTGTTTATCTTCTTTCAAAACGTTAATTTTTTTGTTCCAGTATTTTTAACAACTTTTTTTATTACTTAGATGGGTGGACGAGCTCACAGCCCACCTGGTGTTAAGTGGTTACTGGAGCCCATAGACATCCACAACGTAAATGCGCCACGCACCTTGAGATATACGTTCTAAGGTCTCAAGTATAGTTACAACGGCTGCCCCACCCTTCAAACCGAAACGCATTACTGCTTCACGGCAGATATAGGCAGGGTGATGGTACCCACCCGCGCGGAGTCACAAGAGGTCCTACCACCAGTAGGTCCTACTGAAGGTCCTACCTTCAGCACGTATCACTTTCGAGTGACATTAAATCACATATTCGTACTTTTAAAACGCATTTCGTTGCTCATATTCGCTGCTTAACACGCTATAAATAATCGAATAATATGCCTCAGTCAATTTCTCGTTCCAATACATCTATACCGAGGTATAATATGTGAAACAAGCTCCGGGTGATTGCTGCAGCAAATATAGGTATTTTGTATTTGAATAATATTACCATTCGTTACTCGCGTATCGCGTCGCCTCTAGCGCGCTGTATGGAAGAAGACGGCGACAGAAAACAGATAGGAAGCGTGTCTTTTTGGGTGAATTAATTTTATGTCATATCATTCTTGTATCCATTTTTTCCTTTCGTTACCTTTTAGATTTATTCTTAAATAGTACGGCAGTTCAGTATGTGTTAAAATAATTAAAACTACTGTTACGGTTTAATCTCTTTGTGAAAACTTTACAATTTTCGTGATCACGGATAATTCAAACAAATTGGTTTAATTTTTTTTATTGCCTTTGTAGGCAGACGAGCATATGATTTACCCGATGGTGAGTGGTTACCCTCGCCCATGGACTTCAGTAATACCAGAGGCAGAACTAAGCCGTTGCCTATCGTTAAAAACAAATTAAAACACTATACATAACATTACTAAAACATGTTTTACTAAAAGCATGTTATATAGAAAATATTCTATTCGTTTTTATGTCGAAGTTACGTTATTCGATAGTCTGTGTTACGACAAATAGTTTGTTTTTGAAACATTATTACTTCTACATCTTTCAATCCAGCTACAGTTCCTTCGTCCCTTCGTGTGATTTTTAGTAGAGTAAAGCGTGCTACAGCATATGGTATGTATGGTACTGCCACAAAACCTATTTCTACCCCGAGATATTCGTGATAGGATTTCTATTTGGCACACTGAGACATTGCTCTGATATACAAAATTTACATTCACATTGTATTTTATATTCAACCTATTAATATAGGCAACCTATTAAGATTATAGCATTCAGATAAGTAAGCAAGGTTTTTGTGAAAGTCGAAAAATACAAGCACCGGAAACCTTACGCTGAACTCCAAACACTAGTTTATCAATTTTAATTTAATAAACTCCATAGTCTTAGGAAACCCATTTGTAGCGGTGCCTGACTCGTTTAGCACAGCAAGCAAGCCAAAACGTCATACCGGAACATTTACTACTACCGGCACCTAAGATATCTCACAAAAATCATTATTGGGACAAGATCCTTCCTCTTCAAAAAGGTCAGATTCATAAATTCATCGACGTGCAATCTTTTTTTATTTTATTGCCCTTGTATGCAGACGAGCATACGGCCCACCTGATGGTGAGTGGTTACCGTCGCCCATGGACTGCAATGCCAGGGGCAGAGCCAAGCTGTTGCCTACCGCTTAATACTCTCCACAAGCCTCGTTTGAAGAAGGACATGTCATAGCGCTCGGGAAACACCGTGGAGGGGAGCTCATTCCATAGCCGGGCGGTACATGGCAAAAAAAGATCTCTGGAAACGCACTGTGGATGGCCGCAGTGGCTCCAGGTAGTATGGATGAACTCTACTCCGGTGGCGGGCGGTGCGATATTAAAAACGAGATGCCGGTATCATCTCGAACAATTCCTCAGAGCACTCCCCATGGAACATACATACAATCACGACTAAAGTATTGTAAATTTAATTAAAGCAGGTAGCAAGAAATCAATTGGTTTTATTATAAATGCAATAAATAAATGTCTCGCGTAGACACCATTAAACTAGCATCTATCCGACTGACCGTTTGTACGCGCCAATTTGTCCGCAACGCAAAATACGAATTTACCTAAACTTGAATAGAAAACCGGGGGCTCCGAATTCAAAACGCACTCCCTCATTCGCTCTCGGCTCCTGCTACCTTATTGGAATTGTACCTTTAAAAACCCTTTCCCTATCGTCCCTTACATGTATGTAGATGCTTATTGGAAACCGTCCTTTGTGTTGGAACGCGTGACGTTTTGTATAAGCTCTTTTTGTACTCTTTCAGCAACTATTGACTGAGGCTTAATAGTGTACGTACGCAGATTGCGACATTTCTATTCGAGTTTTGTGACGCCTTAGAAAAATAAATATCACACCGGGCAAAAAATATTATTATTTGTTTTACAATGTATATGACGGCTCGCAATTTATTTATTTTTGGGTAATGAATAAAAAA
Source organism: Bombyx mandarina (assembly GCF_030267445.1). NCBI lineage: Eukaryota > Metazoa > Arthropoda > Insecta > Lepidoptera > Bombycidae > Bombyx > Bombyx mandarina. Next base: position 11,341,392 of record NC_143220.1, on the reverse strand, counting down.
TCATATCAATAAAACAGTATATCCTGACTGGCTGATGATATAAAGCTCAAAGCTCAGAAGTTAAACTATTCAAATTTAGTTATATATAATCATCTAACAATTTCAATAAATTTTTTTTTTTTAATTACTTCTTATAATCTATTCAATTTCAATTTCAATATTATATAATTCAATAATCTATTCATATTTCTATAATTATATTTTGGGGAGTTTATGACACATGAAGAACACAGACTATTGTCGAATTCATATTATTCATGTTATCCATAGACACAACCCAAAGAGTTTCTCGCCGGATCTTCTCAGTGAGTCGCGAATCCGATCTGATGGTAGATTCTGCGAAGCACTGCTCTTTTTAGGGCCAGTACTAGTAAGCTCTCCTACCGGTCGACGTGTAATTAGAATAGCCGTGTAGGGATTTAATTAATTTTTATTTATTGCATAGATGGCTGAACGAGCCCACCTGGTGTTAAGTGTTTACTGGAGCCCATAGACATCTACAAAGTAAATGCCACCCCCACCTTGAGATTTGAGTTCTAAGGTCTCAGTATAGTTACAACGGCTGCCCCATCCTTCAAACTGAAACTTACTGCTTCACGGCAGAAATAGGCAAGGTGGTGGTACCTACTCGTGCGGACTCACAAGACGTTTTACCATTAGTAGTAATTACTGGTTAATTATAATTTTGCGGGTTTGATTTTTATTACACGATGTCATTCCTTCACCGTGGAAGTCAATCGTGAACATTTGTTAAGTACGTATTTCATTAGAAAAATTAGTACCCGTCTGAGATTCAAACACCAGTGCATCGCTAGACACGAATGCACCAGACGTCTTATCCTTTAGGCCACGACGACTTTAATGTTCGTATTGTGATCATCTTCTTATTAGTATAATAAATCGGGATGAATTCGTGCTGTTAATGTTTCAATATTACCTACTGGAAGGCGAGTGGCGGTAATTGCGGGTAATACGTCTTCACGTGACCCAGTTAACAGATTTGGTGACCTGTCGTGACCGTGCGCGACATTTCAGACGCGGTCGTGATGCAAGCAGGTGGGAATCGATGAATTTGAAATAAGTTCTTAAATAACTGACACGGTTCAAGTTAATGAGATTGACTTATGGCTTAGCATAATAATAATACAGGTTTATTATAAGGGTAGTCGTTTTCGAAGAAGAATAATATACATAATTAGCGGTGGGCAATGAATTCGTAATGCTGCTGACATTGCTCATGTCTATGACTAGCAGTGACCATTAATCATCAGATGGACCGTATGTTCATTTAGGAGGGAAATTTAAAACATTAACTTAACAAAAAATGCTATTTTTAGTACATTTTTGTACAGTCAACTGCAAAATTGTATGTATAAATAATAAATATATGTTTTCCTTAAGTTGTAAGATTCTGTTAAGATCTGAAATTTGAATTCTTAAAATAGACGAAAGAATGTTGCTGGTAATTGGTGTTGTAAGCCAGTAATTCCAGTCATGATTTTTAATTAACATCTTTATCGTATTTTAACTGTTTAGTAATGCCCTATTAATAATATATCACTGCAATTTTGCCGCTCTCTGTCCTTATATCGTGAACTTACAATATGACCCAGACGCTAACGCCCACGTCAGCTCATTTGTACATTATGCAAAATAAACGCTAGTAATTATGAGTGAAACTAAAAACGGACTGAAGACCGAATATTTAAATATTAGATTAACGATATAAAATCATAGAAAATTATCAATTTACGTCTTGACGTGAGAATGTCTATGGACTCGGATTAAACAAACACTGGGCTGGCTATAAATAGTCTATACATAGTATAATAAATATCAATTTCTTTATATTGTTTTCATAAAAAACCTAAAACTTCATTCTCGTCCCCCAAAAACCGATAATAAATGAGTTGATTCAATTTCATATGTTCAGTCAATGATTATAAAAAAACATTTTGACGTAACGATACAGGCTGGTACGAAGCCATGTCCTAATTGCACTCGGCTTAGGTGCCATCAGAAATATATAAAGCGAATAGACCATTTATTATAATTAGTGTAAGGACAATAGTTGAAATCAGACCATAATAAACTCCTCAAGATTTAAATTCATTTTACATATTACATTAAATTCATTTTGTAGTCGTCGTGGCCTAAAGGATAAGACGTCCGGTGCATTCGTGTTGAGCGATGCGCCGATGTTTGAATCTCAGGCGGGTACCAATTTTTCTAATGAAATACGTACTCAACAAATGTTCACAATTGACTTCCATGGTGAAGCAATAACATTGTGTAATAAAAATCAAACCCGAAAAATTTTAATTTGCGTAATTACTGGTGCTAGGACCTCTTGTGAGTCCGCGCGGGTAGGTAACACCACCTTTCCTATTTCTGCCGTGAAGCAGTAATGCGTTTCGGTTTGAAGGGTGGGGCAGCCATTGTAACTATTAGCGAGACCTTAGAACTTATATCTCAAGGTGGGTGGCGCATTTACTTTGCAGATGTCTATGGGCTCCAGTAACCACTTAACACCAGGTTGGCTGTTAGCTCGTCCACCCTTCTAAGCAATAAAAATACCTTTCTCTAAATTTCAATCATTGCTTATAGCAGTGGTGAGAAAATATAACATTTTTTTACTGATAACATTTAACACGCAATTAAAAGCTACGAAACAAAAACACGAGAAAATCTGTGGACGGACAATGGAAAAAGACACTAAACTGTTTTGTCTTAAGTATTATTTTAGTCTTAAGTTATTCTGTATTCGGGAATCGTAGAGATAATTAAACTGTTGTTACAGTAAAATTTAGCGGTAGTTAGCTTTATATTTAAATTTCGACGAATTACATCTAAATTTTTCGGAGACCACAAATTTGAAAACTGTTATGTAATCGTCAGAAATTGTAGTTGGAAAATAAAAAAAACACAAGATTAGCCTTAAAATCAATGTTGTTCAATAGAATACTTTAATTAGCCTTGAATACTTATAGTATACATAATATCAATACCTATATTTTTAGTTGACTTTGATATTATTGAACAACTCGACTGTGGTTATTCGAAAATTTGCTCGCAGTGAACGTAATTTCAGATCTATTTAAGGAAAAGGCAAACGCGCGACACTTGATTAATTAATAATGAAAGCAACACAACCACACCATTAGCTAATGTGCTACATACGATAGAAGGGAAAGAATATATACTGTGTAATTCTCAAAGCAATTAGACTTAAGTAGAATAAGAACTTCTAGTCTCTTAAAAAGCTAAGTCCGTTTCTAATGACGAATATAAGAAACAAACTCAATTATTTTAACTTTATTGTCAATAAAATTCATAACTCCACACTCAAAGGCCTCAAATTAGGTTTTTCTCACTTAGGATTTTTTTATCTTCAGAGTTCTAGAAACACACAGAAGTGAAAGAAATCTATGCCCAAATTCAGATTAATAAAATAAAATAAATAAAAAACTTAATAGTGCAGTCTTCTAGGCTACCACCAGACATCTACACAAGAGCGTAATGAAATTCATACCGTCAATACAGTTTATACTTTATAAGACTGGAATAAGCGCTTACTTCAAATTGTCCATATCAAGTGATAAAAATAGAGCTTGTATCTTTATCGCCAAGGTTGCATCAATTTATCACGATTTCGTTAATGCTAACAAAATACCAGACCCAAAGAACTACTGTAAAGGTCAGACAGACAAATTTAGTTAATTCGCAGACAAACTATTCGGTAATTGCTACGATTCGTTTCACTAAAACGGTCTAGTTTTGCTTACACAAGTATCATTGAAACTAATTAAATTTGGGTATTTAGAATGATAAAAGTAAGGTTCATTTAGATGAAATTTCAACGCGTAGGTAGGGTTTGCACAAGAAACTAGTGCTCAATTAAATTCCGCAAAACCAAACGAATCTCTCAAGCTTTCAACTAGCTTCTTACATCTTCTATATTGAAGCAGCATTACAGAATTTATTTGTCTAAATTAGAAGACTCTCTGGGACGGGTCTCCGAGTAGGGTGAATTGAATGTAGGTCAATTCAAATCCATTGAAGACACAGGTGCGCGTCATCACTGCGAAGAAGAACCCTTTTGTCATAGTGCCTTAATTCCAAGGAGTGTCCCTCCAACCTTCCACGAGTTTGGGCATTCTTGGATCCGACGTTTCAAGCGATATTCAATATCGGAGTCTTTTGGAGGGCAAAGCCTAGATGGCGTAAAAACATATGGTGGAAGTCCTCAACAGAGTGAAGCGGTATTGCACGTCTGGACAAAGACTTTTGCTTTACAAAGCATAAGTCCGGCTTGCTACCTGGGCTGGAGCTCTCAAATATCAGCTACTTCCATTTTACTCCATACAGAAGAAGGCGGATCGGATTATTCGTTATCTCATTCTCACGAACCGTTTGAAAACACTGGGGGGGGGGGGTTGCGGCGAGGAAATGTATGAAACGATCCCATCATTTCGTTTTTACTATCGCACCACTCGTCACCAGAGCACAGTTAATCCATACTATCTAGAACCACTGCGTTCATCCACAGTGCGTTTCTAGAGACCTTTTTTGCCACGTGCCATCCGGTTTTGGAATTAACTGCCCTTCGTAGTGTTTTCTAAACGCTATGATACGTATTTCTTCTCTAGGTTTGCCAAGAGTACTCAACGGTAGGTAGCGGCGTGGCTTTGCCCCTAGTATTGTTGTCGTTCATGAGCGATGGTACCACTCACCATCAGATGGGCACTCTGCTAGCAAAGGCAAAGAAACGGTGTTAATAAAAAGAGGAGAATTGATATTAAAATTTTACAGTTATTCAATACACGATAGATCCTAGTACCTTGGATATTAATTTAATTGGTACATTGGAATTTCGCTTTATTATGTAGTAATATGCTAAACATTTCTATGAAAACAGTTCTTACCTTTTTTTGGTTAATAAATAAATCAAATATTATTATGTTATATTAAATAAATCAACTGCTATTAATTTTCAGTATCCTATTTATTCATGGTTATTTTTAATTCTGTATCAATTTGTAATTTTATCGTGGCTTATTTTGCCTATCTCATTATGTTTGTATTGATACGCCGGTAAGAGCAGTGCCATCTATCGTTGAATAGCAGAAATGAATATGAACGAATATACAAAATGACTATAAAATGAAAGAACGTTCGAGAAGTGCAACGCCATCTATTATCCAATAGCGGAGACACATATCGACTTGTCAGGAATGTTCTCGATAATTTTAGGGATATCGGAACGACTACAAAAGCGTTGCAAAGTTAGCACGGAGTTAGTAATCGGATCTAAATTCTACCCGAAGCGAAACGACGAACGGATCACCTGAAGCGAAGGGAAAGAAATTAAGAATTTTAAATGTTCGTTAACTGTTCTAAGTATGAACACAGTTTTTACTTAGGTAGAAATTTGATTTATCCCCAACCCCAGCGCGTAACAGTATGTATTGAATTTTTAACACGGTGTTTTAAGTACATTGCCGTTTTCGTACTCATAATATTTACATACATATTGAAGTTAAAAATACTCTGTCTATTTCGGTGTTGTTAACGATCGTATCTCCAACGTAACGTATTATGTCGCATAGTGTCAAATTTGATAGCTGAATAACACTAAATTCCGAAATAACACGATTGTAACAAGTTTTCAGTCAGTAGTTAATTAACGCAAACCGCATCCCGCCGTGTTGTCTAGTTTGGATTGGAGTCCAAGTTTGGGACTAATAGTTTTTGGTGTTTTTATTACTTAAAGTACCTATAAATATAATAAAAATACTGTCATATGAATGAGGACATTTTTGGCTACGGAATATATTATTGGCGATTGTGCATGTGAAGCCGTCGTGGCCTAAAGAATAAGACGCCCGGTGTGTTTGTATCGAGTGGTCTTCGAGCTTTTTTAATTCTTTTATTGCTTAGATGCGTGGACGAGCTTACAGCCCACCTGGTGCTAAGTGGTTACTGGAGCCCATAGACATCTACAACGTAAATGCGCCACCCACCTTGAGGTATAAGTTCTAAGGTCTCAGTATAGTTACAACAGCTGCCCCCCCCCCCCCCCTTCAAACCGAACCGCATTACTGCTTCACGACAGAAATAGGCAGGGTGGTGGTGTCTACCCGTGCGGACTCACAAGAGTTCCTACCACCAGTATCTGCTTGTATCAGCTTGTATCTCCAGCGGTCGGCAAAGAAAAACATAGACATACATAATATGTATATTTCAGTCGAACCGTAATCTTTAACTTCAACTTGATTTAATATAAGAAAGAGATGAATATAAATGTCTAGGATGTGATTTTAAAACAGAACGACAGCCTTTACTGACGCGCTGACCATTATTACTTTAGATTTTAAAATGTATATTTAAAATTAAAATACTTAATTTCTTGTAACTTAAGCCAATCAAAAGCAATGAGCGCTCGCGTGGGAGAACACTACGGGACAGAAACAACTCACCGAGCAAAGGGGTTGCGTACGAACTATGCTTTCTTGCTAACACATAGACTCTTATTTGCATATTCTTAAAGCTTAAATTTAAATGTGTTTGCTTAGTATCATATTGGTAACAACAAAGGCTGGAATATGTCGAGAGATCGAAAGATAACCTCGATGATTGTGACGAACTTGAAAATTGTGCTTCGAGTGAAACAGGGTTTCGTATTAAATTACATATTACAGTATTTGTTTGGCGTTCGTTTTGCGTTAGAAATCTTTCAGAAAGGCTGCGATATTTATTTCAAAGCATAATCGAGCATAGTAGTGCAATGGGCATTTGAAATTAACTTTTAATCAACGAAGGGTTGTCAGTAACAAAAAAAAAACCTGCAGTTACTAGTTTGTACTTTACGGTAATTGCTCAAATCTAATTTCCGTAAGAGTGAGACAGATTGTACGTCAGTAGCAGTTTATTTCATTTAATAGTTTGATGACGTCACAACGAAGTGTGGTCGCAATCCACATGTTAATTATAAAATTTGATAGAAATTGACACAGAGTACATCACGTGGAAAACTGGGACTGGATTTGAAAAGGCTTAGAGATAAATGTTTAAAAAGCCTTCAGCGGCACTATAACTTAAACAAATTCAAGGCTCTTTTCTTGACACACCGATAGTACAACACAGAAAATTTTCAAAATATTTTAAATTGCTATTTCTAAATATACTCCTAAATAAGTTCTGCATTACTAAAATTTAACCGTCTGTATAATTAAAATAGTGAATTGTCAAAACCGCCGCCTACATATTTTAATGTGTCCTGACATTCAACGCCCACCAAGGAATCCAGCGCTGATGAGTTCGCGAATCAACAATCAAATGCGACAGCCCGACCTCCCGAAACCGCGATGTATCAAACCTTCAGTATGTTTTTTAAATTTAATCTATTAAAGCTTAGATCCAAAACAGCTCTTGGCATTTAATCAAAAATTCATTAAATGAATAAATTAAAAAGAAATCATATGACTTTACCATGGAACGAATTATCATTGTCATTTGGGGATATCTACATAGGAAAGATGACTTAAAATTTGTAAAATCCAGTTAAAAAGTAATAAAATGAAAAACACATAAATTAATATTAAAATTCTCCAAACTTAACGTCTTACAGTGTTTTTAATAATTAGTCATCCACAAATCACATTATGGAACCCCTAATTTTCTTTCATGAGTTTTAATTAGGAAAAACTCAAGAGAGATTTAACGTGTCGCTCCAAGCCGCAGCTAATAAGGCAGCTTATTATTTTAAGGGAACGCTAAGTAATCAGGTGCTTTTATCTCGTGCCTCCTTCATAAATTACTAGAACCTGTATAATGAGTACCGTGTGGTATAACAACGATGTGAAGGTTTTAAATATTTAAAAGAGGGAAACAAAGTATGGTCCGATTTTTGGGATAATTTATAAGGCTGGCAACATTTTTGTATAACCTCCATATTTTTTGTTCAAAGTCAATACGTTCGTTCAAATACTGTGACGGCTGTGTGTTGAAGAATGGTATTTGCCGATTTTTATGTTATAAATTTTTGAAGCACATTCTAGATTTAAAACTATTTGCCGGGATCAAATAACAATTTTTTTTTTTCTACAAAAAATCGAACTACTAATAAAAAAAAATATATATGAATGCGTCAAGGGCTGAAACTTGTGCTAAATATTTTATAGTCTCTTCCGTAATTGTTGAATTTTCATCTGTACAAAAAATATACGATACAAAATAATTTGACACAAACTCAAAATACTAATTTGTTTCGTAAAAGACAATCCCTACTGCTAATCGGATGCTAACACAATGGCACTTTAACTAGAGTACTAACAGGCCCCTGTTAGTCTACCAACAAATGAACCAAATTATTCTGTATTAGTAAAATTGTCTGTTCGATTCATTTCAATTTGTACTCCTGTCTTTAAACTATTAAGTATATTTGAATATTTGTTGTGCTACCCTAAAACATTACACCGTTTCAGTCATCCTCACATATAACAATTGTAACAAATAGGATCTTATATTATTTAAAGCAATTTTGCTTCTGATTTAATGAAATCGTGTTTTCTACATATTTTTATAACTTGACGGTAGGTAACTTGCGCCGATATACAGCTTAGCCCCCACCTGCTGAAAAAGGTTTCTTTAAAACATCGTCTGTAAAAAGCAAATGGTTCAACTGGTCCAAGTTATTTTTTTGCTTAGATGGCTGAACGAACTCTTGGAACACCTGGTCGCCGGAACCTCAGAGACATCGACTACGTTAATACTGTAATTCACGTATACTGTGTACTGTGTATAATACTGTAATACTGTTCTATAGTGCAATGGCCGCCGGAACGCTTTACTGTTTCGCGGCAGAAAAAGGCAGGGTGGTGCGGGCTCATAAAACAACCCCACTACCAGTACAATTATTTCGACCTCGGTATTTGCATTATGTTCAATTTTGGCATTTTCTTATAATGGCACCTGTGTGTGAATAAATAGACAGGCAGATGGTAAGTTATCACCGTCACCCTTGGACATGACCTATCGTTCGAATGCCTATTAAGGCCAATCATCCCGACCAGTAAATATATCAAAGAGCTACTACTAGAGGAGACTAGACCTAAGAAGAAATAGATGGATTGCGTGAAAGGCGATATTTGTAAGAGGGAAGTGAGCGAAGAAATGGTATATGATAGAGGAGTATGGAAGGAGAAAACGTGTTGCGCCGACGGTGAGTGGGACAAGGGTAGGATGATGATGATGATGATGATAATGATGATATCAAGTAGCTACATGTGTTCGTTGACATCTGCACAAGTATCAAATGCTGAAGTCACTTTTGAGACACGAAATCCCTTACTGTTGTAATTGCTTTACTACAAATACACCAAGACCACTCTTATAACCTGATTCTATTCCATTTTCTTACAATTGTTAACAGCAAGCTAAACATTTTCCTCAAAGTTTCAATAGAAATTACTTCAATTCGTACAATAAAAAAGGACCGAATAAATTGCAATGACGTTCATTATTGGCTGTTGGTCCTACACCTACTATACCTTGTAGCGTGTCTATCTGCTGTTGCTTGTTGTTTTGTTTTTATAAAATACCCAATAAGTTTATGAATTGCTTATTCTTTTAAATTTAATAATTATAACCTTAAAAAATCGTTTAAAATTTTCGTGCTGCAATTAAAGTATGATAAACCACATTTTTTCATAATGAATCCAACCATGTATTTTATGTTATCTAATAAATTACAAGGCGACAAACTTTAAAGCAAATATTTATCTATTTCTTAAACTTATCTTATTTTGTTATTTGAGAGCTCAAAAAGAGGAAATTTGCAAATTCCAAAAAACATCTTAAAAATTACCATCACGAAACATCTTAAATCATAGACATCAAACATCAACGCAGTGGTCGATTCAAACTCCAAGTGCAGATTTGTTGAGTGAAATCCGAGGTAATAACATTGAAGGTGTATAATCCAATAGGAAGGAAGTAGATTTGCAGTTGAAAGCGACCGGTCGGAATACAACTCCACGAAAACAGATAAGTGTTTGGGATCTGGACACGTTATCCGGATCTGAAATAGTAAATGGTAAAGATTGTGTTTTATTTATTTCAACACTTTTCTTGAAATGCTTTGTAGTGAATCAAATATTTATAGCCCTACAATATTTATTTCTGTTTTTGAATTCAATAAAATAAATAAATAAAGAAGCATATTACATTTCTGCCTAATACCGTCTTTTTCGAATATTAAATTCAATCTTGCAAAACGAGCTAGGTTTTAATAACTAGCAACGCAAAATCAATAAGGTATTACCCATAAGCAACATACATATCTATCTATAATCTATCTATCTATATATATATAAATAAATTGCTGTTCGTTAGTCTCGCTAAAACTCGAGAACGGCTGGACCGATTTGGCTAATTTTGGTCTTGAATTATTTGTGGAAGTCTAGAGAAGGTTTAAAAGATAATATATAAAATATAAACGAACATTTATTTATTTCAAAGCTTATTCGTTGATTCTATTTACGAATACCCATTTTCGTGATCATTCAAAATTAATTCAAAGATAATCGAATAACGAAAAACAAATCATCTTGACATTCAACAAAAATCTTTGATAAAATTTCGTCCCAAAAACGTGCCAAAGAACTTTCGTTTAAAACCCCGAACAATTAAATGCCCTCTCCAAAATAATAGACTTCCATTGCAGCGCCGAAAACAGTGCTTGTTTAACATTTAGCTGGAAAATCACTTTCGACTTTTCCTTATGAGGTTAACCGTCGGAGCGAGTGGTATCAAACAGACCTGAAAGAATGCCAAGAAAACGAACGAGTAAGTGGCTTTAAGTACCTTGCTCCCTTTGTGACTGCGTTTCGCCTCTCCAATGGCCTCTCAAATAGTTCCGCAGCTTGAGGCGGTACGGTACATAATTGCTGGCGGTTATATGGCAGAAACTCACAATAAAGAAATTTAATTATAACCTTAATTGATAGGTGCTGAGCATATTGTTGTTTATTTCAAAAATAAAATTATATTTACGACTAGCTGACTCGGCAAACTTCGTAGTACCTCAATCGATAAATAAAAGACCTAAACTTTTGTATAAAATAAACTTAAAACAAACAAAAGGAATCCGTCCGACGGGGGACACATCAAAGGAAAAACAAAATTGTTATTTTTATTTGATTCCGAGTATTTTCATATTTATCTACCCTTTAAACTTTCTCTGGACTTCCACAAATAATTCAAGACCAAAATTAGCCAAATCAGTCCAGCCGTTCTCGAATTTTAGCGAGACTAACGAACAGCAATTCATTTTTATATATACAGATATAGATATGTATGTTGCTTGTGGGTAATACCTTATTGATTTTGCGTTGCTAGTCATTAAAACTTAACTCGTTTTGCAAGATAGAATTTAATATTGGAAAGAGACGGTAGTAGGCAGAAATGTAATATGTTTCTTTATTTATTTATTTTCTTCTCTACCTATTCGCTAGAAGCCTAAGGGACTATTTTAGCTTCTCGCGGACGGGTAATGTGATTGTAACTCGATAATGCTTGCTGTGATTTTGAATAAATATTTAAAAAACATTCATTAGTTGGAACGAATCGTGCGAATGTGACTTTCTTGAAGCGCTTAAGTTAGATGTTAATGTTCCAGATCAGCCATACAGAGCATTACATATTTTAGATTTTTTGGATTAATCTTCTTCTATATCGTTCCCTCACTACTGAGGATCGCGACCACATGTGACGTACTTCCAATGTGCTCGATCATGGGTGGCATAGACTGAATGGTACAGACTACCACCAAGTGCTTCTCTTGCTAGATCTGACCATCTGGCTGGTGTTCTGCCTACGGCGCGCTTGCCCTCTATGCAACCCGTAATTATGGGCTTCTCTAATTCATGTCTGGGAGACCGCATGATGTGTCCGAAGAAGCTCATAACACGTTCCTGGCAGATGAAGAGAGCCTTTTTTGGATGTTTAGCTGCCTTAGAATGGACTCGTTAGTTCTCATGGCAGTCCACGGTATTCGGTCGGCCATTGTTACTCCCGAAGTCGAAAAAGAAACCACATAATTGTCGATAAAAGTCGATCCAATACCACAATAATGCTAGAACAACGGATAGTCTGTTTTAGAATCCATTTTTGAACTATATTTATGGTGATATCGAGTCATATCTCACAAATTTCCTTACTACTTCTTTATTCAGCCCACATACTTCCACTGCTTGATATAGTGCTCCCCGAAGCCTCGCCACAATGACCAATTCTGCGCTGTTGGCATCCAGCTGTTTCCCGCGACCCCTACCAATAGTGATCCTTAAGTACTTTACTTTAGCTATAGGCAGCGGTTTAGCTCTACCGTTGGCATTACTGACCTCCACGAGCGATGATAATCATTTACTTTCGAATGGGTCGTATGCTTATGTGCGTATAAGGGTTATTAAAAAAAACACTCAATACGCTCAAGAATTAGGTGGCAACTTTTTTGCTTTTTGTTTTTAGCTATAAACGAGTATATGCCATCAAGGTCTCTAGGAACTTCAACAGGTCTAATATTAATTTAAGATTGAAAATTTTAGAGTATAACATCGATCACCACGAAGCCTAACTTCATGACTGATAGCTTGAAGTAAAACTCAGTTTATATAGGATGAGAACTGCTGGCTGGTGACATTTGGTAAAAAAAAACTTTAAAGAATTTAAATAACAATGTGATCAGATATGTTCATGAAAATGTATGTTTTTCAAATTAAGTTTTTGTACACGTGTACTCTTAAGTCTTTGTCTACAAATTTCTTTTTTTTTGTTATTGGTTTACCAGATCACTAAATCATCACTTAACTTAAAATCACTTGGTTTCTTCTTGTTTTTCGTTTACGATAATTAAATAGATAACAGCGGCTTCAGTTTGTGGAACTTGTTTCCTTTTAACTCGGTGATGCATATATCCTTACACATCTTCGTTGTTTGAGAATTACCAACACCAAATAGATTAGTCTTAAATAATGATAATTGAATTCATTCTGAATAAATAAAATTCAAGGACATTGTTTACGTAGCATCAAAAACTACTGTCTTAAACCAAAGTAGATAGATACTCCATAATAAAGCTTATTAATAAGGGTCAAAAGGCGCGGAATATTCCTGAGGCCCGATTCAACTGAAATATAACTTCGAAGCAGAATGGAAAAATCTGAAAAAAAAATTAATTTCGTCGTTATGGCATCTTTGTGGAATTTCATTGACTTCATGATACTTAAAGGAATCAGGGACATCTCGGAATTCGATAGAATACAAAATTCTATTTGTTGAAATTAATCAGATACGATTTTTGAATACGGTTTCTATTTCAAAATCATACTATTATTAATTAGAATTTCTTTATACAAATACCTTCCTTAAAAAGTACTTATTCTTGGATGAAAAGGATTTATACAGAATTAAAAACAATTAGCCATCGCTGGAAGGTTGGCAGATGTGAAACATTGATATTATTTTGTTCGGGTTCAGTAGATGCGTAAAATGATAGTTTACGACAGGAAATCCATGTGTCATAATGAAAAATAAAATATTAATATTAACCCTTTGACTGTCGTGTAGGTCACCGATGCCCTACGCGGCGCATTGAAGTAATTATGTCGATTTCTCTCTTCGATCTTCTAACTAAGACACCGGAATATCTAGTAGACTCGGGAAAAGACGAATCCGCGGATACTGAGAACGAATCTATTTCTAAAAGACCGAAAAAGACTGAAACGTACAATAACAAACAAAAGATGGCAAAGTTAGGCAATCCGGGTGCTTTAGTAACAGAAATCGACATTATCACCTTGTGCGTAGGGCACCGGTAACCTATATGGGAGTCAAAGTGTTAAGAAACAGTCGCTTGCGCATGCCGACGCGTCGCCACACACACGTACACATTCTTGCATATAAACTGTACATATATAATACTAGACGGTGCGATGACCTCCGCACGGTGGCTGGCAAGAAGTGGATGAGGAGAGCCGCAGACCGGGCTCAGTGGTGTAGATAGGGAGAGGCCTATGTCCAGCAGTGGACGACTGTGGGCTGTTGATGATGATGATGATGATGATATATAATATTATCTATAAATCATTAGTAAATATGTTTACTATCCACACAGAGCGGGGCGGCGCGTTGCTACGGCATCCGTCGCCACGCCAGTCATCGGTTTTACGTGCGGATATTGATATTTCATATCAAAAACTAAAGCTTGCGGAGTGTAATCTTGATAAATTACAATACAATCCCAAACTTTTATTAAGTCCATCATACATCATTGTATGTAGGTACTTCTTAGAGTATCATTATGTTATGTACTTACCAGAAAGATACTCTATGTAAAGAGGTACCAACATAAAAAAGATTCTCACCAGTATATAGCCGAGCTCCTTCGCTGGAAACATTTCCAAAGATAAACTGCGCATTCAAGTTTCAATTAACCAGCTATCGGGCGATCCAACACGTCGCGGAAGGCCGGAGATTGCTTTTCTAATTATGCAAGATGCTTCGACCTAATCGAGGAGTACTGTGTAATTTGTCTCTGCGATAACCGAATCGTGCCACTGACGGACTAATTGATGGGCTAACTTGATACTTCGAGTGAACAGTTGATTGCATCGCAAGAGTGATCGGCGGACATGGGGCTTTTTAACATCCCGCCTAATGGCTCGACGCTTACATTGTTTTGAGTTGAGTTAATTAATACGGAGAATATTGGTGACAGCACGCCCGACTGGGTAATAAGAAATAGGCTCTTCAAACAGCACAATGCAAATTGAGGGCAATCATTCAAAAGTTTACTGGTGGTAGGACCTCTTGTTTGTCCGCACGGGTAGGTACCACTACCCCGCCTATTTCTGTCGTGAAGCAGTAATGCGTTTCGGTTTTAGGAGTGGGGCAGCCGTTGTAACTATACTGAGACCTTAGAACTCATAATATATCTCAAGGGGGGAGGTGGCATTTACATTGTAGATGTCTATAGGCTCCGGTAACCACTTAAGACCAGCTGGGCCGTGAGCTCATCCTCCCATCTAGGCAATAAAAAATAAAAAAGATGTGTGGTGTCGTGGGACACCGGATAGGAACGAAATTCCTTATTATAAAAATATTAATTTTAAGTTCTATTCGAGGTATAAAGAAAATAAAACTGGAAGTTTCGCAACAACCCACGGTCATTCGGTAGCTTGCGAACTTATTGTGGTACACTTCATTCACGGTTGTTTGCATAAGAGTTAGTGTATTGCGCAAACGAACGCTCTGAGATCGTGGTCAATGAATGATAAAAAAATATGTTATTTTTTGTACGTTATTATAAAGTTAAGTCGTGCACTGTGTGCATTACTAATTTGTACGTTATTACAAATTAAGTCGTACACTGTGTGCATTACTAATAAAAATCTTACGTTACGGACATTTTTTCCCGGTTAGGGTATCCCTCCGCATCGTCCCATAAGTAACTTCGTTCCAAAAATAAAAGTTAAAATCAATTGGTGTAATGATGACTACTCAAGATAATTATAATAAGATCAGGAAATAGGAAGCTATGGAGCTAAATTAATTAATCGGACGATTGAGTCGTGAAACGGAACCATCCAGAAGATTCTCTGTTTTAGTATTGCAATAGCTTAAAAAATATTTTAGACATCACTTCTATTTTAGTCTTCATAACCAAAGTGGTACTTATCTAACAATGCTCCGTGGCTTATTTATTCAGCAAGATAAAGCCACAATAAAACTTCACTAGATCGACCTTTCATTCGAAAACGTTCTTATGTCTAAGTGAATGTTGATGGCTCTTACTACTAAGCCATGAACTTACGCATTTTTTTTTTTTTTTTATGTACCTATCTGCGATCAGTCCTGGACTATGAGCAGATGCGTTGCGTGTGCCATCGCGTCGAAGAGGCTCCTCACCAGGAGACTCCTCATTGATCAACATCTGTCACCAACTCCCTGTATATCATGACGTTTCAGTCGTTTGATGTAACTGACTTTTGTCAACGCATTAGCTAGGGTATTTGGGTGGTTTTCCAGCCGAGTTCTGTACTTAGTCCCTGACAACCTTATCTCTTCCTTAACAGTTCTCATGTTCATGGCTTCATCAGTGTTTGTCACAAACCATGGTACGTTTGCTATGGTTCTTAAGATGCCATTCTGCATTCTTTGCATGATATTTAAACTGGAGTCGCATGCACTTCCCCACAGTTGCAATCCATACGTCTATATTGGCTTCAGGATCATTTTGTAGATTAGGAGCTTATTGTCAGTAGAAAGCTTCGAGTTACGTGCCTTACGCATAAAATGCGTCCATAAAGTTCAATGACCTTTGCATGCTTTAATCCTAAACTTTGTTCGAGCTCATCTTTAAGTCTATCAAGGAACATGTTATGCGTAATATCGTATACCTTTACAGAGCTCATGATGCATGTGTATGTAGTTACTGGTGGTAGGACCTCTTGTGAGTCCGCACGGGTAGGTACCCACTACCCCACCTATTTCTGTCGTGAAACAGTAATGCGTTTCGGTTTGAAGGGTGGGGCAGCCGTTGTAACTATACTGAGACCTTAGAACTTATATCTCAAGGTAAGTGACGCATTTACGTTGTAGATGTCTATGGGCTCCAGTAACCACTTAACAACCAGGTAGGCTGTGAGGTCGTCTACCCATCAAGGCAATAAAAAAATTTATCATTCTTCTGCCTTTCTCCCAGTCACCTGGGGTCGGCGCAACATTTTTTTCTTCTTCCATACTCCTCTATCGTATACCATTTCTTCGCTCACTCCCTTCTTACACGTATCACCTTTCACGCAATCCATCCATTTCTTCTTAGGTCTACCTCTTCCTCTATAGCCTTCCACATTGATAGTTAGCACTTTCTTACCAACGTCATTGTTGTTCCGTCTCATTACATGTCCATATCATCCCAAAAGCGCAAAAACAAAAAATAGTTTTCCATAGAAAGTAGGACGTTAGTACGAAACTGCGCTCAAAGCTCTATGTTTTCCAAGTCTAATGCCCAGTGTAAGGGTTCCAGCTAAAGCTATAAAGGTCGAAATTTGGGTTCCATCAATAAATTTTAGATACACCATTATGACTGCAGTTAAATGTTTCATGTAAATATCCATAAAACCATTTTATCACGTCTTTCTTAATAGCTTTTCTTACTAGAACAAAGGAATGAGAAAAACAGAGAATAACTCCACTCTCCAAGTAATATTTTTTTGAAATTAAAAGAGTTAATTAGCTGAATGGTCTCTGTGAGTATTTACGCACTTAATTTAATGTAGGTTCGTGTTTAGCTTCGTATATAATTTCTAGTTAACTCCTGATTATAATTTAGGCTAAGAGCTCTTGGTTCGGTATGTTTTTGAAATATATAAGAAAATAATTAAAAAAAAAAAAAATGTACATGTCACTAATCAAAATCATTCGCGCAGTGGGAGATATTCACTTCATAGATTCACTATGTTCCAGAACTAACGAATAATGATTATTGTTTATTGCGAAAATGTCTTCCACCTTCATGTTAAGTTCAATCAAACAACATAGATATACCAATCATTGTAATTGTCACCTGCCACACTTATTTTCATATAGAACTAAAAATTTCCAGATTAGGTAACAAATTATTCTTATTCAACGCGAACAATGAAAATCGGTTTAAAAGATTTCTTTGCGTATTAAGGTAAACCGATGAGTCAGCACCGAAAAAGTAGGGCATCAAATTCATTTCAAGGGGCCCGACGATAAACCAATTTTAATAGAGCTACTCTGCCCCCTTTGATGCAATAATTTAAACGGCGATAGGGGAACGGGCGCAGCGTATCTGTAGCTCTAATTACAATGGAAGACGAGACAAATGAAGCTTAGCGCTTCAATGGGGTGCGAAGTGTAATCAGTAATGGGGAACTACGCTTTGCTTTACGCATATTAGCACATTATTCGTGAAATTGCGTTATTTGTCAATGCCCTTTATATCTTAGGATGTTGATCGCGTTGAAGAAGTTTCATTCGATTTGGAAATAACATATCGGTGAGATTAGTAGAAGAACTTTTTAGTTGAACACAATAGTGCTTTAAAGCTTTGACGGTAAAGTTTTTCTGCGTACTACTGGAGAATCTGCGAAGATAGATATGACCGTCGCATTTTAGATATCAATACAGCCATTGGACAGTTTGATTGAGACTCAAATATCATATTTTCGAAGTTTGGGCTCATTAATTTTATGTGTAAAGAAGCAAAATTACTATTAGATTGTTCATATTTATGTATTTCTCTCTCTCTCTCTCTCTTTCTCTCTCTGTCTCTCTCTCTCTCTCTATCTCTCCCTCTCTCTCTCTCTCTCTCTCTCTCTGTCTAAGTCCATGTGTCAAAGCGTGATATGTATGGATTTAATGACCAAATTAATACTAGCCGTTGCCACTTTACTGCAACTGGAATCAATATTTATTCTATAGTCTACAGTTCTATTAGGTATAAATAAATCAAAACGAATTCGAAAAAAGAAAAAAAAAACAATAAATGGTACTCCGCAAAAAAATCATGAAACACAAATATTTGATCTATAATCAAACGTAAATAACCAATAAATGATTGAAACAAAGTACACTAGCCGAACCTTAAAAATACACATAAAACAACAATCGATCGACGTCGAACAATCGCAAACAAAGATAACAGAAAGTTTTCCGAGGCCTTAAATAAATAATAGCCTTAAAGGTCCGGCCTTACGGGCGGTTTTAATAAAAACAATAACAAGGCTTCTGGACACGACATCTTTGTATCTTTTATTAAACAGATGTCGATCATGAGGCTTGCTCGTGATAAATGTAATAAGCATTGTAATTCTTCGCGTCCATTTAAGACGCAGCACGCACTAAAAAAATCATATGACATTTTTGATAATTGTCTAAACAAATGAGAAACGTAAACTAGATATTATTGTGAATATTGTATCCAGGCATTTTGACATTTTGTTGTTACAATCTGTGATCCGACTGTGGTACATTATATAAGAATTTTAATTTCAAGTACTGTTCAAGTACTTCAGTTATTCACTCATTCGTTAACTTATTGAGAGAAAGTGATTGACGTAAACGTGTCTTATATTAGAAACTGACGGAACACGATGGGATAATGCAAATTATCTCACATCACAGCAGCTAAGTAAGTCCGATGAAATTTTGATAAAGACACGGTTACTGTATTAATTTGACCAGACGATCCGGTTTAAGTACTAGGGAGTTTGGGAACAGCAGATCGCTCACCGTCGGAGGGACGGTCACCCCTAAATATATTCAACTACCTACCACTAAAAACTGGTTAAAAATTTCAAATTAACTTACCCTATCGTGCATGTTTGTTGATTGTATTGCTAATCTAGAAACTCACCGACGAATATACTTCTATGACAAAATTTTACTAAATAGTTCGTTGACCGTTTCCAAGCTGAATTATATAATTATTGAATATATTGACATAGCAATAGGATATGAATGATGAAAGGCGATTGCATGCAGCAGAGATGCGAATGTTGCGATGGATGTGTGGAGTAACGAGAATGGATAGAATACGGAATGAATACGGAAGGAAGTCTGAAAGTGGCACCTGTGACAGAAAAGTTGAGAAGTACGCGCTTGGGATGGTATGGACATGTGATGAGATGAAATGAAAATGAGGTTGGTAAGAGAATGTTAACTATGAATGTGGAAGGATATAGAGGAAGAGATACACCTAAGAAGAAATAGGATTGCGTGAAAGACGATATGGGTAAAAGGGGAGTGAGTGATAGAAGAGTATGGAAGGAGAAAACATGTTGCGCTGACCCCAAGTGACTGGGAGAAGGGCAAGATAATGACATAGCTATGCAGAAAAATTTGTCGTTTCTTCTCATATTTCAAAAGTCCGTAACGCTAAGCAAATTTAGCCGGCGTCACATGCCCACGAGACAGTGGGTGTTTCGCGTCATCTGATTTTTAATCACAATTCTGCAGAACAGAACACTAAGTTTTTCTTTCATGCGTTTTGACTTGCTGTCAGTTTCCAATACTATAATCAGGTGAGTTGCGAGAGGTCCGGGTTTGGCGAGGAAAGCCATTGCTCCATCTCCCCTTAGAATGCATCGGCTCTCTTGAATGGAGTACTTTAATGAAACAACATTTGTAATCGTGTTTTGTTTTATCGATGTACCTTGATTTTCTATTTTGTGCTCATTCTAGCCAAGCTAGGCAGTGGACATTAATTTATCAATCATTGCTGATTTTTCCTTATAATTTTTTTTTGGTATCTATGTCGTAGTATTTGTATAGCTTCCGATTTTTGTTCCATCCGGAAGTTCTATTTTTATGCGAGTTGTTTATCTTCCTTATATTTTTTTTGGCTAAGAATAATAACGGCTTATTACCTGGATCTTGTTATTAAAATAGGTAAATCGTTAGTTTTTTATTATTGTTTATATTTGTGGACGAGCTCATGACCCACCTGGTGTTAAATGGTTACCGGAGTCCATAGACTTCTACAACGTAAATGCCGCTACCTTTTTTTTTTTTTTTTTTTTTTCCTACCTAAGCTGAGAGCCTTGAGAGGCTATGTCAGCGTAACCCTAACTTTAGTAGGTGAGCTCACGGGGCTCAAACCTGACGATGTTGCTAACACGAACCCTAGCAAGAGTCGTGCTTCGCAGAATCTACCACCGGATCGGAAGCGCGACCCACTGAGAAGATCCGGCGAGAAACTCAGTGGGCTGTGTCTGAGAGTTAATTTACTCGTCGAGCCCTTCGTCGCAAGCGACGGGTTCGACGAGAACGGTGACCGGTGCTTGAATTACCTAAAAGCACCGTTAGTGGATCGGGTGGATCCGAGATGACGTGTTTTGGGCGACGTCGACTGCTTTCCATTCTGTCCGCAGGATCGGGAATGTAGTTACCGGCGGCCACGATGAGAGGGTTCTCGTGTCGTGCCGCTTTATCGAAGTGGCGCATGGACGCCGACTGCAGATACTTACTGATGGACTCTAAGTCCAGGTCGTCATGGAGGTCGACGTTCCTGACGAACCACGGGGCTCCGACGGCTATCCTGCAAAAACGGGATTGAATAATTTGGAATGATTTCAAGTGTATGCGGGCCGCGTGAGCGAACACTACACTTGCATAGGTCATGACGGGGCGTATGCAAGTTTTGTAGAGTGTCACCTTATTTCTAAGGGACATTTTACTTCGCCTACATATCATCGGGTAGAGACGTCCTAGAATGAAGGCGGCACGGTCGCGTACCGTCTTAATGTGGGGGCGGAATGTCATCCTACTGTCGAGGGTGACGCCTAAATATTTGACCTTCGGGGCCCACGGTATGGGCTGGTCGAACATCGTGATCGGGCGAACGGCGGGGGCGGGGGTATTGACGCGCCTAGTCGGGAGGGGGATGCTCAGCGTGGTGTTCGGAGGGCGACCCCTTTTGAAGAGCACCGCTGTGCTTTTCGTGGGGTTAATGTCGATGCGCCACTTCCGGAACCACTGTCCCATGGTGGTAGCTGCGGTCTGAAGTCGTCGATGAAGCAACGCCTTCTTCCTACACGAGTAGTAGATGGCGGTGTCATCGGCGAAGAGCGCCAGATGGGTCTCCGGAGACCGGGGTATATCGTTGATATACAAACTGAATAGTAACGGGGAGAGGGCGGAGCCTTGCGGGACTCCGGCTGTGACGTGACGGGGCCGGGAACGCGTTCCCTCGACTCGATATCGGAACGAACGGTTCGACAAGTAGTCTCGTATGATGAGTGCCGCTACCCACTTTGAGATATGAGTTCTAATGTTTTAGTACAATACAACGGCTGCTCCACCCTTCAAACCGAAACGCATTAATGCTTCACGGCAGAAATAGGCAGGGTGGTGTTATCCACCCGTGCGGACTCCCAAGATGTCCTACCACTAGTAATTACGCAAATTAGTATAATTTTTCGAGTTTCATTTTTATTACACGATGTTATTCCTTTACCGTGGAAATCAATCGTGAACATTTGTTAGGTACGTATTTCATTACAAAAATTGGTACCCGCCTGCGGGATTCGAACACCGGTGCATCGCTAGACACGAGTGCACGGAACGTCTTATCCTTTAGGCCACGACGACTTCAAAAGTTCGTACATGATGTTCAAAACGTGTAATCGTTTACTAGCAAAGAAGTTCACGCATTACAATTTTTATTAGAATTGTTGTTAGCTTTTCTCCGATAAATAAATAAGTGCGCTACATTATAAGAACTCGGGTCGTAAAATCCAAGTCGACCCTCGTCGATAATGGCAAAGCTTAACACGACACTTATTGCCGATATAAATCATCTGACGCCTGTTTACGTGTTTCTTAATCTAGTGTTTAAATTGATTGTTTGAAAACCTTTCACTTTGGCTGATTACTTGGTAAATCAATTTTGTTTTTTTTACATTTATTGATGTTTTATTAGAACAAGCTGAACATACCAGATCTGGTGAACCGAATGGTAAACAGTCGACGTCGCCCTAAACACGTCATTAGGGATCCTCCCGATCAATTAACGGTGCTTTTAGGTACCTCAAGCAGCGGTCACTGCCCTCGCCGAACCCGTCGCTTGTGACGAAGGGCTCGACGAGTAAATTAACCCATAGACACAGCTCACTGAGTTTCTCGCCGGATCTTCTCAGTGGGTCGCGTTTCCGATCCGGTGGTAGATTCTGCGAAGCACTGCTTTTGCTAGGGTCAGTGTTAGTAACACTCTCGGTTTGAGCCCCGTGAGCTCACCTACTAGCTCGGTGAATCTGAACGAACCCCTTGAGGTTACTAGAATAGGTACGAAAAAAAAACACACACCGAATTTCAAATGAATAGGTTTTGAAAGTAGAATAATTCGCGTAATTCTAGAGAACAATAACTTTTTATTACATGCTTAAAGTTTAAATTTAGAGGGGAAGGGAACACAAGTTTTACAAGCTAAAGGCATTTCGAGACAAAACGTAGGCATAGTTGTAAATCAAAACCGAAGATGGATGCATCTAATTAACATGATTTATATTATTAGTATAGTGAAATAAGTGGATTAACAAGAATTTGAGAAAACAAATTAAATCAAATAAGCGGGCAAATTAGTTGGCTTAGCTATATAACTATATATTTAAATTAAATAGAAAAAATCGCAGTGTATTTTAAAGTTATTTATAATTAAAGAAAACAAGGCCTCCGTCCAATGTAAACAGTAAACATTATTTGCTAATTATTGAGTATAGTTAAAACTAATGTCTCTGATATGCTCACTCAAAATTGAGTTCTTATTCCTAGCTGTCAGAAGATCTTACAAGCAGTAGACTCTTCGACTATTAATTAGTACCAATGGTAAACTTTTAAAATGTTATTTTAAATTTTGTGCTTCATTTATAAGTTTTTTGGGTTTCAATAAAGTGTAGAAAGCTCTATATTTCTTTATCATCATCCTATGTAGGTCGATAAATCTGTGTCCCATTATGAAGACCTTTGCTATCCATATTTTGTTTCCACTTGCTCCGGTTCCAATTTCCACGCACACTTCAATATCTTTTTAGTAGCAGCATATTCTGCTAGATAATACATTGTTCGTACTAAATTCTTCTAGCCTTCGGTTTAAATTTTTATTCAGAAAGAATAAAACACATTGTATTTTCGCGAGATAAAAATATGTTGGTAACACTCTTTAGTCTACTTTACAGATCTATACATACCTACTGTTCCTATACTAACTTTCCGTATACAAACATATTTGTGTGTGTTGCTATTATGTTTGCAATGTTAGATGAAAGTATCATTATATACCTATATATTTCGATACAAAAAAGCATTCTTAGTCAGCGCATATATCACAAATGTACCATCTGTGTCGAATTCAAAGTTTAATGGATAGATAGTGTCAGATATCCCGTTATGGGCGAGTAAAATTTCTCCTTTATGAGCATTGTACAGCTGTTTGAAAATCATACATGAAAATAAATTTTGCCAATTAATTCGTTTGGTGTGTCTGACCTTACAGTATATGCTTTCACATTTTTTTGTCACTGGTAGATAATTTTACAAGAACCCTGCCTTCTTAACTTAAGCCTAGCATTGGTAATAATTTAGGCGTATCTAATTAACTATTTGTCGAGATGGTTGCTTTGAAATCGCCCACGATAAAATTTATTTTGCTCAAAACACTAATAGCGTTCATAGACTTTTAAATTTAAACCTCTCAAACTCCGAAAATCTGCTTAAATTTTAAATACAATACGAACGAAATGAAATACAATAAATTTAATGCGCCCAAGACAATATCTCCTCCTATGTTATGGTTCCAGAAATAGAAAGATAATCATGATACCAGAGATAGAAACTAAAAATACAGACCCCTAATTCCTTCAGGATATTTATAGATATCGATTATTGCTCAAGATTAATTCTTCCGGGAATTGAACCCGGATAAGAGTACAGCAATTACCGTCATATACTACTGAACCAACGAAAAAATAAAGACTCAAGTTAGATTTCGATATTCATGTTACAATATCTGCATAGGTAACTAGTCAATTTCATCAGTTCTACTTAATCTACACTACTATTACTTAAGTACTATTTTTTATTTTATTTTTTATTGCTTAGATGAGTGGACGAGCTCACAGCCCACCTGGTGTTAAGTGGTTACTGGAGCCCATAGACATTCACAACGTAAATGCGCCACCCACCTTGAGATACAAGTTCTAAGGTCTCAAGTATAGTTACAACGGCTGCCCCACCCTTCAAACCGAAACGCATCACTGCTTCACGGCAGAAATAGGCAGGGTGGTGGTACCCACCCGTGCGGACTCACAAGAGGTCCTACCACCAGGATTTCTACTTATCTACAACCAGTTCTAATTATATTCCCAGTTTATCTTCCAGCATAAAAAATTAAACATCTAAAAAGAGCATCGATTTATTGTCCTTATCATAGAAATGTCGGTGCAATAAAATCGAACAGGGAACGGTGGAAAAAGTCTGAATATCGAATTTTTATCATTTTGCGATTCACAGTAAATTTCCTATTTCAAATTGCATTTGTGCGAATATCATATTACTGCTTTTCTTTATCTCTGGCGATACAGATGATAATGTCTTAGAGCGTTCAAACTTTAATGACATTTACTCACTATTTGGTCGCGTCTATGCGAGAAGGATCCAACTTACTAAAATGCAGTTTGAAATATAAAAGTTGCAAACTTTCGTTATAAAATCGCCTCTAAATAAAGGGGCGCTATATTTTTATCGTCTCAATAAACAGACGTGCTTATTGTCCAGTCGGTCATTATCTGCTAACCACTATATATACTTATACTACATATAAATATTATATTCAAGTGAACCGATATTTAGTTTTTACCTTTTTGATATTATTGTTATATTGCTTTTATTATATATTACATATAATTTTAAATTGTAACTGTTATGAGTATCAACATGTGATAATACATTCAAAACACAGTATAGAAGTATATAAATATATTTAAAAATCTAACTGATTGCGTTATTGGATTTCATGTGAGAAGATTATGATAAAAGTATCGTTGTTTCCTTTGAAGTGTAAATATAATATGTTAATAAAACCAGGAAAGTTTCTTCCTCAAAACAGTCTGACGGTTCATTGATGCATGTTTAGATTCTCTATTGAACAACCTATTGTAGTTCAATTAGACCAAATGTACAGAAATACTATTCCAATTCAAGCATTAAATTCTATCTGAAAGCGCTTGACAATGCATCAACACCCTAGACTAGATTTATTTTACTAAGCTAAATTTTTCTATAAATATCATTACGAAAATGCCCACATGGACTTTGAGATATGAAGTCAAATTCTCAAATGTAATGTATACAGGCTGGTGGCGGTAGTCATCATACAACGCAAGATATTTGACAGATGCCTGAATCTCACTTACGACATTTTCAAGATAAGCTTGTATATATGCAAGTTCTGAACAACAACATTACCCCATAGACACAGCCCAATGATTTTCTCGCCAGATCATCTCAGTGGGTCACGTTTCCGATCCGGTGGTCGATTCAGTGAAGCACTGCTCTTGTTAGGGCGAGTGTTAGCAACACTCTCGGTTTGAACCTCTTGAGCTCATCTGCACGTCAAGGAGAAGCTGAAATAGCCTCTAAAGGCTATCAGCATGGGTAGGAAGGAAAAAAAAACAACATTAGGACCGTCACTCTACCGAGCAATATCACCCGCTCTGTGGAAGATCTTCCCTCGGTCGTTGAAGATTCCACAGACTGTTCGATGCCTCAATCCAGATCTCTAGTGCTACTTATCCTTATGTCCAACATTTAGAGGTGTGAAAGTAACGAAAAAAAAAACGTACCCGTATGTATTCGTTACAATCGTATCGTTACTCGTTACTCCTAATACCTTACTCCTATAATTATATAAAATTTGTAAAATACCTTTCTTACCTTGTTTCTGTTCCACACACGAACACAATACCTCTAATGAATATTTAAATATTGAACAAAACCTGGATAACGAATCACAAATCATCAAACAACGTTATTTTCTTTGTACGTCCTTAAGTTTACATTACCTTTTTAATTCGCGGAAAATACGCACGCATGCGCAAAACGATCAGTAAGAAACGTTTCAATACACGCATCAACGCAGCGTAACATTGCGCACGTCATCTCGGATCCTCCCGATCCACTAACGGTGCTTCTAGGTACTTCAAGCACCGGTCACCGTTCTCGTCGAACCCGTCGCTTGCGACGAAGGGCTCGACGAGTAAATTAACTCTCAGACACAGCCCACTGAGTTTCTCGCCGGATCTTCTCAGTGGGTCGCGTTTCCGATCCTGTGGTAGATTCTGCAAGCACGACTCTTGTTAGGGTTCGTGTTAGCATCGTCGTCAGGTTTGAGCCCCGTGAGCTCACCTACTAGTTAAGGTTCCGCTGGAATAGCCTCTCTAGGCTACCAGCTTAGGTAAGAAAAAAAAAAAAGTAACATTGCGTCATTGAAACAGCGTATGTAACCAGGATACGAAACATGCGAGTAACCAAAAGTATTCGCGAGTAACCTTTCGCTACTCGGTACTAGATGGCGTACCCGTTACTCAGTAACGAACACATACGGTTTGCTACAGCTCTACCAACATTACACAAGTGTACCGTCCGGACTTAGCTGAAATAGCTTCTTAGGCTACCAGCGAATAGGTAGGGAAAAAAACACAAGTGTATTATTATTTGTGTGTTGCGGTATTTATTACACGATGCTATTTCTTCGTCGTGAGAATTAATAAATAAAAAAACCATCTACAACAGCAGAACGCCAATAAAGGGAGTTTCTGATAAAGAATCCCGCACAAAACAACTCTCAGGCCACGAATTTGTCGTCGCATTCCAATAAAGTCAGTGCAAATACGGCCCTTCCAAACATGAAGCGTTCAGCTAAAATAAATAGCGAACCCGAGAAAACGTTCCAGGGCCTTAATTAAACACACTGTAACGTGTCTATTTGAACTATAAGTTTACTTGAAAGGTGACGTAGGTCAACTGCAGTGTGTTTGCTTCTTTAAATACAAGTTTGCTTTTATTTAAGAGTCATATTTGGAATGTACTCCCGTCCGGTTCGGTTTGAATCGTTTAAAGAACTGTACTGCTATTACTAGAATTTTAAAGGTCGTGTTTTATTTCGATCGGTCGAAAATTAGCATTTGTAACCTTTATTACTTTAACTTTCAAATCTAGGGTGCACTGTTATAAAAACTAGAGGTGACGCAGTAGTCGAATTTCGACTATACCTATAATTACTTGGAATTGTAAGTTTATACACTAATATGATTGTATTATATACTTCTATAATCACAAATTCCGCCAAGACTACACTATAAAAAATATTAACAAAGACAAACAATATTTAATCTATTCTCAATTAGACAACAGACGTCAAGAACAAAAGTTTGACAATAAATAGTATACATGCCTGTGTGCGTCAAATACATGGTATGTAGTGTGTGTAATGTTTTCTTTATTGATTTAATGTATCTTTTATGCATTATTTAAAAAAAATATTAGCATTGTGCACTTCTTCTCTGTATTCTTTATAAGTGTGGAAAATTTCATACTCCTCCGTCCGCGCAATTTTCGTAAAAAGGGATACAAAGTTTTTGCTTCACGTATTAATATATAGATGAACATGATAATGTAATTAGTTATGTTTTATTCTATGGGTATGTGGGACTGGCCGGTCCGCCGATGTTGGGAGCGGACCGCGGGCTGAAGGAGAGTATTTATGCCCGTAACCACTAAACGACTACTCTGCGCCCACGCCCAAGCGTCCGATCCCCCCGAAGTCAGAACCCGGGCAGGGTAAGTTAAAACTGCGATCAGACACGCGGCTCATCCCAAGGACGCCCAACCAACAGAGCCTTTGAGGCGAAACGAAAGCTTTCGATTGAACGTCAACCATCTAGGTACAATGCCAGTTAAGCCGCCCAGGTGGTGCCGCTAGTGCCCCGGGGTACCGCGCCAGGTTGGACCCAGTCTATCGGGTCGGGACGTGGTACACCACCATCCGGTCACTCTTAATTAAGGTAAGAGTGACCGAGTGACCGTTTGACGAAATTTTTTATGTTTAAAGACGAAGACTTAGTTTCGCACAATAACAATATTAAAACAAAATATTATTATAAAATGTAACAAATTAAAATCAGTTCTATGGTCAAACTTCAATGATTCTAATCGAACATCCACCACTGGGCAACGCTCTTAATATCAAAACGTCACTATCACGAATTTAATAAAGGGATAGATGACGCCATTGAAGTTTTTTCTCTCTATAGACTTATTCAGATTTTACATTTTCGAGCACAATGAAGACATTTTCGCCTGTCGGCTCTGTCAAGGATGAGTGATATAGGTCGGTGTCAAAACGAAACGCCGTTTGACTCAAAATAAAACTGGGATCAAATGTCTGGGCGTAAGGACCTATGGCACCCATGACTTCATAGATGATGTGCTTCAGCTTTGCTGTCTTGTTTTTTATTGAATTTATGACATTTACCTTTTCAAACGAGTTTTAAAAGAGTCCTAATTGGTGGGCCACAGCTCATAGCTACTGTTTCCCAAGCACTTTCGAATAAAGACCAAATGAAGATTTAATAGGTTACTACCGGATTGGGATAGCGATCCACTGAGGAAATCGGACGAGAATCCCAGCGGTCTGATTTTACGGGCTAAATGTCTCACGTCTAACATGAGTCAGTTGTTTTTTATTGAATTGAGTCAGAAGTATAGCGACGGCCACGATGAGGGGTTTTGATGAAGTGTCCCTCTCGCCAGTATTCCGTCTCTCACTTCAAATACAGGAAATAAGTGGTAGTTTAACGTTATATACACTTCCAGGAAGATGCTTCGAGATTTATGTTATCGTTATTAATAATTAGTGAAGCCCATAAATACCACAACGTAAATACGTCTACCTTGACAAATTCGGTCAAAGTTGCAAAGACTTTGCAATATCGACTCTGTCCCGCCCTGTTCTAGAAGGTTCCATTGATTAACAGCAGAAACGCACTACTACCGTCATTTAGGTATGTTCACGGCCGATCCTACTAATTTCCCTTAACATAGATTTTAGGGGAAGTATTTTGGTGTTTTCTGAGCGCTATGAGATGTCCTTCTTCAAACGAGGCTTGCGGAGAGTACTTAATGGTAGGCAGCGGCTTAGCTCTGCCCCTGGCATTGCTGACGTCCATGAGCGACGGTGACCACTTACCATCAGGTGGGCCGTATGCTGGTCTGCCTACAAAGGCAATAAAAAAAAGTATATTGATGAAAAATAATGTAAGAAGAACATAAGTGTCAGGGATCTTTGAAGATAAGACAATGTCTACCGAGTTGATCATCTAGTTCAATATACAATATGTTTGTGAATACATGTAACAAATTATGAATCGTAACTAACGACTTGGTTGTTCTATAAAACTTGGTTCTAAGCGCAAATAGCAATGAAGTTCTGCATTCGGGATAACAGTGTCAGTACTGACACGGCCCGCCCGCCCACACTGAAAATTAGCGTTGAGTTGTATACCTATTTGGTACCATTCACGTCTGTAAAGTGAATAATAAATCGGTCAGGCAGTGTTATGAAAACCGAGCAACGGCTGCGAATGAATCGCAACTTATCCGTGCAGTTATAGTGTGTTCTAACGTCAATTGTCACCGGAAGGATTTGCTGCGAAACTTCTAATATAACGGGTATATTATCGCTTTTATTAGTTTATAATTTGTGCATGTTTGTTTGTATACAACGGAATCTTTTAACGTCATTTTCATAGACTTCAAGATCTCCGATCAACCTGATAAATTGCATACGCATCAAAAGTCGATGGCAGATAAATATATCGTAATGTCATCATATTCATTTAACAATATCTCTAAGTGGGCGCTTGCGTTGTTGTTAACAGAAAAAATGAGAATAAGCTAATTTTTCTCAACCTAGACTATTTTAGCTTTTGCAATTCAAAAATAATTACTTTTATTATTATACCGTGCATGGGTGCATGTTTGATTTATCGTCGAAATCAGGTCTATGTCGAAAATGTTCTTAATCTTCCAATAAGTTTGTTTGTTGTTTATATACGCACATAACGACATAAATAATTTAGCTAAAATATAAAAACGCCGGACCGCATAACTGACCATTGACCAAACACTAATCTTGCTATGGAAAGCGGAAATACAAACACAAGCCGTTTCTTCAATTGCACAGTCACTAATTAACCATCGCACAAGCTAAAGCCTAGATTCAAAGTATTCTTTATCTTTTCGTGATTCCGATAGAGGCACCCGTCACGTGCGGACGTGCTCATCGTCCACTCGATCGCCCGGTCTTTGTTCGCCCGGCTTTTGTTAGCCCGGCCATTGTTCGCGCGGCCTGTGTTTGTGATACATCTGCCGACAAAGTGTTTTCCTGCAAGTATTTATTTGTTTTGCTTCTTTTTGTAATTTCTGTTTTGTTGTGCTTTTTCTTTGTCCTGTAGTAATCGCGCCGCATTGCCACCTGTGTTCAATAGAACCGCTCAGGTCCGAGAAGTTGGGGCCTCGCCGCAAGGCGAGTGTTTTCAAGACCCGGGGCCGCCCCACCTGGGTACTCAGCGATCATGGACGCTGTATTCGTGGAATTCCTCCGACTTCGTCACCCACAGCTCGCCTCAGAGTTTCTGGCTTTCAAGGCCAATCACACTGCGAGCTCTCTCGAAGACTCCGCCGTGCTCGCTGCTCCTGCGTCGCCTGTACCTGCGTGCAAAGCGTCTACATCGAGCACCGCAGCCTCCGTCGTGCCTGCCGTTCCCGCGTCGCCTATACTGGCGAGTAAAACTACTGCGTCGTCCGCCGTGGCCACCGTTCCAGCAGCGCGATCATCCGCGGCCTCCGTCGCGCCCTCCAAAACTCCTGCTTGTAGGTCACCTGCGCCCGCCTCCTCGTCCTCTGACTCTGACTCGGAGATGGAGGTCGACCTCGCCCCCGCCTCATCGACGGATGGATTCACCCTGGTACAAAAGGGTAAGAAGCGTGCCGCGGAGTCTCGAGCTCTCGCGGCCGCTAAAATTAGCAAAGCCGCGAACGCGTCGCGCCCCCGCCCTCAGACTCCCGTTGCGCCTCCAGCCCGTGCCACTCCGTCGCCGCGACCGGTGGCGCAATCTAAAACTCAGACCCCTCCCCCGGTTATCCTTCAAGAGAAGGCAGCTTGGGACCGAGTTTCCCTGGCCCTTAAGGCCAAAAATATTAATTTTGCCAGCGCCCGTAATCTCGCCAACGGGATTCAAATAAAAGTAACGACACCCGACGACCATAGGGCCCTCTCAAGTTACCTCCGAAAGGAGCGTATAAGTTTCCACACTTATACGCTCCAGGAGGAGCGCGAACTCCGCGTTGTCATACGTGGAATCCCGAAGGAGCTAGATGCCGATCTCGTCAAGGCAGATCTGATAGAACAAGGCCTACCAGTAAATTCCGTGCACCGCATGCACACCGGCCGCGGTAGGGAGCCCTACAATATGGTTTTAGTCGCCCTCCAGCCTACCCCCGAGGGTAAGCAAATTTTTAACATTCGAACCGTCTGTAGGCTCTCCGGTATTGCCGTCGAAGTCCCCCATAAAAAAGGCACTCCTAGTCAGGGCCATAACTGCCAACTGTACGGGCTCTCTTCCCGTAACTGTCACGCGCGCCCCCGATGTGTTAAGTGTTTGGGCGATCACGCCACGGCCCTCTGCGCTCGCGACCAAAAAACCGCGACGGAACCGCCTAGCTGTGTCCTGTGCCGAACACAAGGTCACCCCGCGAACTACCGTGGATGTCCCCGAGCTCCAAAAATAAATCGCCGCGTCGCCCGTCAAAACCGCCTCCGAGCTTCCGGCCCAGACATCAAAGCCACGGTACCCTCTGTGCCGAAGGCTAAGCCTGCTTTCGTGCCGGCGTCGGTGCCCAGCGTCTCGGCTTGGGCTAAACCGTTGCCGTACACGAACACGGCTACAACTCTCTCCCCCGCGACTCGTCCCACCCCCGCGATACGTCCCTCCCCCGCGACCTGCCCTCCGACCGCGTCCGAAAATCTCGCTCTAGCGATCGACTTTTTTCAGTCGATCAACTTTGAGCGTGTTAACGCTTTGGGTGACGCCATTCGCGCCGCCTCCACTGCACAACATTTTATCGCCGTTGTGCAAGAATACGCTGACGTATACGCGTCGTTAAATACGTACGTCCTCCCCTCACTCCGCCGGTAATCAATGGCGTACATTAGTAGAATAAAACCCTTATCCGTAACAATAGGATTTTTTAACGCTTACGGTCTCGCAAATCAACGTGATCAGGTTTGTGATTTTTTGCGTGACCATCAAATTGACATTTTCTTAGTGCAGGAGACCCTACTTAAGCCCGCGCGCCGTGACCCTAAAATCGCGAACTATAACATGGTCAGGAACGACAGGCTCTCTGCCCGTGGTGGTGGTACCGTTATTTACTATAGAAGAGCCCTGCATTGCGTCCCGCTCGATCCTCCCGCGCTCGCTAATATCGAAGCATCAGTGTGCCGAATCTCACTGACGGGACACGCGCCGATCGTTATCGCGTCCGTTTATCTTCCACCGGATAAGATCGTTCTAAGCAGTGATATTGAGGCGCTGCTCGGTATGGGGAGCTCTGTCATTCTGGCGGGCGACCTAAATTGTAAACACATCAGGTGGAACTCACACACCACAACCCCGAATGGCAGGCGGCTTGACGCGTTAGTCGATGATCTCGCCTTCGATATCGTCGCTCCGTTAACCCCGACTCACTACCCGCTAAATATCGCGCATCGCCCGGATATACTCGACATAGCGTTATTAAAAAACGTAACTCTGCGCTTACACTCGATCGAAGTAGTTTCAGAGTTAGATTCAGACCACCGTCCCGTCGTCATGAAGCTCGGTCGCGCTCCCGATTCCGTTCCCGTCACGAGGACTGTGGTGGATTGGCACACGCTGGGCATCAGCCTGGCTGAATCTGATCCACCATCGCTCCCGTTTAACCCGGACTCTACCCCGTCTCCTCAGGATACCGCTGAAGCCATAGACATCTTAACATCACACATCACCTCGACATTAGATAGGTCGATGAAACAAGTTGTAGCGGAGGACTTCCTTCACCGCTTCAAATTGTCCGACGATATTAGGGAACTCCTTAGAGCTAAGAACGCCTCGATACGCGCCTACGACAGGTATCCTACCGCGGAAAATCGTATTCGAATGCGTGCCCTACAACGCGACGTAAAGTCTCGCATCGCCGAAGTCCGAGATGCCAGATGGTCTGATTTCTTAGAAGGACTCGCGCCCTCCCAAAGGTCTTACTACCGCTTAGCTCGTACTCTCAAATCGGATACGGTAGTAACTATGCCCCCCCTCGTAGGCCCCTCAGGCCGACTCGCGGCCTTTGATGATGACGAAAAAGCAGAGCTGCTGGCCGATACATTGCAAACCCAGTGCACGCCCAGCACTCAATCCGTGGACCCTGTTCATGTAGAATTAGTAGACAGTGAGGTAGAACGCAGAGCCTCCTTGCCACCCTCGGATGCGTTACCACCCGTCACCCCGATGGAAGTTAAAGACTTGATCAAAGACCTACGTCCTCGCAAGGCTCCCGGTTCCGACGGTATATCTAACCGCGTTATTAAACTTCTACCCGTCCAACTCATCGTGATGTTGGCATCTATTTTCAATGCCGCTATGGCGAACTGTATCTTTCCCGCGGTGTGGAAAGAAGCGGACGTTATCGGCATACATAAACCCGGTAAACCAAAAAATCATCCGACGAGCTACCGCCCGATTAGCCTCCTCATGTCTCTAGGCAAACTGTATGAGCGTCTGCTCTACAAGCGCCTCAGAGATTTCGTCTCATCCAAGGGCATTCTCATCGATGAACAATTCGGATTCCGTACAAATCACTCATGCGTTCAACAGGTGCACCGCCTCACGGAGCACATTCTTGTGGGGCTTAATCGACCAAAACCGTTATACACGGGAGCTCTCTTCTTCGACGTCGCAAAAGCGTTCGACAAAGTCTGGCACAATGGTTTGATTTTCAAACTATTCAACATGGGCGTGCCGGATAGTCTCGTGCTCATCATACGGGACTTCTTGTCGAACCGCTCTTTTCGATATCGAGTCGAGGGAACCCGCTCCTCCCCACGACCTCTCACAGCTGGAGTCCCGCAAGGCTCTGTCCTCTCACCACTCCTATTTAGCTTATTCGTCAACGATATTCCCCGGTCGCCGCCGACCCATTTAGCTTTATTCGCCGACGACACGACTGTTTACTATTCTAGTAGAAATAAGTCCCTAATCGCGAAGAAGCTTCAGAGCGCAGCCCTAGCCCTAGGACAGTGGTTCCGAAAATGGCGCATAGACATCAACCCAGCGAAAAGTACTGCGGTGTTATTTCAGAGGGGAAGCTCCACACGGATTTCCTCCCGGATTAGGAGGAGGAATCTCACACCCCCGATTACTCTCTTTAGACAACCCATACCCTGGGCCAGGAAGGTCAAGTACCTGGGCGTTACCCTGGATGCATCGATGACATTCCGCCCGCATATAAAATCAGTCCGTGACCGTGCCGCGTTTATTCTCGGTAGACTCTACCCCATGATCTGTAAGCGGAGTAAAATGTCCCTTCGGAACAAGGTGACACTTTACAAAACTTGCATAAGGCCCGTCATGACTTACGCGAGTGTGGTGTTCGCTCACGCGGCCCGCACACACATAGACACCCTCCAATCCCTACAATCCCGCTTTTGCAGGTTAGCTGTCGGCGCTCCGTGGTTCGTGAGGAACGTTGACCTACACGACGACCTGGGCCTCGAATCAATTCGGAAATACATGAAGTCAGCGTCGGAACGATACTTCGATAAGGCTATGCGTCATGATAATCGCCTTATCGTTGCCGCCGCTGACTATTTTCCGAATCCTGATCATGCAGGAGCCAGTCACCGTCGACGCCCTAGACACGTCCTTACGGATCCATCAGATCCAATAACCTTTGCATTAGATGCCTTCAGCTCTAATACTAGGGGCAGGCTTAGGGATCCCGGTAACCGTACTCGTCGAACTCGACAAAGAGGTCGACGTGCAACCTAACCCATGCATCAGCCCGCTGAGTTTCTCGCCGGATCTTCTCAGCGGGTCGCGATTCCGATCCGGTAGTAGATTCATTCGCGAAACAATTGCTCTTGAGTTGTTAGGTCTCCTTCGGAGGCGCTCGGGCAGTTGTTAGCAAATCCCACCCCTCTTGGCTGAGCCTTTGCTCGCCCACCTGTCCTGGTGAAACTGGAAAGGCCTTCGGGCCACCAGTAAACTTTCAATCATAAAAAAAAAAAAAAAAAAAAAATATCTTTTCGTGAAAAAAGTCCTGTCTAGATGAAAATAAGACTATATTTTGAAAATCATTAAAAAAAGAAAAAAAAAAGCTTACGTACATTTATTACCTAATGTGATTTAGTAACTATAATATCAGTAAATTCTTACTTACTTCTTCTTCTTACTTAAAACTAATATCAGACATTAGACGCTACACAGACTCCAAATTGAAGAAAGTGCTCTTTGCCATACCATCGTGGTATAGCAGACTAATATTTTTAACGGGAAAAAGTTAGAAAATGGCGGACAGAACTAGAGTTTATTCGTTTCTCTTTAGCAACATGTGACGTGAGAGTGCTTTTGTCAATTTGCGAACGAAATCTGTTTGACTTTCTGGAATTTAAACAGTGAGATTCTGAATTTTTGTACTAGTAGTAAATATAAAAGTGAACACTGTTAGATTATTAATGTACATGGTTTAGAAGAATTCTAAAAAGAAAGGTAGCAAGGATCTCGTTCTGAAATTGAACATATCAATCAAATGCAATTAAACTTATACTTATATTCCCATTGCGTTTTTTTTGGGTGGTGGTGGTGGTCCCCTGGGTGCTTAACTACGGAGGGAAAATCTTCCACCGAATGGGTGATTTTGCTCGGTAGACCGACGGTCCTAATGTTGTTGTTCGGAACTTGTATACTTATATATGCGAGCTTAACTTGAAAATATCGTAAGCGAGATTCAGGCATCTGTCAAATACGTTGCGTTGTATGATAGCTACCTGTCACAGGTTTTCTCTTTGAACGTACTATTTAAATTGGACTATTTATAAATAAAACAAATGCATTAAATTAATGTAATAGTGAAGAGATCGTTTCGCTTATTATTATCTTTATATTACAAGAGAAATTAATTAATAAAAGAAAAGGATCAAAAATGAAAAAAACCACAATACGACACACCGCAAAAGAAGTTTCACTTCTTTCACTAAGTTGCACATGCCCGATTTATTTTATTCTGTTACTAGATTTTATTCTATTCTAATTTGTGTCGAGGCTAAGTCTCAAGTTCATTGAATAATGGCTGCCTTCGAAAACCTAATCAATGATATCGTTACGCGCTGGGGTTCGGGATTAATAAAATTTTACTAAAGTACAACTAAAAACTGTATTCAACACTTAGAACACTTAAAACATTTCCCAAACACCTTAAAATCCGCAATTCGCTTCTTCCGTTTCGCTTCACGTGATCTGTTCGCTGTTTCGCTTCGAGTAGTTCCGATTACTGACTGACTGCGTGCCATCTCTGCAACGCTTTTATAGCCGATACTACATCCCTAGAATTATCGAGAATATTCCACACATCTCTAGTATTGTGTTTTCGCTATCTGACAATAGATGGCGTTGTACTTCTCGAGCGTTCTAGGTGCTACTACGTCCTTCGGTATTCGTTCGACTATTTGGCGATAGATGGCGTTACTCTTACCGGTGAAACAATATCCTTTATTCATTTTAATATTTCGTTCTGGTGTGGGTGATATAGATAGACTTATGTGACTACCATAATATTAGTACAACATTATTTATTACGGTAAGTATGATACAAAAACAAAGCGTTAGCAAAACCAGAAATCGAACAGAAAGAAATATATATGAGATATTTCGAAACTGAGCTGTTGGATCGGAGTTAACCAAGTCACGATCTCGAGCGACCAACATGGAAACTGTCCTAAGGCTGAGGCTATTAAATTAATGATAATGTAGCCCAGGACTCGGTGGACTGTTGTCGTTATTTGCACGTGTTCCAGGGTAGGGCACGTGCCCAGAATTAAGCGGAGCGAAAAGCGATAGAGAGAGCACGTATGCAAATACAATGAGAACCAAAGGCGTATTTTAAAGCACATGAGAGTGATTGGTTGTGAAATTTTAGGAGTATTACAGATTCTTTGCTTCATACCATATGTAAATTAGATATATTCTTATTGCTTAGATTGGTAGACTAACTCACAGGCCACCTGCTGTTAAGTGGTTACTGGAGCCCATAGATATTTACAACGTAAATGCGCCACCCACCTTGAGATATAAGTACTAAGGTCTCAAGTATAGTTACAACGGCTGCCCATCCTTCAAACCGAAACGCATTATTACCGCTTCACGGCAGAAATAGGCGGGGTGGTGGTACCTACCCGCGCGGACTCACAAGAGGTCCTACCACCAGTAATTATGCAAATTATAATTTTGTGTGTTTGATTTTTACTACACGATTCCTTCGCCGTGGAAAATTTGTTAAGTACGTATTTAATTAGAAAAATTGGTACCCGCCTGCGGGTTTTTCAAGGTAGGAGGCATCATTTGCGTTGTGATTTTTAGTGATTTCGGTTACTACTCAGAGCTGAGCTGTGAGTTTGTCGACAAATCTAGAACAAAAAAATCAACTTTAATTTAAAATTTATTTTGTCTAAAGACAAAAG
Source organism: Bombyx mandarina (assembly GCF_030267445.1). Lineage (NCBI taxonomy): Eukaryota > Metazoa > Arthropoda > Insecta > Lepidoptera > Bombycidae > Bombyx > Bombyx mandarina. The sequence continues at coordinate 11,302,976 of NC_143220.1, read as the reverse complement.
AGCTGTATACAAATATAATGCGCCATGTAAATTTCACTATGAACACCGCCTGAAGTAGTATGTAATCCGCACTTGATCAACGTTGAGGCTACGTGACATCAACCAATAATGACCGGTCCAGTTGATGCCTATAAATTGCGTTGACCATTGAGCTCGATTAAATCGGGCTGTGGCATCGGTTTGTAAATATAATTTAAAATTCGTTCAAGCTAAAATTTAACGTGGATAGACTTTAATTTAATTTCAGTAAACGATTAACAGGATCTAGTCAAGTCGATTCTTGGTTCTTTAATTAAATAACTGAATAATGCAGCAAAAAAAGCAATGCATTGGAAACATTCGAAAAGAATGAAATCGTTGGCTACGTAATTAATTGCATTCCAGGATTTAAATTTTCAAATAAAATTCGTACTGCATTGCGATTTGGTGGGAGAGTAACGTTTTTTTTTGCCTATCTATCTGCCTATAGCCTCGAGGGGCTATTCTACCTTCACCAATGGGTGAGCTTATGGTACTTGGCCTGAAAGAAATTGCTACCCTAAGAAGAGCACTGCTTCGCTGAATCTATCAGAATACATACCTATTAAGAAGTTCCGGAGAACTCCGTGGATTTTGTCTAGTCTGTCTATCTGTCTGTCTTCGCAATCTTTTGACACATTATGTGAAGTGTTGCTATTATGGATTCTGGTTTGAAGGGTGGGATAGCCGGCATACAATAATTTTGAGACTTCGACGAAATTCTAATGCTTATTACCTTACTAACATATAATCAATAGGTCCGTAGGCTACTCATCTAAATTCTGTTTGAAGAGCGAGATAATCTATACTAATATTATAAAGAGGAAAGATTTGTTTGTTTGTTTGTATTGAATAGGCTCCGTAACGTAACTTTGGAAGCTACACTATTCCCGAGTGACATAGGCTATAATATTTTTGAAAAAAAATAAGGGATCCTTACTAAAACTCCAATAATGTAACCCAAAGTGTAAAAGAATTACCTAAAATATTCTTTACATCGCGTGCCCTGCGAAAACTAATCGTTGAAATTTTTGTTAAAGAACCGAGCGGAGCCGGAGCGGGCCGCTTGTCATTTATAAAATTCAGTCGAGACTTATACTTAGTGTCTCGACGCTGTAAGTAGGGTTCATGTAAGCGTCGGTATCCGTTTAAAATCATGTGACTCGACAAATAAATGCCCATTTGAGCCCAAGAAATTATGTTAGAAACGCCGTAATGTACACAATATAAAATGCCTTTACAATCCAATTCGCGAAGTAAATCAGCCCGCCTGTGATCCTGGGCATTGCCGATGTCCTTAAGCAACGGCAAAACTCGTCATCAAGTAGATAGTATAGAAGATAGATATAAAATAAAGAAGATAAACAGTATAGTAGATAGAAGATAGAATGCTCATAAGCCTAAAAAAACATTAACCATTTTAGTGCCGAACTTAATTTCACATATTTTGCAGAAATTGCAAAAGGGTTTTTGAAAAAAAAAACTACCTCATTAATTAAGTGTGGATAGAATCTTAATTATTTGCCTCAAATGTTGATGGATTTTCGTAATTATTTCTGTTATGTATAAGGGATATATAAAAAAAAAGCATTTTTTTACTATAACTGTAATTATTTAATTTAAAAGATAGAAAACTCCGTAATAGTCGGTATTCCGACGATCCGCAAATTACACGCATTAATAGAGAGTCGATCTATCGACGGTTCGCGCTCTAAGTGTTAAAAGTCAAATGGAATATTTGTCATGACAAAACTTGCTTGTCTTTTATATATATTTCATCGAAATGAGCTCCAATGAAATTACCTAAATTCCCACGACAGAGATACAACAATGCAAATACTACTTCGCAATAATACGAAGGAGACATCGAACAAATTGTCGTCGTGTAATTGAATGTAAAAGGAAATTGCATTCCACACGTAAAGTTCCGACTTTACATTTATTTGAATGTTTACAACGAAACCGCTCGAATTGTATACATTTGATTTAGCTGAAAAAGAAAACTTTATTTATTTATATTTAGCTGATATTTTACTAAGCAATCGTTTAATAAATTTTATAATTGTGATTTTATTATATAAATACAAAACATTGGGTTGTAAATACAGGTCACGAAATAAATTTTTTTAGTAAAACTGGTGTTAATATTCTTTGCAACAATATGACTTTTTTTTTTATTGCTTAGATGGGTGGACGAGCTCACAGCCCACCTGGTGTTAAGTGTAAATAATGATATTTACTTATTTCTGCCCGCTATGACCATTTTTGCTATGGTATGTAGATTAACTGATAATATTGACATGTTCTTTAAAAGTTTTGATATTTTGCTCTCTTGAAAATGTCGTTAACGTGATTCAGGCATTTGTCAAATATATTTTTTTATTGCTCAGATGGATCGACTAGCTCATGATCCACGTGATATTCAGTGGTTACCGGAGCCCATTAGATATCTCCAACGTAAATACCGCCACCCACCTTGAGACAGGAGATTGACTATTTTATTACACGTTTTTTTTTTATTGCTTAGATGTATGGACGAGCTCACAGCCCACCTGGTGTTAAGTGGTTACTGGAGCCCATAGACATCTACAACGCAAATGCACCACACACCTTGAGATATAGTTCTAAGGTCTCAGTATAGTCACAACGGCTGCCCCACCCTTCAAACCGAAACGCATTACTGCTTCACGGCAGAAATAGGCGGGGCGGTGGTACCTACCCGTGCGGACTCACAAGAGGTCCTACCACCAGTAAAACGATGTTATTCCTTCGCCGTGGAAGTCAATCGTGAACATTTGTTAAGTATGTATTTCATTAGAATTTGTACTTGCTTGTGGGATTCAAGTACCGTTACATCGGTTGATACGAATGCATCAGGCGTCTTATCATTAGGGCTTTCAAAATCTTCTATTCTATGAAAGTTTCTGCTGCATCTTTTTAGTCGTAAGATGAACTACGGTCCTGGTATTGTGTGGTGATCTGTTAGAAATTGAGTAGTTTTTTTATTTGGAACACAAGTAAAGATAAAGAAAAACACGTATCTCTTAAAATTATTTTCTAGAGAACATATTATTTTCCGGGACTCACAATACAAGCTATGAAACAATAAGTTTTGTTGAAAGGCATTATTATTATTTTATTACATTATTAGTACATTCCACACGGGGGACTTTAGTGAATTGCTCTAGGAATGTCAACAAAGTGGCAAATGAAAAATAATTTCTCTGTGAATTGTCCCTCAATACATTTTGTGCGACCAGCTCGGTAAAGTCGAAAACAATTTAATAAGCGGTCGTGCCTTGGGATGTGTATTATAAACACAAGTTATTAGTTAGTTTACTACAGTTTGTAATAAAGGTTCTGTTAGTGAGCAAACTACAGTGCTGTTTTTTCAGGTAATATTAATTTTATGTTATAACTAATAATCAATAATATTATTGTTTAAAACGATTCTCTTAGGTTTTGCGCGTAGCATTGAGATATTCAAAACTACTGTATGGTTTTCGTGGTTATGGACCACAAAAACTTTAAATTATTCGGAAAAACTGTAAAGTACCTCGGAATTAATAAAATTACTGTAAAAAAACGCTACATTAAATCGTAAAAGCAGTGTTAATTATAAACATTATTTATTACACTTTATTGACATTTCTAAGGCAATCTTCTATGAATTGATTTGTTATTTGCAAGGCACAAGTTAATTCTAAGCGTATCAAATATTTCACGAATATTTGAAAGAACACAGATTTTTTTTATTGCTTAGATGGGTGGACGAATTCACAGCCCACCCGGTGTTAAGTGGTTATTGGAACCCATAGACTTCTACAACGTAAATACGCCACCCACTTTGAGATGAGTTCTAAGGTCTCAGTATAGTTTACAACGGCTGCCCCACCCTTCAAACCGAAACGCATTACTGCTTCACGGAAGAAATAGGCATGGTGGTGGTACCTACCCGTGCGGACTCACAAGAGGTCCTACCACCAGTAAATGCTTTTGAATTTGGCATAAGTAGGTAGTGCATAGGCGAGATGGTCTCGCGTTACAGGTGTATCCACTACACCCTGAATGTGGATTTTACGTAAAAATTACAATCTTGAAGACTAATCTGTAAAAAATATCTATTTTATTTGAAAGTATATTTTCGGTCCCGATAATTGTGCAATATTATTCGTTTTGAATTAGGTTAAAATTCAATTCCTAGTATTTTGTGAACTGTTGCTTTACAGAAATCGCTTTATATTGTATACAATAGCAACAAACCCCAAATTAAGTGGTCTTTTTTCGTAAATCACCTCCAAAAGTCCCTACCTCTTCATAAAAAGCATAAATAAAAATAATTAAAACACACATTGTCGAGGAAATCACAATTTATGACATTGAATAATTAAATTCGTTCGTGTTTACAATGTCATTTTGAAGCCAGAACATCGCAGCCTGTCCACTCACTCATGTCGTTCACTTGACAAGAGTGCTCTTGTGTCACAGACCTCACGAAACGCTGATGATTCCATTTTCTATGGTTGTGCTGACGACAATGTGAAATAATAAAAAAAAAGATGTGTGGTGTCGTGGGACACCAGATAGGAACAAAGTTCCTTATTATAAAAATATTAATTTTAAGTTCTATTCGAGGCATTTCGAGGTATAAAGAAAATAATTATTCGGGTATACATTTATTTATTATGATTTTTTATTGATAAAAATAAAAATATTCACAAAACTACTCCGCAGTGCAATGGAGCAGCCTCGCCCTGGGGGAACCGCCTGCATGATCACGGTATCCCCTACGCCAGGCAAGTATGATTTAGCAAGAGAAATACGAGAACGTCTATCAACTGTGTAACATCTCGTCACCGCGATTCAGGAATTGTTGAATTTACGTGCAGCGACATCTGTTGATAACAAACTAAATAGAAAAAATCTTACGTTACGGACGTTTTTTCCCGGTTAGGGTACCCCTCCGCATCGTACCCTAAGGAACTTCGTTCCAAAAAAAAACATATCAAAATTTAAAAACTGTAACAGCTTGCAATATCAAACGTTTTCAAAAATAGACGAACATCGAATAAGCCCGTTTACGAAAATCATAAGTACGGTAATTTACAATATTCCTTGACGGTAACGGAAGAAATATCCCGCTTACTAGCAATCCTTCCAAATGGAACGTAACATGTATTAGTGTTAGGTACTGAACCGAGAAATCGAACATCCTACAACACTTTCGACGATATTATTCCAGTATTGCCGAAAATATAGCTTCCTTTTCCGCCCACGTGTCAAAGGACATAAATATCCATAAGTAAATACGACGATATGCCGGCAGGAAATTATGAGAGGGCCTATTTTTTCGGTTTATTTGAGAATTTATGGGAGGAAACAGGATCTTTACTATGATACTAAACGTAATTGAATTGTTCAAAGCGTGCTTCATGTATTACGCTGTTTGATGATGTATTTTGTGTATTACGTGGTTCTGTTTCAGTGACAAAGCAATTATGCATTACAGCTTAAAGGTGTAATGGAAACGCTGGGAATTCTATGTAACTGGACCTTTTCCTAAACATAAACGTGATCACGTCCATTCACATCATCACTGTGTGAGCCTAATAATTAAGTAATATAAAAAATAAACCACCTCATACGCCTTCTGCTCTAGTAAACGAAATTCCAATTGATCTTCTTCTCAAAAGTCTTTCGTCTCTTTCTATGCGAGGACAGTACAATGTGTATTCTAATTTAAGAGTTTATGGACACACAGAGCGCGCAATTCTGGGTGGTCTGATTTATAATACACAATTACTGCCAAACCATTCAAACCAAATCTCGTGATTCACAGCGGAAATAAACAGAATGTTATTTATAATATGGCTAATCAAAAATAACTTAAAAAGACTGCAAAAAAAAAACCTTGCTAATGCTTGGTGCTAGCCAAGAAGGGGGTAAGAAATCGGTTGTCTGTAAAGTCGGTTTACTGACGATAGTTGAACGTGACAACGTCATAAGAAAATACTGATGGAATGGTTTCATTTTTCAATTATCGCAATTATCGTTGCTATAAACAATTGATACCACATTCACTGAACTTCATACTTGAAGAAAACATGTAAATGTATTATTGTATAGCAGTTGTCCACGCGGATGCAACGCTCACTCACTCAAGTAGGAGAGAGAAAGATGTCGAACGCTGCCGAACGCGGAGGCCGATTGTGCCTCTTTGTCGCTCGTTGCGCGCTCTCGCTTGCACTTCAAGCCTTAAATGGAACGCCTCATGAGTCATGTTTTTTCGTGCGTGCAGCCGACTCCATCGAATTATAAGACGTTGTCACGTCAAAAAACCGTGCGGGCTAGAAGCGCGTCTTTCCGTCAGTGAAAAAATCCATGGTGGACCAAAATGAAAACGAATAGAGAATTTAGATAATAATACAAAAACATACACACCTTTTACATACTTTTAATAGCTCGGTATGTATGTGACGGCGTTAACGATATTTATGTTATATAGCACGTGCAATAGGAGTGACTCACACAAGCCAGGTGCGCCGGCCGTGTCGTTCCACTCGTAAACAACAGCTGCAACAGAAGTGACTCATAAGCCAGCTGCGCCGGCTAGTATAAAAAGGCGGAACGTGCCTTGAAATGAACATTCGTTCGACTGCGTTTGCCCGGTGCACTTACTATATCGTTGTTACGTTGTGTGATTCAGTGACTGTTGTACGTACTGGTTAAAGTTGGACAAGTGTTAAAGTGAATTGTCAAGTTAACATATTGTTGATTAAATCAGAAACCAAAGGTGACTTCGTTTTACTTGGTGCTCAACAAGATAATATCTACCTTCAAGCTTACATCAGAAGTGAGATCAGGACTCTACTCTCACTGGCGTGACGTGTTTGAACATGAAGTACAGCAAAAAAAACATGATGCAGATCAGAATACTAGTAGTGGTACGCCACAAGAGCGTGAATGCAGCATACGTAAGTCGTGTAATAACGTCTGTTACCTCGATGGAAGATCTGAGCCACGAAGAAATCGTTACATCTTACGTTCTGGCTCATGTTGCCCAGTTTGACTGTCGACTTCATCACATGGCATTTACTAACGGAAATACAACACGTAACAAGCTATTGCAAGAAATTAAGGCAAGTGCAAATCTCAAGTGAAACTTCGATCGCAATAATGGATCTGTCATGACGAGTGGGTAGTTCCGACACGAATCGTTTTTAAGCCAATGACTACTGCTAGAGTTACATGGCACTAGTACAGTAAACCAGGACATGAGACTGTGAATTGTCGCTGAAATTTTAGAATCTACTAGATTCAATACCAATAACACTACACGTTCGATGACTTCGGGCTCCAGCAAGCAAGCAAACAAGAAAGCAAGCAAGTTTCCGTGGGGAAGAAAAATTGACACATCTGAAGTCGTCGTGACCTGTAAGATAAGACGTCCGGTGCGTTCGTGTCTGGCGATGCGGCGGTATTCGGGTTCCGCTGGCGGATGCAGGTTTTTTCCGGTGAAGTGCGTGCTTGTGCGTGCTTGACAATTGTTCGCGGTTGGCTTCCTCAGTGTGGGAGTAACATCGTGTAAGAGAGGTGGAACCCGTAAAATTGTAGTTTGCGTGGTGGCTGGTAAGATTTGTTGCGGTAAGAAGTTTGCATGGTGGTAAAATGTCTTGTGAGTCTGCACAGGTAGCCGGAGGTGAGACTTCCGCGGTCGCGGCCCACCCAGTCCGCGAGAACCGGGCAGATCGCCTCGACGGTACGGAGGCCGGCCGACGGGTCCGCCAAACGACGAGACCACGCCTCCAGCACGGACTGCCGATATTGGAGCCCCCGCGCTCCGGCTGCACTTGCGCTAGGGCGCGCCGCCTCGTAGGAGACTGTGAGGTATCATTGAATAACTCTGACTGCGATCGCGCGCTGCCGGCGTCGCAGCGCGGCGACGTTCTCGTGGGTAAGGACGTGGCACCAGACGGGTGCTCCGTATAGTGCCATCGACCGCACGGGTACCATCACCCTGCCTATTTCTGCCGTGAAGCAGTGGTGTATTTCGGTTTGAAGGGTGGGGCAGCGGTTGTAACTATACTGAGACCTTAGAACTTCTATCTCAAGGTGTGTGGTGCATTTACGCTGTGGATGTCTATGGGTTCCAGTAACCACTTAACACAAGGTGGGCTGTGAGCTCGTCCACACATTAATACGAAGAGCATAATCAAACGAAATTAGATACGAAGTTTAAAGGGCCGTTTAAAGTAGTTGAAGTATTGGATGGTGTCGATTTAATTTTGACTCTCACACATTCGCTTAAGGCTCGAGCTGCTACTTGCCTCACAAAAATACAGCCTGGTAAGATATCCTGGCCTACTATTAAAGAGATGCTGACAAAATTATCTAATGATGCAAGACCACTTCGACCTGGTTATTAAATTTGAAATGGAAAGCAAAAAGGGACCAGCTGAAGCCGGTATCCGGCTATGGCAACTTATAAAGAAGATTCCCGACGCTAATGTGCCAGAACAAATAGCCACCGGATTTGTTATATCAATACTGTCGCAGTGTGATGAAAGAATCCGTCGGGAATTGAACTCTGTCGTTATTACCACAAAAAATCGTCTATTTCACACATTACGTGGCTTTACCCTCAAAAGAAAAAACGAAGATCCTGATAAAGAACCAAAACGCTCTCGAAGTTTTTTTCCGTGGAAGCTGCCATTTCTGCGGAAAACCTGGGCATCGTGCCGAAGGGTGTTGCGACAGATACTGCTCTCAAACTTTTTTCGATATTCCAGCAAAACCTGAACAACCTCCTCATCCGTGGGCGCCCGGCTCTCGCCTGCAAGTCAGCTGTTACGTGTGCGGTGATGCGAGTCATGTAGCTTCTGGGTGTTCCATGCGCTACAAGAAGAAAAACGACACTGCTCCAGGTGCTGTGGCAGGTGCAACCAGAGACGTCAACGTGTGTTCCAGAGCTTCAGTGTGTTACAGATAAGTGGTTTTGGCTTCCCCTTTATGTTCCATTCAGGGTCAGAATGTAGTCTTATAAAACAAAGTCATAGTAATTTATTCAATGGTAAGCGGTTTCATGAACAAGTCACTCTTTGATCTGAAAGTAACTTAGACCAATCATGATGGCAAGAGCACTTAGGGGATATTCAACTCGCCCTTAATAGTGCACGTTGTCGAGTAACAGGGTTTACTCCAATAGAATAGACGTTTGCCGTTCAGGGTAGTTCACTTGAAATATCTTAAAGTTTCAACAGAGTGATAATCCCTCTAGATTAGATCTTGATTTAGCACGGTCGAAGACCGGCGAAAACATAAAAAAAATAGGGCACAAACAGAAGCTTGGTTTAGTCGAGGCAAAGCTAAAGTCAAACTCTTTTCCGCTGGGGATTTTGTTTTCGTAAGTTGACCGAAAATGTAAAGGTCCCTTCAACATTACTGCAGTTTTGGAAAACGATAGGTATAAATTGAGACATGTAAATAGTTCTAATAGAGTGTACAAATTTCCCCATGAAAACTTACGTGAAATACCTCGAGGCCCGTCAGGCCTACTAGAAATTTCTGAAAATTATAGTGACGATGACGTGACGGCGTACACAGATGGGTTAAGTAATCTTGTTCATGAAACTGATCTTAATGATGACGACTCTATCACTGACAATAGAAGCGACATTTTTGTCCGCAAATAGCGATACAGCAAACATAGTCTGTGGGTAGTGATACAATGTCTGTAAGCTCAGGCACCTCAGGTGCAGGTGTTGGAAATGTAGAAAACGATGGTCGGTCTCGCACTATTTCTGAAGAAATTCCGTATAAATGTTCTGGTTTAAGAAATGTTTTAACAAACGCTACCGTACACGCAGATTAAAAAAAAAAAAAAAAAAAGAGAGAATTGTATGTGGCTAGAGAGATGTTAATCCGGACTAGCAAAAAAAAAAAAAGAAAAAAAAAAAAAAAAAAAAAAGTGTGAAGTCATTGAAGGGTCTGTCCGGTCCAATGGCTTGGCTATAGGGATTTTCATCCAGATTAGCCACAACAATTAGCTACAGGAATTGCGATTCGGTCTAGCATTATCCGGTCCAGTTCGAAAAACTGAAGGGATAACAATTCCGGTCTAAGTTAAAAGGGACATACTTACATACCTGAAGAGTTTTAAATGAACTGGCCCAGGTATGTAAGCAGTCTGAAGGTTATTTATAGCCAGTATAGGATTTTCTGAAGAATTATGCGAACCGAACCGTACTAGATTGTTAATATCATAGACCACGTTTTAAGTTGCATCCGTTAATGTCAGGATGAACGAACACGTTTGTTGTTCACAGACATACCATAAAGAATGCGCGCACGAGGACGAGCGCACGTCAGTATGGCCGTGACGGCGTTAACGATATTTATGTTATATAGCACGTGCAATAGGAGTGACTCACACAAGCCAGGTGCGCCGGCCGTGTCGTTCCACTCGTAAACAACAGCTGCAACAGAAGTGACTCATAAGCCAGCTGCGCCGGCTAGTATAAAAAGGCGGAACGTGCCTTGAAATGAACATTCGTTCGACTGCGTTTGCCCGGTGCACTTACTATATCGTTGTTACGTTGTGTGATTCAGTGACTGTTGTACGTACTGGTTAAAGTTGGACAAGTGTTAAAGTGAATTGTCAAGTTAACATATTGTTGATTAAATCAGAAACCAAAGGTGACTTCGTTTTACTTGGTGCTCAACAAGATAATATCTACCTTCAAGCTTACATATGTATATGTGTGTTTTGTACATAGCGGAATCTTTGCATTTCATTTTCAGTGACTTCAAATCGTTGATTAATTATTATTATTTTTTTTATTGCTTAGATGGGTGGACGAGCTCACAGCGCACCTGGTGTTAAGTGGTTACTGGAGCCCATAGACATCCACAACGTAAATGCGCCACCCACCTTGAGATACAAGTTCTAAGGTCTCAAGTATAGTTATATAGTTAGTAAATTGAAAATTTACTAACGAATCAAGGGTCGATGTTACTACATTAATTTTATAACTTGCAGTTGGGTATTTAAGTGTGTTTTTTTGTTGTTTTTAAACTACATTTTTTATCATAACCTAGATTCTGTACAACTATGCATATTAGGTAAGCAAAACAATTTACGCACACTCTATATAATATTAATAAGTGAAGCAAAAACTTTGTACCCCTTTTTACGAAAATTGCGCGGGCGGAGTATGAACTTTCCCACACCTATAGAGAATATAGAGAAGGAGTGCAGAAACCTTTTTAAAATTATGCATAAAAACACATTAAATCAATAAGTAAAACATTACACACACTACCATGTATTTGATCCACACACTCATATACGCGTATTTACTCTTTTGTTTATTGTTAAAGTCTGTGGTCAAATTGAGAATAGATTAATATTGTTGGTCTTTAATATTATTTGTCTATAGTGCAGTCTTGGCGATATGTGATTATAGAAGTAAAGTTTTTGACAATAGACCCATAATAATGTTCAAACTTATAATTTAAATTAATATTTATAGTCGTATTTCGACTTCTAGGGGACCACTAGTAGTTATTAGATGGCGAAGGAAATTTAACCTTAAGCATATCAAAGCATCAATTTAGTTTTATTTATCAATCTCCTAAGCAGTCTTAGTTGTAAAAGTTTGTCATGCGGTGATCGAGAGAAATTTGACTTGTAAAATGGCGTTCAAAATATTTGCTTATTTCAATTTGACTTCCGAAGCATTACTAAACTATGTAGATATATTATTTTACAAAACCGACGTATCTGCTTGTTAACTTTCTGTACCTATAACCTACCTCTTGGTGCATATACCGATATGCGTGGACACTAAGGTCAACTCAATCACAGAATTTGGTGCGATGCGTGGAAATTTATTAAGGTCAACTCAATCACAGATCTTGGTGCGATGCGTGGAAATTTATTACGGTCAACTCAATCACAGATCTTGGTGCATATTCCGATATGCGTGGACATTTATTAAGGTCAATTCAATCACAGATCTAGATGTCCGTATCTATGTGTAACCTTCGAAGCAGTCAGTGTGGTGTGGTTCAATCAAATTCTGCTTACTGCGGGTCCGGCCGCAAATCACATCGGCCTAACCGGTCTTCCTTGTGCTGAATCGACGCGAATAAATCCTTCATGCGTGTTCTGCTACGTGGATATTAAGTCGTAGCTCTGAATGGATATGTCACATTTTTCTTCGATTATACGGACGGTTCATTACGAGTCGAAAGATAAATAGTATAACGGAAATATTAAACGATTTGATTAGGAACTTTTTATTTTTATTTTTATTGGCAATTGGAATTGTAAGGACACAGGTTGTTATGTAAACAAAATTGTGCGTAGTCATAACATGTGGCTGCGCCCGCAAGCTCCGTTGCTTTTTACTTTTTAAGTTCAGCCGCGAATAAGCGCTCCGATTAACCAGTTGTTTTATTTAATTATCTCACTTCCGATAACGCCCTGAACCTTATTGACCACTACCAAAATATCTCCTAAAGAATCTTAACTGCATGCTGCTAGTAAATAGATGTCTGACCGCAGTATCGGGTATTGTGGACTGCTGAGTTCACATTTTGAATATTGAATGGTAATATTGGATACGTTTTTGATGCAAAATACTGATGGCCTAGAACTTAGAGATCAAATTATTAAATCTGGTACTAAAAAGGTAACCAATTGAACTCTTAAGAACGCTATTATTATCATCGAGAAATTTGTATACGGCTTTAGGTCTGAAGTCTAACCTCTTATTAGTATATTTTGTATTAGGATAGAAGTTTCTTCTATCCTAATACAGAAGATCAGTACCTAGTAACTCATTAACTAAGATATAATTAAAACTAACTATTTTTATTATGTCTCCGATGATGAAAATGCCTTTTTTTTATTGCTTAGGTGGACGAACTCACATCCCACCTGATGTTAAGTGGTTACTGGAGCCCATAGATATCTATAACGTAAAGGCGCCACCCACCTTGAGATAAGTTCTAAGGTCTCAGTAAAGTTACAACGGCTGCCCCACCCTTCAAACCGAAACACATTACTGCTTCACGGCAGAAATAGGTGGGGTGGTGGTACCTACCCGCGCGGACTCACAAGGAGTCCTACCACCAGTAATGAATCGAATACTTGAGTACGTTTAAATATTTCCATAAAGCAAATAAACGACAACAAACAAATGTCGTAAAACAAAATCACAACACACCATTACCGCAAATCAGGTCAGTACTTTTTTCGGTGTTCGCGTGACAAATGGCGGATCGTTCCCATGATAAATACGGGTGTATGATATGACGGAAATGACAAACGCGGAACACTGCATAGCGTCAAGTTGAATCATCCGTAAAACGTCAATGATGTCCCGTCCTATAAATAAATGAAAAACCGTTTGAATGTTACCGAATTTATGCCTAACATTAATTTAAACTTATCAATTATTAGCGGCCCGCTCCGGCTTCGCTCGGGTCTTTAACAAAAGTTTTAGTAGGGATCCCAAATTTTTGTTAAAAAAATATATAGGCTATGTCACTCGGAGATAGTGTAGCTTCCAAGCAGTAAAATAAGTTTTCAAATCGGTTCAGTAGTTTCGGAGCCTATTCAATACAAACAAACAAACAAATATTTCCTCTTTATAATATTAGTATAGATGATTTGTCGAGGAAGCATATTGCATGGCTTTGTACATCTTATTGGTTGATACCTCACCGGCTGGCTTAGCTTTTAGAGACATCGACAAAGTTAGCTCATATATTTCTAATTGTAGTCGATTCTAATGTGACATAGATGTAATTGCGATCATTCGCTGCGATTATTTTTAAAGTATGATTTGTTTTATTTATACACAAAGTAATATACAAAGATTACATACGAATTGTAAAAACTAGATTTCTGTAAGAAAAAAATGGACGTTTTATGTTTAATGTCAAAAAAGATATTTACCTTTTGAGTAGTAGTGGCATACGCTGGGGTGGCATACTAGATAGTAGCAATAGTAAAATTGTATCTTTGTACAGGCTGACTCGGTGGGTTAGTGATTAGTGACCCCGATTGCTGGTCTGAAGTTCGTGGGTTCGATTCCGACATCGGGCAAATATCCGTGTGATAAACAGGTCTGTTTGCTCTTTTTCTGGGTGTTTATATATACCAATTTTTTCTGAGTCCCGTATTATGGGTAATTCTAGTTTGCGGCTAGATGACCGTGTTACTTGTCTCACGATTATTATAAACATATCATATTCGATATCAGTATTTACATATTGATGTGCGAAAGGGAATATTTTTAATTGCTTAGAAGTAACTGTTATTTGAAAATCTAAATACTAACTAAAAACTAAATAGCTGCTCTTCATAAAGTCATGTCAAATAAGCATGACTGCATCACGTATGCAAATTGCATTTAATTGAGACACTCTAATGGCGTAGAATATATCAATTCGAATAGTTCAAAGTAAACTAATTCGCTTATTAGTCTCCTATGAAGAGCTGTATTACAAGGCACCGCTTCGAATTTCCAATGTATCGTGAACAGCACTTGCGTAACACAACGTGTCCGATACTCACGTTAATTGCACCATCTATTCAGGTTTCCCGTCGCAACTCGATGCATTACCACCACTCCGGGCTATTGGTGACGCAAACTAAAGCACAAAGAGGAAATGTATTGCAAATAGAATCGAATACGTTCGCTTTTAGGTGACCAGTTTGTGTTCTTATTATGTTATGGTTGCCGTATATAGTCACCGGTCGCTGTGTGTCAAGCTGTAACTCCAACCGTGAAAATATCTTGAAGTTTTTTTTTATTGGTTGGTTGGGTGGACGAGCTCACAGCCCACCTGGTGTTAAGTGGTTACTGGAGCGCTGGATGCGCCACCCACCTTGAGACATAAGTTCTAAGGTCTCAGTATTAAGGCCGAAATTGCATAAGAATAGTTTGAAGTGACTGATTGTACTAAGCCTTCAGCCACTGACAATTTGCCGTTTGGTAAATAATATTCAAAGCATATCTGACGTGAAGCAGTGCAGGTAAGATAAATAATGGCTAGATTTTTATTACTAGTATTGGTCAGGTAAATTTTTCAAATTTTCATCAACACCAAATCGAACAAGTAGGTATTTCGGATGCGTTATATATATCGATTGCTTCTCGTAAAGGCACAGCGTTTCCGTGAAAGCATACGATAAAATTGATTGATTCCATTCAATTAGCAAACAATACGGGGCATCCAATAAGAATTAACGAGAGGAGGTTTTCTGGTTTGCGGCCTACGGTAATCAATAGCCTTTTATTTGGGATAAACGTTTTGTATTTTCGATAATTGTCTCGGTTTAATGGTGGGTTTGGTGATTGATTTCACCTGGTATTAATTTTTTTATTTACTGCAGCAAATAATCTGAACGAGTCTCTTGGAATAATGGTACCTGTCTGCGGTATTTTGATAACGCCTTATGTGTTAGACCATGACGACTACATAAGGTGGCAGCACGTATGATGATGCGAGTCCATAAAAATCGCTTTATTGAGTTCGGTAACGATTTAACACGAGGCTACTACCTCATTCACGCATCTTAACAATAAAAAGAATGCATCATCAGCCTGTATCTCTCCACTGCTGGATTTAGGCCTCTCCCATAGTTTTTATTTTTTTTTATTGCTTAGATGGTTGGACGAGTTCACAGCCCACCTGGTGCTAAGTGATTACTGGAGCCCATAGACAATTACAACGTAAATGCGCCACCCACCTTGAGATATAAGTTCTAAGATCTCAGATAGGCAGGGCGGTGGTACCTACCCGTGCGGACTCACAAGAGGTCCTACCACCAGTAATTACGCAAATTATAATTTTGCGGGTTTGGTTTGTATTACACGATGTTATTCCTTCACCGTGGAAGTCAATCGTGAACATTTGTTAAGCACGTATTTCATTAGAAAAATTGGTACCCGCCTGCGGGATTCGAACACCGGTGCATCGCTCGATACGAATGCACCGGAAGTCTTATCCTTTAGGCCACGATGACTTCAACAACAATCCGCAACGTCCGCTACAATGAACGGTCTTCCACCTTCCGCATCCAATATTTTCCTGCATATCGCCGCAAGTCATCGGTCCACCGAGCAGGAGACGCCTAACGCTGCGCTTATCGGTTCGTGGTCTCCAGTCCAAAACGCGTCTGCTTCATCGGCCATCGATTCGACGGATTTCCTCATTTCTGACTGGATCTATGAAAGAAACTCGGAGCATACCCCTTTCCATAGCACGCTGAGCGACTTTGAACTTGCGGACCAGACCTACAGTCAATGTCCACGTTTCAGCGCCCTATGTCATGACCGGTAGAGACTAAAGACTTATGTCTTTATACATTACGGGATGGCTGAGATAAAGATTAGAAGAAGTTTTCAATACGTAGCAACAATAATTAATCCATAATAATATTATAAAGCTGAAGAAGAAGAAGGGTCGTCGTACCCCCTTACGGGGGTACGGAACGGGCCTCGGGGCGAACCCCACTGCCCGGGCAGAAGCTCCCTACCACATAGGGCAGGGGTGAGTTGATGCAGGGGGGAATGGGAAGAGGGTTCGTATGCGCGTTCGGCGCACTCCACATCGACAAAATATATACATATACATAATACGATGAGCTTGATGTAAGCGACGGATTGATGCCCGCGGAGGTGGCACCCCGGCGCCGGCTGCTGTCCTTGGCTTCGGTTTTTTTTTTTTTTTTTTTTTTTTTTTTTTTTTTTTTTTTTTTTTTTTTTTTTTTTTTTTTTTTTTTTTTTTTTTTTTCCCTTACAATCTAACTAATTCTAACTAAACTAACTACAACTAACTATACTACTATATACATCTATATACAAGGACCCAGGGCAACAGACAGCAGACGAGGGGCCCGCCACCGGCCCCATGCCGCGGCCCCACCTCTACAATTCAGAGGGGGGCCGCGGCACTACTTTGGCGCTCACCCGCTAGGAACTCCCCAAAAGGGGAAGGCCGTCGCGGGGAGGGACCGACGTATAGTCACTTCCCATAAGGGGAGTGGTCCACCCAACGGGGGTGGGAAATGGGTCCCCATAAGGGGGGCACCCCAACAATGTGGGGGAACTGACGAGTGTGGACAGCTCAGTCCCATGGGGGCACTCATTATGAGCACTCCCATATCACTCCGGTTAAGCCGACTATCTTACCATAGAAGGGGGTTCTAGTAGCTCCCTTGGTAGCGCCCGACCATCAGGTGGTCTGGCGTGCAAGGGAGCTAAATTGTGGAGATGCTCGTGGGGTCCACCGTCAGCCCGCTCGTAAAGATTACGAGCTAGCCTCCGGATGAACTCCTCGAGCGACTCCACATCCAGATCCCGGGCGATTACGGCATTACTGACGTAACGCCCAGCTCCGACTATCGTGCGAAGAGCCAGATTCTGCTGGGCCTGTAACTTCACCCGCATGACCTGCGGGATGAGGTGATACCAGGCCGCAGCTGCGTACGTGATACGGGAACGGACATACGTCTTATAAATGCCGAGCTTAGTCCTGACCGGCAACCCGGAGGCTAACACCGGCCGGAGGAGGAATCTCGCATAGCGAGCGGCCGCCAACGCCGATTTGGCGTGGGCGGTCATCCTCAAACTCCGGTCGATATCGACCCCCAAGTACCGGACGCTGGATCTAAACTCGACATTAGCGCCACGGAGACTGAGCTGTCCCGGGACGACTGTTGTGCGGACCGGACCGAAGAGGATAGCCGCAGTCTTCCCCACGTTGACCGCGACCCTCCATCGGTCCAGCCACTGGGGCAGTAAGTCCAATAGCCTCTGCATCCTCGAAATGGCCGCAGAGGGGAAGTTGGATGACGCGAAGTAGGCGCTGTCGTCGGCAAACAGCGCCAACTTCACGTCGGCTTCCCACGCTTGGAGGTTGCCCTCAAGCGTGGGAATGTCGTTGGTATAGAGAGCGTAGAGGAGTGGTGCCAGGACACTCCCCTGAGGAACTCCGGCCGTGACTGGGCGCACCGACGACTTGGCGCCCTCGACCGCGACAAGGAAGGATCTTCCCTCCAGGTACGACCCCAGTAGTCGCACGTAGGCGTGCTGGAGGTCCGTGTTCCGCAGCAACTTGTGAACCAGTCCCGCATGCCAGACACGGTCGAAGGCCTTCTCGATATCGAGAAAGACTGCGGCCGTGTACTGGCGCGCGTTGGACCGATCCGCCAAGTGATGCATAACTCGGACCAATTGCAGCGTTGTCGAGTGACCGCTGCGAAACCCGAATTGCTCGGGTCTGAGAAGGATGTGCGGCGACACCCTTCTCAGCAGCAGCCGCTCGAACAACTTGCCCACATGCGACAGCAAGGTGATCGGACGGTAACTGGAGGGATTTCTCCTATCCTTGCCGGGCTTGGGCAAGGCAATGACCTTGCCCAATTTCCAAATTCCCGGGAAGTGTCCTGTGGACAGAATGGAATTGAACAGCCGTGTCATGTATGACACGACCGTTTCAGGGAAGTGGAAGAATGCGAGGGAGGGAATACCGTCCTCACCCGGCGCCTTGCGCCTCTTCATCCGCTTGATGGAGAGACGCAATTCGCTGGGAGTGATGAAATCATCATCTCCCAACGGTGGCACCGGGGAGGAGAGTAGGTTCGCTACGCTCTCTTCCACCGATTGGTGGAATGCGGCCTCTGAGGATACAGAGTCATTTGGAGCGAACTGCCGCTCCAGCATTGCGGCCAGGACATCGGCGCGGGCCTGAGCCGAGAAGCATCGGTTGCCCCTCTCGTCCACAAGTGGACAAGTGGGGGCAGGCCGATTTGAGAGCTGGCGGCAAAGTCGGTGGAGGGACACGGAAAAGGGGTCCTCACGGGCCTCCTCAATCCTTTCCTCCCACGCATAGCCCCGGAAGGAGCTAATCTTCGCCGCCAACTCCGCTTCCAACTCATTAAGCTCGCGCTTGATCCTGGGACAACGAGTTGTCGCCCAGAGCCTCCTCAGGCCCCTCTTCCGGCGAATGATCGCTTTCAGATGGGCCGGGAGTATACCTCTGGGCCCGCCGCTGGGCACAAGAGTCGTCGCCTGGTCGATCGCTCCCCTGATGGAGTCGACAAGGCGGACCGCCGCGTCGTCGACCCCATCAGGGGTGTTGGGGTCCTGAATTACGGGAAGGTCGACCAGTCGTCTCTTAAAGAGCTCCCAGTCGACCTTCGGTCGTAGGGGCGAGGTCGCAACCCGGGTGAGCCCCATACCCAGTGTCACCAGGATAGGGAGATGGGAGGTACCCAGGTCGTACAGTGCCTCGATCGTTACGGGGCACCGTAGCCCCTTATGAACACACACGTCCAGTACATCGGGCTGATATCGCGCGGCGGACGGGACGTGCGTGGGTTCGTCGGGGCCGACCACGGAGTAGTCGCCCCTATCGGCATCTTCTAACAGCCGCCTGCCCACTGCTGTGTTAAGTCGGGAGCCCCACGCGACGTGTTTCGCGTTGAGGTCCCCGACCAGCAGAGCTGGGCGGCTGTCGTAATTCAGGGCCCGTCTTATATCCTCAGGGTGGAACTCAGGCCCCGGGGGTCTATACGCGGCGTAAATCCGCATATCTCCCCCCGAGGTGTGTACCCTCACACCGACTGACCTTGTCGATGTGAAGGACAGCAAATCCAACTGATCATGCACCACGTCCCGCCTGACGAGGGCCGCAGTGCCCCTGAACGGCCGCCCGGCAGGGGTAAGCTCGTCACGTCGGTACATGAAGTAGTTGGGAATCCTGAACGCATCCTGAGGACGTAGCTTGGTCTCGCCCAGGAGCACAACCTCAGGGTTGTACTCCCGGGCGAGAATCAAGAGGTCGTTCTTACGGGATTTAATCCCGTCGGGGTTCCAGTAGATGATGCGCAACTCCTGGCTAGCCATTGAGCTGCGCAATCATCTGGTAGAACCCCGACAGGAGCGCCCCGAAAGGGCTAGCTCCCGAGGCGATCTCACGGATCACTCCGGAGATCACCTCGGACAATCTCTCCCACAGTGCGAGGAGCCATGCAGCAAAGCCAGCAGGTTGTGAGGCCTGCCGACCGCTGCGCCGCCCACGCTGAGGGCGGGGAGGGAGGGAATGAATATTTGGGCCCGAGGCCGTTGGGTCTACGGGCTTTTCAGTTGAAGGTTTTGTTGTTGGCCTGAATATAGAGGAGGTGGAGGCTACTGCCTCTTCCGGCTCCACATACTCCACCTCCATTTGTTGAGGCGCCTCTTTTTGTGACTTGGGTTGGGCAGTTGAAGTACTGCCTGTGGCTTGGGTTTGCAAGGCTTGTTCTTGGGCCTTTGCCGCAAGTTTCTTCTCCTTTTTTTTGATCTTTTTATTTTTGTTTTTCTTTGCGTTTCTTGCAGCTTTCCCTCCGGTAGTGCGTACTTGCTTAGAAGACGCAACAGCTGGAGCTCTTGGGACGGGAGCAGAAGATGTGGAAGGACGTGGTGGGTTAGCCTCCGCCATCAGCGTTGCCGCTGCGGCGTGGGCCTCCACATTCGTAGGAAGGAGTGTGGGTTGGGAAGGAGGAAGGGAAGATTTTCCCTTCCCCTTACCCTTCCCTTGGGGGATCGGTAAAGGGGCAGCGGTGGGAGTAAGAACTGGGTTCGCCCTTGGCCGCGGCACCGGTGGTAATGGAGGGGGAGCGGTTACCCCCATCATCCTCAGCCTCCTGCGGTAGGTTACACACCGTCTGTCGACGGCGGCATGATCCTTACCACAGTTTGCACAGGTGAAGGGGCCCTCCCTCGGCCTCGGGCAGTCCGCCACGACGTGCTCACCTGCACATCGCACGCAGCGGACCGCTCGATGACAATTTTAGGAGGCGTGACCAAAGGCCTGGCAGCGGTGACACTGCGCAGGACCCTTGCCGGGACGCCAACCTTCAACCGTCACCCCCGGCAAGTATAGCAGTTCACTGACTGCATACAAGCGGGCGAGGTCGACCTTCGAGAGGTGGTCTAGAGCTACATGAAAAATGCAGCTCGGCCTACCCCTCTTGGCCTCTATACACCGGGCATAGCGCGCCGGGAATCCCAGTTCTTTGAGGGCGTTGATGATTGCTGCCGAGTCCGTGTCGGCAGGGAGGCCCCGAATCGCTACCTTAGTGGGGATGTCCTCCGACATTGCGTAACAGTACCACTTAATGGTACTGTCCGCGGCGGAGGCCCCCGACAGGTACGACTGGACCGCCCTGTATTCCTCCACGGACGTAGGCAGGAATCGAAAACCGGACCCATGGGGCCTCACCGAAGGAGCTCGGCCTAGTCGCTCCCTAATGGCGGCCATGTGGCTAGGCCAATTAGGGAGCACCTCCACCAATATAGGTGGGTGGCGTTTGAGCTCTGCGGCGCGGCCCCTAGTGCCCGGGGTAGGAGTGGCTGATGTAATTGGGACTGTAGCTCTTGGAGGAATGGAACGGATTGGAGGACGAACTGCGGCTTTGGCCGCGTACGAAGTTCTTGGGACGGTAGCTGGAGCAGCTGGGAATGAAGGAGTCTGCGTATGCGTACGCAACTGCGTGGCCTCTAAGTCCATATACCTCGTAGATTCGAGGTTGCCTGCCGTGCTGCTTAGGGCAGGGGCACCTCGAGGCCGAACAGAAGGGATGGGAGATATAGGAGGAGAAGGGGAACGAGGAGGGGTTCTCTTGCACCGTCGTACTTCCGCCGTACTGGCAAGAGCCCTTGGCATAGGAGTGGGTTTAGAAGTGGGAGTGGGTTCAGGACTACCACTGCGAGAGGAGGAACAAGAAGAGGAGGGAGTCGTGGTATAGGAAGGAGAAGTAGAGGAGGACTCCTCGCTGTTGTCATCCTCCCTAGACCTAGACGACGGTCCTATCCTGGCGCGTTTGTCACCTCCGGATGAGCCCTGGTCCGACTCGGACCTGGCCTTCTTTCGAGACCGAGTGGCCCCCGAACGAGCGGCCGGAGTAGGAAAGGTACTTTCCCCCGGACCGGTCTTCGGGGACCCCTGGGCCTCTCTGGAAGGTCCAGGCCGATTGGCCAGGTCAGGGTCCATAAGACCGGGGTTAGGGGTCGAAGGTCGGTGGGCAAACATGCGTGAGACCACAGAACGTCCTTTGGACGGGCCGGGCGTGCTGACTATGGGGGGTGATGTCCCCCCAGACATGTTTTTACCGACTCCTATCTTACCGAGTTCATCGGTCTTCCGAAGTAATACGGATTCAGAGAAGTAAAAAGAAACTAAAACCGATAAGGGAAAGCAACTTGAAATATAACAATGTAACTGAACTACTTTTTTTTTTTATCAAACTATTAAACAACAGTTAAGCAAGAGGCCGGTCGATGCTACCGCTATCTATTGAATTTATTGTAAACCTGTCAATGAACTCTATACTTTGTTAATTAATGAACTGAATTGTTGGTAATTTGTGAATCGAATACTAGGTGGAGCTGTAACTAATGTTATTATTGAATATTTATTTTATAATAAATGAATACTAAATTAATTTAATAAACTAGAAACTAAAGAACTAAGGGAGTCACACTCCGCGCAACGCGACAGCGGCTCAACTAATGTTGTTGACTATTTAATTTACTGAACTGAACTATTATACACTAAGATCTAACTACTATGATATCGATCAAATTGAATTGAATCAAATTAATACTGGACTATATAACTAAGATAAAGAAAATAAAAAGATGAATAGTAATAATGAATAATGAAAACAATTTAATTTAACTAATTAGTAATTAACTGTACTTAATTTCAACTATGAACTATCTTAATTAATGTATCATTCGACGGCCGGCGGCCGAAGACCACGCGCCAGCACAGCTCGGCCAGTCAGAGGACCCAGGATCTCAAGGTTGACGAAACAATTTCGTCGCACTATGAACCCCGGAGTCGACTGGCAGGCAGAGCCACTACCGAACACACGGTCCACGAAAACCTCCGCCGAGCAACACCACAGTTTACTAACCTGGTCGCAGATAAGCTGTACCACTGTCGCGCCCGCAGGATCTGTCAAACTAACTTAATAACTAATGCTATCTACTAAAGAAGTTAATGTATAAATTAAATAAACTAATCAAATGATATATAATAGAAGTGTAGCGAAGGAGGTACAAACGTTGGTTAATTGTATAATAAAACAACAGTTTGTACATGGTTAATAAAAGATGAATTTAGGAAAGCAACGGCATTCAACGAACGGCCCACTTACCGTTGGGTGGGGTTGGTAAATTTCCTTGATGCTATGTAGTAAATTAAATTTAATAGAATTTGGATCAATATGAAAAAACAAGTCTAAATGTGGGTAGTTGGGTGAAGAAAAATCTGTGTAAAAGAACAACGCCTCTGATTGGCTTACGGAACTATTGTAATTATTGAACTAATTTTATCTTAAACTAGGGAAATTTACCAATTAACTATGAACCTATGAATCCAACAATATATATACAAAATGAGAATGAATAAAAAAACTTACTACTATTTACTTACGGGGGTCACGATAAACTGGGCCACGGCTACAAGGAGTCAGTTAACCGGGTTTAGTAGCAGCCCCGCCTAACCCCTAAGGGTAGGGGAGGACTGGGAGCGGACACGGATGGCCAGACTCGGTGGCGCTAACGTAACTCGGTTTTATTCTTTAGAATAAAGTGAGTACGCAGCTTACACAGGTATGAACGACACCCACCCGCATTAACAGACGTTAAGAAATATGGTGTCGAACAACTTACCTGTTCCCGGGTCCCGAATTTCGTTTGCTCGGAGCGTCACCACACCGACACAACACTTCTGGATCACAACACTCACGCTTTGGGCACACACAATCGCACAGCACAAGCAATAGGGGCCTCGTAGCACTGGTGTCCCGGGCTCATAAAGCTGAAGAGTTTGTTTGTTTGAACGCGCTAATCTCAGGAACTACTGGTCCGATTTGAAAAATTCTTTCAGTATTAAATAGCCCATTTATTGAGGAAGGCTATAGGCTATATAACATCACGATAAGACCAATACAAGTGGAGCATCAATAAAGAATGTTTCAAAACAGGGGTTTGAATAGCTCCTTAACATTCTATAATTCAAAAACATCTTCACTTTCTACGTAAATGAAGTGGGGGTAAAATTTTGCGTTATGCCAAAGTAATTATTCCACGCGGACGGAGTCGTGGGCAAAAGATATAATAATATAAACGACAAACTGTCCTATACTAATGTTTCGACTGAATCAGATTAATTCAGTGTTCGTATATTAAAAAAACAAGCCACGTATGATATGATTTTCATATATCATTAATATATCAATTAATAACAATACTCATTTGATTGCATTTAAATCAGGTACACTGAATATGTAATACAGATTAAACTCACTCGAATAGTACGATCGTTCATGACTGTACGAATTGGCTATTTAAATTCGTATCGGATCGCGGTTTCAATATTACTGCGCTCTTAACCTGAATAATGGGATATTTGTAGTAATGTATTAGAACTTGTTTTCGTAAACGTTTTCATTTAAATTCCATTGTTTGTTATCTATATATTAATACGTGAAGCAAAAACTTTGTATCCCTTTTTAAGAAAATTGCGCGGACGGAGGAGTATGAAATTTTCTACACTTCTAGAGAATATAGAGAAGAAGTGCACTATGCTAATATTTTTTTTAAATAATGCATAAAAGATACATTAAATCAATAAAGAAAACATTACACACACTACATACCATGTATTTGACGCACACACGCATGCATACTATTTATTGTCAAACTTTTGTTCTTGACGTCTGTTGTCAAATTGAGAATAGAATACGGTTTGTCTTTGTTTATTTTTTATAGTGTAGTCTTGGCGAAATTTGTGATTATAGAAGTATAAAACACAATCATAATAGCGTACAAACTTAGGTACAATTCCAATTAATTATAGTCGAATTTCGACTACTGCGGGACCTCTAGTTTAAATGAAATATATCAGAAACGTATTAATTGCTCGTTCATTGCTAGACAGTATTAAATCTAATTCAATATTTGAATATGATCGAATATTGCTTGTATATTTCTAAGGTTTTAATTGTGTGCACACCATCTGTGTTTGTTGCACTTATCTTAATAAAATTCATTGCAATCCGGACTAGCGAAGTTTCCTGATAATACTGGTGGTAGGACCTCGTGTGAGTCCGCACGGGTAGGTACCACCACCCCGCCTATTTCTGCCGTGAAGCAGTAATGCGTTTCGGTTTGAAGGGTGGGGTAGCCGTTGTAACTATACTGAGACCTTAGAACTTATATCTCAAGGTGGGTGGCGCATTTACATTGTAGATATCTATGGGCTCCAGTAACCACTTAACACCAGGTGGGCTGTGAGCTCGTCCACCCATCAAAGCAATAAAAAAAAATTGATTTTTCGATTAAAATATTTTTTTCAGTAAGTGTATACATATCAACGCTTGAAAGGCAAACGTGACTAAGCGACAATAACTGATTTGTACATAAATTATAGCCAATAACCATATTCGATGCCCAAAAATATATATTTCTAAGTCTATTAAAATCATTTCAATCCTACAGCTAGATTCGTTAAAATAGAATTTTTTTCAGGTATTTCTCATGTATATTTCAAATTAATTTCAACTTTAAATTAGTCTACTGTAAAGTTCACGCATTGTCGCTTAGTCACTTTTGCCTTTCAAGCGTCGATATATTCAGTATACTACTGTCTAAGCTTATTTTTGTTTTTGTAATAAACAAATATGATCATTATGTCGTAACATTAAGCTCTAGTCTTAATCCCTAAACACAGCTAGCATAAATTTCAGAACAGTGTTGCCAGATAGGGGCCAGTAGACACCTTGGTCTAGATAGCCAAAATCTACGATGCTCATTAATTTCCTTGTTAGGTTGTCGCACTCAGAATTTTCCTGCATTTACGATACATAGATTCTATATTTGGCTTTCTTAATTAAATTACCAAACTGGACCGTATGTTAAGCTCTGTTTGGAAAAGTACTCCGTGTTGCAAAGTCTAAGTCATAGCCTACTAATTGAGCGACGGTAGCCGTCCATGAGCGACGATAACCGTCCATGACCGACGGTAACCACTCACCAGTAGGTGAGTATGCTTGTCTTCCGCCTAAAATGTTACAGATAACTTCTTCCAACATTTAGCACGTACTTCTATGCCTACAAGAAGATAAGTACGAATTATGTTTCTTAACAGTATCGTAAAAGGAACTATACGAATATTTTTTTATCCAATTTCAAAGCTTAATGTGTATTATAGACGTCTCTTAACAAACTAAATTTGAACTTAAAATTTTCCAAACCATTATTTTAATTAAAACACTGTTCCAAAGACTCCGCTGCTATGGCTAAAGTTGTTAAGTGTCTACCAAAATCCATAGATAATTGTATTTTGAATTCGATAATACTGTCACAGACCTCGAAACATAAAAAAATATCCTAAAAATGTATCCAATATAATATACCATTTCTCAGTGGTATCTGAACTAAGCGCAGCTGGTGTCACAGAATACCACACATACAGCCAATAACACAAGCCATGCATTGAGATACAAAGGCAGTTTCGCCATCGGAACCGGAATAAAAAAACTGCTTTGTGGTACAACTAAGCAGAATATTCTCGGTACTGATGTCGTATTTTCGCATTAAAACTGTAACAATTCCCAAAAATATTCGAAACTGAATTAATATGCGAAATCATTTGGTATCATCACCAGTATTTTTCTCATAAATACTGTCAAAAGAGCGTTGTTTAGTTTTTTTTTTTAGTTTTTTTTAGTTTTACTAGTGGGTACCACCACTCGGCCTATTTCTGCCGTGAAGCAGTAATGCGTTTCGGTTTGGAGGGTGGGGCAGCCGTTGTAACTATACTTGAGACCTTAGAACTTATATCTCGAGGTGGGTGGCGCATTTACGTTATAGATGTCTATGGGCTCCAGTAACCACTTAACACCAGGTGGGCTGTGAGCTCGTCCAACCATCTAAGAAAAAGAAAACCTCTATTTTGACTACTATTAACAAAATTAATACATAAAGTGTTCTTACTTTAAAAGACAGATAAAAGTTGCAAAAATGATTAATATTACAAATATCACAATGACATGTTAAACCTTTATAACACTCTCCTGTAAAATTACTAAGTTTTGAGGTTGTACAGTTTTAATACGAGAAGACGATGTGAAGAAATTTGAAGCTCTACTCTCACTGTTCATAGTAAAATTTTACGGTCACATTTCCAAGAACACATATGCTGATTGTTTGCTTACGTCTAATCAGCTTCAGCTTGAGAGTAGCTGTCACCGCATAGTGATTACAGTCACTGCCGAACGCTATCACGCGCCGCACTGCTGAGGTTAACCGCACAAACCGAGTCCTGTGTACTATGAGAAATCTACCTACAGATCTAGCTTAAAACGACAACATTATTAACGATCTAATTTAAATTTTTGGGCTGCGATATAGTATAAAGCACTGAAGTATTACTTTCTGGTGATAGGACCTCTTGTGAGTCCGCGCGGGTAGGTACCACAGCCCTGCCTCTGCAATGAAACAGTAATGCGTTTCGATTTGAAGGGTGGGGCAGCCGTTGTAGCTATACTTGAGACCATAGAACTTATACCTCAAGGTGGGTGGCGCATTTACGTCGTAGATGTCTATGGGCTCCAGTAACCACTTAGCACCAGGTGGGCTGTGAGCTCATCTACCCATCTAAGCAATAAAAAAAACAAGTGAATATCACATATTATTATGATGTGCAGCCCTGCGTTTTTATAAGTTGAGCTAAGTTGAGCTGTCTTGTAAGAAGAGTTCAGGGGAGTCGTTTAATGCGGTAGAGCCCTAAAACTCGTTAGGCCCGCGGTCTGCTCCAAATATCAGCAGATCGTTAAGTCCCACATACCCCGCGTGCCCCCTTAGGCGCGGGGATCTCGTAGGAGGTTCAGCCCCTGTACGAAAAAAAAAAGTTGAGCTGCCTATGTTTACGGCCTTGTTTTTATTTCTTTAATGGTTAGGCGAAATCGTGGACCACCTGGTGTTATCTGGTTACCGGAGCCTATAGACACCGATAACGGAAATGCCGCCACCCACCTTGAGACATGAGTTCCAAAGCATTAGTCCTTACAGTACAACGGTTGCGCCACCCTTCAAACCAAGACGCATCACTGCTTTCACCCGAACGGACTCACAAGACGATCTACCAGTAGTAACCACGCGAATCACATTTTTTCTGGACTCTATTTTTACTACACGTTATTTTTCCTTCATAAAATACATATCATATATTGAAATCAAAATATTACAACACTCTAGAACAATACGGTAATGATTATTCGCAACGGCATGCTCTGTATTAGACTCCTTTCTATAGCTTTTACGGTTTTCTTTAGATGAATTATTAAACAACTCTCAAGGGGTACTTTGATTTTGACACTAGCGTTCCTGATTCTTCGAAAATACGTTTGACTTCATCGCTTAATTAAAAGCGAAAGGTATAAGCAAGACAAAGTCCGAGCGAAAATATATTCTCCGAATTTCTCTGAAGCCACCAAACTTCTTAGGGTGCTCGCTTGTTTTATGGCTTTTGTAACAGCTGTATTTAGATGGTTATGAGTTTTAATTTTCCGAACTTCAGCACTACGGGTTGTACGTAAATAAATCAATGCTACAAAGATTAGATCTTCAAATCATAGATTAGGCATTTTTAAAACAGAAAGGATGTCAGTATTCATTCGTCGTGGCCTTGCAGATAACACGTGCACATGTTCACGAATAACTTCAACAACTAAGGAATAGTATCGTGTAATTAAATCCAACCAAATTTTTATTTTTGTTTAAAGCATTTTTGGCCCTTTTCTCTTACTAGCGGCCCGCTCCGGTTCCGCTCGGATCTTTAACAAAAATTTCAACGATATTTGAAGTTGTTTTTTTTTTTAAATAAAATAACGCTTATTGCGGCATAACTATAACAGTTAGACATGTGCTGTCGCGACATTTTTTTTTGTAAACAATAATGTGTTCTACAAAGTCGTAGTACATTATTTTATTCTATCATCAATAGTTTTCGCAGGGCACGCGATGTAAATAATATTTTAGGTATTTTTTTTACACCTTGGGTTACATTATTAGAGTTTTAGTAAGCTGCCCTAATTTTTTTCAAAAAAGATTATTGTCTATGTCACACGGGAATAAAGTAGCTTCCAAACAGTGAAATAATTTTTAAAATCGATTCAGTAGTTTCGGAGCCTATTCAATACAAACAAACATATTTTTCTCTTTATAGTATTAGTATAGATTTACGGAGGGCCCTCGAAGTAGAGGTAGGCCTAAGCTGAGATGGATGAACGTCGTTGAGGAGGACACCAAGAAGTTAGAGGTAATAAGCTGGAGAAGGAGAACCCCGAATAAATCGGACTAGAGAAATTTACTGAGCCAGATTGAGACCCACCCGCGGCTAATTCTTCAGCTCATGATGATTTGTAATACCACAACATAAACACAGCCACCGTGAGACATGAAACCTCAATAGTAAATAAAACTACCCTCAAAAACAAAATACGTAACCACTGTAGGTAGAAACAAAATAGTGATACAGCCTATGCTGCTTTCATTTAGAATTAGTGGTAAGGCAATTAGCCAGAGAAACTATTATTATTGAAGATTATACGATCAGTTTTCTATAGTACAATGCAGTGCATAATTAGATTATAGACATAATAGACCAGATTCGTGCAGCCCTGGATACCACAGTGTACGATGCTCTGCACTCAGCTGCAAATAGGAACAGATGGCGGTGCACTATAAAAAACAAACTGTTTCAAGGCCATGACCACGACCCTCAATAATGAGGAAACCGACGCAAGGAGGAGTGCATAGTTATATTATAGACATGATTGAATTACTAAAATCGGTTGTTATTACAGTACTTTAAACATTTTCTAAAGTTGGTAATTGTTGTTATTTTAATCAGTCGACTACAAATAACAGCGCTCACAACTCACAATATAAAATTAATTTCTACATATTTCTTTCTATCTACATATTATACATAATCTATGAATTATGTTTGTCGCAAACAAGACATGCAACTACATCAATCATGTTGGTTGCACCACCTGTCGATTCTACGAATGTGCAATGAATCTTCATCGCACGTTGACATTTACTAATCTAGACATAATCTCATACAATGAGACAACAAGCACGGGATGAATTCAGTAAACAATAATCAAAATAGTATTTTCTTTGTTTTTCCCGAGCCGTAGACGTGACGTGACTACGAAAACCGTTAGTATTCGAACGTCGGAAATAATAATAAAAAAACGCAAAATTAAACTGTAAAAGTAACTTTAATAAAAATATTCAACATAATTCGATTAAATGAATTGGCATCTTGGCATGTTTGCTCATATTATATGCATCGCGTACTATTTATCAGATTGTTTTTTAGCCGGCAGTGACACTTAAGAATGAGTACCAATACATCATAGGTAACGCGCGAGTTGGTTAATAAAAATTACAAATTGAATTCAAAAGATGTAAATTTTAAACGGTAGGCAGCGGCTTGGCTCTGCCTCTGGCATTGCTGAAGTCCATGGGCGACGGTAACCAGTCACCATCAGGTGGGCCGTATGTTCGTCTGACTACAAGGGCAATAAAAAAAAAAATCTTCAGCCTACGCACGTACCTAACAAGTGCTTCCAGAATTAAAACATTTGAAATTATTTGCGAGCTCCAACGGTTAGATACTGACATCTAGCAAATTTCTTGCATGAATCGGTTAAACTCACCGATTTCAATGTTGGCTTAGCCGTCGTGCAGTTAAGCTCAGGGTTAGATCTCAATGTCTCAATCCCACGGTAATTGTAATTAATGACATCAGATAGGCGGCGCTTGGTTCACCTAAATAATAAATAAAATTTTGACGTCGTTTTTTTAAAAAATGATAAACATGCAGGATGTGTAAAAAACTAATTAAAATATTTACATAAATTCTAACAAAAGCATTTAATAATTATAGTAAAATATGCCCTAATGTACCCGCTTTTTAAGTCTGATTAAAGCAGAAGATTAAAGCACTGTACAGCTGTAATCCACTTCAGACAGAAAGGAATTCCCCGAAATTAGAAAACAATTATAATGCTCCAACAGCAAAACATTTAAAAGCGTAAGTGCCTGTCTGTATTCTCGAAAGGTCGAAGGGATAAGCATTTTGCAATAAAGGTCCTATGCTGTCAGAATATGAAAGGTATCAAGGATCCGGAATGTGGACGTCTACGACATTAATTTCGTAAATGGCTTATTAATAATCTATACTAATATTATAAAGAGGAAATAATTGTTTGTTTGTTTGTATTAAATAGGCTCCGAAACGACTGAACCGATTTTAAAAAAATCTTTCACTGTTTGGAAGCTACACTATTCCCCAGTGACATAGGTTATAATCTTTTTTGAAAAAATTAGGGATCCTTACTAAATCTCCAATAATCAAGGTGTAAAATAATTACCTAAAATATTCTTTACATCGCGTGCCCCGCGAAAACTATTTATGATAGAATAAAATAATGTACAACGACTTTGTAGAACACATTATTATTTACAAAAAGTGTCGCGACAGCATATGTCTAACTATTATAGTTATGCCGCAATAAGTGTTCTTTTATTTTTTTAAATAAAACGAGAAATATCGTTGAAATTTTTGTCAAAGACCCGAGCGGAGCCGGGGTGGGCCGATATAAATAATAATAATAAAGCAAATTTGGCTTTTTATTTATCAAAGGCCGTAATAAAATTATTCTCGACTGTAAAAACTATTATTTACTAGAAAATACGTTCTTAACGATAACAGAAAAAAGTATTATATTACGAAATCATGCAGTAGATCATGGTCATATAGACCAGCAATGGACATACGCTGACTAATGATGATTTTTTTTTAATAGTTCGCCACTATATTTCTTCATCTTTACGCGATAAATTTTAACTTTGAATATAGAATCTATTATATTGTATTGATACGCACGGTATGAATTTTTTTTTGTGAATTCTTACATAATATGAATGCTTATTGACTGCAGTCTTAGATGGCGTGTTTTTGGAATGGCCTTTATGATCTCCAATATCAAAGATATTTAATTTGATAATTTTTCCTTGCCTATTCGCTGGGAGCCTAAGGGGCTATACCAGCTACTCACGGACCGGTAGGTGAGCTCATGGGCTCAACCTGAGAGAATTGCCGACACTGGCCCTAGCAAGAGCAGTGCTTTACTGAATCTACCACTAGCATCTGAATCGCGAACCACTGAGAAGATCCGGCGAGAAACTTAGTTGGTCTTTGTGTCTATGGCATTTTTTGTGAACCTACTGTAAGGTTTATGATTATTTATATTAATATGATTATATAGAGTCCTGTAGATATTAAGAATTATTATTAAATGTGAGGTTTTTAATGGTGTGCTATTGCATATTATTGTTTGTTTATATATTATTGTTTATCAGTTAACTCAACTAATTGCTTTTAAAGTCACTGACTAAGCCACGTGACCGGCCAAGAGAGGATAGCCGGCTGAGACATATTTAAAAGTGAATGCAGGTGGTCAGAAAATAGTAGTTGTATAAGACGCATCAATGTAAAGTTGGCAGTTTAATTTATACATCTGACACCCAAAACTACTATATAAATAAAGGTACAATATAATATAAAAGACTGCACTGCAAGTTCTAATTTCGTCCAACTTCAACAAATTCCTAGAGTAGCCAACCTAGCTCGATGCTATAAACTTTTTAGTTAATAAAGTTATAGATTTATATCTATCAAGAGATGAAATTAAATGAAAAAGAATTAAGAATCGAAAGTTCTCCTCCGTGCCATCAACGTTTCTAAGTTTTAATTGCCTTCCACCGCCCAAGTTGAGAAATTAATATCTTTCAAGGGAGTTTAATTTCAGGACATTGTTGGAGCAATATCGTGCAGCATCCTTCTTGATTTAGTAACGAAACGCAGTTCCGAACCTTTCAAAGTTTGACCTGTAATAAGACTTTCTCGGACTATCTTTTTGAACTGTTTAGATTTAATGCGTAATGCTTTTAGAAACGCAGTTCCGAACCTTTCAAAGTTTGACCTGTAATAAGACTTTCTCGGACTATCTTTTTGAACTGTTTAGATTTAATGCGTAATGCTTTTAAATATGTCATGCGCATAGATAATAATAGTAAGTTTAAAATTAAGTTCAAAATATAATAATATATACCACTACCTGTACCCGTCCGCTTCGCTGGGCATTTAAAATTAACATTATTATTTCTCGCCCCCACAAAGATTCTCATCATTAAGGCCCCTGCGACTGGTATAGGGAGTCCAACACTCATATTAATATTAGCCTATCCATTAAGTACATGTATATTCTACATGGACACCTAGTTTCAAGTCAATTTGATGCACGGTTCAGTAGTTACAACGAAACATCCGTAAAAACCACTGTAGGTTTATATATTAGTATAGATATACTATAAACAATCATATATTAAAAAATCATAATCGTAAGATAATCCGACTTGCCCAAAAACATTCTCCTAATTGGGCAACGTATGGGCTCAATAATGACATTGAGTCACAAATTGAGTCGTTTCCCGTCGAAAATCGAATGTGATCTAACAATGGACTGCTACGTCGAATGGTTATGCCACCTCGTGATCGTTCGCTGCATATCGCAGACCACTAATGATACTTGGTTCTCTTTATTGGGGTAATTTACGATCCAAACAGTGGCCAACAGCACCCGGAATATAATAAGTTAGATGAGCGGAACAGATGCACTGCGGCATGTTCAAAATATGTTTTTTGTGTGGCCTAAGATGAAGACTTTCATGAATGTGATTTTGAATCGTAATTAATTGAATCTCCCACCTTAAGTATCCGTTACTTGCCATTTGGCTTTGGAATGAGCTCCCCTCCACGGTGTTTCCCGAGCGCTATGAGAACTTGTGGAGAGTACTTAACGGTAAGCAGCGGCTTGGCTCTGCCCCTGGCATTGCTGAGGTGCATAGGCGACGGTAACCACTCACCAAAAGTCGCTTTGGTGTGCTTCTGGAATTACTGGAGCCTACGAGTGATGTAACAAATTAATGACGATGAAGATAAACATTACACCAAGTGGGTCGTGCACAGGACTGCCTTTGATAAAAATGATAATAATTAGATATGTATTTGTAATAATTTTGTGTTTCAACGGGTTGGTGGCCCCCTCGGCGTTATGTGATTACCCAGGTCCCTGAAATCAAAACATAACAAGTTGATACGCTTGTTACATTTCGCCAATAACTTGCGCCCTAGCACCAATCTTTGGCTGGCTTATTCCGGCTCCTGAGATACGAGCAAACTTTCGCATATGCTCGTGAAACTCTCTCCTATTTATAAGCTCCAAATAGACACTTTCATAAAGAATTTATGTGCCCGATGCAATTTTAGACGTCATGAAATTTAATGAAATAATAATTAGGCCATGTGTTATGATAACATTTATCAAAGAGCGCCGATTATATCTCATTGATTTAAGTCCTCAGAAAATGTGTGTGTAAGAAAATTAGCGTATTAGCGCTTATTTTTTACCTACTCGCGTTGCTTGTAGGATGTATTGTGAGTTTGCAATATTATGTACCACCATCCTATCTACTTCAATTGCGAAGTAGGGATTTATTTTGCTTGAACGGCTGGACAATCAATTTAAAATCAATTAAGACTGATTTTTATGTCTGAAAGTGGGCGTCTTAATTCAGGATTGTCTATGATTTCCGATAACTATCTAGTATCATCTAGCAATCTAGGGTTAATAAAAATTTAACACAAAACACAAATAACCAAATGTTACGCTATGATTGACTTGAATATACCCAAAAAAGGACTAATCTCTAGAGGACACAATAACAGTGCATCAGATTTGAACGAAATACTCTAATATTTTTGTTGAAGCCAAAACAAACAGAAGTTTGTGGTACCTATTTTTCCCTTTGAAACGCAGTGCTATAAGGCATATTTTCAGCTCATTATCGAGTCAAAAGAAGCTATTAAAATAGGTTATACGTTTTGATAGAGATTAAACAAATAATTGTGTAAGTAGCATCTTTTATTAGCTCTGATATTTCGAAATGAAATAATCTCACTGTAGTAAAATACAACATTGAAAGGTTTTATCCAAATTCGTTAATTCAACAATCAGTTACAACAACATTTACAATTACATAGAAAATTAAAAGAACGTAAAGATTACAAAGTAAGTCACAGAGCGGGATAACCTGAACAGACCGCAACAGTATATTTGGAGATTTCGTACATTCTATGAGCTATTTAGTTACTGTTTAACGACGCTTTGTAAATGCTGTCTTCCTGAAGTTGGCTTTTAGTGGCTCGAAATGTGGTTTCGGTTTAGTCTAAGTATTTAATTGTGATCTGGATCATATTGGCCTTGTTACCGTTCGTCGTGCCAATATCATTGTTTCAATTGTTCAGCGAAATGGTTAATTAGTTTTAGGTAATATTATAGACGAATAAATAATTTAATTTATTCTTTTACATGGTTATATACGTAGCATCACAAATCAGACAACTTAATTGAAGGACCACATCTTAATAGCAAACCATCATAGAAATCAATTCTCGTGGCTTTTTTTCAAAGGCCCCTAACAAAAATAAGCTATTTTACCACGAATGTGATTTTCATATGCTTTTCAAGTTGCTGTTTTTAAGTTCTGTGGCACCGTATAGACCAAAACCGCTAGTAACCAGACTGCCTATATGAAATACTAAATTAAACCTCAATTTTTTTCAATTAAACAAATCTGGGGAGATTTCGTGGCATGTGTAATACTCATTTAATCCACTTGGAATGGACTCTAAGGGTGCCAGCATTCATGACCTACTTCCAACAAGACACAGCTTGCTAGCGTAATTAAAGATGCTTTCATCGAATAGATCTTTTTCAATTTGTCTTTGAGTCAGTATATGAGTCAGGATTTTATCACGTCGAAAACAAACCTTACTTTGAGAATTAAAAACCATACCAAAACATTATTAACATACAAAAACGTATAATATTATCCATTATTATATATAGGTACAATTAAATTCCAATAAGTGTTTTTTAAAACAGTAAAATATTTAAAAAAATATGTGTGGTGTCGTGGGACACCGGGTAGGAACGAAATTCCTTATTATAAAAATATTAATTTTAAGTTCTATTCGAGGTATAAAGAGAATAAAACTGGAGGTTTCGCAACAACCCACAGTCATTCGGTAACGTGCGAACTTATTGTGATACACTTCATTCACGGTTGTTTGCATAAGAGTTAGTGTATTGCGCAAACGAACGCTCTGAGATCGTGGTCAATGAATGATAAAAAAATATGTTATTTTTTGTACGTTATTACAAAGTTGAGTCGTACACTGTGTGCATTACTAAGAAAAATCTTACGTTACGGACGTTTTTTAGGGTACCCCTCCGCATCGTCCTGTAAGGAACTTCGTTCCGAAAAAAAAAAAAAAATCGAAATTTCGCAGTTTCAAACAAACACTAATGCAAACTTGTTGATTATTCACTCACAATCACATCACTATATCACAAAGCAACAAACTCACTCAAAAACAAACAATCCCTCATTAGTACTTGACTTCATTATAAGGCTTTGTACAATCTGCCTTTTGTTTGATGTTTGGAGTCATCGTATCTGTAAACTGCTATTTAATGATATCGATGGTTGGGTTTTTTTTCTTTTTCAGTTCAATAAATTTCAAGCCCCGGAAAACCAATTTTATGTCTCTTATATCGTAAGATGGGGCTTGTAGATTTTTCCAACGTTTCACCGCATCCATAAATAATGACCCTTTTTCTTTCTACTACCCTGTGTGAACAATTTTCATTTCCGCATATCGTAAGAATGCTTACCTTCAAACCACATCCACAATCACTATACTACTATATGTTCTATTTAAAAAAAAATATGCGTTCGACAACCCCAATCTAATTTTTTCTCCAGTATTAGATATATCGAAAATGCACAAGAGACAAGCACAGGTATTATTTATAATAATCAAGGTATATTTTTCACAAACAATAGCACTACTTTAAAACTGGAACATTAGTTGTTTGTAATTGCGTTCACTCGATTAATTCGTCTTCCTACTGTGATCACACGTTGACTATAAATATTACTGAGTGAATGCCAATAACAAACATTATACACGAAGTCACATTCTGTATTGTTTTCAAGCATATAACAGGCCACCCATCTTTATATCTTGAGGATTGACTTCTTAACTAAGCTCACCAATTAGATAGGTACTTAAAGCTCTAAATATTTTCATGTCCTACCCTCTTCGAATAATAATTTTTCAACTAAGTTTACCAGGGCCCCGAAACTGCAATACTTTAATACAAATATTTTTTGTATGGAAACTAGCGACATCTTGTAGCGGATACCCCTAAACTTATATGTTGTTAAAGTTAAGGCATTTAATTATTGTACAACTAAGCACAGAAAATAATAAGTCTTTATTTGTTATAGGCAAATTGATTAAATTTTATCAATTTGTGGTTTCTGAAAATTTACAAAATCCTTCATTAAAAATAAAATATAGGATGATAGGTAATATTTTACTGCCGTTTACAGGAACAATGAGACACTGATCGAAGCGAAGCCATCTAGTGGACGACGCCCGTAAACATTTTTGTTGAGTGCTTGAGTTGCTTATCTATAACTAATTTATGTGTATTATCTATGACGTTCACAAAGAAATTTAAAATTGTCGAACCCACAAAAAATGATTTCAAACAAAAAAGAGGTTTGAATAAAATACGTGATCACCGTTAATTTTTTACCGCAAACGTTAATTCCGACTGCGAAACTCTTTGCAGTGTGTGGAATATGAAGTATTACTTCACTTTTTACCATAAAGTTCAGAGAAATGCGTCTGCTTTATCACTACGGTCTTCGTTAAAGAATAGTCGATAATATAGTAGATACGTGTATACGCAGCTTGTGTAAAAATTGTCAGGAGACGTAAATAACGCAGCTCTACGAATATTTACATGCGTTATTGAATTAAGTTATACGAGATGATGACCGGGCTTTGCTTGGTTTTTTTTTGATAACGCCATCTTGTTGTGTCTTTAAAGCGGTTAGTTGCCCTCAATTAAGAAAAATAGTATTATTATTCGCCAATAGATGTCGGGACGAGTTGATTATTGAAAACACGAATAAAACAACATTTTCTGAAAATAAATCGTAGCTAAATCAATTTATCGCCCCCGAAATCCCCTGTAGGTATACTAAATTTTATGAAAACCGTTTGAGCCGTTTTCGTGATTTAGATTATAATAATATATGATATACAAGAATTGCTCGTTTAGAGGTATAAGATACCTACAGCTATTTTAGGCAATTGCTTTACATATAAGAACGGGCATATAAAATTAGTAAAACATCGCCAACATGACATCAGGTAACGCTGAAAACGTTTGTAAAATAACTATAAAACCCGAACTATGGAGCGACGAACTAAACATAAACAGAGTGAAAGTCGTAACAAATGGGCCTGCGAAACATTTTACAGCCCGAACCTTTTTGCAGTGCGTCAAAACACCTGAGGTGAGATCTTTTACTCTGTATATATGTATGTATACGCGTGCTAACAGCAACGAAATATTTTTGCTTGATTTAGTGGAATTTTATGTTATTAACGGATATGTTATTAGCGGTAGGCAGCGGCTTGGCTCTGCCCCTGGCATTGCTGAAGAATGCTCGTCTGCCTACAAGGGCAATAAAAAATATATATTCTTTTATGACTTACGAAGACTGTCCATTTTTGCACGACTTCAAAATCAAGATGGATCATTATGATTTGTTACCGTTACTACAAAAGAACTGCTAGTGTAGCCTTCTTCCAAATAACCGTTTTGAATCTATAGTCTTAAATTCACTGTTGAAATTATAAGATTAATGTAGATACAAGTAAATGTTTTTTTTCAAGTTCTTCTTCTTCTTATTCGGAAATTCTTGACAGAGTGGTCGTGGTCATGCATTAGTCGAATATACGACCTGCTCATGACTCTCGTGGGAAATTAGTGCAGTGGTTTCACGTTGCCTTCTGCACCAGCATTTTAGGGGGTATTTGATCCCAAAGGTTCCTGACGCCTCTTCCGTACAGGTTGCCCTGATGGGTGTGTATGGTTATACCGCCATTGCTCGGTCGCCATTGCCCCGTTGGCTTTCAAGTACCTACCCACATTAAGGCATTAAAACAGCGCATAATCGAAAAATCCTATACTTATTAATTCATAAGGTGTTATTTTATCTGAATAAAATTCTTGTTTTTGGGTATGAATATTTTTGGGTTTGTTCTAGACAAGGGATTAAGACTAGGGTTTTGCTGCCAACGAAGGCTAGTTTATTTGGAAATAAAAATAAGTTCAGCTTAATACATTGTGTATTTTGAAAATTAAAAGAACAAAAACGGTCACAAAAATTATTTCTTAAAATTAGCTTAACATTTAAATTGCTGTTTTAAGTGGTTATTAGTAATTAATTGAAGCTAATTCGTTCAATAAAACGAACAAGGTGTGTCTATTAAAATTTAAGTAACTTTTAAATTGAGATTACTACAACCAGGAACCTTAAATTACGCAGAATGTAAGTATAAGGCAGAAGAGTACAGTTACTATTGTTACCATTCTCGCTCACGACTCGGTCGTGCGCGGACGTGCTTTCCGATCCGTGGCCCGCTTGCGAGCTGCGTCTCTGAACTCACAGTTGTGCTCGACAGTGTAGTGACCGTGAATACATCGTGCGTACAATTCGGTAGTGCGGACGTGCCGATCCGTTGGTCGCTTGCGATCTGCGTATCGAGGTCCATTTTTGTGCGCTAAAGTTTTGTAACCGCGAACCCACCCTTACCAACTGCCTTTTTCAAGGCAAAACCAATCGCTACGTTCAGCTTCCTGTGGCACTCACAGGCTAGCGATTTCCTAACCCTTCCCAAAAACAACAGTCTTTTTCAAGACTAGACCCCCGCTCGCGATTCTGCCTGCTGTAGCACTATACAGCCCGAGCGGGTTCCTTTCCTTTTCCCCGCCGATTGCCGTTTTCACGGCATAGGCATTCCCCCCCCCTGCTCCTTGCTGTCCTGCAGCACAGGGGGGTTACAAATCCTATCCGGGGCCTCGCCTTTCGGCGAGTTCAACAAAAGTCCCGGGGCCGCCCCCCCCGGGCAAGAAGACCGAAGATGAGCGAAGATTTTGTGTGCGACAGTGATAGTGCTAGGGACATTGTCGGGTTCCTCCGGGATAGGTACCCGTCAATTAGGGCCGAGTATCTCAGCTATAGGGCCTCTCGTGGCAATCCCTCCCCCCCCGCGTCCGTCGCCGCGTATTTCAACCGTGCCTCGGAGGCACGCCGCGCGCCCCCCGCCGCCGCGTTAAGTTCGAGCGCACGTTCCGACGATGCGGCTCACATAGCGCCTAGCGCTACCCCCACCCCCGCGCCCGCGTCTATTGCGTCAGCCTCACTGACTTCGTCCGTCGCGACCTCGATCGTCTCTAATAGCTCTGTCTCTAATAGTTCAGGCTCCGATACCGAATCGGAGATGGACTTTGAATCCGCGCCCAGCCCTCAGCCCGGAACCTCGGATGGGTTCCAAACGGTTACCCG
This sequence comes from Bombyx mandarina, assembly GCF_030267445.1. NCBI lineage: Eukaryota > Metazoa > Arthropoda > Insecta > Lepidoptera > Bombycidae > Bombyx > Bombyx mandarina. Next base: position 11,262,240 of record NC_143220.1, on the reverse strand, counting down.
CGGTAAAAAACGTACTCGCGTCGTGGAGTCCCGGAGCTCCACAACAAAACAAACGAAATCCGCGCCCGCCTCTCGACCGAAGGTAGTAGTTACACCGGAGTCGGACTCCGCGCGCCGCGTAACCCCACCGCCGCGTCCCAAGCCCGCGCCCGCTCCTAAAGTAGCTGCCCCGCCCCCGCTGATACTTCAAGAGAAGACAGCGTGGAATCGAGTATCCCAGGCCCTTCAGGCAAACAAAATTAATTACACCCATGCGCGTAACGTCGCGCATGGGATTCAGATAAAGGTCGCAACGCCGGGCGACCATAGGGCCCTCTCTTCATACCTCCGAAAGGAGAACATAGGTTTTCACACCTATGCTCTTCAGGAGGACCGCGAGCTCCGCGTAGTAATACGCGGAGTCCCCAAGGAGTTAGACATCGACTACGTTAAGGAGGATCTGATCGCTCAGTCACTCCCTATAGTTAGTGTGCATCGGATGCACAGTGGGCGGGGCAAGCAGCCCTATAATATGATTCTTGTCGCGTTGGAGCCAACCCCGGAGGCCAAAAAGAAAATTTCATGCCTCTCGAAAGTTTGCGGCTTATCCGGGGTCTCCATCGAAGCCCCCCATAAACGTGGCACTCCCGGGCAGTGCTACAGATGCCAGCTATATGGCCACTCGGCGCGTAATTGCCACGCGCGTCCCCGCTGCGTGAAGTGCCTCGGCGATCACGCGACGTTAGATTGCGTTAGAGATAGGGAAACCGCGACCGAACCCCCAAGTTGTGTCCTATGCCTTAAGCAAGGGCACCCCGCGAACTACCGTGGATGTCCTAGGGCTCCGCGCAAGCGTTCAACCCTCCCAGCTCCGCGAACCGTCGGCCCAAAGACTTCGGCACCCTCAGTGCCGAAACCTGCCTTCGTGCCGGCTGCAGTTCCCACGGTCTCAGCGTGGAAAAAGCCGCTGCCGTATACGAAGGCGGGAACGCAAACCGCACCCCCGCCCCCGCTCGCGACACGCCCCGCGCCCCAGCCCCTGCTCGCACCTCGCCCCGCGCCCGCGTTCCGCCCCCCGCAACCCTCTGCCGTCAACGACTTCGCGCTCGTGCGCGACTTCGTCACCGCTGTTAACTTCGACCGTCTGCGATCGTTCGCAGACGCGATACGTAGGTCGGTAACCCCCGAACAGAGACTCGCGGCCGCGTTCGATCACATGGACGTATACGAGTCCGTGTCCCGCACTTTATAAAAATCTTTACCGGTAATCAATGGCGCAAAAAGGTAGAGAAAAACCGTATTCCCTTACGTTAGCATTCTACAATGCTAACGGACTCGCGCGGCAACGCGATCAAATTTTCGAATTCCCCCGCGATAATCTTGTAGATATTCTACTAGTGCAGGAAACCTGTCTGAAGCCCTCGCGTCGCGACCCGAAAGTCGCGAATTACGTCATGGTTAGGAATGACAGACTCACCGCCTCCAAAGGCGGGACTGCCATTTACTATAGGCGGGCCCTGCACGTTGTCCCTCTCGATACTCCCTCGCTCTCACATATCGAGGCGTCAGTGTGCCGTATCTCGCTGACGGGACACCAGCCGATCGTCATCGCATCCGTTTACCTCCCCCCGGACAAGCCCCTTCTGAGCAGTGACATCGAGTCACTGTTCGGCATGGGAGACTCTGTCATCCTGGCAGGCGATCTAAATTGCCACCACACTAGGTGGAACTGCCATCGTACAAACGTCAACGGTAGGCGTCTCGACGCGTTTATAGACGACCTCACCTTTGAAATAGTCGGTCCCCCAACTCCAACATGTTATCCGTATAACATCGCGCTCCGTCCGAGCACTATAGACCTGGCATTGCTTAGGAACGTAACTCTGCGCTTACGTTCCATCGAAGCAATGTCAGAGCTCGACTCAGACCACCGACCTGTCGTTATGCAGCTCGGTCGCCCTCACAACCCAGTAACTGTTACGAGGACCATGGTGGATTGGAATAAGCTGGGCACGTGCCTAGCCGACGCCGCTCCGCCAATCCTCCCTTGCGGCCCGGATTCGAATCCATCCCCCGAGGACACCGTCGAATCCATAAACATCATTACCGATCACATCTCTTCCGCGATCATTAGATCTTCAAAAGAAGTCGATGTGGAGGACAGCTTCCACCGCATCAGACTGTCCCCCGATCTTAGGAATCTCTTAAGAGTTAGGAACGCGGCAATCCGGGCCTACGATCGTCTTCCCACGCATTCAAACCGGATTCGGATGCGTCGTCTACAACGCGAAGTCCACTCCCGCTTAAGCGACGCGCGTAACGATAATTGGCATAGTTATCTAGAACAACTCGCGCCCTCCCACCAAGCATACTGGCGACTAGCTAGGACTCTCAAATCCGAAACTACCGCTACTATGCCTCCCCTCATACGCCCTTCAGGCCAACCACCGGCATTCGATGACGATGACAAGGCTGAGCTGCTGGCCGATGCACTGCAAGACCAGTGCACCACCAGCACTCAACACGCGGACCCCGAACACACCGAGTTAGTCGACAGGGAGGTCGAGCGCAGAGCTTCCCTGCCGCCCTCGGACGCGTTACCCCCCATTACCACTGACGAAGTTAGAGACGCGATCCACAACCTCCAACCTAGGAAGGCATCCGGCTCCGACGGCATCCACAACCGCGCGCTAAAATTTTTGCCAGTCCAACTGATAGCAATGTTGGCTACAATTTTAAATGCCGCTATGACGCACTGCATCTTTCCCGCGGTGTGGAAAGAAGCGGACGTTATCGGTATACATAAGCCGGGCAAACCGACAAACGAAACTTCTAGTTACCGTCCGATTAGTCTCCTCTCGACGATAGGAAAAATTTACGAACGGCTCCTTAGGAAACGCCTCTGGGATTTTGTTACCGCGAACAAAATTCTCATTGACGAACAGTTCGGATTCCGCTCAAAACACTCGTGCGTACAACAAGTGCACCGCCTCACGGAGCACATTCTGATAGGACTAAATAGGCGTAAACAAATCCCGACCGGCACCCTCTTCTTCGACATCGCGAAGGCGTTCGACAAAGTCTGGCACAACGGTTTAATTTATAAACTGTACAACATGGGAGTGCCAGACAGACTCGTGCTCATCATACGAGACTTCTTGTCGAACCGTTCGTTTCGATATCGAGTAGAGGGAACTCGTTCTCGTCCCCGCCAACTGACCGCCGGAGTCCCACAAGGCTCCGCGCTCTCCCCGTTATTATTTAGTTTGTATATCAATGATATACCCCGGTCTCCGGAGACCCATCTAGCGCTCTTCGCCGATGACACGGCTATCTACTACTCGTGTAGGAAGATGTCGCTGCTTCATCGGCGACTCCAGATCGCAGTAGCCACCCTGGGACAGTGGTTCCGGAAGTGGCGAATAGACATCAACCCCACGAAAAGCGCAGCGGTGCTCTTCAAAAGGGGTCGCCCTCCGAACATCACTTCGAGCATCCCACTCCGTAGTAGGCGCGCAAACACCTCCGCCGTTAGTCCCATCACTCTCTTTGGCCAGCCCATTCCGTGGGTCTCGAAGGTCAAATATCTAGGCGTCACCCTCGACAGAGGGATGACATTCCGTCCCCATATAAAAACGGTACGCGACCGCGCCGCGTTTATTCTAGGACGACTCTATCCAATGCTTTGTAGTCGAAGCAAACTGTCCCTCCGTAATAAGGTAACTCTCTACAAAACTTGTATACGCCCCGTCATGACGTATGCAAGCGTAGTGTTCGCTCACGCAGCCCGCACCAACTTGAAATCCCTTCAGGTTATTCAATCACGATTCTGCAGGATAGCCGTCGGAGCGCCTTGGTTCCTTAGGAATGTGGATCTCCACGACGACCTGGAGCTCGACTCCCTTAGTAAGTATCTACAGTCGGCATCGCTGCGCCATTTTGAGAAGGCGGCACGACATGAGAACCCTCTCATCGTAGCCGCTGGAAATTACATACCCGACCCAGTAGACCGAATGGTAAACCGTCGACGTCGCCCAAAGCACGTCATTACGGATCCTCCTGATCCATTAACGGTGCTTTTAGGCACCACAAGCACCGGTCACCGTCCTCGTCGAACCCGTCGCTTGCGACGAAGGGTTCGACGAGCGAACTAACCCATAGACACAGCCCACTGAGTTTCTCGCCGGATCTTCTCAGTGGGTCGCGTTTCCGATCCGGTGGTAGATTCTGCGAAGCACTGCTCTTGCTAGGGTCAGTGTTAGCAACTCTCCGGTTGAGCCCCGCGAGCTCACCTACTAACGTTAGGGCGAAGCTGAAATAGCCTCTCAAGGCTATCAGCATAGGTAGGGAAAAAAAAAAAAAAAAAAAAAAAAAAACTATTGTTATTTCTTAGAACATTCTATGTTCCATCTGTGTAATCTGTTCTCTGGACCATCAAAAATGGTATATTTAGTTCTCTAACACGAGTTCCACTACTGTCGCCATCAATAAATATTGATTAAGCTGAATTCGATAGTAGCTCCATTAACATTCACAATTTTATACTGGTGGTAGGATCTCTTGTGAGTCCGCACGGATAGGTACCACCACCCCGCCTATTTCTGCCGTGAAGCAGTAATGCGTTTCGGTTTGAAGGGTGGGGCAGCCGTTGTAACTATACTTGAGACCTTAGAACTTATATCTCAAGGTGGGCGGTGCATTTACACTGTAGATCTCTATAGGCTCCAGTAACCACTTAACACTAGGTGGGCTGTGAGCTCGTCCACACACCAAAGCAATAAAAAAATGTATTTATTATAGGTATATATATATATCTTAAGCAATCTTTTATTTCAATTAAATGTTAATGATGCTCAAATTTCAGGGAACCAGTTTTACAGTTCAATCGTTTGTAATACAACGCCGCAAAACCGTTGACATCACCACATAATGACCGTGGCACGAACGATTCGAGCATTCAAAATCAGATTTGACGTCCGGCGAATTGAAAAGGTCATAACGCGAAACCGAAACCTAGGAAGGAAAATTAAAATATTTTCGGGCTTGCCGCTAACGAGGCAACCGGGCTGTGGTCTATCTGCATTTTTGTACCGACCAAATTGGATTTAGTCGCGCCCGTGGAGTTTCGGCTCGCCTCTTTTTCGTGAGCTTAGCGGTGACGAATTTTTCGGTCATTACGTTTTCCCGTCACCCTTGGAGAGGCGTTTGTAAGAGGATTAGGCCGGTCAGATTTTTTTGTTTTATTCGTTTTTAGACAACGAAGGAGTTTGTTCGTTGCAGTTCATTGAATTTGAAATATGGTTGTTACAAAGCCTTGTAACATAATATTTTTTTCTTATTATTACAATTTACCGAGCGCTACGACTTGTGCTGCTTCAAAGGAGGCTTGTGGAGACTACCACCACGGGTAGGTTTGCGTAATTACTGGTGGTAGTACCTCTTGTGAGTCCGCACGGGTAGGTACCTCCACCCCGCCTATTTGTGCCTTGAAGCAGTAATGCGTTTCGGTTTGAAGAGCGGGAAAGTCGTTGTAACTATACTGAGACCTTAGAACTTATATCTCGAGGTGGGTGGCACATTTACGTTGTAGATGTCTATGGGCTCCAGTAACCACTTAACACCAGGTGGGCTGTGAGCTCATCCATCCATCTAAGCGAAAAAAAAAAGACTACTTAACGGTAGGCAGTGGCTTGCTGACGTCCATGGGTCATGGTAACCAATCACCATCAGGCGGGCCGTATACTCGTCTGCCTACAAGGGCAATAAAAAATAACTCAATGGAGATATATTCTAAGAGAAAGAATCTGCTATTAAATGAACTCATCCTTTTGTATTCAAATCTTCTTAACTCAACAGTGGTCAAAAGGCACAGCCGCCCCGCCGATCATGTGAACACCGATCCAATCTAGATAACAGGAAGGCGGTTAGCTCATAAGGCCTCGCACAATGAGCTGTAATATTTACCGCGATAGTCAGCGGTTTGTGGCGAGCCCGGTCACAAATCAGCCTCTATTGTGCGTTCTTGTTAAAAGGCGTACAGACACCCTTTCTATTAAAATTGTTTGGTCTAAATTAAGTTACCGTAGTCAATTATTTCGAGTTTGATTACAAATTTTAAATTAACTTATCTATGTCTATGATATATATAAAAGAAAGTCGTGTTAGTTACACTATTTATAACTGAAGAACAGCTGAACTGATTTGGCCGAAAATTGGTGGGGAGGTAGCTTAGAACCAGGAGAAGGACATAGGATACTTTATCCGTCTTGCATTCGCCGTGACCATAAACAAATCACAAGGCCAATCCTTAAAAGTTTGTGGTCTGAATCTAGAAAATCCATGTTTTTCCTATGATCAATTATATGTGGCATGCTCACGGGTCGGAAGACCGTCTGCGTTATTTGTTCTAGCACATGATAATAAAACGAAGAATTTCATCTATCACAAGGTGCTTCACTAAAGAGTGGAACCCATGCACTAAAATACATGGTCAATAAAGAATCATTAAAATACTTGATAAAATCAAAGGTCTGCTCATTTATTACCTCTAAGGCGGGACAAAGTTCGCCGGGTCAGCTAGTAATATATATAAATAACCTTTAAAATTGAATTAGGCTAAAAAGAAAGTCCACTTACAGCAATCAATATAAAATTTATTGGGTTTTACTTATTTGTCAAGGATGGAGCTATGTTATGTGAAATGGCTGTATACTCTAAAACGAGCATTGTGGAAATGTGAATTCTGCGTAAATAGTGTGTCGAGACTCTGAACTGAATACGCAAAGAGCACACACGCTCAGCTTGAACAAAATGTAAATAATATATAGCTTTAATGCTCGTTGGAGTGCGTGGATTATGTAATGTGAAAAAGTAAGAAATTTTTCAAGGGATCGTTTTGAAAATCCTCTGCGACATTAATCATCAATGCTCCCCAAACATTTTTTTTTCTGCTCGCATTCGAGAAAGGATCTTCGCAATAAGCTATTTTTAGTTGAATAGGCTTATGCAAAAGGGGACAGCGATAATTTCCTTAGGTCGGACCTGATGACTATCCTTCTTAATATTAGTATATTGATGAATGGATGAAACAGGAACTTGACTTACGGTATGTGTGGGCGCTTACTCTAGTATTGGCAACAAACAAAAATTATCGCATTCAGAAGTGTTGATCAATAAAAAATAAATAAAAGTGATTAATCATTTTTAATCGCATGGCAACTTCATATAAAAATGAGATATCTATAAAATTACTAGCGGACCCGACAGACGTTGTCCTGCAAAAATCATTAAAGTCGATCCAGCCGCTTAATTGTAGTAGAGATAAATAACTTAGATACCGACTGGAGCGCCATATATCGGGCCGATTTGTGAATCTAAACCATCCAGGGTGCCACTCAAAGGCATAAGAAAAAATCGTTCCAGCCGTTTAGGAGGAGTTCAGTGACGAACACACGCACAGAAGAAATATTATATAAAGTTAGCTCGAATTATCGATCACCAGAATCATAACTATTTTTACTATTCCTCGCGTTCTATTGTACTTTTTAATTAACTATATCATATTATTATACGTTAGATTAAGGTTACAAAAAACTTATCTATGTCCACGACTCACAAATAACGATAAAAAAACTTCGTTCAGTAGAGCAGTGTGTTTTAGTTTGGTATTTTCTAATCAAATCGCAGTACTTGAATAACAAAAGACATCAAAGAAAAAAGATAGCTTTGAAGTAATAATACAAGTTCAGTAATTATCGACACATAAAATAAAGCTGAGAAGTCGATTTATACTCACAATCTAGCGCTGCCAGTCACTACACTGTTCGTCTTTTAATATTACGTACAGGTGTTCAAGTTACGAGATGTTAATACGACAATTTAAAAAAAACCTACCCTCAAATAAATGTTTCAGAAGATTTGTTATCTTCATAGCATTCATCTGTATGTTCAAAATTGTTATGCCGGTAAGAGTAACGCCATCTCCGAATAGCCGAACGAATATCGATCTAGTAACATCTAGAACGCCATCTATTGTCAGATAGCGGAAATACACATCGAAGGTACTCGACTTGTGAGGAATTTTCTCGACGATTCTAGGGATGTCGTATCAATTATAAAAGCGTTGCAGAGATGGCACGCAATTAATCAGTAATCGGAACTACTCGAAGCGAAACAGCGAATGGATCACCTGAAGTGAAGCGGAAGAAGTGAATTGAGAATTTTAAAGTGTTTGTGAAGTGTTTTAATTGCTAATACAGTTTCAATTTACACTTCGGTAGATTTTTAAGCTATTGCATAGCTTTTATCGCGAGCTATGGGCGTGGCGACCGAATCAAGAAATTCCATAACGAAAATAAAACCTAACACCCCACTCCGCCTACCGTGTAGCTCGCTTTCAACACATTCATACGTTGCGTGTGCGTTGTGTAGTGTTTGTGAATAAGTGCGCGGCGCCGCGGCGGGACGTCGCACTGCTTGCGCATCATGAAAAGTCTGCCCATCTCCCTCTCGCGCGGTCTAGCTTATGAGTGTGAAGGGGGCAGTTAATGTTTTGCTTTTTTTAATGTTTATAAATATAGCGTGGTCTTATTTTATTATTGTTTTAATATTAAATTATTATTGTCTAATTATAATTGCATAAGTTGATAAAAAATGCTATGCAATAGCTTTACCGCGGCAGTCCCCGAGTGCCACACGTGTTTTTTTTTATATTTTTACGTATCCCGAACCCCAGCGCGTAACAATATGATGAATTGTATAAATTGTTATTCGAATATTCGCACACATTAGAAACACGATCTATTTACTGTTACTAAATCAATTATTTCATTAATTCCGGTAGTCTTGTTTTCTTCACTTCATGAAAAGTTAAAATAACTCTTAAACTCTCACCGCTTCTAACTTGTACAGTGATTGTATTCAGAGCTGTCGAGACTCAGGTACGTTTGGACTTATCTCAGCGTTCATTCTCGTTCGTATCTCACGGGCAGTGATCGACGACTGACGACATTTCTTGGAGGATCGCACGTTTTCACGGGATCGAAGTACCTAACTTCACAACGCCGTAGGCTATTCCCGAATCGTTCGAGTTTTATCATATTGTATAATTGGGGATTATTGTGTTCACATATAATTTATCATAGTTCATGGACAGAATATTATTATTGCGTATACAATCAATAAAAAAACTTAAAAATGTCATAATAATATGCCAGTGACATTGAGCGCAAAAGGCGAATTATATGAATCTTTAAATTAGAAAAGCAACTTTTTTTGAGAATGAAAAGTACAATTTTTTTTAAATGAAATATTCCCTATTAGTCACAAAGATGGTATTATAATTGGGTTTTGTACTATTTATCCGTGCTAATACATAAAAAGTTTTTAATTATAAAAAGTAATTTCCTTTTTTAATTAAGTAAGCATTTTTTAATAAACAGGGCTTTTTCATAAACAGGAAAGAATCTGCAAGAAACCTTAGGGGCTTACTCTTGTTCAAATACTGCAAAACGGTTTTCACATAAACTCAGTAATTCCGTATGTTATTAAAATTAAAATGTCTATGGACTAAGAATTTGAACCCAAGAGATCTTTAACAAAATAGTCACGATATCCTTCGGTAACAAAACGCTTGAACAATAAACGTACCTGTTGAAATTCAAATCCTGGAATTCAGAACAATAAGATTTGTAACGTAACACTACAAGGGTAGATTTTTCACAAGCTTCTCAAGATTTACTGTATCCCAAAAAGAGTACAAAGAAATATATATTGGAATAAGGACCTCAATTAACTGTGAAAGATAGTACTTTATTTTATTGGAATAAAAAAGGAGGAAGCAGGTGAATATTTTTTGTTACAAAAAATCACATTCAATAATATAATTTTCCTTTTTTTCAAAATAATTTTCAATGTTTTCTTAGACCAAATCAAACAGTACACGACTTTTACAATTTAAAAAATATAGATCCACCTCTGCATATTTCTTACATATTTCAACTATCTTTCTGGTTTGTAGGGCCAGATTTGTGATAGAATATTTTTATCAGTACCAAATCATATTACTGTCATGTGTAAGTATTGTGTAATAAATTTAGACCATGACACCTGTACATGAAGATTTCAAGAATAAAATAAACTAAGCCTCGGAATTTTGGTCTTTTTTCTTTCGTTTGTATATTCGGCTGGACTAATTTCAGTCACCGCTTGTAATTAAAGCTTTAATTTACTATAGTTCGTTTTAAATTTTCTTTTAAATTTCATCTAATATAGCATTAAATCCATATTTTAAGCATAATGTCTTATACTTCAACAGCATTTTTGCATAAATAATGTAAATAAAAGCACACCACAAGCTTAGTTATACATATATGTCAGTTTATCGGTTAAGGAACATCATATAATAACTTTTAGGATGTGAGCCTGTAGTGATGATATCGTATATAAAAATCCGGCAATTTTTTTTCAATCATTACAGGTAAAAGTAAAAACTTTCGGACTGTTACTGTACTGAATACATTCACATACTCTATAAATAATAATATATTATATCTTCTTGGTGTCGTTTCCTACCAGCCACAAGCTTTTAGCCGTTTTATTGTAAAATTTCAAAATCCGCCATACTGTCGAAAAGGCTCCTATTTTTTTTCTGATTAATCTGTATTCACAAGAAAATGTAGGACAACAAGATACGTACATTTAATTAAACAAAATGTAATAACAGAAAACTAACCTCTTATCTATACGTATTAAATGCTGCAAACACATAACAATATGAATTCAAAATATCAGTTTATTGAAGCATACCTGAGTCTGGCAACTTTGTTGCAGCTACTGCGTTTGACATCTTTGTTGTACATGATCACATTTGCGCTTCGTATCTGCAACGCGGGCGGGTATCGGCGACGCCATTTTGAAAATTGCCAACATGAAGGTATTGAAATATTCTGTTTGGATTTTTCTAAAATAAACTGAAACCTCGTGAAGGTTGTATTCAGTGACTTCAGATACCTTTAATTGAATTAAACTTTTGATGTATAGTACAGGGTTTCGTGTTCTATTTTATATTTATATGTCGGTATTTATAAGCGACTATTGACTAGTTTTATTGCCTTTGATAATTGCATCCATAAGGCTGCAAGAATAAGAACAATAAACTTTTAAAAAATAAATTGTTTTATGTATTATTATCGGTATCAGAAGCCTAAAGTTTTGGCATAAAGAAGTATTTTCTTTTTTTTTCTTTTTGAAGTTAAAATACATTGGATTTTAGATCAATTATTATTTAAATAGATAGTGTCCTAGAAATAGCCCAGTATAAACAACAGTTATATTAAAACTTTGAAAGAATACTCGAAGTGCCTGGCCTTTTCCTTCTATTTAAAGCCAAGCATCAATTATAAAAGGATAATAAATGCTTGTATAATAATAATAATAATAATTATAATAATAATAATCCCCCCCCCCCTATAATCCAACCATACGTCCGAGTCGAACACCAGACTCACGTGGGGGGCGGACACGCGATATAATGTTACTGGCGCGGCTAACATGGCTCTGGGAATCCATAAAAAATGGAGAATCAAGAAATAAATATACGTATAGGGCCGCTACCTGGAGGTCGCCAGGGCACGTCTGGAGCTGGCGCTGGACGTGGCAGAATGCGGAACGCCAGTGGTTGTAGATTGAACAGGCGGGTCACGACCAACCAAGCTACTACAGCCGAAACACAAATCACACTTACACCAGACACTCAACAGGAATCAACAAGAAGTGTTTTGCAGGACATGCTACCTGCAACCACCCTTTCTGGCAGAAACAGGCAGCGAATGAAGTGGACGGACGAAGTAAATAAACAACTACTTCGCTGCTATTACACGGTTACAAATTGCGAAAGTAATCTTACAGGATATCGCCTAGCACTCTACACGAAATTCATTGACATATACCCAGACCTTCACATAATATCAGAACAACGTTTAGCAGATCAAGTGCGAGTTATACACCGCAATAATAGAATCTCAGCCGCAGAAAGGGAAATAATTAAGACCGAAGTAGAACAAAATCTACATAGTTTGACTTCAGTGTCTACAAATCCTACTAACTCACCTTCCATAAATCAGGAAAACATAATACACAGTACTCAACATGGTTCACACGATACAAATAACCGAAATACATTTAACTCAACAGAATACATAGTACACACACCATCGACAGACTCACAAATAACAGACCTTTTGCTTACACCCTCATACACACTATCACACACACCATCTGCACATAAACAAGCATCAGATACCCAAACAGACCAACCTGATACTACAGAGAGCATACAACAAATAGAACAGATTTTTAACGAGAACTTCATAAAATACAAAGGAATTGATACCACGCTACGACCAACTTTGTCAAAATTAAAAATATCACATAAATCGATAAGTACAGTAAAAATACTAAATATTCTGATAGATAACAAACTGACAAATATCACAAATCCAACCATAGAAGAAGTACATGATCTTATATATAGTGCAGCAATGACTGCCACAACAATTCATACCAATAAGAATAAGCAAATGACATATACAGAAATAGCCCCTAGAACAACAAGTAACTCAAAACCAACATGGGAAATACGTATAGAAAATAACATAGCATTTATAAGACAGGAAATAGGAAGATTAAATCAGTTTATTGCAGGTAATCTAAGCACGAAAAAGCAAGTTAAGATGGGAATTTTGTATAAGAATAAAGAAGAAGCAATAGAAATCATGGATAAAAAAACACAAAGACTTCAAGCATTGTCAAAAAGATTACGTAGGTACAGAAAGTCTAATCAACGTCATAGGGATAATATGATGTTTAACACAAATCAGAAGGTATTTTATAGGAACTTTAATAGAGAAGCGGTTATTAAAAATCTACCCGATATTACAGAAATACAGACATTCTGGGAAAATATATGGTCAAAACCAATAGAGCATAATAACGAAGCAGAATGGATCAAAACAGAACTAAATAAAACTCAACATGTAGACCCGATGTTAGAAGTTACAATTGATAGGATAGATATAGAACTAGCAATAAAAAGGACACTCAATTGGAAGACACCGGGACCAGACAAAATACATAATTATTGGTTGAAATATTTTACATCAACACACAGACATATTGCAAAAGCCTTCAATAAAATAATCCAGGAACCAAACACACTACCTATGTTTCTAACACATGGCAACACCTACCTCAAACCCAAAGACACAGACACAGATAATCCAGCTAAATACCGACCAATTACATGCCTCCCTACACTCTACAAACTACTCACATCCATAATTTCACACAAAATAAATGCACATCTCACTCATAATAAAGTAATAGCAGAAGAGCAAAAAGGTTGCAGGAAAGGATCAAGGGGCTGTAAAGAACAACTAGTCATAGATACAGAAATACATACTCAAGTAAAACAATCACATAGAAATCTATATTTTGCATACATCGATTACCAAAAGGCATATGATAGTGTACCGCATTCATGGTTAGTCCAAATCTTAAAAATTTATAAAATACACCCAATGTTAATTAAATTTCTTCAACAGACTATGAAAAAATGGTCAACAGTATTAAACATAAAAACAGAAGCAGGAACCATCAAATCTAACTCCATAAAAATAACCCGGGGAATATATCAAGGAGATTCTTTGAGTCCATTGTGGTTTTGCATGGCAATAAACCCACTATCTCAGATTTTAAACAACACTGAACAAGGATACATGATACATAAAGACACTAAGACTAAACTAACACATTTATTATATATGGATGACATCAAACTATATTCTGGCAATAGGCAACAAATGAACAGACTGTTAGAAGCTACTGAAAATTTTAGTAGCGATATCAAAATGAACTTCGGCACGGACAAGTGTAAAATAAATAGTATAATTAAAGGCAAACATCATGAAACGAATCCATACATACTTTACACACAACAGAACTCAATAATAGATAAAATGGATATAAACGATACATATAAATATTTAGGGTACGCACAGAGTATAGGATTAGATCACAGTAAGATCAAACAAGAACTTACCAACAAATACACAGAAAGGTTGAATATAATACTAAAAACAGAACTATCGGGTCGAAACACAGTTAAAGCAATAAATAAATACGCAGTCCCCGTTCTGACATACTCATTTGGCATTATTAAATGGACAACTACAGATTTAGACAAAGTTAATAGAGTGACACGAACTACATGCAATAAACACAACATTCACCACATAGATTCAGCTACAGAAAGATTCAATCTTAAAAGGAAATTAGGTGGCAGGGGGCTCGTAGACGTAAAACACTTACACAATAGACAAGTACATAACATTCGCACATACATGTACAACAAATCTAATGATAGCCCTATACATAAAGCTCTTACATTAATATCCACATCTGGCACACCCTTGAAACTAAATGATAATAGTTATACTATAGATCCGCCAATAACAGATGAACAAAAAATAATTAGCTGGAAACAAAAAACACTACACGGAAAACATCCTAACCAACTCCAACAAGAACATATAGACTCAGAGGCATCAAACACGTGGTTATCCAAAGGCAATATATACAAAGAAACTGAAGGATTTATGTTGGCCATCCAAGATCAAGTCATTAAAACTAGAAACTATCAGAAGTATATTATTAAAGATCCATCAGTATTCTCAGATAGATGCCGCCTATGCAACTCAAATCAAGAAACAATAGAACATAACAGGGGGTTGTCCATTTTTAGCCAATAAACAGTACACAGAAAGACATAATAACGTTGCAAAACAAATCCACTCACAGTTAGCACTTAAATATAACCTATTAGATGAAACAGAACCATACTACAAATATAAACCTACAAGTGTAATCAGCAATGAGTCAGTAAAACTGTACTGGGACCGAGACATCATTACCGACAAAACCACGACAAATAATAGACCGGATATTACACTAACACTAAAAGATAGAAAAATTACATACTTAATAGATATTGCAATACCTAATTCTGAAAATATAAGGAAAAAATACACTGAGAAAATACAAAAATATATACCACTAGCAGATAAAATACGACAAATGTGGCATCAACACACCGTTAAAATTAAACCCATAATAATTTCATCAACCGGACTCATTCCAAAATCATTACACACATCGCTCTCAGAACTTGATCTTAATAAATATTCATACATCGCTTTACAAAAATCTGTAATAATCGACACCTGTTCCATAGTGCGACGATTCCTTACATCCACTACTCAAACCCCTACAACACTACACAATGAACCAACTCACTTGGCGTAAGCCCGTGCTAGGTTCACACTTACCAGCATTAGCTGAGAAAAAAAAAATATCCATAACCCATAATAATAATAAAGAAAACCTAAGAAATATAAATCCGCAAAAAGGCATGGAAGGAAACTGGAAGAAAAAAGTGCTGCATGGACGACACCCTCATGACCTAAGCCAATCTCACATAGACAGCAAAGCATCAAACATGTGGCTCAAAACAGGAAGTCTGTTCCCCGAAACGGAAGGATTTTTAATTGCAATACAGGACCAAGTAATAAACACAAAAATTACAGAAAATATATTATTAAAGATCCCACTATTAGAGACGATAAATGCCGCAAATGCAACACCCAGCCAGAAACCATACAGCATATAACTGGAGCATGTTTAACCCTTACACAGACAGATTACACTCATAGACACAACCAACTTGCTAATATTATCCATCAATAACTGGCTCTCAAACATAAATTGATACAAAATACCAACACACCGTACTACAATTATAAACCACAAACTGTTCTTGAGAATGACTCCTGCAAACTTTACTATGATCGCGCTATTCTCACCGATAGGACGATTCACTACAATAGACCGGATATCACTTTACAAGATAAAAACAATAAAGTCACCTACATTATTGACATTGCAGTCCCGAATACCCACAACATTCAAAAAACTTTTACAGAAAAAATGACAAAATACACAGAGCTTAAAGAAGAAATAGTTAGAATTTGGAAACAGAAAAAAGTTTACATAGCCCCAATAATAATTTCAACCACTGGAGTTGTCCCAAACCACATCCACAACAGCTTAAGGCTTCTAGATTTAAAAGATAACATATTTATTTCACTACAAAAAGCAGCTATACTAAATACATGCAGAATAGTGAGAAAGTTCCTGCAGCTTGAAGAATACTACACGTAATAAAAACTAGCCTAATAACTCATAGCTACTGTATGTTACTTGGCCAAAAGCCCGTATATACAGTTCTGCCGGCTCTGTCGATAGACTGGGCTGAGAAAGGGGAAATCTAGAAAAATAATAATAATAATAAATCCTCGGTACTGCACGCATTGTGAGGAGGTTTCTCACTGGAGTCCTAGCTACTAGTGGCTTGTGTCGTAGACACCGCCATCAGCGGTATCTGTTGTTTTTTTAAATATATAATTAATAATATCTAATTAATAATTAATAATATATGATTAATAAGATTTTAAATAAGCATAGATTACAGTAATAATAATAAAGAATAAAATGTAAAACACTCGAAGAAATTCAAAGAGCGTAACTATCATCAAAATCAGTTAGTTCCCTTCCAATCAGCGAACTGATTAGTAAAGTAATTAGCATACATTTCCATTTAAGCACCACCTCATGCGGAACTCGGCTGTTTTTTTTTTACTTCCAACAAAGTTTATTTTTCAGGAGTTTCAGTATTTCTTGAAAATTATGTAAATTTTCCGGGTTCGGTGCGCTGATGAACTGAATTTTTAAGGCTGAGTAAAGTCAAGGGCGCCCTCCCGAGGCACAGGTAGCGGCCCTTCAAAATAATGGTCCTCTCGTACACCGGCTGCGTTTTAATTTTAAGGGTTATAGTGATTGACTTCGATTGAACTTACTGAACAAAGCTATTGCGCTTGTGACGTAGCGATCTGATTAATTAAAAAAAACGAATCAATAAAATGTATATTTCAAGTAAATTTAACTAATTATTATAGGCAGTAATCAAATATTGTCATGACTTCAGACATTTAAGAGTATTTTTCAGTAAACATTCTTGCATAAATAAATTCACCTGCAATTAAAGATTACGTTAAGGTAAGCATTGAACGCTATTTAGACTTAAAGCATTGAATCTACCACAGGATCAGAATAGCCACTGAGAAGATCCACGATAAGAGAGTTATCTTATCCCATCGCTTTTTGGAGTAAGCGTTCTGACGAAGTATTCAGATACTAACATATCCGTTCTAATTTAAGGTCGTCGTAAAGAGCTACGTTCCTCATATACCACAAATACGCAAAAACGGGATTGAATGACCTGGAGGGTGTTTATGTGGGTTGGACGGCCGTCCATTCCTATTGAAACTAAGGCCCGTACAAGTAAGATATTGAAACGTCACTAAACTTAGCTGGAGATTAAGTTTACGTCAAACGAAATGCCTTAAAACAGAAGTGGGCAGGACATATAGCAATACGCACAGACAAAAGATGGACATTACAGACAACTATATGGAAAGGACCAAGAGGAAAAAAAAGAAGAGGATGCCCTCGAAAAAGGTGGATAGCAGATATATAGGTAAAAGCGATAGCAGGTAGCGATTCGAATAGGAAAGCCATGAACAAAGTGGTTGGGAAGAAGTTGTAGGAGGCCTTAGGGGTTTCGATCAATGCTTCGAAAGAGAGTAACGATGATGAATAAAAAAAGAAATGAAAGAAATACAACAATAATGAAGTAAAAAAATTTTTTTTTTTAATTATTCATCTAGTAATGATTAACCGCGTGTAATAACGATTGTTTTTATGGATTGGAAATAAACAGGCTTTATTATTTATTTATTATTTAACAGATCGCCTCCCAACGGTCGAAACCACGGAATGGATAATTAATATTCCGTGGTCCAAACGCGTCGACGTATATGTCACACGTTATTTACACGTAATTTATATTTTTTTAATTAATTGAGTCCACTATATCTCCACAATAACATCACATATCTAACTAATGTACAGAGAAATGCAGAGAATTTCGAACGCTCGATTAGCTCACGCGCCCCTCAAAAGCCTTAACATTACATAGAGGTGTCGACAGTACTTGTAGCCCAAGAATATTACACACTTCCTGATCACACAATCAACAGCAAAGTTGATTCCGATTTGGAGTTTGGTTTCGACAGGAAGAAATGGATATCTCCACTATATGCGATTCAACTACCACAATGTGCGTCCATCGCCTCCAATAGTTATTGTCGCCTTCAATAGATAAGGAGGCGACGGAAACACATTGTGGTAGTTGAATCGCATATAGTGGAGATTTTCATTTCTTCCTGTCGAAACCAAACTGGAGGCGATGGTATGAAGCAAAAAAGTAACCAATGAAACCAAACCAAATACGCAAAAATAACACGTAAATATGTCTAGTATGCTAAACATAGGAGTATGCTAGTACTAGTAATAGCAGTATGCTGCTAGATAACTATTTTATGGAAAACAAATAGTGATTACTACAGTTTTTCATCGTAGTAATTCTACAAAATTCCTTTTCGAATTCAGTACTTGAATCGAATTACATATTGGATTTCTACCAACGTGCACGCGATTGAAGGCAGCAATCAAACTGTGAATGAAACATTGAATTGGATTCTGGATTCTGCCGGACCCGTATTTAAAGTAATGTTTTCGCTGATTTTTTTATAATTTATACTATTATACTATTTATTTAATCACTATATTAAAATAAGTCTAAATATTTTTTACAAATTAAATTGTAAGTAAGTCTTTATAACTTTTCATTTGTGAATTGAACAAAAAAAAATGTAACGCTCGCAATCGTATAGAATGAAAATGAATTTGATCTCATGTGTTAAGTAGACGGCGAGATTCTCGTCATGATAGACTGCATCGACTCTACACAGCAAATGTGCCCATCAAAAAAATTAAACAGATACATGATTAAGTCTTTGTCAATCTGTCTTTGTCAATTTTTTTATGGTGGTAGGACCTCTTGTAAGTGCGCACGGGTAGGTACCACCACCCTGCCTATTTCTGCCGTGAAGCAGTAATCCGTTTCGGTTTGAAGGGTGAGGCAGCCGTTGTAACTATATTGAGACCTTAGAACTTATATCTCAAAGTGGGTGGCGCATTTACGTTGTAGATGTCTATGGGCTCCAGTAACCACTTAACACCAGTTGGGCTCTGGGCTCATCCACCCATCTAAGCAATAAAAAAAAAACTCGGGATAGCCATTACGCGAATGTAATCAATTTTGATATAGCTGTAGAAATATTCAATTTAGTCAGTAAAAATGAGTTTGTCATCAAACAATTTTAAGGTCTGAATGAAATGAACAATTAGGCCACCAAACTCATAAAACTGTGCGGTTGGCGTGAAAAATAAAAATGTAAAAATGGCTAAGCTGGCAAGTTGGTACAATGGCGGCGGCTATCTGGCATCGTAAACAAAAGATTGGCGATGATTTAGTATTTTAGAACTTTGCCACAATATAATCAGGCAACAGAAGGTGCAGCTCCTTATAACAAAAGGTAACTAAATTCGTTTTATCTTATTATTCTAGTTCATCTTAAGTTGTCATAGTTTGATCTATATATTAATACGTGAAGCAAAAACTTAGTATCCCTTTTTAAAAAAATTGCGCGGACGGAGGAGTATGAAATTTTCCACACTTATAGAGAATAAAGAGAAGAAGTGTACAATGCTAATATTTTTTTAAAATAATCCATATAAGATACATTAAATCAATAAATAAAACATTACACACACTACATACCATGTATTTGACGCACACACGCATGCATACTATATAATGTCAAACTTTTGTTCTTGACGTCTGTTGTCAAATTGAGAATAGATTAAATATTGTTTGTTTTTGTTAATATTTTTTAAAGTGTAGTCTTGGCGAAATTTGTGATTATAGAAGTATAAAATACAATCATAATAGTGTACAAACTTACGATTCCAATTAATTATAGTCGAATTTCGACTACTGCGGGACCTCTGGTTCATATTAAATAGTGATAAAAGGTGCCTTGAAACCAGTTTTTCAAACATCTCACTAACTTTCTCATAATTCGTTGGTCGTAGATTGATTTTGTGTCTGAGGTTGATTTTAATCTGTGAATTTTGCTTATCAAATTGAAATCTACAAACGAATTTCAATAATAACTAGTTAAAAGCGGATTAAATCTTGAGTTTCACAATACGATTTGTACAAAAATATATAATGGTACGTTATTAATTATATTTTCAAGTTTTTAATTGTTTTTTTAAAGTGCCAAATACATTGCGAAATTATATTCTGTAAATTTTATTGTGTACTTGAAAATCTCATTGCAACACGTACATTTAGGTTAACAGAATTACTACGTACTGCGTCTTATGTAGTTCATAAGCAGGAGAACATGAAACCTGAAACCTTAGTTGGCACGATCACACCTATCCTAAAAGCTGTACTGATATTAGTATTAATAATGAAACACCAACGGATCTACAAGTTACAAGTACTTTATGAACTAGAGCAAATATTTATCTGAAGAAATTTGTTTCATACTATCTAGAATTCGGTCGACGGTGTATCGCGTCCCGACCCGGCAGGCTGGTTCTGGTCCAGCGGGGTATTCCGGGACACCAGCGGCACCGTCTGAGCGGCCCGACGGGCTGTCGTACCGAGACGGCCGACGTTTCAGAGCCTTCGATTCGCCTCGAAGGCTCCGTCGGCTGAGCGTCCTTGGGGTGAGCCGCGCCGTCTGGTTGTAGTGTTGACCGCGGTAGCCCCCCTACCTCATCCGGGTTCTGACCTCGGAGGGGATCGGACGTCGGGTGTAAGAGTGCAGGGGAGTCATTTAGTGGGTGGGTCCTAAAATCCTTGGGCCCGCGGTCTGCTCACAACACCATGCAGACCGTTGAGTCTCACATACCCCGCGCGCCCCATTTGCGCGGGGACCTCGTAGGAGGTTCGGCCCTCTACCCGAAAAAAAAAAGGGTGGTGGTATCCACCAGCGCGGACTCATAAGAAGTCATACCACCAGTAAGTGTTGTGTTGTATAATGGCTACTTGGTCTCCCAGACATGAATTGGAGAAGCTCGTAATTGCGAGTCGCATAGAGGGCAAGCGCGCCGTGGGCAGGACACCAGCCAGATGGTCAGATCTAGTAAGAGAATTGCTTGGTGGTAGTCTGTACCATGCCGTCCATGCTACCCGTGATCGAACACCGTGGAGGAACGTCACATGTGGTCGCGATCCTCAGCTCTGAGGGAACGATATAGAAAAAAAAAATGTGTGGTGCCGTGGGACACCGGACAGGAACGAAGTTTCTTATTATAAAAATATTAATTTTAAGTTTTATTCGAGGTATTAGGAAAATAATTATTCGGGTATATATTTCTTATTATGTTTTTTTTATTGATAAAAAAAAGTACTTTACAAAGTTATCAACTTTATTTTATTCACAATGATTTATAAAAAATATGTAATAAAAATATGTTATTTTTTGTACGTTATTACAAATTTAAGCCGTACACTGTGTCCATTACTAATAAAAATCTTACGTTACGGACGTTTTTTTCCCGGTTAGGGTACCCCTCCGCATCGTCCCATGAGGAACTTCGTTCTAAAAATACAAAAGGACTTCATGAATTATGTATGTATAGTTGGTACTTTGTAAGCTATTTAGCTTGTGTAACTTAATAATATTATCTTCGTGAATAAGCCAAGCGACTTCTTGTTTCAAACAATTTCATCTTAATTGAAACAAAATTGGTTTTCGTTTTTTTTTCTTGTTTTACTGTTAGCTGTTATGGCGCACCAATTATACATTCAAAAAACTTTGTCAACGTCCACATAAAATGTTTATCTAATTTTTATTTTACGATTACTTGCTTAGTCAAAAAAAAAGAGTCCCCGTAATAATAAAGTAACAATTCTCTAGTTCAAAGCGAAAATTTTATTAGCACTATTATGATGTGTAACGTGTGATGAGCGATACAAAAAAGTGAGAAACATATAACATCTATAGAATTGACTTGTGAGAGAATTAGATAAACTATAAATTAATACGTGAAGTAAAAACTTTGTATCCCTTTTTACGAAAATTGCGAGGACGGAGGAGTATGAAATTTTCCACACTTATAGAGAATATAGAGAAGAAGTGCACAATGCTAATATTTTTTTAAAATAATGCATAAAAGATACATTAAATCAATAAAGAAAACATTGCACACACTACATACCATGTATTTGACGCACACACGCGTGCATACTATTTATTGTCAAACTTTTTTACGAAAATGGCGCGGACGGAGAAGTATGAAATTTCTCACACTTATAGAGAATCTAGAGAAGGAGTGCAGTTTTTTTTAAAATAAGCATCAAAACTACATGAAATCAATAAATAAAAACATTACACACACTACGCACACATTACACACGTATTTGACGCACACACGCATGCATACTATTTGTTTATTGTCAAACTTTTCTTATTACTCATAGTCTGTGCTCAAATTGAAAATAGATTAAATATTGTTTGTGTTTATTAATATTTACCTAAAGTGTAGTCTTGGCGAAATCTGTGATTATAGAAGTTTAATAGTCTTTGACAATAGAGTCATAATAGTGTACAAATTTATAATTTCAATGAATGATACTCGAATTTCGACTACCGAAGGACCACTACTAGTACTTTTAAAAACTTAACTTCTTCCGCGCGTGAATAACACACAGTAGTTTCATTATTGTTTTAGAACGTGCAGCTTTTGCTGATGCATGTCTATGAAGACTAAGAGATTCAAACTTCATCATGTTTTCACGAAGGAAATTCATGTTGGTGTCATGAAAAATTTTACTAATAATACACGGGCGAATGATTTCTACAGATATACTTTTAATTTTGTAGGTGATATCTATCATGTAACACAATTTATTTATAACAGAACTGTGTAAAAAAATAACGAATGTGGGTAGATAACGTTATTTTTAAATTCCATCTCTTAAGTTGTAAAGTAAATTTAAGCTATCGTGCAATAACAGTAATGTAAGTACTAGAAAATAAGGTGCAGAAATTACCGAGATGTCATTTTTTTGTAATGATTTGTTTTTCAAGGCACTTATCCATTAAGATAAAAACAACTATACCTTATTTAAATACAAAATTTAGTCCAAATCGTCAGGGTCTTTTACTGAGATGCACAAAATAAATACATTTATTTATTATGATAAATCTGTATATTAATACGTCAAGCAAAAACTTTGTATCCCTTTTTACGAAAATTGCGAGGACGGAGGAGTATGAAATTTTCCACACTTATAGAGAATATAGAGAAGAAGTGCACAATGCTAATATTTTTTTAAAATAATGCATAAAAGATACATTAAATCAATAAAGAAAACATTGCACACACTACATACCATGTATTTGACGCACACACGCATGCATACTATTTATTGTCAAACTTTTGTTCTTGACGTCTGCGGTCAAATTGAGAATAGATTAAATATCGTTTGTCTTTATTAATATTTTTTTTTAGTGTAGCCTTGGCGAAATTTTTGATTATAGTATGTGTACAAACTTACAATTCTAATTAATTATAGTCGAATTTCGACTACTGTGGGATTTCTAGTACATTTAATTATATGTTAACTTTAACTATATGTATCTTTTATGTTTTCGTTAGCGATATTTACCTTTTTTTTAGTGAACATACAATTTCCGCATACACATGCTGTTGCACGCATGTTATTATGCTACTTAACTATTCTCTTCGCAACGTGGCCTCACTGAAATACCATGCAGTCAGACAGCATCTTTGTGAATAATATTTGGTGGTCGACGTCTGAATATAGCTGATCTTATCACTGGTGGTAGGACCTCTTGGGGGTCCGCACGGGTAAGTACCACCACCCCGCCTATTTCCGCCGTGAAGCAGTAATGTGTTTCGGTTCGAAGGGTGGGGTAGCCGTTGTAACTATACTGAGACATTAGAACTTATATCTCATGGTGGGTGGCGCATTTACGTTGTAAATGTCTATGGGCTCCAGTAACCACTTAACACCAGGTGGGCTGTGAGCTCGACCTCCCATCTAAGCAATAAAAAAATAATAAAAAGACGTCCAATTTATCTGATGAATGATGAGCAATAAAAAAAAAAAAAGCTTGTATCTCTGGTATCGGTAGCACAGGAGAAATCCTAGGTGGCAGCCCAGTTCTGTATTCGCTTCCAAATTTTTACCACAGTATACCCGTGAAGTGTTTGACAACGAATCCTTTTACCTTCTTAAACAGTTATAATGGAACTAGCTTATACCCGCGACTCCGTCTGCGTGAAATAGTTACTTCGGCATAACGCTAAATTTTACCCCCACTTCATTTACGTAGAAAGTGAAAATACATTTGAATTATAGAATGTTCGGGAGCTATTTAAACCCCTATTTTGAAACATTCTTTATTAGTGCTCCACTTGTATTGGTCTTATCGTGATGTTATATAGTCTATAGCCTTCCACAATAAATGGACTGTCTACACTGAAAGATTTTTTCAAATCGGATCAGTAGTTCCTGAGATTAGCGCGTTCAAACAAACAAACTCTTCAGCTTTATAATATTAGTATAGAAGTATAGATTGACACCAGGAGCGTGGGGCGTCTTCCAACCAGGTGGACCGACGACTTAGTGCGCACGGCGGGAAGTCTTTGGATGGAGGACCGCATTCTGTGGAAGGCATTGGGGAAGGCCTATGCCCAGCAGTGGGCAGATAAAGGCTGATGATGATAGATTGGCAATTTGAATAACAGAGAAAGGAAGTGATTAACTGAATGAAAATTCCATTTCGTTCAGTTTATTAGATCGTGACCGATACGAATTCTAGTTGGTCGTTTTTATACTATTCCGTTCAAAAACTTCCTCTATCGGCGCTCACTGCCGGACAGCCCTTCTACACAGTTTAGTGAACATCAGAAAACATCTCTTTCAGATAAAACGTCCTTTCGTTTCCTTTGTAAATGATTCAAAATGGCTTTAATGTAACATGATATAGAATTGTGGCCATATTGTGGTGCTCTTTGAACTCAATCCCTTTTATGTTCGCACAATGAGAGTCGCGCCGCTTGCTATGTTTTGTTTTTTAGGATATTTTCGAACGATAAACTGCGAACAAGAGTATTTATTTATTTTTTATTTATTATTATTTTTATTCATGTAAAATTTACATTGGTGGACTTAATGCTTAAGGCATTATCTACCAGTTAACCCAAGGTAGTGCAGAGTAAATAGTGGTAGGTGCAATGAAATTTATATTAAGTTACATATACATACACAAAAAAGTATATATACATACATACATACATACATATCATAGTTTATACAGTATTAAATATTGTACATAAAATATGAACATTTTATGTCCGAATTTATCAGGTTTTATTCCAATTAAATTTTATATTTTGTAGTGGAATCTTGCAACAAAATTCTTATCTATTTCAATTCAAATTCTTATCTAATTTTATACTAGAACTTATGTCTCAAGGTGGGTGGCGCATTTACGTTGTAGATGTCTATGGGCTCCACTTAGCACCAGGTGGGCTGTGAGCTCGTCCACCCATCTAAGCAATAAAAATAAAAAAAGACGTCCAATTTATCTGATGAATGATGAGCATGTGTCAAGGACCGAAGACACCACAATCATTTTGTTACGTCTCTCGTATATCCTGAACAGGATCACCATTGCCTTTAAAAAAGTTGTCTGACGTGTTACTCATTTCATCCTTCTATGTCACAAGTTCGTTTGATAAATATTTTTTTTATTTTTTCTACGAGCTACGTAAAGTTTCTCTAAAAATACGTACGGATTATTAAACAGCGCATCGAGAGATAATAGTAGATAGGGGTTAAGATAAGAATTAATAAAAGTGTTCAGTCATTTAAATTAAAAAAGTTTTTCGAGGATATCGATAAAATCGTAACAAGACTGATATTTGAGTTATAAAAACGCAGAGAAAATGGAATTAAATAAAGCTCGAATAAAACAAATGATGACGTCATTTGAGGACAAACAAAGGTTAAACATATTTAATTAAAAATATGATAACTTGTTATTATTTTTCATAAAAAAAAATCGTAAATGCACGTGATCATCAGTTGCGCGTTGAGTATATCAGCTTTTGTGGGCAGTAGAAAGTGTACAATACAATACAGGATAGTAAGTGATGGCCGGTGGTATATTGCAAGCTCGGACAGATGTACCACCATTCTGTGTTTTTGCTGAAAGGATCCCAAATACTCCGATTTCAAAAGTGAGTTAACTTTTGTACCAATGTCAACCTGATATCTCAAGGTAGAGCTTGGTACTAACGTGATGACGTCTCTAGGCTCAGTCCTGTAATGGTGTATGGAATCGATTGCTGGAATCTGCTAAAAAATAAATTAATTAAAAAAAGACTATAGACATCAGGCCTAATTGAAATTTGATACCCTTTCTAAAAGTAATTATTAACAGACGGAATATTGACTATAACCTAAATTTCGAGTAGAATTAAATTAATCTAAAAATAAATTAAATCGTTAACTCTAGCGTATAATGATTGACATTTTAATTATTTCGTAACAATAGTTCCAGCTACTGAGCAGAGCCCTTTTCATTGAAAACGAAATTTAGCGTGAAAAATGATACGAATCAGTTCGTGAGTTTACATAAATGTTTAAATTTGGATTTATTCGCATATTTCTATGGAAGTAATGTTCTATTAGTAGCGCATTGTAAGCTCGCTGAAGTCATTGCATCTGTTGTCCATAACCATGGCACTTGCAATAACACTGAAACATCAGGGATTATTAAACAGAAAAAAAGACTCGGTAAGAACTTTTTAACGAATAATATTTATCACTGGAAAATTACTTATGGGTAGAGAAGAAGAAGGGTCGTCGTACCCCCTTTCGGGGGCACGGAACGGGCATCGGGGCAAATCCCACTATCCGGGCTGAAACTCCCTGCCACATAGGGCAGGGGTGAAATTATGCAGGGAGGACTTGGGGAGAGGTACGCTGTTCGCTGCGTGTTCGGCGGCAATTTACGTCTATATATACTTATATATAATACGATGGGCTGGTCTGGCTCTCCATACCCGCCTTTACCACACCCAACCAGCGTTTCTTGGGCCTACTGCGGGGTCGTGGACCCGGTACGTAAAGGTTGAAGCATCAATGAACTCTACTAAGTACAAGTAAATGCCGTTTGGCGATTGCAGTACACTGGGATAATAATCAGAAAACGCCAATGCCCATTCTAATTCTAAGAAAAGCTCCTTAACCGCCTTTTAGGACGGCCATAGGAAGAGATTGGGTTGTGGTATTCTAAGTTGACACCAAATATAACCTTTGGCGACTATTGTTACCTCAATTCTTCGCGAAAGCCGTGAAATATGTCGCCTTTACCGTCTTGTAAAGTGACTGCCTTAAATTGTATTTCTGACCCACATGACGGGACAACGCACAGTCGCCATCGTCTTAAGCATATCATGTCAAATCCCCCGGATCCACTCTCGGTGGTTTTAGGCTCTTTAAACACCGGTCACTATCCTCTTCGGACTTGACGTTCGCGACGAAGAATTAGCCGTGTAACTTAACCCATAAGACACAACACACTGAGTTTCTAGCCGGATCATCTCAGTGGGCTTCGGTTCCGATTCTGTGGTACATTCAGCAAAACACTGCTCTTGCTAGGGAAGATGTTGGCAATCTCTGTCAGATTGAGCACCCTGAGAACGCCTACCAAACCGTGCGTAGTTGGAATGGCCCCTCGAGGCTATCAGCTGTTAGGTGAAGATTATTTAAAATCTTAATGGTGAGATTTATGTGCCCTAATAACCGCTAGGT
Source organism: Bombyx mandarina (assembly GCF_030267445.1). Taxonomy (NCBI): domain Eukaryota; kingdom Metazoa; phylum Arthropoda; class Insecta; order Lepidoptera; family Bombycidae; genus Bombyx; species Bombyx mandarina. The sequence goes on along the minus strand of NC_143220.1, from coordinate 11,234,309 downwards.
CTCCTTTCAGCTAGTCTGCTCAAATACGCCATAAAAAAAACCTATCATAGTTTATTATTTTGGTATTAAATTATCTGTCGCGAACACGTGTGTGTTATGGAGTAACGAACTCGAACAATAAAAAAACGTTGAAACCGTCTGGCATTTTTCCAAAGTAAACAATACCGTTATTAGTTTCTGTGGAACTAAGGTCGCGGGGCACGAAATTAACAAAGTTCATTCGCAACTTGCATTCGCAGATGTTGAATTCTCACCGTTTAAGTTTTACATAAACAGAAACGTGAGCCTTGGTTAATTTACTGCGCACTAACCAAGATGAATTGTATTCGCTTCGTCACGTAGTTTCATTGGATAACAGCTTCAGCGTTTAATTGATTAAAACGTATTTTTAATGACAAACAGATACTATTTTATAATAGCATCTAGAATTTTTTAAAGATTTAAAACAATTTATTGTGAAAACTTTGAATCAATGAACGGTTTCTCCAAGTTAGTACAAGCTAAGAAGGGTAGATCGGCTAAAGACTAATCTGAGGCTGGCGATGGTGGGTTATTGCACACGTCAACGTAGGTATGTGTTGTCGACTTACATTCCCACACAGTAAAGGACCGAAATTAGTTCTCGAGTATTATATCAGCGTACTGTGATCGCCAACCAGCATTTACTAGCGATAGGACATATTGTAAGAACTCAAGTATAGGTACAGCCGTCCTGCCCTTTCCAAGTAGTAGTAATAGTAGTTAATCAACACAATTGACACTTTAACTTATGTCTGGTCTAGGTGGAAGGCTGCGTCTACCTTGAGATGCCTATAGATTCCTGTAACCATTTGACACTAAAAATCGAATCAAAAAATTCCACCATCCGTTTTGAAGCATATGACTGAACCCTAAAATGCTAGAGTACATCGGCTGTCCTTTCAAAGCTGGAACACTAATTGCATAGTTAAAATAGACAGGTCATTATTATCACACTCTAACATAACTAAAGCTAATAGCCGAGGCCAAATTTCAGAAAAACTTCTTTTAAGCAATGATATACGATAATCCTGGTTTCATCTTAATTTTTCGTCCAAGAGCAATTAAATAAGCAAGATGCTCCGACCAATGCGAAAATCTGCTTACTAGGCAATTAAGTCATCACTAGATTTTTTTATAGTTAGTTAATCGAGATAAAACATGATTCCTAAAGCCACATCCCAACCCGAATAAATTTGCAAAAGGTTTTACAAAGGATAATTCATTTCGGGTACACAAAGACGAACCTATCAGTGGATTAACTCTTTACGTAAGCCTTTTGAGTTTAGTTTTAATTAGAATAGTTTATTAACGATAACAACATTACATTCAGACCATCAAAAGTGAGTTGTAAGGAGCCACTATATATGTATTAAATTGAGCATAATATATAATACTTTTCTGAAATCATTTTCTTAGATCTCTTAATTGCCGAAATCTGTAATAGAAAAGCTCGATTTAAGATGTTAAATGTTATTAAGCTCACTAATTTATTTACTATATTTGTTGTTTGTACAATATGTTTTTTTGTTTATTCAAAATGTAAAATATTAATTTATCATAGATATCATAGATGAAAAAAATGTATCAGATTGTTTGATTTGGATGAAAATGTGATAAAATAATGGTGGAACTTTTTTTAATTGCATAGAATGCATAGATAGTTGAAGGAGCTCACGGTTCACTCGGAGTTAAGAGGTTACAGGAGTCCATAGGCATATTTTTTTATTTTTACTTTTATTGCTTAGTTGGGTGGACGAGCTCACAGCCCACCTGACGTTAAGTGATTACTAGAGCCCATAGACATCTACAACGTAAATGCGCCACCCACCTTGAAATAAAGGTAGGGCAGCCGTTGTAACTATACTTGAGACCTTAGAACTTATATCAGTATAATTACAATGGCTGCTCCACCTTTCAAACCGAAACGCATTATTGCTTCACGGTAGAAATAGGCAGGACGGTGGTACCTACCCGTGCGGACTCATAAGAGGTCCTACCACAAGTAATAAATCATAATCATAATAAAAATGCCGATATCTATCTTGAAGCTTGACGCTAAGTTAGGTTCTCGAAAAAAAAAAGATTAAGTTCACTCTGATGTCGATTGAACTGACTTATCGGGAAGATTTTTATTTAACCAGATCATAAAACTCAAACAATAGTTGGATGTTGAAGATGAATTTCGTGTAGAGTTTTGAACCTGAATCCTTAATTTAAAGTGCAAACGCGAATCCTTTTATGGAGTATAACAGCACTGACTTCAATTTAACGGCCACTGCACTAATATCATTAAAACGTGGCCCAGAACTTGTGAAATAAAATTTTCCAACCAAGAGGGTAAGTAAAATTGATGAGAAAATAATTTCATAATGGGCGCTTAAGTTATAGGTGAATCCGTTTTAGCGGTCAAGAGAAATTCACGTCAAAACAAGATTTCAAGTTATTTTTAAATCATTTCGAGGTGTGAAATTTGGTTTAAATAACGTTTTTACATTTGCAACTTTGGAGGAAAGCCAGTTAAAGTTTACAATTTGGAAAAAATATCATAACAAAAAATCTTCTTCAGCATTTGAATGGGGTAAACTTAATGGAAGTTCAATCAAAAATTGATTGTTGATGCTAATCTATCTATATAAGTATATATAAAATGAAATGCTGTCCGTTAGTCTCGCTAAAACTCGAGAACGACTGGACTGATTTGGCTAATTTTGGTCTTGAATTATTTGTGGAAGTCCAGAGAAGGTTTAAAAGGTAGATAAATATGTAAAAGCTCTGAATTAAATAAAAATAACAATTTTGCTTTTGCTTTCATGTGTCCCCCGTCGGACAAAAATTTAGGTCTTTTATTTAGCGATTGAGGCAGGACGAAGTTTGCCGGGTCAGCTAGTACCAAATAAAACGGAACTTTAATTACAAAAATAAATGTCACGTGTTAAGCGAAATGTCGCTTAAACTAAATAGCTTTTCCCTCCCTTCGCTTTCATCCCTCGATTTTTTAAAAACACATCACGACGCGGGATGTGTAGGTTATAGAAACTTTAAAGGCAACGACTTGACTGTGCTTTTGGGAATGCTAAATTTACTCACTCATCATTAAGTGAGCGGTGTGCTCGACTAAGTTCGAAGACAATGAAAATATAGGTTCTAAAACAGCTATTAATTATGTATACTTTTCTAACTATTACGTTCGAATTTTGATAGGACGGACATATTAAGCAGAATTGAAATTTCAATATTTTGGCTTATGCGTTTTTTAATTGCAGCATCAATGAGTTTCACTATGATAGGTCGCAAACTTATCTTTCCAGTTACAGCACAAAAAGAACAAGAAAAACACATAAAAGTAAATTTATACAGCGCTTCTGTATCAGTGAACATAATAATATATTTTTCCAGCGTAAGTAATTTCGCAAAGTTGCAACCGAGACAGTGAGAGAGTAACATTAAAATATTCACTTCACCGTGCTCGCTATTTACACAAAAGAACTTTATTTTAATGGAATTCGTTCTGCGGTTTCTTTCGAGATTTTTAGTTTCACCAAGACCTATCAAACTCAATTCTAAGTACAGTGATAAAATTTAATTGGCATCCCTCCTTTCCTCCCTTCCGTGTACGAAATCAATATTGTCTCAGCAAGGTGAGCCCTTTGGTCGAAATGTGTCCGATATCAAGTATAAGCTCTCTCGGTTTTGTTACTTCATTTTATTAGTACTGACCATGTCCTGTCTGGTAGATAACAAACTTATGGCGGTAGCCATCATAGAACATAAGATATTTGACAGATGCCTGAATCTCTCTTACGAAATTTTCAGGATAAGCTTACTTAGATACCAGTTCTAAACAACAACAATAGGACCGGTCATCGTTCTCGTCGAACCCGTCGCTTGTGACAAATGGCTCGGCTAGTAAATTAACCCACAGACACAGCCCACTGAGTTTCTCGCCGGATCTTCTCAGTGGGTAGCGTTTCCGATCTCGGTGGTAGATTCTGTAAAGCACTACTCTTGATAGGCTTAGTGTTAGCAATGACGTCAGGCTTATGCCATGTGAGCTCACCTACTAGTTAATGTTTATGCTAAAGGGTCTCTCAAGACCATCAGTATAGGTATGAAAAAAAAATCATTAGGACCGTTGATCTACCGAGCAATTACACCCGCTCGGTGGAAGATCTTCCTTTCGTCGTATACCTCCACAAAGTTATTTGGCGCTTTTCCGAAGGACCGATTATAATCTGTAGATATTTCTCAGAAATTTTCTTCTCGTTCACAGCCCACAACAGAATCTCTCGGTCGCATGTCGTTTCTGGGTCAACAGACACCTCGTGCTGATTATTATGCGTACCTTCGCATTTTTATGCTATTGACACGGAATAAATTGAGACACATTGGAAATACACTTTATCGTATATATGTACATATATAAGTAATAAAGAAAAAGTCTTTTGTTTACCATAGTACAAATACTGAAAAATATTTAATTCTATATAAGTAGAAAAATTGCAATGAAGATTCATAAAATCTTATGAAGAAAGATAAAGAGTAAAGATTCTAGTCTAGTTCTTTTTTTGTATGGTCTTTGTAGTTAAATAACTATACGGTATAAACGACTAGATAGTGATGAGTGGTTACCGTCGCCTATATACTTTAGCAATACCCACAGTACAGCCAAGCCGACTTATAATCTTTATCTCTATCTTGCTATGAAATCTCAGTCCTATTCTAACTATTGTTGTACTTGGACTGTTGATATTAAGCTCTCTAATAATAATCAAATGGATTAAATACTTTACTGGTGGTAGGACATCTTGTGAGTCCGCACGGCTAGGTACCATCACCCCGCCTATTTCTGCCGTAAAGCAGTAATGCGTTTCGGCTTGAAGGGTGGGGCAGACGTTGTACTGTTAAAACTGAGACCTTACAACTTTGACTCGAGATGGATGGCGGAATTTACTTTATAGATGTTTATAGGCTCCGGTTACCACTTAACAACAGGCGGGTCGTGAGTTCGTCCACCTATTTAAGCTATATATAAAATACTAATCTCATTGTGATGCAATCCATGTGATAAGGCTAGCATTTTCTTCTCGCTTAAAAAAATACGAAGCGAAAATGTCTTTCAATAAATATTACCATGATAAATTATTTCGATCCCCAATTCCACAAAATGGCGTCTATCAAATAACATCAATTTACATTCTATGTCGAGATAAAACATCTGAAAGAAAAAAAACGTAATGATAAAATTCGTAGTAAATTTTCGCTTCGGACAAAATTAACAATTCTAATTTAGTAAATTGCGTCAGTATTAAACTACAAAATCTTAGGTAATCTCACGCTTCAGCTGATACATAGTTGTATTGCTTCAAGGGGCACGAACAGACCTGGGCCTTTGAAAACGAAACAAAATGCTTCAAAATGCTAACGTATTTTCTTCAAGTTTCACGAGTCGTAAACATAATTAAAACTAATATGATTTAATCTCGTTTTTTTAGTAATTTCCGTCCTTACGAACACTTCATTATTTTCGAGGTCACGGAATAATTAAGTGCTGTCGAAATTGTAATAATTGTTAATTATCGCACAGTTTTTTTTTAAAGTAGATATTTAGTAATCTTTTTATCCAAAAACTAATGAAATAACCAAATAAAGTAGAAAAGAATTACATTTTAAAAGTACATTAAGTTGCAAAACTTCTTTTGTTTTCCTACCTAAACTGGAACCCTCAGAGGCTACGCCAGCGTAACCGAGCGAGTAAGTGAGCTCTCAGGTTCTAGCCCGGGAACGTTGCTAACACTAGCCCTAGCAAGAGTAGTGCTTCGCAAAACCTACTACCGGGTCGGAAACGCGACCCCCCGAGAAGATCCGGCGAGAAACTCTTCATAATTACGGAACTATTTGAATAAAATTTTATAGTTTATCATTTATTTTGACGGTATACTTGTTATTTTCTTGGTATTTTATATGGTACTAGCTGACCCGGCAGACTTCGTAGTGCCTCAATCGATAAGTAAAAGACCTAAACTTTTGTATAACATAAACTAAAAAAAAAAAGGAATCCGGCCGACGGGGGACACATCAAAGGAAAAAGCAAATTGTTATTTTTATTTAATTCCGAGCATTTTCATATTTATTTAACATATAAACCTTCTCTGGACTTCCAAAAATCATTCAAGACCAAAATTAGCCAAATCAGTCCAGCCGTTTTCGAGTTTTAGTAAGACTAACGATCAGTAATTCATTTTTATATATATAGGTTACCGATATTTCTTGATTATTCTGATATCAATAAAATACGAAAATCTACGTACAGCACATACGTCAGTAACCTGAATGCTATCTCTAAATCGTACAATGCACTGCGTTGAAACTAAATATTTGTAGTAAAGCACTTTGAGTTTTGGGAAAAAAGACGTTTTTTATTATAGTTGGTTTTTGGTATTTTCCTGGTATACTCCCTATATTGCGGTCTTACACAGCTAGGTACGAGTATGCTGCTCTTTCTGCCGCGAAGAGTTACATGTTTGATGGATATGACAGCCAATACGACTGAGACTTCCATAACATATTTCAGGATGGGAGAAGGTATTTATTACTGGCGGTAGGACCTCTTGTGAGTCCGCACGGGTAGGTACCACCACCCTGTCTATTTCTGCCGTGAAGCAGTAATGCGTTTCGGTTTGAAGGGTAGGGCAGCCGTTGTAACTCTACTGAGACCTTAGAACTTATATCTCAAGGCGGGTGGCGTATTTACGTCGTAGATGTCTATGGGCTCCGGTAACCACTTAAAACCAGGGGGGCTGTGAGCTCGTCCACCCATCAAAGCAATAAAAAAAAGGTATCTACTATAGTGAGTATCAAGATTTCTGTTGATCACTTGATACAAAGCTTACCTTGAACATGTCTATTCGTATAGAAAAAGAAAGGCTTAGTAGTTCAGTTAATGTTGTTGCTAGTAATGACATTCGCACCCTAGCAACAATAATAATGTAATTTTTAGTAATAACAATTTTTAATCATAATGTAAAAGGCCTACACCAACATAAATGGAAATTACAGCTTTATTTTAATTTGAACGCCTACTCTGGTCTACAAAGTTTGTAGCTAGAATATTGTATAATCTATTTATAGAAAGACAAAGACATGACAATTCAATGAAAATGTTATAGAGAAAATAATAAAAGCTAGTTTCTATTTTTAGCAGAAATAATGGGAATGATGTGTTTGATAGAGTCGTGAGGCTAAAATATCATTGGAACAACAACAATTTCACCACTCAAATTATGATTGCTGCGTTAAAAATATGTAAGTTGGAGCTACCGATCTATACGGATTTAATTCATCGGTTCATTATCGACATAGCCAATCGAAAATATTGAAAATTTTAACTTTTTTTTTCCTTTACCTATTCACTGATAGCCTGATAGGTGAGCTCACGGGCTCAATCTAAGAGAATTTGCTAACACTAGCCCTAGCAAGAGCAGTGCTTCGTAGAATCTACCAACGGATCGAAATCGCGACCCACTGAAAAGACCCGCGAGAAATTCAGTGGGCAATTTTGATTTAAGGTTTTCGAAAGTATAATCAGATCTAGGCAAACCTAATCGACTTCATAAAGTTTATTATTCTATACTCTTTCTTTTATTTAATTTAAAAATAGGCGTTAACAGCGTTCAAGAGCAGTGACAAAAACACACGAGTCGATCTATTGAAGACAGGTAAAAACACAGGTAAATGGTGCGCGTAACTTGGTGCACGTGGAAGAAATAAAATTTCTATCGCGGTATGTAGTATTGTGGTTTTCTTCGTTTTTCATCCTTAAATCAAATTTATCTTGTATGTATAGGGTATGCTATGTATAAGAGAAACGACCTCTTCACTATTTATATGAAATATATTTTTTAAATGGTTTATTAAAAATAAAATATAAACTAAGTTACTGCGATCTACAGGAGCAATGAGAAACTAATAACAAGCCGTCTAGTGGCCAGGGGCCGTAAACAGAATATGAAAAAGAGAGACAACCTAGCTCGCTTTCTCCCTCTCTCCAAGGTCGAGTGGTTCGCGAGACGCTTTGTCTATTTTCTCACTCTCGCTCGACCTAAATTATATATTTCCTCTCTAGCCGTAACGAATCTGTCGCGAGTTAAATTTTACTCTCAACGCGCCTAAAGAAATTTCGCTTCAAATAATATAACCTATCAACAAATTTTTCGTGAAACATCGAAGACTATTTTTCAATTTACGCAATTTCATGTCGTAAACCCAGAACTCGTGATAGTAAAGTTTGCGACGTACTGATAAAGGATCTAATTTATACCTATCCGAGGGAGAGTCCGTGGTCGCTGGAAAGTTCACGACAAACGAGAAATATCTTCGTTTTACTGTCGGTTTTCGCGTGGATTATTCTGATTACGTCGTTTGTAAATAATGAAGTTTATTTCGTTTCGTTACTTATCTCACGGGAATTCGTGTTTTGTTTTCTGTTTGACTTGATTTAAGACGGCACGAAGTAGTTCGTTGAGTTCAACTTTATTTTACTAAGTGAGATAAGAGAGCGAGTATTTCAAAACACGTTGTTCGCTTTGTTTCGAAATTTAGCATTTAATTTCTTAATGCCACAAGCATCCAACTTTATAACAATAGTGCTTTCTTATGAAGAAACGTAACATCTATTTTTTTTTATCTTTGTCGTTAAATTTTACTGTTTTTCCTTATAATATTTGTACGATTTAACATACAAATTGTACACCTACCCTTGTGGACTCGTGATACACCTTACCACGTCTAAAATATGTTTCCACAGAGGTTTTATAAAGGGAAGTCCGATGCATCAGCCCGCTGAGTTTCTCGCCGGATCTTCTCAGCGGGTCGCGATTCCGATCCGGTAGTAGATTCATTCGCGAAGCAATTGCTCTTGAGTTGTTAGGTCTCCTTCGGAGGCGCTCGGGCAGCTGTTAGCAAATCCCACCCCTCCTGGCTGAGCCTTTGCTCGCCCACCTGTCCTGGTGAAACTGGAAAGGCCTTCGGGCCACCAGTAATCTCTCAATCATAAAAAAAAAGGTTTTCTAAAATCAAACATCAAAATCGATCCCACTTAATACCCAGTCACACTTCAAAATTACCTTTGCAATTATTGCTTTCAAAAAAATAATGTCACTTCTTTTCTCTTTGAAGTGAAAGGTTAGTAATTAAAGGCAATTTTCGGTCTAATGAGCTCGAAAATGCTTGACATTTTTTTATTTGACTTACACGCCGTCACTTAGATTACTTGAAGTTTCAAGAATATTATTTTGTCCTCTAGCTTTGCATACATTTTACGTTATACCTAGGCGGCACTGAAAATTTCGGGAATTAATGAAGTGACACAACATTACTATTTAAAAATGTATTTATTGCTTTTCGAAGTATTCTCCGCGATATTTGACACTTTTTTCCATACGATGGAACCAATCATTGAAGCAACCATTCCATTCGGAAGTTGGGGTCTCCAAAATGGCCGTTTTGTAGGCGTCCACAGCTTCTTCAGGTGATGAAAATCTCTGTCCACGCAATTTATTCTTTATTTTAAGGAAAGTATAGAAATCATTAGGGCTTAGGTCGGGGCTGTACGGCGGATGGTCTAATAATTCTATGTTTTCTTGCTCTAAAAACTCTTTTGTTCTGTGCGCGGTGTGAAAGCTCGCATTGTCGTGATGGAGGATGATCCGGCGGTTGCAGTTCTCTTTACGGAGTTCAGAAACGACCTGTGGCAAATAAACGCTAGCATACCATTCTGCATTAACCGTTCTTTGTCCCTCAAGAGGAATAGTCGTAACATGGCCGGTTTTGGAGACAAACGTGGCCACCATTTTTTTTGCAACACTCCGTGAACGAACAATTTTTGTTGGCTTTAACTCATTTTCGAACACCCAAACTCGTGACTGCTTTTTTGTTTCGAGTTCGTTATATCCAGGATTCGTCACCTGATACAATGTTGTATACAGCATTTGAGGATCCTGCGTGGAATCTTTCGAGAGTTCTGACGCACCAAGTAACGCGAGCCGCTTTTTGCTCTTCACAGAGCGAATGCGGTATCCATCGGGAAAACAACTTTTTTACACCTAATTGTTCATGCAAGATTATTTGTATTTGATGTCAATGCCAATGTCTAAAGTTGCCTGAATTTCGCGGTATGTCACATGTCGATCTTCCTCAATCAGCTTACGCACAGCATCAACGTTTTCTTGGGTGACTGCAGTTTTTGGACGACCTTGACGGGGATCATCACTGAGCTTGACACGTCCACGATGAAACTCAGCAAACCAGCGATAAATTGGTTTTGGATGGGGCTTCATCACCAAATGCAGAAATCATCCGGTCAACACACTGTTTTTGTGTTAAAACACTTCGAAAGTCATAATAAATCATCGCTCTTGAATTTTCTCGAGTCAATTCCATTTTCTCAACGACTAAACAAGTTTGAAAAAACCTCGTGACAAGACCGAGAATTTTTTTTAAAATAAATAAATGGTATTAGATTTTTAAAGCCAAGGAGTTTTCAATTAAAAAGATTTTAATATGACAGGAACAGTGGAAATATTCCGTTCCCGATACTTTAAGTGCAGCCCTCGTATTACAATAATTTAATAATAGTAGTACCTTTTTTTTTTTTTTTTTTTTTTTTTTTTTTTTTTTTTTTTTTTTTTTTTTTTTCGGGTAGAGGGCCGAACCTCCTACGAGATAATAGTAGTACCTAATATTAGATTTTTTTATTACTATTTATCAGATATGATCTAAATATGACGGAAAATTCAGAATACTATTAGATAATATGTCCTAAAATATGTATAAATGAATGAACGATAAAAGACTAATTGCGTTTTCTTTAATATAATAAGAAAACAACATTTAAAGCCCTTAATCTCTTTTAAAATTAATATTTTAAACAGTATTATTATACTATACAAAACTGAACACTCTTTTCATTCAATGACAGACAGGTGAGTGATCCGTCTAAGAAAAATGTTTTTTTAAAACTAAAGAGTTTTTAAGTTTTTAAATGATAAAAGTGTTTCTTTAAATATAAATATATATAGAGTTAAGTTTATCTGACCTAAATGTATATTCTTTTTGTTGCATAGATGGATCGACGAGCTCACCTGGTTATTAGGTGGTTACTGGAGCCCATAGACATCTACAACGTAAATGCGCCACCGATCTTGAGATATAAGTTTTAAGGTCTCAAATATAGTTACAACGGCTGCCCCACCCTTCAAACCGAAACGCATTACTGCTTCACGGCCCATGCGGACTCACAAAAGGTCCTATCACCACTAAAATATTCCACATAACAGTTTTACTACACCTAAACATAATTATTAAACTTAAGATACAATTCGATGTCTTAAATAATTATATAGCAAATTAGCAGACAACAACAGTAACAATCAAATAGTATTTAGCGTACATAAGTTAGCTGAATTTACAATAAAACACTGTAACTCACTCCGTTCAAACAATAATAATCGCAGATATCCGGAAATTTGATATTCCATCTAACCGTGACCTAAAAAACTAACTTCGCCGCTAAAAGGGGAGAAAACTTTTACGATCCATCCGATGAAAAAATACATGAACAAACAGACGTTCGATCGCTTCTGACAAACAAGATTACCGTTGATTTATACCGAGGACTTATTTCTGATAACAGCTTCACGTAAACAACAGCCTGAATGTTTCCGTTAGAATAACAGAGGTCAGGGCGATCCGTCAGTTGTGTTTTGGCAGATGCGAAGCTTGCTTTGTTTACAGAGGAGCTAGTACACTTTTGAGCGTCGACGAAACGACCTGAAGATTTCAAACGATCATTTGATGTTTTCAAAATTTTGCTAGTGAAGTAATTTATGATCGTTATTAAAATTTTCAAGAAAACTCTCTGCTAATAATGAGTACGACAACATTTTTGACTCTTTTTATTGTTTTACTGATTTCTAAAAACCATTATCAGAATGATGTCTACTATGTTTACATTTGCCTGGTATTCTTCCAAGTCTTTCGAGTTAGAAAAAATGTTTTACTCGAAACAATCGCAAGACTTATACGCCGCCAAGTTGCCTATTTGGCCAGGTGAGAATCATTGAACTTCCACTGGGCGTGAGGAGTTAAGAAGATCAGAGCTAAGTCTAAAAAAGCTAACTAATATTATCTATTACTCAACAATCACATCCTACAAACCACACCCCAACTACATCACCTATAGGACGTCGGACCACCAGCCATGTCAATCCGTGGTCTTTTCGAAGTCGGGGCCGCTGATTTTTGCTCCCTGGTCTCTCTCGCTAGTCTTCAAACCGGCATGAGAAAAAACCCGAATCATTTATAACAGAAGTATCGAAACTTTTAAATTATGTGAAATTTACAAAGTAAATATATGAAGCAGGACAAGCTTTTATGAGCAAGCTTAATATAGATAATAAAAAGATGTGTGGTGTCGTGGGACACCGGATAGGAACGAAGTTCCCAATTATAAAAATATTAATTTAAAGTTCTATTCGAGGTATGAAGGAAGAGAGAGAGAGAGAGAGACAGACAGACAGACAGAGAAACATGCGACGCCGCACAGCTTACAATAGCTTACTATAGCAGAAAGTGTCGTGACAACTTTTCGTAAGAATTTATAGCAAAAAGTGTCGTGACAACTTTTCGTAAGAATTTTTTCCGTCTAGCCCCCTTTCACAACGCGCGATAAGGAACTTCGTTCCAATACTGACAATCTTCCAATCAAGAGTGATTCTGAAAATTCAAAAGGAGTTCTCAGTATGGAAAATTTCGTCAGCCTTTATCCCGGTCAGTCCGGAGTGGAATCTAATTACACCGCTCCTGTTTCTGTGTTGATGTTTGTCGTTTTATTTATCCTTCGCACGCGTCCGGTGTCCGGTATTGGTGGTCGCAAAGGCTCGATTTAAAAATCCCTACATGCATATTTAATATCGAAAAATAGGATTGAAGGTGAAAGGTTTTTTGAAATTACATAGTATGTTGACGAAAGCTCGACACAAAGTTTAACTTGCAAGATTCTGGCTTTCAGTGTTAATAAAAACAATTAGAACAGGGATAAAGTCGCATCTGTAAATATCGTGGTCTTCGACTTGGTAGGTTGAAGGTATGATCCAGCCTATGTTTGAGTCAAAGCAACTGGTCGGATTGCATTTAATGCAATGACATTCGTACTTGCAATGCAAATGCAATGCAAAATTGAGTACTGAAAGCATTGTTCATAAAATAATGAACGTGTTATTTTTTTTAATATTTCTTTTAATATTGCATTAGTTAAAAACAATACATGAATCTCATTATATAGATGTACATATTAATAAGAATAGACATGATGACATCTTTTGTCGGGTACGTTTACAACCATGCCACTAAAAGTTTAATTAATTAGTGTTATAGTATAAAGTTCTACGAACAATGTACCCTGGCCACTGCAACTTCGCTTACCATGGTTTTCCTGCGAATCTCCTCATTTCTGATATGATATCGTAGGGGATCCGCTGGATGCAAGCAAAGCAGGACCGATCTTTGTGGCGAGTCTTGGGGTAGGCATTTGTCCAGCAGTGGACGTCTGTGGGCTGATAGAAAATGGTATAAAGTTTCTCATTTGAATAAAAGCACAATTGCTTTGTTAATCCTGGATTGTACTACCCATCTTTTTTTTTGTTTTATCTATACATATAAATAAAATTGAAGTGTCTGTTTGTAATATTGAAATAGCCTCTTTTTACTACATGCATATGAATATATATACGGTACATACACCAAAATATCATTTTTTTACAATTTTTGTCTGTCTGTCTGTCTGTTTGTTCCGGCTAATCTCTGGAACGGCTGAACCGATTTTGACGGGACTTTCACTAATAGATAGCTGATGACATAAGGAGTAACTTAGGCTACTTTTTTAGACTAGCTTTGCCCTGCGGCTTCACCCGCGGTACGACAATAACCGCGGGTAACATCGCGGAACTCAGCTATTCAATAATAAAATTTAATGTTTCCGAAGCGAAGTGAGTGTGAGTCGCTAGTCTTTAACAATATTTGTACTGTACATTTTAGAATTACAGAAAGTTCGATGTTCCTTACATTTTGCTTAATCATTTAATGATCCGACACAAAAACGAAGATTCGCTCTCGGTGTGAAATTGAACAAGCTAGTATGAAGAAACAAAAAAGGTATTTGAAGAGCGCCGTTCAAAATGATGCGTTTAATAAAGTTTAAGTCGACGCGGCCCGCAGGAGCTCGGGCCTTAATAAATTTCCCTCTAACCGCAATCTCCACGATGTTTTCCTTAAACATAATCAAGAATGAAGCTAAGCGTTCCGAAATGAAGTACGATTCGCACGCAGCCCACAGAAAGTTATGATGTTTCTTTTTTGAAGCGAAACTTCTTTAGAATCGTTGTGATGTGATTTCAAACTCGATGAAACGAAAAAATGAAACACGAAGTTAAAATATAAATTCACAGAGGGCGCCACCTCATACTATAAAAGATGATTTAGAATTGTTTATATTTAATTTGTTATCAACAGATGTCGCTGTACGTAAGTTCAACAATTCAACTTTTTGATATAATTTATTAAGTTAATATAATACAGCTTATATAAAGCCCCGTATAAGCTGAGCTTATATAAAGCCCCGTATAAGCTATTTTCATTTATTAAGAAACCTTCTTCCTCTATTTGTACAAATAGGGAAAGTCCAAACAGATTAATACCATTTTCTCGTCTGTTTGACAATCGTGTTTATTTTTTGTATAGTAGCTGTTTTTAGAAGCCAGTTTTATTTTTATTTTTGTATCAAAACCAAAAAGTAAATATCAAGCATGAAATCAATTAGAACTTTAAGCTGTTAGTGTTTAAATTTTCATTATTAGAAGAGAATTGGTAATAATAGTCACAGGTACATGTCAATCATAAATGCTGGTACGACATAAGTGAAAGACATACTTAAAATAAATATTAAAGAATATTTATATATGTAAATAAAGAAAAAACTTTTTTTTTTCCTACATAATCTGGTGGCCTTGAGAGGCCATTTCAGCGTTACCCTAACAAGTAGGAGAGCTCACCGGACTCAAACCTGACGACGTTGCTGCTAGCAACAGTAATGCTTCGCAGAATCTACCACCGGATCGGGAACACGACCCACTGAGAAGATCCGGCGAGAAACTCAGCGGGCTGTGTCTGTCATTATAAAATTCTCCCATTTATTTTGGTTGCACGTGGTTTTTCAAACTGTTGGAATTCATTTGTGAACATGTATTAAGTATGCATTTCCTTAGAAATCTAACATGCCTGGAGGATTTGGACTCTAGCATCGGTTCGCTTGTCACAAGCGCACAGAGCACTTCGCCCGTAGGCTATGACGTCTACAAAGTTCCCCGTATAATTATCAAAAATTTTTACCGCAAAAAAGAATTAAAATTACGTTGATTTTATGGCGCCGAAAAACTCCAAACGAGCACGAAACTCGAGTACAGCACTCGAATTCAACAGTCGCAGCCAATTTGGAATTCACCTGAAAAATAACACGATTATATTCGTCAGCGGACTACATGAAACCGAAAAAGTATTATGTATATTATTTAGAGTGACGCCGTTGGCCGTTTTATACATATTGACATGGATGGGTGAACTAGCTCACGGCTCACCTGATATCAAGAGGTTGCTGAGGCCATATGAGACACAGCGTGATTGCCGCCGTCCACCTTGAGACATGAGGTCTAAGTTTCAATTGCTTAGTGTAACAGCTTTTCCGCCCACAAAACCGAAACACATTCGTGCTTCGTCACCAAATTAGGCTGGACAGTGCAACCTTTTGACTGGTGGTAGGTCCTCTTGAGTCCGCACGGGTAGGTACCACCTCCCTGCCTATTTCAGCCGTGAAGCAGTAATGCGTTTCGGTTTGAAGGGTGGGGCAGCCGTTGTAACTGTACTGAGACCTTAGAACTTCTATCTCAAGGTGTGTGGCGTATTTACGTTATAGATGTCTATGGGTTCCAGTAACCACTTAACACCAAGTGGGCTGTGAGCTCGTCCACACATCTAGGCAATAAAAAAATTAAAAAAAAACCCTAAGAGGTTGCTGAGGCCATATGAGACACAGCGTGATTGCCGCCGTCCACCTTGAGACATGAGGTCTAAGTTTCAATTGCTTAGTGTAATAGCTTTTCCACCCACGAAACAGAAACACATTCGTGTTTCGTCACCAACCCTCGTACCTCGACCTACCCTCACAAGACTACTGTCATTAATTACGCAAACTAATTTGTTCATAAATTGTGGCTTCATATTATAAATATTTCATCGTTACACTCCTAGTCCGGTTTTCTTAACGGAAAGTTTCTTTATTTAAACTTTTTAAATTGTCGTCGCTACGATTTTTCGCAAGTCAAGGGTCGTTTAAAAATCGAATATTGTTCGGGGCAAGTCTTTCTTTTTATATTGTTACTGGTGTTATTTAATTTTTTTAATATTTTTATAAGCCAAGATAAAAGAAATTCGTTGTTATGAAACTTTGATGTTTTTTTTTTTTTTCGAAACTATAAAATTACTTTAAGGCTTTGATGATTGATGTTAGTTTCTTTTTACGAGTAGGTAGGTGTCTGACTGGTGTCAATTTGTGCTATTGAGGATCTAAAATAAGTACCTTGTTTTTTTATAATAATAGACTTGGATCGTGAGTATTTTGCTCTCATATTGACGACTGCTCCTACCCAATATGTGTGGAGGTGTAATTCGCGTGCCTCTCGACATTAAAAACAATTTAAATTAACTGTTATGATACAATAAAGATACTAACATAATATTTTTTTTATAGATGGGTGAACGAGGTCACAGCCCACCTGGTATTAAGTGGTTACCGAAGCCCATAGACATCTACAACGTATATACCGCCACCCACCTTGAGATATGAGTTCCAAGGTCTCAGTTTAATTATAATATCTGCCCCACTCTTCAAACCGAAACGCATTATTGCTTCACGGCAGAAATAGGTTGGGTGGCGGTACCTACCCGTGCGGACTCAAAGGAGGTCCTACCACCCGCAAATTAATAATTTTGGTTTGATATTTGGTGATCGAAAGGAACACAAAAAAAAAGAAACTTAAAAAAAAACAAAATGTGTGCAATTCACACGTGGTAGAAGTGAAACCTTCCAAAATTAAAATACAATTATCCTAAACGTCTTAAGTATATGTAAAATTTTGTCATTAGTAAATAATTGTAAGGTAGCGCCCTCTGTGAATTGATATTTTAATTTCACGTATAATCCTAAATTAAAATTCACTACAAGAGCTTTCATACACACGTTAGTATTAAAAAATCTCACAGATGGCGCTGTATTAAATAGTATGTATATTTCTGTCTCATTCTTTGCTGGCTTCATCCTACACATTTTTGTATTTGTGTCTCTTACCTGTCGTTTTTTCCGTTGCATCCGGTTTGAAATCACAACGATTCTAAAGAAGTTTTCACTTCAAAAAAGTTGTCATTTTAATGTGAATTATTTGTCAATTATAATTGTGATAAGACAATGATCTTGCATGTACAGAGAGAGACAAGAAACGAATATCATTCACACTTTGAAAAATTAAAAGTAGGTTTTTATCGAGACCGTGGCTGTCAAATTCCGACAATAAAATTGTTGCTTCCTTTAGATAAAAATCAGGATGGTATTATGAATTTCTGTGCTATCACGACCTACTAACAACTGGCCCACAGACACAGTCCACTGAGTTTCTTGCCGGATCTTCTCAGTGGGTTGCGTTTCCGATCCGGTGGTAGATTCTGCGAAGTACTGCTCTTGCTATTGCGCAAACGAACGCTCTGAGATCGTGGTTAATGAATGACAAAAAAATATGTTATTTTTTGTACGTTATGACAAAGTTAAGTCGTACACTGTGTTCATTACTAATAAAAATCTTACGTTACGGACGCTTTTTCTCGGTTAGGTCCGCATCGTCCCATAACGAACTTCGTTCCAAAAAAAAACAACTGATTAAACTCAGTAATTTTAAAGGAAAGATATTCGAATTCCTTTTGCCTTTTATTCTTTTTTTTTCTTTTCTTTTATTTGTATTTCATTTTATTTTATTTGATGTGAAAGGCAATAAATGATTTTTATTATTATTATTATTAAATACATAAACCTTTCTTCTGTCCATCTAGAAACTCGATGTGTATGGTCTTAACTCTCAACCACGCCCTTTAGCGCAACCCGCCTCACACAATCCGAGTAACCCATAATAAGCCGATACGAAAATTTAATTTACATCTATGCAAAGAACGGTGTCGGATCTAAAATGGAAATCTTCATATTAAGGTCAGGTAAACAGGGGCTCTATATTACGTTAGGTGATACTGTTCCTTATTATTGGATGTCGTAAATCATTGTATGTTTACGTGCTCGCATTATTCGCTGATTAGAAATTAAATTTTGGGGCGAGCGTATGGGAGCGTGACGTGAAATTATTCAGGCAATGTCGGTTTTTATTTTGTCGATGATAATTTTTTTATTGCTTAGTTGAGAGGAAGAACTCAAGGCGGTGTGGTGACCTAAAAAAAGCCAACCCATTGGTTCCCGTAGATGCTAAAGGCTATCAAAGGATTCACCGAGGAATGATCAGTATACCCTGAGTATAATGCCGAAATATTGCAATCGGCAATTACTAGTCTACAACGTAATTACAATATCTACAACGTAAATGCGCCACCCACCTTGAGATATAAGTTCTAAGGTCTCAGTATAGTTACACCGGCTGCCCCACCCTTCAAACCGAAACGCACGCTTCACGGTAGAAATAGGCAGGGTGGTGGTACCTACCCGTGCGGACTCACACGAGGTTCTACCACCAGTAATAACGCAAATTATAATTTCGCGGATTTGATTTTTATTACACGAATTCCTTCACCGTGGAAGTCAATCGTGAACATTTGTCAAGTAGGTATTTCATTAGAAAAATTGGTACCTGCCGGCGGGATTCGAACACCCTTGCATCGCTAGATACGAATGCACCGGACGTGTTATCCTTTAGGCCACGATGACTTACATGGAAGAGAACTTAGAGGACGGCTTTTGAGCCGTAAGCTCTATGAGCTCCCGTGATCACTTAGTATCGAGAAAACTTGATCCCGTCTTTTTTTTTATTGCTTAGATTGGTGGACGAGCTCAGAGCCCACCTGGTGTTAAGTGGTTACTGGAGCCCATTGACATCTACAACGTAAATGCGTCACCCACCTTGAGATATAAGTTCTAAGGTTTCAGTATAGTTACAACGGCTGCCCCACCCTTCAAACCGAAACGCATTACTGGTTAACGGCAGAAACAGGCAGGGCGGTGGTACCCACCCGCGCGGACTCACAAGAGGTCCTACCACCAGTAAATGCCCGTAAAAATTAAATTCATTAGTTACTGATAAAAGAGCGAATGAATCACTCATAAAACTGGAACCCAATGAAATGCTGTAATTATTTGTAAATATTATTTCTGTTTTAAGAGGAACGCTCTTTGTTATTTAATAAACATTGTATTGTCCAAAAGGCGGCTGACCTACTTTCGAATAAATGTAGCAGGGCTCAATATTGAATGAACTACAATTGATTAAATCACCTTTGTTTCGTTCTCTTTTATCCCTGGACTAGTCGACTGAACAATTGGCTACAGTAGCAGTGAATAATCATTGTAAGAATTTTACCTTTGCAGCATATTTAAAATTCAATACAATTAACTTGCATGCCCTTGTACTCTGTATCCTTATTGTCGTGTTTCTTCTAACAGCTGCGTGTACAAAATATATTAAATAAATAAACAAAATAAAATAATTATATAATTTATTAGTGGTAGGTCATCTTGTAAACCTGTATGAGTAGATACCATTACTCCGGCGTCACTGTTTCTGTCGCCAACCCATAATGCGTTCTGGTTTTTATAGTGCTATACCATCAATTTGAGATTAGGACCTCATATCTCCACGATCGGAATTCACGTTAAGAATGTCAATAGAATTCAGTAACCTCTTAATATAAAGTTGGTCGTGGACGTTGTCTGCACGTGTCTAGTGCAATCAAAAAATGTAACTATACTTGAGACCTTAGAACTTATATCTCAAGGTGGGTGGCGCTTTTACCTTGTGGATGTCTATGGGCTCCAGTAACCACTTAACACCAGGTGGGCTGTGGCAGGTGGCATCTAAGCAATAAAAAAAAAACCAATCAAATAATAACATTGAATTGCTTTAAATTATTTTTAATTGAAATAATAATTAAGAACACCAGAAATAGCTTACAGTTATTAGCGCATTTAAAAACCCCTGTAGGAAATCTAAATGGTTCGCAATTATTATTATTTTATTGCTTTGATGGGTGGACGAGCTCACAGTCCACCTGGTGTTAAGTGGTTACTGGAGCCTATAGACATTTACAACGTAAATGCGCCACCCCCTTGAGATATAATTTCTAAGGTCTCAGTATAGCTACAACGGCTGCCCCACCCTTAGAGCCGAAACTCATTACTGTTGCACGGCAAAAATAGGCAGCGAAAGGCATTGAAACATCATAGCGAATTATAACACAATTATCTCTCCATAAGACAATTCCCAACGCGTCTATAAATTAAGCTTGCATTTATTCATCGTATTATCACTCGAGAGCCAGTCAATTGTGAGCGAACAATCCATTAAATTCCATTTTTATTCCCGACTTGTTTTGTTTCCCCCGAAGCCGGCACAGTGACATAACTCAAGCTTACATTCTTCAGCCACCCCGCGGACATTGTACCGAAATTACACTCTCCCAGCTTTATTTTCTCAATTAAAATCTCGCAGCTCCTGAAATACCTTATAAGAAGGGTCGGCCGTTTATTCAATTTGCTTTTATTGTTTAAAAGAAGACTGCAAAGCGTGGTTTAACGATCCCGGGGCCGGGATTCAAGAATAAGCCAGGAATCTCTTACCCCGGAATTAATATAGTGGATGGGACCGGCAATTTTGTATGGTTTTCTTTTTCTGGCTTTTATTTTCGATCTCTTAATGATATTGGTTTTTAAATTCTTTCTTTTATGTAAATGAAAATAGTAGGGAAGTCGGCAGAGAGGGACGTGTGAACTTCATGAACAAAATCAAAAATTGCTAAGGACATAAAGTTTAACATTGTTGCTAAATTCTTTGAAATTTGATTTCTTGAGGAAAATGATTATTTTTATTGTCATGTATTAATCAGGATAACTGATCCGGCAGACATTTTTCAGTCCTGTAACAAGCTAAACACAAGAAAGAAAGTAGCTAATACCTGATTACAACGCCACCTACCGGATCTAATTATAAATCGAAATCATCCAGGCACGAATTTCATTTCATTAAATTTTATCAGAATCGGCTAAGCCGCTTAGAAGATGTTCAGTGAGTGACAAAGACGTAAACAGAAGAAATAGGTAATGTCAGTACTCAATCATTTAGAAAACGACTGTTAAATTAATGAAAATATGGAAAGGAGCTTCTCCGAATTGTTTATTTTTACATTTGAGAGGTATCCTGTAATGCTTGTCTTGATGGAACGTACCTATAACTTTTGATATTGTATTCTTGTCTTTTGATATACAGATATTTTGTTCGCAATCTTATTTGGAAATGCATCGATTTCACGTCGTTGCGCGAAAATTCCATCATCTCTTTCTCGAAACACACACACCCTATCTTGTTTTTTTTACTTTTCATCTACGCGTGGGCCAGAACTTCTCTGAGTAAATTAGATTATTTCGATCATTTTAAATGATAATAATATAATAATAATAGTTAAAATTTAATAATACTTAATGGTTCAAAGCTATATGAACTTAACTATTATTAATTATGAACTTTATTTTTTATAAAAAAAAATAGTTTGTCCAATCCAATTATACAATGAATCATGTGCAGGTGTTCGTTCCATTTACTACCTTAATAACTTTTACACAAATAACATACCATGGTTATTTAATAGTACGGTCTATCAAGAATTTCTTTGGACACCGTGCATACCAATGGTGAACATTTATAAAACCGTAACGTTTTTAAAATAATATTATATTCCTAAAATAGATACTAATAATGCAAGTTAAATAAATGAACAATGTTTAATTCTGGTTTCTTTTTTTTTTTCATCCTCAGATCTTTATTGTAGTAATTTAAAAACAATAAACAACCCTTCCCCAAGCTGCCTAGAGTAAAATTTAGCTAAATTCACTCTCGAAAATAGTCGTTTCGCTCCCGCCGGCAAACTTGATTGATGAGAGTTATTAGCCAGCTACTAACGCCCATCCTATAGTGTTTTTTCCTTCGTCGTCCTAATTGCGTTTTGTCAACAATCTTTTTTTTTTATTTTTTATTTCTCCGTTAAAGCCTCGTAGTATAAAATGCCAGAAGCTTAACGCGTTCTCCAACGATCGATATTCTTCTTAAGAAACGATATTTATAATTGTGTTATAGACTTAATGCGATTTTGCACATTTACTTAATAGTTACTATGTATTTTTGACAATATATGATAGTATTAAACTAGAATTGCCCAGTGTTCATATACCATATATAATTGCCCAGTGTTCATATAAAGAAGTGGTACTAGCCAACGCTACTGGGCGAAAAAATAGCGCTCAGCCCACAAACATAAATTAGAATCAAGGGCCCATGATTAACATCAGTGAATTTTATAATATTTTAATTTGTATATGTGTAAAGAAACTATATTTCTTTATAGTAAACGCTCTAATAGCTCCTGTGTAATTATATAGATGGCGCTGTCGATAAAGGTGACATGCGTTGATATTGAAGGGTTGACATCTGCCATCATAGATTATACACTTAATATATTAGAGATCTGCCATGTTCGGGCATATTGATGGCATATTGTTACTAAATTAAATTGGATAATTATTATAAGGAATTGAGAGTGGTGGACTTTAAATTTCGTTTCTTTGTTTTCTGTAGAAGATACCTATAATGTGAATATACTGTTTGTTACTATTGTGTATGTTATTAAGTTGTAATTGTAAGTTATTAAAATAATAAAACCTTTGTTTTCAGAGTAACGCCATGTTTATTCCAACTTGCAATTCTTATTTATAATTCCTAGTAAGTTAAATAGAAAACGTCTTATATATGCTACAAAGTATATTTATTAAAATGCCCAAAAAAAAAAACAGTTCGAGAATATAACCCGTTGAGACAAATGTTATGAACCGAAACTTGATGCGTTGACTTATACCAACTAGAGGTCCCGCAGTAGTCGAAATTCAACTATAATTAATTGAAATTGTAAGTTTGTACACTATTACGATTGTATTTTCATAGACTCTTAAACTTCAATAATCACAAATTTCGTCAAGACTACACTATAGAAAAATATTAATAAAGACAAACAATATATATATTTTCTCAATTTGACTACCGACGTCAAGAACAAAAGTTTGACAATAAATAAATAGTATGCGCATGCATGTGTGTGCGTCAAATACATGGTAGTGTGTGTAATGTTTTTTTTATTGATTTAATGTATTTTTTAGGCATAATTTAAAAAAATATTAACATTCTGCACTCCTTCTCTATATTGTCTATAAGTGTGGGAAATTTCATAATCCTCCGGCCGCGCAATTTTCGTACAAAGGGATACAAAGTTTTTCCTTCACGTATTAATATATAGATAGGATAAGACTTACAAAACGGATTCTTACAAAACCTACCAAGATATTTTGTAGTTCGTACTCTCCGAAACAATTAAAACAAACTCTAGCCAAGATATACCAATTACGAACGAATTAAGCCACTTTGTTTCGATATTTAAAACGTTCGGTTACGTATATAAAGTTCTAGTAATCCTTGAAGTCGTGCCAGCTAGAACCACAATCCCCGCTGACCTTATGCAGTGCTCCAATTTACCCGGACATTGCATTCGTTGCGTCAGTTGAATCTTACCCCTCCGTAATTTAAGGCCTCGTCTAAAATTCAGGATTAAATGAAAGTTTTTCTTTTTTTGTGTCAATTTTGTGAAATAATTTATAACTCCACCACAGTAATTAATTTTAATTATATGTAATGTCATTTATAGGACAGGCCATTGAAGAAAGGACTGAGTTATTGAAGTAAGATTCTACAACTAGGGATACATGTAGTTATCCGAGAAAGCTGAAGTCAAAGACCCGTATGGTCTGAGAGGCTACTAGTATGAGATCGGGTAATCTAGATTCCAGAAGACGTATAAACTTTCTTGATTACTTTCACAGAAAAAATCGTAGAAATATAAAACATTACCTCGTAAGCAATCAAGTGTATTGGATTATTTTAGCTTCAAGAAAATGTTATACCCCAGAAAGATATGTAGCAAAATAGCTCCCGGTGGAATTTCATCTAAAATGCACTATTTACCCGTGAAAGCATTAATAATTGATACATTAGTAAGGAGCAAGGCATATCTGGTTTTAGTTATATAGTCATGCGCGGCTAGTAAGCTATTCTCGTAGTACTTTATATATTTAAAAAGCTCCCTTTTATTTTGGAGGAGCTTTGAGCTTATCTCTCTGAATCTGGCTGCAGTTTCGAGACAGGTGACTACTATATTCCAAATAACTATGTGCACGTGTTTTTGAAAAAGTTTCAAAATGATAACACGGTATACTACATAAATATTATTATAAATCAAACTTACATAATTCAGTGGTTTGCTTAGAAACTGGTGATGAGTATGAGTGACTGTATGGGTGGATACCACCATCTCGATTATTTTAGCCACCAAGAATTTCGAGGTTTTTTTTATGATTGAAGGATTACCATTGGAATTTCGAGGTTTTTTTTATGATTAAAGGAAAGGAGACCCAACAACTCAGGAGCAGTTGCTTCGCGATTCTACTACCGGATCGGAATCGCGAAGATCCGGTGAGAAACTCAACGGACTGATGTATGGGTTCAGTTGCACGTCGAACTCTTTGTCGAGTTCGACGAGCACGGTAACCGTGGTCCCTAAGCCTGCTCCTAGTGTTAGAGCTGAAGATGTTGATTCGACGTTTTGTTTTGAACTATTAGGACTATCAAGACAGAAGACAGTGAGCCTTCAAATTATGCTTCAAGGCAATAGTTTCGCGTGATCTTAGGCTATGGGAACTACATGAGTTTCTCTATTCATTTCAAAAAATGAAAATGAATCCAACCCATGAATCGTAGCTACGTCTGTACAAATGTTATCCTGTTAAATGATCGGGTTCAAAGATCGTTTCTTTAAGAACTGCGCCAGTGTACTAACATTGTTTGCATGAGAGAGATTAACCTTCGGGGTCCCCGTTCATGTTTGAGGTAAAATATCGGGTGAACCATTAGCTTGCTTTACTCTATGCCAATAAAATAATGTGTTGACTCACTGAAAACACAGCCATGTCAATTTGATCAGCTGTCATTCAACCCAATTGAGATTTCTCAATGCTAATCCGCATTTAAAATACATTTTAAATTACAATAGCAGTATAGGTTATTAGATTTTGATTTCTACTTAGGGTATTGCAAGATTTAAAATAAAATTAAACTCACTGCTATAGAACCTGAGCTGGTTAAGTGGCAAGAACTCCGTAGCAGTCGCAATCCTCCCGTTCCAAACTATTGCTAGTAGGGCGTGTTGTGAGCATGCACTAGCAAGATATATCCGCCCCCCCTCATCCTATTTCTACCGCGAAGAAGTAATACGTTCCAGCTAGAAGGATAGAGTAACTGCTGTACTGTAGATCTGAGACTTAGAACTCATATCTCAAGGTAGGAGGCGACATTTACGTTGTAGATGTCTATGAGCTCCAGTAACTATTTAACATCAGGTGGGCCGTGAACTCGTCCGGCCATTCAAGCTAAAAAAAATAAAAACTTGTGCCATATAACTCAATAATCTAATATCTAGTGTCATCGAAGAAGGCGAAAGAGGGAAGAAGGAATAGGAGGTCAATAGAGAGGATGTCAATTATTATTTTTTGGTTTGTTACAGGGTGTGGTTTTTTTTATAAATACCCACATGTCAAGTCAAGATAAAAAATAAAAATAACTAATTTTATATTGTTTAATTCAAAGCTAACATGAAATGACAACACTCCCAACATCCACTAGCTAATCTTGTATCTCTATCAATTACAGACACTAAGCCGTTGTTTCGGTTTCGTAGGAATGTTTCATTTGCATAGTAATAGTATCGTTCGGTCCTTAATATTGTTTAACCTATGCACAGTATCTGTCGGGAAACCGCGATAAAATAATTCTCATGAATATTAAAATTTAAGTGCAGCCGATGCTCGTACCGTTTTGCTTTTGTTTGAGGGGAGCGAATAAATTTGAATAGTGTACGAACTATGAAGTTGTTCATGACAGCTTCGATAGAGCCTTCGTTCGTAATTTGTTTATTACGCTTGGCTGTGCCCCTGGCATTGCTGACGTCCATGGGTATTCTCGTCAGCCTACAAGGACAATAAAAAAAAAATAGATGAGTATGGAATTGCTTTTCATAATTTCGCGGCTGGTAACTGTACTAAATGTAAATATGTAAGTAAAATATATAAATAGTGTTTGTAACGAAGTAAGAAAATTTATAATTTTTTTTTTACAAAAAATCAAAAGACCTCCATAACGACCTGGACCTAGAGTCCATCAGTAAGTATCTACAGTCGACATCGATGCGCCACTTCGATAAAGCGGCACAACACAAGAACCCTCTCATCGTGGCCGCCGGTAACTACATTCCCGATCCTGCGGACAGAATGGAAAGCAGTCGACGTCACCCCAAGCACGTCATTTCGGATCCTCCTGATCCACTAACGGTGTTTTTAGGTACCTCAAGCACCGGTCATCGTTTTCGTTGAACCCGTCGGTTGCGACGAAGGGCTCGACGAGTAAATTAACCCTCAGACACAGCCCACTGAGTTTCTCGCCAGATCTTCTGAGTGGGTCGCGTTTCCGATCCGGTGATAGATTCTGCGAAGCACTGCTCTTGCTCGAGCCAGTGTTAGCAACACTTCCGGTTTGAGCCCCGTAAGCTCACCTACACGTTAGGGCGAAGCTGAAATAGCCTCTCAAGGCTATCAGCATAGGTAGGGAAAAAAAAACAAGAATGCAGTTAAAAATTTATTAATCGGATCTACTCGAAGCAAAACAGCGAACGAATCTCCTGAAGCGAAGCGGAACAAGCGAATTACGAATTGTAAAGTGTTTTGTGAGTGATCAAAGTGTTAAATAGAGTTTTAGTTTACCCCCCAGCGCGTAACAGTATTTATGATCATGTGTCAATTACCCAAAAATGTAATTTCTCACTAAATTTAAATAAAAAATTGAATTCTTCCAGGAACAATAAAAGCGTCGACTTAGTAACAGCTTTGAAGCTTTATGGCGGGCTCGGCTATGTTAAAGACATTGTTTAGTAACTAAAAGGAGCCTTAAAACTTATTTACAGTCGTTAAATTTCAATTACCTAGATTAAAGACACAACGGAGCATATTTTGCGAGACACTTAAACATTGTTACAGCCTCCTAATCGCTTTGACTTGGTCAACATTAAACCAAAACAGTAATTGGTAGTTAAAATAATCTTCCTTTGAAATAATTATTTAATGAAATGTGTTGAGCGGAAATAAACCTATGGAATCTGAATTATAATTTTCTATACCCGGTAAATTACTCGTGAGGAAATCGTCGTAACCTGAAGGGTAATGCATTCGATATCTTATATAAATCGGTGAGGCTACAGCTCAGCGATCTTCATCCCCCAGTCAGGTACCAATACTTCCACCACTTTTTTCCTTAAAAAAAGTGCGTAATTACTAGTGATATCCTTAATATTAGCCCGCACGGATGGATACCGCGACCCTGTTTACTTCTGCCAAGATTCAGGCATGCGTCACAGGTTTTTTTTTCGTTGCTGATAGCCTTGAGAGGCTATTTCAGCTTCGCCTTGACGTGTAGGTGAATACACGGGACTCAAACCGGGAGTGCGTCATGCGGTGTTGAGTGGAATAACCGTTATACTATGCGATTAAAATTTCGACCTTCTGAATCAAACTTGGTGACCGACATTCACGTTGTCCGATAAAGCTTCTTTCATATTAACAATATCGTTACGCCGGTAAGAGTAACGCCGTCTATCGCCAAATAGTCGAACGAATATTGAAGGATCTAGTAGCACCTAGAACGCTCGAGAAGTACAACGCCATCTATTGTCAGATAGCGGAAACACAATACTCGAAATGTGTGGAATATTCTCGATAATTCTAAGGATATGGTATCGACTATAAAAGCCTTGCAGAGATGGCACGCAGTCAGTTAGTAATCGGAACCACTCGAAGCGAAACAGCGAACGGATCACCTGAAGCGAAGCGGAAGAAGCGAATTGAGAGTTTTAAAGTATTTGTTGAGTATTTTAAGTGTTCTAAGTGTTGAATACAGCTTTTATTTGTACTTCGTGGGAATTTTATTTATCACGAACCTCAGCGCGTAACAATAGTATGGGGTATCAACGGATCGCCCTGACCGCGATTGCACGCTGCGGGCGTCGCAGCGCCACGGCCTTTCTGCGAGTCAAGGCGCGGCACCACACGGGGGCCCCGTATAGTGCAATAGACCGCACCACCCCCATGTATAGGCGGCGCACCACTATGTCAGGCCCTCCGACGTTTGGCAAGACTTCTCGTAATGAGCGCGGAAGTTCTAACGACCGTCCAATTTGAGGCCGAGGTACCATAACCCGGTCACCCCGACCTGGACGCGGACGCCTCCAATCACCAGGTGGGCCCCGGGTGGCGGTTCTCTCCTAACCCTGTGAAACAGCAGGGCCTGGGATTTCTCGAGCGCAACCTCGAGGCCCAGCCTTCGGATCTTACCGACGACGAATGCCAGCCCTGCGCAGGCAAGACGAGCAAACTCTTGGTAGTCCTTCCCCCGGGCCACGACCAACGTGTCATCCGCGTAACTCACAACGCGTAGGCCCGGGAGAGGGCTGTGCAGGACGCACTGCAGAGCCCAGTCGTAACCGATATTCCACAGGAGAGGGCCAAAAACCGACCGAACACCGCACTCGACCGGAAAGCGGAGCACCGCACCGCCGTGTTCGGTGCACACGACCCATCTGTCACCTCATCTGTATGGTTTCACTATAATATGTATTGATTTTCTAAATCGTGAAATACCTGTTTACTTTCGCAGGCTTCTTAATATCCTCTTGTAACGCGAGCGAATCGAAAGCTTCTCACCCTACATAGCTCTTCGCATTGGTTAAACAATTTCGGGAATCATAGGATAAGTATTGTACGTCAGAATTCTCTGAAGACACATATTCGAGTTCTTCTTAAAACACACACATCTTATCGCTTAGCACATAAAAGTGGATTGCTAAGCATTAAGATATTTTCAAGTTGTTCAAGAGAAAATTATCTTTTGTTTCTGTAGATAAATACATATAATAATATGGAGATGAATATGTAAATGGCGTTATAATCTGAAGCCCCTATCCACGGTAAGGCCTCAAAAAGTACATCCATTAAATTCCCAGTACACCTATATATTCGTATCGAGTGATCTAAGGCAGGCTCCATATTGTCTGGTAGTAATCAAATTCTATACATACATACCTAACACTTATTCAAGAGTGACTTCCACGATTAACTTAATATTATGAAAACAAAAGTGCTTTTTTCATTTGCGTGTTTCTTAATATAAAGCCGTATGTATGAGTTTCCGTATATGCTGTTTGTATCTTTTTAGAG
Organism: Bombyx mandarina; assembly: GCF_030267445.1. Taxonomy (NCBI): domain Eukaryota; kingdom Metazoa; phylum Arthropoda; class Insecta; order Lepidoptera; family Bombycidae; genus Bombyx; species Bombyx mandarina. Next base: position 11,204,509 of record NC_143220.1, on the reverse strand, counting down.
TCCAGTGACCACTTCGCAACTGATAGGCATCAACCAGATAGTTAGTAAAGAAACTTCAAAGTTAGGACAACATTAAATCTTCGTATATGATAATACAATACTACATTCAGGTAGTAAATATGATTAATTGCTGTTAAAGGGTTTTAAACTGATATATTCTTAAATAAATTGTCTTAATTTTCCGTAAGAACAAATCTTTATTACCCAATGCATATGTACATTTCAAGTAGTTTTGCTTTGCAAAGAAAGAAATTTAATCATTTATTCGCCAAGCATAGTGAAAATGAGTTATTACATAAGTTAAAAGCAGCGTGTATGCTTTGTCATTATTTGACATGCAAATTTTAGTGCAGGGCAAGATATTATGATATTATATAATTTACCTTTCATTCATCCATAATTCAATAAATAACTAAAAAATCCTTTTAGTTTGAATGTCGTCCCTAAGAAAATCATTTATGTGATAACAAATTTCACTATTATGATTATCTTTTAGTTTTTTTCTTAAAATGAAAATCGTCTAGGTCTCTTAATCTCTTTAGTAGTTTATTAAATATTCTAACGCTCATACCTGTAATTGAATAAATAAATAAATTGTATTAAAATATTTTTATATCTTATTTTCCTTTCATCGTAAACCTTCGACAAACGAGATTTGAAACAGTTTATGAGCATCTGCAACCATTACGACTGGTCTGCCCGTGAATGCAATAAAACTCTGAACTATTTATTTATTTATTTGTTTATTAAGGTGCACCAACAAAGTGATCATCGATACAAAACATTGAACAATTGACAAAAGTTCATGGCAGATGTCACCTCAATTATTATTATAGGTGCAATCGACAGTGCGTTAACAACTATCGGAAACAAAATTCACCGACGGCGTCTAGTTCAACTTTATAATACCTACAGAAAAAAAAACCTGTAGTAAGTATGCTTGCTCTGTACATCAGCATTAACATCACGTTTCCAATAACTCAAGGCTATATGTTATTCGGTTCATAAATTCTACGTCTTGTGAGTAATAGAGTCGGCTCGGTGTCATGTTCGTACACAGCATACATTATGTGCTTCTGTTGTGATATACACTGTGGATTCAATTAAGTGATCATTCCAATTTTGTCGTTCAATCTTTTCATTCAGAAAAAAATAAAATTATTATCGATTTAATTTTATCCTCATTTCCACTCATTCAACAAGAATTCTACTCAGCAGTTTAATTTGAAACCATCACCCCCGGTATTTCAGTTGCTTTTTAGATCAGTTTCATTGTCAGTTTTCGCAGACAACATTTTCTGTTTCAATTTAACAATATCAAGCTTAGCGTACTAAAACGTATACTAAGATATTCATACATTGTAGTAAAATATTTATTAAGTAGCGTTCTTATACAATTTCCGCAATTCTTTTAATGGTCTTTTGTAATAAAATAAACCAGATAATAAAATAATTTATTCTTTTCATAAATACTTACAGTAAATCTTTGAAAACATTTACCTGCTTCTAACCGCTAAGCCTAAAAGTTGAAAAACTCACGAAGAAATACAAAAGACGTGTAGCCGAAGGAAGATCTTTTTGTTAAAAAAACTTACTCAAGAGCCAGTACTTAGTACTTCGAGTGGGCTTAATGCCTTCGCAAACTTTGTCTTTAGAAGGTACGGTTTTTACGAAGACTCGGAAATCTTGATAGTTTTCTTGAAAGTATCTTATATTACTACATATACGAATTATTTATCAGCATTTCGTCGAAATTCGATTTAAAAAAAATCTCTGAAACATGTTTTTATAAATACTAGAGGTCCCGCAGTAGTCGAAATTCGACTATAATTAATTGGAATTGTAAGTTTGTACACTATTATGACTGTATTTTATACTTCTATAATTACAAATTTCGCCACTATAAAAAATATTAACAAATACAAACAATATTTAATCTATTCTCAATTTGAAAACAGACGCCAAGAACAAAAGTTTGACAATAAATAGTATGCATGCGTGTGTGCGTCAAATACATGGTATGTAGTGAGTGTGTGTAATGTTTTCTTTATTGATTTAAAGTATATTTTATGCATCATTTAAAAAAAATATTAGCATTGTGCACTTCTTCCCTATATTCTCTATAAGTGTGGAAAATTTGATGCTCCTCCGTCCGCGCAATTTTCGTAAAAAGGGATACAAAGTTTTTGCTTCACGTATTAATATATAGATTCCGATGTGTTCCAATATGGCGATACCATAGAGTTTGTTGAATTGTAGAAATGGAATCTGTTTTATTTTTAAGAATTCCTTGCAAGTGTGAACAACCCTAACGATATATAATAAACTCATCGTATTAAGGATCATTGAAAATATATCTTGACAAGTATCATATTATGGCAGATGTCTACAAGTAAACAGATTACCGAATCTATGCATTAATTTATACCCTATATTAATGTAATACCCCCCGTAATTCGGAAAAGCAGAATGCTGCTCAGAGTGTATAAAAGTTTCAAAAAGCCAAAAGCAAGTTTAAATCTATTCAGATAACGACAGAGTTGATCCTAGCTAACTTTCACTGCTTCGTGTCCAGCTAACAATGTGTTGAATATTTACAAATTGTTTCCCATAGTAATATCTTCTCATCTTCTTCGCTCTATAATTTTTCTTTAACAATTACAAATTTAACAATTTATTTTGGTTATCACTACGGTAGCTTCATTACCCTGAACAGTATAAAATGTGCTTAAATATTTATACAATATATATATGAACCCACAGACACAGCTGACTGAGTTTCTCACCGGACCTTCTCAGTAAATCGCGTTTCCGATCTGGTGGTAGATTCTGCGAAGCACTGCTCCTGCTAGGGTTAGTGTTAGCAACGTCATCAGGTTTGATCCCCGTGAGCTCACCTACTTGTTAGGTTACGCTGACATAGCTTCTCAAACCTATCAGCTTAGGTTGAAAGGAAAAATTGTATACGAAAAATTATTTAAAATTTTCCATACCTAAAAGCCGTCAGTGAAACTCGCATCCTATTTATAACATCAAAGAAAATAACAAACGAATTAATTTGAACAAACTTTCCCGAGCTAATCACATTTCAAAAAGGCTCGTTGAAACAAAATACCCTCCGTTTCGCTGTTGAATCAAAAACGTCAAAGACTTTGTTAAGACGCAGAAGTGGACAGTGGCCCTCAAGTCCTACCTCGAAACTTTGAGTCGAAAAGTTTAAATGCTAAACAAAGCAACTACTAGCAGGTGCTCGCACTGGCGTTTGTGGAATATGGAGCGTTTATTGGTAGGCAGCGGTTTGGCCCTCCCTGGCATTGCTGACGTCCATGACTGACGGTAACCACTTAACAGCAGGTGGGCCGTGTGCTCACCTGCCTACAAAGGAAACAACAACAAAAAATTAAAATGTAAGCGAGTTCGAATTAGTACCACTACCCGGATGGGGTTCATACTTGTCAGCCCATGGACGTCCACTGCTGGACATAGGCCTCCCCCAAGCCTCGCCACAAAGACCTGTCCTGCGCTGCCTGCATCCAGCGGATCCCCGCGATCCTCAATAGATCGTCGGCCCATCTTGTGGGAGGCCTACCCACGCTACGTCTTCCAGTACGCGGTCGCCACTCAAGAACTTTCTGGCCCCAACGGCCATCCGTTCTGCGAGCAATGTGTCCTGCCGACTGCCACTTCAATGTCGCAATCCTTTGGGCTATGTTGGTTACCATGGTTTTCCTACGAATCTCCTCATTTCTGATTTGATCTAGCAGGGAAACTCCGAGCATAGCCCTCTCCATTGCTCTTTGGGTGACCTTGAGCCTTCTCATAAGTTTTTACCACCGAAGTATTGGTGGTAAGTGTAATACCAGCCTATTTCTGTCACGAATTAATTACTGACTCTATATATATTTATCGCAACAAATTAAATAAATAATTATGTAAGAACCATAAAAAGACAGGAAGTTTTTATTTATTGTACCTCATATCGGGACGAGTCGTAACTCATCCAGTGTTAAGTGACTATAGACATTATAATGAAGATACATAAAATCAAAGTCTCGATTGGATTGCATATATCCTATTCCACCCTTCAAACTGGAACGGATCACTATTTCGCGGCAGTAATTAGCAGTAGTAGATAGTAGGAAGGCACCCATTTCATTCAAAATACTTTACGAGGGTACGTTAAGAATTATGTTTCGGAAACCAAGTTAAAATGATAAAATGAATGCTCTTGTTCAAAATTAAATTTTGGTAAGAAATTAATTTTAATAGTACATAAATAATGCAATTAATAGAACCTAAGGCTAAACTAATGACAGGCGACATTATTTCTGAATTTCTCGACGTGCGAGTCTCTTTTTTTAGCCTTATCATGAAACATATAAAACAAACTTATAATTAATAAATATATTAATATATATTAGATTATTTAAATAATTGAATTTAGTATGTTTCCCCCCCCCCCTACCTATGCTGATAGCCTTGAGAGGCTATTTCAGCTTCACCCTAACATGTAGGTGAGCTCACGGGGCTCAAACCGGCAGTGTTGCTAACACCGGCCCTAGCAAGAGCAGTGCTTTGCAGAATCTTCCACCGGATCGGAAACGCGATCCACTGAGAAGATCCGGCGAGAAACTCAGTGGGCTGTGACTATGGGTTTACTCGTCGAGCCCTTCGTCGCAAGCGACGGGCTTGGCATGGACGGTGACCGGTACTTGAGGAACCTAAAAGTACCGTTAATGGACCGGGAGGATCCGTAATGACGTGTTTAGGGTGACGTCGACTGTTTAACATTCGGTCTACAAGATTAGGTATGAAAGCGTCAGTGCGACAACCCTTATAGTTAATGAAAGTGAAGACCAAGTTTGTAATTAGTGCCCCATGATAAGCGACCTCTGGGGGTTGTTTGTGTTGAGACAAACAAACGAGCGATAATTATATAGAGCTGCACTGTCTAGAATTAGTTTAAGAATAATGTTTCTTTTTGTCGTTCAACGGTCTAACAATATTGTTGTCTGTTACAAGTAACGCCATCTATCGTCCGATTGCTAAAACGCATATCGAAGCAACTACAAAACCTTTCGAATACTTTTTTATGTTTAAGGGATTACTGGTGGCCCGGAGGCCTTTCCAGTTCCACCAGGACAGGTGGGTGAGCAAGGGCTCACCCAGGAGGGGTGGGATTAGCTACCAGCTGCTCGAGCGCTTCCGAAGGACACCTAACAACTTTAGAATACTAGTCTAGAGTTTAGAACATTCTCGAATGTCCTAGCTCTATGGTGAATGTTCTGGATTTTTTTAAAGATAGTTGAAGCTATTGTAAAACCGTGGTACAGACGACGCTAAGGCAGTTTCTATTCAGATTAAATGTGAATTTCTACCTTAAGTGTCTATTTCTGATTATTATTATTTATGAATATGTATAGTCAATAGTTGAAACTGAGTCAATAAGAGAGTTTATACGTTGAAATTTTTTTAGTCAATTCCTTACCAATTTATGCGCGTAGGAAACATAACTTTCAGAACCCGAATTTTATTATTCAAATAAGCAAACATTTTAAAACTGTCATGGCTTTACCACCCATTCTGAATGTAGTTTCACTACTGACATAAGTCGTTAACAAAATTCAAGGCATGCTCCAATTCCCAATTTAATATGGCAATAAACATCAAATCATAAAAAAATATATAATAAATAGCATTACTGAGCACTACCCTCATATTACAATAAATAAATAAATAAATAAATATTTAATAACAATCACGCCACGTTAACTGGTCCCGTGATAAGTTCGTAAAGAACTTGTGTTACAGGTACCAGATAACGGATATAAATGTAAGATTTTTATTATACACATACGTATATTTAATAGACATTCATAACCCTGGAAAAGACATTTATATTTTTCATACAAATATCTTCCCTTGGCGGGATTCGAACCCGCGACCCCCTTGTGTAGTGACCATGTCACTTACCACTACACCAGACGGCCGTTACCGTACAATGTCATTAACAATGCTTAAATAATGTCGTAATTGTTGTAAAATTATTATTACCCAAATGATTAGATACCCGGTGCAATGACGTCACTCTGTCGATGTTCAAATCTCAGAAACAGATAAAGTATTTTCCTAAAAATAGACTAATATGTTCCGTACGTAACTAGTATTCATGAAGAAATAAAATCGTAAGTCAAAAAATGAACCGGCAAAATGTTATGGCGTAATCACTGATAGTAGAGCACATAGTAAGCCTTCAATAGGTAGATAACAATATCCTGCCTGCTTCAGCGGTGAAGTAGTAAGCCATTCCAGTTTTGAGCATAAAATAGTTCTAAGACGACACAGCAATTCAACTGATTCTGGTACCTCCAGCACAGCGGTATATACAGTATGTCATAAACAGTATGCATTTCAGAAAATCTAAAGACGTGGAAGAGTTGGGAAACTCCATTAAGAAAAGCATTAGGTCCTTAATACAGCCTAGTAGATCGATCGAAAGCGAATAGTGGATCAATTGTAGGCTATAATTATTACAATTACCCGATAAAGAAAAATCTTAAATCTTTTTACACTTTGCAAATTTAACAAAGAATAAAGCTCTTTTTGAGAAGAACACTCCACATTAACCATCTCCACGCTGGCATGTTTAACACTAATTTATAACTTAGAATCGATGCCAAGAAACCTTTTACAGAAATTTCCAACGATGGCCACTTTCAAACTAAAAACCTATCTACGTTCATATTCTATGACAAAGTATCGGACGGCGTTAATTAGCGAACTATGACAAAGGAAACAAAACTCCCCCACACCTCGTCTTCATTTTCAAAGTCCCTCATTAAAATCGAAGTGCCGTAGCTTTTACGCAACAAAATGTCGTGTCTCTTAAAAACGCTTTTCCCTTACGTTTAGCAAAGGGAAAGAAGGAAAAATACGTAGAAAACTTCGGACTCATCTCTTGATAATCAATTTTCAAATTAACTTTCAAAGTTAGGGAGGTAACAATCGTCAAATCCGGAATCTTGTTTTGATTTCAACATTGAGAATAGCTTACTTTCTGAAAAATGTACATGATTCGGTATATTTATACCACGAACTTATTAGTTACAAAAGATATTCTATTTTTTGTATGATGGTAATCTGTCTGATGATAAATGGATACCGTCGTTCACTGACATTTACAATGCCAAAGGTATAGTCAAGCCGATACTTAAGTTATATTCGAAAACTCAAATTTAAAAACGTCAGATACGTTTTCGAAAATAATGTAAGCCAGTAATGGCATCAAATTAAAATCTCAATCACATTGAACGTCTATTCTATAAGCTGAAAATGAAACTTGAAATAAATCTAAAAAGACGATTTCAAAATAAAAACAATAATATTATTTTCTTGTGGAATTAAAATCGAAGCGGAACGTAAACGTATTTTATATTCGAAAACAATGTTTCGTTACGTTGAATTGAATTTTGATATGTCTTCACCCGAAATCTGATTTAGTGAAAATAAATTTCAAAAATAAATCGGACCTCTCTACGAACGAATTGAAACAGCAGATTCTCGCAAAACTTGCTCGCATCAATAATGGATTAGTGCGGTATAAAATAACAGTAAAAAGCACAGACGGTACTTGAACGAATTCAATGTAACATAAACATCTAATGTTTGCTTTCAGAAAAATTAATTTTAGTAAACAGTTACTGAACTCTTGTCTTAGTATTTACGGAATATAGAAGCAGCTGAAAGTAGTATGTGCGGAATGTAGATCTTCACATCGACCTAAACCTAGTACCGATACTAGTAAGTATCTGAAGGAAGCGTCAGAACGCCACTTTGAAAAAGCGGCGCGACACAATAACCCCCTTATCGTAGCCACCGCTAGCTACATATCGGACCCAGGCGACAGCGCAAACCAAAGCGGCCATCGCCCAAAACATGGCTTGTCGGAACCTCCAGATCCACTCTCGGTGCTTTTAGGCTCTTCAGGCACCGGTCACCGTCCTCGACGAACTCGGCGGTACCTACCCGTGCAGACTCACAAGAGGTTCTACCACCAGTAACAATGATGTACTACCCGTTAATGTCAGTTGGTGATCATAGTAAGCTGGTACGATAGTCGGAAAACGATCCCACCCATTAACGGTGATTCTCTTTGTCACTTTTTACGACACTTACTAGAAGAAATGGGCACCACACAGCTACTGATACTGAAAACCGAACTTATCTGGAAAGATACGATTCATGCAAATAAAGTAATGTAAAGTCATACTATCGTTTTTATTTTATCGTGGTTACTGGAGCCCATAGACATCTACAACGTAAATGCGCCACCCACCTTGAGATATAAGTTCTAGGGTCTCGGGTACAGCTTTAACGGCTGCCCCACCCTTCAAACCTAAACGTATTACTGCTTCACGGCAGAAATAGGCAGGGTGGTGGTACCTACCCGCGCGGACTCACAAGAGGTCCTACCACGAATTCGACGAAGTTTCGTGACGAAAACTTCAACATAATTTTACAAAATGTATCAATCTGTGCAACACCGCTTGGTACATCCAAGCTGACCCGAAGATTAATTTTAAAATATTTAATTAAATATTGAGGCCTCGTATCGCTCGTAATTTTGCTTTAATTTTAATTAAGGACGGCTCGCTGCCCGCAACAGATGTCCGAAAGCGACCTATTGCAACCTAATTATACGGAGTAGTCTTCGTCAAATGATCGAAATTCGACCATAATCACTAGTACCTCAAGGATGTAGTTTCTTTTATTCTTTTCTTTCTATTATAAAATAATATAAAAAATAAATAAATAAAAACATTTTACTTAATAAAGTAAATTGAATATCATCAATGTGTAGTTGTAATCAAAAAGATGTCCTCAAAAACTATTGGTCAGATATAGTTGAAATTTTGGAATAAAAAAACTCCTTAAAATCTATTTTTGAAACAGGCATATAATTCATCAAAATCATTTCACCTAGAAAAAGTTCTCTTATAACATATAACATAAAAAACAATCGGATTGATGGTCGACCTTTTTTTTTAAATCTGGTAGTAAAGAATCAGATAAGTTCTAACTTTTTTTATTGAGAAAACTAAGCTTGCAGTCTACAAAGATACTAAATAAAACGAAGAAAGCCGCTTGAAAACCAGTACATAAGTGTTTTTTCTTTGCCTATTCAAATCATGGTGTTTGATAATAAAAGAATTGTGTAATCTTGCGTCATCAATGAAAAATTTGTTTTTTACTTATTCTGGAAAATGCTTCAGTTACATTTTTTTATAATACGAACCCACAAGTCGCGCAAAATCATAACGCTCTAGATGCCTACTGCAATCAGCAGCCGCGTCACAGAATTCGATCACAGACTTCTTGTTCAACAGAAATGCGCCGTTCGCATATTATCTGACAATCACACGAGTAATTTAAATACAGTCGAACTGAAATAAATGAAAGCGATAAATAAAGTCGCGGACTCTCCACGTGGGAATTGCACAAAAATAAATAAATATTGCCACACTTTTTATGGGTTTTGCCTGTTTCGATTCTTTTCAATGGAGCAAGCGCGAATCCCGAACCGATATTTAAAATGAAAATCGTTTTAAAGTATTTGCTATTAATTATTACGTGGCGTCCAAAATGAGAGAAGGTGGTCAATTTGTCGCAGAATTTACTTCAACGATTTGCACTTAGCTAGAAACTTCAAGTCTTTAAGGTAGAAAATTGACATGCACTAGTGGTCCCGCAGTAGTCGAAATTCGACTTTAATCAATGGAAATTTTATGTTTAAACATTAATAAGGTTCTATTGTCAAATACTATTATACGTATATAATATAATCACAGATTTCGCCAAAACTACACTATACATAAATAATAACAAAGACAAACAATAATCATCTATTCTCAAATTGACCACAAGCTTTAAACACTAACAAAAGTTTGACAATTGACAATAAACAAAGAGTATATATATATATATATATATATATATATGTGTCGTGTCAAATACATGGTAGTGTGTGTGATGTTTTCTTTATTGATTTAATATATATTTTATGCATTATTTAAAAAAAAATTGCATTGTGCACTTCTTCTCTATATTATCTATAAGTGTGGAAAATTTCATGCTCCTCCGTCCGCGCAATTTTCGTAAAAAGGGAAACAAAGTTTTTGCTTCACGTATTAATAATATAGATATTAAAATATACATTTTTAATATCTCGATGTTGCTAACAATTTATAATTGAATTATACTTTTGCTTAGATTGGTACATGCTTTCACAATAGTCTGGTTTCATGGGATTAAAGGAGTCATGAATTATAAGTGAAAGAACCGGAACATACAATATCTTTACGGTAAATGTAGTAATTTGTCCTTCTTCAAATGAGGCTTGTGGGGAGTACCTAAAGGTAGGTAGCAGGTTGGCTCTGCCCCTGGCATTGCTGATGTCCAAGGGCGACGGTAACTACTCATCATCAGGTGGACCGTACGCTCGTCTGCTTACAAGGGCTATTTTTTTTTTGTCAATAAGATCACCAATCCTTGCGGCTCTATGTACCTTATTAGGTACCTAATTATAATTTTTAAATTCCAGAGAGTTGGGTTTGATTTCTAACATAATATTTGAGCGAAAATCGTTTGTAAAAAAATACTAAATACATACACACATAGTTTAGAGTGTTTACGAACGCATCAAGTATTTTAAATAGCAAACAAACTAATGAAACAAGATAAAAGAGATAATTTAAACAAATTATTTTGTTTCATTGATGTATTGGAAATAATATTTATCGTATTGAGTAAATAAATAAAAATGCTGAATGTGTACATAATCATATTTCTTTAAGACGGACCCGAGTATTTAAAGTGCTACGAGATTCATGTATATTTTTGCTTTGATGGATGGACGAGCTCACGGCCCACCTGATGTTAAGTGGTTACCGGAGCTCACCCACCTTGAGATATGGGTTCTAAGGTCTCAGTATAGTTACAACGGCTGCCCCACCCTTCAAACCGAAATGCATTACTGCTTCACGTCAGAAATAGGCAGGTCCGTTGTACCTACCCGTGCGGACTCACGACCTATAAATTTGGAAAATATAGAATTATTTGTTGATACGTGAGAATACGTTAGCCTGTTTATGTTTATAGTTTTGTAAACAGCAATGTCGCAGTGCAGTTTGCAAAGTTTTTCATGGCTCCTTAAAGAATTATTACGGCAAGTTTCGCAGGAAACCCGCTGAGTGCTATAATGTTAATGTCTCTAGATTTTTCTTATTTTTATTTTACAGAGCATAGCTGCACTAGGTATACTTTCTAAAAATGATAACTTTAATGTTTAAATCGGCAATGAAGACTAACTATTTATTTGATGAAGATGTCTATAACAATTGACATAAGACATATCAGAGATACTTTTGTTAATACGCTTTTATTAGCTTCAGACGTATTAATGTATGTAACGGAATCTTTGAACATGATTTTGACCCCCTTCAAAACGTCGGATTAACTCGAAATTTGGCATACTTATTAAAGACTGATGACAATTCAATATTTAAAAAAAAATTGAAATTCAACTAAAAAATTAAAAGTAAATAATAGTTTAAAAAAACTAAAAAAATACGCTTTTATAGAAAATCCAACTAAAAAATAGAAAATAAATTTTAACAAATTTGAATTAAAAATAGTCTAAGTAAAAATGATTTTATTGTTAACTAGCGACCCGCCCTCGCTTCGCTTCGGAAACATTAAAACACACATGAAACCAAAAAAAAAAAAAAAATTTTTAAAAAAGTAGCCTATGTTCATCAGGGACAATGTCGGCTTCTAATGGAAAAAGAATTTTTCAAATCGGTCCAGTAGTTTCGGAGCCTATTCGAAACAAACAAACAAACAAATCTTTCCTCTTTATAATATTAGTATAGATATAGATATAGAAAAGCGTGGGGTGCTTTTCAGGATATTATCAAAATAACCCTTCTACTCATATCTGTTCATAAAATATTTATAACTACTGATATAACATGCAGCCCACGCTTTTTTTACAATAAAATATTTTTTTGTTTTTTTTAACTATTATTTATTTTTATTTTAATCTTTTACTAATTAAACAAATTTTAATGTATTTTCTGTTTTATTTACGATCAATTTTTTTTGCGTTGTTCATAAAAAAAAAATATTCACATAGTATTTTACTAGCCATTTTTAACCTTAGCGAACAAAGAATAAGAGAAAACCATTTGAACAATACATTAAGTAGCGTATGAATTCTAGACTATTACGTACATGCTATTATATCCGACCAGAAAGTTTATTGTTAAGAAAATGGACTTGCGTTTTTCAGCAAGTTTTTAAACAAATCGCCATGCTCCCATCTAACGAGCTGCCCCATATGGTTCTAAGCGAGCACTCGAGAATTGCGGCCAACCTTTTATATTTCGCTAATAGCTTGGGTTTTGAGCTCGGCATGGATGAGATTATGCTCAGATGTAGGGTGCCTGATGACCCGGTTGAATTCTCTTGGAATTTGCTTACGAATCTTCGATACGTTTTGAACCACTAACTACTAAATAAAATAAATTAAAAATACCTATAAAAAATAATTTCAATGTTCGTTTGCAGAAGACTTCGTGCTTTCATGTTTGAACACGAAAAGTCGATTTCAAACTAATTATCCAGTTCTTGTGTAGTGTTTGCTAATAAATGTTTTTTATTAAAAGAAATGTTTTTTATTTTTTTATTTTAGACTATTTTATTCAGCCCTAGTGATGTCTAAGCACACATCACAGCGTCGATCTCGTAATAATAAGAAATAATTAGAGTGAAGCAATCAAGGTCATCTGTGTGCTTAGTGCGAGTTTTTTAACAAAATTAAACGTTCTCGATAGCGTAAAAGTTAACTAAAATAGTATGGTATGGAGTTGGAACTGTTATAGCGGGATTCGCTACGTAGATTTTAAAAAATGAAATACGAAGTTATGGAGGTCCGACGACAGTCACGCGCACTGATTTAGGAGGATAGGAGAAGACTTGACCGCTCGGGTCGAGAGATTGAATCAGACTTGACCGCTCGGGTCGAAAGATTGTACAAGACTGTCCGTTTGCGGGGCGGACGGAACAGGAGAGCTCGGGTATGCTGATTGTACAGCTTGGTTAGGGCTGTCAGCCAAATAGTGTTCGTACTAGGGTTATAACACCTCCCCCCATGGGAAAATAAACTTAGGGGCTTGATCCTCTAAGTTTATTGATTTGGAAATGATGCAGTGGATCTGGAAGAGGGTTTAGTAGATTTGGTAGGGGATGCTATTATTATAGGGGTTGATGAAGAGAAGGCGAGGATGCCGTGGTTCTAGAGGTTACGGCGAGTCTTGGGTGACGGAGTATCTAGTGCTCCTGGATTAGGAATGGGTTGTTCTGGATTGTTTACGATGATCATTGGGATCTCTGTGCGATCGTGAGCGTCGTTGGGCTTATTTATTTTATAATAGCGATACAGTTTACATAAAGATACAATAATTATGATTAGAATTAGAAATAACACAAAGGAGGAATAATGTGCGCCATATTTTGTAAAATGATTAGGGTGTTCAATTATTTTATCTAGTTCTGGAATTAAATTTGAATTGTTTTCTAATAGATGGTTAAGTAAGTTAAGGTCAAGTTGGTTTAGTTTAATGTGGGGCACGTTATTCTCGGCTTCTTTGAATTTAGCAAAGTTACAACATGAATCGTTTAATATGTTAAAATCTAGCTTAATAGTAGGATGACTTATATTAAGGACATTAGAATTGGGAAATAGTCGGGTATCTTTACAGAAACCTTTACATGTTATCGGGATAGTTACGATTCCCGTGCCTGATATAATATAGTCTCTTATCTCTAGGTTCTTACAATCGATTGACAGTTTACTTGGTTTGGATTGAACAAATATCCATTTATTGTTGTTGAGTGGTTCCCATACATCTATGATTCCGTGGATAAATTTAGTTTTACATAGAGTTGGCAAGGTGGTAATGGCTTTAGAAACTAATTCGCTTTCACAGGATGGGTTGGCGTTTGTAGAGAGAATTTTTACAATGTTGCAAATGTAGTATACATAATTGATTGATTTACATTGGCTTAGGGATCTTAAATTACTATATCGGGTTTTGTCCTTACTTATAACTAGGTACTTCTCATTCGGAATTACGGTGCTGAAGGAGTTTATGTTTGTAGCGTTATGAGGTACAGGTAATGGGATACAGAGGTATACATTGAATTCTTGAGGTTCTACCAACGGAATTTGTAAAACGAACATGATCTTATCATTAAAGAAATAACTTATAACATTAGAAATTTTCATTAAAGTATGTATGTGTTTTAAACCGAGACTCGTGGCTAATTCTAAGTCGCTAGGTAAGTGTCGGTGATTCTCGACAAGTTCTTGGTGTAATTGGTACGGCGTTAGAATAGATGGGTGTATAATATTTAATTTACTAAAAAGAATGGAATTTGTAATATCTTCCAATTGGAAGGACAAACATAAGAGGGCAGTTTCTAGATTGCTAAATACGATATTGAATTGGGAACTGATTAATATATTACTAGATGTTCGCGATAAGTTTCTCAATTGAGTGGAAAGCTTTTCGATAGCCACGTTGAGTTTTTCTTCATTTTCTTTTATGACATTGAAAGTTTCATTGAACGTTTGTATAGTTGATTTGGTTACAAGAATTTGTTCCTTAGTTAATGAAGCTAGCCTCTTTTGTTCGTTTTGGATATCATTTATGGCGTTTTCATATTTCAAAGCATCATCTTCGTCCAGGGTACCGAAAATTGATTTCATTGCTATGCCGATGCCGCTTATCCAAGCGCGCTTTGCTCTATTATTCATTAGATGTGATATAGAAGAATATTCTTTCAAAAGGTCTAAGTAACGAGTTTGTAAGGGGTGGATCATACTTTGGCATTCTGAATTGTTAGTTTGTCTGATTTGCCTGCAGAGGGTTTTTACTGTTTCAAGTGTTTGAAATATGTTTTCGACATAGGGTTTAATTCGGGATATGTCTACAGGAATTAGTACATTTAAGTGACCATTTGCTAGTTTTGTTTTTCCGACGTGATGGAAATATATACCTGGACTGGAAGAGATCTGAGTAACGATTTGCGGAGTTGTGCAACTTGATGCTCTGGAAATGGACGATTTGTGTTTATAGATTTAGAGATTAATTTATGTTTTAGTAACGACGCAGCGGTGCTTAATTAATTAAGGGATTAGTAGGAAATAGTATGACATAGTAAAAGTCGTACGAGTTAGTAAGAGATGATAAAAATGTAACTGGTTAACTAAATTAATTAAAATTGAGTAAATATAGCTTACGACTAATATAGTAAACATGAGTAATGTAAATAGTAAAAATAATGTAAATTATAATTTTTTTTTTGAACTAATTGCTAGGAGTGGCACTTGCCAGTTTTATTTCGTCAAAATGGTGCCTCACATGTTTTCTGTTTATTAATAGAGTGACATTGTTGTTGTTGTGAACTTGAATCACTTTATATGGGCCTTTCCATATTGGCGAGAGGGCTTTTCGGAGTCTTAAATGGTTTTTTAGATAAACGAAGTCTCCAACCTTATATTTTATAGGACGAGTTTTGTTATCATAGTAGGATTTTGATCTGTCTTTGGATTTGTCGATGTTTTCGGCTGCTTTGGCCCAAGATTGCTTGAGACGATGTTGGAGCATTCTGACGTAGTCAGGGTAAGTAGTAAGGTCTTGTTTATAAATGGAGTCAGGAATAAATGCCTTGTGGCCGAATAATAATTCGTATGGGGAGAAGTTGGTAGTGGAGTGAATGGCCGTATTATAGCTTAGCATTGCTGTGTAAACATATCGGGGCCAGTCATCTTGGTTGTCGTTCACAAATGATTTTAGGTACTCTTTGAGTGTGGAATGGCTTCTCTCTAAAGCTCCTTGGGATTGGGGATGGTATGGCGTTGACCAAAGGTTTTTTATTTTCAGGAAGGAACAAGTGCTTTTGAAAAGGTCTGAAGTGAAGTTAGTGCCTTGGTCGGTGAAGATAGTATTAGGTATTCCGAAAAGGGATATGAAGTGGATCAAACAGTCTGTAGTTTCTTCAGCTGATACACTACGCAATGGGTAAGCTGCTGAATATTTAGTAAGGTCGTCTTGGAGTGTCATGACATATTTGAGTTTCGCTGTTCCTGATTCGGGTAAGGGTCCGACGATATCGAGTGAGACTCTTTGAAAAGGGCTAGTGGAAGTAGTAGTGATCTGCATCGGTGCTCGATTGCACCTTCTAAGGGCTTTGTTTTCTTGACATAGGGTACAATTTTTGATATAATTTTCGACATCGGATTTTATTCCCTTCCAATAGTATTTTTCTTTTATTCTGCTTAACATTCGGTTACCGCCTAAATGGCCAGCTATAGGAATATCGTGGTTTTCTTTTAGTATTTTCTTAATTTCACTAAGCGAGGGATATATGATGCTGTTATGATATATGTTAACGATTATGTTCGTGTTGTGGAATACGTATACTAGGATATTGTAGATTTTGGCGAATGAGTGTGACTCGAAAGGGTTTTTGAAGTCTGGGATAGCAATTTCAGTTATAGGAGGATTCAGTGTTATTAAATGATTTCTAGTCGTTTTGAGAGTTTGAAATATTTCGGGATAGGAACAATCGTCGAAGTGGTGTACTTTGACGAACATGAGGTATGTTACTTTGTTGCCGAAAGGGACCTCTTCGAAGGAGTACAGTTGTTTTTCACGGTATAGTGTTTCGTCGGGATTGGAAAGGGTTTCCATTATTTCAGGAACGTAGGGGTTGGATTCATCCATGTCTATTGATGTCGGGACTAGTATCGTCTGGCAATGAGTTTTTAAGAGGTTCTGGTTTTGGTCAATAACTTTAGTGTTGAATGTCGTATTCTTGTTAATCTCTTTTAAGAATTTGGAATAGTCGTCTTCTAGGATGTTGTCGGGGTTCGAGTTTGGGCTTTGTGGAGTCAGTGGGGTTGCTGTAGTGGGCAACGGTTCATGATCAATAGGATTTGGAATGTCATTAGAGTTAGTAGGATTGGTAGGATTGGCAGATTCAGGGGATTCAGCGGATTTAGATTGAAGTAGCATGTCATTGTCTTGTTCTAGTAGGTCGATACAGGGTAGTTCGTTACTGTCTTGGTCGGAAATAGCAGGAAGATTCACGGTAAGGTCCTCTAGCGTGATAGGACTGAATGGTAAGTCGTCATGATTTTCGTCAGGAGACAGAGGTTCTGGATTCAGAGTTTCATCAATGGATTCAGAGGGAATTATTGGATTCACGGGATATCGAGAAAGAGCGTCGGCTGCTGAATTAAGTTTGCCTTTGCGGTAAATGATTTCGTAGTCGAACTCTTCGAGTTTAAGACGCCAGCGTTGCATTTTACTGCTTGGGTCTTTGTGGTTGAATAGCCACTTTAGTGGTCTATGGTCAGTAATGATTTGGAATTTTCTGCCATAGAGGTATGGCCTAAAGGTTTTGCATCCGAACAATATTGCTAGTAATTCTTTTTCCGTGGTGCTGTAATGGACTTCGCTTCGGTTAAGTGTTCGAGAGGCGAACGCGATGGGTCTGTCTTTTCCGACAGGTCCTTGAGATAGTACGGATCCGACGGCATGATTTGATGCGTCACAGGTTAGAAGGAAAGGTTGGGAGAAATCGGGATAGGCGAGCACAGGGGCAGTAGTGAGTTTTTGTTTTAGGAGATCGAATGATATTTGTTGTTGGTTCTCCCAATTGAATGGAGTTTCTTTCTTTAGTAAGGAGGTAAGGGGTTTGGCAATTTTTGAAAAGTCGGGGATGAACCGGCGATAGTAGGAAACGAGACCAAGAAAGGATTTAATGTCTTTGGGATTAGAAGGCGTAGGGAATTCAACGACTGCTTTTATTTTATCTGGGTTAGGTTTGACTCCGTCAGTGGAGATTATGTGTCCCAAGTAAGCGACTTCTCGTCGTAGGAATTCGCACTTGTCAGGTTGTAGTTTGAGGTTGAAGTTTCTGAGTCTCTGAAAGATCTCAGCGAGGTTTAGAATTTGAGTTTTTAAGTCAGAGGAATAGCAGACGATGTCATCTAAATACACGAAACAGCGTAGACCTTGTAAACCGGATAGAGCCGTGTTCATTAGACGTTGGAAGGTAGAAGGGGCGTTTTTGAGTCCGAAGCTCATGCGGGCAAATTGGAAGTGACCTTGAGGGACGCTGAAGGCTGTTTTTTCAGGTTGGTTTACGAGAATTTGATGGAATCCGGAGGCTAAGTCTAAAGTGGAGAAGTATGTGCTTTTTCCTAATTGGTCTAGGATTTCTGTGATTTGGGGAATGGGATAGGTATCTCCAATAGTTATGTCATTTAGTTTTCTATAGTCTATAACTATACGCCACTTTTGTTGGCCTGATGCATCGAGTTTCTTTGGTACAACCCAAATAGGTGAGGACCAAGGGGATATTGAAGGTTCTATTATGCCTTTGTTTTTACGAGGCAGTTAGCTACTAAGAGATCGTCGGAGATGTTTTGATCTAGGATAAGGCCTTCTTTTAGTTCTGGGTTGGAAATGGAACATTCTACGACGACTTCGGATCTGGCAGGTATAATGAGGGTTGGTTCATGAAATTGGAGTTTGAAGCTTAGGTCGCCAAGGGTGAGTATTTCTTTAGAGTAATCAATTTGGGAATTGAATGCGGAGAGGAAGTCGTTGCCTATTATTCCGTCATAAGGGAAATCTAGGTCTGGGATTAAATGGAACCGGTGTTGGGCTGATAGGATGTTGATTAGGATGTGGCCTAGGGAGTGTATTACATTCTCCGATGACCCTAAACCGTTGAACGCGATTACTTCTTTTGTAATTTTTGGCATTTTTTGAATAGACGTTGCCTTTATGAGACTGATTGATGCGCCACTGTCTATGAGTAGCTTGAACGGAACAGAGGATAGAGTCGTTTTTGTTTCGATGAATGGTAAGTGTTGTTTAGCAGGATTAGTAGTAATGTTGTATGTTTGCAGAATGGATTCAGTGTTTTGTTTTGAATTCGATTGTTTAGGTTTAGTAGATACAGTGGATTTTTGATTCATTGAATCAGATACAGAGGATACAGAGGATACAGTGAGTTTATATTGATTCGGCGAATCGGATACAGAGGATACAGAGGATACAGCGATTTTGTTTTGATTCGGCGAATCGGATACAGAGGATACAGCGATTTTGTTTTGATGCAGTGAGTTAGATACAGAGGATACAGTGAGTTTCTTTTGATACAGCGGGATTGTTTTTGAATTATTGGTGTCGTTTTGATTTGGCACGAGAGAGTGTCTTGATGCTGGACTCTCGTGACACCGGCGGGAGTCCATTATGCGTTTAAATTTTCTTGTTTTGGAATTTCGTTATAGTCTACCGTGTCATATCCGTTTTGTTCGGTAATTAGATTAACCTTCCTAAATTGATTAGGTGCTTGGTAGGAAGTGGAAGGACCAGGGATGGACTGGTTTTTGAATTTGTTATTATACTCTCTCTTTCTACAGTTCTCGATTGTGTGACCCGGATTTTTGCAGTAACGACACACTAAATTGGAATTGGTATTTTGTGGATTGTAACGCGGAGTCTGAGTGTTGTTGTATTGATTACGGTTTTCGCGAGACATGTTAGGATTATTTGATATTATTCTTCGCGGGCGTACGTGATCTATGGGCGCATTGCGTCTATACAGAGTTTGTTGAATTTTCTCTTCGGATATAGCAAAGTTAATCGCTTCGTTCAGCGTACGGGGTGACTTACACCTAATGATGTTTGATATTCTCGGGTGTAGTCCCATTAGAAAGTGGTGAAGGGCTAACTCCTCCATCATTGCGACGCGGCCATGAATTTCTTTATTCTTTGTAGTGTTGAGCGAGATTTCCGTAAGAAGTTGAGATAACAGAGTTTCGATTTTAAGCGCATATTGACTAATGTTTTCGTTTATCTGTTGCTTACTTTCCTGTAATTCTGTTAGTAAGTAGGAGTAATGCTTCCGTTCACTAAATTGTGTTTTAAGAAATGTTTTTAATTGTTCCCAGTTATTGAATTCCTTAATGGAGCATGCGATTTCAGCTCGACCTTGCAGTTGACATAGAATGTATTTGAAAACAATTGGTTTTTGAATTTTATTCGCGAGCTCGTAGGCATTGTTGCAATTTATTAAAAATGAATTAAGAGTTTCCTTACTCCCATCGTATGGTTTAATGAATTTTAAAAGTATGCTTAGGTCTAGTTGCATTTGTGAGGACTTTTTGATTTTTTCTTTTTCGAATGAGTCAAGAGGCCTATCGTCTTCTGATTCAGAAGGTAGATCAACTTGGAGAGGAAGCGACAAAGTTTCTTTCGGTACCTTGGAGTCCGATGGCATTGTAACAAATTTATTAAAGTTTTAAAATAGAAATAGAATTTGAATTAGCATGTAGAAAATATAACAATAGGTTTGGTTGAAACGATTAAGAACAAGGGTTGATTGTTTTGCTTTGAAATTATTGTCGGAAGTACTGCGGCGAAATCTTGATACGATTTGTTTATATTATAATGTTAGAACAAAGAACGGCTTACTGTAACAATGTTGCGCAGGCGACGAATATTGTAGCTCGAAGTCTCAGCATTCCGGTGATAAGGCGATTGAGGCTCGGCTCGGGTTGACAGGAAACGGCCTGGTTGATGCTTGATTTTTTTCGGAATGTGATGATGATGAGGAATTCTTCTTTCGGGATACGATGCTTTTTCTTTCAGGATACAGTGGTGTTTTCTTGTTTTAGGATACAGTGGTTGATTCTTCCGTCAGGACACAGTGGGTTTTTTCTTTCAGGATACAGTGATTAGTCTTCTTTCAGGATACAGTGATTTTTCTTCTTTGATTCAGTGGATATAGTATGTGGATACAGTGGTTGAGTCTTCTTTCAGGATACAGTGGTTGAGTCTTCTTTCAGGATACAGTGGTTGAGTCTTCTTTCAGGATACAGTGGTTGAGTCTTCTTTCAGGATACAGTGGTTGAGTCTTCTTTCAGGATACAGTGGTTGAGTCTTCTTGGATTCAGTGGATGTAGTATGGCGCGGACTGGTTCTGGACAGACTTAGTGATTTCTTTCTTGTTTTCTTCAGGATACGGCGATGAGCTTTTCGAGTAGACGGAGACGATCCGAGGACCCGTGTTTTGGATCCCTTAACGCTGCCACCAAAATGTTATAGCGGGATTCGCTACGTAGATTTTAAAAAATGAAATACGAAGTTATGGAGGTCCGACGACAGTCACGCGCACTGATTTAGGAGGATAGGAGAAGACTTGACCGCTCGGGTCGAGAGATTGAATCAGACTTGACCGCTCGGGTCGAAAGATTGTACAAGACTGTCCGTTTGCGGGGCGGACGGAACAGGAGAGCTCGGGTATGCTGATTGTACAGCTTGGTTAGGGCTGTCAGCCAAATAGTGTTCGTACTAGGGTTATAACAGAACGTTTGCCTACACTTGCCGCAATGGGCGCTGTTCCACTAAGCACACTAGCACCAAAAACAAGGATGTACTGTACTGTTTTCGTAACACAAAATGTTGCTAAAAGTGGGTATCGAACCACGATCCTCAACCCATAGCCGGGGGCGTTAATTACTGCGCCACTGAGTCAGTCAAATATTATTTAAGATAGGTTTTTAGACCGTATACCGTATGCCAATAGCTATGTTAATTTTCAACTCAAATTCGATAAACGATCATTGAAAGCGCACACGGTCAAAATACCTGCCAACAGTTTCTGCTTACGTTTGGGATTTCTTTGAATTCGCGCCTTCACAGCTTTTATCACTGCTGGAGTCCTAACAGACCGAGGGCGACCACTTCTTGACCTGTCATCTACACTAGAGTCTTTATTGTATCGTTTGATGGTACGATAAACGAATCTTTTGGTTATATTCAAATTTTTCAGTATGTTAAAAATTTGAATTGGCGCGTAACCGCAACGATGCAACGCAATAACTGCAACACGGTCTTCTTTAAGCGTCCACTCCATATTTAAAAATGAGTAAAATTCTAAAAGTATACATTTTTATTTTCATGAACAATTCGAAATTCGAATTCAATAAACTTTTTTGTGGCCAGCATTCTAAAAGAAAAGTTTTTACTGTGTGACAATACTTATGACCTGACTAGTTATATATGTTTATATTGTATACGTTCAATTGAATTTCAAAAATATAACTATGCAAATAAGGTTTAAAATAAAACAACAGTGTGTCGATTTACTCTCGGTAAAAAACAAACAAAACGTAGTTTTTATACATTCGTCGTTATGGAATGTTCACAATCTATCTCTATTTTGACAGGCATAAGTTATTGGAACAATCGGATACTGAAATGGGACTTACGTTTTGGGACAATTGTTTTGCGATGTGCCGTTGTTATATTAGTGACGTATTTCAAATTGCAATAGGTCGTTATTTGCATGAATCCGACTTTGCTGCAAAAACAGTTTCGTACTGATATTTACATTATTTTTTATTTTTTTATTGCTAGATGGGTGGACAAGCTCATAGATCACCTGGTGTTAAGTGGTTACTGGAGCCCATAGACATCTACAACGTAAATGCGCCACCTACCTTGAGATATGAGTTCTAAGGTCTCAGTTTTTATTTATTTTTTATTGCTTAGATGGGTGGACGAGCTCACAGCTCACCTGTTGTTAAGGGGTTACTAGAGCCCATAGACATCTACGACGTAAATGCGCCACCCACCTTGAGATATAAGTTCTAAGGTCTCAAGTATAGTTACAACGGCTGCCCCACCCTACAAACCGAAACGCGTTACTGCTTCACGCCAGAAATCGGCAGGATGGTGGTACCTACCCGTGCGGACTCACAAATCACAACTTGCCCTTACTTCTTCATCATGATCACCAACCCACAATTTTCTACCCGTGGAGTTAAGCTTTTAATGAACGCTAATTTATTTCATGATTTTTCGTACAGCATAATGCTTTTCCAGAGCAGTCTTTTGAAGTACGTAATAAACTATATATTAATAATTTTGAAATTTGTCGTCACAAATGCTAGTCAACCTTCGTTCACGCTTAAAGATAAAAAGCTAAGATTACGTATCATATAAAAATAAATCTATTATAATAATTAAAACGAACAGAAGTAATTACTGGGAAATTACGAACGTTCACACACACATGCTTAAGCAGTAATTACCATGAATAATATTGAAAATAAAAATAGCCAGTATGAAGAAAAAAAACAACATTATAATTAAGATTTAAGTTGCTTGCATTCAAAATCACAAAAATAGCTCGACTTTAATTCTTGAATTCAAGAAGGATAAATTTAGAATAAAACGAATCGAATACAACAACAATTGTTTGAGGTGCCCCTCCACGGTGTTTCCCGAGCGCTATGACATGTCCTTCTTCAAACGTGGCTTGTGGAGAGTATTAACCGGTAGGCAGCGGCTCGGCTCTGCCTCTGGCATTGCTGAAGTCCATGGACGACGGTAACCACTCACCATCATGTGGGCCGTGTGCTCGTCTGCCTACAAGGGCAATAAAAAAAAAAGTGTGTGTGTCCGCTCCGACGCACGACTGGAGTTTACTCCTCAAGAACGATTATAAAATAAAATAAAATAATGAGAGAAACGCGCGATCAGTACGAGGCTTTGTGGCGGACTGCCGGCGCAGCAGCCCGGCGTCACCTGCGATAACGCGGCCGCGCGTTGGCTCCTGATTGGCGCGCGCACGCATCACGCAATCAGGAGCCAATCAGGCGCATAACGCATTTCGTGTGACATGCTAGTACGATTTTGATTGGCGCGCGCACGCATCACGCAATCAGGAGCCAATCAGGCGCATAACGCATTTCGTGTGACATGCTAGTACGATTTTGATTGGCGCGCGCACGCATCACGCAATCAGGAGCCAATCAGGCGCATAACGCATTTCGTGTGACATGCTAGTACGATTTTGGTCCCCATAATTTTCATACCCCGGGCCTATATATGTAAATCGATTCTAAAGGAGTAAACTCCAAAAAGGTTTACTTAAAAAAATGCAGTACTTACAAATCCTTGTGGCCTTAAAGTAAATAACAAAAAACCGATTCCATAGCATTAATAAGAGGGCCACTTTATCGCACCTCGCAGAAGCGGTGCCCCTGGTAATATCTGAAAAAAAATATTTTCAACGGCCATTAGCGTCTTTCGTTACGAGTCACGCTTGAAGGCAGTACGTGATCTGAATTACCGATTACAACCCTTTTTCATAAGGGCCTGTACACAAGGGAGTGTCATTATCGGTGCTGCAGAACGGTGGGAGGCTCGTCGACTGTACAGATACATATCTGACGTACCATGCTTTGTTCAATTTATTTACGTGTACACATGGATTAAATCGGGATTAGCAAATTTTAGTAAATTTATTTTTATTTACAATCATCATATCTTTGCCCTTCTCCCAGTCACCTGGGGTCAGCGCTACATGTTTTCACCTTCCATACCATTTCTTCGCTCACTCGCCTCTTACACATATCGTCTTTTACACAATCCATTAATTTTTCATAGGTCTACCTCTTCCTCTAAAGCCTTCCACATTCCTAGTTAAAGCTCTTTTAACAAGCTCATTGTCATTTCATCTCGTCACATGTCCATACCATCCGAAACGCGCAACTCTCAACTTCTCTGTCACAGGTGCCACTTTCAGACTTCCTCTAACATATTCATTTCGTATTCTATCTATCCATTCTCGTTACTCCACACATCCATCGCAACATTCGCATCTCTGCTGCATGCACCTTTCATTTTAGTTACAATAATTAAATAAATTTAATTTACAAATATTATTAGATCTCTCTTATTTCCGTGTACATTTGTAATTGTCTATAAGTCTTCGTCAGCACAACGATGTTTCTTTTCTTCGTTTAGAATTTGAACCTTGCCTTTCTCAAAACTCGAAGCTGTTGTGTTGCGAACGAGCGCTTTTTTTAAATACATTATTTATATTTAATTTGAGAAAAAAAAGAGCTAACACTTTCGTTACCTCCATACTGTTTAGAGGTCATTACTAGAAGACCTTCAAGCCAAGCATTTTCATTTACGTTAAAATTGTGTTTTTATTTAATTAAACAAAGTTTTTGATCATTAAAAACTAAAATTTACAGAAATAATTCATTCAAAACTACACATTGGATGAAAGTTGAAAGTGTGATTTAGATTTGCGCTCCCCGGGGCGTTAGATGTTTAGACATTACGTGGCTTCCAGTATACTATTACGTAATTCATCATTCTGCCATTTGATATTGAGAATACAGTAGCTTTGAGTACTTTGACACGACACTTCTAAGTATATTATAATGTCATGAAACGAAGTTACGCATTATAAACGAATGAAACTTCCCGACAACTCGCTACACACCTCCAGGCTTACGCTTGAGTACTTTAAAACACAACAAATCTTTATGAAACAACGTATGGTATTTTGTATTATGATTCGTCTTACACGTTCAGTGTATCCAAGTAGGTTAAAGTTCGGAAGTCATTCTTTATTAATACATTTTAAATGGTTTGTGGCCTGAAACTTGTTTTTTTTTTTTGGAATGGGGAGATTTTTGGCATTTGCAATTATATCCAACAACAATAAGGGTTAACGAGCACAGAGACTCAACGGGGAGCTGCTTTACCAAGATATATGTGATGGAAAAATGGTCTTGGCATTTCATAAACATACAAACAAATATAAGTCCCTTTATCTATATCACTTTAATTCGTAATTTACCATCTTAGAGATAATGTTTTGTAAAGACCTATACGTGTATATTTATGTATATCTAACCAAATTGAGGTATACCAAATTTTGTGCTTTTCCCCCTTGAAAATGACGGACTTCCATTGATCTCTTGTTTTACCCTTATAGAGATAAAATTTAAAAAAAATCCTTCCTTAGTGGACGCTGACAAAATAATATGTCATGAACTACCATCATTTCAGATTTAAAACCACAGCTGCTCTAGCCCTTCCTAGTTTAATCACCAATTCGATCAGCCAGGATAAATAAGAATATACATATATACATAATAATATGTGTATTTTTAATTTGCCTTAATGGATTTTTGCTGCGAAGTCAGGCGACGCATGCATCGGTCCCGACAGCACTGGCGACAGTAATCTACATTTATAAAATAAAATAAACCTGTACAAGAAAATTAGTTCAGTTGATGCTGGATTTTGAAATAGACAAAGAGTAAAATGGTTTTGAATAGTCAAAATATGTCCACGTGTGTCTCATTGACAGGTGTATAAACTCCCTTGACATCAATAACAATAATATTTTTGTGATAACCGGTATCAAAGTAAATTTCTTGCTTTCACTAAAACAGCAAAACTGTTTTATGATCTGAATTCAGTTTTTAATTACCAAGCCTTAACTTAACGAACATAGACCGTTCGCCTTTATTACAAACTTATTTATTGCTTTTAAAAGCTCAAATAAAACCATTCCAAAGTTACCTACTCTACCGTGCAAAAACGTCTGATATTGAATCGAATTTACATCGAATTGTCTCGAGAAATGAGATCTGACTCGCGCTTCCCAGATTTTATATTAAAAGAAAATGTAAAAGGAATTAAATAAATTTCTGGACATCTGTCGTGCATCCTCCGTTTTCCTAATTGCGCATTAATGAATACTTCGTATTAATAATTCCGTGTAGACACGTTTCGTTCTTATAAAGTTCCTTGAAAAATTCAATTTTGCCTCGGCACGTGCGTAATGAAAAACTCTAATTAGTCGGACGTCTTCAGTCCGTTAATTTTGTTGCGCGGAGAATATTTTACTTCAGTGAAAGTTTTCTAGTGTTAGCGGTTTTATGTTAGTGAACAGAAGATTTGAAATATTTTAATCTAAATATTTTTCTATGTGGATGGGGCCACTGATACTACAATACTATTCAATTTCGTGTTGATGTCTGAAGATGGGGGGCGGCACTGACAGCCCGAAGGCCTTTCCAGCTTCGCCAGTACAGATGGGCGAGCATGGGCTCAGCCAGGAGTGATGGAATTTACGAATAGCTTCTCGAGCGCTTCCGAAGGGGACCTGCCTATTGCTTAATCGGAATTGCGATCCGCTGATAAGATCCGCCCAGAAACTCTGCAGGCTCGTCTTATGGCCCGTGTTTCACGTCAGTCTTCGGAGAGCTTAACGACTTCAACGAGTACGATTACCAGTGTCCCTATACTCTTAGTTGTTAGAGCTGCAGGCTTCTAATGACAACAATAGCGGATCGGATATATTCGTAAGGACGTGTCCAGGGCATCGAGGGTGACTGGCTCTTGCAGGAGCCAATTTTTGAGGAATAGTCACCGGCAGGCACGTTGTCTGCAGACCGTCAAGTCCCACATACCCCGCGCGCCCCCTAGGCGCGTAAGCCTCACAGGAGATCTGCCCCCCTGCTCGAAAAAAGAAAAGAGCACGTTGAGGAAATTTTCATACCGCACAGCCTTTCGACGCCGACTAAGGCATTTCCCGTTGGATTTAAGGCTCATACTCTCGTGAAGATTGAAGTTCTTCACGATCTGCGGCGCTCCAACGGCTATCCAGCGAAGACGGGACTGAAGCAAATGATGGGTGTCTATGGATGCGGGTGTATAGATCATTGTAGGACGGACATGGCTTTTGTAAAATGTGAACTTACTACGAAGAGACGGCTTACTCCACTTGCAAATTATGAAGTAAGTCTGCCAAGGATAGACGTGGCACGATCACGAATAGTATTTATCTGAAACACGACTCTGTATTGCTCTTGATTTTTATATTATATTGTATGGAATGTCTCGTGCCAACTATCCAAGATTCATACTACTATGTCTAGGATAGTACCAATCTTACCGAGGCATATGTACATACAAATCTTCCAATCATTTGGATGAACGAGCCGTGGATGCATAGAACACGAACAAACAAAATGAACCAATTTTTTTTTCTATACATATTAAATTTGATTCCTCAGCAAACAGCCTCATGCCGGTATCACTCAAGATTTATTTTGGAATTCTGTTGGAACAAAAAAAAGCATTTTTAAAATTGGAAAAAGAACGAACAGCAACAAGCTTTATCTTTGGAAAATTAGTACAAACCACATTTTTCCATCACAACAGAATCGTTAACGAGAATAAAAAGCAAGCCTTCATAACGCGGCTGACGTTCCAATTTCCTTGATCCTCCGACATAATAGCGACTTCATTGCGAAGATGTCCGCCACTTAATTTCCAGCCAGTAACATCACTCATGCTACACCATTAATGTAGTTCACAACAGCCCCTGTCTGACAAAACAGTAACTTTCTTATTTTTAATTCCATAGATCACCCAGTCCCTCGCTTTTAAAACCGCTAAGGAGGCGCGTAGATCAGTAACATTCAACACGGTTGTCTCGTGACTCAAATTGGAACGCATGAGCGCGTTCTCACAAATATAGGACGGTTATACCTATACCATTGCGGGCTTATGTTATCCCTTGCCGTTTGGAATAGATAACATTAAAATAAATGTAGAGCTGAAAGAGACGAAAGTAGATAGAGAGAGAAAGAGAGATGAAAGTTATGCTTTTTGTTGCTTACTTATTGCTTTTACTTCCGAGATGTAGTGCTTGCACAAATGGGTACCTATACTTATATATCATAAATTTAGCGTTAATCGCACTAGATTTCTCTGGTGGCCTTTATAACAAAATAAAATTATTGATATTGAGTATTGAGATTTACGATAGATACACAGCCATTATAAACATTCAAACGATTTGAATAAATTTCACGTTGTATACATTTCGTACACGACAGCTTTTGCGCTCTATTTCCAGAAACGTTGCCGACTCACCAGTCCCTTTCTGATAATTATAATAGTTATATTTTGTAAAAAGTCAGTAAGGCATATCACAAAAATTGGTCCATATATACTGATTAACCGGTAACTGGTGGAAGGACCTCTTGTGAGTCCGCGCGGGTACCACCACCCTGCCTATTTCTGCCGTGAAGCAGTAATGCGTTTCGGCTTGAAGAGGGTGGGGGCAGCCGTTGTAACTATACTGAGATCTTAGAACTTATATCTCGAGGTGGGTGGCACATTTACGTTGTAGATGTCTATGGGCTCCACCACTTAACACCAGGTGGGCTGTGAGCTCGTCCATCCAACTAAGCAATAAAAAAAAAAATAAAAAAAAAACTGCAAATCCTACCCATACTTGTGTCTTCAGTGACATCCGACCAGAAATTTTGCGTGTGTGCGTATTTTGATCCGAACGCAGGTGTACGAAGAGCCTCCGAATAGAGTAAATAGAATTAGATCCATCTGACCATGTGGGCTCATCGGAACAGGTACGCTGGACCTGCTTCAAGGCGTCAGTTGACATTTGAGCAGTAAGCGTGCGCAAATATCGGAATTCATTATAAAAATATTGCATCCAAACAAAGAATCCAGCTTCGGAGCATATTCCTAATTTCTGTAGCAGCTTTGCTTGAGAACATTTTCCATTATCATCTTTTTTTTTTTTCCCACAGGAGAAAATCGCCGGATCCCCACCCGCGCGGCAAGTGGGGTATGTGGGAGTTGAACCTCACTAAAAACTCCTGCCGCTCACAACCGGCGCCCTACCTCGGACCGGGCCGGAGCCCAGTCGGGGCTATTGAGACGGCGGGACAGGGTTGACGCAGAGCACATTACATCCATCCCACCGTCCCACGGACGCCAGACCGGCGGCCGCCAGCGACACGACCACCGGTTCCCTCGTTCAGCGGGCCGAGAGCCCGCCTTGATGGCGCCGCGTTACACCTTCCCCCAGAGCGGTCGGGGGAACGCGGTCTACCATCACCCGGCTTCTTACTGCGGGTGAGCGTGCAAAGCACGCCACCCCACGTCTGGGTCTCTCCCCGCACAAAACGGGTGGGACCCCTAGCTCTTAGGGGGCCAGTTATCATCTTGGGCAATTTTTGTCGAATCTTTACCTTTTAACCGTTTAGCCGTAGTATTGCTAATACCCATGAGGAATAGTATATTTTGCATTTTAGTTCTATTCTCTATTCGAAACAGACCTGATTCGCTTCCGTCTATTTTTTCACGATCACTGGCACTGTGTGTGTTTGTATGGATGTTTGGGTGTGGGTGTGGGTGTGGGTGTGTGGGTGTGTGTGTGCGTGCATGTGTGTGTGAGTGAGTGTGTGTGTGTGTGTGTGGGTGTGCGTGTGTGTGTGTGTGTGTGTGTGTGTGTAAATACATCGTGTTTTTATCGACGTTAAGTGACATTTCCATTTCGTTATCTATAGCTTTATGATAATCCTCTCACCAATTGGTAAGCCAGTAAGAAAAAAGAGGAACAAAAACGTTAAAAAAACAAATAATTGTTATGACACATACAAAACTTTAAAAAACTTTTTTACTAACTTAAGAATCCTCCAAAAAGATAAATACGTTTTTGGCTGTAAACTCTTACAACTGAAAACTTCTCTGTATCCACCGCTTTCTGAATTGAATTTGATAAGGGGTGAAATTTCGTACGAAAAGTAATTTTCCTCCGGAGAAAGTTCTGTATTACCTGGCTTTGCGGATAGAAAAAGCGATCAAGCGTGGGATAGACGAAAAGACTTTTTCTTCGAAGTTGTTATGTTGCCTCAACCTTTGAACCCAAGTTATTCTTTGGTAATTAACGGTTTTCCAACTTTTAATTGTGATCAATACGTGCAACTTTGTTGAGTTCGTTGATAACACAGCCGGTTAAAACTATTTTAATTCATTGTTTTTAATTGAATATCCAGCCATCAATCACTTACCTATTTCTGCAGCTAAGCAATCATGAAATCTGGTTCTAAAGATAATAATGGCTAGTACTCTAATTCAGTTGGGACCTGGACTGGAAAACCAATGGAGGAGTGTTTGAGTGTTTTGCATACCGCTGAAGCTTTTGCATACCAAAAATTGCTTGAAGAAGGCCATGTGCTTCGGAAACACCTTGGAGAGGAACTCGTATTAGAGCAGGATCGTCTTTGGCTATAAGGATCACTCTCCTTTTAGTAGACCCACAGGCTTTAGAACGATTAGATGATGCTGCATCTGCTAAAACATCACGTAGTTCCCATACTCATTTGTCTATTGAAGTAAAGTTCGTTTAGGGTATTTTTTTTGTGAAGCGAAAACAAACCATTCCAACGTTTAATCCTAAATGATCGTTATCTATAAAATATATTATCCCACCGCGAAAAGCAATAATAGCACGCACGTCGCAAAACTTCTATCTACAGATCAAACGAAATTACGTACTTAATCTCGCAGTTTGAGTATTATGACAAATAGTTTTATTCTCGGGCCACTTACTATACCTCCATACCGATGGTTCCATATCGGTGATTTATTTCCTAGCACTAGCGTCAATATTTGGTAACTCTCTCGACCTACAGTAATGGCCGCCGGCTTGAGAAATGGCAATCCATTTTACTTAGACGGGTCGGGAGACATGTGTCTGTTCGAATCTAAATCTAGTACTGAAAATTATTCTAATTTATGACATCGGTTCAGTTATTTGGATACGCAAGCAAATTAAATTGTTTGATTTGTTGTGCTTTTAGCCTTTTTGTAATTGCTGTGATTGTACATTCTAAGCATGTTGTTGTTAGGAACAAGAAATTATTTTTCATAATTTGTGTACCCTATCGAAATTTATAACCTCTGCCCGATTACATGCATGACGTCATGTCGTCCAACCGCTTGAAATCTAGTTCGTAATTCCTTTATTCGTTGAAGACATAGTGGCGTAAAGGCGATGTACTCATATTAAGCAATTTGACTATGGCGGGCTGAAATCCCGGAAGCTAAAGAGATTCCCACTTAAGACATCTTCCCGAATTACTTCCAATTTGAAAGTATAGCAAAGGGTTAATCAAACAAAACTCACAAAAAATTATGAATTTGCGTGATTACTGGTAGGTTACCTCAATTTTATTTCAACACTGCGATTACGTATTTGACGTTTTGTCTCCAGGTGGGAAGGGTCCATCCTGAACATAGTCCATATATTACAGTAACTATTTAATACCAGGCCACAAACTCCTCTATAATTCCATAAGTTTCCAGAAACCGATATTATACTCACTCATCCCTTCCTATTTCATCACACATGATAACATTTGTATTGAAGCGATGGCAGTCACATAAAGACACGAACGAATTTTTCAAGACCGGAGATAAATCGACGATAATTGTATGAGGAAATGTAATATAAAAAGTGCCACTCCCTTTTGTACGTCTAAGGACTTGATTTCCGACATTTGACGAGAAATATTGTACAGTAAAATAAATGTGATCAATGTGTTTTGACATTGGAGATTTTTTTCCGAGCTTGTGGTTCTGTTTGTATTCCTTTCATACTTGCCAGCTGACTGATTACCGTTGAGGATATCTAAGTTGCTGCCTAGCGCTGAGTACTCTTCTAAATCCTTTTGAATACCATGTAATATACCAAGGTTAGGAAATGCCGTGAGCTACATCTTATCGAGAGCCGAAAGGTACCTACCTCATTTAAACTGTCTTAAAGCGTACTTTGGATAAACAGGACGTTTCCAATTTTCTGGTGGTGAGTGGTGTGATATTTTAAAATAATTATCATCTCTAAAATTTCGTGACTTTCTAGGTTTGCAGCTACTATCACATTCCATTAAAATAAATGGTACTAATGATGTACTGGTGCATGAGGTTCTGCTTCGCTTTATTCGTGAGAAATGGTTTATAGCGTCTTCTTTTATCAGATTCCGTCCCGGAGTATTTGGATGTATGGCTACATGATCACTTTGTAATTTGGTGAATCTTGACTAGCAGTAGGTATTTTAATATCAAGATTCAGCAATTCGTTGGGACAAATCAAGATGCATTAATTAAAAACTCTCAGTATTTTATTGTGAAATCTTTGAATTTCAATATCATAGTTTGAAGATCTCAGTGTGATATCAAAATATGTATGTAAACATTTAGGTGAAGATGAATTCATTACAAGACTTGATTGGAACTTCACTCGCGCTCGTGCGCGACTCTCACTGACACTCAGTTTAGTACAGCTACTAAGCTGAATATCAAAAGCGGTTAATAACCTCCTTAAAGACATTTCGTTATCTTTCCTAAATAAATGCAAAAGAGATGTCGATTAACACAAAGATCCAGATAAGCTCTTTATGGAAGAAGAAAAATCTTTAGCGCATTCTGCTGCCACTACCTAACCTACATTATACTCACAGAAATTGACCTCCGCTAGTTGCTTTCGAGCCCAATTTCTAATATTATCCACATTGCTGAAACCAGAAATACTTTATAAGAGGAAAGTTAATCTCGAAAATTCTCTTCCAAGGCAAACGTTTTTAAATTTTCATCCAATTCACAACTGGATTTACTTCGAATGGTACTTAATAAAACTACATACGTAGAGAGAGAGAGAGAGAGTACATACATATTCATACGTTCGGTTAGGTCGGATACGGGGAAGCTAAATGTCGACCTAGTTTCCCAGATATCGATAAAAGCCTCTCTTTCTATTGAAAATAGGTAGCCTAGGCTCCAACGGGGTTTGTGCTTGACACCGAATTTGCGATTTTCGTTTATTAATCAATGCTTCTTAAGGTGCAAAAACTTCCCTAAATAAGTTCATTCTTTCAATTTTTTATTAAAGAAAGATGAGGCCTTTTTTTGGTATATCGAAATTAATTATCACCTTAAATGAAAATTTAAGAAAAAAAAAAAAAAAAAACTTGTACCTCGATTCACGGTCTGTCCATACATTTAGAATTAGAAATTAGGACTTAATATTTATGATACGTCGAGTCAATACACATACGAGTAGTAGTTATTACTCGTCCCAACTACACACAGAATACGTAATCGGATTACACGGCGTGAGTCCGACAGGAGTCACCTAAGCGTGCAACGCGAGAGGGGTACAAAAGTACCCAGACAGACCGCACCGTTACTACCCATTAATAGGGTAATTTAAACTCAGTTAGCGTTTCGTATGCACGTTCAAAGCGGCCTTTATCACGTATAATGGAGCATTTAATGCGTATTTTTGTTAATACGGCGATTTCTTTGAGACCTTTTAAGGGTATTCGTTGCCGCTATTGCTGCCAAGAACTTTAGAGTAAAAATTAAAAACCTTGCAGGTAAAATCATATCAGTTCCACTTCAAGATAATAGTAGATAATATCTACGAGCTGTATTGAAATATGTAAATAAAAGAAAATCATAGAATAGAACATTAAAATAAACTTTGTAAGGTTAGAAAATATTGAAAATGCTTATTTAATGTAAAAATAAACTTTACCAGGGATTCCAAGAAGTCTTGACTCCAAAATCTGAGAATGACCGGCGAAATAAGCTCGGCGGGCATATCTTTTTTTTTATTCGTGTATTTGTATTTTATTTTGCCAATATATCAATAATCTAAGTACAAAAAAGACATGTAAACGAAGTCACAAGATACATCAAGCCAGTAAAGCCTGGAGCGAACGTCGGTCTCCCACGCATTAAGTGTCATCTGGTAAAAAACCTTTCAGATTATAATACGCCTCATTACACAATTGCTCCTTGACATTTTTTTCTTTTGTTTCTAGACCATATTTTGACCACTGAAGTATATAGGTCTATGCATATGACAGACACTTCAATTGACAATCACCGTTTTTTTTATTGCCCTTGTAGGGCCACCATCAGGTGGGCCGTGTATGCTCGTCTGCCTACAATCGCAATAAAAAAAATGTATTTTATAAAAAAAAGTCGAATAATTTTTTTTAATATGCTGTAGAGTAAGCAAGCTCGCGACCCACCTGACGGTAAATAGTTACCGTCGCCCATGGACGTCAACAATGTCACAGTCCTGCCTAGCTACACTATCGGAACGAATAAAGGATCTCCCACTCTTCAAATCGAACCGCATAAAATGCTTCGTGGCAGAAACCTTTAGGATGATGGTACCTTAAGTTGGTTCACAATACGCTCTACAAATAAACGGCAGTTAGTGACCATAGTGGGCTTGTATAATACACAGGAAATGCTGTTGCCCATTCTCCAATGAACCATTTAGTCATCTTTAATACTTAAACTACGACACACAGATTTAGGAAAATCAACCTAAAAACTTTTAAAGTACACTTCACTTATCTTCTGATTTTTTTATTGCTTAAATGTGTGGACGAGCTCACAGCCCACCTGGTGTTAAGTGGTTACTGGAGCCCATAGGCATCTACAATGTAAATGTGCCACCCACCTTGAGATATAAGTTCTAAGGTATCAAGTATAGTTACAGCGGCTGCCTCACCCTTCAAACCGAAACGCATTACTGCTTCACGGCAGAAATAGGCAGGGTGGTGGTACCTACCCGCGCGGACTCACAAGTGGTCCTACCACCAGTTTTGATTTTACAATGGTAAAATAAAGTAATGCTCGTGTTATGGAAAAAAGCAATGAAAACAATGCAAGGAGGGATATTAAAAAGCTAAGCCCCCGCCCCCCTGCGCCGACAATAAATTCAGAAAATGCTCATTAAATTCATTCGCAGAGCGCCGTGAAGACCTTTACTGGTTTATTGTAATCCGGGATTAAGAGCTGCTCACTTAATTAACAGACCAGCTTTTTGTGATGAAAAAATAAATACATTTTTTTTATATATATATTATGAACATATTTTTTTAATAATCTCTAATGCACGTTTAATGCGCTGCTTAAATTCTCAAATAATAATAAATGATTAAATCTATATCTATGCATATAAAAATGAATTGCTGTTCGTTAGTCTCGCTAAAACTCGAGAACGGCTGGACCGATTTGGCTAATTTTGGTCTTGAATTATTCGTGGAAGTCCAGGGAAGATTTAAAAGGTGAAAAAATATAAAAAAGCTCAGAATTATATAAAAACAAACAGTTTTGTTTTTTCTTTGATGTGTCTCGCGTCAGACGGATTCCTTTTGTTTGTTTTAAGTTTATTTTATACAAAATTTTAGGTCTTTTCTCGTATCTCGGTTGAGGCACTACGAAGTCCGCCGGGTCAGCTAGTATCTTATATATATTTTTATTCTTGTAGCATCGTCAACGTGAACAGATCGATGATATTGTAACCGATAGTGCCGAAAAATATTGAAAGCCAATAAAAATATCAATCACCACACTAAGGTAAACCATTGTCGTTTTAATTATCAATTTAAAAAAACCAGATCGAAGACAAATAAATATTTCAATTTTTGTAATTTCCTGGAGGAAAATCGTTCCGAATCAAACATGAAAGTTCATCTCGTACCAATTCTGTAGAACGCAAAAGTACAACTAAAAGTCAGCTGTCTCGACCACTGACATGCGATGCCCATCAAACTTGCCCCTCGCTTAGTAAACGGGTTAATAGAACTACAAGCTAATCTACGCTTTATAGCGATTGAAATAAGAATCTCAATAGATTTTAAACATAAATAGAGAGACAATTTGTTGAAATGTCCACAGGGAACTGATCGGTAATAAGTGCAGTATATTGTAGATAAGAACACAACCGTTTTCCTGTTTTGGAGTTTTTATATACATGGTATAGTAATTTCGTAAAATTGTAGTGAAAAGATATAATAAAAAAATTATAAACTCAAATTTTATTTCAAGACCAAGCCATGAAAGTCTTCTTCAACCCGTGTCCACGCAATGCTGTGTGTAGGTCTTTGCAGCTGCACCCCATTCTTTTCGGTCTCTTGCCTTTCGCATCCAATCCTACCAGCCAATTTCACCAGGTCGTGTCTTCAGGTCGGTCGTGAAGTAAAACTAACTAATAAAAAAAAGTGAAATGGAATATGCAGCAGAGATCTATAAGGATTGCTTTCTGTAATTTCTTCAAAGTTACTTCAAAGTCGTGGACGAATTCACCAAAATTCACAATGATTTAATGCAATTGTGTGTAACGTTTGTTCCCGGATTGGTAATTTCTTTGTTACCGGTTACTTTCATGACACATACACTGGGACTGGACAATCGATCCGATGTACGTCTAGGATTAAACAAATGAGAAATCGCACATACGCCGCACCTGGGACCTTTTTGAATATCTGAATATATAGTATGAAAATTATTGTAAAAAAAACCAGTAATACCTACATTTTGAGATGTTAAATTTGAAAAAATGTGTCTCGCTGGTAATTTCGATATTAATAAAGTTGGACTTTCATAACTTGAAGTGTTGTAAATTGTAATTAGTTCTAATTAAAAAAGTTATGTAGATTTAAGACCAATTTGTAAAATGGTTTTTTTTTGTAACTGTTAAATAATATGACGATATTAAAAATTGAAACAAGAAAAAGTAAAAAAAACGACAAACGAACCCGAGCGAAAGTGTACTTAGCAAAAAGTAAATCCCTAACTCAAACCCTGCCTATTTCTGCCGTGAAGCAGTAATGCGTTTCGGTTTGAAGGGTGGGGCAGCCGTCGTTACTATACTTGAGACCTTAGAACTTGTATCTCAAGGTGGGTGGCGCATTTACGTTGTGGATGTCTATGGGCTCCAGTAACCACTTAACACCAGGCGGGCTGTTAGCTCGTCCAGCCGTATAAGCAACAAAAAAAAAAAAAAAAAAATTACTGGTAGTGGGAACTCTTATTAGTCTGCGTGGGTAGGTACCACCATCCTGCCTATTTCTGCCGTGAAGCAGTAATGCGTTTTGGTTTGAAGGGTGGGGCGGCCGTTGTAACTATACTTGAGACCTTAGAACTTATATCTCAAGGTGGGTGGCGCATTTACGTCGTAGATGTCTATGGACTCTAGTAACCACTTAACACCAGGTTTGCTGGTGAGCTCGTCCATCCATCTAAGCAATAATAAAGAAATAAAAAAAGATGTGTGGTGTCGTGGGCCACCGGATAGGAACAAAGTTCCTTGTTATAAAGTTCTATTCGAGTTATAAAGAAAATAATTATTCGGGTATACATTTTTATTATGATTTTTTTATTGATAAAAATAAAAATAATCGCAAGGGTCAACCACTCCGCAGTGCAATGGGGCAGCTTCACCCTGGGGGAACCGCCTGCATGCTAGGCACCTCCCCTGTCGCCCACGCCAGGTAAGTATGATTGAGTAAGAGAAATACGAGAACGTCTATCAACTGTGTAACATCTCGTCGAATTTACGTGCAGCGACATCTGTTGATAACAAACTAAATAGAAAAAATCTTACGATACGAACGTCTTTTCCCGGTTAGGGTACCCCTCCGCATCGTCCCATAAGGAACTTCGTTCCAATAAAAAAATCTCAATGTGAATTCTACTCACACTATGGTGTTCATGGTCTTCAATTGCCATTTAACACCTATAGTTCCGTGATCTTATTCACACGTCTACGTAATAAAGAAAATAATATAAAT
This sequence comes from Bombyx mandarina, assembly GCF_030267445.1. Classification (NCBI taxonomy): domain Eukaryota; kingdom Metazoa; phylum Arthropoda; class Insecta; order Lepidoptera; family Bombycidae; genus Bombyx; species Bombyx mandarina. Next base: position 11,166,069 of record NC_143220.1, on the reverse strand, counting down.
AGACCGGAAAAATTGGCACTTGCACGATTTTAAATCCAGCATTTTCCTGTCAAAATGAACAGGTAAACAAAATGAATATCGCAATCATTAGGGCACGCGTTCTATTTTTTCTAATTCTAGTCTAAGGTTTGTTGTACAATAATTAAATTTGTTAATGTTTAGGCAATTTTCGGATTGCCAAATAGCAACACTGTTGGTGGGAGCAATTACAGTAGTGGGGACGTGACATAATAAAAAAGGCGGTAGTCTGAAAAAACGGAACAGAAATGAGTGTATTCGGTAGTGAGCAGATGTCTAAAGATTGTACAAGTGGAGTTACAAATAAAGCAATACAGAATTAAGTAAACTACTGCAATCTGTGTATTATTTCCTGACTGTTGGAAGTGGAGCCCTACACTAGTTCTCTTCAAGTTATTTTTATTTACATTGCTATTAAGAAATTACAGCCTTAAGATCTCATCTACCAGCGTAAACATGTTTCAGAAACCTCCAACTTCCATCAACATAAAATGGTTTTTAAAACTTTTCTAAAAGACTATTACAAATTGCGAATTACTGTGTACTAAAACACGTCATAAAAAACAGATGAGATGAACTGAAGCGAATTCATCAAGACAGTGTATTTTGACGGCGCCTAGATTTAAAGCCACCTTTCATTGACAGCGTCATGCATCAATGTCAGGAGTTCAATAGAAAAGGCCGTTGTCCAATCGCGTATGGCCCTATATTGGATTGTTTCAAAGGCTCTCGTATCAAAGTTGAACAGAATGTCAATGAAATGATTTCTAAAAGAGAATACTTTTTACACGAATTTCATTTTAACTAAGATTGATTTTTTTTATTGCTTAATGGTTGGACGAGCGCACAGCACACCTGTTGTCAAATGGTTACTGGAACCCATAGACATCTACAACGTAAATGCGCCATCCACCTTGAGATATAAGTTCTAAGGTCTCAAGTACAGTTACAACGGCTGCCCCACCCTTTAAACCAATACGCATTACTGCTTTACGGCAAAAATAGACGAGTTGGTGGTACCTACCCGCGCGGACTCACAAGAGGTCCTACCACTAGTAAATTCAGAATCAACTTCGAAATCAACGGCTCTTATGAGACGGACAGGCAAGAAAAGCAAAAGCGTTTTTTCGACCCAGTTTTGACTGGGATTCTTAAAATGAATATATGTTCCAATCGATTCCTATGATGTCCCAGAGGAATCCAAACACTTCCTATAAGATTTAGAAGATCAATAACTCCTAAAAGAAAAACTCCTTAACATTCAAAATTTCCACTTCAAGCTTAGATTAAAGACAAAGTACTTGATATAGTTATAACGTTCAGTCTAGGAAAGTTTTAATGGGTGCAGTAGCGCAGATAATCGCTATGTATAAGTTCGCAAGATCACAAACATCGTCGTCGTTAACGTATTCCTGTTCGACTCGGTACGTACACACGGCTCTGGTGTTCCGATAACAGAAAGACTCTTAACTATCCTCTAAATATTTTATGTGTTTTTTTTAATCACAAGTATTACACACACACACACACACACACACAAGTATTATCATAACTTACAAGTATTCTTGCAGTTTAATTGTAATCGAGTGAAAAGATAAATCCCGAAGAAGTTATTCTAAACGTGTAAAAGTATGGTGCCCAACTTTTTTTTCGAAATATTTCCTCAACGTATGAATAGAGATGTAAAATACAAATGAAGTCCGAAAAATAACGGTCGAAGATTTCTCAAATTTATTAGAATTAAAAGTAGACTTTGGGAAATCTTGACATTAGAATATAAAAAAAAAGTAGTGTGGTGTCCCCACGACATCCGATAGCAACGAAGTTCCTTATTATAAAAATATTAATTTTAAGTTCTATTCGAGGTATAAAGAAAATAATTATTCGGGTATACATTTTTTTTATGATTATTTTATTGATAAACATAAAAATAATCGCAAGGGTCAACCACTCCGCAGTGTAATGGAGCAGCCTCGCCCTGGGGGAACCGCCTGCATGATTACGGTCTACGGTATCCCCTATACCAGGTAAGAATAATTTATCAAGAAAAATATGAGAACGTCTATCAACTGTGTAACATCTCGTCACCGCGATTCAGGAATTGTTGAATTTACGTGCAGCGACATTTGTTGATAACAAACTAAATAGAAAAAATCTTACGTTACGGACGTTTTTTCCCGGTTAGGTTACCCCTCCGCATCGTCCCATAAGGAACTTCGTTCCAAAAAATAATTAAGTAATCGGGGATAAATCACATACCTACGTTCCCCTGCTCCTTTACCTACTAAGATTTCCTGTACTTTGGGAACCAGAGATTAATCTATATACTTAAACACGTTTATAGAACTATCATTGTAGTTGGCTTTTTTGGAACGAAGTTCCTTATGAGACGATACATCCATACACATCACATCCTATCACTATTTAGCCCCATCACTCCCGTACCATCTCATCGCTCCCATCATTATTTAGCCACTTCAATACAGACGATAGCTTCGCCTTATGGCGGGAATTTTCTCGACGCATCTCAAAGCTTTCATAGCAATTTTGGTATAAATTAAAAATTTGAAAATTTTCTTGCTTTTTCTAATATTACAAATAATAGTTGGATGTTCAACACATCTGTATTGAGCTGGAACTAGAGTGAAACGCTCTATAAACGCCTGAACTGGCCAGCGAAGAAAAATACATTCAGTAAAACTACATTCGCTAAAATCAAGTGCTGCGAACGAAATAGCTATAAACATAATAGGGCTAAATTATTTGGTTTTCTAATCATATTGTGGGAAACTAGACGAGTCAAAAACATAGTACTTAATTTTGTAGACAGCGGCTTGGCTCTGTCTCTGGCATTGCTGAAGTCCATGGGCGACGGTAGCCACTCACCATTAGGTGGGCCGTGCGCTTGTCTGCCTACAAGGACAAAAAAAAAAAAAAAAGTTACTTATGTACTTACCTTATACTTAATTAAGTAATTGATATGGGTAGTCACCCTATGCAGCATAGAATGTTTTTTACTCCAATTAATATCTAAGAAGTTTCAACCACGTCGATACAATGGCTTTCGCTTCAAATTTACGTCGTGACAGACACAGGCACACGGAAAGATCCAACGGCTTATCTAATAGCATAATAGATATTTTTCCCGTTTCATTTTTGTTTAAATCAAATTTTAAGCTACGAATCCACTTATAGCCTAGCTTCGTAGGGGCCGTCCCTAGAAATTTCGCAAATAATTCTCTACACGGTTCTACAAGTGGCAACATAATTCTAAAGGTCTATTTTTAAAGTTATATGAAGCACAGCAACATCAAAACTAATTCGAACTCACATTTTGTTGTATACGCATAAAGGTAATTTTGAGTAACAAATTAACTGAATTATTTTTGATGTAATTTGGTTTTGTTCCTGAACAGTTTCATACTTTTCGTGTTCTGTTGTTTATTTTAATTACAGCTATTTTTATTTTGTCATTGCGTCATTGTTCTTCGATAATGTTTCCATTTTACAGTGTTCCGTATTAGAAATTGACGCGGTGTTGGTTGATTGATACCTTATGCCTTCTCAAAGCATATTCGACTTTATGAACAAGCAAATACATTCAGAATTCAAATACCGAAATAGTATATTTGACAGATTTTTTATTGACAGAACAACCCGAGAACTTCATGATTAGAGTCATCAACTTCTACTAACCAGTGAACATTCAATAAATACAATAAGATAGAAATATTGGTTTTAGTCAGGTAGAACGCGTGATGAGTTGAGGTTTATTTTGTAAGAAAAACTATTTAAAAAACAGTTGAGATTTTGACCTCACGCCTCAATGTGCCAGTGCATTCAGGTCGTGTTCTCTTTGGATTCCGGTAACTACGTAACACCAGATCGGCCGTGAATTTGTCTACTTCCAAAAATACATCTTTAAAGAGAACGTTTAGAAACAAAAAGATCAAAGACACACACTAAACAGTCGTGTCCATTGAATACTGACACTGCCTAAGTTTCACGAATTTCTCAAGTCCAATACAAAGTTTGTCAATATTTCCGTTGTGCCGGAGTGATGGCCAACACTCATTGATTGGGCCGGCCGCTGAAGCGGAAAATAAAGTTTAGACGCTGTCCTCGGGGAGCCGATGAGAAGTGACGGACTGAAAGTTTCGTGAAAATACAAAAGGGATCTTTTTGGCAAATTGTTATGTAAGTGTTTTAGTGGGAATGTGTGTATTTTGTTTTGGCGATAGATATCGTAAATCTTGCGTAAAAATCAAAATTTTGCCAAAACACGTCTTAACGGATCCTCTTGGTCCATTAACGGTGCTTTTAGGTACCACAAGCACCGGTCACCGTCCTCGTCGAACCCGTCGCGTGCTACGAAGAGCTCGACGAGCGAATTAACCCATAGACACAACCCACTGAGTTTCTCGCCGGATCTTCTCAGTGGGTCGCGTTTCCGATCCGGTGGTAGATTCTGCGAAGCACTGCTCTCGCTGGGGTCAGTGTTAGCATCACTCCGGTTTGAGCCCCGTGAGCTCACCTACTAGTTAAGGTTACGCTGAAATAGCCTCCCAAGGCTATCAGCTTAGGAAGGGAAAAAAAAAGTAGGGGCGTCAAAATCATACAGAGTATTTGATTGGCGAGTCACTAGTGTGAAGATTTTTGAGGACGATTCAAAAGTAGTTTAGTTTCCCAGTTTATTGGTTTAGTCTTAAAATAAAATCACCAAATTTAAACGAGATAATTCATTTGATTCCATTTTATAAATAAATGAATGGTAATTAGTAAAAATATTTGCCGATCGTCTCGCCGGAACTATCATCCGCACCATCTGGATGGTTGGCGTTCCACTACAATGCGTTTTAAAAACAGTTTTCTGCCACGCACAGTAAATCTCTGGAATTCGTTGCCATCAGCGGTCTTCCCCAAAAACTGCGACATTGGGTTATTCAAGAAAAGAGCATATTCTTATCTGAAGGGTAGGCAACGCACAGGCGTAAACGCTGGTGACCGTGGGCGGCGGTGAATCACTTACCATCAGGTGACCCGTCTTGCTCGTTTGCCTATTAGTTGTTATAAAAAAAAAAAAAAAAAAGAACAGTAGAACAAAAATTGTTTGTATGCATAATTCAATTAATTATTGGCATCACTTAACAAATGACAACAGATGCAATTGAGACTTCACTCATTTGTCTCAATGCAAGCATCAGCATATATACTGTGATAACTATGGGCTCAACCGCAAAAACATCTTCGGTTTTTAATAGTCCGTAACACCATTTACTAAGGTATGAAAATATAGCTAGGAATAGTGTTCATTTAAAACTCACCTTTCTTTCGATGATACTCCAAAGTTACCCTTTTGACTGATTCCTGTACATTAACTATTTTAACCACAAAAATTCAACCCAACTTTATTTGCAATAATTTTCTCTATCCCGAGATTCGCCTAACGAAATTTTAGATTTAACTCAAAATTTCTAGTTAACACCCACTTAATACAAATGAAGTTATAAATTCCAATTAGATTAAAGGATCCGCAAGCTTTGAAACAAGTTTGTTCAAATAATTATCGGAATGTAACTCCCCCTGGATCCCTCGCATTCCAATGGCAAACTAAGCTCGACTATATGAAACTATGTCAATATTTACTTGGCTAAATTGAAACCAAGCGTTTTGTACTGAAGGCTACCTTGCGCAGTTTATTTGTGTCTAGATAGAAGGTCTAATTTTCGGCCCATCTAGTGTTAAGTGGTTATTAGAGTATATAGACATCACAACGTGAATACATTTACCCGTCCTGAGAGATAAAATCGAAATCTCAATTGCATTTAATGGGGTTGATTTTAGGGAGGTTTTCTTTTTATGGGCTACCCCCAAATGTTTTAAACAATCCCGAATTCTAATTCCATAATCATGCTCCCGTGTAGTCCTTTCTCCTGTGTTACATACCAGAAGATTGATCACTTAATTTTAGATTGTGATGGTAAAACATTTTATATCTATACGAGTAAGCTTCACATACAATGAGGCACAAACGACAAAAAAAAATTCAAGTACAAAAAATCTATACACTGCTTAATTATATTTTTTTAATAATTATCACATTATTTTATTTGCAATGAAAATCATTACGTCACGCAACAATCAAACAGACATTTCCCAGCGAACGGTTACGGTCCTAGTTCATTTCTCGAAACAATCCATCACATATAAAACAGAAACACGTAGAGGCTGTCACAGAGAACGCTAATACATCTTCCGAAACAAGGTCACGATAAAATAACATGACATCTCAGAGACGTGACGTACCAGCGCAGAATTAATACTCATTAATGTAAGTAAGCGCTGTGATCGCAGCGAACGAGTACTTTGATTTAAGATGACACAGGGATGTGAATCAGTGTCTTGTTTAATAAAAAGACGTGTGGTGTCGTGGGACACCGGATAGGAACGAAGTTCCTTATTATAAAAATATTAATTTTAAGTTCTATTCGAGGTATAAAAAAAATAAAACTGAATGTTTCGCAACAACCCACGGTCATTCGGTAACGTGCGAATTTGTTGTGGTACACCTCATTCACGGTTGTTTGCATAAGAGTTAGTGTAAGAGTTAGTTAACGCAAACGAACGCTCTGAGATCGTGGTCAATGAATGATAAAAAAATATTTTATTTTTTGTACGTTATTACAAAGTTAAGTCGCACACTGTGTGTTTTACTAATAAAAATCTTACGTTACGGACGTTTTTTCCCGGTTAGGGTACCCCTCCGCATCGTCCCATAAGAAACTTCGTTCCGATATTAGCATTTTCTCAATTTTCCCGAGTTATAGTTTTTTTTATTGACGGACATTCCAATTTGAATGCCGCCGCCCACCTTGAGACAATATGAGTTCTTGATATCAATTGTACAGAATAATTACTGTACCACCCTTCAAACCGGATGACATTGTTGCTTCAAAGTAGAAGAGGGTATTGTGGTAGCACCCGTACGGAGCTCACGGGCTCAACCTGAGAGAATTTGCTAATACTAGCCCCTAACAAGAGCAGTGCTTCGCAGAATTTACCACAGAATTAGAATCTACAAGACGCCGGGTTGACAGGTACGTCTATTAATCATATCAAAATTACCTAGCCTCGGCCCGCCCCTCTTTCTGATTACTCTTTGATAATACTCGCCCCCCGAAGGAACCTTCTAGGTACTAGAACCAACGGATCACCGTGGTGAAAATGTGTAAGGATTTAGTGTTTTTCCCACCAGAGGTCTTAATCGTTAAAGCCACGTTGATTTCTATAATAGTAACCTCATGTTGAAATTTCACACGGCTCGGAACCGTCCTTCACTCAATTCACGCAGCGATCACGAGATCAGCTTGACGGATAGGACTGTCATTTTTCCAATGGTTTGGCGACTCAAATCTCTATGGGGCACACTGGAGCTCGCATCATCTACAACTGAGTTTCCGTATCCCCAGTGCATCTAAAGGAAGTCAAGGCTGTCTACCCGTGCATACCATAAAAAATCCTGAAATAGATATGTCTATATCAGAATGATTTTCTTTTAATTTATTTTTAATTGCTTAGTTGGATGGACCAGTTCACGGCCCACCTAGTGTTAAGTGGTAATCAGAGCCCAAATACATCTATAACGTAAATACCACAATCTACCTTGATGTGAGTTCTAAGTCTCAGTTTTTACTAAAGTACAAAATAGGCAGGGTGGTGCCACCTACCCGTGCAGGTTCGCAAGACCGCCAGTCACTGGTCAAGAGTTCGACGAGCGAACTAACCCAAAGACACAGGATCGCCGGACCGTTTCAGTGGGTCGCGATTCCGATACGGCGGTAGATTCTGCGGAGCACTCCTCTTGCTAGGGCTAGTGTTAGCAAATTCTCTCAGGTTGAGCCTCTGAGCTCACCTACCTATCCGACCGTGGCCTGAAAAGCCTCTTAGTCATTAACTCCTTATGCATAACATTCCAGTTTATTAGAACAGCCAATTCGGTTTTGCCATGTAAATTCCTCAAATATTTCTTTGCAAAAATATTTTCAAAGACTTCTAACGTATTTATTTTTAATTTCTTTTGTAATATATTTTTCATTGAAGGAGACTGAATGGTTGTCTCACCTTTCTTCCTTAGCTTTGAAAAGTAATTAATTTAATTAATTGGTTTAAAAAGCAAAACGAAATTGGTTTCTTGTTTTTGTTTTACACAGAATTTTAACACATATTTTTTTCACTAAAGGACCTTTAATTGGATCGACATTAAAAGTAATTTACTAATAATTTATTTTATGACTAATTAGGCGGAAAATTCATCCAATTTTCGAAATAAATTGTTGAATTCGATGAAAAGTATTCAATATTTTGAAACATTTATTTATTTCGCTCTATTATATGTATGTCGCAATCAACACGAGATTGCCGCAGCCAATGCGTGATACGGGACGCAAGCGCCGCCTGTCGGCGTTCGATGGAGTCAACTATCCACCGGCCGAGCGGAGCACACGACCACCAACACTTATCCTGGGACAGTAGGCTAGAGCGGTCGATATTGAACCATCGCTGTTGTACCGAAAAGCTGTGAATCATTAGGCATTATAATCGGAGCGAGTAAACTACTACTCTGTTTCGTTTCTCCGACATTACCCAACGACGCCCACTGAAAGAAGATTAAGCATCATGGACCCAGCCCTGCCTATGTCATGTAACTCGAAATTCCTTCCCTGGTCGCTGTGTATTTCTAGGAGTACCGACCGACAGAAGACTTCATGTACTAATTTATCGGCGATCGTCGAGGTTTCTTGATTACGAATGGCGAAGACTTCGGGCCACTTGGTGAAATAATCCATCACCACCATGAAGTTCTAGTTTCTACTGTCACTTTTCGGAAACGGGCCGGTGACGTCCAATACAATTCTTTCCCACGGCGCTCCAACGTTGTACAATTTCAGTGCACCTTTGCTACGTGTGTGAGGACCTTTAAACGCAGCACAACTGGTACATTTACGACACCAGTCCTCAACATCATCACGGCAATGGATCCAGTGAAATCATTCTCGCAATTTGAAAAGCGTCCTTTTTACCCCTAAATGCCCACCCGAAAAGTCTGGGTGGTACAGCTGTAGGACATCTGGTACCATCGACTTTGGGACTATCGTTTGCAGATGACATTTGTCTCCCCGGGCATTTTCCCATCTTCGACACAAAGCTCCTTCTTGGATGACCAAGCTGTCCCACTGTGCCCAATAACTCTTCGTAGTTGGGCTCATAGATGCAACATCATCCCACTTCTGACACCAAATTGTTACGCGCTGGGGCTCGGGATAAATAAAATTTCACCAAAGTACAACTTAAAAACTCTATTCAACACTTAAAACACTTCACAAACACTTTAAAGCACCCAACAAACACTTTAAAACTCTCAATTCGCTTATTCCCCTTCGCTTCAGGTGATCCGTTCGCTGTTTCGCTTCGAGTAGTTCCGTAATTACTAACTGACTGCGTGCCTTCCCTACAATGTTTTTATAGCCGACACCTCATCCCTAGAATTATCGAGAATATTCCACACCTCTCTAGTAGCAGTTTCCGCTATCTGACAATAGATGGCGTTATAGTTCTCGAGCATTCTGGATCCTTCCATATTCGTTCGACTAGTCGGCGATAGATGGCGTTACTCTTACCGGCGTAACAATACGTATTCTGAGCCCACGCGGGTAGGTATAACTTTTCTGATTCTGTCTATCTACCGCGAGCAGTCATCGGTCGTTTGAAGAACGGAACTGCCATTTTAAATACAATTGAGATAAAAAATACAAAAAATATATATCTTTTATTGTTAGTATCCTATGCATTGGAGCGGTGCTATTTACATAACTCTATAAATGTCCAGGTTGATTAATCTGACTTTCTGGATGCAGTTGGACGCTACTAATCCCAACTTTAACAGAGGCCAAATACAGGGCTTTCATGTAGCCCAAGAATTTGACGTGACGTTTAGCTCAAAGTAACATCCTGTTGAGTTTCTCGTCGGATCCTCTCAGAGATTCGCAATTGCGATCCTGTAGATTTAATTGCATCAAATATCTCTAGTCTGTAGACGGGAAAATTCAAGACGGAACATTACACGACTCGTTCGCCGATGAACCTAATTAAAATTGGTCTGATATATTCAAAGCATAGAGACAGCAAGCAATAGGGAATCTGCAAAATAATGGCGGGACCATTAATGAAGATTATTACGACCTTTTCCAGGAACTATAAATGAGTTGTGGTTTTTTTTTTGATTCATGGCCAGTTACTAATCACTTCAATATGTCAAATATACTCGTAGCATTGGCTATCAAATTGTTTAACCTCGTATTCACTATTTGGTCCATTTTTATTCTAACTACACCGACGGGGTAAGAATTCTGCGTTGAAGTTAGGACGTGTAGCGGTGATAATTGACATTTGGGTACTCCTTATTCGGGATCTCGTGTATCTTTTCGTTTCTCGTATTTCTTAGGTTCTCATAACATAGTAGGAAACACTAGCGTAAAATAAATACATATACCATGAAATGTAGGGGCTTAGTTTCCTGAACATTATATGAACTTAACTGATTTAACGGAAATAAAAAAATATGTAATAGAAAATAATTAGTGCCGTGTCTCGTGACCACAGCCACGGCGGATGAAGCACGTCTTTATCAAAATAGCCTTATAACATACGAAATTTAACAAAAAAGAAAAGTAACTACAAAAACATAAAATAAGTATGTCATAAATGTCCACGAAATCAATTAAATTTGTATTATCAAGGGTAATTCTAAAGTTACCAGTCAGATTTACGTAAAATTTCCATGGGAATCCATAAGTAGCCCATAAGCTTTCAAATAAACAAGAAATATCAAAATCAGTTCACCCAGAAAAAAGTTCTAGATTATTAAAGATACAGTCCAATTAACAACCCGCTCCTTTTTTGTAGGTTGGTTAAAAATGTACCACAAAATTCTCCGAAACATTTTTGATATTAATGAATGATAACTTAGTAATCAGACCTGTCAAATAAATAAATAGCTTTTTATAATATTAATGATCTAGTTTTACAATCTTACATTAATCAACAAATATGACTTGTTAGTATTTTAGCTTAAATAATGTTATATAAGTACGTGTATTTTTTTTTTACTTGTTTCATGATTTTTTTATTTTTTACATTTATAACAATTTTTTTTTCTTATTGCTTATATGGGTGGACGAGCTCACAGCCCACCTGGTGTTAAGTGGTTACTGGAGCCTATAGACATCTACAACGTAAATGCGCCACCCTCCTTGAGATATAAGTTGTAAGGTCTCAGTATAGTTACAACGGCTGCCCCACCCTTCAAACCGAAACGCATTACTGCTTCACGGCAGAAATAGGCAGGGCGGTGGTACCTACCCGCGCGGACTCACAACAGGTCCTACCACCAGTAGAACCAATTTAACATAAATCAATTCATACAGTAGAACAAATCTTCCAATGCGCCTGAAGGAGGCACTGTTCCCAAGATACTGGCTGCGTTACCTCATTGGACAGCCAGACTCACTCTCTGTGCAAAGTACCAGTACCTTAGCATCACGTATAGCTTCCTTCAAAATGGACAATGAATATGATCTAGTTTACATTAATGATAGATTTGATAATCTATAGTCTTAGTGGCCGCAATAGAGACGCTATAAACAACAGATTGTATTAAATTTTAAGCTTACCCAACGAGATATTTCAACGAAATTAACTGAACCGAAGTATTACCAAAGGTGCGACTTAATTATAAAGTTGTTAAAATATGCTTTAATCTCGAATATAAGTCAAAGGAATTGCTGTAATTAATTACGGCTTACGTCAGCCCTCAAACAACTTTATACAGGAGTTCGAAACTGTCTGAATGTTAGAAATTCGGGTCTAGGTATTATGTACGTGTTATGTTCAAGTAGATTACGTTAATCTACATTAGAAAACTGTGGTTGAGATTCTGAAAGTGGTTCGATAGAGCTTGTTGGAAAGTTTTCGATACCAAAACTAGATTTAATTTAAGCGGTGAAAGATATTTGGTTTAAATTTCTATTCTATTCTATCAGCCCACAGATGTCCGCTGCTGGGCATAGGCCTTAATTTTATTTATTTATAAATTATTTACTGGTTTAAATTAGGTAAATAGAATTTATAATAGTGAGCTAATTTAAAATGGCAGACCTGTCAGCGTACTTATGCCAAGGGTCACCATCCAAACAATTTCATTCCTTGTAAAAAATTTATGGATAGAGGTAAGATCATGTGCTACCATATTGCAATAGCTCAACACACCAGCATAATTCGGGCAGATCTCATTTGATCTGGCAAGACGAACACCTTAATACTGCTTCGTTAAAACTCTTCAATTGCGGTATCTGGTATCGTTTGTCATACAAATCTTGTGATACTGCTGCTATGCGCATTAAAACTTTTCTGCTATAAGTATTCATAATTGACACCATAAACAACATCATAGCCCACAACACTAGTCCCATTCTATATTCACAAATGGTTTGATGCATGCTAGTTGAGCCTCTCGCGACGACAATTCTTTCTTGTTTTTGACCAAGGGCTATTTCATCTTTTACTGTATCTTACTTTGCGCGGAAGGAAGGCTAACGTGAATGATTACGACATTGTCTTCTGATTAACCTCGTTGGACCTAAGATAAATTAGCCTTTTCTTAAAGTCTTCTCATGTATTCAGTCAGTGTACACAGAAGTGAACACAGAGTGTTAGGAATGGAGTTGCAGATAAAAATCATATTCGTCTATATCGCTGCATGTGGGCAGACAAGATCACGGTAGACCTGGTGTTGTACCACTGTCTGCTCTCATAGCCTGTAAAACATAGTTATTGGCTAAGATCATCTAGCAGGACAAAGTACCACTAATCCCGGCAATATGCGCTATCAATAGCCTCACGAAAGAACCGACGTATTCAACGTGCTTACTATATGCTCTGCCGCCAATAATTGCGGAACCGAACGCTTCAACCTTTCGCTTCGAGCTTTCGATCCAAACCGAAACGCATTACTGCTTCACGGTAGAAATAGGCAGAGTGGTGGTACCTATCCACGCGGACTCACAAGAGGTCCTACAACCAGCTGATTCAGTACTCACAGAATGCTGTAGCATATTCTGCGATTAATCTCTTAACCACATTTTAGTACGCCAAGGGAAAAGATGGTACTGAGTCTACATTAGACAGTCTTTGCTGGACAAAATCTATTATAATAATTAGCGCTAATAAAAGCGAAACGTTTGGACACTAACTTACCCAAATAAAGGATAGAAATGATTCTACGATACAAAGCCTAGTTTCAGTGAAATTTTGAACAGACGCTGGAGTGTAATCAAAATAATAAAAGCGACGATTTCCCGTAGACGTCGTTGAATTTTTATTAAGTGCCTATTTGCGAGATCTCAAAGTGCTGTTGTAAAAAATTTACGTGTACTGGTGGCAATTTTGCCTTACAAGAATTTTATATAACATTCTTACGGCTCCGATGTTGTCGTAAAGCGTGAAATTTAAGCCTTTACACATCTTACACACGGTTCATTGGAATTAAAAACATTTGTTTTTTTTTTTTGCTTAGATGGGTGGACGAACTCACAGCCCACCTGGTGTTAAGTGGTTACTGGAGCCCATAGACATCTACAACGTAAATGCGCCACCCATCTTGAGATATAAGTTCTAAGGTCTCAGTATAGTTACAGCGGCTACCCCACCCTTCAAACCGAAACGCATTACTGCTTCACGGCAGAAATAGGCAGGGCGGTGGTACCTACCCGTGCGGACTCACAAGAGGTCCTACCACCAGTGATTACGCAAATTATAATTTTGCGGGTTTTTGACTTTTATTACACGATGTTATTCCTTCACCGTGGAAGTCAATCGTGAACATTTGTTAAGTACGTATTTCATTAGAAAAATTGGTACCCGCCTGCGGGATTCGAACACCGGTGCATAGCAACAACGAATGCACCGGACGACTTATCCTTTAGCCCACGACGACTTTAACGTCGACACGAATTTAATCATAAATTTATTTTTCGCTTTATATTTCTCTAGGCATAAGGAGCTCACGAGCCAATGAAGCTATTACAGCGGTTTTACGTATTTGCCCCATTCCCCCTGAGATATTAGGTCGAACTATAAATTGCGTTGTGTATCTAATGTTTTAATATTGAGTTGTCAAAGAAAAAATACGCAATGTAGTATTTTATACGTTTACTGGGTGAGTATGTTTTTTTTTTTTGCTTAGATTGGTGGACGAGCTCACAGCCCACCTGGTGTTAAGTGGTTACTGGAGCCCATAAACATCTGCAACGTAAATGCGCCACCTTGAGATATAAGTTCTAAGGTCTCAAGTATAGTTACAACGGCTGCCCCACCCTTCAAACCGAAACGCATTACTGCTTCACGGCAGAAATAGGCAGGGTGGTGGTACCTACCCGTGCGAACTCACAAGAGGTCCTACCACCAGTAACCAGTGGTATCCATAATACACCACCAGTGTTATGGATACCAAAAACACAAACGAGATAAGAAAAATACCCCAAACCTTGAATACCAAATAGCTCCTGTAAGTTTCAAGCCATTCGTAAGGGCACGTACTTTGTGTAATTCAATCACCGCGATTCGGTTCTCTTTATCACCCAACTCCATTTTAATATCGGAAAATATTGTACAATGTATTGGCGCCAAAATGAGAAAACTCAATGAGCAATCATATAAAAATGACAGATTCCAAATTCAAATGTAATGTTTTGTTTATTTTTAATTGTAACAGTATTTATGGCCAGACTAAGTATAGATAACGTACTTCAAAACTTTATCATTGGCAATTATTTTTGACTTTAATATGATAATGCGTAAAACCTTACGTAAAAAATATTACCACAATGTTTTTCGTCTAACAAAATGACAGTGTGTTTCAAAAATAATCGGGCTTCTTATAGACGAACGCAGGAAGCTACTCCTGATGTAAACGCCGCTGTTACGAAGATTTTACCAACATCGAATAAGTAGTATGTAAAATTGGACCACAAAAATGTGTTTCTTCACACATCACATTCAAGTTATCGAATACTTAAGTACCGTGAATATTCAATTCATTTCATCTGAATAAGAGTGTTGCGATTTCTGTTGAAACGTTTTGGGCGCATCATTTCATTGGTACTTAATAACATTTTTAATGGGGCCATTCTTTTGGAAATATTATTTTTTCTTCTTTATTTTTTCTTTGTGCATATTGAATGTGTGATCAAAATATCGTGTAAACAACACTGTAACGTTATGAATGGTTGGAGAACAGTTTCCAAAATAATTTACACTTCTGACCCATGTTTCGAGGTGCGCTCAAATCGAGATATTATGCACTTTGCTTAGAACCAGGTAAGCTGTGAGATCGTCTTCAACAATAAAAACTAAAGTTATAAAAACCACACCAAAACAGACCCAGTTTTACCTGATCAATCAGCCTGGAAAGACAGCTGAAACCTAACCATCCCTTTCGTTTTGATTATGCCTACGAACACGCAAATTGTTGTCTTAAATAACTGGTAGCCCATTTCTGGAACATTGGCATATATTATAATGTTGTTAGTAATTCTATTACCTGTGTACCCAGTCGAGTATTTGTGTCGGCCAGATGTAATTGTACTGAAATGGCCTCCGAGATAGTCGCAGCTTGACAAGCGAGCTTTGTGAGCTTAGAGCTTAGAGTAATGCTATCGTACGTTTGCGTTTGTTTTGTACTACTGACCTTTTCGTATGAAACAGTAAACAAAAGTGTAGAATGCTTTATAAGGCTTCCATCGTTTGGAAAAATAAATAATGTTCTGTTAATTAATTGTAAAAACCGATAGAAATGTAGACGCTTCATGCAAATTACAATTGCCTTGATTTAGAAGAGTGACCTATTTTATTATACGACTCTATACAATGAGTGGATAAAGTGTAGGCTCGTCATTTAATATTCGATACAGAATACATTACAGGGCAAAGATTAAACATTTCGTAATTATTTGCCTACGTCACAAGAATATAAATTGACAGCGAATTTAGCTTTCGCTAATATCGATTAATAAAACGATTCAACTGCATTATTTATCAGAAAAACATTTTTATTGCTTCGATAGGTGGACGAGCTCACAGCCCACCTGGTGTTAAGTGGTTACTGGAGCCCATAGACATCTACACCGTAAATGCGCCATCCACCTTGAGATATAAGTTCTAAGGTCTCAAGTATAGTTACAACGACTGCCCCACCCTTCAAACCGAAACGCATTACTGCTTCACGGCAGAAATAGGCAGGGTGGTGGTACCTACCCGTGCGGACTCACAAGAGGTCCTACCACTAGTAAACATACTGAGGTTCGTTGAAACCTAGCCCATTCCGTTTGAGAAACATTGATCTTGTGACAAAAACCTCTGAAATACGACTATTACATCACAATGTAATGGATTGTTTAGAAATCCATTGAGGACAAACGTAGAAAGAAACACACAATTACATCTATACTAATATTATAAAGCTGAAGAGTTTGTTTGTTTGAACGCGTTAATCTCAGGAACTACTAGTCCGATTTAAAAAAATGTTTCAGTGTTAAATAGCCCATTTATTGAGGAAGGCTATAACATCAGTATTGGTATGACCAATACAAGTGGAGCACAAGTAAAGAATGTTTCAAAATAGGGGTTTTAATGGCTCCTTAACATTCTATAATTCAAAAATATTTTCACTTTCTACAAATTCAAATTCAAATTCAAAATCGTGTATTTCAACTTAGATGTCAGTATGACACACTTGTTGAATGTCAAAATACAAATAACAATGTTAACTCTACCACCGGTTCCAAAGAAAGCCACAGTCCTGAGAAGAACCGGCGAAACAAACTCAGCGGGCTTTTTTTTTGTTTTTTCTCAAATATATTTTTTTTAAATAAATATAAATATTTACAATAAAGGAAAAAACAAGTCAAAAAATACAATTAAATAATAATAATAATAATGAAAAATGAAAAGGCCAGGAGGGAGCGCCTCATTCCCACGTAGTGCCATCTAGTAAATAATCCTTAACTTATAATATGCCTTGTTGCACAAACGTTCCTTGACAGTTTTCTTAAATCTATGAACCGGTAGTAATTGAACGTTTAGTGGGATCTTGTTGAAAAGCTGTACACCCAGCCCCCTAAAATAGTTGCTTATTTTCTTAATTCGAGCCGCCGGCAACGCAAGCCTATGTTTGTTCCTAGTGTTCACATTGTGCAAATCACAGACTCTGGGGAATTTTTCAATGTTTTTACAATACGTACAATAAATTTTCAAACGTACTACGTAAATGAAGTGGGCGGTAAAATTTAGCGTTATGCCAAAGTAACTCCACGCAGACGGAGTCGCAGGCAAAAGCTAGTATAATTATAAAGTTTCTTCTAAACTTACGAGATCAGTTCGAAGCGATCGGAACTAAATGGACGCTAGCAAAAGGAACGAACTTGCCGTATTTTCGCTCGAGGCTCCATTGCCGTTCTCAAAGCGAACCAAGGCTTATTCTGCACACAGAGGACTGAAAGGGTGAATGGGACGCGACCTGCTTCGCCATTATAACTCAGAATAGGAAGTTATTATCACGGACTACGGCAACGTAAAATGCAACGTAAATTTATAAATTTTTAATGTGATCCTGAAATTTCGGACAAACATTCTGTTGATTGAATTAAGCTATAAGATTGTTTCTTTTAACGGTACAATTTTACATGTTCTTGTACTGATCGATAATTGATATCGAAAAGTCATGAGCCATTTTTAAGGTTCTTCGACTTTTTGAGAGATAACAGTCCTAGCAGTGGCAATTAATATATTTATATATTTACTAACAATCACGCTACGTTAACTGGTCCCGTGATAAGTTCGTAAAGAACTTGTGTTACAGGTACCAGATAACGGATATAAATGTAATATTTTTATTATACACATACATATATTTAATATACATCCATAACCCTGGAAAAGACATTTATATTTATCATACAAATATCTTCCCTTGGCGGGATTCGAACCCGCGACCCCCTTGTGTAGTGACCATGTCACTTACCACTACACCAGACGGCCGTTAAATTAATAATTAATTAATAGCTCAGTAATGACATTAGTTATTAATGATTCCAATATTTTGTAAAGATTCAACGGACAATCTGACATGTGTATTTACATAATAATAATTGTTACCTAGGTCGATAAAAACATATTCATAATATAAATCAAAATGAACAGAAACAAGTTTTGATCAAAAACTTTTTGATGAGAAGACGACTGCGGAATAATAAAGCGTATTTTTTTTTAATTAATTTCACCGTTGACTTTGTGTAAACAAAACTAAATTAATTTAAAATGAAAATAATAATAAAGTATCGTCCATTATGCTTTTATTTACGTATGCTATTTTTATTATTTATTTATAGTTCGACGAGCTCACGGCCGACCTGGTATTAAATGGTTACCGGGGCCCATTCATTGACGTTGACTACCCTACCTACCTACGAATGTCGCTACCCTTCTTGAGTTCTGGCTCAGTTTAATAATATGATTGCTTTACGGCAGAAATGGGCAGAATGGTGGTGGTACCTACCCGTGCGAGTTCACAAGACGCTTACCTACATATTTCTGCCGCGAAGCAGTAATGCGTTTCGATTCGAAGGGTGGAGTAGTGGATGTAATATAAAACCGACTTAGAACTCAAGTCTCAAATTGAGTGGGCATTTACGTTGTTGATTTTGTGTCAGGCTAGGCTCAACAAAACTCACTCTAACCGGCGCCATCTAGGCGGGCTTCGGTTAGCCTGCCGACTGAGAGGGCTGGTGGTCGTGGCGCCGACGACGTCCGGCGTCCCGAGGGGGAGGATGATGGGAGAGATGTGCTCCGCACTAAGCGCTTCACTTTCCCCCTTTGCCTGTTCATGAGTTCTGTCTCATTCGAGGTTTGGACGTTGGTTGTTGATTGACAGGAGGTTTTAGTGGGTTCGACTTCGACATGCTCCGTCCGCCAACCCCAAAGGAGGGCGGAAGTCCAACGATTTCCTCCTGACCAAAAAAAAAAGAGGCTTAACACCAGGCAAAACTCATCCACCGGTCTAAACAATAAAAAAGGACCGACTCTTTGTTTTTTGATCACATTTTTATATAAACATAAAAGAAAATACTAAATGAAAATATGTTTTCAAATAAAAATCAAATTCAAATCAAATTAAAAACAGAAATTTTATCGCGAAGCTGAAATTTTTCCGTTTAGGCGCCATGCTCAGTCAGTGTAAAGTAATAATAAAAGTCCACACTGAATTTAAAGGTTGTGTAGTTTCAAAAGTATTGGAAGCAGAGCCGTGGAACTAATTGAGCTACATCTGTACAGAATATGACCTGTATAACATAACGCAAGAGCTAGCAATTGTCACGATTACCTGTATGATATTTTGTAAATCCCTTTTTGATTTTGCAATGAGTAGCCAAAGCAATTCCACTGTTACTGTCAAAAAACAGTGGAATTGCTTGGTACCTCTTGGTAATGTAAAACAAAATTTCATTTTTCTTTTCTCTACCGTTAAGAATTAAAATGATCACCGATGAAAAGTTTTTCGTTAATTATCGCAATTAAACTATTCAATTCAATGAACGGAGCAATAGAAATAATAATAAAATGTTAGTAAATATTAAACCTTCTTAAGTGCTTCAACACTTATACCTGAGAAAACGCCTCTTCAAACTAATCATATGATATAATTTTCAGTAACTACCCGCTTTGCTAGTGGTAGGACGTCGTAGCTCGCATAGGTACCCGACTTTGAAACAATTTCACCTTGAAACACGTTTCGGTTTGAAGCCGCCGGTACTGCATTCTACAATCGAGACATAGACAGAATAGAAGCTTGACTGTGCTCCTACCATTGCTGATGTCCATGAGCTACAGTGACCACACCGTACAAGACAGATCGTGTACTCATCTATTTACAAAGACAATTGAAAATAAAAGAGTTACAAAGCAAATCTCGAAATTTTGCGGATTTGACTTTTAGTACGAAACTTTATTCCTTCAACGTGCAATTTGTTCTTAGAACACGTGTCAATACGCCTTAGATGAATACGCTACAACATTGTGCGTCTTATCTCAATACACTACATATGAAGAATTTTAATATACACAAAAGATATTATTCAGACTATTCAATCAGATATCTTGCCAAAATGTTGTCTTGAGTCTCTATAAATTCTCCTTATAATTTTCGGAATAACATCTATAGTATGGATGTATTAGAATAAACAACATACTAAAAATAATAAAAAACAGTTATCAATCATAAGTGATACAAACGATTTGAAGTCGTTGTGGCCTAAAGGATAAGACGTCCGGTGCATTCGTGTGTAGCGATGCACCGGTGTTCGAATCCCGCAGGCGGGTACCAATTTTTCTAATGAAATACGTACTCAACAAATGTTCACGATTGACTTCCACGGTGAAGGAATAACATCGTGTAGTAAAAATCAAACCCGCAAAATTATAATTTGCGTTATCACTGGTGGTAGGACCTCTTGGGAGTCCGCACGGGTAGGTACCACCACCCCGCCTATTTCCGCCGTGAAGCAGTAATGCGTTTCGGTTCGAAGGGAGGGGTAGCCGTTGTAACTATACTGAGATCTTAGAACTTATATTTCGAGGTGGGTGGCGCATTTACGTTGTAGATGTCTATGGGCTCCAGTAACCACTTAACACCAGGTGGGCTGTGAGCTCGTCCATCCATCTAAGCAATAAAAAAAAAAGATGTGCCTCATACAAAAGCCTTTCTCAAACTCGAAATCAATACGGTTCGGTTTGTCCAAACAACCGTCTGTTGTGATAATGAAAACAAAAACAAACATTTAGTCGATACCGGTATCTAGCTCCTGTACTATATTAACAGGACTCATCGGTATTCGCGAATCGACCGGCGTTCGTACGAAGTGAATTTATGAACTCTGTGCAGGCAGTTGCAAGGGGCGATGCTGAGCCATAACTCATGCATCGGGGCGTACATACTGATTAGAGTCTGAAATGATGAAGCCCAAATAGTGAATTTTACTGGTGGTAGGACCTCTTGTGAGTCCACGCGGGTAGGTACCACCACCCTGCCTATTTCTGCAGTGAAGCAGCGATGCGTTTCGGTTTAAGGGGGGGCAGCCGTTGTAACTATACTTGAGACCTTAGAACTTATATCTCAAGGTGGGTGGCGCATTTACGTTGTCGATGTCTATGGACTCCGGTAACTACTTAACACCAGGTGGGCTGTGAGCTCGTCCACCCATCTACGCAATAAAAATAAATTTTTTTTCAAGGTTATGCAAATTAAAATGATGTCCGTATGGTTTTCGGCCTTAAATTGGACGTCCCTTGGGTGTCGTAAAAGGTGACTTAAGGTCTTAATTCTAGGTACCGTCTCAGACCAAATATAGCATTCCTAAGGACTGAAGTTAGGCCGTTGTCGTAAAACTCGTGCCAAATTCCACTTCAGCATTATATTTATGATCAAAATTATAATGATCTATGATCTAAGATTTTGGGAAACCACTAAAAGACGCACAAAATTGTACTATGAGTGTCGATCTCCCAACAAATAGTTTTGTTTTAGTAAATCAAACTAAAGCACAAGCAAATAAATTGAATTGTACTGAAATAGGAAAGATAATTATGAAAGGTAGTGCCAATTCGGCTAAGAAACATTTCTTCTGACTTCTAAAGACTTCTAAAGACGAGTTCTTGATAAAATATATTGATGCGTATCTGTAAAAGAATCAAACGCAATTTTACCGGAAAATGCGAAATTAAATATGGAACTGATCTTACTATAAATGAAACTTGAAATTTTAAACAATACACACACCTCCATAAGTCATAACTTTAAGGAAACAACTAGCATACCTAACTCGGTGGTCAGTTTGACCTATGCCATTCATTCAGTGTTCGCTGTTCACATATGCCACAAATATGAAATATTCATGAACCGTGTCCAAATCAGAGGCCATGCTGTGTTGACATTGTTCAGAAGGTTTGTTTACTTATAGTTTCGTGCGTTTGAAAAAGTTATTTCAATTGTTTGCTTCGCTTCTGAAAATGATCGGAAATGCTTCATGGGGACATAGCTTCATTTTGGTTTTTAAATCCTATCTCAAACTCTAAATAAAAACTAGATGGCCCGTCAGTTTCCCAATTATTTCCACTTTTGGCATTAAAAGTGTACAATTTCCAAAAATATTCGAAATTGAGCCAATATGCGGAATCATTTGGTATCACCAGTATTTTTCTTATAAATACTGTCAAAAGAGCGTAGTTTACTTTTAGTTTTTTTTTTTAGTTTACCTATGTTTTGACTACTATTAACAAAATTAATACATAATTTTATCTTACTTTAAAATACATAATGTAACTGCTAAAAAATTAAAAAATTAATGTTGCAAAGTCACATTTTCATGTTAAACCTTTAAAACACTCTCCTGTAAAATTAGTAAGTTTTGAGATTATACAGTTTTAATGCGAGAAGACGATTTGGTAAGCTTTCAAAAAGTAGGTACCATTTATCGCCAGTCACATCAAACGTTCTACTAAGTTTTTAATAAAAATATTTTCCCCGCGCAATAATTCCAAATTCATTTTCTAATTCTATTTCCAATATACTTTAATTCAATACACGGGCGCTCCACGTGCCTTCTCTAGAATTCTTGATATTGCACGAGACATGGTGACGTCCGGTGCTAGCAGGTGATCCGGTATGCTTCCTGTTTCTACGTGCTTTTGAATGTTTGCTGTATCTACATTGGAAATATGTCCAAGGTATTTGATTATATATGACTAAATATTGCAAGTTTTCAGAATACGTGACGTTTTCAACATCTATCATAATAGATACACCCATTTACTGGTTTCATCATGGTTTCATTAGTGAGTGGTTAGCAGGAAAATATAGATTATGAAATTTTATTGGCTTTTGGTTGATTCGTCAAAAATCTTTTCTACTGATAATATAATATTTTGCAAAGACTAATGAATTTAATTTTTCAAATTATCTGAACTAACTATTTTTTTTAAACTAAAGCTGCATTGCATCGAACTAAAAAATAAATTCTTCAACTGATAAACCACTATAGAAAAAAAATCTTACACTTATAAATAATAGACTTGGCAGCAATTCATTCAGTACTGCATCAAAAAACAACATTAATAGCAAAATTTTTATAATCGAAAAGTTTTGCACAGTATCTGATGCATTCATATACTGACGATCCTGCACACTGGATTTCTTCCTTTGAAATCCAGAATTCAGTCCTATATTCCTGGTTTCGTCAAACTACACAATGATGTGAGAATCGCTCAACTTCTTTTTAGTGAGTTTCCAAAGATATCGTGAATACGATAAAATTAAAAATATTGAAATGTAAAGTCTGTTTCTCACTTTTTCTTCACTGAAGAATTATCTTAATAAATAAATATCAATATTAGTGTATCTGTGCGTCCTCTATGTGCTCCGATTGTGATGAAACTTGGTACAATCATTCGTACCCCAAAGAAAGTTTCTGTCATACTACCATCAACGTGAGCAGCACGCGAATAGTTTCAAGAAAAAAATATTTTCAATCAGCTATTTCTAAGACTTAGAACGCAAGGTGGGCGGAGGCATTTACGCTGTTGATGTCTATGGCCTTCAACTTAGCTGTCAAGGCTTTAATAAACAAGGATTCCACATGACTACGACTGCTTTACCAAGAGTAATCGACCATGATGGCGATGGCCGGATTTTACGAAACATTAATAAAACTTTACCTCTCCCAAAGTCCTATATCGTATGTTTGGGGGTAGCAAGAGAACGCAAAATTTCAATATCTTCCAACACTAAAGTACGAAAATCAAGACTGCATCGGCAATGACCCCAATCCACTGCTAAATAGAGACTTAATCACACACCTTTGATGATTGATTTGCAACCTTTTGCTATTAACAACAGATAATTGAGTAGTCAGAATTCACAGCAGTGATCATACAAAGACTCTGATGAACATTTATTTAAAAGTAAAGAAACTGTTTTTTCTTTTGACTCGGAACAAATTAATCTTAAAGACGACTTGCCTTGAGATACCACTAATTCCTCATTCGCTAGTATTTTGACCATAAATTCACCTTCTTAATATCAAATATTTTCATAGTGGAAAGGTCTTAAAGCACAACTTACCGCTGCCTACTTGCTTTTTTCGAGTTTAGACTCAGGAAGTACTGGCGCTTAGTCGGAAAATCTTGGTGGGCTATTTAATAGATTTAGCTCTAAATATGTAACCCTATAACGCACACATCACACATCCCTATTTACTCTACTAGTCGGTCTTGAAGGGGAATGCATGCGGGCGGAGCGGCAGAGACGTCGCCGGGCAACCACATAGTTTTTTCAGAAAGCTGTCAGTCGATATAGCACCAATGAAATATATTTTTACATCGTTATACTTAATTATAAAATACACCTTAAACTGGTATTATTTTAATAATTCGTTATAAGTGGCGTCCCAACTAGTGGCCGCGAACCCAGCTTAAACTGGATTTCGTACCGTAGGTATTAAAATCATAGTTCATTGTGTGTGCTAGAAAGAATGTTCTAGAAGATGCCGCCACGCAAAGTACGTGCAGGTGCTGTGAGTGATAATCAGTCCAGCTCGGAAGATGAAGCCGCAAGACCTTCGTCAGTACTTATGTCTGGGGACCAGTTGACCTCATTCCTTGCCGCCTTCGCGAAAACTCAGGCGGAAGTGAATCGGCAACTCGTCGAATCCCTCATGACATCGTACGCGAGAGGTAGCTCAGGTGCACCCCCTGAAGTTTCCGACGCTGCGATAGCATCCTCACCGACACCCACGTCTTTAACCAGTAAGTCCGGCAACATGGCTAAGTGTACGTCGCGCTTCGATGGTCAGAGCCGTGACCCTGAAGTTATAGAAGCATTCATCGACTCAGTGGAGATTTTTAAAGAGTGTGCGTCGATCAGCGATGATCTTGCATTGCGAGGACTGCCTATGCTGCTGCACGGTGAAGCTGCAGTATGGTGGCGAGGGGTCCGGACCGAAGTGTCTTCATGGCCCGAAGCTGTCAAGAGACTACGATGTATGTATGGTATTCCACGTCCAGCCTATAAGATTTTCCGTAACATATTCGCTGTCGAGCAAAACGAAGAGCTCGCGGATTCGTTTATTATTAAAATAAGGGCTATGATGTCGACATTACCATACGTATTACCCGAACAAGTGAAGTTGGACATGATATACGGCTTATTGGATAGGCGTATTCGAAAACGTTTGTCACGAGATGCGGTGTCCAGTATTGAATCCCTGATAGATAAAGCGCGAGCTATTGAAGAATCGCTCATGGAAAATGCTACTATGAGCATAAAGTCAACGTCGTCGTCGCGTGTGCAATCGACATGCTATCCGGCGGCCGGCTCGCGAAGTTCACGCGTCGTCACATCGGATGGTGCGACTTTAGCGGGAAGCATCGGGCCTGCGTCTCCGGCGCATCCTGGATTACAGCCACAGAGTACCGCGGTAGTTCAGCGGTCATGGGTGCAGTCTCCGCAGCGTTCATCGTCGTCTTTGACTCCAATCAGTGCCGATAAAAATAATTCCGCGGTTAAAGTGAAAAGTGAGATAAATGATAAAAAGTTATTTTGTGTTTATTGTAAGTGTCGTGGGCATACACGTGATACGTGTCCTAAGAACTCTAGAAAGTCAAATGATAGTAATAAGTCTAGCTTGTTTTGCTATGGTTGTGGTGAAAAGGGTTATATTCGAGCAAATTGTCCAAAATGTAAAGAAAGTGTTTCGACATGCGATGTTATTTATCAAAATACGTCACAATCACAACATAATGTATTCCATTCACTTGATACCATTTGTAATGTTCAATGTAATGATACTAATGTTATTGTTGCTCAGGGTAGACCTATTTTAAATATCGAGATTTGTGGGTAACCCGGTACAGCGCTTATTGATACTGCCGCTCGGCGTAGTATCGCGGGTTCAACCTTGTACTCACTTTTGTTACGTTTAGGTATTAAATTTAATTCACAAGAAATGTCAGTGAAGCTTGCTGATGGTAGCATACGTACTGATATTGTTAAGTTAACGTGTGTAAATGTAAATTGTATGTCTAGGTGTATACCTGTAGAATTTGTTGTATTCCCTAACGCGTCAAATAACGAGACACTCTTAGGCATCGATTTTATTACAAAATTTGAGCTGGTCTTGAATTTTTCTACTATGACATGGTGGACAGCTGATCGACCTCGGGTCATTCACCCTCTGCTAACAGAAAGTACACGCGGGATGGTTCAGTGCGCCTCTGTCAACCTATTGAGGCAGGATGAGGGCACTTTGTTGACACAAGAGGAACGCTCCAGCTTAGAAAATCTTCTTGGTGAGTATTCTGATATTTTTGACAAAGTCGGAGAGCCAACGCCCTTTGCTGAACATCATATCGATACGGGTGACCACGCCCCTATTGCTGTACCACCCTACCGAGTCACGCCCGCGAAGAAGGAGATTATTCGCGCAGAACTCGATCAGATGTTAAAAGACGGAATCATCGAAGAGTGCGAGTCTGCCTGGTCTGCACCAACCGTTCTGGTACCAAAGGCTAATGGTGGGTATAGGTTTTGTGTAGACTATCGTCGGCTTAATGCTGTCACAAAGGGTGATGCGTATCCTATGCCACGCATTGACGAGCTGCTGCAGTCAACTAAAAAAGGCTTCGTGATGAGTTCCTGTGACCTTCGAAGTGGTTACTGGCAGTGCAGTATCAAGGATCAGGATAAAACGGCCTTTGTCACACCGTTCGGTATGTATCGTTTCAAGCGTATGCCATTTGGACTAAAGAATGCGCCAGCTACGTTCCAGAGACTTATAGATAGATTTCGATCGGGATCCTCGCTTAAGGACATTACCGTATTAGCCTATTTTGATGATATATTGGTAATCTCAGATTCATACCAACGCCACCTTTCAGATCTCCGTGCAGTATTCGACCGTCTCCGCTTGTTTAAGCTTCGAGCTAATCGAGACAAGTGCGTCTTTGCTAGAGAAAAGGTCAAGTATTTGGGTCACGTGATCTCTCAGGAGGGTATATCTCCGGATGAAGGCAAGGTACGCGCGGTATTAGATATGAAGGAGCCTAAGTGTCTTCAGCACTTACGCACTTTTCTTCAAACGTGTTCCTGGTTTCGCAAATTTATACCGGACTTTGCAAAGGTAGCTGAACCACTCACACGCTTGACTAAGAAATCGTATGTTTGGGAATGGAGTTTGGAGCAAAGTAAGGCGTTTGAATCTCTTAAGAAGTTGTTGACCACGTCTCCTATTTTAGTACAAGCGGATTACACTAAGCCGTTTTTACTGAGGACAGACTCTAGTAACTATGCTTTGGGTGCTGCTCTACTGCAGGGGGAGTCGCCCCATGATGAGCATCCAATAGAGTATGCTAGTCGTTTGCTTACCACAGCCGAGCAAAATTATTCTACTACTGAGAGAGAGGCTCTCGCGGTAGTTTGGGCTGTCGAGCGATTCCGTGGTTACATTGATGGTCATCCAGTCCGTGTGATGACTGACCACCAACCTCTGAAGTGGCTGTTTTCCTTGAAGTCACCAAGCGGTAGGTTGGTTCGCTGGGCAATGAAGCTGCAGGCTTTTGATCTGCGTATCGAGTATACCCCAGGTAAGGCCAATGTATTAGCCGATACTCTTAGTCGACCCGCGACCAGTGATGGGGGAACACCGGCATGCGACATTTGCCCGGTTGTCATAGACGTACCACACTGGGATGCGACTTCGACCCGGGAAGCTCAGTTGGCTGATGCAGAGGTTGCCAAGATTATCCAGGACCTCGAAGGTAAGGATGAACTTGCTGTTAATCGCTGGACTGAGAGAGGTTATCTTTTGAATCAAGCGGTTTTGTATAGGTATGTGCCTGATACTGATTCCGAAGAGCCTCAACTCGTCATACCAGAAAGTCTGCGGAGTAAAGTCATGTTCGGGTGCCATGACTCGCCTACTGCCGGTCATAGTAGTATCGATAGAACATTGCACCGTATCTCGCAAGGCATATGCTGATCAAGGTCGTTCCTCTCCCGAAGAATATTTAGAAGGTGACTTGGTGTTAATGAAGACCCATGTTCTTAGTAACGCTGCGAAGGGTGTTACCTCCAAGTTCAACCCGAAACGGGATGGACCTTACGTCATCTCTAGAAAGGTGAGTCCTACTACTTACCTTTTGGCTCATAGATCCGGTGAGGTTTTTGGTAAGTACCGCGTATCGGATTTAAGGCGTTATCATGCTAGAGAGGGTGAATGTCCTGAGCCGGTCGTACCTAAACGTGGTAGAGGTCGCCCGCGTAAAGTTATTGCTTAGGTGTCAGTCCGCGTTATTTGTGTTGTTTGACCAGGTGATAGGTCCTCACCTGATCAAAAGGGGGAGTGTATAACGCACACATCACACATCCCTATTTACTCTACTAGTCGGTCTTGAAGGGGAATGCATGCGGGCGGAGCGGCAGAGACGTCGCCGGGCAACCACATAGTTTTTCAGAAAGCTGTCAGTCGATATAGCACCAATGAAATATATTTTTACATCGTTATACTTAATTATAAAATACACCTTAAACTGGTATTATTTTAATAATTCGTTATAACCCAAAATTCCTGAATTACAATCTGGTGAATCAGTGCTTGGTCCAAAAACAAAAATAAATGTCCCTTTATCAAAGTACAACAAACACGCATCACCTTTTTTTTCCTACCTAAGCTGATAGCCTTGAGAGGCTATTTCAGCGTAACTTTAGATAGTAGGTGAGCTCACGGGGCTCAAACCGGAGTGATGCTAACCGACCCTAGAAAGAGCAGTGCTTCGCAGAATCTACCACCGGATCGGAAACGTGACCCACTGAGAAGATCCGGCGAGAAACTCAGTGGGCTGTGTCTGTGGGTTAACGCATCACCTATTCGATGACACAAATTATACTATTATGAAACAAATTATACACAAACCAAATACCTGGTACTTTGACGTTCTTGATTGAACAGTGGACACGTTCTTTAACTGTATCAGATATATGCTCAGGTAATATTCACATTCGTCGCATAAATCGTGCACGATATTGCGCACCAGCAGAATGGTTATGCGCCATCGTTTCGTGGATGGAATTTCCTATTTCTTGTCTTTCGTATGTGGTTTAGCGTGTTTTTTTTTTTTTCGTTGTTTCTTGAGACATTGTTCGGTGTATCTGGGTCTTCATGATAAGTTTAAAAAATTTAAACCGATGCGCAATAATTTGATTTGGATACTTGCTCGATTAAATTTTTTGATGACCTCAAGGCCAATGTTGAGTTAAGTGGTTACTGGAATCCGTAGAACCTACGATGTGAATTCACTTATCCTTGACGCTTAAAGTGGAAAACTTATAATATTATATATTTGTAAAAAGGTTATTCCATGGAACCAACTGAAATGAATAACAGGATTTTTTTTTTTTTTTTTTTTTTTTTTTTTTTTTTTTTTTTTTTTTTTTTTTTTTTTTTTTTTTTTTTTTTTATTGCTTAGCTGTGTGGACGAGCTCACAGCCCACCTGATGTTAAGTGGTTACTGGAGCCCATAGACATCTACAACGTAAATGCGCCACACACCTTGAGATATAGTTCTAAGGTCTCAGTATAGTCACAACGGCTGCCCCACCCTTCAAACCGAAACGCATTACTGCTTCACGGCAGAAATAGGCGGGGCGGTGGTACCTACCCGTGCGGACTCACAAGAGGTCCTACCACCAGTATCTATCGATTTAAATTTTAATAATTAATATTAAATTAATAATTAAAAAGCTTATAATATAAGTTTCAATAGTGCAATAGCAGATTTTTGCATCGGGAAATTGGCCTAAACAAAACCTTTATTTGAACAAAAATTGCACTATTCAATCATTATATTAAATAACAACATAAAGTCATGTACATACACATAAAGCACCGCGAATAACAAAAATAAATGTTAAAGAATGCTTTAAAATCAAACTTCAATACAACAGAACAAATCACGAAGCGTCATTATTATACAATAAAATTAAAAGCCCAAATCCGCGGCCAAGCACAGCTTTCCCATCGAATTTAAAATAAATATTTTTCGAAGGATAATCCCCTGAGGTTTCGCATTAACGCACGGTACATTACCCCACGGCGGGCCCGCCCTGCCGTGACGTCACACTGCAATGAGCGCATTGTAAAAGTACACAATGGTCGTCTTAATGGATTACAAGCAGCGGTTAGGTGTTCCCAATGGTTCAATGCCAGGTGTTAGTCTGAAACGTTACCTTAAAAATATTTTGACGTATAATAAATTTTCTTTCTATTGTTTGTTCGCATTCTTTTCAGTTCTTAGAGACTGCAACTAAACTGGAAACTTGAGAGAGAGGATTTTGCGGGTTTTATTTTCTAGCGTATGTTAGTTTTGAACAGCTGTAGATATTTTCGTCAAAATCTTGTATTTCTTTAAATGTGTGAGGCAAAAAAAAATAACAGAAAATTCATAAATTGAAACAGCACTTTTAAAGCAAAATAGATTATCGTAGTTATTTATCATCTGGTTTTCTTTGTTATTGATGGATTTTGGTAGTCAAGCCAAATGATGATATTAGCAGAGGAAATGACATTTACTAACCAAAATATATCTT
Source organism: Bombyx mandarina (assembly GCF_030267445.1). Classification (NCBI taxonomy): domain Eukaryota; kingdom Metazoa; phylum Arthropoda; class Insecta; order Lepidoptera; family Bombycidae; genus Bombyx; species Bombyx mandarina. The sequence continues at coordinate 11,135,249 of NC_143220.1, read as the reverse complement.
CGTTTTGTTTAACCGCCGCGAACTAATCCTAAGATTAAGTTCTAGTTTAAGGTTTCGATACGAAAATAATTCTTCGGTCTCTTGTCACAAGGTACATGATAGCATAAATTTTATGGCATCTCTGAAGTCAAGTAGCTGCTTAGAACCCGGAGATCTTCTGACGCTGGACAAAAGTTATCCAGGATATTTGTTCTAAAATATATAATATTTTCGTAATTCCAATATAGATAATTTCACCGTCAGATTAATAAAAGAACAACGAAAACATTCTTTGTGAGACGCGCATTGAAAATTTTAATTAACATCAGTGAGGCCTCAATTTTCACTTTAGCTGAATTAATACTAATTATCTTATCCAAACACGAGGTTAAAAGCTGACATCAAAGGGAGATTCTCTTTCTTCCAACTTTCGAATAACTTTGAAAGTAAATTAATTCGCCTGGAAAAGTGGGTAATTAAATATTGAATTTTTTTTGTACACCCCCTCCTCTTCGGGAGGGAGGCAGAATCGTTTCATCCTATTTATATTATTTTTCTTCTGAGAAATGAAAAGTCAATTTTGTTGGTTTCGTTTTCCGGGCTTTTAACAAAAAGGGGAAATTACATTATCCATTAAAGACAGTTTCGAATTATGCAAATACTGAATGCTTTTTTTTTTAATAAAGATCTGGTTTTTTTAATAACTTATCGTAAGATGATTTCGGAAATTATATTTTAAAAGTGAAATTTAATGATAATTTAAATACTAAGCAAACAATAGTGCCAACAAAAAATGGTGTATTGTAAGGTGGTTGCTACTACCACTTTTCCGGTCACCGTCCTCGTTGAACCCGTCGCTTGTGACAAAGGACTGGCCTAGTAAATTAACCCATAGACATAGCCCACTGAGTTTCTCGCCGGATCTTGTCAGTGGGTCGCGTTTCCGATCCGGTGGTAGATTCTGCAAAGCACTGCTCTTGCTAGGGCCATTGTTAGCAACACTTCAGGTTTGAGCCCCGTGAGCTCACCTACACGTTATCGTGAAGCTGAAATTGCCTCTGAACGCTATCAGCACAGGTAGGGAAAAAACTAAATAAGGCTTATTGAATGGTAGGTTTCATACTTAGAGTTGGTAAAGACTATACAACAGTTATGTAGGATCTATATTAGAATATGGCTCCGTCGCCTGCAATCCCCAATATAATACTTAAATTGAGCGACTAGAAAAAGTAAAAAAAAAGTTTTTTAAACATCTTCTATACCACTATCGTCGCTCCAACTCCCAGAACCGACAGCAATTATCTCTCTGGTCGATCGTAGACTACTGAGGGATCAAATGTTTTTATATAAGATAATATATAATAAGATTGATTCGAGATGTCTTCTTTCCAAGATTTCATTTAAATGTAGTCGTATTTCCGCGCGTTCTAAACAGACCTTCCAACTGTCCACGACTCGAACGAAATATGCTTCAACTCTTTTGTCCGTAGATCTTGTAGGTTTTATGATACTAAGTTCTCCAATGCTGACATCTTTTATTTATCATTTTATCTACATTTTATCGATAAATATAAAAATGAATTGCTGTTCGTTAGTCTCGCTAAAACTCGAGAACGGCTGGACCGATTTGGCTAATTTTGGTCTTAAATTATTTGTGGAAGTCCAGAGAAGGTTTAAAAGGTAGATAAATATCAAAATTCCTTTTGTTTGTTTTAAGTTTATTTTATACAAAAGCTTAGGTCTTTTATTTATCGATCTAGGCACTACGAAGTCTGCCGAGTCAGCTAGTAGCATATAAAAATGCAATTTTGAAATATTGTAAAGTGTATTTTCAAGGTGAATTAAGTCCGATGTGTATTATTAAGTTTTAAAGTATATATACACATGTATAAACATAAAATAGAGGTGGACGTACTTAAGTTTGTATTGTGTAACTTTTTTTGTAAACTTAAATTTATAAATTTCCCTTTTTTTTCCTTTGCTCACTTTGTACTTACGTGGAATTTTAATGGTGAAAACTTGTTCGGTTTTTGTTTTACCTATTTTTTTAATTATGTTTGTTTTGTACTGTTAGTATACCAAATAAATAAATTAAAAAAAAACTCAACCCATAAAATAAATATATCCTTGAATCACCAAAGTAGAATACTTGAAATCGCCTCAAATCCCATTCTATTTTAGCAAGAGAATATACATTATGAAATTTCTCTTCCAATTACTTAACATTGTCATACAAAATTCATAGACGCCTTTTCAAGTACAAAGTCCAAAGCACGAAACTTATAGAGCAGTCTACATTATAACGAACAGAAGGTGATTAAAGTTTCAAAGAAAAAGTACCACTTTTTAATACCTTAGTTGTTACGTGAACTTAATGAGAATGTACTTCGTTCGCTTCCACGAAAAAGTTTTCGCTATCTTTCCTTTGTGAAGCTTTTTTTTGGTCGACAAACGAAATTAATAGTGGAACTTTTTAGTGCAACACAGATTTTATGCTGATAAAAATTAAAAATTTAAAATGGTAATAGTACGTAATGGAGCCTAATGCCAATTGACTAATATAAACAACGTTAAAGTCAAGAATGAATTGTCACAAAGTGAAAGTTAAAAGCTTGAGTCCTTTTTTTTATTGCTTACTCACAGCCCACCTGGTGTTAAGTGGTTACTGGAGCCCATAGACATCCACAATGCAAATGTGCCACCCACCTTGAGATATAAAGTTCTAAGGCCTCAAGTATAGTTACAACGGCTGCCCCACCCTTCAAACCGAAACGCATTACTGCTTCACGGCAGAAATAGGTATTGTGGTGGTACCCACCGACGCGGACTCACAAGAGGTCCTACCACCAGTAAAAAACCACCAGTCTGATCTAGAGACGCCTGATCAAAATATTTGGTGAACACACGGGCAATAAACACCACGGAAGGCGCTGTGCGACATAACAAAGGTATATTTTAAAGTTATAATCTACGAATAAATATTATTATTATTATTAAATATTATTATTTATTCGTAGGTTATAATAATAATAATAATAAACCTTCACACTACACCTACCAAGCTTCATCTCTGCACTCCCCTAAGGTAGACTGTTAGAGAATGCCTAGGGCATTAAGTCCGCCTTTATACTTTCTAGTATAAGAAGATATAAATTAATAAATAAATAATGCCTATTTAAAAAAATATTGTCATATTTCTAAAAATAAAAAAATTTCTCTTGTTCAATAATAAAATTAGATAAATTTTTTATTGCTTAGTTGGGTGGACGACCTCATAGCCCACCTGGAGTTAAATGGTTACCGGATACCATAGACATTTTTACTGGTGGTAGGACCTCTTGTGAGTCTGCACCCTGCTTATTTCTGCCGTGAAGCAGTAATGCGTTTCGGTTTAAAGGGTGGGACAGCCGTTGTAACAATACTTGAGACCTTAGAACTTATATCTCAAGCTGAGTGGCGCATTTACGTTGTAGATTTCTATGGGCTCATGCTATGCGCTAAATGCATGGGCTAAAAAAAAAACGTGTACAATGCGGCCACCCACCTTGAGATATGAGTTGTAAAGTCTCAGAAACAGGCAGGGTGGTGGTACCTACGCGTGCGGACTCACAATACGTCCTACCACCATTTAATTTTATTGCATTACGACGATTTTTTAATATATTCTGGTGTAATGAAGTTTGAACTCGGATCAACGGCTCAATCCACAACGCCATCCACGCAGCCGAGGACAGATAGGGTTGACTCAGGATAGTCCAGGAGAAAGTTATGCAGCGAGGCCACGACCTTCGCGAGGGGGTTTGCAAATTTTAGAATCCTGTTGTTTTTTTTTTAATACGGCTTTTCTTAGCTTCAGACGTATGTATGTTTGTAACGAAATCTTTGAACACGATTTTGACCCCCTTCAAAACATCTGATTAACTCGAAATTTGATATACTTATTAAGGACCGATGATAAATAATTTAATATTTAAACAAATTGAAAAAATTGAAATTCAACTTCAAATTTATTAAAATTTATTTTCTGTTTTTAATGGGATTTTCTATAAAAGCGTATTTTGTTATTTTTTTTAAATTATTATTTATTCTACCAAAACCTGCAAACAAAATAACTTTGGTGTGAAAAGAGCATTGACCTCTCGATTAAAAAAAATATCTCTGTTTATTAATATTTGTGCCGCGGCAGTCATGGAAGCGACGGGCCGTCAGGTTTTCAGCGGGCTGCGTTTTAAAACCCTGAATGGAACTGACAGCCGGCCACAGTTTCCACTTTCGTGATTTTTTTCATTAAAACCAAAAGGAATTTTTAGTTTTTCGACGTGGCTCGAAGCGGATGACTCCAAGTTACAAAGGATGTTGAATTTCCGAATGACGCCGCGTAGCTGTGAATTATATTTTTTTTATTTTGTTTTTCCGTTTTTTTTTTGTTCCTGATGATAAAAAGTATTGTCAAATACGTATGTATTATTTCAAATGATATATTAATATCAGTAAAACTCCAGTAAGTCAAAGCAAAGGAAAAGCGATTCAGTAATTTACATAAATTCATTATTAATACAAAGCTTTAATGCACTTTCTGAAGTCGTCGTGGCCTAAAGGATAAGACGTTCGTTGCATTCGTGTGTAGCGATGCACCGGTGTTCGAATCCCGCAGGCGGGTACCAATGTTTCTAATGAAATACGTACTTGCCGAATGTTCACGATTGACTTCCACGGTGAAGGAATAATATCGTGTAATAAAAATCAAACCCGAAAACATTATAATTTGCGTAATTACTGGTGGTAGGACCTTCGTACCTAGTTCGCACGGGTAGGTACCACCACCCCGCCTATTTCTGCCGTGAGGCAGTAATGCGTTTCGGTTTGAAGAGTGGGGCAGCCGTTGTAACTATACTGAGACCTTGGAACTTATATCTCAAAGTGGGTGGCGCATTTACGTTGTAGATGTCTATGGGCTCCGACAACTACTTAACACCAGGTGGGCTGTGAGCTCGTCCACCCATCTAAGAGCTCTGCTAATTTCAAAACACGTATCGCTTACATTACTATCTCGGCCGAGAAAAAATTTACTGTTTCGCCCGTTTACTCGGTACGTGTGATCAAACCATAAGTACTACACCACCGAATCAGTCTCTAATACAACAAAATATCAATCAAAATTTGAGGGAATTCCAAAACTCCGCTCCACAACCGGATTCTCCGCTTACAATGGATTCGTAATCGAATTATCATATAACTCTCGAACTTCAAGGGATCTCCTTAATTAGCACATCGAAACAAAAGGGTAGTTCAAGTATACACAAACATCTGAATCTAGGTTTGAATGGGTTAGATCTCAATTACTCCATCAAACGGTCCTATTTAATATCCAATGATACCAGCTCGCTTAAGTACATTCCGCGAAAAGTACTATTCTAAATTTTTCGTGGAACACTTACGTAATAGCCTTAGTGGTCCCAAAAGATGCATCTGCTTGCTTAACTGTCGACATGACGTAGTGATAATAATAGCAAATAAAACTAATATATTTATATGTTAAGTAGTACTTAGTATTAATTAAGTCTAAAGGACTTAATTAATTAAGTCTAAAGGACTTAATTAATGGATCCATCAAAGTTGATGGATTTACTAATAGTACTAATAATAATTTTCAAGAATTGCTTGGCCTACTATTCATGCCCATTACTAATCATCATTCCTGCTTCTACTGATGATAAGACGTCTTGTGAGTCCACACGGGTGGGTATCACCGCCCTGCCTATTTCTGCCGTGAAGCAGTAATGCATTTCGGTTTGAAGGGTGGGGCAGCCTGCAGTTGTACTGTTAAAACTAAGATCTTCATTTCTCAACGTGGGTGGCGTCATTTACGTTGTAGTTGTCTATATGCTCTGGTTACTCTGGTACTTAGCACCAGGTGGACCGTGCGCTCGTCTACCTATCTTAGCAATAAAATAGGTAAAAAAAGACCAGCACTTGATACCATACCATTTTACTGCCGTAAGAAACCGTATTTTTCAAGATTGATAATACAAAATTTTCAAATTAGATTCATGGTGGCATAGTAACACATAAGTTTATAGAAAACTTATTCCTTCGCTGTTCTTATAGGACATAATTATAAGAGCGAATACCCATAAACAAACATCTTAGCAATAATGTCATATGACTTTTCCGCTCTTCAAACGAAAAAGGAGAAGTGTTGCTTCAGAAAAAACGGGACAGTTGTGTATCAACCCGTCAAATCCAGCCCAATTCAACTGAATTATCCTTAAAATTAGGGATTTTGAATAAGAATAGCAACACAGAACACACTGTTTAACCAATAATTACATTACAGGAATGAACTAAGCCGATTACTCGGCAGTGAGTATGATTTGTATGAACAATGAGCCCTAGTTTCGGCTACATCACTTTCTGATAGCATTAACCAACCTCATTACTACCTAATATATCTAATGGATAACAGGTAATATCGTGTGAACAATTTCGGTAACAGTTTATTTACGAGGAATGAATTATTATTTAGCCTAGCGGTGGTGAGGTATTCAGACTCAGAATATGTAGTATTTTTTTTTAATTTTGGCTACATCAGAAGATAAGCTCGCACTTCAACTCTTATGGAAATGCTGTGCGCTATGGTCGTAGTATAAGTCAGTAAGCAGTTACCAATTTTTTGAAGGAAATGCGTACGTAGCAAGCGTTCACGTATGATTCCGCGGTGAAGGTTGTATGTAGCATTGCGTAATAAAAATCAAATCAAACAAATTGATATATTTGTGTATTTACTCCTAATGTGTTCTAAGCCCGCAAGATTAAGTACCGCTACCGCAAGAGTAAGTCTTCGCTTTTCAAGGTTTTGAAATGAGTGGCATAATCAAAACGGAGCCGTTGCCTCAAAAAAATGTAATCTATAATATGAACCTGTTTAATCTGTGAACTTTTCTTAAAATTCCAATGACTTAACATTAAGTGTATTACCTATGCTCCATTTATTCTTTGACATTTTTCTCTACGAACTAAGTAAAATATTAGTGAAAACAAGTCCGGATTTTTATACACCGCATTATGAGATAATAGTACAGATAATAGAGATAGGAGTACAATGTACAAAAAATATCTTATGTTACAGACATTCAAACCCGTATTGGAAGGTAAATATACGCAAACAATATTTAAAAAAAAAAGAGCCACCTCGTCCAATAACAAACGAATTGCTTATAAATATTAAAATATTGAAATCCGCCCATTATGCAGTCCGGGCAACAACAAAATATCCAAACGGCGCTTACCATGATAAAGTGCTTAAATCCGGCTAATGCGTACTATCTCTATTATATCTATACTCTATACTAATATTATAAAGAGGAAAGATTTGTTTGTTTGTTTGTATTGAATAGGCTTCGAAACTACTGAACCGATTTGAAAAACTCTTTCACTGTTTGGAAGCTACTCTATTCCCGAGTGACATAGGCTATTATCTTTTTTGAGAAAAATTAGGGATCTTTACTAAAACTCCAATAATGTAACCCAAGGTGTAAAAAAATTGACCTAAAATATTCTCTACATCGCGTGCCCTGCGAAAACTATTGATGATAGAATAAAAAAATGTACTACGACTTTGTAGAACACATTATTAATTACAAAAAGTGTCGTGACAGGATATGTCTTTAACTATTGTAGTTATGCCGCAATAAGTGTTCTTTTATTTAAAAAAATAAAGCAACGTCAAATATCGTTGAAATTTTTGTTAAAGACCCGAGCGGAGCCGGAGCGGGCCACTATATATTATATATCTATTAAATAGTTGAATGTTGCCAAAATATTTGAATTATAAGTATAATATGTCTGTATTAATCAGATGTTAAATGCGTAGCGGATGAGTTTTTGGCGGGAACGCGAGGAGTGAAGTTGTGTGATTTGTTTTATTTTGTCTATTTAGTGTTTCTCCACGTTTGAATGCGTAATAAATGTGGTTTATTAACTGTTTATTATCTGTGAAAGTGCACAAATGTGGGAAAATCAAACAAAGCCGCTGAACGTAACTTCTCGGGATCCTCCAAAAAGTCCACTGAAAAAGTCTCAGTAAATGACCACCATTTTACTGAGATTATATTTCATACCATATCATCTTATCTCAATTCATTTCACCTAATTTCAGGCCATGTTTCATATTAATCAACTTCATTTCACTTCATATTTATTATCATTTTTCATAAAAATTATGAATATATGTATATTAAATTGAGACTTGACCTAAAGGTCTTAGTTACCAGGTCATAAAATCCCGTAAAAAAAAATGTGTAGCGGCTAGCGGTCATGGAACACAAGGTATTTGACAGATGCCTAAATCTCGCTACAACATTTTCAATATAGGTTTGCTATTAAACAAGTTCCGGACTAAAGCATTCGGACTGTCGGTCTTTCAAGCAATTTCATTCGCTCGGCGGAAGATCTTACCTTTGCCGTGTCCCCAAAAATGCATAGATATTTGTTAGTACTAAAAGTTCTCATTATTTTGACAAACGCAAATAAAATTTAAATATAAATTCAAACTCTTACACGCAACCAGATATTCAACATCGTCTCCATACGCATACTTGAGATTTGAATAATATTAGTGGTAATATTATATATAATACTTGTAATATTATTAATATCATATAACTGCAATTACTAGTGGAACAAATTGATATTGACGCGCACGTGCATCACTACGGACGACGTAGCGCTTAGTCCACTGCTGAAAATAATATTCACATTCATTATTCATAACATAAAAAGTATCTAAGTCATGTTTCTAAAATAAGCCAAGTGGTAGGACCTCTTGTGAGTCCGCACGGGTAGGTACCACCACCCCGCCTATTTCTGCCGTGAAGCCGTAATGCGTTTCGGTTTGAAGGGTGGGGCAGCCGTTGTAGCTATACTGAGAGCTTAGAACTTATATCTCAAAGTGGGTGGCGTATTTACATTGTAGATGTCTATGGATTCCAGTAACTACTTATCACCAGGTGGGCTGTGAGCTCGTATACCAATCTAAGGAATAAAAAAAAAGATGTGTGGTGTCGTGGGAAACAGGATAGAAACGAAATTCCTTATTATAAAAATGTTAATTTTAAGTTCTATTCGAGGTATAAAGAAAATAAAACTGGAGGTTTCGCAACAACCCACGTTAATTCGGTAACGTGCAAACTTATTGTGGTACACTTCATTCACGGTTGTTTGCATAAGAGTTAGTGTATTACACAAACGAACGCTCTGAGATCGTGGTCAATGAATGATAAAAAAATATGTTATTTTTTGTACGTTATTACAAAGTTAAGTCGTACACTGTGTGCATTACTAGTAAAAATCTTACGTTACGGACGTTTTTTCCTCGTTTTTTTCGACGTTTTTAGGGTACCCCTCCGCATCGACCCATAAGATACTTCGTTCCAAAAAAAAACAATAATAATACATACTTCGGCAATTTTTTTATTATTGGTTCGAATTACCCGAAACTGTTTTAATTCAAACGATCTACTTGCAAATACAACACACACTTTAATCTGTGCGTTGAAAAGCATTTAAATTGAACGCCCATTGAATTTCGTTAATTAGGTACATTATCGAATCGCCCTGAAAAAGAGCAAAATCCAATAAAATCCGGCCGCTATTAATAATGCAATACGATTCCCGGTTTAAATGCGTAACAGGTACTCCGTTGGAACTAATTTAGAATTAATCTGCTTGATTTATTGTTTTAAATGCTACGTTGAATTACGTCACAGCTGCTCTGTGGATTTGTTCGAACAAATCGTAGTTGTGAACGATACAAATGATTGTAATAGTTAAATAAATAAACGCTTCGTTCGAAAGGGCTGTTGTCGTATTTAATTAATTAATTCGACTCCGTCTGAAATTTATTTATTAAAGTATTCTCAAAATCTTTTAATTTTAACAACAACAAGTTTTAAATGGCTTTAGTGAGTCAATGCACTATTGTAGGTACTTGTGTTGGATACTGCGACTTCTTCTTCTTCTTCGTCGCTTTCTTCATTGCTGAAGGTCGTGTCCCTGAAACTTGACCGGTGCCTGTCTCGTGAGCTGTTTCCATCTCGTCCGGTCCTCAGCTGCTCGAATGGCGATTGCGACTATAGTATATATAATACGAGTATACTATTATATATCAAGGGTGAAAAACTATTTGGTATAAGTGACATTTTGCTTAGTACCCGACATTTATGTTTGCAATTAAAACTGCATTTTATTTAGTACTAGCTGACCCGGCAGACTTCGTAGTGCCTCAATCGAGAAATAAAATACCTAAACTTTTATATAAAATAATCTTAAAACAAACAAAAGCAATCCGTCCGACGGGAGACACATCAAAGGGGAAACAAAATTGTTATTTTTATTTAATTCCGAGCATTTTCGTATTCTCTTCTAAGCCTCATAAACCTTCTAAACCTCCTCTGAACTTCCACAAATAATTCAAGACCAAAATTAGCCAAATCGTTTTAGCCAGCCGTTCTCGTGCTTTAGCGAGACTAACGAACAGCAATTTATTTTTTTAATTAAATTTACTCCATTGAAATAGCTGAAAAAGTTGTTTATTATGTTTTTTTTTTCAAATTTTAAACATTATATGGCTTAACGGTCTATTTTATTAGCCCACAGACGTCCACTGCTGGACATAGGTCTCTCCCAAGCCTCGCGCAAAGATCGATCCTGCGCTGCCTACATCCAGCGAATCCCCGCGAACCGCAATAAGTCATCGGTTCATCTTGTAGGAGGCTTACCCACGTCAGGTAGGCTTGCAAAAATTTCCCTTAAACGACATAACCTTTCACGATATTATGTACTATTCGTAATTAAACGTGTCGAACTTTCGCATTAGAAGAATATCATCGTCTAATAAAATCACACGTGATTTTGTTTTAATATATTTTCTTAATCACTAACGGTATTTTTTTACCTACCTATGCTGATAGCCTTGAGAGGCTATATCAGCTTCTCCTTGACGTGTAGGTGATTAGCTCACGTTCAAAATCAAAATTTCACTATACGTTTTACAACTTGAATTGTATTTTGATAAATTTTGTGGAATCAAAATTCGAGAGTATTTTATTTTAGAGGTTTGAGTTATGAACGTGGAATCCCAAACGCTGTTTCGATCCAGGAGGGCCTTACCATGTGCGAAGAAGAGTTGCGACAGCTGGTGCCGGAGAATGGATTATCCAGGGGGAGAATGTGTAACAAAGTGGAAATGCTCCTGTAATTGGATGCAGATTGACAAATAATAACATTTCTCTATCTTTAATTAGAACAATACTGTAGGTTATTACTTAAAATGTTTTTCTTTTTAATGTGTATTTTTTTTCCTACCTATGCTGATAGCCTTGAGAGACTATATCAGCGTTGCCCTAGGGTGTAGGTGAGCTCTCGGGGCTCAAACCGGGTGTGTTGCTAGCACTGGCCCTAGCAAGAGCAGCGCTTCGCAGAATCTACCACCGGATCGGAGATGCGACCCACTAAAAAGATCCGGCGAGAAACTCAGTGGGCTGTGTCTATGGGTTAATGCGCTCGGGTGCGACGGGTTCGACGAGGACGGTGAGTGGTGCTTGTGGTACCTAAAAGCGCTGTTAATGGATCGGGAGGATAATCATCCGTAATGACGTGTTTTGGGCACTAATAGTACTTGTTGTATATCCCCACAGGCTACGAATGGGTAATGCGTTTCATTTTAAGAGATAGAACAGTCATTATTGTAATAAAAACAGCTGAATCTTCAACCTCACGACTCCCAAAATTTCCGAGCTAAAGTAATCAGTTAGCATGCAACGGGCCTGTAGTTCTTTTACCCATATACAGCAGTAAAAGATCAAGAAAACAAAATGTAGAAACAAAATCTTCAGAACAAATATTCGACAAGAATAAAATTGACAAAACAAGCAAACTCTTATAGCGTTTAAGTTTAAAACTCAAACTGCATCCAAAGCCAAGGGACCGACTTCACATAGCTTCGGTGTTCGCCTGAAATTTGTCTCAATAACACCGTTAATAACTTGTCCGGTGTCAGTTTTGGGCCAACGAAGACCTCACCAAAGTCTAATACTTCACAGTGACGGATTCAGGTATTTGTCATTAATTTGTCTCTAAGCTTGCGTTATAATTCGTGTTATGTATATTTGGTAGCCTGCCGACCGAGAGGGCTGGTGGTCGTGGCGCCGACGACCGCCGGTCCGGCGTCCCGAGGGGGAGGGTGATGGTAGAGATGTGCTCCGCACTAAACGCTTCACTTTCCCCCCTTTGCTTCTTCATGAGTTCTGTCTCATGCGAGGTTTGGACGTTGGTTGTTGAGCGACAGGAGGTTTTAGTCGGTTCGACTCCGACATGCTCCGCCCGCCGTCCCCAGTGGAGGGCGGAAGTCCTGCGATTTCCTCCTGACCAAAAAAAAAAAAAAAGCTTGCGTTACGTTGTTTTTATTTATTTTAATTCTCAGTTAATCGGTATCCACTTTACCCAGTAATCTTCTATACATACATACATACTATGTATAGAATCGTCGATTTGTTCCTCGACGTGGTAAAGGCGGATATGGAGGACAATATCCTCACCCAGAAGGATGCTGAAGATCGGGAAAAGTGGAAGAGTTTAAATTGGAAAGCGGATCTTGACACTAGACTGGGAAAATTCTAGGAAGAAGAAGAAGAATATAATAGAGTCGTCGATGTATATTCCGAAACGGCTAGACCGATTTCGATAGAGTTTTCAGGAAATAATCTGATTGGCTTAAAAGGTGATTCTAAGAAATGTACGGCGATCGTGTTCAAGTGAAATCAAAGATCGTTCATCAAAGCGAACCCGGCTTAACCTGTTAATATTACAACTAGAATACAATAATTTAAGAGCTTCGAACTTAAAACTACACATATTCGCAGCATCGTTCATAATGCGTAGCATCAGACAATACAAATCACATCGCAACGCCCATATGACCTAGGCAGTTAGCTGTGTTAGCAGTCCAAACCTCTGTTGTTAATGCAACCGTAAAGCAATTCCATTCCAATTTAAGGATTGAAAAAGACTGCGCTGCTATATCTACATATTATTAACAACATCCGATTCCGTGAGCCGTGGGCGCAGTAAAAATATCACAACTTTTTTTTATTTTTTTTTATTGCTTAGATTGTTAGACGAGCTCACAGCTCACCTGGTGTTAAGTGGTTACTGGAGCCCATAGACATCTACAACGTAAATGCGCCACCCACCTTGAGATATAACTTCTAAGGTCTCAAGTATAGTTACGCTATGTATTAATTGATTTCTATTGTGAAGGAACAATTAACTGAATGCGGCCCTGTAGGTTAGCTTAAACTTGTACCATGTATAAGTTCGCTGGTCGATGTATGAAACTTAAATGTCGGTTCGTAAACTGCGAACTAAATGGAACTGACATTAGCCGGCACGAGGTACTGTGCACTTCATTGTTTTACGGGTAAACACAAATTATTCAGGTCACCGAATTCAAATTGTAAATCGACTATTCATACTTACAGAGTACTGCTGTCTTTGTTTTTGATATTATTATATATGTGCATTGTTAATACAGAAAAAAATTAAGACCTGACTTTGTCTAATGTTGTAATCAAATCTATGACCCTAGATCTAGCAACTAAAAGTGCTAACCCCAGTCACGCTAACTACCGAGTCAATCAGCTATGATTGAAATATTCAAGTGATTAATTTTACAGTAAATTAAAATTTGTGAAGACCTCTTTAACCGGTTTGTTCTGCTGTGATCTTAAGACATTACCTCTCACCACCCATCCTGGTGGTAGGACGCCTTGTGAGTCCGCAAGGGTAGGGTACCACCACCCTGCCTATTTCTGCCGTGAAGCAGTTATGCGTTTCGGTTTGAAGGGTTTTATTGTAAAAACTGAGACTTAAGAACTCTTATCTCAAGGTAAGTGGCAGCGTTTACGTTGTTAATGTCTATGAGCTCCGGTAACCACTTAACACCAGGTCGGCCTTGAGTTCGTCCAACCACCTAAGCAATAAAAGACATAAAAAACCAGCTTACCGGTCGTGGGGTGGGTTGTGAGCATACTCAGTTAGGTACCACCACCATTAAAAAGTCGCATTTCAGTAACCCAATGAATCTATCGCAAAATAAACAATTTTCAACAACAGCTATTAATTAGTTCAAGTTACAAAATGACAATGAGACTAAGTTGCCGGCTGTTTGCCATTAATTGTTTTCCAGCGATGCAAGCTGTGAATAAGTACGCTAACTTTTGCATATGACTTGTGCACTTCACGATTTATTTACTGCTAAAGTGCTAATAATACGTACGGAAGTCATGATGCCAAAATTTTTAAACGGACTTCATTTAATAAGAAAGAGAACAGACTCTCAATTTCTGAATTACACATAATATTCAAATCTTTTGACGATGCGGAGGGGTACCCTAACTGGGAAAAACGTCCGTAACGTAAGATTTTTATTATTTATGTATAGTCTTAGTATGATGGCTATACAGTGTCTAATGTATAGTTTACGTAATGACGTTATTATTATTCATATAAATAGCTGTTTCTTTGTATATTATTATTATATATATTTTTATAAATTATTGTGAATAAAATAAAGTTGATAACTTTGTAAAGTCATCATCATTATTCTTTCCTATTACCTTCTGCTGGGGTGTAGGGCTCGAATCAAATTTTTCCATTTACATCGGTCTTGGGCAGTCTGTTCTAGGTCCTCCCACGTCATGCTCAAGACCCCTAGCTCCTGCTCCACCGAGCGACGCCAAGTTGATCTGGGGCGGCCACTCTTCCTCTTGCCAGACACTTTCCAGGTCAGTGCTCTCTTTGATAGGTGGGTATCGGGCTTTCTCAAAATGTGACCAATCCAATGCCACTTCCGCGTAAGGATCTCCTTCTCCATTGGTTAGTGCTTAGTGATCCTCCACAGCTCTTTGTTACTGATCTTCTCAGGCCAAAAGAGCAGACGAGCCGTATGCTCGTCTGCCAACAAAGGCCAATAAAAAAAAAAAAAACAACAAGACCGAAAATGCAATCCACTGAGAAGATCCGGTGAAAAACTTATTTAAGTAACCTTTCCTTTTAATCGAATCATAAAACACAATCTGTCTTAGATAACAATGGTATTTTTAAATAAAATCCTTATGCGATTAAATACAAACAATAAACTTTCGATTTTAAAAAGTTTCAAAAGTAAAAAGATAAGTTTCATTCATTCAAAACCAGATGATGACCGGGCTTTGCTCGGCTTTTTTTTTTATATAACGCCATCTTGTTGTGTCTTTAAAGCAGTAAAAATAGTATTATTATTCGCCAATAGATGTCGAGAAAAGTTGATTATTGACAACACGAATAAAAAAACATTTTCTGAAAACAAATCGTAGCTAGATCGATTTATCGCCCCCGAAAATCCCTGTATACTAAATTTTATGAAAATCGTTGGAGCCGTTTCCGAGATTCAGATTATATACATAAAATATATATTAATATACAAGAATTGCTCGTTCAAAGGCATAAGATAAAATCCGTATGTGATTAAATACAAACAATAAGCTTTTGATTTAAAAAAGTTTAAAAAAATAAAAAGATAAGCTTTATGTTGTTTCATGATACATTTTAACGGCACCTAGTTCGTTTCACTGACTTTATAGGTCAGACATCGTAAACGGGTTCGATTCTTGATCCTGAACGAACACATAAAAGGACGATAAACATTACTCACAAAAATCTATTTCGTGTTCACTTACAAAGTTACACTTAGATTTAATTTTTTTTAAACCGAACCGAAAGATCGGATGTACCAAAAATGGTGAAGGAAAATTCGGCTATATTCGCAAGTGCGATGAGTGATTTTTACTTGTACTTTAAGCTTAATATCCTATTTTACAGCGCTTCGTTTAGCATTACGCACCCGCTACCGTAAAATATCTAAACTATACACAGGTTTTTTTTAAAATATATTTTATCATAGATTTGTCTTAATCACCTCCTTGCGTCGGTTTCCTCATTACTGAGGGTCGCGGTCATGGCCTTGAAACAGTTTAAATGTTTCTCTGTCCATGACTCTCTTGGGATGTAATTGTGGTGGGTTCCCACGTCCTTCCACATCAGTATTTCGAAGGGATTTAGTCCTCCACGGCAAACTGGTCCCGCTCCGGGTCTCTGGTTGTATCCGGGGGCTGGGTTATTTCCCGCCGCCCAGTGCTCGGCGTTGACGTTTTACGGTAGGAATGTCCAGCTCTACTCAACCCTCCTCTTTTCTCATCCGGGCTTGGGACCGGCAATGGCAGAGTTATTTTAATCAACAATTGAGAAAATACTAAGAATGATGGAACTCCGTCTTAAGTTCGAAAGATGTATCTCGAAATCAAAGGGCTACTCATCTATGTTTATTTAATGTAATTGCTTTTGATGTATTAAAGTTAAACTTAGATTTGCCTTAAATATGGAATGAACGCCTCCCTCCCACAGTGCGATATGACATGTCCTTCTTCAAACGAGGTCTAAGAGAGTCCCCAGTAGTAAGTAGACAATGACTTGGCTATGTTTCTGACACAGCGACAGTTACCGTTCGCCATCAGTTGAATCGTATACCCGTTTGCCCACAAAGGCAATAAAAAACAGAGATTTTACTCTATTACATGAATATACATTGCTAAAGTGAACATTAGTCGCAACGCTATGACATGTCCTTCTTTAAACGAGGCTTGCGGAGAGTACTTTATGGTAGGCAGCGGCTTGGCTCTGCCCCTGGCATTGCTGACGTCCATGAGCGACGGTGACCACTTACCATCAGGTGTGCTCGTCTGCCTACAATGGCAATAAAAAAAAACCAGTATTTCGTATCTGGTATCACTTGACATGAGCGGTCGTGGTCGTCACCCAGTATCATTGCCGTGGGCAGATGTTATGCGCCTCACGAGCAATCGCCACTCCTCCCAGTTTGTGGTGGGCCTGGTACACTCATACCAGAATAGCCTTTTTAAAATTTTAATATGAAACACCTAAAAATGACTTCGATTGACTCTTAAAGAAACCTTTTTTATACGTTGTTGTGAGCTATCGATTGAAATACGCACATTTACCGTGGGAAAGTTCACCACCGTCAATCTTATGAAATGTTTTACGGATTTTATATAGTCATCGAATTTAATGTATGCCATGCTCTTTAAAAATCGGCCACAAAGCATGATCAATTAGATGAAAATCCAGACTAGATGATAACTATGAAGATTAAGGAACTTGGCTTTAATAAGCAGATTAACCGCCTTCGCGAAAATAATATTGTTACGCGCTGGGGTTCGGGATAAACAAAATTTCACCAAAGTACAACTAAAACCTGTATTCAACACTTAAAACACTTAAACACTTAAACACTCAACAAACACTGTAAAACTCTCAATTCGCTTGTTCCGCTTCGCTTCAGGTGATCCGTTCGCTGTTTCGCTTCGAGTAGTTCCGATTACTGACTGACTGCGTGCCATCCCTGCAATGCTTTTATAGTCGATACCTCATCCCAAGAATTATCGAGAATATTCCACACATCTCTAGTAGTAGTTTCCGCTATCTGACAATAGATGGTGTCGTACTTCTCGAGCATTCTAGGTTCTTCGATATTCGTTCAACTATTCGGCGATAGATGGCGTTAAGACGTTAAGAGATGGTAAGACCGGCGTAACAATATTTTGATATAATAATATGTGAACCGATGATTTGACAACTGTTTTCCTCGTCGAAGAACGTGGAACGAATGTGCGAACTAGCCATTGGCAAAACCCACTGAGTTTCTCGCTGAATCTTCTAAGCAGATCGCGATTCCGATCCGATCGTAAATTGATCGAACCATTGCTCTTGCTAGGCCCAGTGTTAACAAATTCTGTCAGCTTGACCTCGTGAGCTCGCCTAACGGTCCGTGAAGAGTTTAAATAGCCCTTTAGGCTACCAACGGTTACGTAGAACAGAAAAAGGTTAAAAAAATACGGTCTAATCACTCGATACATCACTCCACCAAATTATTACTGAAGCCGGATAGGGCTTATATTATACTCTACTCACTAATTTAGAAGGTATCGTTGGACTCTCATAGATCGCATCATTTACTTTGTTATTATCCTTATTAAAAATGGATCAATACAAAAGATTTTCTTATCTGTATATTTTCAGTGCCCTTTGCCTGGCGCTTAAGAAGTTGTTGCTGATTTTACAAGTCTATGCATTTTTAATTGACGAATAAGTAATGACCAACTTTGTTAAAGCTGCGAGTCCTAAGTCTTCCTTTCAAATACTTAAAATGGTTACGGGAGTCATATCCATTACTACAGATAACTTAATTTAGTTTAGGACCAAAAATTTCTTCGGATTATTTGGTTCACTGCTTTGATCGCTTTTTTATTATTATAGCTAACCACATGGACTGCCAAATCTTTGCTTATCACAACCAGCCCTGCTTTCAAAGTATCGACCGACATTAATATCTACTTGTACTGGTGGTAGGACCTCTTGTGAATCCGCACGGGTAGGTACCACCGCCCTGCCTATTTCTGCCGTGAAGCAGTAATACGTTTCGGTTTGAAGGGTGGGGCTTGTAACTATACTTGAGACTTTAGAACTTATATATCAAGGTGGGTGGCGCATTTGCGTTGCGTCCATAGGCTCCAGTAACCTCTTAACACCAGATGGGCTGTGAGCTCGTCCACCCATCTAAGCAATAAAAAAATTAAAAAAATCTTCGAACTCATGTAGGGTATGATGATATAGCCTCGGTAAGCCTCAGTAAGTACTTTGCATCAAATGAGCTGTAATCTCTTTTACCCATCAAAGAATATAATAAATATATAGAGTACGGGCTCATAATAAGCCTTTTCACAAGTAGATGCCTAATGGCGATTTAAGTACGCCGGTATAATCAGAGAACGGCTGCCCATTCTCCGATTAATACCTTGGTCGTATTTTACGATACCCATGGGAACAAATAGGCTGGTTTTAAAATACGTTCACACTCCACACCATACACATAATTAAATAAATAGATCAATAATGGAGGAAGTTCTGGTGAAAGATTTCCTTTTTTATTTTATTTTTTTCTCTTATTGACCCATCTGAGAGCCACCGGCTATGTTTATTCAGTATACGAATTACAATTATTAAGAAACTGTCAAGAAACATTTTTCCTTAAACTCTCAATTGAGTGACACTCACTGAGGGAGTAACATCACGGGAATGTCTCCGAAAAGGAATTACAAGAGTGAGTTGTTGCGGCCATATTTAAAAAAAAAATATTCTTCAATTGTTTTTCTTCGTAAACAACGTCGTTTGATATAAAAAAAAACAAACAAACAAACCGGAACTCATTATGTAACTTGCATTAAAAACGAAGTTCTCGTACAAGAATTATCATATCTAAATCCCGCGATCCATCAGACTATTTATCAATTAAGGGCTGCCAATCACCTGCCTCCAATATGGAACTCCTAACTTAATTCAACTCGCAAACTCCGAGGGCCGGCTTAATTTAGAAGGTATCGTTGGACTCTCATAGATCGCATCATTTACTTTGTTATTATCCTTATTAAAAATGGATCAATACAAAAGATTTTCTTATCTGTATATTTTCAGTGCCCTTTGCCTGGCGCTTAAGAAGTTGTTGCTGATTTTACAAGTCTATGCATTTTTAATTGACGAATAAGTAATGACCAACTTTGTTAAAGCTGCGAGTCCTAAGTCTTCCTTTCAAATACTTAAAATGGTTACGGGAGTCATATCCATTACTACAGATAACTTAATTTAGTTTAGGACCAAAAATTTCTTCGGATTATTTGGTTCACTGCTTTGATCGCTTTTTTATTATTATAGCTAACCACATGGACTGCCAAATCTTTGCTTATCACAACCAGCCCTGCTTTCAAAGTATCGACCGACATTAATATCTACTTGTACTGGTGGTAGGACCTCTTGTGAATCCGCACGGGTAGGTACCACCGCCCTGCCTATTTCTGCCGTGAAGCAGTAATACGTTTCGGTTTGAAGGGTGGGGCTTGTAACTATACTTGAGACTTTAGAACTTATATATCAAGGTGGGTGGCGCATTTGCGTTGCGTCCATAGGCTCCAGTAACCTCTTAACACCAGATGGGCTGTGAGCTCGTCCACCCATCTAAGCAATAAAAAAATTAAAAAAATCTTCGAACTCATGTAGGGTATGATGATATAGCCTCGGTAAGCCTCAGTAAGTACTTTGCATCAAATGAGCTGTAATCTCTTTTACCCATCAAAGAATATAATAAATATATAGAGTACGGGCTCATAATAAGCCTTTTCACAAGTAGATGCCTAATGGCGATTTAAGTACGCCGGTATAATCAGAGAACGGCTGCCCATTCTCCGATTAATACCTTGGTCGTATTTTACGATACCCATGGGAACAAATAGGCTGGTTTTAAAATACGTTCACACTCCACACCATACACATAATTAAATAAATAGATCAATAATGGAGGAAGTTCTGGTGAAAGATTTCCTTTTTTATTTTATTTTTTTCTCTTATTGACCCATCTGAGAGCCACCGGCTATGTTTATTCAGTATACGAATTACAATTATTAAGAAACTGTCAAGAAACATTTTTCCTTAAACTCTCAATTGAGTGACACTCACTGAGGGAGTAACATCACGGGAATGTCTCCGAAAAGGAATTACAAGAGTGAGTTGTTGCGGCCATATTTAAAAAAAAAATATTCTTCAATTGTTTTTCTTCGTAAACAACGTCGTTTGATATAAAAAAAAACAAACAAACAAACCGGAACTCATTATGTAACTTGCATTAAAAACGAAGTTCTCGTACAAGAATTATCATATCTAAATCCCGCGATCCATCAGACTATTTATCAATTAAGGGCTGCCAATCACCTGCCTCCAATATGGAACTCCTAACTTAATTCAACTCGCAAACTCCGAGGGCCGGCTTAATAATTGAATTGTTAAAACTCAAAGTTTGTTATCTATTGAAAGATTCAGCGAACGCGCGTTACGTAAAACATGCGTCGGTAAATTTCAATCAGTTTGTCTATGAGCAAATTCTTTAGATAAAACCGACAACCCTGTGTACTTATTTCAGGAATTCAATGGTCAATGCTTACCAATCAGTTTGTAGAACGTAAACAGAGGGATAGTTGTGAGTCCTAACACATGAGCACTAACTAAAAAAAACTTTCGAAACTTCAACTTAAAAATAAGAGAGAGAGAGAGTTTTTATTGTACACAAAATGAATAAATAATGCGAAACATAAAATACAAAAAAAGTATAATTGGCGGTCTTGTCGCTAAGAACAATCTCTTCGAGACAACCATCAGGTGAACAAGAATAATTTGGAAACGAATTACACGCGGTGTACTTATCTGTTATAAGAAAGTTCATGTCTATGAGTCCGGCAACCATTTACCACCAGGTGGGCCGTCGTCCTCCTATTTAAGTAATAAAAATGGAACAATTGAATGAGTAGCTAATAACATATATTTTGATAGTTTATATTTTAATCATATAATTTTTATTTGTTTTGATAATTTTAAATGTATTTCAATGATACTATGTACACCATATGGTTTAGTTTCTAAAATAAATTATTTTCATTCATTCAATAACGTTAATTACAAATTTGTTCGTCCTTAACTGCAAATCCGATTACGGCTCAGCATGCACGTCTTCTCTTTCAAGAAGAAAAGCGAATGCTCTACTTATAAACACCGGACCGATTTTTTTGTTAAACTAAAGGTATTTATTAATCTAAAAGACATTATTGTTGAACAACATGCCCAGTCTAAACACCTTCATTGTTTTTATAACCACGTCACATAATAAATACATTGTTGTATGATCCGATGCTCGCCATATAAACGGTTGGTTGGTTTTTGTGATGAAATAGTTTGGCTCAAAATAAAGTTCACTTTGAAGTCGCAAAACAGGGTCGCTCTGGCTGAAGCTATGAATACCAATGTGTAATGTTGATGTCAATCTTTATGGGCGGCTTTATGTGGACAGTCAAAGGTAATTAGGGCAACGGCTTCAGTTCATTTAATTTAAGAAGATTGAGAATTTTTTGTGGCGTTGTTTTTGTTGTGGCGAAGCTTGGAGGAGGTCTATGTCCAGCATTGGACCTCTGTAGTCTGAAAGATAAATAGGTAGATAATTTGTTGCCAATTTTTTAACTTTACGAAATTAAATTAATGCGTTTATTTTGATGTTAGATTAATTAATAACACTTTTTTTATTCCGAGGATTCCCAATGCGGTCGATATCGATTTCTCAGGAATCGATATAAACGAAAACTGATTCTGGGGGTCAACGTTCTCTAAAAATCGAACTCTATGCAATTATTCTTATTTAAATCTTTCAAGGTATTGTATAAGTTGTGTGACGTGTTTCAACTTGTTATACTGACTGACTAATATTTTAGTAAAATAAAGTATCCTTTTTGTACTTTTTGTAACTTTTATTAACTATAAAAGTTACAAAAACCTATGAATGAATTATAACTATCTATACATGTATATAACTATAATTATAAAAATGAATTGCTGTTCGTTAGTCTCGCTAAAACTCGAGAACGGCTGGACCGATTTGGCTAATTTTGATCTTGAATTATTTGTGGAAGTCCAGGGAAGGTTAAAAAGGTAGATAAATATGAAAATACTCGGAATTAAATAAAAATAAATTTTGTTTTTTCTTTGATGTGTCCCCCGTCAGACGGATTCCTTTTGTTGGTTTTAAGTTTATTTTATACAAAAGTTTAGGTCTTTTATTTATCGATTGAGGCACTACGAAGTCTGCCGAGTCAGCTAGTCTACAAATATAATTAGCCACAAATCGACTATCAAAAAACCTAAGTATACCTACTCTCTATTGATCCGGATTGCTTAATATCAAAATATAGCATAATGTTCCTAGGCTAACCAACGAGAACTTAGCACACATTATATCGATTGTTATTTTTTTTTATTGCTTAGATGGGCGAACGAGCTCACAGCCCACCTGGTGTTAAGTGGTTACTGGAGCCCATAGACATCTACAACGTAAATGCGTCACCCACCTTGAGATATAAGTTCTAAGATCTCAGTATAGTTACAACGGCTGCCCTACCCTTCAGACCGAAACGCAATTAGGATTGTAGTACGTATTTGTAAACGCTTATATTCCGCAGACGAAGCACTCCGCTACCGTGAAAGCTTCGAATTTACAGTGTTTTAGTAACGGTTGCCTATCCCGAGCACTCAATATCAGAATCCCAACTAACAAGGTTAGTGTGGTATTTCGCGCAATAACGAGAGAAAGCTTTGTATCGACGTCTTTGCCAATTACTTTAAAGGAATATAGATATTTATATTTAACAGGGCGTATCTGGCCGGGATTAAGATGTTCCGTTTGCATCAAATTTTGATAATAATTTGCAGATGTATATCTATACTCTATACTAATATTATAAAGAGGAAAGATTTGTTTGTTTGTTTGTTTCGAATAGGCTCCGAAACTACTGGACCGATTTGAAAAATTCTTTTTCCATTAGAAGCCGACATTGTCCCTAATGAACATAGGCTACTTATTTAATTTTTTTTTAATTTTTTTTTTTTGGTTTCATGTGTGTTTTAATGTTTCCGAAGCGAAGCGAGGGCGGGTCGCTAGTTTATGAATATAATACGACTAAATTTAATGCTCATTTTAATTTTTGACTTTTTCTTCTGAAATGGATGTTACATATGTAATATGTTGGCTTGTTTATCCAAGAATAAGTGTACGTGTCAGTGGCAGGTTCTATCCTTGGCTGAACACCGCCGAGGATAGAAAGAAATGGTGTACCTCGGAGGTACAAAAATAATGTTTTTTTCAAATAATAATTTATATTTAATATAAGAAAATAATTTTAATCAATTAATGTATGTTCTAATTATGTTTCTTTATTGCATGTACCATTCTAATTAAGTTATCAATTATGTAATATTCTTGTCTACTTGCGAAAATATTGTAATTAACTATTAATTATTTAATATAAAAAGTATGGAATATATGGAATATAAAAAGCTTTATTATTATGTACAAAGTTAGAATTAGGGCATAGGAAAGGTAGGACGGTAAGAAAATATATTGGACGAGTAATAAGGAATCGTCTGCCTAAAAAAATATGTGAGCTAAGTCAAAATTGCATTTACAAATTGGTTTATTAATAATTTCGTCTAATATCATATATTATTAATTATAAATATTAAAGTGATATGACCGGCCGTGGATAAATCTCGTCTGTTAGAATCTCGATACGCACAGACACTTGGATAATAGAAAGAGACAGCGAGAGAAAGACACGTGAACGGAACATAACGCTTTTTTTATTTGCGTAACGATTTTTATTAGTCAACCAGTACCGCGAGTCGCGTTACGAAATGTAGCAGCAAAAAGAATATAAATTTAATAGAACTAGAGGTCCCGCAGTAGTCGAAATTCGACTATAATTAATTGGAATTGTATAATAAGTTTGTACACTATTATGGTTGTATTTTATACTTCTATAGTCACAAATTTCGCCAAGGGTACACTATAAAAAAATATTAATAAAGACAAACAATATTTAATTTATTCTCAATTTGACCACAGACGTCAAGTACAAAAGTTTGACAATAAATAGTATGCATGCGTGTGTGCGTCAAATTCACTGATCACGTCTCGACGGCGATCATAAGATCCTCGAAACAAGTCGATGTGGAGGACTGCTTCCACCGCATCAGACTTTCCCCCGATCTTAGGGACCTCGTTAGAATCAGAAACGCGGCAATCCGGGCCTACGATCGATATCCCACGGATTCAAACCGGACTCGGATGCGTCGCTTACAGCGGGAGGTCAAATCCCGCTTAAGCGACGCCCGAAACGAAAACTGGGATAGTTATTTAGAAGAACTCGCGCCCACTCACCAAGCATACTGGCGACTAGCTAGGACCCTCAAGTCCGAAACTATCGTCACTATGCCGCCTCTCGTACGCCCCTCAGGCCAACCACCGGCTTACGATGACGATGACAAGGCAGAGTTGCTGGCCGATGCACTGCAAGAACAGTGCACCACCAGCACTCAACACGCGGACCCCGAACACACCGAGTTCGTCGACAGGGAGGTCGAGCGCAGAGCTTCCCTGCCGCCCTCGGACGCGTTACCCCCCATTACCACTTCCGAGGTTAAGGAGGCGATCGATAGCCTACAACCACGGAAAGCTCCCGGCTCCGACGGCATCCGCAACCGCGCGCTAAAACTGTTACCAGCCCAACTGATAACGATGTTGGCCACGATATTAAATGCTGCTATGACGAACTGCATCTTTCCCGCGGCGTGGAAAGAAGCGGACGTTATCGGCATACACAAGCCGGGCAAACCGAATAACGAAACCGCGAGTTACCGCCCCATCAGTCTCCTCCCGGCGATAGGCAAATTATACGAACGGCTCCTTCGTAAACGCCTCTGGGATTTCGTATCCGCGAATAAAATTCTTATAGACGAGCAGTTTGGATTCCGCGCCAGACACTCGTGCGTCCATCAAGTGCACCGCCTCACGGAGCACATCTTACTAGGGCTGAACAGGCGGAAACCCATTCCGACAGGAGCCCTCTTCTTCGATATAGCGAAGGCGTTCGACAAAGTCTGGCACAACGGTTTGATATTCAAACTGTATAACATGGGAGTGCCAGACAGACTCGTGCTCATCATACGAGACTACTTGTCGAACCGTTCGTTCCGATATCGAGTTGAGGGAACGCGTTCCCGGCCCCGTCGCGTCACAGCCGGAGTCCCGCAAGGCTCCGCCCTCTCCCCGTTACTATTCAGTTTGTATATCAACGATATACCCCGGTCTCCGGAGACCCATCTGGCGCTCTTCGCCGATGACACCGCCATCTACTACTCGTGTAGGAAGAAGGCGTTGCTTCATCGACGACTTCAGACCGCAGCTACCACCATGGGACAGTGGTTCCGGAAGTGGCGCATCGACATTAACCCCACGAAAAGCACAGCGGTGCTCTTCAAAAGGGGTCGCCCTCCGAACACCACGCTGAGCATCCCCCTCCCGACTAGGCGCGTCAATACCCCCGCCCCCGCCGTTCGCCCGATCACGATGTTCGACCAGCCCATACCGTGGGCCCCGAAGGTCAAATATTTAGGCGTCACCCTCGACAGTAGGATGACATTCCGCCCCCACATCAAGACGGTACGCGATCGTGCCGCCTTCATTCTAGGACGTCTCTACCCGATGATATGTAGGCGAAGTAAAATGTCCCTTAGAAATAAGGTGACACTCTACAAAACTTGCATACGCCCCGTCATGACCTATGCAAGTGTAGTGTTCGCTCACGCGGCCCGCATACACTTGAAATCATTCCAAATTATTCAATCCCGTTTTTGCAGGATAGCCGTCGGAGCCCCGTGGTTCGTCAGGAACGTCGACCTCCATGACGACCTGGACTTAGAGTCCATCAGTAAGTATCTGCAGTCGGCGTCCATGCGCCACTTCGATAAAGCGGCACGACACGAGAACCCTCTCATCGTGGCCGCCGGTAACTACATTCCCGATCCTGCGGACAGAATGGAAAGCAGTCGACGTCGCCCAAAACACGTCATCTCGGATCCGCCCGATCCACTAACGGTGCTTCTAGGTACTTCAAGCACCGGTCACCGTTCTCGTCGAACCCGTCGCTTGCGACGAAGGGCTCGACGAGTAAATTAACTCTCAGACACAGCCCACTGAGTTTCTCGCCGGATCTTCTCAGTGGGTCGCGTTTCCGATCCGGTGGTAGATTCTGCGAAGCACGACTCTTGCTAGGGTTCGTGTTAGCAACATCGTCAGGTTTGAGCCCCGTGAGCTCACCTACTAAAGTTAGGGTTACGCTGACATAGCCTCTCAAGGCTCTCAGCTTAGGTAGGGAAAAAAAAAAAAAAAAAAAATGCGTCAAATACATGGTATGTAGTGTGTGTATTATTTTCTTTATTGATTTAATGTATCTTTCATGCATTATTTAAAAAAAATATTAGCATTGTGCACTTCTTCTCTATATTCTTTATATGTGTGGGAAATTTCATACTCCTCCGTCCGCGCAATTTTCGTCAAAAGGGATACAAAGTTTTTGCTTCACGTATTAATATATAGATACCTCGACGATTCACGTTTCTACTCACCCAATTTACACACAAATTCAATAAAAACTTTAAATATAACACGATTATAACAACACGTATATCCGTCTGTACATACGTATTGTTTAGCGCGCAACGTAAATCAAAACTGCGGTCGTAACTTCAGTACGAGTCAGTGTCTAACTTTGTAGGCACTCAGCGGAATATGTCGGCAGTTTGTTTTAATGTTTCCACTGAATTAACAACGTTGCCTCTGTATACCTATAGGCCGGTGCCTGAGATGAGTGAGATATTGAACCAATTTTCGGCTTTATTTTATTGCATTTGTGAAAACGACGGTCGTGGTGGTGGTACGTCGTATTTCAGCACAGCTTAGCTAATTAAGACCAGTTGGTGGTTGTTCAGCTCTTGCATAGCTTTTATCGCGGCTTTGAGCGCGGCGACCGAATCAAGAAATTCCGTAACAAAAATAAAATCTACACCCCCACCACGCCTACCATGTAGCTCGCGTTCAACACATTCACACGTTACGCTTATGTAGTGTTTGTGCTCTGACAAGGGTGATACATCCAAGAATAAAGAAATTTACGACCATCGTGGTGGTTTTTTCCGCAATAATATCTACGGTCTCGTGTTTCGGGTGGGTGGCGGCATTTAGGTTGTGGTATAGGCACCGTAACCATCAGTTGAGTCGTGGTGGTCTTTTTAAATTATATACATTAAGTAAATCGATGATTTTTTTTGCCTTAACGAATGAATAGTGGTTATTATTTCATTGCCAATTTATTATGCCTATTGTTATTTTCTAACAAAACTAACAAAATACACGGCTAACCGTGCAATAGTGAGGATACTAAATTTAATGTAGTATCCTCACTATTACAATATCCAGACTAATGAGTCTAACAGATTTTTTAACGATAAGTTGAATAAAAACAACAAGTTTGTAATGAAACAATCGTTGATATTTATAATTTTTTTAAGGATTTTACGAAACTAACAACAAGTATGTATCTTACGAAACTAACAACACCTATATATTGAGTACATAATATTATATTATTTATTAGAGTAAGTTTAGTCAGTTTATTTAATTTATGAATACACCGCCATCTATCGGTTAGACACGAAACCATTTGAACAAAATGTGCTGATGTCAGTTGTAAATTTTACAAAACATGTCGCATTAATGCTACTGTATAAAACCATAGATTATACACTTAATATATTTGAGATATAAAACTATAAATTTCTCTCTGGACCGATAGTTTAAAAAATAAACTATCAATATTAACCTTAAACGTTTTATCATTTCGAACTGTAAAATATCAACTAAATGTATACAAGAAACAGACTTGTGAATTTGAATAAATATAATTAGAGATACCTAACGGTCATTTTTATTCGCCCGCTAGGGACGCGTCTTTAACATAATGATTAGACGTTTTTTCTTCATCGAAATAAGCCGATATACGATTTTCTTTTAAAGTACCCATCCGTCAGCGGACTCTTATTCCCGGTTTCTTTTCTTTCTAGTAAAATTTCCACTTTTGAATAAATGGCCATCGCAAGATGGCAGACGTGAAAAACCGAAAAATAAATATGGAGTTGGAATAAATAAATGAAACCAACAACTCTTCAAGTATAGTCGAATAGAAAGACACGCTGCGTTTGGGACGCAGCGGCTTGGCTCTGCCCCTGGCATTGCTGACGTCCACGAGCGACGGTGACCACTTACCATCAGGTGGGCCGTATGCTCGTCTGCCTACAAAGGCAATAAAAAAAAAACGCAGATACATACAAGGCACACATAAAAGTATACACACACGTATAGACAGGGGAGGTCCTTCGGGAGCATGGCGGTATAAGAAATCCTGATACCATTTGCCGTCAAGGTACCGGTTTCGTTGATCAAAAAGGAACTTTCAGCGATAAAATCGCTCAATGCTCATATTCCACGTGTCCGTTGATTAATAATTTTTTTTATTACTTGGATGGGACGAGCTCACAGCCCACCTGGTGCTAGACATCTACAATGTAAATGCGCCACCCACCTTGAGATATAAGCTCTAAGATCTCAGTACAGTTACAACGGCTGCCCTACCCTTCAAACCGAAACGCATTACTGCTTCACGGCAAAAATAGGCAGGGGGGTGGTACCTACTCGTGCGGACTCAAAAGAGGTCCTACCACCAGTAAATATTATTATAACCCACTGAGTTTCTCGCCGGATCTTCTCAGTGGATCGCGTTTCCGATCCGGTAGTAGATTCAGCGAAGCACTGCTCTTGCTAGGGCCAGTGTTAGCAATACCTCCGGTTTGAGCCCCGAGAGCTCACTACACCCTTGGGCAATGCTGATATAGCCTTTTAAGGCTATCAGCATAGAAAGCAGCATAGCATATATAGGAAAAAAAAAACCCAAATTAAAAAGATAAACATTTTAAGTAATAACCAACAGTATTGTTCTGATGAGAGATAGAGAAATATTATTATTTGTCAATCTGCATCCAATTACAGGAGCATTTCCACTTTGTTACACATTCTCCGCCTGGATGATCCAATCTCCGGCACCAGCTGTCACAGCTCTTCTTTGCACATGGTAAGGCCCTCCTGGATCGAAACAGCCTTTGGGATTCCATGTTCATAACTCGAACCTCTAAAATAAAATAATCTCGAATTTTGATTCCGCAAAATTTATCAAAATACAATTCAAGTTGAAAAACGTATACTACTGTAGTATTTCACTATAGTGAAATTTAGATCCACAAAAAAAACAGGCATTTCTTTGTGTTTTGGTAACATGTAACTTACCTATTTCTAATGCAAAGTCTAACTAGTTCGGGTGGATTTCAAGGGCAGAACATCATATATAATATATATCTGAATTTTTTTTAAGGCGCACATGCTTGACGAATTCTAATGTATCTATCTTTTCAAAATTAATGATCACAAGACCTCATAGACTGAACAATGTAAATGCGACTTTAACAGATGAGATAAAAGTCTCGATTATGTTTTTATGATTCCTTCGGGGCAGAAATAGGCAGATAAGTGATGCTTTTTTTTTATTGGTTAGATGAGTGGACGAGCTCACGGCCCACATGGTTTTAAATGGTTGCCGAAGCCCATAGACATCAACAACGTAAACGCAATTATCCATTTTGAGACATGAGTTCTAAGATCTCAATTTTTACAGTACAACGGCTGCCCTACCTTTCAAACCGCCCTAGACACGTCCTTACGGATCCATCAGATCCAATAACCTTTGCATTAGACGCCTTCAGCTTAGGGACCCCGGTAACCGTACTCGTCGAACTCGACAAAGAGTTCGCTGTGCAACCTAACCCATGAATCAGCTCGCTGTCTTTTTCTCGCCGGATCTTCTCAGCGGGTCGCGATTCCGATCCGGTAGTAGATTCATTCGCGAAGCAGCTGCTCTTGAGCTGTTAGGTCTCCTTCGGAGGCGCTCAGGTAGCTGTTAGCAAATCCCACCCCTCCTGGCTGAGCCTTTGCTCGCCCACCTGTCCTGGTGAAACTGGAAAGGCCTCCGGGCCACCAGTAATCCTTCAATCATAAAAAAAAAATCTTTCAAACCGAAACGCATTATGGTAGGAATAGGCGGGGTGGTGCTACCTACCCGTGCGAACTTACAACCCATCCTACAACAAGTGAAAACGCTGTACTTTCCTACGTAGAGTACAAAATATAAACTTACCATCAGCTGCAGAAGCTGCTGGTGAAGCCCAGGTCGAAGCCACGTATACTAGAATCAGGGCGAAAATTAAGCAAACCCCCTTCATGTTCACTCGTACACGGCTCAAACTAACAATGACATCTTACAGATTAATTCGTCTTATATATCTTATGTACATATTAAAAGATCCCTAGGTTATTAGTAATTATTTCAATCGGGGAGCTTGAATCATCTACAGCAAACAACACGCAGATGAAAAAAGTATATTTTCATCCTTATCTCGTAGTAAATAAGATCGATCTTATCAATTATTGTACGCATGTTGAAGTTTGTACGACCGATAAGGTTAGGTCTTTGGCACATTGAGTGTGCTGACGTATACGTATCGGGGGATGATAAAGAAATTATTAAAGTAATATAATAGATAATTACTTAATTTCAACTAAGACTTATTTCACGACGATTTACTTTTTTTAGTACTTAACTTGATTTCGAAAGTTTAATTAGGTTTATTTCAAATTAAATAGAAGAGTATTTAAAATTCTAACAGGGGATTTTCTCTTCAGATATTAGCTACCTAGATTGCTAGCTAGATTAGATGAGCTAGCTAGATTGCGTAAATCAAGATAAATATGACTATGACTATGACAATTTGACCTATATATTTTTTTATTGCTTATATGGGTGGACGAGCTCACAGCCCACCTGGTTTTAAGTGGTTACTGGAGCCCATAGACATCTACAACGTAAATGCGCCATTTACCTTGAGATATAAGTTCTAAGGTCTCAATATAGTTACAACGGCATAAATTTAAAACGGCATTATTTCAAAATAGATCATAGTTTTATTGTTCTCGAACTTATTTCTCTAGAGCTGTAAATGTATTGCTTGCTTATGTATACACGAAGATATTGGTACCAAACTTAGACGTTGATAAAATATAAATGATATTAATAAAATATCACTTTTATCTATTCGATATTATTTGAAAGTAGGGTACTAGTAATTGTTAAAGTTAGTATCAAAATAATTTTCTTTAACATACTAGTAGCGACATCTATTAGCAACTATTTGTTACACCTCATCATAATTGTCCATTAAAAGAATAAAATACAGTTAGTCTGTGAACAACCTCAGAGCATGTTTTATTAGTAATATAGTCTTGTGAGTCCAAACGGATAGGTACCTCCATTCTAAAAAGATGAGGTAGTCCCTGTACTGTAAAACTAAGACTTATCATTCATGTATCGAGGTGGGTGGTGGTATTATCGTTGTTGATGTCTATGAACTCCGTTAATAACTTAATTCCGTGGAAGTATGCCCACGCCTCAAAACAATCTATACATATAAATAAAATTGGTGTGTCTGTTTGTAATATTGAAATAGTCGCTTTTTACTACATGCATATGAATATATATACGGTACATAACATTTTTTACAATTTTTGTCTGTCTGTCTGTTTGTTCCGGCGAATCTCTGGAACGGCTGGACCGATTTTGACGGGACTTTCACTGATAGGTAGCTGATGATATAAGGAGTAACTTAGGCTTTTCTTAGACTAGCTTCGCCTCGCGCGGGTAACCGCGGGTTACATCGCGGGACTCAGCTATCAATAATAAAATTTAATGTTTCCGAAGCGAAGCGAGGGCGGGTCGCTAGTAAAAAAATATAAAAAAAATTATCAGAAGCGTTGCATGTTTATTTTCCTCCTCCCACTGTGTCACAGCTCATATATAATCAGTAGTATTTCTGCATTATTAAAGCGGTCGCTGTGGTCACTGATACTTGTTAAATATATTTTACTAAGAAATAATATGTTTGTTTTGTACGATGGCTCATTACACGGTAAATTACCTTTTATTCAATTACTGGTCGTCCCCTCAACTTCGCCGCAGAAACTTCGCTACTCATTTAGAAATGAATTTTGACACTAAACCAAGTAACATAACTATAGCACGATTCAAAACAAATAATTTCATCTATGAAGAATATTTTTTGTTTGCACAGATTCTTAAGGCTTTAAAATATATAAATAAATATTTACTAACAATCACGCAACCTTAACTGGTCCCGTGGTAAGTTCGTAAAGAACTTGTGTTACAGGTACCAGATAACGGAAATAAATGTAATATTTTTATTATACACATATATATATTAAATATACATCCATAACCCTGGAAAGGATATTTTTATATTTAGCATACAAATATCCTCCCTTGGCGGGATTCGAACCCGCGACCCCCTTGTGTAGTGACCATGTCACTTACCACTACACCAGACGGCCGTTATACAGATATTGTGTTAATTTTATTTCGATAAAGAGCTTTATTTTAAAAAGCTTTATTTTACATCCATACAAACTAAGCACAGATGCTAAATATTAAATACAGAAATACAATGAGCGGAAACCATAAAGCTGAACTAGAACTGGATTAGAATCATCTTAGGAAATAAATTAACCGCGGTGTGGTGTAGTCATAGATTGAAAAAATAATGTATTTATAGAAATAAGTCAATAATAAAATGGCTTCTTTACACATAAAAAAATTAATAAACAATTTATACTTATATATAACATTTATATAAATACCTATGTAACATTTTAACTTTTTTTGCCTACCTATTATATGAGTCGTCTATTATCAAAGGTGGCAATCTGTGCATTTGGACCAAAAAAAATTATTGATATGTCAATACAGATTGATTTGAATATAATCGTCTCCTTCAAAGAATACGGTTCAAAACCTGCATTAAATAAAGGTTAATACTTAACCTGTTATTTATCTAAGATGTCGTTCCGAAGAGTTTTGTGACTGCCAATGGAATACAAAGTCAATAATTCGTTTTTCTGATTTACCAATAATTGTCCAAAAGTCAGATTGCCGGCTTTGATAATAGTCGACTCATATATAGTAACTTCGAGCGATTATACTGGTGGTAGGAACTCTTGTGTACTGGTGATAGGACCTCTTGTGGTCACGGATGACTAAGGTGTTATTCGTCGATATTTGAATTAGCTACCGTTTATTTTCCTTTAATAATATTCTTGATCTTTACGTTTTATTTTACATAGGAAGAACTAATGGTATCTTGAAGTTTGGTAATTTGATTGACTTAAGCATTCATCTTCACGACTATAGGATCTTAGGCGTTAGATAAACGCCAACTATCTTCTTTCTTCAAATTTAAAATGCTTAAGCTATATAGGTTTTCTGTGAGCCACTGTTTTATAGCTACTGTACAACAGGTAAATCTAGGCCAACGAAACAAATCCTACTCAGAAAATGAGGACCCCGGAAAGCCACTAATAAAAATACTATCTTCTCGCATCGTAACAAAACCAGTCTCACAAATCCATGATACGCCAATCAACCGATCCCTTTACGAGTCGCATCGAAAACTCTGGGCGGACGAAAATCTCTCTTAACCAAGCGTAAACGTAAAAAAGTTACGAGGGAACTCGAATTAAGGTATATTTACATAATTCAAGTAACGCAGGTGCCGTAACAAGGTAAGGCTCTGAAAGGGTAAAAAGTAAGTAACATTGCTCTCGTCAACACTTAAATACAAGTTTTTCAGTCGTAAAATTTACTTAATGCAGCTCGTTTCTAGGTCGGGAAGGGTTGTTTAATTTTACGGGATCCGGCCTCAATTTGTTTAACGTCATTAACCGGTTCAATTCGTAGCGTCGCGTCATTTAGATGCAACGTGTTATAGAAATTTAATGGATTTCGTCGAAATCGAATATATAAAGCTTTTTGACGTGACAACGTCTTATAATTCGATGGAGCCGGCTGCACGCACGAAAAAACATGACTCATGCGGCGTTACCTCGCTCTAAGGCGTTCCATTTAAGGCTTGAAGTGCAAGCGAGAGCGCGCAACGAGCGACAAAGAGGCACAATCGGCCTCCGCGTTCGGCAGCGTTCGACATCTGTCTCTCTCCTACTTGAGTGAGCAATGCATGCGCGTGGACAGCTGCTACACAATAATACATTTACATGTATTCGTAAAGAATGAAGTTCAGTGAAAAGTGAATGTGGTGTCAGTTGTTTATAACAACGATAATTGCGATAATTGAAAAATGAACATTCCATCAGTATTTTCTTATGACGTTTTCACGTTCAACTATCGTCAGTAAACCGACTTTACAGACAACCAATTTTTTTTTCGGGCCTGAGGCCGAACCTCCTTCGAGGTCCCCGCGCCTAGGGGGCGCGCGGCGTATGTGGGACTTGACGATCTGCAGGTGTTGGGAGCAGACCGCGGGCCCAAGGAATTTTAGGGCCCTACCGCACTTAACGACTCCCCTGCACTCTTACATCCGACGTCCGATCTTCGTCCGGGGTCAGAACCCGGTCAGAGTAGGGGGGTTCAGAGGATTTGAGTGGCTACTCCGAGGTGAATGCAGAGAGCTATGCTAACAAAATACAGCATTTAAATACTATAGTTTGACGTTTATTCGGTACATTTCGCAAAGATTTGTTAAAATATAATACTTCAAACGATCTAAATGACATGATTGCGGTCTAGAAAATTCGTCAGCAAACTGTGACTGTAAGATCCTGGACATTAAAATTAAATGTTATCACATAAACAAAGGATCAAAGCTCAATGTAGAATTTAAAAATGTTGTAAGACTTTAAGCGAGCTTAAGTCGCTTTGTAATTGTAAACTTTTTCGTCGATACTGAACCAAAGTTATAAAACAAAACACATCCAACGTTTGTCAAATCAGTAGGACGCTTCTAAAAATAGCTTATGAAACTAAATAAAAATATCGTGCTCATTATTATGGAAAAACGTCTTCAGAAATTCATATTGTATTAATTAATCACTTGAATATTTTTTTCTTTCTTTTAAAGCATTAACTTTTTTTAGAACACCGATTTGTGTAATCTATACTAATATATAAATAAATCTACAGTGGTTTCTACGGATGTTCCGTTATAACTACTGAACCATGCATCCGATTGACTTTAAACTTGGTATCCATTTAGAAAATACACGTACTTAATGAATAGGTTAATATTTATATGAGTGTTGGACTTCCTGATAATAATGACAATAAATAATAATGTTAATTTTAAATGCGCAGCGAAGCGGGCGAGTACGGCTAGTTATTTATAAATTTGGCTAAGACCCCAAGAACAGAGGGCCTTAGACGAGAAAAGAGATAGGATAGGAAACTTATATTGGCTCTGGCGGGAACACCAAGTAGAATGTTATCGCGACCGAACAACCGGCTTACAAGTTCCCCGTTCCGTTATCTTTTATCTTCTGTCTAAACAGCCAACTTGTCTCGCGTTTGTTTATTTGCTCCCGTGTGGCTTCTGGGCCGCTTTTCCATTACGAAAATTAAATTATTTTATGTGTCCCGTTGTTTTCGAGTTACTTTGTGTATAAACTTTCCTAACTCTAATATACTTTGAATTGGATTATTAAGCTTATTATAGGTTATGTAATGAAGTCGGTGTATTCGTATCTAGCGATGCACCGGTGTTCAAATCGCGCTGGCAGGTACCAATTTTTCTAATGAAATACGTACTTGACAAATGTTCACGATTGACTTCCACGGTGAAGGAATAACATCGTGTAACAAAAATCAACAAAATTATAATTTGCGTGATTACTGGTGGTAGGACGTCTTGTGAGTCCGCACGGGTAGGTACCAGCACCCTGCCTATTTCTGCCGTGAAGCAGTAATGCGTTTTGGTTTGAAGGGCGGGGTAGCCGTTGTACTGTTTTAAAGTGAGATCTTACAACTCACGTCTCAAGATAGGTGGCAGCATATACGTTGTAGATGTCTATGGGCTCCGGTAACCATTTGAGCCGTGAGCTCGTCCACCCATCTAAGCAATAAATAAATAAAAAGGTACGTTTTCATTGTTATTTTAAACGTAGACGTGACCACTTGACGTTAAGTGGCTACCGTAGACATATACACTAGAACAAGTCTCGGCTGCATTGAACAACTGTTGTTTGATCCTAGAGATGGAATGCGTAATTGTGTCGTGATAGAAATAGATGATCGTTTTAAATCGTTTAGGGTTACGGAGCTCAAGATAAGAATTCAGTTGGAGTTGTGTGATAAATCACTGCGTTTCGCTATGGAGCTGTAAACTTTCATAATGCATCATCAACTCATTTTGTTGAGTATTTTATCCGCATTTACAACGCAGATTTCTGTACATATGTGGTCCCGGTTACTGTTTTTATTTAGAACGAAGTTCCTTATGGGACGATACGGAGGGGTTACCGCAATCGGGAAAAAAACGTCCGTAACGTAAGATTTTTATTAGTAATGCACACAGTGTACGATATAATTTTGTACGTACAAAAAATAACATTTTTATTATATAGTTTTTATAAATCATTGTGAATATAATATACTTGATAAATTTGTAAAGTAGTTTTTTTTATCAATAAAAAAATCATAATAAAAAATGTATACCCGAATAATTATTTTCTTTATACCTCGGATAGAACTTAAAATTCATATTTTTATAATAAGGAAATTCGTTCCTATCCGGTGTCCCACGACACCACACATTTTTTTTATATATCGATATATGCTACTAATACTATACCTAAGACAGCTTTATTCATCTTGTCAATACATTAAGCTTGAAAAGCCAATTTTTTTTATATAATTTTGAAAAATAGCGCCCCCCTGTTTCCCCAACCGCAGTCCTACACCAGAGAATCTCCGCGAACTTAATTGTTTTGATGACTAACACCGAACAGCGCTTACACTCTGATTAATGAGCCGTTATGACGCATCCACAGCCTTCGAGTTTAAAGTACACGAGCCTGGGAACTTGATGTTTTTGTCACTACAATGGCGACATCATTAATCATGTCTGCGGGCTTCATCTGTATCAATAAAGGGAAACTTTGCATAATGCGAACATAACTTCAGACAACGCTATCAACTTCCGGAAATATTTTTAAACTAGGAAACTTAGATTGGCACTGACTTGTGTTGGGGCTGTAAGGAGCGCGGAAATCGTTAATTCCATACAAAAGTATCGCATTGTTTCCTACGCGCAAATTGACATTAGCGCAATAGTAGCCAAACTGTCTATGTCAACGTGTCACGTCATTATGTCTTGAAGTCAAAACTGTTTTAGTATTGAAAGCTAAAAAGAGTAAAGACAGATATATCTAGTAAATTCAGCGTGCGAAATAATAAAATAGAATATTACAAAGAAATAGAACCCAATGAAATGTATAAAAAGAGCCAATAATTTTGGGGGGTATCTTTATAATATTTTCCTTGCTTTTCTAGACTATGAATATAATCAATCATCGGTGACTTCGATAACTGTACAATATTCAAAAGAATCCACGGTAACATAATATATAGGAAGAGTGTATAATATATAACATACACTTTTCCTATTTTTCAAATTGCAGCAAAGACTAGATAAGTAAGCAATACGGAACTGAGTTAAGGAAGTAAATATTTATTTGATCATAAGCGTCTGGAGCGTTGAGTCAATTAGGGCTGTGATAAATTATTTCAGAGGATTTCGTTATCACAATTTTAGCATCACACGACCCGCAGCCGAGGTTGAGTTAATCCCACTTAAAACTATTACGCTCCTCTACAGTTTGTTTTCAGAGAAAATAAAGTCTTTTCTCTTTCAAAACACGTGTTTTTATTTCTGTCTCTCTATCTCTTTGTTTGGCTACGCCTCTAATCCTGGAACCGACTGATTCTAATAAGAATTTCATTAGCAGGTCTTTCATCGAAAATAATTTATGCTATTTTAGTCCAAAGCTAATTAAGTTTCTTGCGTCAAAATTGGGAAAGTGTAAAAGCGGGAAAACATACTTTTTTTTCTCGCAGCTTAGATAGGTACACGAGCTCACAGCCCACCTGGTGCTAAGTGGTTACTGGAGCCCATAGATATCTACAACGTAAATGCCGCCACCCACCTTGAGATATGAGTTCAAAGGTCTCAGTATATTTAGTTACAACGGTGGCCCACCCTTCAAACCGAAACTCATTAGTGCTTCACAGCAGCACATAAAAAATAAAAAATAAATAAAGAAGACTGTACCAAAAATATGTTCAGTAGTTATATATGTACATAAGTATATAGCCGACAATATTAACAAAACGTTGAGTGTAGTTTCAGAGGCACAGCATTTCAGACGCATCCGGAACGCAATATTGAGAGGATGGGAGGGAATACGTCAGGTTAATATACAAGAAAATTAAATTTCACAGCAGACGCTCGGTATCGCGAGCGAAATGTAATACGGAGTTTGGTCGGCGGTTTCTCTACTTTACGGTATGTTTGTGTCTGTGTGTGTCTGTATGGTTAGTTAGCTATGTATATTTTATAGTTCCACGAGCGTTTGGGTTGAGGTGAAATTTCTTAGTTTATTTTTATATTATCTCGCTAGTGAACTGGAGCCTAAAATCGGATGCTAATACAAGAAAACGCAGAGATGATGGTAGGACCACCTGTGAGTCCGCGCGGGTAGGTACCAACACACTTTTTTTTTTCGGGCCGTGGGCCGAACCTCCTACGAGGTCCCCGCGCATAAGGGGCTCGTTAGCAAAGATAGATTTAAAGGCTGTGAACAATGTCAGCGCACTATAGTTACTTTTCAATGTCCACGATACTATCATAAGCGTGCTTTAAATTTTAACTTGTATTTAAACATTATGCGACGATAATCTTCCGGTTGATGTCACTTACAAAACTGGCGTTCGAACTATCATCACGAAACATGCGACTAATTCTCTCAATCGAATGGCTCTTAGATGCTTTAATGAAATCTTTACTACATATATCCATCCAAAACCCCTTTGAGATATTGCGAACGTATCTGAAACTTGCACGCTTCTCAATCAAACGCTAGCGGTGGCCGGATTCAAAGAGCTTGGGGCTCGTGCTTGCAATCCCTATTGAGTTACATACTGTGATGTCCAATTACATCATAGTGCATAGTTTTTGTGATCTTGCATTACTTTAGTAAAATATAGTGCAAATATAAATTTACTGGTCTTTTACTGATGGTAGGACCTCTTGTGATTCCGCATGGGTGGGTGCCACCACCCTGCCTATTTCTGCCGTGAAGCAGTAATGCGTTTCGGTTTGAAGGGTGGGCAGCCGTTGTAACTATACTGAGATCATAGAACTTATCTCAAGGTAGCATTAACGTTGTGGATGTCTATGGGCTATGGAAGTCAATCGTTAAGATTTGTTAAGTACGTATTTCATTAGAAAAATTTGTACCTGTTTTTAGGATTCGAGCACCGGTGAATCGGTAGATACGAATTCACCTTATTCACGTCTTATCCTTTAGGCCACGACGACTTTTTTTAAGAAATAAGCTATAAAAGCCTCTTTTAATACACTCCTCACATAGAGGATTGATAGTTGGTAATTATTATTAAGACGTAACAATTGTTTTAATTATATCTTGTTTGAAGTGGCATGTTAATTTTAAATAAAACCAGACACGTAACACGCTTTTGTATTATCAAGTTTAATAGGAAAAAAAATATCATTTACAAAATCTAAAACACCATAAAAAAATCAGGGTAGCACTAAAATAAAATTGAGCTAAGGCTTCGTTGTTTACACCTTTTTTTTTACAACGCATCACTTCTAATTAATATTTTTATTAAATTAATTTTAATATCGAAATTATAACACGTATTATTTTGATTCGAAAAATATACATTTATATATGTATTTCTATCTACCGAACTCACGTAGTCAAATGATATATTGTCATCATAACCCAAAACAAACATTTCCGTTTATGTCTCATATAAAATTATACGACTATTTTACGATTTATTTTACGTTATTTACATTCAATGTGTCATCCGTTTGCTGCCAACACTGTCCGTTGATATTATTTTATTTTTATAACATTATAATATAAATTTATTCATATATATATATACATAATGGTTCTATCTTGTGTTGATACCGTTGATTGCACAACGTTTTTCTTAGATCGTGGAATTTGCTTATAAATACTGTATTATATTATAAATAACTAGCCGTACTCGCCCGCTTCGCTGCGCATTGAAAATTAACATTATTATTTATTGTCATTTTTATTAGGGAGTCCAACACTCATATAAATATTAGCCTATCCATTAAGTACATGTATTTTCTACATGGATACCAAGTTTCAAGTCAATCGGATTCATGGTTCAGTAGTTATAACGGAACATCCGTAAAAACCACTGTAGATTTATATATTAGTATTATTTAGTATACATTAAGTTCGAACATACAGCAAACCAGGGGATGATCACGCTATCAATTAACCCGGAGTATTAAGTTAAGATTTAAGTAGACGCCTCGTTAACAGCTCTCGTAACAGTAACTTTTATTTACAAAAATAATACTATAGCATAAGTTTAAACAAAACACCCATTTACATTACAGCATTCGCACACTATTTACAAAACATAGATATAGCATCGGTGATGCTATGACTCCAGTCTGGACTGACTAGTGTTTCTTGAAGTTTGTACTGAATTTTGATTTTCTCGATGTTTCGGTTGAGCTGAAAATAGTATTGTTTATTAATTCTTAAATTTAAAAGCGATAATTTCAGAGAAATATTTTAAAATTCAATTCAATTCAATTAAAATTCATTACATTTTGATATCACAATAAATTTGGAATTCGTTTTCGATTTTCTGAAATATTTCAAACTATTCACTTATTTTTGTAAAGAAGATATCTTACCAAATCTCTTTAGGAGAATCTTTTCAATACCGTGCAACGGTGATTCGAATGTCAAACACAGAAGCAGGGCTAAAAAGAATGTCAGTACTATATGCGATGTTGCCGAGGCGACCTGAAAACCAAATCAGAAACATGTCACGAGGAAACAATGAACAATAACTTTAATTACCCCTTGTTTTTTTGCGATTTCATTTAAAACAAACCGCAGAAGTACAGTCGAGCATCAAATAAATTGAAGTAACTTTTTTAAGTATTATTGCACGACCCACGCATTGCTCCGGACAACTACCACAATTAAGAAACAATTACAAAAACATAAATAATATGCACTATATATCTGTATCGTTTCGGTTTGAAGAATCAATTACACATGAGCCTCCTATTCCAAAGTGGATGGCAGCAGTTAGATAGTGAGCCCACTGAGTTTCTCGCCGGATCTTTTCGGTGGGTCGCGTTTCCGATCCGGTGGTAGATTCTGCGACGCACTGCTCTTGCTAGGGCCAGTGTTAGCAACAACGCAGGTTTGAGCCCCGAGAGCTCACCTACGCGCTAGGGTAAAGCTGATATAGCCTCTCAAGGCTATCAGCATAGGTAGGAAAAAAAAGAAGAAGATAGTGATGTCCGTGAGATCTGTAAACGCTTGATAACCGATGCACCGTGAATTCATCAATCTATCTAAAGCAAAAATCAACAAACCACAGTGAAGAATGTTATATGCATCGGATGCCTCAGCTGTCCAACGTAGTATAATTCTACAATTCCATTAACTAAATATGCGCAGAATGTCAGTCTTGCTACAGGACCCAGGAACTTCCAGGATAGTAGTCTCCCAAGGATACCTGTAAAGACAGAATTAACCCAGTGAACATTCCTAGAGTCAAATATTTTCAGGTCTAGTTTTTAATCGCCGACCTTTG
The DNA here is from genome assembly GCF_030267445.1 of Bombyx mandarina. Classification (NCBI taxonomy): domain Eukaryota; kingdom Metazoa; phylum Arthropoda; class Insecta; order Lepidoptera; family Bombycidae; genus Bombyx; species Bombyx mandarina. The sequence continues at coordinate 11,092,743 of NC_143220.1, read as the reverse complement.
TACGTTTTGCATTGGAGCCCTTAGACTACGAAAAAAAGTTCTAATCAGTTATTGTTACCGTATTTTCTTTTTATATGTAAAAATTGAATTATTTAAAATTTGGCATTCTCTTAAGCTGCTTTCAGACTACGCTATACTATAGTGCCATATAGTTAGTATAGCAGCGTATACTTAGCCAATAATATATAGTACACAGTACAGTGTGAACGTGATACAACAATGTATGGTGTGCGATATTGTTGTGCTATGAGCTATATACTATGCTATTATATTATAGCGTAGCTAAAAGTGGCTTTATACCGTGGGATTGTCGAGATTTTTTTTTTGATGGATTTAGATTCTCACCTCCATTGCCCGTGGAACACGCAATGATCAGCCACCCATTAGCGATGCCCCAGGCAAGTTTGTGCAGGGAAATGTATGCAGCAGCCTCGATGTTACTATATTCGTACCACTCTTGATAGAACAAGGTGACCGAAAAAGTGGTCACAGTTCCCAAGATAATGCTGGTCAGCCACGCGAAGCTCTTGAGGAGATAAGACATTTGATAGCTGAAATTGATATATTAAGCTATGATCAGTTTACAGTACATATAGTAGATACATTTGATTAGCTTATCGAGTACTTACACTTACACCCTTGATATAAAAAATGTCAAATTGTTAAAAAGCTAATAATCGTCAGCACTCGTGAACACGCGCATACAAATTTTAGGGTATTTATTTTCTAATTTTAGTTTTCATCAAACCTTAAATGGCGATGCAGGAGCCAGTTTCGGGAGCATAGGACACGTGAATGTTACCACCTCCGAGTTCCTATGGTCCTTGATCCTATGGTCCTTCCACCCTATGGTCTAAAAGCCGTTCCATCGGAAGAAATTGTTAGTACCTATGTATACCGGTTACATCCAATATTTTGAACATTGCACAAATTCAATAAATTTGTAGGTATGATTCAAACTATACGATTTTATTTAAACATCATAGACCCCTAGAAAATCCCGATCCCTTTTCAGTACTTTCAATAAAAACACCAACTTACTTGGTCGACTGTATACGATGTAGTACATAGCCGGTCAACAGCCCCATACAATATGTTATCATCTTCATGTGCGTCTTTATGTAAGCCTCTTTAAAGTAAAAGTTTGACACAATATCCGTGAATTCTCTGTAACGAAAATCCAAAAAGAATGAAAGGTTGTGTATATTGCAAGCGCAAATTTGTTTATTATTATGTTTATTATTATCATAGTACGTAATGAGAAAAAGGATAGCTAAAGGATACATGATAATGGCATGGTATGGGCCTTTACATCAAAAGTTCAGGTCAATCATGTTTAATCAGAAAGTTTGGTAATAGACCATGGACATTTCCTGGTAGTTCATAGGGGCAGCTCCCTCTGTGATAGGGTTTTGAACGCAGATCGATTAATATCAGTACTCTGATCATGTTTACCATTAAGCCATGCTGCGATATTTCTTGTAACGTATTGAAAAGTCCCTCTTATATATCACTGATTTAATCTATGAACTTTACCGTTTTTTTTATTGCTTAGATGGGTGGACGAGCTCACAGCCCACCTGGTGTTAAGTGGTTACTGGATCCCATAGACATCTACAACGTAAATGCGCCACCCACCTTGAGATATAAGTTCTAAGGTCTCAAGTATAGTTACAGCGGCTGCTCCGCCCTTCAAACCGAAACGCATTACTGCTTCACGACAGAAATAGGCAAGGCGGTGGTACCTACCCGTGCGGACTCACAAGAGGTCCTACCACCAGTGAAAAAATAAATAGATATAAATAATAGAAATTAATTGGAATCAGTGGTAAAAAACATAGAACTTACTTGGCAAAAAACAATAACGTTGGATCCAATTTGTCTTTGTACGTGATGACAGATGGAACCAACATAGACACCAAAATAGCGAATGACAGAAGAAAAGTACCAAACTTCCTCCAACGCCACAGGCTGTAGATGAATATCGGAGCCACAAAGAATAACTGTGTGTCCACAGATAAATACCATGATTGGAACATGCACTGAAAATATTAAAATACAATTAATCTAAAGTTTTATCATAAGAATATTTTATGTTGCTTTCCGTAATATGTTGTAATATGAAGTCGTAATATGTTGTAATATGAGGAAACATTTAATAAAATTAAATCTGCATAACATTGATCCAGTTCTTAGCGACCTTGACCAATTTCCTAAGCCAAATTCTGCAAATACTTTTGCGTCATAAGAGTTAAACATCCTTAGATGGATAGACCAATACATGGACTTTCTTTTAGCTACTTTACTTGACCACCACAAAAATGTTGATAAACTTAAATAACAGAATATTTATCTAAAATATCTAAATACTTTCACAAAAAAAAACTATTGTACAACATTATCATTCGAACTATACAGATGGAATGTTGTTATTTTGACGAAATCCGCAAATAGATTTGTAGTCATAGAAACATTTGTACTTTGAGACCACACTCTTCAATATTAACAAGAAATTCCTTCACAAATACTTTTATCGTGTAAAGATCTCATCACAAAGAAAAACTTACCAAAGATCGGATTTTAGACATGTACAAAAGCTCACAAATACGGATCAAGAAATAAATAGTGTTTATTCAATAAAAACCATGAACGAATCCATTATGTACAAATAGATGTGGCGAAAACCACAGACTTGTGCCAAATCATAACCAAGTAAATTGTAAACTGTAAGTAAACTGTAAAAAGCTATAAAAAAAAATTACCATTTGGTCAGTGTTCACGTAGTTATTGATGTATAAGATATTAGCCCACCAGGATTCCATGCAGCGCTCTCGCTCTAATAGCAGTCGATCATCCCATAGCGGGCCCTCTCCGATCTTCGGGAACCAAGTCATATAGAATAATATGATAACTGCATATGCCGGAGTTACCCTTTAGACAAAAATGTAGATATTCAGCACTTAAAAACAAATGTATCGTCATGAGTTAGTGTGAAGTGTTCTGGGATGCCACTTTGGGAATCTTTGTAAGTAAATTGGAAGGCTTTAGTTATACAAGCAAGGCTTTAGTTATGGTAAAATTTAAAACTTAGAAAACATTACTTGATAACAATTACAATTAATAACGAACAACTCCGAAATAAGATCTTCTGTCAGAATTAAGATGTTTGTTCCTAAGCTTCAACTTATACCTATATCACAATAAATACCTACACATCATCAAAATGTATCAAAACGATTACTAACCTGATATACCGGAATACCAAAATTGGAATAACGTTAAGTTTTCCTCGTCTTTTATCCAGTTCTACGAGAAGAAGTCGGCAAAAGAGAAAAGCGCTCAGGAACAAGAATGTGTCCACGAGCAAAGCGTTGTTCAACATGAAACCATTTAGCGGTGTTCTGATTAGCTAGAATAATGGGATTACATTTTACTAAAAAAATTGTTAAATCTAATAAATAATAATATCTACTAATATAAATTAGGCTGAACATTTTAAATAACCGCTTTAGGAAGCGCTATTTTTAAAAGAGCTAAAAATGAGAATTGCTAAAGTTTTTCCCTGAAAACCATATATCAGTATGATACAAAAACAAGTAATTCGGAGCAAGCAATTACGAGAACAATCAAAATATATTAGTCCAAGATTTCAACATAGTCCAGCTTGCATTTTCTTATAATATACGTTGGAATATATAGCATGTAAACGTTAAAAAAATATAAGACAAAGATGAAAGAGGAACTTTCTGTGTATTCGGAGTTGAATGGTTACAGACTTAATACTGTTGGCTGTTTTGTCTTTTTTATTGCGTTTGCAGGCACACGAACATCTGGCCTATCTGATGGTGAGTGGTTACCGTCACTTATGGACGCTAGTAATACCAAGGATAGAACCAAGCCGCTGCCTACCGCTGTCTGTCTCATCACTCGAAATCTATGGTTACCAAATTAGAAGCAATGAAAATTTTGTGGAAACTATAATTGAGATTTTTTTTATTGCTTCGACGGGTGAACTAACTGCCGGCCAACGTGAAACAAGTAGTTAACAAAGCCCATAGAAAGCCTACAACGTAAAAATCGCCACTTTGAGACATGAGTTCTATAGTACAGCAGTTGTAGCATCTTTCAGTCTAGAACGCATTACTACATCACGGCTGAAATAGGCAGGATCGTGATTTTTACTCAGGCGGCCTCACAAGACGATCCACCTCTAGTACAAGCTTAGATGGTGATACTTGAGAAATCTGTCCGCAATATAATATAAAAAGACAACTCACTCTATCCCAAGCAGTAGCATCCATAACAGGTCCACTGGCTATGAATAGACAGGCATGGCCGCCCAAAATAAAGATCATAGACAGCGCTTTGATCCCAGTTACGCATTCTAAACCAAGATTTCCCTGCTGTTTCGTTGATATAATCTTCTTTACATTATTAATGACAGAGAATGACGTTATCAGTTCCGTGATCACAGAATCCTTTTTCTTCCCCATGTAGATGATGAAGATTTCGAAAGTGGTGCTAAGTGTTAGAATGGTCATGAACACGAGAATTAAGGACCTGCGAACACAAAATATGCTGCTCACTATTATGCGCTAATTAGATTTACAATTTTTTTTAAACACCATTCCCTATTTTGAACTCGCAATTACATGATTGAAACGGGTGCTCTACACAAATTGGTGTTTTCAGATTAATGTAATTGATTATTATATTTATGTATATCCCCAGCCTCTGCCATAGGAACTATGTCCGTGTAGCATATTTCACTGCATTGAATAATTCCTTTAATGTTAATTAATTGCCAAATATTTTTGAAGATATAGTTACATTTGACTTTGATGCTCCTGATTTTCAAACGAACAAACAGCTATAAAATATTAAACATTCTTGATGACGGATACATCAATACCCGTTTTCTTAACTAGTTTCTATTCACATTTCTATAACTTTCGTATTCATATACACAACGAAAGCTCAAACCAAAGAAGCAGTTTTGTGTCATAAAAAAGCAACCAAAGAGTTAATGAACAATAATATTAACTTTCCACGAGTGATCTATCATCATACGTCATAAATAAATAGGAAGAAGGAAGCGAGGAAGACGTAGCTTACGGAATATGTTTGTTTTGCTCGCAATGTTGCGCGCCTTCTAGTAATATAACAAGTTTTGGTTTGATTACAAGCTTTGCTATTTTCATTGTGTTCGCTTATTTGGTACCTCGTGGAACGCTTTATTCATTACTAGATGATTTTTTTTTTGATAACGCCATCTTGCTGTGTCTTTAAAGCGGTCAGTTGCCCTCAATTAAGAAAAATAGTATTATTATTCGCCAATATATGTCGGGAAGAGTCATAAAGTTGATTATCGATAAAGTTGATTATTGAAAACAAGAATAAAACAACATTTTTTGAAAATAAATCGTAATTAGATCGATTTATCGCCCCCGAAATCCCCTGTATACTAAATTTTATGAAAATCGTTGGAGCCGTTTCCGAGATTCAGATTATCTATACTAATATTATAAAGAGGAAAGATTTGTTTGTTTGTTTGTTTCGAATAGGCTCCGAAACTACTGGACCGATTTGAAAAATTATTTTTCCATTAGAAGCCGACATTGTCCCTGATGAACATAGGCTACTTTTTTTAATTTTTTTTTTGTTTCATGTGTGTTTTAATGTTTCCGAAGCGAAGCGAGGGCGGGTCGCTAGTACATATATACAAGAATTGCTCGTTTAAAGGTATAAGATACGATTTTGGGATCTTGATTTTGCTCCTCAAGCAGCTATGTACTAGTATTTGTATCCGCAGTATTTATATCCGGCAGTATCAACTATCAACACTAGAATATTTTGCTATACTACACAGATGGGGACTGCGACCCAATTAGAAAGTAACGCAATACAAACTTCGTTCTTAAGGCTTCGTCAAACAGAACGCGTACTTAGCGCTGCGTTTTAACGTCGCGCTCTTTACATGTCAGACAAATTGACTAGATGAACCCACCGCTCATTGACGCAACGTAACGCCAAATCATAGTGCCTTTCGATAGCAGTGTGAAAATTTAAAAGTATTAAAATGTCGAGTAATTCAGATGTGGCATTGTATAAGCATGGGTATTTTCAAACTATTTCTATAAATTTTTCGGGCATTATCCAATATTTTAATACACATTCACTCGGAATCTAAATGAAATTTGTAAAAAATTACAACGCCTGACGTCAAAGCGTCCTAACGCCACGACAGAGCGTGCGTACTTATAGCGCTGGAGCTCTGTTTGACGGTATGTTACCATAGTAGTACAAGACATCTCGGCGTCATAGTGCGCCGACAATTTAGCGCTCTGACGCGCGCTAATTATGCGTTCTGTTTGACGAAGCCTTTAATGTATTAAAAGAGATAAAGGACATTCAAGATGGTGCCTACGGACTCAAGTTATGCCTCGCTCGTGCTAGCGATCCCACCCTTATGAATTATTATCCTACTGTCCTGCCTATTTCTGCTCGAAGCAGTCAAACATTCTGATTTCGTAAGTTTGTATATTGGGTGAGCTTATGTGGATTTGCAACATGTCTTAGAAAAAACAGTGCCTTAAATATTAAGTTCAAGTGGCACACACACGGTTAGTGAGCCATGAATCCAAAGAATAAATGGAAACGTCCATAGATAGCTGATAAGATAATAATCGAATTCAACCAACATTCTTAATAAAGTCAGTTAATAATATACAAGTTGAGTAAGTCACAAAAAACAAGGATAGCATTTTTTATGCGAAAAATAAATACATAGAGCTTAAGGCAATAAATCGGGATTTTGAACGTCGTTACGCCAAAAGTCGCACCAAACTCTTAAGTTATGGGCCGCAGTATTATAACTTGATCGAGTTTAAATCTCTGCATAGTAAAATATATTTTAGATCAGGCTTATTGAATTACTAGGTTTCAGTAATTTTTACTGTTTTTTTAAGCTATTGCATAGCTTTTATCGCGGGCCTTGAGCCCGAAATCATGTAATTCCGTAACGAAAAAAACCTTCTACCCCTCACTCCGCCTACCATGTAGCTCGCGTTCAACACATTCACACGTTGCGCTTGTGTAGTCTTTGTGATAAGCGCGTGGCGTGACGTCACACTACATGCGCATCATGAAAAGTCTGCCCATCTCTCTCTCGCGCGGTCTAGCTTATGAGTGTGAAGGGGACAATAATAATTAAGGTTTTGCTTTTATTAGTGGTCTTATTATTGTCTATTAATTACATCAGTTGATAAAAAGTGCTATGCAATAGCTTTACCGCGGCACTTCTCGAGGGCCACACGTTTTTTTTTTTATATATTTACTCTCTTTTTCAGCGTCTTCCAAGCGCTACATGAATTTCGTCAAACGAAATATGAAAATAGCCCTTAGTTGTTAAAAAACTTATAAAAAATATTCCATCCAATTAAAATATAATGCTTTTACGTAAATAATCTTAATGCAGTACACTTTACAAATGTCACTGTCTAACCCTAAAATAATTTAGAATATTTGTACTAAATTAATGTATTTAACGGTAGGCAGCGGCTTGGCTCTGCCGCTGGCATTGATGAAGTCCATGAGCCGCAGTGGGTGCCACTTACCATCGGGTGGGCCCTATGCTCGTCTGCATACAATGGGCAATAAAAAAACAAAAATAAAAACTCACAAGAATGCCACATCCAAATTGTTAATAGACAAGGGTCGTCTTGTGTAACAATCACGTTCGGATACTTCGACTCCTGTATTGTTCCCGACCGTATGCGATAAGACACTGCTCACGAAACTCTGGACCGCTTCAGAGTTGCAAACATTCGGTACGCAAACCGCCCAGCGTAGTGTTTCTCCTCGGCCCGTTCTAATCTGCGAAGCACAAACAAGATTATTTATTTTCATTGCCCCAAACTCTTAACAAAGAGACATTACAATTCCACCACTCTTGAGACACGAGAGCGAACTCTCATTTTTTTGTGTATTATCTGTCCTACCCTTCAACACGAAAATCATGATTGCTTCACGCTAGAACTATGCTATAACCATCCCATACGAGCGAACAATACCACGCTATACCACCAGTGATTTAACTACGAAATGTTTCACAGAAACAAGGCAAGCCTCGGCGTTCCATAAAGAGAAATAATTCCAAAGTCTTCACGTACGTGGAAGAATAGAGCTTGAACTTTTTTTTTTGGAATGAAGGATTTCTTGTGGTCCGGAGGTCTTTCCAATTTCACCAGGGCGGCAGGCGGGCGAGCAAAGGCTCAGCCAGGAGGGAAGGGATTTGCTAGCAACTGCTTCGCCAATGAATCTACTACCGGATCGGAATCGCGACCCGCTGAGAAGATTCAGTAAGAAACTCAGCAGGATGATGTATGGGGCTCGAAAAGTATAAAGCATTACATAAAGATTACCATGCTAAGTTAGTCTTTAATACGGAATGAACGTTAAATTTGTAAATTTATCGTTAACAGTTCTTTCATACTATACACATTGCTCCGTTATTAAAAGTGAAAGAAGAAAATCAATCAATACAGTATAATTTTATCCCATTCTACATACTATATGTATATGTAATAACCCAACACACTAATTTTTTTAACCAAATAAAAATCATATCCTTCATTATCAACTTTTTTTTTTTTTTTTATTTTTTTTTCGGAAACCAACAGTACAATACAAACATATATTATATATGACGGCGTTAACGATATTTATGTTATATAGCACGTGCAATAGGAGTGACTCACACAAGCCAGGTGCGCCGGCCGTGTCGTTCCACTCGTAAACAACAGCTGCAACAGAAGTGACTCATAAGCCAGCTGCGCCGGCTAGTATAAAAAGGCGGAACGTGCCTTGAAATGAAGATTCGTTGGACTGCGCTTGCCTGGTGCACTTACTATATCCTTGTTACGTTGTGTGATTCAGTGACTGTTGTACGTACTGGTTAAAGTTGGACAAGTGTTAAAGTGAATTGTTAAGATAACATATTGTTCATTAAATCAGGAATCAAGAAGTGACATCGTTTTACTTGGTGTTCAACAAGATAATGTCTACCCTCAAGCTAACATCAGAAGTGAGATCAGGACTCTACTCTCACTGGCGTGACGTGTTTGAACATGTTCGAAGTACAGCAAAAAAAACATGATGCAGATCAGAATACTAGTAGTGGTACGCCACAAGAGCGTGAATGCAGCATACGTAAGTCGTGTAATAACGTCTCTGTTACCTCGATGGAAGATCTGAGCCACGAAGAAATCGTCACATCTTACGTTCTGGCTCATGTTGCCCAGTTTGACTGTCGACTTCATCACATGGCATTTACTAACGGAAATACAACACGTAACAAGCTATTTCAAGAAATTAAGGCAAGTGCAAATCTCAAGTGAAACTTCGATCGCAATAATGGATCTGTCATGACGAGTGGGTAGTTCCGACACGAATCGTTTTTAAGCCAATGACTACTGCTAGAGTTACATGGCACTAGTACAGTAAACCAGGACATGAGACTGTGAATTGTCGCTGAAATTTTAGAATCTACTCGATTCAATACCAATAACACTACACGTTCGATGACTTCGGGCTCCAGCAAGCAAGCAAACAAGAAAGCAAGCAAGTTTCCGTGGGGAAGAAAAATTGACACATCTGAAGTCGTCGTGACCTGTAAGATAAGACGTCCGGTGCGTTCGTGTCTGGCGATGCGGCGGTGTTCGGGTTCCGCTGGCGGATGCAGGTTTTTCCGCTGAAGTGCGTGCTTGTGCGTGCTTGACATGTGTTCGCGGTTGGCTTCCTCAGTGTGGGAGTAACATCGTGTAAGAGAGGTGGAACCCGTAAAATTGTAGTTTGCGTGGTGGCTGGTAAGATTTGTTGCGGTAAGAAGTTTGCATGGTGGTAAAATGTCTTGTGAGTCTGCACAGGTAGCCGGAGGTGAGACTTCCGCGGTCGCGGCCCACCCAGTCCGCGAGAACCGGGCAGATCGCCTCAACGGTACGGAGGCCGGCCGACGGGTCCGCCAAACGACGAGACCACGCCTCCAGCACGGACTGCCGATATTGAAGCCCCCGCGCTCCGGCTGCACTTGCGCTAGGGCGCGCCGCCTCGTAGGAGACTGTGAGCAAAACCGGAACAACCTCCTCATCCGTGGGCGCCCGGCTCTCGCCTGCAAGTCAGCTGTTACGTGTGCGGTGATGCGAGTCATGTAGCTTCTGGGTGTTCCATGCGCTACAAGAAGAAAAACTACACTGCTCCAGGTGCTGTGGCAGGTGCAACCAGAGACGTCAACGTGTGTTCCAGAGCTTCAGTGTGTTACAGATATCATAGTAATTTATTCAATGGTAAGCGGTTTCATGAACAAGTCACTCTTTGATCTGAAAGTAACTTAGACCAATCATGATGGCAAGAGCACTTAGGGGATATTCAACTCGCCCTTAATGGTGCACGTTGTCGAGTAACAGGGTTTACTCCAATAGAATAGACGTTTGCCGTTCAGGGTAGTTCACTTGAAATATCTTAAAGTTTCAACAGAGTGATAATCTCTCTAGATTAGATCTTGATTTAGCACGGTTAAAGACCCGCGAAAACATAAAAAAAAGGGCACAAACAGAAGCTTGGTTTAGTCGAGGCAAAGCTAAAGTCAAACTCTTTTCCGCTGGGGATTTTGTTTTCGTAAGTTGACCGAAAATGTAAAGGTCCCTTCAACATTACTGCAGTTTTGGAAAACGATAGGTATAAATTGAGACATGTAAATAGTTCTAATAGAGTGTACAAATTTCCCCATGAAAACTTACGTGAAATACCTCGAGGCCCGTCAGGCCTACTAGAAATTTCTGAAAATTATAGTGACGATGACGTGACGGCGTACACAGATGGGTTAATTAATCTTGTTCATGAAACTGATCTTAATGATGACGACTCTGTCACTGACAATAGAAGCGACATTTTTGTCCGCAAATAGCGGTACAGCAAACATAGTCTGCGGGTAGTGATACAATGTCTGTAAGCTCAGGCACCTCAGGTGCAGGTGTTGGAAATGTAGAAAACGATGGTCGGTCACGCACTATTTCTGAAGAAATTCCGTATAAATGTTCTGGTTTAAGAAATGTTTTAACAAACGCTACCGTACACGCAGATTAAAAAAAAAAAAAAAGAGAATTGTATGTGGCTAGAGAGATGTTAATCCGGACTAGCAAAAAAAAAAGAGAAAAAAAAAGAAAGTGTGAAGTCATTGAAGGGTCTGTCCGGTCCAATGGCTTGGCTATAGGGATTTTCATCCAGATTAGCCACAACAATTAGCAACAGGGATTGCGATTCGGTCTAGCATTATCCGGTCCAGTTCGAAAAACTGAAGGGATAACAATTCCGGTCTAAGTTAAAAGGGACATACTTACATACCTGAAGAGTTTTTGAACTGGCCCAGGTATGTAAGCAGTCTGAAGGTTATTTATAGCCAGTATAGGATTTTCTGAAGAATTATGCGAACCGAACCGTACTAGATTGTTAATATCATAGACCACGTTTTAAGTTGCATCCGTTAATGTCAGGATGAACGAACACGTTTGTTGTTCACAGACATACCATAAGAATGCGCGCACGAGGACGAGCGCACGTCAGTATGGCCGTGACGGCGTTAACGATATTTATGTTATATAGCACGTGCAATAGGAGTGACTCACACAAGCCAGGTGCGCCGGCCGTGTCGTTCCACTCGTAAACAACAGCTGCAACAGAAGTGACTCATAAGCCAGCTGCGCCGGCTAGTATAAAAAGGCGGAACGTGCCTTGAAATGAAGATTCGTTGGACTGCGCTTGCCTGGTGCACTTACTATATCCTTGTTACGTTGTGTGATTCAGTGACTGTTGTACGTACTGGTTAAAGTTGGACAAGTGTTAAAGTGAATTGTTAAGATAACATATTGTTCATTAAATCAGGAATCAAGAAGTGACATCGTTTTACTTGGTGTTCAACAAGATAATGTCTACCCTCAAGCTAACATATACATTTATACATATTATATACATTTATGTTTAATTTTTTTGACATATTTTTTTCTTGTTATAATGAGGCATTATGTGGTTGAATCAGGTTTTGTTATTTTTATATTATCTCATCGTTCACAGCTCTACATGCCTCTTTCACTCATTTACCACATCCTTACACACTTACAATAAGTTAGTTTTTTTTTCTTCACTAGAAATTCCCTAGATTTCTTATATATGGCAAAACAACGGGTGAACTAGTAATATTATAAGAACCTTGAACACGTCCTAATGATAAAGTTTTTACTAGATCAATCAAATTTATATTCAAGTTAAGTTTTGAATGTACCAACCGGAATAATGGACCCTGACAGATCCATGAACTGATGGTCGATTGAATATAAAATTCACCGTGACCTAACTCGGATCGAATATTTTAAAAACATTGCTCACAAAATGACGCCACACGATTTAAAATGTGCATGCACAATGAGAAGTACCAATATCCTATATCAAAATATCAGGTACTACATCTCTAACTCCTCACCAATTCTGGATTCAAAGTTTAAATAGCACATTGTTGTATACGGTATATAATAAATGGGGAAATCATAGTATTCTTTATTTCTTATTGACCAAAATTAAAACTTAAAATTTAAAAGCAACGAAGAATTAAAATACTGCGTTTCACGATGTGTTCTATATCATTATCCTGCCCTTCTCCCAGTCACCTGGGGTCGGCGCAACATGTTTTCTCCTTCCATACTCTTCTATCATATACCATTTCTTCGCTCACTCCCCTCCTACCCATATCGTCTTTCACACAATCCATCCATTTCTTCTTAGGTCTACCTCTTCCTCTAAATCCTTCCACATTCATAGTTAACACTCTCTTAACAACCTCATTTTCATTCCGTCTCATCACATGTCCATACCATCCCAAACGTGCACTCCTCAGCTTCTCTGTCACAGGTGCCACTTTCAGACTTCCTCTAACATATTCATTCCGTATTCTATCCATTCTCGTTACTCCACACATCCATCGCAACATTCGCATCTCTGCTGCATGCAATCGCCTTTCATCCGCCACTTTCGTTGTCCAACACGCTGATCCATACAAGACGGCAGGCCTTATTAAGGTCTTATATATCTTCCCTTTTAGGGGAAGAGGGATGTGCGAGTCACATATGGTGCCCGTGACCTGCCGCCATTTCATCCATCCTGCGTCAATTCTGTGCCTGACAGTACGATCCAGTTCACCGTCGCTTTGGATAACAGACCCTAGGTAGCGGAAGTCTTGACATACTGGCAAAGGTGTTCCGTCGAGGGAAATGGGTGCAAAATTGGAGAGACCGCCAAAATCACAGAACAGATGTTCGGTTTTCGATCTGCTGATTTTTAGGCCAACACTCTCCAACTTGCATCGCCATTTCTCCAGTATGTTTTGGACCTCGAGCCCGTTTTCTCCGACGAGCACTATGTCATCGGCAAACAGCATACACCAAGGGGGCTCTTCCTGTATCTCCGATGTCAAGGCATCCATCACAAGCAGGAAGAGATAGGGACTTAGTGCAGACCCTTGGTGTAAGCCCACTGCCACATTGAACTCGTCGGAATTCCCCGCGGCGGTTCGTACATACGTCCTGGCTCGACTGTACATGGCACAGATTAACCTCACATACTTACCAGGTATACCTTTCTCATTCAATGCCCACCACAAAACTGCTCTAGGTACTCGGTCGTACGCTTTCTCTAGATCAACGAACACCATATGCAGATTCCTGTGCACGTCGCGATGTTTTTCGCACACTTGGCGGAGTGCAAATATGGCGTCCGTTGTCCCGCGACCAGGCATGAACCCGAACTGGTTTTGGGTGATCTCACTTTCATCTCGCAATCGCTTTTCTATCACTTTCTCCCAAACTTTCATACTATGAGACATAAGCTTTATTCCCCGATAGCTGCCACAGTCTTGCACATCCCCTTTATTTTTGTATATGGGCACCAGCGTACTGATGCTCCATTCCGTAGGGATCACTTCTTCTTGCAGCAGCTTATTGAAGAATAAAGTCAGCCACTTATATCCGTCTTCTCCCAGTATCTTCCATACTTCCACTGGTATACCGTCTGGTCCTTCCGATTTTCCATTTTTCATACTTCTCACTGCTTCTCTAACTTCATACATACTAATCTCATTCACAAGTCCGACGTTCTCTGGCTTCCTATTAATCACTCTATTCCAGTCGTTCTCCTCATTCATTAATTTTTCAAAATATATCTTCCAGCGCTCTTTTATTTCGTCATCTCTCATTAAAACTTTACCTGTCTCATTTTTCATACATCTGACATGCTTAATATCTTTCGCTCTTTCTTCTCTAGCTCTTGTAATACGGTAAAGTTCCTTTTGTCCACGAGGTCCATCTAAAGCGGCATACAACCGTTTCTGAGCGTCAGACCTGGCTATAGCAACTGCTTTAGTGGCCTTTTTCTTACATTCTCTATACTCATTCTTCCTAGCTTGCCTCTCACTTTCATTACCTCTTTCTAGTTGCCACTTTTGAATGCATTCTTCTTTTCTTTCAATTCTCTCTGTACATTCTCATTCCACCACCATGTATCCTTGTCAATTATACCTTTCCCTTTTGATTCGCCGAGCACAGCCTTAGCTGTCTTCCTGACACTATTTGCCATTTCATCCCAACAATCATTCGCAGATTTCTCTTTCATATCCTTCATTTCCAAGATGTTTTCTATCATTATTTCCCTAAATCGACCAGCATACTCATCTGTCTCTAGCATACGCCATCTAATTTTTGGCGAGAGACGGTTTTTCCTCCTTAGGTACTTGTAACTGATTGTAATGTCCATTAGTAACAGTCTATGCTGCGTCACCAATGCTTCACCCGGCAGTACTTTGCAGTTTTTGACACATACCAACTTACTTCTCTTAATCAGAAAGTAGTCGATCTGTGTCGCGTGTTTACCACTCTTATAGGTGATAAGGTGTTCAGGCCGTTTCTGGAACCACGTATTCGCCACTGCCAGGTTAAAGGTAGTCGCAGCTTGGAGCAACTGGTCTCCATCATCATTACGATTGCCATACCCCCACCCTCCATGCGCCCTTTCATAGCCCTCATTTGTAGCTCCTACATGTCCATTAAAATCACCTCCTATACAAATCTCTTCACTCTCTGGAATGCGAATCATAACACTATCAAAATCCTGCCAAAATTTCTCTTTCACGTCCTCCTTGCACCCGGACTGAGGCGCGTACACACTTATAACATTCAAAATAACACTTTCACAAACTATTTTTACGGTTATTATCCTATCACTCGTTCTTATGACATGCGCCACACAATCTTTCAAATCCTTATCTAACACTACTCCCACGCCATTCCTTCTTCCATCACTTCCACTATAATACAGCTTATATCCTTCACCAATTTCTCTAGCTTTCGCTCCTTTCCACCTAGTCTCTTGCAGACATGCTATATTTATTCTTCTCCTCTTTAACACATCTACTAGCTCCCTTCCTTTCCCAGTCATACTGCCCACATTCCAGCTTGCATACCTCAATCTCATCTCTCTCACATTTTGGGCTTGCGTCTTACGTCGCACCCGCCCGTGATGCGACAACCCTCGTCCACTTTCCACAGAGACCGGGTGCTGTCCCTGCGCGTCGCCTGCGGGGGACGCCCTAGCCCTGGTGCTCTTCTTTTCATTCCGTCTCATGTTGCTCTAAGTTTTGGCAAAGTTTTTATGACCGGCCGCCTGCCTGACGTCAACCCTCCTTGGGAATGCTTTTGTTGACCTTGGGCCGAGGTTTTATTGGCTTTGGTCTGGCTTTGGCTCTTAGTCGCCTTCTACGACACCCATGAGCTAAGTTTGGGTTGGGGGTATTCTTAGGCGCCCACCACACGCGAAACGATGTGTTCTATAAATATATGTAAATTATAAAATTATCAACAATTATAAATTGATATAGATATTTAGAAAACTATAAATTTGATTATAGAATTATCACAGACTTCGATCGATTTATCAAACCACAGCGATAAAAACCGTATACACAAAATTCTATGCCAAATTTGTATTTCGGGCAGGTCAAAGTCTGCCAAGACTTTTCGACGAGGTTTTTCCAATGCTATAACATCATTAATAATTGTGTATTTAATACGCATGTGGATAACGTTAAACATACATAATATGGTAAATTTACCACACGAATGTACAAATCAGTAAGTAGTAACAAATGTGAAAATTAGCACCCAATATTTGCGTTGCCTATTTTGTTGGAATTAATACCTTTTTTAGTTCTTAGTAACTAGCATCTGACGCCAATGCGTTTTTCCCACGTTACTTTATGTCAATCATCATATAAGTGGTTTATTTTCTTAAATGATCGACAACTTCTTTACTATGTCTCTAACATTGTTCATGACAATGATCGATAGTATTGGGCCTAATGATCTACGCTGCTAATATTCTGACCATCTATTACTTACGTGGTAGCTGTATACCTTCTCTTCCTACCTAACTACTATCTATATCTGAGTGGCAACATTCACTTTGTAGCATCTACAGTCACCGTCTAACTTCAAATGAGCTGTTAGTAGATCTAATGATAACAAGTAGTCGAATTTAAAAAAATACTACAAGCTGATTCCAAGCCTTCCATTTTTAAACACATTTGCCCCCTAATACAAAAAGTTCACTGGGCAAACACCAATGCCTGTACTTTTCTAGACGAGTAGTATCTCTCTAAAATTGGGTGCTTAAATAAATCACTAAGCTTCAGTTTATAGCAGCTAATGTGGATTTGCAATGTCCTACTAATCTTAGAGTCACTAGCTACATCGATAGGCAGCCGTCGATAGGCAGGCAGTTTGAAGTCGTCGTGGCCTAACGGATAAAGACGTCCGGTGCATTCGTGTTGAAGCGATGCACCGGTGTTCGAATCCCGCGGGCGGGTACCAATTTTTCTAATGAAATACGTACTCAACAAATGTTCACGATTGACTTCCACGGTGAAGGAATAACATCGTGTAATAAAAATGAAACCCGCAAAATTATAATTTGCGTAATTACTGGTGGTAGGACCTCTTGTGAGTCCGCACGGGTAGGTACCACCGCCCCGCCTATTTTCTGCCGTGAAGCAGTAATGCGTTTCGGTTTGAAGGGTGGGGCAGCCGTTGTGACTATACTGAGACCTTAGAACTATATCTCAAGGTGTGTGGCGCATTTACGTTGTAGATGTCTATGGGCTCCAGTAACCTCTTAACATCAGGTGGGCTGTGAGCTCGTCCACACAGCTAAGCAATAAAAAAAAAAAAAAAAAAAAAATGTTTTGGGATGTAAAGTTTATGTTTGATTGCCCTCGTAGACGAGCATACGGCCCACCTGATGGTAATTACCGTCGCCCATGGACGTCAGCAATCCTCAGAGCAAAGCCAACCTCCTGCCTACCGTAAAGTAACGTCGAAATATCCTCTGACTTACAAATAACGAAAATCTTAATATGGAATAATTTTTCGGAATGCAATGTCACACTCTAGCCACTATAATATTTACGTAAAATACGTAATTGAGTAGACATACAATGGGTTAGTCATAGCTATAAGTGACTAAATCTAATTCAAATCTTCCTAATTAGAAAACAATACACTGCGGCTACAAGTAGCCGTGTAGTTTACATATAAAATCACGTCAATCAGCCTCTGAGTCATCAAACCGAAATCCCCACTATTCAATCAAATTTCAAATGATTCATGTA
The DNA here is from genome assembly GCF_030267445.1 of Bombyx mandarina. Lineage (NCBI taxonomy): Eukaryota > Metazoa > Arthropoda > Insecta > Lepidoptera > Bombycidae > Bombyx > Bombyx mandarina. The sequence goes on along the minus strand of NC_143220.1, from coordinate 11,074,982 downwards.
CATCTGTGATTTAAATGTCCGTCACTAATATTATTGTTGCTGTGTACTTTATTAGCAGTTCTTTTAGTTAGATGTTTTCTAAAGTTGTTTTATCGCCAATAATTTTTTTGTATAATATATTTTCACTCTCTCAGTTTCATGCTAATAGTAGTGCAAATACCAAATTTAAACATCGATATCTATGAGCTGTAGTAACCATTTAACACCAGGTTCACTTGACTCGTTTTCTAAATTTACTCAGCTCATTAATTAGAAGGGTCTCTATATAAGGCTTTTAGAGTTAGATCTTCGCACTGCCTTTATGGAAACACAAACAGAACAGGCAAAATGAAGAGTTTCGTAGTCAAAATGAACCTTCACGTCTATAACTTAAGGTTCATTTAAAATCATTGACTATCATTTTGCTCTAAGTACCGAAATCCTAAAAATCCCAAAAAAAGTACTACACACATTATCTTGTACAAACTTTTTTTTATAGGTTGGATAATCTCACTTTTTTCCATAAATATAAGTAATAGGAACACAGAAAACTGTTACGTTTTTTTTTAAACTTAAATGACGAGAATATCGAAAAGCGATAGTAAGCGGCCTTGTGCTCAATTATTTTTTTCCTACGTAAGCTGATAGTCTAGATAGACCATGTCTATGTCGGGCTAGTAGGTGAATTCACGGGGCTCAAACCTGGCAATATTGCTAACACGAACCCTAGCAAGAGTCGTGCTTCCCAAAATCTACCACCGGATCGGAAACGCGACCCACTGAAAAGATCCGGCGGCTGTGTCTGTGGGTTAATTTACTGGCCGAGCCCTTCATCACAAGCGACGGGTTCGACGAGAACGATGACCGGTGCTTGGGGTAGGTACCTAAAATCACCGTTACTGGATCGAGAGGATCCGAGATGACGTGTTTTGGGCGACGTCGACTGTTTACCATTTCGGATCGGCAATGGTGCTCAATACTAATTCATGGTATGCTCTGTTTCAAATCTGTGATCTTAAATAACACCGTATATACCTTATTCTCCTCGTGCTGCCACTTAATCGTTGCAAGGCAGTACTGGCCATCGACGCTTACACCGTTATCATTGGAGTCTTCGATGCCGACGCACTCATCGAAATTTCCTAAGTGATACGAGGAACCAAACAGCAACCCTTGTGGAGACTTTGCCGATGCATCGAACACTGCGGACAGAAGAAATGTTTCAAAGTTAATATCAGCACTTTTCTCGATAAGCGGTATTTCAATACATATAAAAGTCGAAAAACAAAACTTAAATAACTTGTTGTTTTAACAAATCTTTTTAGGTAACAAAAGTCCCTTCTATTGAAGAGGTCGCAGGTGTGTGTTGTCGTTTTTTTGTTGTTTACAATTTAAATTGTGTAGTAGTGATGAACTCACAGCTGGCAACCAGTTAGTAACGTAAAAAAAATACAAGAAAAGAAAATTGAAATACACGATTAATTATTAAATATTCAAGTACTTAATAACACTTAAGTATTAACCCAAATAAAATTTATTCTCTGTCTGACCTCTTTCAATGTTTTTGTTTGCTTAGAAAATTTAAGATTTCTGGTAAAAGGCCCAATAACAATACTCTATGAACAGAAATTCATACAAGAATACTTGAGAATTAGAATACCACCATCGATATTAAGGGTGAACCAGGAAAAATTTTGATTATTCTGTTGTCTTGCGGTATTGCTTGCATATTGCTACTAAAAATAAGTTATGGGAATGTAGAAGAAGCACCTAGAGGTAGCTAGGAGTGTCTACCGTCAATTTTACATGGTATTAATAATACATCCAAGAGATAATTACAATCACACATGTTTTTATTGCATAGAGAATGCGTAGCGCGTAACTCAAGACTAACGGGTTTACGTCTTAAAAACAATAACAAAAACCTGTTTTAGCCGCTAATATAAAGATTTATTTTTAGCTTGAATGACAAGAATTACATAAAATTATCACAAGCTATGATTAATAACTTTTTTATTAGGTTGAGATAATATTTCTAATTATAAACATGAGATCTGAAGATTTAGAAACGGATAATGCGTGTCAGACGAAGCACAATGCACAGCATTAGTCAAGCACTTGATATAATTGTAATTGCGTAGCATTGCGACCCTAAATTACATATAAGCAGCGCAAGCATTAGTTGAATTTCCCATAGACACAGCACACTGAGTTTCTCGCCAGATCTTCACAGTGGGTCGCGTTTCCGAACTAGTGGTAGATTTTGCGAAGGACTACTCTTGCTAGGGCCAGTGTTGGCAACACCTCCTGGTTAGGGTATTGCTGATATAGTCTCTCAAGGCTATGAGCATAGGTATGGAAAAAGAAATCTTAGTTAACTTCTCGATACAAAATAAAACATGTGACCCAGTGTTTGCGATCTACATCTTTGTCGTAAACAAAAGACTCTGTGTGGCGGAAAATGATGTTTGGCCTCGAACAAACATTTTCCCTATAACTTCAATGGAACAATTGTTCAAATCAATCAGTGTCGTTGCACTTTACATCTCGTAAAGTGTGAACATTATCATATTTTGATGATCAATAAACAGGCGAGCTCCTGGTACCACTTAACGATAATAAGTCATTGAACCTCTTAGACTACACAAAGTAAATACCTACACCCATGTTGATCAATGAGCACAATATTCAAATGTCAAAGAATTAGACCTTGGTCATCCATGACTACGAAGTTATAGAAAACTATTCGAAAAATCGGAAAAATGCGAGGTTAAACCGTCAAAATTGCTTTAATTATTGAAACATGAAGTTGAAATTCCAAATCTGCTCATACTGTTTTGAGAATGAATTAAATTTTTTATATCAGTAGACTGAGGCGGCTAATTAATATCTCTTAGACCGTGAGATCTAGTAACAGCTGAACAAATGCCAATAAGAAAAACAGTTAGCTTAAGTATTGAGTTTTTGACTCAAGACGAATCTTTATATAGATGGACAACAAACATATATCAGGATATATGAAAATCTATATCCAGTTAATAAGGATTTCAAATTTTGACGGACTGAAAATGACAAATTCATCAATTTTAGAAAAACCAAATCTGTCAACTGTATATCTTCAGTGTCTCCTGCAATATTTCGGTTACATAGCACGCAGGAACTCTGCTAGCCTGGTAGGGCATTTTTTTGGCAAAATAGACGACAAGAAAAGCCTCGCCCAAAACGGTGGTCTGACTAAGGGACACAGCAGCTAATTACATACCCGATCCTGTGGACCGAATGGTAAAAAGATGACGTCACCCTAAACACGTCATTACGGATCCTCCCGGACCATTAACGGTGCTTTTAGGTACCTCAAGCACCGGTCACCGTTCTCGCCGAACCCGTCGCTTGCGACGAAGGGCTCGACGAGTAAATTAACTCATAGAGACAGTCCACTGAGTTTCTCGCTGGATCTTCTCTGTGGGTCGCGTTTCCGATCCGATGGTAGATTCTGCGAAGCACTGCTCTTGCTAGGGCCAGTGTTAGCAACACTCCCGGTTTGAGCCCCGTGAGCTCACCTACACATCAAGGAGAAATAGTCTCTCAAGGCCATCAGCATATGTAGGAAAAAAAAACAGCAGCTACAAATACCAGTCAACGATGCTCTCCAACAGGCAATGTATAGCAATAGGTATAGAAAAACAGTAAGAAGAAGAAGAATTTTCAACAATAAGGAAATGACTTAGAAGAGGAATAATATAAACACAAAAATATTGATAACTTATGCTGATATTTTTATAATAAATTCGCTTTAATCGTGTGTTATTGAATAACAATTATGTTAATAGAAATCATGTAAGAATATATATATTTTTAAAATAAATTATCACAAAATTATTTTTATTGATTCGCGAAATAAATGTTTTATTTTGCCATTAAAATTGTATTCATCAATTTATAAGGAGCTTTATTTCTGCGTCTCGCTACAATAGTATGAAGTAAACATAACGGTAACATTATGTTCATAAAACCTTATAATGGCTAATCTTACTGAAATGACTTAAAGCACGTACGTGAAAATGATAAACACTACTTTTACCGTTAAAATTTACAAGATTCATAGTTTCAATATTCTACTTCAGGCGGAGACGGCACCTTGCGTAACATACCATAGCTTACAACTAAATATACATATCAAAGTACTACAGTGTAAGTCTATCTTCCCCTACCTAATGATTGGTAGCCTAAGGAGCTATTCCAACTACTCATGGACCGATAGGTGAGCTCACGGCCACAACCTGAGAGATTTTTATTTATTTACTAGCTGTACCCGTCCGCTTCGCTGGGCATTTAAAATTAACATTATTATTTCTCACTCCCACAAAGATTCTCGTCATTAACGCCCCCGTAACTGGTGTAGGGAGTCCAACACTCATACAAATTTTAGCCTATCCATTAAGTACATGTATTTTCTACATGGATACCAAGTTTCAAGTCAATCTGATGCATGGTTCAGTAGTTATAACGGAACATCCGTAAAAACCACTGTAGATTTATATATTATTATAGATTGCTTAAATGAGTGGACGAGCTCACGGCTCACCTGATATTAAATGGTTACCGCAGCCCATTGACATCTACAACGTAAACGCCGCCACCCACCTTGAGATACGAGTTCGAAGGTCTCAGTATAGTTACAACGGCTGCTCCAACCTTCAAACCGAAACGCATTCTCGGCAGAAATAGGTAGGTTGGTGGTTCCTACCCGTGCTGACCCACAAGACGTCATACCACCAGTAATTACGCAAATTACAATTTTGCGGGTATGACTTTTATTACACGAAACACTGCCTTAACAAGAGCAGTGCTCTACTGAATCTACCATCGAATCGTAATCGCGACCCATTGATAATATCTGGTGAGAAATTCAATGTTGCTTGGAAAGTGTTTTGTTAGTCCGTACGGGTAGTTGCCACCGTTTATTCATTGCTGCAATTAAAATTCCTATTTCATGCCTCAAGCCGGGTAGCATCCAACGCAAATAAACAAAGCGCTAACGCATATAACACAAACAAACACACGTACCTATAAAATTATATTCAATAACATATGATATATTTGATTTAATAGATTTAGAATAATGCAATTTCGACATAACAATTTTCACCGTAATACGAGGTCATTAAAGTTCTGACATTGATCTAAATTAAGATCAATAATAATTATGCATACAATTTTGTTTATAATCAAAGGAAAACAACTTTTAAGTTCTAAGCGTCGGCTGAACGAACTCACAGCCTATCTCGTGTTAAGTGATTATGTGTCCGCCGACCTTAAAACGTGAAGTCTAAGAAAGATTTTTTTTTATTACTTAGATGGGTGGACGAGCTCACAGCCCACCTGGTGTTAAGTGGTTACTGGAGCACATAGACATCCACAAAGTAAAAGCGCCACCCACCTTGAGATATAAGTTCTAAGGTCTCAAGTATAGTTACAACGGCTGCCCCACCCTTCAAACCGAAACGTCTAAGATTATATTGTATTGCCTCAAATCCCTCAAAGCACAACGCATTACTGCGACACGGAAGAAATAGGCAGGGTATTAATGCCTACCCGCGCTGTGTGGGCACACCAAAAGACATTTAACATTGAAAACCCATCATCAGGCAGATATAACTATACAACAGGCGGTCATACCGCTAAAAGCGATCTCTTTTTTTTTTGAGAATTTCTGATAATGATAGACTTGGAATTATGCGACGTACTATTATTATGAATAATGACCGATCTATTAAAATGGATCAAACTTTAATCTAAATATTACTTATACATACATAATTAGTCAATAGTTTGGAAAAGGTAAAACATGTTCAAACAAACAATTGTGGCTATGGTGAGTTTGAAACAAATCCGCTCTCTTCTCTTGGGTATGAGGTTCCGAGTAATGACCCCAAGTGAACACCATTCACGTTGCGATTTCTTCTGTGATCACTTCATACCAACCGTTTGTCAACCCATTAAAGTACAGAAAATTTTACGAATATATAATTCATATTCTTACAAAATGAAACAAAAAAAATATATTCATAAAAATATAATAAATTGCATGTTGATACAAGTGTGAAGTGTTTAACCACATTAAAGACAAATGCTAAATTTGGTCAAAAAGAATACGTATGTAGATGTAATACTGTGTGGAAATGTAAATTTTTAGTTTTAATATATTAATTGGATCTTTTAAACTGCTAAAAACTTTTTTTTTTATTGCTTACATGGGTGGACGGCCTCACAGCCCATCTGGTGTTGTTAAGTGGTTACTGAATCCCACAGACATCTACAACGTCAATGCGCCACCCACCTTGAGATATAATTTCTAAGGTCTCAAGTATAGTTACGACGGCTGCCCCACCCATCAAGCCGAAACGCATTACTGCTTCACGGCAGAAATAGGCAGAGTGGTGGTACCTACCCGCGCGGACTCACAAGAGGTCCTACCACCAGTTATTACGCAAATTATAATTTGTTGTTCTTCAGTGACCGCTTAAAATTAAGCGGATGTCAATTCGACCTCCGTATTTGTAAAATGTTGAACTGATTTTACCAAGAATTGAACCAAGAATTACAAGGCATTTTTGTTTACGTAGGAATTAAGTAACTCTGACTCATATCGTTTCGCATATGTAAAAAGGCACGCTTTGAATGAGATGCGGAATATAAAAATGTCGTCGTGGCCTAAAGGATAAGACGTCCGGTGCATTCGTATCTAGCGATGCACCGGTGTTCGAATCCCGCAGGCGGGTACCAATTTTTCTAATGAAATACGTACTCAACAAATGTTCACGATTGACTTCCGCGGTGAAGGAATAACATCGTGCAATAAAAATCAAACCCGCAAAATTATAATTTGCGTAATCACTGGTGGTAGGATCTCTTGAGAGTCCGCACGGGTAGGTACCACCACCCCGCCTATTTTCTGCCGTGAAGCAGTAATGCGTTTCGGCTTGAAGGGTGGGGCAGCCGTTGTAACTATACTGAGACCTTAGAACTTATATCTCGAGGTGGGTGGCGCATTTACGTTGTAGATGTCTATGGGCTCCAGTAACCACTTAGCACCAGGTGGGCTGTGAGCTCGTCCATCCACCTAAGCAATAAAAAAATAAAATAGGAATGTTCCATTTGTAGGTACCAAAATATTATGAAATAAAGACAAAAAATTGGACATTTTAAAATACAGCTTAAGTGACTTGCTCTCACTCACACTACCAAATTTTATCGTCGATATTGTCGTTATACGACGTCACGACGTAATGATCCATTATTTGCAACTAATTAAATTTTTTTTCAATTAATGCCTCTAGATTTATATGGCTTCTAATATTACTGAACGTAATATAATATAATTACCAATTTGCATCTGTAACTTTTCAGAAAAAAAAAATGGCAGTCATAAGGATAGGAGCGAAAAATTATAACTTAGAATGTTAGTATTGAAATTTGAAATTTTATAATGTTTAAATTAAAATTATAAAAGTCAATCTAGTTTTCACATCTATTGACACTCCTAGCAATAATTATATACCTACATGTTTACATGTTTTATTTATGATTCAAATATATTACGGGATGTTCAATATCAATCTATACTAATATTATAAAGAGGAAAGATTTGTTTGTTTGTTTGTTTCGAATAGGCTCCGAAACTACTGGACCGATTTGAAAAATTATTTTTCCATTAGAAGCCGACATTGTCCCTGATGAACATAGGCTACTTTTTTTAATTTATTCTTTTTTTTGTTTTGTTTCATGTGTGTTTTAATGTTTCCGAAGCGAAGCGAGGGCGGGTCGCTAGTACAAAATATAAATAAAATTTAATTAAAATAACGATTACTATACACTTTTTACTAAATCCATTCAATTTAACTACTAATGTCGCTCAATACGTCACCTGTATAGATACATATATAGTGATATTACGCATGTCGGTGACGCGAACCCATAAGATTTCCCATATCAAAAGCCCATGCTCGCCGACTCCTACGCGCGACTGCAGCTTACTCTTTATGATGTGTTAGCAGAAGCTTAGTAATTTTCTGGAACGAATTCCCTTATGGGACGATAAGGAGGGGTACCCTAACCGGAAAAAAACGTCCGTAACGTAAGATTTTTATTAGTAATGCACACAGTGTACGACTTAAATTTGTAATAACGTACAAAAATAACATATTTTTATTATATATTTTTTATAAATCATTGTGAATAAAATAAAGTTGATAACTTTGTAAAGTAATTTTATTTTATTTTTATCAATAAAAAAATTATAATAAAAAATTTATACCCGAATAATTATTTCCTTTATACCTCGAATAGAACTTAAAATTAATATTTTTATAATTAGGAACTTCGTTCCTACCCGACACCACACATCTTTTTTTATTGCTGAGATGGGTGGAGGAACTCACAGCCTATTTGGTGTTAAGTGGTTACTGGAGCCCATAAACATCTACAACGTAAATGCCGTATTTATGCCGTGTATTTAATCATTACAATTATGCCTAATTTTGGTACAATATATTTTTTTTTTTTTCCTACCTATGCTGATAGCCTTGAGAGGCTATTTCAGCTTCGCCCTAACGTTAGTAGGTGAGCTCGCGGGGCTCAACCGGAGAGTTGCTAACACTGACCCTAGCAAGAGCAGTGCTTCGCAGAATCTACCACCGGATCGGAAACGCGACCCACTGAGAAGATCCGGCGAGAAACTCAGTGGGCTGTGTCTATGGGTTAGTTCACTCGTCGAACCCTTCGTCGCAAGCGACGGGTTCGACGAGGACGGTGACCGGTGCTTGTGGTGCCTAAAAGCACCGTTAATGGATCAGGAGGATCCGTAATGACGTGCTTTGGGCGACGTCGACGGTTTACCATTCGGTCTACTGGGTCGGGTATGTAATTTCCAGCGGCTACGATGAGAGGGTTCTCATGTCGTGCCGCCTTCTCAAAATGGCGCAGCGATGCCGACTGTAGATACTTACTAAGGGAGTCGAGCTCCAGGTCGTCGTGGAGATCCACATTCCTAAGGAACCAAGGCGCTCCGACGGCTATCCTGCAGAATCGTGATTGAATAACCTGAAGGGATTTCAAGTTGGTGCGGGCTGCGTGAGCGAACACTACGCTTGCATACGTCATGACGGGGCGTATACAAGTTTTGTAGAGAGTTACCTTATTACGGAGGGACAGTTTGCTTCGACTACAAAGCATTGGATAGAGTCGTCCTAGAATAAACGCGGCGCGGTCGCGTACCGTTTTTATATGGGGACGGAATGTCATCCCTCTGTCGAGGGTGACGCCTAGATATTTGACCTTCGAGACCCACGGAATGGGCTGGCCAAAGAGAGTGATGGGACTAACGGCGGAGGTGTTTGCGCGCCTACTACGGAGTGGGATGCTCGAAGTGATGTTCGGAGGGCGACCCCTTTTGAAGAGCACCGCTGCGCTTTTCGTGGGGTTGATGTCTATTCGCCACTTCCGGAACCACTGTCCCAGGGTGGCTACTGCGATCTGGAGTCGCCGATGAAGCAGCGACATCTTCCTACACGAGTAGTAGATAGCCGTGTCATCGGCGAAGAGCGCTAGATGGGTCTCCGGAGACCGGGGTATATCATTGATATACAAACTAAATAATAACGGGGAGAGCGCGGAGCCTTGCGGGACTCCGGCGGTCAGTTGACGGGGACGAGAACGAGTTCCCTCTACTCGATATCGAAACGAACGGTTCGACAAGAAGTCTCGTATGATGAGCACGAGTCTGTCTGGCACTCCCATGTTGTACAATTTATAAATTAAACCGTTGTGCCAGACTTTGTCGAACGCCTTCGCGATGTCGAAGAAGAGGGCGCCGGTCGGGATTTGTTTACGCCTATTTAGTCCTATCAGAATGTGCTCCGTGAGGCGGTGCACTTGTTGTACGCACGAGTGTTTTGAGCGGAATCCGAACTGTTCGTCAATGAGAATTTTGTTCGCGGTAACAAAATCCCAGAGGCGTTTCCTAAGGAGCCGTTCGTAAATTTTTCCTATCGTCGAGAGGAGACTAATCGGACGGTAACTAGAAGTTTCGTTTGTCGGTTTGCCCGGCTTATGTATACCGATAACGTCCGCTTCTTTCCACACCGCGGGAAAGATGCAGTGCGTCATAGCGGCATTTAAAATTGTAGCCAACATTGTTATCAGTTGGACTGGCAAAAATTTTAGCGCGCGGTTGTGGATGCCGTCGGAGCCGGGTGCCTTCCTAGGTTGTAGGTTGTGGATCGCGTCTCTAACTTCGTCAGTGGTAATGGGGGGTAACGCGTCCGAGGGCGGCAGGGAAGCTCTGCGCTCGACCTCCCTGTCGACTAACTCGGTGTGTACGGGGTCCGCGTGTTGAGTGCTGGTGGTGCACTGCTCTTGCAGTGCATCGGCCAGCAGCTCAGCCTTGTCATCGTCATCGAATGCCGGTGGTTGGCCTGAAGGGCGTACGAGGGGAGGCATAGTAGCGGTAGTTTCGGATTTGAGAGTCCTAGCTAGTCGCCAGTATGCTTGGTGGGAGGGCGCGAGTTGTTCTAAATAACTATGCCAATTATCGTTACGCGCGTCGCTTAAGCGGGAGTGGACTTCGCGTTGTAGACGACGCATCCGAATCCGGTTTGAATGCGTGGGAAGACGATCGTAGGCCCGGATTGCCGCGTTCCTAACTCTTAAGAGATTCCTAAGATCGGGGGACAGTCTGATGCGGTGGAAGCTGTCCTCCACATCGACTTCTTTAGAAGATCTAATGATCGCGGAAGATATGTGATCGGTAATGATGTTTATGGATTCGACGGTGTCCTCGGGGGATAGATTCGAATCCGGGCCGTAAGGGAGGATTGGCGGAGCGGTGTCGGCTAGGCACGTGCCCAGCTTATTCCAATCCACCATGGTCCTCGTAACAGTGACTGGGTTGTGGGGACGACCGAGCTGCATAACGACAGGTCGGTGGTCTGAGTCGAGCTCTGACATTGCTTCGATGGAACGCAAGCGCAGAGTTACGTTCCTAAGCAATGCCAGGTCTATAGTGCTCGGACGGAGCGCGATGTTATACGGATAACATGTTGGAGTTGGGGGACCGACTATTTCAAAGGTGAGGTCGTCTATAAACGCGTCGAGTCGCCTACCGTTAACGTTAGTACGATGGCAGTTCCACCTAGTGTGGTGGCAATTTAAATCGCCTGCCAGGATGACGGAGTCTCCCATGCCGAACAGTGACTCGATGTCACTGCTCAGAAGGGGCTTGTCCGGGGGGAGATAAACGGATGCGATGACGATCGGCTGGTGTCCCGTCAGCGAGATACGGCACACTGACGCCTCGATATGTGAGAGCGAGGGAGTATCGAGAGGGACAACGTGCAGGGCCCGCCTATAGTAAATGGCAGTCCCGCCTTTGGAGGCGGTGAGTCTGTCATTCCTAACCATGACGTAATTCGCGACTTTCGGGTCGCGACGCGAGGGCTTCAGACAGGTTTCCTGCACTAATAGAATATCTACAAGATTATCGCGGAGGAATTCGAAAATTTGATCGCGTTGCCGCGCGAGTCCGTTAGCATTGTAGAATGCTAACGTAAGGGAATACGGTTTTTCTCTACCTTTTTGCGCCATTGATTACCGGTAAAGATTTTTATAAAGTGCGGGACACGGACTCGTATACGTCCATGTGATCGAACGCAGCCGCGAGTCTCTGTTCGGGGGTTACCGACCTACGTATCGCGTCTGCGAACGATCGCAGACGGTCGAAGTTAACAGCGGTGACGAAGTCGCGCACGAGCGCGAAGTCGTTGACGGCAGAGGGTTGCGGGGGGCGGAACGCGGGCGCGGGGCGAGGTGCGAGCAGGGGCTGGGGCGCGGGGCGTGTCGCGAGCGGGGGCGGGGGTGCGGTTTGCGTTCCCGCCTTCGTATACGGCAGCGGCTTTTTCCACGCTGAAACCGTGGGAACTGCAGCCGGCACGAAGGCAGGTTTCGGCACTGAGGGTGCCGAAGTCTTTGGGCCGACGGTTCGCGGAGCTGGGAGGGTTGAACGCTTGCGCGGAGCCCTAGGACATCCACGGTAGTTCGCGGGGTGCCCTTGCTTAAGGCATAGGACACAACTTGGGGGTTCGGTCGCGGTTTCCCTATCTCTAACGCAATCTAACGTAGCGTGATCGCCGAGGCACTTCACGCAGCGGGGACGCGCGTGGCAATTACGCGCCGAGTGGCCATATAGCTGGCATCTGTAGCACTGCCCGGGAGTGCCACGTTTATGGGGGGCTTCGATGGAGACCCCGGATAAGCCGCAAACTTTCGAGAGGCATGAAATTTTCTTTTTGGCCTCCGGGGTTGGCTCCAACGCGACAAGAATCATATTATAGGGCTGCTTGCCCCGCCCACTGTGCATCCGATGCACACTAACTATAGGGAGTGACTGAGCGATCAGATCCTCCTTAACGTAGTCGATGTCTAACTCCTTGGGGACTCCGCGTATTACTACGCGGAGCTCGCGGTCCTCCTGAAGAGCATAGGTGTGAAAACCTATGTTCTCCTTTCGGAGGTATGAAGAGAGGGCCCTATGGTCGCCCGGCGTTGCGACCTTTATCTGAATCCCATGCGCGACGTTACGCGCATGGGTATAATTAATTTTATTTGCCTGAAGGGCCTGGGAAACGCGGTTCCACGCAGTTTTTTCCTGGAGAATCAGCGGGGCGGGGCAGCTACTTTAGGAGCGGGCGCGGGTTTGGGACGCGGCGGTGGGGTTACACGGCGAGCGGAGTCCGACTCCGGTGTCACGACTACCTGCGGGCGGGAGGCGGTCGCGGATTTGGTCTGCTTCGTCGTGGAGCTCCGGGACTCCACGGCGCGAGTACGCTTTTTACCGCGCGTTACGGTTTGGAACCCATCCGAAGTTCCAGGCTGAGGGCTTGACGCGGATTCGAAATCCATCTCCGATTCGGTATCGGAGCCTGAACTCGAAACGATCGAGGTCGCGACGGACGAGACGCGCGATGATGTAGTCGACGCGGGCGCGGGGGTGGGGGTAGCGCTAGGCGCTTCTTGAGTCGCATCGTCGGAACGTGCGCTCGAACTTAACGCGGCGGCGGGGGGCGCGCGGCGTGCCTCCGAGGCACGTTTGAAATACGCGGCGACGGACGCGGGGGGGGAGGGATTGCCACGGGCGGCCCTATACTCTAAGTACTCGGCCCTAATTGACGGGTACCTATCCCGGAGGAACCCGACAATATCCCTAATATCTTCTTGCTCCATTTCTTCGGTCTTCTTGCCCGGGGGGGGCGGCCCCGGGACTTTTGTTGAACTCGCCGAAAGGCGAGGCCCCGGATAGGATTTGTAACCCCCCTGTGCTGCAGGACAGCAAGGAGCAGGGGGGGGGAATGCCTATGCCGTGAAAACGGTAATCGGCGGGGAAAAGGAAAGGAACCCGCTCGGGCTGTATAGTGCTACAGCAGGCAGAGCGAGCGGGGGTCTAGTCTTGAAAAAGACTGTTGTTTTTGGGAAGGGTTAGGAAATCGCTAGCCTGTGAGTGCCACAGGAAGCTGAACGTAGCGATTGGTTTTGCCTTGAAAAAGGCAGTTGGTAAGGGTGGGTTCGCGGTTACAAAACTTTAGCGCACAAAAATGGACCTCGATACGCAGATCGCAAGCGACCAACGGATCGGCACGTCCGCACTACTGAATTGTACGCACGATGTATTCACGGTCACTACACTGTCGAGCACAACTGTGAGTTCAGAGACGCAGCTCGCAAGCGGGCCACGGATCGGAAAGCACGTCCGCGCACGACCGAGTCGTGAGCGAGAATGTTGGTACAATAACTCAATAGCCAACCTTATATCTTAAAAAGAAAAAAAAGTCCGCGACAGCATGTCTATATTTTAAGGTTGGCTCACTTTAACCTTTTTTTATGCTAACCAAATTTGTTTTAAAATAAAGCATTATTTATGAAAGTGTTTTTAAATATCATATTAATCCTTGTCGAAATAAATACATTATTCATGGGTATAAAAAACCTTGATGCTTATGGGCAAACGAATAGAGTCCATTATTCAAAAAAGATACATGAAATCTATTCAGGATAAAACTCCTTAAAAAGGTACGTTTAAATTAACATTAAAAAAAAAAAAAAAGAAACAAAAAGGATGTTTGACATCACGGCCTAATCAATGACATTGTCAAAATAATCGTAAGCACCGTATAGTAATTTTAACCGTCAACCGTTTCAAAATCTTGACTATTTCGCATCGTTATTAGTAACACATCGATTAGCAGTCATTCCTCGTGCAGCCTTCGTTCTCGGAGCGAATTCCTAAGCAAATCGGGATGGCTCCGTCCGCGTCGGCGAGCCCCATCGAAACTATCGCAGCGTGCATTCAAATCGCGTCAGCTTGCACTGCGACATTGACCTAATTGTGTAACTAAACGTTTTATTTCATCAATAACTCGTATTTACATTTATCCGAGTAATTGTGGTCATATAAAAAAAAAACAACTACTCAAACGTAGGCTACTGTCATCATCCTGCTCATTTCTGGCGCGTAGTAGTAATACATTCCAGTTTGAAGGGTGGGGCAACCGTTCTAACTATACTAGACCTTAGAACTCATATCTCAAGTCGGACATGTTTGTGTGTCTACCGTCACTCATGGACCAAGCTACCTTACTAGCTACCTACCTTCTAAGCTACCTCCTACCGCAAAAATTTTTAAGATTAAAAACTTTAAAGAAATACGTGTTACGCAGATCTCTGGATGTATACAATGATTCTAGATTATAAACTAGAACTTTAGTTTGATGACATGTGTTGCAATATTAAAAAGCAAATCTGGTAAATCAATAGTGAACTGACTTGCACTATTAAGACGATTATCGGACTATTCCAAGCACATTGTGGCGGGTAGCCATCATACAACGCAAGATAATTGACAGATGCCTGAATCTCGCTTACGACATTTTCAAGATAAAGCGCATATATACAAGTTCCGAACAACAACATCCGGGACCGTCGGTCTACCGAGCAATATCACCCGCTCGGTGGAAGATCTTCCCTCTGTCGTTAAGCTTCCCCAAACTGGTGATCCCGACGTGATATGAACACGCAACCTTCTGATTCATCATCAGCGCATCAAGAACTTCAGCTACCACAATCCCCGCATGCTCGCAGATAAAAGCAAGTCATCGACAGTCGTCCCACAGCAAGCCAGCATCGCAACCTCAACAGGACCATCGCAGCCGACTCACCGCGCTTCCTGGCCCTACGGCACGCACCTACACTGCCTCATCGCACAGCATTCAAGCTCAGTCTCGACTCACCGCAGACTTCGAGCAGCACTGGCGACAATCACGCAGCATTCAAGCTCAGTTTCGACTCACCGCAAACTTCGAGCAGCACTGGCACTTGCAAGCTAATCTCAGCACGGACAACGATAACTAAATATGACACGACCTCCAGTCTCGGAGGGGAGTGATGTGGCGGGTAGCCATCATACAACGCAAGATAATTGACAGATGCCTGAATCTCGCTTACGACATTTTCAAGATAAAGCGCATATATACAAGTTCCGAACAACAACATTCGGACCGTCGGTCTACCGAGCAATATCATCCGCTCGGTGGAAGATCTTTCCTTTCGTCGTAAGCCTCCCTACAACTGGTGACCCCGACGTGATTTGAACACGCAACCTTCTGATTCATCATCAGCGCATCAAAAAAAAACTTCGGCTACCACAATCCCCGCATTCTCGCAGATAAAAGCAAGTCATCGACAGTCGTCCCACAGCAAGCCAGCATCGCAGCCTCAACAGGACCATCGCAGCCGACTCACCGCGCTTCCTGGCCCTACGGCACGCACCTACACTGCCTCATCGCGCAGCATTCAAGCTCTGTCTCGACTCACCGCAGACTTCGAGCAGCACTGGCGACAATCACGCAGCATTCAAGCTCAGTTTCGACTCACCGCAAACGTCGAGCAGCACTGGCACTTGCAAGCTAATCTCAGCACGGACAACGATAACTAAAATGACACGACCTCCGGTCTCGGAGGGGAGTGATGTGGCGGGTAGCCATCATACAACGCAAGATAATTGACAGATGCCTGAATCTCGCTTACGACATTTTCAAGATAAAGCGCATATATACAAGTTCCGAATAACAACATTCGGACCGTCGGTCTACCGAGCAATGTCACCCGCTCGGTGGAAGATCTTCCCTTTGTCGTAATTACCAAACACATCAATATACCCGTCCATAGATGCGCACGGTAAGCCGTCGTCCTTTGAAGATTAAAAGGTAGAATAGCTGTTATTGACTTCATACTCGTGACTCAATGTAGAAACATCGTATGTTGTATTGTCATCTCCATGAGCATCGGTAAATGCCAGATCAGACGTAGCGTGTCTAGTGACCGATTTACGCAAATACGAAAAACATCTACTCGTAATTTTTTTTTTATTGCTTAGATGGGTGGACGAGCTTACAGTCCATCTGGTGTTAAGTAGTTACTGGAACCCATAGACATCCACAACGTAAATGCGCCACCCGCCTTGAGATATTAGTTCTAAGATCTCAAGTATAGTTACAACGGCTGCCCCACCCTTCAAACCGAATCGCATTACTGCTTCACGGCAGTAATAGGCAGGGCGGTGGTACCCACCCGCGCGGACTCACAAGAGGCCCTACCACCAGTAGTTCGTAATTAAACGTTGCATATTATATTATATTTCTCTAGAAATCAATCAAACTCTGAAAGTTAGAAGGAGACTGAAATCAGAATAATATTCTATTTATCTCAACCTAAACGAACAAAAAACTCATTTGCAAATCTGGACTTTTCGTTTCACGATTTCTCGCTTCGCTGAATTAACTAATATGGCCTTATAGACCAGGGTAGAAGAAGCCTTTAAAAATAATAAAAAGTGAAAAAAAAATAGTAGGATGAAACCCATTACAAAAGGAGGAGAATATTATAAAAATGAAAGGAAAAATAATTAACGGGCGATCTGAGGTCGGGGTGAGTTTTTAAGGGTAAAAAACGGTTTTTCTCGATTTCCGGCAAAACTAAAAGTCCTATGGAAAAAAGTCAAATGGCAAAGTTGTAGGTAATAAAAACGACCTCAGATCGCCCGTAAATTATTTTTCCTTTCATTTTTATAATATTCCTCTCCTTTTCTAATGTGTTTCATCCCACTATTTTTTTTTTTTTGTTTTAAAAAATATCGACCCTGGTTTATTAGTATCGTGGCCCTTTTTACAAGCGCTGCATAAATTTACTTTGATAATCAATAAATTTAACATTAAATTTACTTCAACTTACGTAACTCAAACAAAAATCGTCACACACCAACTCATATGCATGAAACTTTTCAAAACGAAACAAGTCTATTTGGTGTGTGCATATAATTAATCATTCACAAAGCGTGTACAACCTTCATTGTCTCGGCTGCGTTATCAGAATGTTTTGGAATGTGACGTGAGAATCGTGAACCCGTGGTCTTAAGAACATAGTCTGAATGGTGTCTTATGAGTTAAAGCAGAGAATTTCTCATTGTAACTTTTCTCGGGCGCTTAAACAAATGTCTTAGCGAAATGAGATTTAAAAAGAGTCCTTAGCAATGACCTTAGAATGTAATTTCAATGTGCTCCTATTACTGCCGATGTGGAGATAACATTTTTGAAGTGAAAACTTCTTTAGAATCGTTGTGATTTCAAACCGGATGCAACGGAAAAAACGACAGGTAAGAGACACAAATACAAAAATGTGTAGGATGAATGAAACAGAAATATACATACTATTTAATACAGCGCCATCTGTGAGATTTTTTAATACTAACGTGTGTATGAAAGCTCTTGTAGTGAATTTTAATTTAGGATTATACGTGAAATTAAAATATCAATTCACAGAGGGCGCTACCTTACAATTATTTACTAATGACAAAATTTTACATAATATACTTAAGACGTTTAGGATAATTGTATTTTAATTTTGGAAGGTTTCACTTCTACCACGTGTGAATTGCACACATGCTTTTTTTTATTGCCCATCTAGGCAGACCAGCATACGGTCCACCTGATGGTGAGTGGTTACCGTCGCTCATGGATGTCAGCAATGCCAGGGGCAGAGCCAAGCCACAGCCCAATAACATAGATCATTCGTGATCGTCCATCATTCTGACTAAAAATATTATAATGATACAGGAACGCGTCTCCTTTAAACCACAAAACATGAAAATCTCTTAACGCTCTTGTACGTTGACAAAAATGTCCAATTAAAATGTGACATTGTGGATACAAGTGTGAATACAGCTAAAGATAAAAATTCTATGCACGATTTTATAGCATGTATTTTATATGGAATACATTATTTTATAAATGATGTAAATATTCCATTTAAATTTAATGCGCAATTGATTAAATATAGGAAAAATCCATTCACTCAACGATCTCACTTAAAAAAAATTATATCGATCGTCAGTAAATATGTTTTTGTGTGCTTGTATGCTGTGAGGCTTAAGAATCTTTCTTCAAATACTGATTCAAGTATCTATCTAGAATCTCAAGTATACTTGACTTTAATTAAAGAATCATGCGTTATTTTCGTGAGCAAAGGTCTCTATCTACTTTTATGGTGTGCCTGATTTTCCTCCAATGCTAAGTCCAAAATCGTCTAAAAAACTTTTATGCACGTATATAAAGCGAGAGCTTCTTTTTCTTCGCTAAGTTTCTAAGCTTTAAACGAATGTTACAGTTGCTTTGGGCACTTCAACCATCACCAATTTTAACAGTTGAATATAGCTATAGCTATCATATAAAACACGTCGTCGTGGCCTAAAGGATAAGACGTCCGGTGCATCCGTATCGAGCGTTGCACCGGTGTTCGAATCCCGCTGGCGGGTACTAATTTTTGTAATGAAATACGTACTTATTTATTTATTTACGATTAACTTCTGCGGTGAAGGAATAATATCGTGTAGTAAAAATCAAACCCGCAAAATTATAATTTGCGCAATTACTGGTGGTAGGACCTCTTGTGCGTCCGCGCGGGTAGGTACCACCGCCCTGCCTATTTCTGCCGTGAAGCACTAATGCGTTCCGGATTAAAGGGCGGGGCAGTCGCTGTTACTATACTGAGACCTTAGAACTCATATCTCAAGGTGGGACGAGCTGACAGCCGACCTGGTGTTAAGTGGTTGCCATCGTAGCGTCAGAGTAATTTTATTTGGCATTTAAAAGTATAAATATACTGATAGATAACGTAATAACTTAACTGAATTCGCGATGGTCTTTAACGAGTCGCTTACATGACATCTTGTTGGATCTCTTTCAGTGGTCCCCGAAAGGACACGTGGAGAGGATCCGAACCACCTACACAGCTAGGATACACGGCAAGCTCCCTATACCGGATCCTGGCGCGACCGTATGCAGCATCAAGCGGTCTCAGGATTTTAAATGGAATTAAAATAGATACCTAATTAAGCTATGTTAATATTTCCAAGAATAATTATCAATCCTTAGTTTTTTTTTATTATTGCTTAGATGGGTGGACGAGCTCAATAATTTGTAACTATGCTGAGATCTTAGAACTTATATCTCAAGGTGAGTGGCGCATTTACGTTTTTTGTAGATGGTTCCGGTAACCACTTAACATCAGGTGGGCCGTGAGCTCGTCCACCCATCTAAGCAATAAAAATTAAGTTGACTTACTGGCGTAAACTCGAATTTCTCAATTACAGAATATTAGAGTATTAAGAATTAAAGCTACAACTGAAAAGATCTCTTCATCGGGATCTGTGGCATAAATAAATTGAGTTTTTGACTTAAGCATGCTTGTAATAAAATTCGAAGATATTAAATTTATTTGTTTACATTGAAGTAAAGCTTAGGCTTAATGGCCTAATAGATAAAATTTCCACTGTTCTGTTGTTTAATAAGTATTTTAATTCCGAAAAAACTCAATTTCAATTTATGTATGAATTTATGATAATTGGCATGTTGCGAGCTCATATCTACAATTATCTTGTGATGTAATTATGATTTTTTTTTTGTCTTATGAAGCATGTGACAATACAATTATATAAGATTAAATTTTCGCCAAACACCACCAGGTCGGTTGTAAAATAATCCGGCGAACTAAGTTTGTAACAATATAAATATTAAATCTTTGCTCTATTTTAAATTTACTAACATGTATAATTCAAACAAAAAAACGTACTGTGTGTGTGTGTTTTAAATAACATTAATGATATACAAGTGCACTTGTTAAATTAAAATACAAGTAAACCTTACTTCTAATAAAATGACATTGACATTAATCAAAGTGTATTTTTAGTTGAAAGTAGGTAGGTTTGTCTTAATAACCAAACTAGAGGTCCCGCAGTAGTCAAAATTCGACTATAATTGGAATTGTAAGTTTGTAAACTATTAGGATTGTATTTTATAGTTCTATAATCACAAACTTTTACACTATAAAAAAATATTAATAAAGACAAACAATATTTAATCTATTCTCAATTTGACCACAGACGCATGCGTGTGTGCGTCAAATACATGGTATGTAGTGTGTGTAGTGTTTTCTTTGATTTAATGTATCTTTTATGCATTATTTTAAAAAATATTAGCATTGTGCACTTCTTCTCTATATTCTCTATAAGTGTGGAAAATTTCATACTCCTCCGTCCGCGCAATTTTCGTAAAAAGGGATACAAAGTTTTTGCTTCACGTATTAAGATATAGATGTCAAGGAGAAATCGCTCCAGAAATGCGATGTGTTTAGCTGTCTCACGACCCACTGTGGACTCCTTATGACGAACTCACTAAAATGACAATCTGCAATAACCGGACATTCTGAACCAAATTTCTAAGGAAACAAATACTCAATAGATGTTCAATATATCTTCCACAATGAAGAAATAAAATCGTGTAATCAACAATAAGTAAAAAACTACAAAATGTATAAATTTGCATAACACATAAACGTAGTAACAATAAAAATGTTAAAATAACAAAAATAATTGCGTTTTCATACATTACGAATCATAAAACGCTCTGACGAAATAACATTGAACGTCATTGCACAAAACAACTGAGATACAGAAACAAAAACACAACAAATTCCAATGAAATAATAGGATTTTTTTTTATTAAAGACGAATTTCACAATAGTTCTCAGCATATTGCCTAAGAAGGATTACGTAGTATTTTCAACAAAGATTACTACAATAGAAGTAGATTATTTGATTAGTCACTACTGAATGAATCCGTCGCGTGATTCTTAATAAATAGTTGTATAAGTTCCGGTAATTAGATGAACAATGCACAAAGTAATTTAAAGTGTTCTAGGTCTTATAGCTAAGACTCAGTGGTATCCCGCAGTTGAGTTGGGCGACGGTATCCACCAGCTTGATACAAAGGAAAAAATAAAAAGATGTGTGGTGTCGTGGGACACCGGATAGGAACGAAGTTCCTTATTATAAAAATATTAATTTTATTTCTTTGTATTATTATTATTTTTATTTGTATTTTTGTTTCATCAACTTTCGAATTACCATGATGCTAAAGAAGTTTTCGCCTAGAAAAAATGATTCAATTATACTCAAAAGCTTGATATAGATCGTTATTTTACTCAAACTATAGGCCTACACGGGGTTGGTGACCTAAATAGCACTAAAATGCTGCCCATTTTTTTTTTATTCTGTCTATTTGTTCATTTGTCTTTTTAAGAGAATATTTTAATACTTTAAGTATACCTTAAAGTATTCAGTCATATACTTTAAGTATACCTTAAAGTATTAAAATATAATAATAGCCGTGCATAAAAACCACTTTTTTGTTTTATTTTAAGGCTACTTTAATCCCCATCTGAAATATAATATCCTTGGTTAGGGAAGCTTACCCGCTTGAGAAAGCCGACTATGAAATGTATGTAACCTTGAAAATATATAATTTTATAAATTTACATTTCTTGACATGAAAACAACATACATTATGGGCAGGCCGGCTTTTTCGATTTGGGGTTTCTGGATCAGAACCATCTTCTACGTATCTTCCTATTAACAATTATGAAAACGAAAATGTATTATATTATATTCTGTGTCAAAAGAAAAGTTTGAAGTCAAGAACATTTCTCTTAGAAAAATGGGTAGCTAGCACATTATTCTAATGTCGATGAATAACACCTTGGTCATCCGTTGACCACGAAAACTGTACAGTATTCGAAGCGTTGGAAATAAAAAACTGAAAACAATAATATAATAAAACATAAAAAAAAGTATTTACTTATTTATTTAAATCAAATCACTAAAAATATATCGAATGGGATATTTATGACATTATCTTTTCAAAATTAACGATGCAAAATTTAAATTAGTTTCAAAGAATTCTTAAGATTTCCTTTAAAGTAATCGTTCTTAATATTGAATTTAGAAGTTGAGACGCTAAAACACTATAAATATTACAACAGTGCTATTCTTCTTAGTCGGACACTCTTGTCTTGGTCGTGATTGCGCTGACGATGAACATGCAGAAGCATTCGTTAGGTCGCCCATGATCCCGAAGAGTGCCTTCCTGGCAATGCGCTTCCCCGCGCGAGTTTCGAATGCGAATGGTCCAATGTACTCGAAGCGTTTCGAGTACATTGGACCATAGTTGACCATAGTGGACTCAGATGCTGCCTTTATTAGGTCAGTCCAGCAGGCTGGTGATCGGCCGCGTGTTCTCTTGCCTTCCACACGGTCCAGTCTCTCCATCGAGTCCTCTTTTTTGGAGATGTGACCAATAGAACTTTGCAAATTACAAAAATTAACACGGACTAGTACCAATAACCAACAGAAATCTCTGCCTAAACTAGATCCGGGCCCATAAGTTTTAAAAATACTCATAATAATCTCCGCATTAAATTGAAATCCACGACAAATTCGTTGCTCGGAATTCTTGAATCAAAAGACGTATAAAACATCAAGGTTACATAATCCATAAATGTTTAATTTTAAAATTGAATCGTGATTACTTGAAATATGCGTTATATAACAACCGTTTTGATTATGGCATAAAATCCGCTATCAAAATAGAATTTGTATATAGATTCAAAATGAACAAATTTGGATATTATGAAGACTGTTTACCATCTCGCTGGTGAACTGGTATTGGTTCTTGTTTGAAAAGTTAATACTAACTATATCGAATCTATGTTTCAAGTGACAACGTTTTTATTTTAGTTAAATGAGCTCTAGAAATTTCTTAAAATCAGCAGCATGCGAAGAAACGAAATTAGGGGAAGTCCCAAATTTAACCGCTCCAAGCTACGATTCTCCTGTGTTACGGGCACCGAAAACAGATCAGAGACAAAACAAGGTCTTTGGAAGGCTTAATGAAGATCTTCCCCCGAGCGGGTGATATTGCTCGGTAGACCGACGATCCCATTCTTGTTGTTCATTGTTAAACATGCAAGATTAAAATTGTCGTTAGCTTTTTTTTTCCTACCTAAGCTGAGAGCCTTGAGAGGCTATTTCAACGTAACCTTAACTAGTAGGTGAGCTCACGGGGCTCAAACCTGACGACGTTGCTAACACGAACCCTAGCATGAGCCGTGCTTCGCTGAATCTACCACCGGATCGGAAACGCGACCCACTGAGAAGATCCGGCGAGAAAATCAGTGGGCTGTGTCTGAAGGAAATCGTTACCGAGGAGATACAGCCATCTGTCAATTATCTTGTGTTTTATGACAGTTACCGTCGCAACTCAGACTTCAAAAGCCACATTTAATTAGTATTTCTGTCATCAAACATTCTTAGCTACTTACTAAATTCTTAGTTACAATCTGTGCCTTGTTAGTTCACGAGACCCGCTTTATAAAGCAGAGTATTATATACACTTGACATTGGCGAAATCTATAAGGAAACGCCATTAAACCAAGAGATTGATTGATTAATTAGTATTTCTATTTTCCGAACTTCATTAAGTTGCATTCAACTAAATGAAATTTATCAATAAACTACTTTTGGATATCGCCGAGTGATGTAATAAATACAGAATTGCAGCTGAGATCTAGTTGCAGGTTATTGCACTGATATGTCGTAATTATTGCAGCGCCTTATTTTATATGTCTAATGAACTTATACAGCATTCCATTGAACTAAAATTCCTCTGTCGGTGTTGTGTAACATGTATTTAATACGCGTTTATTAGCTTCAGACGTATGTATGTTAGTATGTTAGTATGTAACGGAATATTTGAACATGATTTTGACCCCCTTCAAAACGTCGGATTAACTCGAAATTTGCTATACTTATTAAGGACCGATGACAATTTAATATTTAAAAAAAAATTGAAGCAATTGAAATAAAATGACTAAAAAATAGAAAATAAATCTTATAAATTTTAATGAAAAATAGTGTAAGAAAAAATGTCTTTATCACTACATAGTATAAAACAAAGTCACTTTTTCTGTCCCTATATCTGTCTGTCCCTATGTATGCTTAAATCTTTAAAACTACGCCACGGATTTTGATGCGGTTTTTTATAATAGATACAGTGATTGAAGTGGAAGATTTATATGCATAATAACATCCATTAAATAGTGGAGAAATTAATAATAAATTACAGTTTCCGAAGCGAAGAGAGGGCGGGTCGCTAGTTGTAAATAAAAGCGTGGGGTGCACGGTATCAGTAGTTATAAATATTTTATGAACATATCATTATATGAGTAGAAAGGGTTAAATTGATAATATCCTGAAAAGCATCCCACGCTTTTTAGTTTTTTAATAAGTCTACCAAAATTTCGAGTTAATCCGACGTTTTGAAGGGAGTCAAAATCACGTTCAAAGATTCCATTACAAACATACATTCGTCTGAAGCTAATAAAAGCGTATTAAAAAAAATAAAAAAATATATAAAAAAATGCTAAATTTTCACAATTGGCTGTATTATCAAAATTACCTATTTTGGATTGGCTTAAACAGATAAGAGTCTGAACCATGAGGCGCATATTAATAAATGTGAAATTCTACTTTTTCTTTCCTAGTGAGTGCAGACAACAATGAAACAGTTGTGTTTTATTTATTTATTGCTTAGATTGGTGGACGAGCTCACAGCCCAACTGGTGTTAAATGGTTACTGGAGACCATAGACATCCACAACGTAAATGCGCCACCCACCTCGAGATATAAGTTCTAAGGTCTCACGTATAGTTACGACGGCTGCCCCACCCTTCAAACCGAAACGCATTACTGCTTCACGGCAGAAATAGGCAGGGTGGTGGTACCCACCCGCGCGGACTCACAAGAGGTCCTACCACCAGTAATTACGCAAATTATAATTTTGCGAGTTTCATTTTTATTACACGATGTTATTCCTTCACCGTGGAAATCAATCGTGAACATTTGTGGAGTACTTATTTCATTAGAAAAATTGGTACCCGCCTGAGATTCGAACACCGGTGCACACAAATGCACCGGACGTCTTATCCGTTAGGCCACGACGACTTCAAATATGTACAATATGTATAATGTACGGAAGTCTATTACATAGTCAGAAATTACATGACAAAAAAGATCTCTGAAAACGAACTGTGGATGAAAACTGTTGGGACATTGGTAAAAATGGGATGATGAATGACTGTTTTGTGATAAAAGTGTGGAGGGTGAGTTTTACAGCTTTCGTGCTTTCAATAGATCACTCGTAAAACAGAATATTGCTACATTTAGAAAACGACCTTATATCTGAAGGTTAATAGTGCAAGTCACATTGTGCAGTAAGATTTCTATGAACACCTCCATATATAGACCGCAAATCTGCAAATCTATTTAACTGTAATTTTTCCATTTCCATTTCCATTAACATCGGTATGAATCTACCAGCACAAAAACTTTAAATAAAGCGCTTAGTTTTTTTTTGTTTGTCACACACTTCGTCGTACGGCATTACAGAGTCTCTCACATTTCCTGATAGAAGCGAAGGTCCGCAACGAACGCATGGAATACTAAATATCTCATTACAAAACGTATATATATCCTTATTTAGTGGCGTTACAAAATGTATATTGTGTATCTATTTACAGTAGTAGCTTAGCACAAACATAAAAAAAAAACACTTTATGGTAGATAACAAAACATGTCTACCAAACTACCGAAATGTGTCTACGCATTTAAATAAAATTAAAGTTTCTGTATGGATTTTGAAGATAAACTATATTTGTAAGGCCAGAACCTACCATCCAAGTAGTGTTAGTGGTTTCCGGAGTCCTGGTGGTAGGACGTCTTGTAAGTGTGCACGGGTAGGTACCACCACCCCGCCTATTTCTGCCGTGAAGCAGTTTTGCGTTTCGTCTATGGGCTCCCGTAACTACTTAACACTAAGTGGATGGTCAATTCGTCGTTCACCTATTTAACCAAAAAGAAACCAGTGATAATACGACCTGGCATTGCTAAAGTTTATGGGCGACGGTAACCACTCACCATCAGGTGGGTCGTATGCTCGTCTGCCTACAGGGAAATAAAAATAAAACTCACCTCGAGATATTAGTTCTAAGTTAGAGTTTTTAGAGTACAGCGGCTACCATACCCTTCAAACCGAAACGCAACTGCATCGCGGCAGAAATGGGCAGGGCGGTAGTACCTATCCGTGTCACGACCACCATCAGCTCAAAACCTGGCGCCCCTTCTACATCTTGCCATGGCATCTTAGCATTAAAATCATACGGCTCTACCGTAAGCAGTATAATCGTCAGGAATTTTCGGACATTCTTCACAATGTTAATTTCAAAAATGTTTGTTTAAATGCTTTATTAATTCTTATATAATCGGAAACAAAGTGGAATACCTTGGAATAATTATTTCTGAACGTGTATTGGCGGTCGACCGGCACATGCACGAGGGCATTGCCAGAAACATTCTTTTTTTTATTACCAATTATAAGTGTATCTAATCATGAACATCATCATGTATAATTATGATTGCTAATGTAATTTATTAGAATGTAGTAATGTATGTAATGTAGTTTGTGCTAACGGTCCGCCTGTTGTTAATTGGCTGGTAAAATTAATTGATGTTACGTCGTAGCGAGACTTGCGGACAGCCTATGTCAAGTAGTGGAGGTCTGCGGGTTGAAAGATAGAAGATATCTACACGGATGGTGTAATCTGCCGACCCACTTTGAGCCTCTCTCGAAGTCTCGATTGTACGAGTATAGGAGTTGTTCCACCCTTTGACAGGAACGCGTGACAGATTTACGCCTGATATACGTAAAATGGTGCACACTGACATATACGGCCATATACCAGTAGTTACGCCAATCTTTCTATCCAATGATTTGTAAGCAAAGTAAATTGTCCCTTCGTAATAAGATGCAAGTGGTTTGAGTGGGTCGCGTTTCTGATGCGGTGGTATATTCTGCGAAGCACTGCTCTTGCTAGGGTTAGTGTTAGCAACGTCGTCAGGTTTGAACCCCATGAGCTCACCTACTTTTTAGGTTACGCTGAAATAGCCTCTCAAGGCTATCAGCTTAGGTACGGGAGCAAAAAAACACCAATTACCGATGATAGATCATCATAAAGGTCATTCTTGACCACAGCCCAGGTATTTTGTTAGAAAACTTAGTAAATGGTGGATAATTTGAAACCCAGCACCCTCTCATCTCTCCATAATAATACAGAACTCTATCCCTTAAGATCACAAACACATAGTTAGTTAACAGAGATTTGTTCTAATTAAAAATATCTAACAAAGAAATATCATAGGCTCGCATAATGTTCGCCTATTCCAGTATTTTATAAGCAACCAATATAAATTCGAGCACTCAAAAACAAAATAAACTATTCGGTAATTTGAATTGATAACCAACAATTAATCGAAAACAATCTTCAACCTTCACACGACCTCCAATTATTTCCCAAATAATTAAAAAAATACAATTTGAAAAATAATTAACAATGTTAAGGTACTGATTATCTTTGTTTCAACGAATTAAAAAATAATGATTTCATGATTTTAACAGCGTAAATAACGTTATTATGTTGCTTGACTTCGGTGTTCGGATGAGAACCGGTGCTTTCAACATGATATGGACGTTGGCGACTGTGCTCTCTCATTGCACCAACAAGAAGTCTTGGTCGTTACGAGATCCCAAAACAAATAAACCAAAACAAAAAACCAAGATCACGTGGTGTTCCCAGGCGGTCACCCATCCAAGTACTGACCACGCCCGATGTTGCTTGACATCGGTGATCGGACGAGAACCGGTGTATTCAACATGGTATGGACGTTGGCGACTGTGCTTTCGCATTTTAACAACAAGAAGTCTTGGTCGTTACGATATCCCAAAACAAATAAACAAAAACCAAAAGCCAACATCACGTGGTGTTCCCAGGCGGTCACCCATCCAAGTACTGACCACGCCCGATGTTGCTTGATTTCGGTGATCGGACGAGAACCGGTGTATTCAACATGGTATGGACGTTGGCGATTGCGCTTTCGCATTGCACCAACAAGAAGTCTGTGTCGTTACGATATCCCAAAAGAACTAAACAAAGCAAAAAGCCAACATCACGTGGTGTTCCCAGGCGGTCACCCATCCAAGTACTGACCACGCCCGATGTTACTTGACTTCGGTGATCGGACGAGAACCGGTGTATTCAACATGGTATGGACGTTGGCGAGTGTGCTTTCTCATTTCACCAACAAGAAGTCTTGGTCGTTACGATATCCCAAAACAAAAAGCCAACATCACGTGGTGTTCCCAGGTGGTGATCCATCCAAGTACTGACCACGCCCGATGTTTAAAATGTTTGTTGATCAAATTATACGTAGGAATCAAATGTTTTATTATTTTATAACTAGCTAATATCATTATTTTTTTCTGTTGTATCAGCCCACAGACATCCACTGCTGGACATAAGCCTCCCCCAAGCCTCGCCACAACGATCGGTCCTGCGCTGCCGGCATCCAGCGGACCCCCACGAACCTCAGTAGGTCATCGGTCCAACTTGTGGGAGGCCTACCCACGCTACGTCTTCCGGTACGCGGTCGCCACTCAAGAGTTTTTCGGGCCCAACGGCCATTATTACATGATTTTTTATTGCTGAGATGGGTGGACGAACTCACAGCCCACCTGGTTTTAAGTGGTTACTGGAGCCCATAGACATCTATAACGTAAACGCCACCACCCACCTTGAGATATGAGTTCTAAAATCTCAGTATAGTTACAACGGCTGGCCCACCCTTCAAGCCGAAACGCATTACTGCTTCACGGCAGAAATAGGCGGGGCGGTGGTACCTACCCGTGCGGACTCACAAGAGGTCCTACTTTTTATGTAATAATGCCGTATCTTCCGGCTTTGGGTGACTTGAATCACCTATTTTATACAAACAACGATTAGAACACAAATCAAAAACCGGTGATTGAGAATAATGTAGATATGTAGGTATACTATAGCATTTTTTTTGTGGATGCTTTTTTGAAAATCAGCATTTTCTCGATGTATATTCTTATTGACTTAATGGTCACGTTTAACCTGTTTACTTTGTTGAATCGACAAAATACAGTGTAATTTTTTAATTAGTACCGAGCGAAAAAGAAAAATCGCGTTGTATTTTTTACACTAGTTTTTTTTTTTACTTATATGGGTGGACGAGCTCACAGCCCACCTGGTGTTAAGAGATATAAGCTCTTAGATCTCAGTATAGTTGCTACTTAATTTGTATTTTGTATTTACTTGCATATTTTTAGTATTTATTTGTATTTAATTATATGTAAGTCTATCTTATATTGTGTTTATTTTTCACATGTGTATATAAGTATATATTTTTATGTTAATTTATTAAGATATAGCACCGTCCAGTTCGCTTATTCCTCTCCCTGCAAGGTTGCCTGGAAGAGATCGCTTTCAGCGATAAGGCCGCCAATTTATGTCACCGACTATTATTTGTTTTTATATGCTTACTTTGTACATATGGTGTAAATAAAGTGTTATATTATTATTATTACTATAGTTACAGCGGCTGCCCCACCCTTCAGTCCGAAACGCATTACTGCTTCACGGCAGAAATAGCCAGGGTGGTGGTACCTACCCGCGCGGACTCACAAGAGGTCCTACCACCAGTAGTTATTGATACGAGCAAAGCAATCTTTTAATTTTAAGTAGTTACCGGAGCGTTCGTAAAATCGCAACGTTAATTTCGGCAGCTGTCTTGAGATATAAAGATCAAAGGCTCAATTAATATTGGTTAACTGATATACCGCATTTCAACCGAAACGCACAGTTGCTTTTTATTACCTTTGTATACAGATTAACGTTCGGTGTGTGGTAATAGCTAAGTACTGCTTACCGCCGAGTACCCTTCGCAGACCTCGTCTCGGAGGAAATATCCTCCACCGCTCAGAAAACGCGGTGGAGGATAGTTCATTCCAAAGCCGTACGGTGTTTGGCAAAAAGCACCACTAGAAGCACAATGCGGATAAACGCGGCGCTTCTAGGTAATATTATGAATGAATCTTGCTTTAGTTCAATCTCTGATATATATTATGTTAAATTTAAAAAGTTAATTCTCATCGTTAAAGTTAAATTTACTAAACTCCTAAATACCAACAAGGTCGTTTAGGATATTTTATAGAAGTTTAAAAAAATATTCATTGTGACTATCAAAAAATTTATTCACGAGCGAAAGCTAGAATTATGTAGCTTTCACTTCTGCGTCTGAAAATAGACACAAAAATCAAATTTATCTCTCATCCTACAGCGTTAACGCGATCAGTAAATACAAGAAGTGCATTTGGCCCTATACACGTGAATGACTAAAGTAAGCAGTCTGTAGCCTGTAGTGTGTGAATAGCCGAAACCGTTTTTACATTTAAAAAAAAAACATAAACACACCAAGCAACAGAGTACTTGATTCAAGTATTTCTATAAAAGATATTTGTTAACTTCATTATTAAAGTGTTTGCATTGAAATGACGCAGTTGCCAATTCAAGATATTTCCATGGAGACTTGACGTAAGTGGATGGTCACTACGCTATAAAATAAATCAAATTGTACCATAGAGCAGACCTCTTAAAAAACTACAAGCATCAGGTTTATTAGGGAGACCTTTTACTGGTGGTAGGACCTCTTGTGAGTCCGCACGGTTAGGTACCACCACCCTGCCTATTTCTGCCGTGAAGCAGTAATGCGTTTCGGTTTGAAGGGTGAGGCAGCCGTTGTAACTATACTTAGAACTCATATATCAAGGTGGGTAGCGCATTTACGTTGTAGATGTCTATGGGCTCTAGTAATCACTTAACACCAGGTGGGCTGTGAGCTCGTCCACCCATCTAAGCAACAAAAAAAAGACCAGATTACGTGAGAGTCGTGAGACGCTTTCTCACTAAAAACCATAATTTTTGATAGAACGCACCAGTATTCCTCATATACGTCGCGTTAGCATCATGAAGAGAGATTTCACCTTAACCATAGTGGAACGCATTACGACTTCGCGGGAGAGATCGGTGGGATGGTGGCACCCACCCTTGCGGACTCAGAACCCGCTACCACCACCAAAATGGTAATTGGCAATGGTAGTGTACTGACTTGATACTTAGAAAACGCTGCAGCCTATTCTGCTACTTTACGAATTCCATAATACACAGCGCATCAGATTTTCTTTGCTCATTAAGAAAACATTCAATTTAGCTTAAAAAGCCATCATAATTGTTTTTTCAAGAATTATTTTATCGGTTTTATGCTAATAAAATTAGGCATCAGACGATAACTCAAAGAGACCAGACTAGAATATGTTCCATATGTGTCCTTGTTAAAATTGAACAGCTAATATAGCGCCAAGTCGTAATTTTGATATAATTATTGAATTGAAAAAGAAATAATGTCAACTTTACTTTAAAAAAAAAATCTTCTCGATTCATCGTAACTACATGGAAAAAAATTGCATATCTTCTAAAAAGTTTAGACATAAAATAAGTACTTACTCTTCAACGCCCATCTTTTGTTCAAAAGTAGCCCATCCAGAAACTTGTATCCATGGTCTCTGCAGACATTATCTTTGAGAGAGGCTATAGCACTGGTTAAGGATAACAGATCACTCGCAAGAACTACTGAGGACGCATAATCAGGAGACTCCCCGATCACCCTGACTTGAGTGTCTTTTGTGTCCCCTTCGTATTCGTTATAAGCAGGATTCCTTTGCGAAGCTCGTTCAGTTCTATTCGCAACGAATTTCGCGATTAAATCCCTATCTAAGCCGAGCTTATCAGCTGTCCTATTCAAAAGTGCTAAATCTTGTTCATTTACCGTTCTATTAGAATCTAATAACGGCGTTAGTCTAGCGAGGGCATCGGTATTTGTTATGTTAAAATTTTGCGTGGAAACAACCGCTACTAAAAATATTAGTAATGTGAATGTCATGAAATCCATCGCGGCGAAGGCGTGCGCACGCGGCGCATTGACCAACTGACTGAGGTGCCTAGCCGGAACCTTAACAGTCGATCGATACAGCCTCGATTCAAATAAAGGCTCTTGTCCATTACGATATTATAATCGGTTCATTGTTACGTATTTTACTGAGCACCCGAATTTTTTTTTACAATGGTAATCTACTCTATGCATCCAATGACGTCACGCGACCCGACGATTTGACATTAATAAAAAATAATAAAAAAAACAATAATTTTTCGAAACGACTAATGGTTTCGAGTATGAAAGTCCTTTGATGGAAAAAATTACGAATGAAATAAAAGAGTATAAAATAAATTTAGAATAGGATAGTACTAGTGTAAAAGCCTTTGTGACCGGTGAAAATTCTGTTTCATTCAATTTCAAAATCGTGTCATTGCAACTACTGGCAAACACGACTTTAGACATTGTTTTTACATAATTCTAGGTGGTCCGCGAGAAAGTTATTCAGAGAGGCCACGACCTTCAGCATTGAGGACCATCGATCGAGCAGGGGGATGGGTATAACTTTATTACAAAATACAGTCAATTTTAATTCGAATGTCCTCTAGGATGCAAGCATATCATAATTAACTACCGTAAAGCCTTCTGAAATGGCTTAAAGTATTATTTTCAAATATTGCTGCAATGACTTGTAAGGCGCCTGTTTGGGCTGAACAATATTTTTAGAAATGTATGAACAGTGTACTTGTGCGAATTTTTAACGTTCTCGATAGCGTATTTTTTTTTTTTTTTTTTTTTTATTGCCTTTGTAGGCAGACGAGCATACGGCCCACCTGATGGTAAGTGGTCACCGTCGCTCATGGACGTCAGCAATGCCAGGGGCAGAGCCAAGCCGCTGCCTACCATAAAGAACTCTCCGCAAGCCTCGTTTGAAGAAGGACATGTCATAGCGCTCGGAAAACACCGTGGAGGGGAGTTCATTCCAAAGCCGGATGGTACGTGGCAAAAAAGATCTTTGGAAACGCACTGTCGATGAACGCAGCGGTTCCAGATAATATGGATGAACTCTGCTCCGATGGCGGGAGGTGCGATGATAAAAAGGAGATGAGGGAATCATCTCAAATAATTCCTCAGAGCATTCCCCATGGACCATGCGGTATAAAACATAGAGAGAACCGAAGTCCCTCCGTAGACCCAGAGGTTCCAAGCGATCCGCGAGAGCAGGACTATCGACCATCCGAACAGCCCGTTTCTGTATGGAGTCAAATGGAAGTAGCTGGTATTTGGGAGCCCCGGCCCAGAGGTGAGAGCAGTACTCCGCGCGAGGTCGGACCTGCGCTTTATAAAGCGCAAGTCTCTGTCCAGGCGTGAAATACCGCTTCGCTCTGTTGAGAACTCCCAACATTTTAGAGGCCAATTTGGCTTTACCTTCCAAATGACTCCGAAACTGGACATCGCTCGAAATATCGACCCCCAGAATCCCGATACTCGCGGAAAGCTGCAGGGATACTCCTTGAAATTCCGGCGCCATGACAAAAGGGTCCTTCTTCGCAGTGAACGCGCAAACCTGTGTCTTCAATGGGTTGAACTGAACTGAATTCAATTCACCCCACTTGGAGACCCGCCCCAGAGAGTTCTCCACTTCAGACACAAGTTTTAATCGCCTCTCGTGTACAACGCTTCGAGAGAGACTCTGATGGCCGATATATCGCGCATCCCCCGTGCTATCATCCGCATAGCAATGCATGCCATCAATAGATAGCATGTCATTGATATGCAGTATGAAAAGCGTGGGGGAGAGCACCGAACCTTGTGGAACACCAGCGTTGATGGTCATGGTATCGGAGCAGCAGCCGTCGATTACAACTGCGATGCTCCGTCCATCCAAAAAGCTAGCGATCCACTTGCAGAGTCCCTCAGGGATCCCGTATGATGGAAGCTTCGATAGAAGTGCCCTATGCCAGACCCTGTCGAAGGCCTTCGCAATGTCAAGGCTCACAGCGAGAGCCTCGCCCTTGCTTTCCAAGGCTTCAGCCCATTTATGTGTGAGGTATACAAGAAGATCGCCAGCTGAGCGACCATGACGGAAACCGTACTGCCGGTCACTGATCAGCTGGCGATCCTCAAGATACTTAAGAAGTTGGATGTTTATGATTCGCTCCATCACCTTGGAAAGCAAGGAAGTTATCGCGATAGGTCTGTAATTCGAGGGGTCCGACCGGTCACCCTTCTTGGGGATAGGGTGGACATGAGCAGTCTTCCATGAAGACGGAACCCTGTTGGTATTGTACGAGAGGCGATATAGACGCGTTAGCGCGGGTGTCAATTCAGGGGCGCATGTTTTTAGAACCACTGCGGGGATGCAATCTGGCCCACTCGACTTATGGACATCAAGAAGCCGAAGCTCCTGCCTGACCGCACGCTGTGTGATGCGAATCTCAGGCATGGAGCTGTCACACCGGGAGATGTTGGGCGGCGTGGCTCCCCCGTCATCCAAAGTCGAGTATGAGGCAAAGAGCTTGACCAGAAGGTCAGCCTTCTCCTTCGCACTATGAGCCAGACTGTCATTGGACTTACGCAGTGGTGGAAGGCTAGACCTGCAGAAGTTACCTTCTGCAGCCTTAGCTAGCGACCAGAAAGCACGGCTCCCAGAGGGATAGCTATTCAGTCGCCCGCCAATTCTGGCAACGTGCTCCGACTTCGCCTTGGCAATAGCCCTCTTATAGGACCTAGAGGCGGCGTTAAATTTCCGCCTTTTCTCCGAGATATCAGGATCCCGGCATCTCCTAGCAACATTAAATGCCACGTATGCAGACCGCTTGAGGCGTGCAGCATCCCTACTGGCTTTATTATACCAGGGTTTGCTGCGACCCCCAACGGGCACCTCAGAAGAAGGAATAAATAATTCCATTCCCTGAAGCACCACGTCTTTAAGTCGGTCCGCACAGATGTCAGGATCATCGGAGGAAAAGCAGAGCCGCCCCCATGGGTAGGATGCGTAAAATTCACGCATTCCATCCCAGTCTGCTGACCTGTACCGCCAAACTCTTCGAAACCCGGTCGTCGTTCGACGACTAGGACGAGAGAGTGGTATGGAAGCACGGATAAGGCAGTGATCAGACGATCCAAGTGGAGCGTCGACCACCACACTGTATCCAGCTGGGTGAGTGGTCAGCAGAAGGTCCAACAAAGAAGGCTCGTGCCCCTCAATGTCTGGGACACGGGTGGGCTGTGTCACCAGTTGTGAGAGGCCGTAGGACAAGGCGAAACCGTAGGCAGCCCGACCCGGGAGGTCAGTGGTTCTGGACCCCAACCACTCCTGGTGATGAGCGTTAAAGTCACCAAGGACCACCACCTCCGCAGATGGGTACTGCTCAAGCACGCGGTCAGTCCCCTCTTGTACATGCTCAAACAGAGCTGACCCCGCATCACTGCTGTGAGACCTGTACAGGCAAGCGTAGACTCTGGTACAGCCCCCATAGTCCACGCGTAGCCACAAGAGGGACAGGTCCCGTTGCTCGAGGCCCCGAAGCCGACGACAGCAAACATCCTCCCGGATAAACACGCACACCCCGGCTTTACGCAGGAAGGTGTGCTCCAATGCGTAGCCGGGGTATCCGAGGTACGACGTATCGTCCGGGGCAGATATCTGTGTCTCAGTCAGGAAAAAGAGGGCAGGCTGCGCCGTCTCAAGGTGGTGATGTACGGCGTCAAGGTTACTGTGTAGACCCCTGACATTGCTGAAATCCACATTAAACGTGGAATGGGGATCCGCCGAAAAAACTCTTTTTCTTTTGTCGACTTTCATATTATTATTAATTTTAGTTGGAGAGTAAGGATTTGGAGAGGTAAGATGCTAGAGGTGAGATCAAGGCAATACCTGAATAAAGCGCAGGGCACAATGAACACTCGATCCGGGGTTGCGCGAGAAGCTGACGCAGGGCATGGAAGGGCCCCCAGTCCACCCTGCATACGATCGCCGGGATCCACTCCGGTCTCCGACTCCGGCACGACGACCGTATGACAGGATTTTACACCGGTTGGCGGGACAGCTTCCTGGGGCGGAGTTTAGTTGTGACACCCAGGTTCAGGTCCCCTACTGACCGGCGGGCGGCGGCAGGCACCGTTTCACTGGGTCTCCCTATACCCCCGTCAGCAACCCACGCCCCGTGGACTTGCGCGCACGTTTGCTCTGCATGTTCCAAGTATCACCAAGACTCACCCTCAACAAGGAGGAGGAAAGGAAAGGAATAGAACTGGCTCTCCAACCCACATGCCGGAACACAGCTAGGCTATTTGGCGGCAGACTCTAGTTGGAGGGTGGTCGCCAGCCAGTCGGACTAGGTCCTACCACCGATTGTGTTTTCGGCTCCCGTTTAGCACCACCCAGGGGTTACTTGTAGGGAATCGCGGGTTAAACCTACGGAAGCGGGAAGCATCAACCCCCAAATAATATAAGTTAACTAAGCGTATAAGTTAACTCAAATTTGTATCTTACAAAATAAGCTAGAATTAATACAAGAAACAACGTCGAGTTCAGAGTGTCGTTCTATCGAGCAAAAACACCTACTGGGTAGAAAATCTTCACCTTCTTAATTGACGTCTTAGAGGGATTAAATTTCGGTGGAAAACAATCCATTTACTATTACACTTGGTAGTTGAGCTCATGGTCTTGTAATCCCTATGTAGCTATCGGAGCCCACAAGACAACAAAGTGAATTCCGCCACCTATTCTGAGACACACCCTCAATCCTTAATATATTGACTGCTCTTCGCTTAAATTCTTCTAAATGCGCCCTAGTGTCCATTTCCACTAATAATCTAACAGGTTTAAAATTACACATAATTAAGTTTCCAAGTACCTCATTAAATTAATCCATTAAACATAAAATATTATTATTTTTTAATTTAGCGTATGTAAATGAAACGGAAAACACATTTCAAATTACGTTTAATTAAAACAAGAATGCTATCTTATGTTTCGAAAATATTGAGCACCATCTTCATTGTTAGCTGTCCACTCCCATTCATCCAGTTCGTTGTCTTCTCTAGAATAAGGTCTTTCGTCATACTCCCTTTCCACCCAAGCCTCCTCTCCCCCTTGTTCTTCTTCAATAACATC
Source organism: Bombyx mandarina (assembly GCF_030267445.1). Taxonomy (NCBI): domain Eukaryota; kingdom Metazoa; phylum Arthropoda; class Insecta; order Lepidoptera; family Bombycidae; genus Bombyx; species Bombyx mandarina. The sequence continues at coordinate 11,037,483 of NC_143220.1, read as the reverse complement.
TAATTCCTCATCAAAATGATGTTGATCTACTTCTCCTAATTCTTCGTTTTCTTCTTCCTCTACAATTTCATCTAGTACTTCATTTTTATGTCTATGCATTTCATACTCGACTTCTTCTTCGGGTATTTCTTCTAACACTTCTCTGTGAGCTAGAAAGTGAGCTCTAGGTTTCTGTTTGATTTCTCGTTCTTCTTTTGATTTCGAATAAAGGTCTTTAGAATTCGTTTCATTTTTCTCTGTTTTTGGCCCATTTTGTAGATTATTTTCGAATTTGAATGAAAATTTTAGTAGCTTATGAAAAGATTGCATTGGAATTACTAGAGTTAGTGTCAGGATAATTGACGAAATCAGAATCGCCGCTATTTCCTGTAAATCGACCTGAGGAGAAAAGTACCCAAGATTATTATTCAAAAGTTACATTTCCATTTTGTTGTACGTTATCATATAATTGACATGTTAAACGAAAAGAGCACCCGAGAGGAAAAACCCAGTAAAACACCACCGCTAATTATTATATGGGAGCAGTAGTCGTCAGGAATATGATCCTACAACTAATCTACTAATCTAACATAACCTAGGATGGGAACTTCAACACAAGCATATCAGAAATATCCGAGAGAGTCAAGGTAGCATTGAATTCAACTAAAACTATCTTGACTGCTGTGGGCAAATTAGTAGATACAGCTATACCGTTACCGAAAGATACTGTTTTAGTATCCAGTATCTTACCGATGAATGCCAAGTAAATACTAATATTTTAGAACAATGCCAAAGCAAAAGTTATAATCTTTTTGAGAAACTGTTAAACAATAATATAATTAGAAAAAACCTCCTATAAATCTTCTATATATAGTCTTTTTGAAAATCTATTAGAAATAATGTAATTTTAAAAAACTCCTATAACTGATCTTTGAATTTCATCTTGACTCGATGATATTCATACAATGAATTACAATGACGTATTATAAATTAAACACTCGAGAGAACATAATTGACAACTTGAAGAAGATGACACAGAGAAACAAGTTTAACCACGTAAATCATAAAAAAATGTTGTTTAAAATTTTAAAAACGTATTTTATTATACATGTTTTAAGTTCTTCAACTTTGATTTTGATGATGTTGACGTGACTGAAAAACAACTTCTAATGATTACGAATGTAAAAAGATGATATCTATTTACAAAGTAACAAAATTTCTCAAAATGTAATCTTTGTCCCATCACTCTTGGCCATACCTGTGGCATAACCAAGCCGTTATTTAGTACTACATTGAGGTTTAAATAATTAATATAAGGTTTGTACTATAAAATGAATGTTTGGGTATGAGAATTATGCATATAAAGGAGTATAGAAAAGGTCTGCATATATATACTAGTAAATTCTAAATATCTTCAGATTTATTGTAAATTTAAATGTCGTTTTGCATGTCTATTAAATATTAAAATAAGCTCTACTTCCGACTAGATAGAGCCAAGAGGTCTTTACAATGATCTTCTACTTAACTGTATTTTTAAATCTACCAATTAACTGTTATTTAACGGGCTCCCCGCTTAGTTTCCAAAGGTTATTAGAGGTCATAGACAGTGCAGCTAAATTTTTCGAGGTATAAGGTCGAAGCGTAACAATCAATTGTATTTTTTTTATGATTGAAAAATTACTGGTGGCCCGGAGGCCTTTCCAGTTCCACCAGGACGGGTGGGCGAGCAAAGGCTCAGCCGGGAGGGGTCGGATTCGCTAACAGCTGCCCGAGCGCCTCCAAAGGAGACCTAACAACTCAAGAGCAATTGCTTCGCGAATGAATCTACTACCGGATCGTAATCGCGACCCACTGAGAAGATTCGGTGAGAAACTCAGCGGGCTGATGCATGGGTTAGGTTGCACGTCGACCTCCTTGTCGAGTTCGACGAGTACGGTTACCGGGGAAAATTGTATTTAAGAACGGCTGTTCAACCCCTCAAGCGGGAAATTACATATTTGATAAATTAATAGTAAAGTTCAGAATACTCATTCGTTCGTAGTGTTACCAAGTGTTATCATTCGTATCAAGTAATACTTGTTGCACAAATTCTCTTACCAGAGACATCAAAGTGAATTCACTTGAATTTCTGACAACGCCCAAGTTAGTCATAAAGATTATGAACTGACACAAATAGAGAGCGTAGGAGAGACGGCTGATTATAGCCAAAGGCCGGCAGCAGAGGAACTGAGATAGCAGACCTGAGAAAGTAAAAATGAGGTCTTCATTAACCTTCGGTGACAGATGAGTAGCACTGCCAATGTTGTTAGCAGAGTTACAAAAAATATTAAGTAAAAAAGACTGAACAGGTAGAGACAGTCTTACATGTTTCAAAAAGGTCCAATACCTCACTGTATGAACCGCGCGGCCTACTTGAAAATATGAGGTCGAAATCCCAAAAAAATATAAAAGCCATCTAAAGCTTCAGATCACAACATGTGACCACTTTACACCTAATAGACAGAGTGGTGACTCTTACCCCTGTGAACCTACAACACATCCCACAGATTCATAGACGTAAAATACCAACGTGTCCCAGTTTAATGAATAGGACAACTATACAATTATGACCACGACTCCTTGTCTTAAGCTGACTGTGATATTCACGTGAACTATGCACCAGAGTAACTGATAACAATAGCTGATTAATGCTAGAAAAAAAATAGATCACGTAAAGAGACCTACCATAGTTTCCGTTATTAACTGCATAAATCAACCAAGCTATAGCCATTGCGGATGCAATCGGCGCTAATCCAGCATACTGAGCAGCGAATGATGCGCTGTAGCGGTAGCTGGTAGAGCCTGAGTCGATGCCTGCCCACCAGACCAAGGCCCAGAGCATACCACTGGTTAGCCAACCAAGTGTTAGGATTATCTGTAATATATTATTTATCAGGAAATATTTAACTAGAGTCATAATCTGAGAATAATCACGAATATTACACATTGGAACCAAAAAATAATGTTATTTATTTTCTATACGGAAAGAGTTCACAGCCCACTGACCTACCGACCCACTGAGAAGATCCGGCGAGAAACTCTGGGCTGTATCTATGGGTTAATTCGCTCGTCGTAATCGACGAGTTCGACGAGGACGGTGACCGGTTCTTGAGGGTCCTAAAATCACCGAGAGTGAATCAGGGGGATTCGACAAGTCATGTTTCAGACTTCAGATTCACATCTCAAAGCGAACGAGATTACGTTGAGCTATAGGCTCCAGCTAGTGGTGATTGTCACAACAGTTTTTTTTTTTAATCTTTTTTTAAGGAGATTATTCACTTAGTGAATATGTCACTCCATTGTGCAACAAAAAATTATATAAAAAAATAAAGAAAACTGTTATCGTCTCTGAAGGCCCACCAAAACTATTTTATAAAGTGACTTAGCCATTTCGGATTCCGGAAAGGCTAATACGCAATTTACACCTCCAACTTGTCGAAAATCTGTATGTTTTGAAAAGAATTGTTGTCTCAAATCATCATTCCGCGCACACTCCATCATAATGTGAAAAAAGTCTTCCACTGTCACAACAGTTAAAACACGAAAACTCTTTACGTATCGGAAAAGGTACAAAATAATTTACCTTGCCGTGTCTCGTCGGTTTTGTCAAAGCCATGCCCAATGTGATTCCTATCAGGTATGCTGTAGATCGGTGCAATGTCGATGTATAGCTCAAACGAGCAGTCCTATACAGCTGGCTTACACTGCAACAGACATAGAGCTCAGTCGAATTAGAAAAGCCTGTAGATGCAGTTGTATTAGTTCTGCTTCTAACTGTATTAGGTAGGCGCTGACACGAAGGGTGTTTTACACAGTGAGTATAAATATGTACTGCTTTGAATAGTTTATTGAAGATAAGTATGTACACAAACAAACTATAACAAGAGTGGTACTATAAAGAACTAACATACAGGAGTAGTAAAGCACTGACACGAACGATGGGTAGCACAACAAATATCGATGTGTACTGCCCGCAGTTTCTTAAGATTCCGATGTGTTGAACAACAATAATAGATGATTTCTAACGACAAGACACGAGTCTGTTGTACATTTCAATTGGATGTCTCTGCATGACAGTAATTCACGTTATGATCTCTATGAGCCCCGATGATCACTTAGCACCTGGTATACCATTAGCTTCATCTGGTCGTCAAGAAAAAAAAGACCGTATGAATGATATGAATATTAAGTGGATATGGTTCAAATTCAAAGAGTATCAAGAATTGTTGAAAATGAAACAACTTGCTCTCATGCCGACTGGATACTCATAAATTTGCAATGAAATATCTCAGAGATGTAATTGGTTCCTCTATGAAGGCTACGATGACAATTCGTATTTCACACATTTAAAATTTAATGAGTTAAATTTTTGTTTCATTCAAATTATAATAGTCAAAAAACAAAAACAGGTTTTAAAATTAATTTAATTAAATTTTAATAATCACTTAATTGAATTTAGTTGTTGTTATGTCGGATGTGAAAAAAATAATTTTAAAAAAGAAAATGCGGAACTTGAACTTTAATCAAACTAGACATAATGATTAAAATTAAATACTCATACTATAATTTGTTCTTATTTGAATAAGTAGACAATAATAAATACGGATTTTATTTGTGCTTTGTAATGTCGCCTTATGCGTGGGACACATCTAACTCACAATAATATTATCAATTTAGTTGAATTGACTATTATTATAAACAATTTGATAATTAGCTTGCCAGAACATACTTCCCATACAAAGCAGAACAAAATGCCTCCCCCTACTTTTAGACATCGGTCAAGCTACATAAAACGCTTGACCGTATCACCATTTTTGAAGGCGTCATGATAATCGCTTTATCGTTGCCGCCGCTGACTACTCCCCGAATCCTGATCACGGAGGAGCCAGTCACCGTCGACGCCCGTGTCTAGTGTCGGTTACGGATCCATCAGATCCAATAACCTTTGCATTAGACGCCTTCAGCTCTAGGAGCAGGCTTAGGGACCCCGGTAACCGTACTCGTCGAACTCGACAAAGAGTTCGACGTGCAACCTAACCCATGAATCAGCTCGCTGAGTTTCTCGCCGGATCTTCTCAGCGAGTTGCGATTCCGATCCGGTAGTAGATTCATTCGCGAAGCAGCTACTCTTGAGCTGTTAGGTCTCCTTCGGAGGCGCTCGGGTAGCTGTTAGCAAATCCCACCCCTCCTGGCTGAGCCTTTGCTCGCCCACCTGTCCTGGTGAAACTGGAAAGGCCTCCGGGCCACCAGTAATCCTTCAATCATAAAAAAAATACCATTTTTTAAGTCGTCGTGACCTAAAAAGGATAAGACAGCCGGTGCATTCGTATCTAGCGATGCACCGGTGTTCGAATCCCGCAGGCGGGTACCAATATTTCTAATGAAATACGTACCTAACAAATGTTCACGATTGACTTTCACGGTCAAGGAATAACATCGTGTAATAAAAATCAATCCCGCAAAATTATAATTTGCGTAATTACTGGTGGTAGAACCTCTTGTGAGTCCGCATCACCATCCTGCCTATTTCTGCCGTTAAGCAGTAATACGTTTCGGTTTGAAGGGTGGGGCAACCGTTGTAACTATACTGAGACCTTAGAACTTATATCTCAAGGTGGGTGGCGCATTTACCGACACTCAGCATAGACGTGATATGGGTCATAAACATTATTATTATTATCCCCTTATAATATCCGGTTATAATGTAAGATCTTCTGATTGCAGTTAGTTAATAAAACGCTAGACCTGAATGATATATTTTGCTAACGAAAAAAATATATCTATGATTTGAAGGACTCAGATTAAAAAAATCTATAATCAATTTAGCGACAACATAAATTATTCGGAGATTAATTGGATTTGTTAAATTGACTTGACTTACTGGATGATTGCTTGACCTCGTAATTTTTAAATAACGACCTCATTTAAAAATATATTAATAGAAAAAAACTTGCTGAGACTTTTACGGACGATGCCTAGTCTTACAGTTATGGGTCTTCAATCATGTGAAGTTTTTTTAGTGAATTAAAAAACGTCTATGATTTGGAGTTGGCTTTTTTTTCTCGCCAGCAAAAATAACAACGGAAACAGCATACCAGTACACGGGATACTTCATTTATGCAATTTACAGTAACGCAATCACATCAGATCACCCAGCCCTGTTGCTATCAACCGCTTTTCACAGCTCATTCGAATTGACGATTCATCTATACTAATCTTTACTAATATTATAAAGAGGAAAGATTTGTTTGTTTGTTTGTTTGTATTGAATAGACTCCGAAACTATTGAACCGATTTGAAAAATTCTTTCACTGTTTGGAAGCTACACTATTCCCGAATGACATAGGCTATAATCTTTTTTGAAAAAAAATAGGGATCCTTACTAAAACTCCAATAATGTAACCCAAGGTGTAAAAAAAATACCTAAAATATTCTTTACATCGCTTGCATTATTATAGTTATGCCGCAATAAGTGTTCTTTTATTTAAAAAAATAAAACAACGTCAAGTATCGTTGAAATTTTTGTTAAAAACCCGAGTGAAACCGGAGCGGGCCGCTTGTTTATCATCAAAGTCCCTTATTGTTAAAGTAAATCTTACCTAACACCGTGATAAGCCAACAGTGTAAGCCGATGATCGCGTACCGTGGAGTACCTCAAATACGCAGCCACGCCGTGCAGAACCGGCAGAAGGATCAAAGATAAACCTTTCTTCACTTGGATCGCCCAAACGACAATGCCTCCAAGTATAGTTAACTGCATGTCTAAGGCTAGCTGATGAGTTTGAGGTGCGCACTGAAATTAGTCAATAGAAATGTGATGAGTTTATCAAAAAAATATATACTGAAAGAATGGCTTAATATAGAAAAGAACTAAATAAAAAATTACAACAATCAATTTTCATATCGTCGATGTTAAGCAGTGGGTCGCGTTTCCGATCCGGTGGTAGACTCTGCGAAGCACGGCTCTTACTAGGGTTCGTGTTAGCAATGTCGTCAGGTTTGAGCCCCGTGAGCTCAAATACTAGTTAAGGTCACGCTGATATAGCCTCTCAAGGCTCTTAGCTTAGGTAAGAAAAAAAAGAAAAAAAAAGTCTCATGATTTTCAGATACCGGACAGCCTACCGTTGGCTATGAGCCGACTGACCGGTTTCCAGAAGCAAGCACTGGGTATCAGTAATTCAAATTTTGAGAAATGTATAAAGAGTATGGCTGTTTGATATTATTCTGCCTAACAAAGAAGAATTTTCTATTTAGCTCTTAAATTGTAGTGCATATAAGTGTTTCGCCCAATTTAACTTTGATTCAATTACACAAGGTAGGCCAATGTATTCCCGTTCTGTCATGTATGAACTAATAACTAACACATAATTGCGTATGCTTTTATTTTTATTGCCCTTGTAGGCAAACGAGCATACGGTCCATCTGATGGTGAGTGGTTACCGTCGCCCATGGACTTCAGCAATGCCAGGGGCAGAGCCAAGGCGCTGCCTACCAAATGCTTTGTACTACTAAAAAGTAATTTCCCTTATATAAAAGTAAAAAATACTGATTTCTGAGTACACACAATTCAATCAAAAAATTACCATTTCTTCAAGACCGAAGTAGTTCTGTACGTAAAGCAAGTTCCACCACCATCCTTGCTGGCAAATCTCGGCGTTCTTCGTAACGAATGTACCCCACATGGGCCCTGACGATATGTTATCCCAGATGTAAGCGTAAAACAATACTACAGCAAGCAACGCTGGAGTCAATCTGGAAAGAATTACAAGCTGTTTATTTCTAGGAGTTCAGCTAGGGATTCGATAAACATCCCAACAACCAGTTGGATACTAAACAATCACTGGAAAATTACGAGAACCCTTATTCGGCAATAGGAACACAACTAGTGCCCGGTCAGTGATCGAAATTCGACCATATCACTGCCAACACAAGATCTAGATTAAATTTATGTGTTACATTTTCTCTTCTGTTTTGGTATTGACATTTAGAAATGTTTGTTTCCAAAAATGTATTGACAACACTAAAGCTGTCAATAATGATTACAAAGAAAAAGAAAAAAGAAATCGCTTGACAAACAAACGAGACAATAGTATTTAATAATATTAGCTATTTAATGGTATATTAATGGTATTTAAGGTTTTTATCCTGAAGAAGAGGGCTATTCGTGCTATTTATAATATGCACCCGAGGGAATCCTTGAGGGACAAGTTTAAGGAAATCAAAATTCTAACTTTAGCGCCCAAATACATTTTTGAAAATTTATTGTACGTGCGTAAAAACATTGAAGAATTCCCCAGAGTCTGCGATTTGCATAATGTGGACACTAGGAACAAACATAGGCTTGCACTGCCGGCGGCTCGAACTAAGAAAATAAGCAACTCTTTTAGGAGGCTGGGTGTACAACTTGTGAAAAATGTACAACAACAAGATCCCACAAAACGTTCAATTACTACCTGTTCATAGATTTAAGAAAACGGTCAAGGAACGTTTGTGCAATAAGGCATATTATAAAGTTAAGGATTATCTACTACGTGGGAATGCGGCGTTCGCTCCTGGCCTTTTCATTTTTCATTATTATTATTATTTTGTAATTGTATTTTTTGACTTGTTTTTTCGTTTACTGCAAATATTGTTACTTATTTAAAAAATAAAGAAAATATTTGAGAAAAAACAAAAAAAAAAGCCCGCTGAGTTTGTTTCGCCGGTTCTTCTCAGGACTGTGGCCTTTTTTTTTGGAACCGGTGGTAGAGTTAACATTGTTATTTATATTTTGACATTCAACAAGTGTGTTATACTGACATCTAAGTTGAATTACATATAGTAATAAAATTTTCAAAAAATGCGATCTAGTCAAAAACAGCACGATTGCGTAACATAAGCATAAGCGATTAAAACTTAATTAGATTTTTGCCTTACAACATTACACCATTACAAATCTGCATTTTAATGAAATCACAGTAAATCTGATTAATCTCATCAATAAATTAAATTCAGGATGTCACTACTAAATGTCAATCGATTAAAAAGACTAGCGGTAAGCTTTATTGACATCAATCGAGACAATTTTATGTCCGATTTTTGCATGTAACATGTTTGTTCCTTGTACGTGTAAATGCATGTAAAGGGAATTTTAATAACTGATTTTCAGTTACCCCCGTTTCCCTTTGGTTCATTGCGGGAATGAAGACTAGGTACGCGTTACTAGACTTAGAGCGTGGTATAAACTAGTATAAAAATAAGAAAAACAAAACAAAAATCAAATTCATTGTTGAATACACACACAGTAACAACCGGTGGGCAGCCTACAACAAAACAACAAGGAAAATAAAATAAAAAGCACGATAATACTTACTGGGACTTCTAACATTCCGAGGTCTACCTACGAATCCTAAATCAATAAAAACAAACGACTGACGGAAAAAAAAAAAAAAAAAAAAAAAAAATCGCTGGTTTTCGTTTCTTTGTTTTAGTTACTTCTTTCTATTTATAATGTTTTCTTGAACGCATGATATGATGGATGCAAGTTGATGTTTGTGAACGCAGCGGTATATCGAGTAAGGAAGGGGATGACGTGTGAGATGACAGATGAACGACGACGAACGAAGCACGAAGCACGAGCACGACGAAACGATTATAATTTTAATTAATAGTATTGTAATAAAACGTGGAAGTAACCGCGAAACTTTTATTAATTGTCTGAAGTCTGCATCCCACATGTATATTGATTTTGACGATGACCATAAATTAACGAACACCAAAATCTTTTTTTAAATATGTATTTTTTGTTTATGTAAGCTTGCTCGAATAAAAACCTCAATGTAATCTCCCGTCATATTCTCTCTGTAATATTCTTGTTACATTTATTTAGTCTATCACATATTGTTATTATATATAATTGAAGCTTACAAGACATTCTGTGATCTAAAAGTTTGAAGCCTTTAAGTATAGTTTCACTCAACCTTTGATAATTGCAATTGCTTGTTGTTTCCGAGAAAACTATGAACAACACTTTCACGAAAGTAGCAACTAGTTTTTGTTCTGATCAAAGTGCTGCTCTTAAAATCCATTAAAAACTTCAAAACTTGCTTATCGAAGTAAAACAGATGAAAGAAAACTTTGAAAGCTAATAATTATTAATAATATTTTGACGTTTTGTTATGCTTAACATCAGAATGTGTACTACGTTAAAAAAGAAAGAAAAAAATGTGTTTTATTTATCTTTAAAATCCTTAAAATTATGCATTGTCTTATCTTTCTTTTTCTTACCCAAATTAATAGCCTCGAGAGGCTATTTCAGCTTCTCCTTGACGTATAGGTGAGCTCTCGGGGCTCAAACCAGAAGTGTTGCTAACACTGACCCTAACAAGAGCAGTGCTTCGCAGAATCTACCATCGGATCAGAAACGCGACCCACTGAGAAGATCCGACAAGACACTCAGTAGGCTCTATCTATGGGTTAATTTACTCGTCGAGCACTTCGTCGTAAGCGAAGGGTTCGCCGAGAACTGTGATCGGTGCTTGAGGTACCTAAAAGCACCGTTAATGTATCGGGAAGATCCATAATGACGTGTTTAGGGCGACGTCGACTGTTTACCATTCGGTCCACAGGAGCGGGTCAGAATTGTGAGACTCAATTCGCACTGTTTTCGTTTTTCTTACTAATTTTTCATTGGGTTGATGAAGCGCCCTATGCATTTCTAACAAGATTTGTAGTACTATGTTTCACATTGTTTCATTATAACATTTGACATTTATATTGATATAACATTATCAGATGGGTCAGCCGCTCGACAGAAAAATCAATGCAATACATTTAACGAAACGATTTAATCTTTCTCGAGTAATTTGTATGTATTTTTAGTAATCTTATTTAGTAATTCGTATCACATAAATCGGATTCGCTTTATGATTGTTTGGGCGTCTCTAATGATCGAAAGATTCAGTGGGATAGTGTACCTGATATATCGGGAGAAGAGACGCTTCGGTGCCGCTGTTTCGGTGTCAATGCTCATGCGGTGAGCAGTCAGAGTTCCACTTAAAAGAAGAAAGCAATCCGTGAACATCCATCCGGCTCTGCACCACGACCACATTGGTGAACTTACTGTCTGAAAGCAAAATTGAAAATAATTTAAGTTCCCCTTCGGGCTTTATTCAGGACTTTTTAAGTTTTATTCCTCTAGTCTTATGTTAAGTTTGAAAATCGCTGTCCCGTTCCTCATAATGAACAACTACTTTTCAAACTGGTCGGGTTATTCTGACAGTTTCTTAATGATAATATATTATAACTAGAGGTCCCGCAGTAGTCGAAATTCGACTATAATTATTTGGTATTGTAAGTTTGTACACTATTATGATTGTGTTTTATACTTCTATAGTCACAAATTTCGCCAAGACTACACTATAAAAAATATTAACAAAGACAAACAATATTTAATCTATTTTCAATTTGACCACAGACGTCAAGAACAAAAGTTTGACAATAAATAGTATGCATGCGTGTGTGCGTCAAATACATGGTATGTAGTGTGTGTAATGTTTTCTTTATTGATTTAATGTATATTTTATGAATTATTTGAAAAAAATTCTAGCATTGTGCACTTCTTCTCTATATTCTCTATAAGTGTGGAAAAATTCATACTCCTCCGTCCGCGCAATTTTCGTAAAAAGGGATACAAAGTTTTTGCTTCGCGTATTAATATATCAATACTTTAAAGGTATAGTGATTTCTCACAGGTTGACGTAAAATATTTATTTACTTATTTTTTCATTGCTACGCGACAGAGATACCGAGAATGATGATAGTATATATTTGTGCTATAATCACAGCTTACCCATGTATACAGTAATATATAATTAAAATCACTTATATCGTTATATCTAATATCATTGTTGACGTTCGAAATGTCGATAAACACATTCTCACGGGTAAATTGGATTATCTGGGTCTACGGTTCTCCTTGGTTTTATAGCGTATGTCCCTTGTGTGCCCTGAGGAATTGTTCAAGATGGTCCCTCCAATCCTTTTTTACCACAGCATCTCCCGCCACCGAAGCAGAGTTTATGTATACTATCTGGAACTGCTGCGTACATCGACAGTCCGTTTCCAGAGATCTTTTATGCTACATACCATTCGGCTTTGTGGTTAACTTCCCTGCATGGTGTTTTCCGAACACTATGACATATGCATCTATAAATCAGGCTTGCTGAGTGTACACAGTGGTAAGCAACGACGGTAACAATCGCTATCAGATGGGCCACATCCTCATATTTTTTTTGTTTAGATGGTTGGACGAGCTCACAGCCCACCTGGTGTCAAGTGGTTATTGGAGACCATATACATCTTTAACGTAAATGCGCCACGCATCTTGAGATATAAGTTCTAAGGTCTCAAGTATAGTTACAACGGCTGCCCCACCCCCCCTACAAAACGTATTACTGCTTCACGGTAGAAATAGGCAGGGCGATGGTACCTACCCGTGCGGACTCACAAGACGTCCTACTAACAGTTAACCATAATTTTGCGGGTTTGATTTTTATTACACAATCTTATTCCTTCACCGTGGAAGTCAATCGTGAACATTTGTTGAGTACATATTTCATTAGAAAAATTGGTATCCGCTTGAGATTCGAACACCGGTGCATCGCCCAACACGAATGCACCGGACGTCTTATCCTTTAGGCCACGACGACTTCAAATTGCTTTTTTGTAGGTAGTAATAAGCGGCCGTGTGGAATACTACATATTTTTCGTGGTTGTTAGTAGTAGAATGGCGCCACCTACTAGAAGAAGCGTTTGGTTCAAGAGGCATAAATACCCATTACTACGACGGAGCAGTGATTTGGAAATAACAGTAGTAAATATAATAGATATAGATTAGATCCTCCTCGTCCTTGCGTCGTTCTCCTCATTACTGAGGGTCGTGACTCCCCCACTGCATCTATCTCTTATGTAATTGTACATGTTGTTCTCCGTCCGCTGCAATCCTTGGCCTCGTGAAGGGCATCGTGGAGCTTAATGTCCAGACAAGATCGGAATTGGTCCGACCATCTCGTGGGACTGCGTCCTCTGGGACGTTTGCCCTCTATCTTGCCCGTCAGCATCAGCTGCTCAAGATTGTGACCCTCCTTTCAAATAATGTGTCCAAAGAACTCCAATACTCTACCAATGCATATTGCATATGCAGAAATAGATAAAAAACATAGAGTTGGTCGGAACACCTACACAGACAAAATCATTACAGGAACCGTGAGCATTTGATAATACTATGAACGTAGTACCAGATGTTTTAGCAACGCTTTTTCTCTAATTATCAATCGATACAAAATGTACGAATTCAAACGCCTGACACAAATAACGAAGCAAAACGTATTTCAGGAACTCAACCGAGAAATAATATGTCGATCGAAGGTATTTAACGAATATTGAATTGGCTATTTCATACTATAGTAACCAGTACAAATAAAACATTATAATAATCTATGTAGAAGCTCTGTCTATATCATTCTAATTATGAAAGAATTATTTATTGAAAAATACCGGTTATTAAATTAAACTTATAATTTTGAGAATTGAATGCAATTACATGGGCAGCGTGCGTTTGAGGTGGTCCGATTAAGGAAGTACAACTCGACCAAGCTAAGCTTGCACCTCGCTGGAATGTGGCGCCCCGCCCGCTTCGCCGCTCACCTTCCCGCGATCGCCCTGTCGCGTCAGTACCGTTAGCATCTTTGTCGCCGACACGCGTCATACGAGTTTTCGTCTCCCTATCCGTTGCATTTTAAATTTTTTAACTGTTCTTGTTAAGTTTTATGTTGAGTTTAGTTATATTATTGGACTATTTTTGTTAAGTTTTTGTTGTACTGTTGTTACAGAATGTTTAATGTACATTTTCTTTTACTTCGACAGAATTGTTGTGGGAACAACATTTTAAATTAAAATGAAATAATAATTTAAAATGAAAGGAAAGGTGATACACAGTGAAGGGAGAAACATAATCCTTAAAAAAGAAACATAAAGGAAAATTTTAATGAGCAATTGGGATACAAATTTAAGAAGTGCAAGAACGCCCGCCCGCGTGGTCTCAATACAAAAACTCGATATCGCTATATTCTAATGTACCTATGTATAATATATTGTTAAAAACAATAAATGCAAAGTATAATCTAACAAACATTTATTTACATTTTTAAAGTCATAGTGAATCCTTTTTTTAGACCATACCCAAGCGGCAGTGTGACGTAATTGATGCGAGGTGCAAACTTAGGTTGGTCGAGTTGTAGGTATATTTTTTAAACTCTCGCAGAGCAACGCAAGACAAAGGACGCAGGAGCAATACAGCTTTAATGTTGTTTGCATAAATAGTAGGTAAATATCACCGAAGTCAGTCAGCCACCAAAAGGAGGTTTATAATTACAGTGATTAAAAAAAATTAAAATGATTTTCACCGTAAACGGTTAGACAATCTTACGTCCCACCTTATTTTAAAATGTTGCCATAATTAAAAATTGAATACTCCTGTCAAATGTGAAATCATAGACACGCGAATTTATCAATCTTTTTAAACACGCTTTATATTAGCTTCACTTGTATGTATGTTTGTATGTTTGACTCTTTTAGACGCGATTTTTACGCACTTTAAACGGTCAGATTTCATTCAAACTTTATAGATTTATCAAGGACCGATGACAATTGAATATTAAAAAAAAGAAAAAAAATATATTAATTTGAAATACAACTAAAAAATGAAAAATAAATAATAGTTAAAAAAACTAATTTTTATTTTTTTAATAAATGTAAATTGAATATAGTGTAAAAATTTTTTTTTTTGTAAAAAAACCATATAAAACTATAATTTTTTTTAGATTGTGTATCTTACATTTTTCCATTTTCCCTTCACATTCATACAATGAAAATATTACATTGACCTCTTAAAGCATTCCACTGATCCGTTTTCGAATACCTTAGCGATCAAATGAGTCAGTTTGGACGTCGCGCATACAACAAAACGCCAAACTCACAAGTCGTGGCAACCGGCCAAAGATAACACCAGCTATCAGAGACAAAACAAATTTAACAATACAGAATTAACAAACAAAAATAGCCTTTGCCAATCTAGAAATAAGATCGTAGATCTCACAAATCTATCCTGAGATGTATTTGATTAAACATCGCTCTCGATTTCACTCAAGGATGCTATAAAATAGTCTTGGTTTGAGGCGTCTTTACGTTCAATGTCAGTCAGTTACTGAAATAAATTAAATACATTTTCATACTAAACACATTAGTAAGAGGTAAATAGATCGGTAAGAGTAATGACAGTAATGATGCCGTAAACACATTTTTTTGTAATCGTGGCTGCAATACATTCAAGTAACAGCTTTTTTTGTATCTTTAAAGAAAATATGTATATAATATTACCGGCTTTAGTACTCGTATTATTATTAATTGTAAAGTAAATTAAACCATATATCTTTTTCTTTTATTGCTTAGATGAGTGGACGAGCTCACAGCCCACCTGATGTTAAGTAGTTACTGGAGCCCATAGACATCTACGACGTAAATGCGCCACCCACCTTGAGATGTAAGTTCTAAGGTCTCAGTATAGTTACAACCGCTGCCCCACCCTTCAAACCGAAACGCTTTACTGCATCACGGCAGGAATACGCAGGGTGATGGTACCTACCCGCATGGACTCACAAGAGGTCCTACCACCAGTAAATTACGCAAATTATAATTTTGCGGGTTTCATTTTTATTACACGATGTTATTCCTTCACCGTAGAAGTCAATAGTGAACATTTGTGGAGTACGTATTTCATTAGAAAAACCGGTACCCGCCTGAGTTTCGAACACCGGGGCATCGCTCAACACGAATGCACCGGACGTCTTATCCTTTAGGCCACGATGACTTCTTTTTTTTCTTTCTTACCACCAGTAACCAGAAAGATTTAAATACATCATCTTCGCATCACCCGATACGAATGCACCTGACCACTCAACCTTTAGGACACGACAACTGAACTATGCTAAAAAATTCCTCAACTTCATAAAGCTACAATTAACTTACATCTGTAATCCTCAATCTATTGGTGTATGGCATATTAGCAACTGGGAAGAATTTATGCGCCACCAAAAGAGCTATGGTTGCGATGGCCCTCACTCCATGGATGCAGGGTATCTCGTCTGAGGTTCCAGAAGCTGTAAGCTTACTGACAGTTCGGTACAATGAAAATACAGTGAATATACCATCTGAAATCAAAGAAGAAAACTTTAATATTATACTGAGTGGCAATTATAAACGCTTAGTGAAGATTTGGGCTAAGCGTCTAGTGAAGCCCAGATGCCGTTATCCGTCCTCAAACATTATCTCGATCATCCTAAAAGCATTGAATCACATTCCATATTAATGTTCATTGTGGGCATAGGCCGAAATGGGAAGGACGTTGGAATTAAAATACCCTTAGGATACTGATTAGATCCCTAACAATCCAGTAAGACAGAAAATAAGAAGGGCGCATTATGATGCATAGCTACCACTATCAACCCTATTGCTGCAAAGAAGCATGCGTTTTAGTTTAAAGTATGGGACAGCAGCTGTATGGTAAAATTAGGGATGCAACCAAATATAGGTTTCAGTGAGTTCTATCAACTCGTCTTCACAAATAGAGCAACATATAATATTAGGGTAAAAGTTTAATACGAAAACCAAAAGCTGTATGTTCAGTAAACCGACCTTTTGTTTGACTTCTTTCTTTATCTCCTTTATTGTTGCCTTTATCAACGCCCTCATCTGTTGGGAGTCTCGCGAGAAAGTCTTGTAATGTTCCCACAATAACTAACAGAATGATGACACCGTAAAATACTCTGTAATACATCGTCAATGATTTCATATTTTAATGTAATGAATAAAAATAAAAATTTAGATATTGTAAAACGTACTCATTATTACTTAAATTAAGTATAAAAAACATAAAAAGGAACTCACAAAGTAGCAAGTACTGGCGGTTCCAGCCAACGTTGCCATAAATCAGAAGGGTCCTCAACATGGCAGTCTTCTTCATCAACTTTAACTCGTATTGCAAATCCACTGGTCTTCTGATAGTGTTTAATGGCATCGCGAAACACTAGTTCAACATCCCCGGGATCGCAGGCTGAAGGTACACAGATACCCCAACTCAGCGTCGAAAAACGCGGCACAAAGTGACCTGGCTGAACAAAGTATTGTACCGATTTGTATTCTATGTAAATAGGTTATGTTGGAAAAGTAAAAAAACCTATTTTATTACCATGTGCAGACGCATTCATAGCCCACGTGGCGTTATATCTGATGGAGCCCATATATATTACAACGTGAATGCCGTTGAGGTCGACCCCACCATGAGGTCGAAGTCAGTTGGATTGTATAAATCTCCTACTCTTCAAATTTAAGCCCATACTTTATCCTCTATATCATTAACATTATGGCATTGATATGGGCCTCTTATGATTACTATCCCACGAAGTGGACCAACAACTTGCTAAAGGTGCTAAAACTCGCTGGGTATAGGTTAAGCAAGACCTGTCATCATGGCGAATCTTGGGGGAGGCTGTTGTCGAGCCGTGAACATCTGTGGGCTGATGATGGTGGCAAAGGAGCCTCATAAACCTACACCAGAAACACAAGTCCACTGACATTCTCAAATACCTCACTCAGAACACGATGAACTCGATATCCAAACGGTCAATCCGTGGATTGCTAAAATATTCGTTTCATTTGCAAAGCTGAAATGCTTTAAATCCGCTTAAATTACAAAACTCACATCATCAATCCGGCCCCTGATCAGGTTTTTGGCTTGCGCCAAATGCACCGGCGTCTCCAGCTCGGGATGTTCAGCCTTAACGTCCAAATGAACCAAGCAATACTTTCCCTGCACCTTGACGACGGACCCGGTATCCAACTGTACACGAGCTCTACTGCTGAGGCACTGATCGAAATCACCGAGTTGGATGCCATTACCTTGGAGGATTCCCGCGGGGATCTTAGCTGTGGCATCCAGCACTGAAATATTAATGTTATCATGACACGAATGTGCTATAGGGAAACATTAACACGTTTTAAGCCATAATACACTGCAAAATATACCTAATACAATTCCCTGGAGTTCCTATGACCTAAAATCGTGTTACATATCATGTGTAATTTATTTGCCTAAAAATTGCATTAAATATTATGTTCTACTTCATGTGTAGAGTTGTTTTTTTATGTAGATAAACTGAAAGCAAATTTAGAATCAGTTGGACTAATGCTAAGTAACTACCATAGCCTCTGGATAATGCAATATCAATGAAATTTTAATCTATCATACAGCGACGCATTATGGCTTTTCTGCAGAAATAGGCTTTTGGAAATAGAATCATAGACATTGTTACACAAACCAACCAAGTTGAAAAGTTGAAAATTTACTATTTTACTCATTTTGTTTCAAAATAATTTTACATGTTATTTAAATATATTCAAAATATACACGTCAAAATATTCTATTGAAACTACCGTTTGATATTTTTTTTAACATCTAGTAAGCGTTCTTGGAATTCTATGTGTCAACAGAATTAACGGCTGTATGAATCAGTAAATTATAAGAAAGTTGACAATAAATAAAAATAACTCACTATTCAGAGCCCATAATTTAGTGCCACGTAGTTGCCTTAATACAATCTGACCGTGACGTCTGCATTCTGGATTGTGAATGCGCGAAAAATTCGGTGCAAATGTCGGAAAAAACGTATAAAAATCGTCGAATTCGCTTTTCAATAAATTTCTTCTTTGTAATGCATCGTTCATTTGTTTTAAATGACTTCCACTTTTAACTTCTTTGCCGTCTACCAATTTCTCAGTTGATTCTCTACTACTTTTAATATATTGCTTTTCAGTACATTTTTTACTTCGATCTACTTTAAATTCTTTCATAGTCTCCAATAGCTTGTATTCATCTCCTAGAGTTTCTTGTTTTTTCGAGTCTTCTTTTGTTTTCTTCTCAAATTTTCTGCCATCACTATCATTCTCATCTTTTAACACACGAGAAATGAAAACTTTCGAAGTTGCTTGTTCCACTGACTTATGACTGATTGATTCTGCAGCTTTTTCACTTTTATCTTTTGTTTCTTTCTTTAAGTCTTTTTTTATTTCCTGCGGAATGGTGTTAGTTTTCATGTTTTCAGAGCGTTTTTCTGTCTTAATAGATGTATCTGTAGTTTTTATTTTTACTTCTGCTTTATCATCAAGGTTCGACTTGGATTTAATTGATATTTTAGAAACAGATGGCGAAGATTTTGCTTTACTTTCTGCTTTTAGCGCTTCCGCATTTTTTTCATTTAAATATTTTTTTGGCGGTGGTGACTCTATGTCATCTTTTTCTTTACTGTTATCTGTTAAAAAGAATGTTAGCGGTGACCAGAATGTTGACGTTTGAAATTCTTCTGATTCATCAGAAGGCGCTAATAATTGATCCTTTGATTGTTTTTCTTTATTCGGTGCTTGGTCCTCTTTACTAGAAGATAAAGCCAATTCTTTAATTTTTGGTTGTTTTGTGCTTTGCTTGGTACTTTTAACATCAGTTTTTATTGAATCTGTTTTTAATGGCTGATCTTTTTTACTTTTCTCATCTATTGCTTTTTTGGCTTGGGTGTCACTAATTTTATTTCGCTTACTCTCGGTTGAGTCGAATTTTTCTGGAATATTCGAATCTTTAATCTTTGACCGAGTATTATTTTTATCTTTTTCAAAGTTCTCATTTGAACGAAGATCAACATCATGTTTTGCTAAATGCTGTTTTGCATTCTTTGTATTTGAATCTGTAGTATTTTTAGTTAATGTGTCATCGTCCTTCATTTTCTCGGTTGCTTTGAGGCTTGGTTTGTCTTTTGTTTTCAATCCACTATTTCTTTCTCCATCTTCTTTACTGTGAATTTCTTCATTAGATTGGGCCTTTAGCAAACTTTTCTCTTTGTGACTAACATTAATTTTTTCTTCGTTTTTTGCTTCTGTATTTTTCGTTTGTTTCCTACTAAATTTTGATAATCTATCATCAATATTTTCATCACTATCTTCATCTTCATCGTCATGAAAATCAAAACGTTTCTCTAATTTGTTCTTAGTTTCACTAATTTTAAAAGTAGCTATTGAATAAGGTTTTGGTAAGTCTGTTTTCTTTTTCACATTAATAATTGTAGCTCGTGGTATTTTAGGAGTTATCGGATGCTTTCTGATCATTTCATCATCGTCATCGTCATCATCACTATAACTGTCACCATATTCATCATCATCATTATCGTCATCATCATTAACTTCATCGTCTTCATTATCATAATCGTCGCTGAACAAACTCCAACTATTTTTATCACCAGCTTTTGTTTTCAAATCGACAGAGTGCGCCTTCACTCGTTCATTCTTAAAAGCTGGCCTTATCTTCGAAACATCCAAGTCATCGTCGTCATCTTTATCACTCTTTGTCACATATTTATGAGTAATATGGGGTTCAAGAGGCTTTTTGTTGGTTTGCTCCAGTTTTTCACGAACATCATTCTTTGTTTCCACGTTCGGTCGTTTATCACTATCGATTCGAACACTATTCAATTTATGACCTACCTTCGCTTCACAATCATCACAATGTTCTTTTTTCGCACTATCATGAGAAACTTTGGGCAGGTCGCGAATACGGAATGCGGTTATCACTGTGGCTAGGATAGGGAGGCAGATTAAAATTAGAGTTAGCGTCCATAAGTGTCGCGACATGACCGACGGAACTAAATCACGGCGCCATTATACCCGTACTGAAAGCTATAACGGGTTCAGTTTCGTTCGCGTATTCGCAACTCATTCAGACGTTCTCATTGATATTTCGCGGTCTAGGTTATGGGTTCGTTTTAAAACGCTCAGGGAAGATGTGTGTTGCGAGGTTAACGGTAGCGTACTGGCATTCGAAGCTGATGGCAAGAATCCAAGTTCGTTTTAAAAATAGTGTGCTCTTAAGGCGATTGTCCGGCGCGCGCGTCCATTCGACGGCTCCAACTGATTTGTTGATTAATTAATTGATAAATTTGTAACAGACAATAGCTGTAGAGTGAAATGGAAGCGTGAAAATGATAAATGGAGTAATTGTTTATTAATGATAAGTACTTCTTTTGTTTGCTTGAGTTTGATGGTCTAGTTATCCTGACATCCGACGAGAATTGTCATTGTCTCATATGTACATGTGTAGTTCAGAAAAACCTTAACCCAGAAGATTTTATAAATTTGATTTTTTATTTTTTTATTTTGTAACAAGGTGTCATCCTTTGTTAACATCCTTTAAGAGCAATTAAAAAAGTTGGCAGTAATTGAGTGTAGAAGAGCATTTCATTTTCATTGTACACGCACTCAAATCCCAAATAATTGATGTCTTAAAACAAAGAGACTTTTTGTTCTATGATACCGACCGAGAATCGAACCCAAGCTCAACTATTAGATCAACTAGGCGAACAATCCATATTTATCTTCTATATTTCTATTAAATTTTACACTTACCTATTTATTTATTTTCCATACTCTTATCGTATACCACACACGACACCTCCGAAGCTGTACGATGAAAACAGATTTCAAGTAAATCCTATCCCGAAAGATCATATCATCTACTTCACATTCACAATAACAATACGTATTTTGAACCTTGGAGTCAGGTATCTGCCACGAAGTAATCCCGAGCTCCGTTTTGCAGGCTACGACAGAGACTTAACTGGTGCTAGGACCTCTTGTGAGTCCGCGCGGGTAGGTACCACCGCCCCGCTTATTTCTGCCGTGAAGCAGTAATGCGTTTCGGTTTGAAGGGTGGGGCAGCCGTTGTGACTATACTGAGACCTTAGAACTTATATCTCAAGGTGGGTGGTATACGATATATTAAAACCAATCATTCTTATCTACATATACTTAGTCTGGCCATAAATACTGTTACAATTAAAAATAAACAAAATATTACATTTGAATTTGGAATATGTCATTTTTATATGATTGCTCATTGAGTTTCTCATTTTGGCGCCAATACATTATACAATATTTTGCGATATTAAAATGGAGTGGGGTGATAAAGAGAAACGAATCGCTGTGATTGCATTACACAAAGTAGGTATAGAGCCAAATGCAATTTTTAAACCTCTCCATACGCTTGTTATTGGTAAAATGTTTGTGTATCGGGCTATTTTAATAGGTGCAATGAGACCTCCTCTGTTTATGACAGAAAAAGATCTGGCCGTCCACGTAGTGTTCGTACGAAAAAGGTGGTCAAAGCAGTAAGGGAAAGAATTCGAAGAAATCCTGTCCGAAAGCAAAAGATTTTATCTCGGATGACTACTCCCCGAATCCTGATCATGCAGGAGCCAGTCACCGTCGACGCCCTAGGCACGTCCTTACGGATCCATCAGATCCAATAACCTTTGCATTAGATGCCTTCAGCTCTAATACTAGGGGCAGGCTTAGGGACCCCGGTAACGGTGGGGTATTAGCTATGAAGGAGTGACTGAGCCATACTTTTGTGAAAAAGGTATCAAAACATCGGCACTAGTGTATCAAGATACCATTCTTGAGAAGGTAGTGAAGCCCCTTAACAACACCATGTTCAATAATCAAGAATGGTCGTTCCAGCAAGACTCGGCGCCAGGTCATAAAGCTCGGTCTAGGCAGTCTTGGTTGGAAACGGTTGGTCAGTTTTAGAAAGTACGCCATGATAATTTGGAGTCCCTAAAACAATCCGTACGATTGGCAATGAAAATTTTTCCCATGGAAAGAGTGCGTGCTCCTATTGATAACTGGCCTCAACGTTTAAAAAACTGTATTGCAGCCAATTGAGACCACTTCGAATAAGCTTTTTATACTTTAAATGGTTTTATATTTATGTATTAAACTAACACACTGTAAAAGTAATAAATGTTATTTGCAATAGATTTTTTTATATTTATAATTGTAACAGTATTTATGGCCAGACTAAGTATAGGCAAAGATAAGTACCATTTCATGTTTCTCCTCCCCCCGGTAACCCTACTCGTCGAAATCGACAAAGAGTTCGACGTGCAACTTAACCCATGCATCAGCTCGCTAAGTTTCTCGCCGGATCTTCTCAGCGGGTCGCGATTCCGATCCATTATTAGATTCATTCGCGAAGCAGCTGCTCTTGAGATGTTAGGTCTCCTTTGGAGGCGCTTGGGTAGCTGTTAGATAAACTCACCCCTCCTGGCTGAGCCCGTGCTCGCCCACCTGTCCTGGTGAAACTGGAAAGGTATCTGGACCACCAGTAATCCATAATTCATAAAAAATGGCTCTCCTCCACAACGACTAGTTCATTACCAAACTACAAGCTAATTAGTCTAATTTAGTATTTTCTATCGGTCTACTTCAGTCATAGACATAATTAAAACCATTTTTACGATTTAAGCTCGCGTTTAAAATTGTATTTATATTATTATTTCCGACGTTTTGGATACTTTACAGTTTTCGTGGTTGTTAATAATCGATTTTAATTGTACTGTATCATTATTGTATAATTTAAATTGCATTCTTACTACTTACAAAAAACTAGAAAAATAAAAATAAAAATATCTTATCATAAATTGATGAAAAACGGTTTTTGTTTAAAAAAAAAGGTAAATAAAAGTGAATAAAGCTATATATAAGATGTTACAAAACTACCCGTAAAGCTGAAAGGAGGTTAAATGGGGCCTTATAACGAGTCCATTCACAATATTTAAGAACCGTAAGTAACGTCGTATAATACACCCGAAAAAAATAAAAAAATATTATTAATTTCACTGATGTGCAAACCCTATTTCAGTAAAATTATAGAGTAGACTACGCAGAATGTACTTACATTTGTACCTAATTCGCGGAAGAAAATATTTTTGACAAGTACGACAAATACTTGAGTATAATGACATTCTTGTATTGAGGTAGCAAACATTTATGAATGAAAAATAGAAAAACTATTGAAGTAGACAATTATTAGGTAAAATATGTACATAAGCCTTTCTGTTAAAAAACTGGTTTCCTGACATGACAGCTTAGTAGGGTTGACAAAATTTTTGTCTTCGATAATTGATTATATTTTTTACGGAGTATTTTGTAACACGTTGTATATATGTATATATATATACTTATATAGCGGTACCCGTCCGCTACACTGGGCATTTAAAATTGAAATTATTATTTCTCACCCCAACAAAGATTCTCATCATTAACGCCCTCGCAACTGGTGTAGGGAGTCCAACACTCATATAAATATAAACCTATCCATTAAGTACATGTATTTTCTACATGGATACCAAGTTTCAAGTCAATCGGATGCATGGTTCAGTAGTCATAACGGAACATCCGTAGAAACCACTGTAGATTTATATATTAGTATAGATATACTTCGATGCACCGATGTTCGAATCCCGCAGGCGGGTACCAATTTTTCTAATGAAATATGTACTCAACAAATGTTCACGATTGACTTCCACGGTGAAGGAATAACATCGTGTAATAAAAATCAAACCTGCAAAAATTCTAATTTGCGTAATTACTGGTGGTAGGACCTCTTGTACCTACCCGTACCTCCGCACGGGTAGGTACCACCGCCCCGCTTATTTCTGCCGTAAAGCAGTAATGCGTTTCGGTTTGCCCCACGGCAGCCGTTGTGACTATACTGAGACCTTAGAACTTATATCTCAAGGTGTGTGGCGCATTTACGTTGTAGATGTCTATGGGCTCCAGTAACCACTTAACACCAAGTGGGCTGTGAGCTCGTCCACACATCTAAGCAATAAAAATAAAAATAAAAACTTCTGTTATATTAGTCGCCTACTGCCAAATCCGAGACCGCCATGCGCTTGCAACGCCTTGCCATGATCAAACGATGTCGACACGATCGAGTCACGATCAAAGACACATTGTATTGTAATTCGTCAATTGTTTCGTTACTGACAATATGTAGCATCGAATGTTGGCCTAGACCTTTCATAGAAGGTTTATGTTGACAAATATATCGAAGATTGAAAAGCTATTTGTTTCAAACGACATTTCTGCAACTCTAGAGGAGGAGAGCCACATAAAGTTTAAAATTTGGAATAAATATCATAACGAATAAAACTTCTTCAGCTATACGAATGGATTAAGCTTAATTGAAGTTCAATTAAAAACATCGAACTGTTGATGCTAATACCAAATATAATCTATACTAATATATAAATCTACAGTGGTTTTTACGGATGTTCCGTTATAACTACTGAACCATGCATCCGATTGACTTGAAACTTGGTATCCGTGTAGAAAATACATGTACTTAATGGATAGGCTGATATTTATATGAGTATTGGACCCCCTCATGATAATGAAAATAAATAAAAATGTTAATTTTAATTGCCCAACGAAGCGGGCGAGTACGGATAGTAATAATATAATAATAATTTTTTTATTTCTGTCTTAAAGGTATGGTAAAAATACAAATAGAAATTAACCTTAGAATTTATTTTGTAATCCTTTGAAAGAGCTGAAGTCTGTACTAGGTTCAAAGACCTGTATTACTGATCTCCAGGCTCAGTAATACAAATAAAACACATCTTTTATAATAATTACAAAGAAAAATTATATCGCGTATTAAGCGAAATGTCGTTTAAACCAAATAGTCGCTCACCCCTCGATATGTAACGTTGATTGACTAATAATAATTTCTGTTTCACATACGTTACTGGTAGTAGGACCTCTTGTGAGTCCGCACGGGTAGTTACCACCACCCCGCCTATTTCTGTCGTGAAGCAGTAATGCGTTTCGGTTTGAAGAGTGGGGCAGCCGTTGTAACTACACTGAGACCTTAAATTTTATATCCCAAGGTGGGTGGCGCATTTACGTTGTAGATGTCTATGGGCTCCAGTAACCACTTAACGCCAGGTGGAGTGTGAGCTCGTCCACCCAACTAAGCAATAAAAAAAAAACTAAGAATGAATCTGTTCTAAGGAAACTAAAATAATCTTTTACAATACTCTTTTATAAGTGGATAAAGGACTTGTAATAGCTTAGCAAATACCTACCGTGGAGAGAAACTATCACTCCAGAGCCGGGGTACATAGCGAAAATGTTATCTGGAAATTTTTAAACGTTTGCAAGGATTTGATTTATTTAGACGAAAACGCGCCTTCGTGCGAGATTAGAATACTGATACGAGAACAACACCCAGCGTCTTACCGATTAGACTACGATGATTTTATTGTAATATATATCAGTACTAGAAATAAATATTCTCACAAATTTTAATAGCACTCTTGTTGATAGGGTATCTTTCTTGCTGCAAACGGAAATGATGCGTTTGAACAATCTTACCTCTAAGTGTGCAACGGTAATCAAGTTGCTTTGTCTGCGGGCTGTATTACCACTGGACATTAAAAAATATATATACAAATATTATAAATTACAGGTTCCAAGTTCATTTCACATCTTTTTTTTATTGCGTCGATTGGTGGACAAGCTCACAGCCCACATCTACAACATCTTCTTCTTCTATCTCTATATAAGTATATAAAAACGAATTGCTGTTCGTTAGTCTCGCTAAAACTCGAGAACGGCTGGACCGATTTGGCTAATTTTGGTCTTGATTTATTTGTGGAAGTCCAGGGAAGGTTTAAAAGGTAGATAAATATGAAAATGCTCGGAATTAAATTAAAATAACAATTTTGTTTTTCCTTTGATGTGTCCCCCGTCGGACGGATTCCTTTTGTTTGTTTTAAGTTTTTATTTTTCGATTGAGACACTACGAAGTCTGCCGGGTCAGCTAGTCTACACTATAAATGCCACCACCCACCTTGAAATATGAGTTCTAAGGTCTCAGTATAGTTACAACGGCACAATCTATGTACGCAATTTAATTTAATTATGTTACGATACAAAATTCAGTGCCACGTTAATAGCATTGATCTAAATATTGTTCGGTCATTGAAATTCATTGCGAAATTACGCATAATTATCAATGAGCGCGTATTCTTCAAAAACCGACATTCGAAAAAGTAAGCCATGGTCTAATTAATAAGTCGAATAACGGATTAAATCTACATTTATAACTAATTAAACATTAAATTGTAAATTGTCATAATTCATTTTAAATTTCGTTTGATTTTTTTTTTTTTGCTGCTTCTGATTGCCTAAAAGAATACCTACGGCCCACTTGATGGTGCGTGGTAACTGGAACTCATAGACATCATAACGTGAATTTTGCGACCCACCTTGAGACATAAGGTTTAAGTCTCATTTGTGGTATAATAACGACTATTCCACGTGTTTCGCAGCAAAAATAATCTTAATCATACTTACTTTAGTGATCTCATCATTTTATTCTTTCACCGTGGAAGTCATGTGTGAACATCTAACCGAAGTCTAATAAAAACTTATCTAATATATTTGAGCATTGGCACACTCACAGGCTCACGGACCTTGTCCTTTGAGCCACGACTCTGAAATAAAAAGCACGAAACCCTAATAAGGGGGTTTCCTTTTTGGATCACGGAACTCTTCAAACTCGTTAGACGGGGAACCTCTTTGAACTTTCCATTCGTATTTTATTACTCAGCAGACTTGATCTGTATTGAAAAATTAATAAAACAAGCTTCTTTGTTACAAAATAATAATAATAATTAGGAAATAACAAACGTTTTGTATTTAAAACGTAATAGTATTAGCATATTAACCCACAGACACAGCCCACTGAGTTTCTCGCCGGATCTTCTCAGTGGGTCGCGTTTCCGATCCGGTGGTAGATTCTGCGAAGCACTGCTCTTGCTGGGGTCAGTGTTAGCAACTCTCCGGTTTGAGCCCCGTGAGCTCACCTACACACGCTAGGGTAAGCTGAAATAGCCTCTCAAGGCTATCAGCATAGGTAGGAACAAAAAAAAAATTAGCATATTTTATTTATTAAGAACGAACAAGGAAATTTACATGGTCAATGAACTTACATGAATAGAAACGGCTAATTTACCATGATTTTTGATGACCATGATTGAAGATTACATAGTTTGGTGCGTTTCAATATAAATCAGGTCGAGAATTCCGTTAAAAACCAAAAGACTACGAATAATAAAACTATGCGAATGATATGAATGGTTATAGTTTATACAGATACAAAGGGCTCTTTAGAAAACACGTGACGGAATGCAGTCGACCAACAGCATTTAGCTAAGGGTTACTGACTTTCCTTGATAATCAAAATGTACTACAATTTAGCGGGGCCACGAAAAAAGCGAGTGGGAATTTTGAAAATACTTTTGTACATGTACCTACTGATAATTTTTTGAAAAGAGGTCTTCAAATCAAATTTTGCACACGTTTATGAGTATTGGACTCGGAAGTATTGG
This sequence comes from Bombyx mandarina, assembly GCF_030267445.1. Taxonomy (NCBI): domain Eukaryota; kingdom Metazoa; phylum Arthropoda; class Insecta; order Lepidoptera; family Bombycidae; genus Bombyx; species Bombyx mandarina. The sequence continues at coordinate 11,009,086 of NC_143220.1, read as the reverse complement.
ACTTGGAGGAGCCCTTCACTATGCTTAATGGGTTGCCAAACATTAGCGTAGATAAAAAAAATTTAAATGCTTACCTCCTTACGTCGATAATCCTCAATACTGAAGATCCTAGCCTCCTCTAATAGCTTTCTCCTGGATTATCCTGCGCTACTCCTGCCTATCTTCGGCTGTGTGGATAGCGACGTGGACTATATCTGGTCCGACCAGCGTATTGGACTTCTGCCTCTTTTTTTCCACTGAAGAAAATCGCTGAATCCCCACCCGCGCGGCAGGTGGAGTATGTCGGAGTTGAACCTCACTAAAAACTCCTGCCGTTCACATACGGCACCCTACCCCGGAATAGGCTGGAGCCCAGTCGGGGCTATTGAGACGGCGGGGCAGAGTTGACGGAGAGTGTATAAATAAAATACAGGCTCGTATATTGAATATTTGCGTTTATTCTTATTTTATTAATTTAAATTTCAATTTACCATGCACGGGGCTATAAGGCTGGAACGGAGGAGAAGGTTGCCAAGCGCCAAACTTAAAATTAGCAACTTCGAACTTAGGTGTTACCATTACAATATTACAATATAATTCTAATGTTCATATTTTGATTGAACACAGAGCATATTACATCCATCCCGCCGTCCCACAGACGCCGGACCGGCGCGTCAACACGACCACCGGTTCCCTCGGTCAGCGGGCCGAGAGCTCGCCTTGATGGCGCCGCACTACACCTTCCCCCGGAGTGGTGGGGGGAATGCGTGGACTTCTGCCTCTGGACCTTCTTTCGCATACCTTGCCTATTACCAGCAGCTTCTCTAAATTATCACCTCCCGTTCTGGCAATGTATCCAAAAAATTCGAAACTTCTCCGCGCGCAATTAGTACTGAGGCGCATCGGAATCTTGAGCTCGATAAGAATGGATTTGTGGGTTCTGTGTTCAAATGCTTTTTTATTTAATATTTTATTTGATTTGTATTTTAGCAGGAATTAAAAGCTTTTTTTTATTTTATATTATTTTATATACCTATTATATTATATTATACCCCAAACATAGATTTCCTATACTATATGAGCCAGAGAAGGGTGAAACTACCGTTGTAGAATAGTCTGTTTCAAGGTAGGAAGCGGCATTCAATACCGAATCTGCGGAGGCTTATAGGCACAATAATCAAATGTGAACCAAAAGCACATTATTTGTTCTTAATTACGACAAGTGTAAGGTATCGAATACTGCGAAAAAACAAAAATAAACAATATTATTTTGTGGCCACAAGCCTACGCGCATAATATGTTTAGTGTGAATGCGTGTAGGTTATCTGATTAAAAAAGTGAACAGGGTTTTACACAGTCAGTTGTTTTTATTTTTATTTATCGCTTCGGCAAGGTTCCTTATGTACTTACCATGAATAATCCTTGTATTGTGTGCTAGTTGCATCCTGCGTTAAATTTAGAATTGGGGTCGCATTGTAAAGCTATTTTATTTCGATATATCTTTTGAAAGCGCACTGTTACCAATTTTTTTGTTTTTTTTAACGCTGGGGAATCCATTTACGGATACCCGGTCGAAGGGGGTAACGGACCGGGTTATGTCGGACTCCGGCGCCTCCTCAGAGGAAGAAGGGGAGAAGAGAAGGGCCGAGGTCCTTCACCTCCCCCAATTTCTCACAGGAGACTACGCCTTGAAAAAGGCGCGCGAAGCACTTGCCCCGCAGAACGACTACCGACTAAACCCCATCGAGCTCCACCACTCCGACTACACGAAACTTACGGTACCGCGATGCGCGCCGAAAGTCTCGCCTTAGGCGGTACCCGTACTAATGTTAAGACGGGATTTCATCCCCGGGAAAATCCCGTAGAACCTCGTTTCGGGCGACACACCGTGAGCGGCGCACAGGAACCTGCACCGCTTCACCACCGGACCAATTACCTAAGATTCGTTCGTTATAACTTACCAAGTTTATTTGTTATGTCTCAGGTATGAGCAGATTTCCCCTCAGCTGTACCCAAAAAGTTTTCAAGTGTCAACCGCGTCTCGGAAAGCCCAGTGTGGGTAGGCCCCCCGTAAAGTAGACTGACGAACTATTGAAGGTCCCCTGGATATGGTTAGCACAGGACAAGAGCCTTGAAGGAGGTTTACGTCTACAGTGCACGTCCACAAATTAAATATGGCAACCATGACCGTGTTGTAATAGGTGACGAAATGTTTAATAAGAACCCCGATGGCGTAAACAAAAATAATGGATTTTTAACTATGAAGTTGCCGCTTAATATACAGAAAGTTAAAGTCAATAAAAAAATGACTGACTATGAAAATAGAACTCCATATTTTTTAAATAAACTACGTCCCAAATAGCATTATAAAATGGGAACTTCATAGGCAAAGACATAATGTTAATAACTTAATAACAATATATATTATGTATTTGAGACCTTTTCCAATTTTCATGCAATGTAACATCAATTTGATGCATTTTTCAAGTCAAGTCGGCAGTTTGCGATCGTTGCGATTGCATTTGTACCAGACTGACCACAATCGTAGATGTCTATGGGCTCCAGTAACCACTTAACACCAGGTGGGTTGTGAGCTCGCCCACCCATCTAAGCAATAAAAAAAAACCCGGAGAAATGGCGATGACTCGTGAGGCGCCTAAAATCTGCCCACAGTAATGATACTGAATGATGACCATGACCGCTCTGACAAAAATGATACGACTAAGAAAGAAAAATATGTAGATCCTTTTGTGAAGCGAAGTTTTAATGATACGACCGTTTCCATCAATACTAGCGTAAATTGATATCTAACCTGCTCCCATTCCTGACCCTCAGTCTTTATCTCTCTCTCTATTTCTGAAGTAATGTTACTTTATCTCTCTTACGTATGCAGCCATCACATATTCACTTACATAATATATAAAGTCAAGAACATCCAATTAAGCTAAACAAAATGGTGACCTTCATGGTGGTTACGTATTACAAATATGCATTTTTGAATTATTTTCGGATTGAAACGTAAATAAATTACTTTCGTTACTTTTTCAAGAAGAATTTGAACACGATCCGTTTCTGAGAATGCCTCCGTCGTAAAAGGTTAAATATTTCATATTTAAAGTCTAGGAGACGGACAGATTGGGAGATCAGTGATATTTCGCTTATGTAAATATAGCTTTAGGAACATTCAATCATGATGTCAACCCAAACAACGAAAGGTAGGTACTAGTGAAGCAATGAAAGAAATGAAAAATTAAACAATACCTAATATTATGTGACGGCTATCTTTTCCATTGAAATCTTCAAAGACGGAAACACTTTTGCTGTGTAATCTTAAAAAATTTTATTTAATTTTTCAATCGTAGCGTACTACTATTCAATCAATGCAGAATGTGGCATAATCGAACCTAACCCGGCCTGTTTCCGAAATGCACTACCACCAACAATAAGTCAAGTAGGTACATAATGTTACACAATGTTCTTTGGAATTTTTAAAATACTTAAGCCTTCTTAAATGTTATATGAGGACCTAAATCCTAACATGCGATCGCTAACTTTCGTTAACTGATTACAGGAGTCCATAGACCACAACAGGGACTTACCTTAAAGGACGAAATCGAATCGAATCAACTATTTGTAAAAAAAATTTAAATTTTCAACGTACAGACACATATCTTGAATAGCACTATTGTATAGAAAGATACTTAAATCAAGAGAAATCAGCGGCATACATAAACATAGGTTATTGGAAACGTTAAAATTGACGAGAAATTGATAATTAAATGTTCAGCTTTAATAAATATTGTTTACTGGAAATGGTGATCAAAGATTTATCGCTCTACGACATTATGCCGCGACATGCTCGCGACAATTGTTTTGGCATTGAGCGCGTCGTAAACCTAAGGCATGCACAATCCCCGGTACATTTGTGAATGATTCGTGAATAGTAAACAACCTAGTATTTCCTTGGGCTTTCGCTGTTTAGAACGTGGACGTTTTTGTGTGCTAGCTTCGATAAAAACTTGATTCAGAGCGAAGGATTTTTATTTCTCGTGATGTACGTACGACTAGAAAATTTGGGTAACTTGTGCACTAACTGTGTTGCCATACTTATTAGTGCTTTCCCACATTTAAAAACAATTATATAAAATTTTATGTTTAGAATTACGTTAACCCTTAATTTGGCAAGAAATTTTTTCAATTTTTTTTTAATTTCTGTTATTTTCCTATGTCTGTATGGACATTAGGATCTCTGTAAAATAAATAAATAAAATATATCATTTCCCATTTTTGAGATAATCAATGTCCGCTTTTTTTTTCTCCTACCTATGCTGATAGCCTTGAGAGGCTATTTCAGCTTCGCCCTAACGTTAGTAGGTGAGCTCGCGGGGCTCAACCGGAGAGTTGCTAACACTGACCCTAGCAAGAGCAGTGCTTCGCAGAATCTACCACCGGATCGGAAACGCGACCCACTGAGAAGATCCGGCGAGAAACTCAGTGGGCTGTGTCTATGGGTTAGTTCACTCGTCGAACCCTTCGTCGCAAGCGACGGGTTCGACGAGGACGGTGACCGGTGCTTGTGGTGCCTAAAAGCACCGTTAATGGATCAGGAGGATCCGTAATGACGTGCTTTGGGCGACGTCGACGGTTTACCATTCGGTCTACTGGGTCGGGTATGTAATTTCCAGCGGCTACGATGAGAGGGTTCTCATGTCGTGCCGCCTTCTCAAAATGGCGCAGCGATGCCGACTGTAGATACTTACTAAGGGAGTCGAGCTCCAGGTCGTCGTGGAGATCCACATTCCTAAGGAACCAAGGCGCTCCGACGGCTATCCTGCAGAATCGTGATTGAATAACCTGAAGGGATTTCAAGTTGGTGCGGGCTGCGTGAGCGAACACTACGCTTGCATACGTCATGACGGGGCGTATACAAGTTTTGTAGAGAGTTACCTTATTACGGAGGGACAGTTTGCTTCGACTACAAAGCATTGGATAGAGTCGTCCTAGAATAAACGCGGCGCGGTCGCGTACCGTTTTTATATGGGGACGGAATGTCATCCCTCTGTCGAGGGTGACGCCTAGATATTTGACCTTCGAGACCCACGGAATGGGCTGGCCAAAGAGAGTGATGGGACTAACGGCGGAGGTGTTTGCGCGCCTACTACGGAGTGGGATGCTCGAAGTGATGTTCGGAGGGCGACCCCTTTTGAAGAGCACCGCTGCGCTTTTCGTGGGGTTGATGTCTATTCGCCACTTCCGGAACCACTGTCCCAGGGTGGCTACTGCGATCTGGAGTCGCCGATGAAGCAGCGACATCTTCCTACACGAGTAGTAGATAGCCGTGTCATCGGCGAAGAGCGCTAGATGGGTCTCCGGAGACCGGGGTATATCATTGATATACAAACTAAATAATAACGGGGAGAGCGCGGAGCCTTGCGGGACTCCGGCGGTCAGTTGACGGGGACGAGAACGAGTTCCCTCTACTCGATATCGAAACGAACGGTTCGACAAGAAGTCTCGTATGATGAGCACGAGTCTGTCTGGCACTCCCATGTTGTACAGTTTATAAATTAAACCGTTGTGCCAGACTTTGTCGAACGCCTTCGCGATGTCGAAGAAGAGGGCGCCGGTCGGGATTTGTTTACGCCTATTTAGTCCTATCAGAATGTGCTCCGTGAGGCGGTGCACTTGTTGTACGCACGAGTGTTTTGAGCGGAATCCGAACTGTTCGTCAATGAGAATTTTGTTCGCGGTAACAAAATCCCAGAGGCGTTTCCTAAGGAGCCGTTCGTAAATTTTTCCTATCGTCGAGAGGAGACTAATCGGACGGTAACTAGAAGTTTCGTTTGTCGGTTTGCCCGGCTTATGTATACCGATAACGTCCGCTTCTTTCCACACCGCGGGAAAGATGCAGTGCGTCATAGCGGCATTTAAAATTGTAGCCAACATTGCTATCAGTTGGACTGGCAAAAATTTTAGCGCGCGGTTGTGGATGCCGTCGGAGCCGGGTGCCTTCCTAGGTTGTAGGTTGTGGATCGCGTCTCTAACTTCGTCAGTGGTAATGGGGGGTAACGCGTCCGAGGGCGGCAGGGAAGCTCTGCGCTCGACCTCCCTGTCGACTAACTCGGTGTGTACGGGGTCCGCGTGTTGAGTGCTGGTGGTGCACTGCTCTTGCAGTGCATCGGCCAGCAGCTCAGCCTTGTCATCGTCATCGAATGCCGGTGGTTGGCCTGAAGGGCGTACGAGGGGAGGCATAGTAGCGGTAGTTTCGGATTTGAGAGTCCTAGCTAGTCGCCAGTATGCTTGGTGGGAGGGCGCGAGTTGTTCTAAATAACTATGCCAATTATCGTTACGCGCGTCGCTTAAGCGGGAGTGGACTTCGCGTTGTAGACGACGCATCCGAATCCGGTTTGAATGCGTGGGAAGACGATCGTAGGCCCGGATTGCCGCGTTCCTAACTCTTAAGAGATTCCTAAGATCGGGGGACAGTCTGATGCGGTGGAAGCTGTCCTCCACATCGACTTCTTTAGAAGATCTAATGATCGCGGAAGATATGTGATCGGTAATGATGTTTATGGATTCGACGGTGTCCTCGGGGGATAGATTCGAATCCGGGCCGTAAGGGAGGATTGGCAGAGCGGTGTCGGCTAGGCACGTGCCCAGCTTATTCCAATCCACCATGGTCCTCGTAACAGTGACTGGGTTGTGGGGGCGACCGAGCTGCATAACGACAGGTCGGTGGTCTGAGTCGAGCTCTGACATTGCTTCGATGGAACGCAAGCGCAGAGTTACGTTCCTAAGCAATGCCAGGTCTATAGTGCTCGGACGGAGCGCGATGTTATACGGATAACATGTTGGAGTTGGGGGACCGACTATTTCAAAGGTGAGGTCGTCTATAAACGCGTCGAGACGCCTACCGTTAACGTTAGTACGATGGCAGTTCCACCTAGTGTGGTGGCAATTTAAATCGCCTGCCAGGATGACGGAGTCTCCCATGCCGAACAGTGACTCGATGTCACTGCTCAGAAGGGGCTTGTCCGGGGGGAGATAAACGGATGCGATGACGATCGGCTGGTGTCCCGTCAGCGAGATACGGCACACTGACGCCTCGATATGTGAGAGCGAGGGAGTATCGAGAGGGACAACGTGCAGGGCCCGCCTATAGTAAATGGCAGTCCCGCCTTTGGAGGCGGTGAGTCTGTCATTCCTAACCATGACGTAATTCGCGACTTTCGGGTCGCGACGCGAGGGCTTCAGACAGGTTTCCTGCACTAATAGAATATCTACAAGATTATCGCGGAGGAATTCGAAAATTTGATCGCGTTGCCGCGCGAGTCCGTTAGCATTGTAGAATGCTAACGTAAGGGAATACGGTTTTTCTCTACCTTTTTGCGCCATTGATTACCGGTAAAGATTTTTATAAAGTGCGGGACACGGACTCGTATACGTCCATGTGATCGAACGCGGCCGCGAGTCTCTGTTCGGGGGTTACCGACCTACGTATCGCGTCTGCGAACGATCGCAGACGGTCGAAGTTAACAGCGGTGACGAAGTCGCGCACGAGCGCGAAGTCGTTGACGGCAGAGGGTTGCGGGGGGCGGAACGCGGGCGCGGGGCGAGGTGCGAGCAGGGGCTGGGGCGCGGGGCGTGTCGCGAGCGGGGGCGGGGGTGCGGTTTGCGTTCCCGCCTTCGTATACGGCAGCGGCTTTTTCCACGCTGAAACCGTGGGAACTGCAGCCGGCACGAAGGCAGGTTTCGGCACTGAGGGTGCCGAAGTCTTTGGGCCGACGGTTCGCGGAGCTGGGAGGGTTGAACGCTTGCGCGGAGCCCTAGGACATCCACGGTAGTTCGCGGGGTGCCCTTGCTTAAGGCATAGGACACAACTTGGGGGTTCGGTCGCGGTTTCCCTATCTCTAACGCAATCTAACGTAGCGTGATCGCCGAGGCACTTCACGCAGCGGGGACGCGCGTGGCAATTACGCGCCGAGTGGCCATATAGCTGGCATCTGTAGCACTGCCCGGGAGTGCCACGTTTATGGGGGGCTTCGATGGAGACCCCGGATAAGCCGCAAACTTTCGAGAGGCATGAAATTTTCTTTTTGGCCTCCGGGGTTGGCTCCAACGCGACAAGAATCATATTATAGGGCTGCTTGCCCCGCCCACTGTGCATCCGATGCACACTAACTATAGGGAGTGACTGAGCGATCAGATCCTCCTTAACGTAGTCGATGTCTAACTCCTTGGGGACTCCGCGTATTACTACGCGGAGCTCGCGGTCCTCCTGAAGAGCATAGGTGTGAAAACCTATGTTCTCCTTTCGGAGGTATGAAGAGAGGGCCCTATGGTCGCCCGGCGTTGCGACCTTTATCTGAATCCCATGCGCGACGTTACGCGCATGGGTATAATTAATTTTATTTGCCTGAAGGGCCTGGGAAACGCGGTTCCACGCAGTTTTTTCCTGGAGAATCAGCGGGGGCGGGGCAGCTACTTTAGGAGCGGGCGCGGGTTTGGGACGCGGCGGTGGGGTTACACGGCGAGCGGAGTCCGACTCCGGTGTCACGACTACCTGCGGGCGGGAGGCGGTCGCGGATTTGGTCTGCTTCGTCGTGGAGCTCCGGGACTCCACGGCGCGAGTACGCTTTTTACCGCGCGTTACGGTTTGGAACCCATCCGAAGTTCCAGGCTGAGGGCTTGACGCGGATTCGAAATCCATCTCCGATTCGGTATCGGAGCTTGAACTCGAAACGATCGAGGTCGCGACGGACGAGACGCGCGATGACGTAGTCGACGCGGGCGCGGGGGTGGGGGTAGCGCTAGGCGCTTCTTGAGTCGCATCGTCGGAACGTGCGCTCGAACTTAACGCGGCGGCGGGGGGCGCGCGGCGTGCCTCCGAGGCACGTTTGAAATACGCGGCGACGGACGCGGGGGGGGAGGGATTGCCACGGGCGGCCCTATACTCTAAGTACTCGGCCCTAATTGACGGGTACCTATCCCGGAGGAACCCGACAATATCCCTAATATCTTCTTGCTCCATTTCTTCGGTCTTCTTGCCCGGGGGGGGCGGCCCCGGGACTTTTGTTGAACTCGCCGAAAGGCGAGGCCCCGGATAGGATTTGTAACCCCCCTGTGCTGCAGGACAGCAAGGAGCAGGGGGGGGGAATGCCTATGCCGTGAAAACGGCAATCGGCGGGGAAAAGGAAAGGAACCCGCTCGGGCTGTATAGTGCTACAGCAGGCAGAATCGCGAGCGGGGGTCTAGTCTTGAAAAAGACTGTTGTTTTTGGGAAGGGTTAGGAAATCGCTAGCCTGTGAGTGCCACAGGAAGCTGAACGTAGCGATTGGTTTTGCCTTGAAAAAGGCAGTTGGTAAGGGTGGGTTCGCGGTTACAAAACTTTAGCGCACAAAAATGGACCTCGATACGCAGATCGCAAGCGACCAACGGATCGGCACGTCCGCACTACTGAATTGTACGCACGATGTATTCACGGTCACTACACTGTCGAGCACAACTGTGAGTTCAGAGACGCAGCTCGCAAGCGGGCCACGGATCGGAAAGCACGTCCGCGCACGACCGAGTCGTGAGCGAGAATGATGTCCGCTGTGGCGATCATTGACAATTATGTTATGAAGGAGTCATAAATATACATGTCCGGTGTAGCGGACAGTACTAAATATGCGGTAAATAAAAAGTTGAAGTATTTTGTGGAAAGATATAATAAAAAAGTATTTAGTTATGACATTTACACATCTAATTTAGTACGAAAATTAAGAAAACAGTTTCTGGCATTTTTGCCAATTACAAAACAAAGTCTGACATTGCATTTTAACGCAATGTCAGTAATGTGTATAAATACAAAATGTATAAATACAATAAAAACATTTTTTCTGGCAAATATCTGCAACGTCTTTCATCCATAATTGACGGGAAATGACCTACATCATCATATTTTACAGGGCTTGAAGGTCTTGCTGCGTAAGGTTTGTTTATTTTTGAGTGTTCTCTTACATTCTTTTGGCACTTCGATTGGGCAAAAATAGGTTTTCATATACCTGATGTCTAAATACCTTTAGGGAAATTTTACTTCCAAGCCCGCGCTGGACTCGATAAACAAGCCAAGCATTATTCAGGCAAATATCAACTATTTGTGCAAAAATACCTAAGTACTACCTTCTACTTTTGAAAGCTATTTTGTACAATGATATCAGCATGTCTGCAAGATCTACACCTCCCATATGCCTGTTATATTGACGTACTTTGAGGACATTGCACGTCAACATTTTTTCGCGAGTCCTTACAATATCTTTGAATTTTTTCGATGGGGTTCCTAGCTACGCATGTGCTTATAAACGTAACAGCCTTATTATCGTTCCACCGAACAACAGGTAGACAGTTATTATCGCATGCCGATTCTGAAAATGCACCTCTCTCCTTCTTCTTCATTTCCTTTTCCTTACCTGCATCAATTTCTTGCAAATAAGTATAAATAAATATGCAAATTTAATAATTAGGTAAAATATTAGTAATCATCCCAATACATGTTAAGCCCGCGATAACTTTGGCAATGTTCGTTGTGGCGGACAAATCAATCAAACACTAAATATTTATGAAATTGATTTTGTTCGCTGTGGCGGACAAACATTGTTTTTAGTAACAAAAGTCACCAAAACCATACAAAATTACAAGATCTATAAGTGATTTAATAAATTACAATATTACAAAGTTATTTCAGTAAACAAACGTGCACATTTATTAGTAAAACCTTTATAAAAAATTCTAAATACTTTGAGTAAAACGGATGGCTTGTGCTTCGTCGACATTTTGTCTCAAAATCACAGATACAACATTACCAAATAAGAATTTTATTTTTTTTACCATAATAGAAATATATTTTAAAGTTTTTGTTAGATATTTAAGCCGTATAGAAGTTTTCATACACCCACCAGATTTTATTTATTTAATTGTTCGTTGTAGCGGACTGAGCCAAATTAAGGGTTAAACATTCGCGACTCGATAATTAAAACTGCTTATTCAAGCTGAATCTCATGTTTTATTATTTTTATTTTATTAGTTCCGACATTTGTCGTGGTTTCTTAAATTGCTGGATGCCCAACTTTTCTGGAATGTCGAGATGACGTCATTATCATATACCAATACATCCACACTCCGAATAGACACATCTCTAACGCGTCGACTTTTTGGCATCACCAGGTATTTCCCAAAGCGAAATTCGAAATTCGAAGAGCAAGCAAAACTGAAGGATGAGCACGAATGACTATCGAAAAAGTATTCGTATTGCTATCGAGAAAAAATGTATAGGATTTAAACAGCGCCCATATCGTCCGTAAAAAGAATTATTTTTAGCTGCACGAATGAATGTGCAGCAGCTTTCGTTTCGCGAACGAATCGTCATTCGCGTGCCTATTTCTTCCTGATCCATCAACGGTGCTTTTAGGCACCACAAGCACCGGTCACCGTCCTCGTCGAACCCGTCGCTTGCGACGAAGGGCTCGACGAGCGAACTAACCCATAGACACAGCCCACCGAGTTTCTCGCCGGATCTTCTCAGTGGGTCGCGTTTCCGATCCGGTGGTAGATTTTGCGAAGCACTGCTCTTGCTAGGGTCAGTGTTAGCAACTCTCCGGTTTAGCCCCGCGAGCTCACCTACAAACGTTAGGGCGAAGCTGAAATAGCCTTTCAAGGCTGATGCATAGATAGGAAAAAAAAAAAAAAGAAGTGCCTATTTCTGCCGTGAAGCAGCAATGCGTTTCGGTTTGAAGGGAGGGGCAGCCGTTGTAACTATACTTGAGACCTTAGAACTTATGTCTCAGGGTGGGTGGCGCATTTACGTTCTAGATGTCTATGGGCTCCAGTAACCACTTAACACCAGGTGGGCTGTGAGCTCGTCCACCCATCTAAGCAATAAATAAAAAAAATAAAAAAAAAACGTTCTCGAAACTCGAAACTTATAATCGAGAGCACGAAAATTGTTTTGACATACGGAAACGTAAATCTCGAAGGCTGGCTATCCACCATTACCATCTAATGTAATGATCCGTTATTGTATCAAGGACTCGATACATTTACATCAAGAATACAATAGAGTTTTGTTCGTGACGTACTGTTCATCACACAATGTTTGCTCGAGGTGATAACCGAACCCACGACCCTCGACGCGTCAGTCAGGGCCGCTAAATACTGCACCACCGAGTCAGTCGAAGTGATAATGATAATAGTATTTTCAAACTCGAACGCATGATTGCTTGTCTGCAGTAATGGGCAATGTCCATTTTATCCTTGACCTTCGTTCTCAACAGAGTGCGGTTGACAACTGGTTGACAATATGCCATAACATTTCAAGAGTGAAAGTGACAACTTCGAATATGTGAGCTACAAGTTGCCTACGTGCGAACAATCAGGTCAAGCAAATTCAATAACAAAAATGATTCATAAGTACCAAAAAGCATAATAGAATAAAAGAATACGATAACTGTAAATTAATTAACCAATTAAATACACGTTTGTAATCGCCCTATCCTAATTGAACACACGTGCTTAAGCTACAAAGATCAAAACACTAATATAGTTGTATCTCGGTGACATTTTATTACCATCGACATAAATAAATAAAAGAATACAATTAATTTAATTCAAAGATCCTCACTACGAAATAAAAAATAAATTTGTATACAGTTTTCAGTGCTCAAGTTAAAAATACGTATTCAAAGAAACATGAGAACATTCAATTTATAAATAAACTATTAGAAAATGAAACTTAAAAATAACAAATTTTCTGTACATTATTTATTTACCATATAATCTTCTTCTTCTTATTCTTATCATCCCATAGACGTCCACTGCTGGACATAGGATTCCCCCAAGCCTCGCCACAAAGACTGGTCCTGCGCTGCCTGCATCCAGCGGATCCCCGCGAAACTCAATAGATCGTCGCTTCATCTTGTGGGAGGCCTACCCACGCTACGTCTTCCAGTACGCGGTCGCCACTCAAGAACTTTCTGGCCCCAACAACCATCCGTCACCATTCATTACCATATAATCCATTACCATATAATATTGATATTTAAATTAATTAAAAAAAAAAGGTCTACAAACCTTTTATTGTACGAAAGCTTTAACTATAAAACTCGCAGGAAACTGTCCAGCAATATATTCGAAACATGGAAGTTATTAAGCGCATAAATACGATCAAAATTACACTGTATAATTGTAAATAGACATGCTTTAACAAAAACCGACTTCAATAAGAAAAAAAAAGATATTCCAAAACAAATTAATTATACACTAAAAACAATAATCATCGAAATGAGTTGGCGTGATATAGAGTTATTGAGTTATTCATCTATTTGTCGCGCACGTGGGTACTTAATGCAAAGACTTATATGGTTTTCTCATGGATACCATTATCACAACTGGACTAAATTGGGACGACACGGGAAGCGACAGCTTTCTAATAAAAAAAGAATCATTAAAATCGATTCACCCAGTCAAAAGTTATGTGGTAACAAACATACAGTCGAATTGAGAACCTCCTCCTTTCTTGAAGTCGGTTAAAAAGTATTTTAAACGTCTACAAATCACAAAATATGTCTTTGCAAAACATTACAAGGAAGTTACGATGAAACTGATTGTTTTATTAGCTTAAATGAACAAATGCGATAAAAAACTTCTGCAATGTAAACACCGCCTTGAACGATGTGGTCGAATTAGGGTAATTGACTATTATGGTATTTTAAAATTGCTAACTTTTAATCCGCCGTGAATTGATGATCAATAACGTAAATCCCAGCATTTATCTTGAACCATGAAATCGTAGGCTCAATTGTGTTGTAATGCGGATGTCCTTAACACCTCCTATCAGATCCGGATCCACTTTGAGTGCTTTTAATCTCTTCAAACACCGGTCACCGTTCTAGTCAAACCGGTCCAATGCGACTAGGAGTTTGACCTGCAACCTAGCCTATAGACACAACCAACTGAGTTTCTCGCCTGATCTTTTCAATTAGGTAGTGGTAGATTCAGCTTCTTTGTTTTTTTCCTACCTATGCATGCTGATAGCCTTGAGAGGCTATTTCAGCTTCACCCTAACGTGTGCAGGTGAGCTCACGGGGCTCAAACTGAAGTGTTGCTAACACTGACCCTAGCAAGAGCAGTGCTTCGCTGAATCTACCACCTGATCGGAAACGCGACCCACTGAGAAGATCCGGCGAGAAACTCAGTGGGCTGGGGCTATGGGTTAATTCGCTCGTCGAGCCCTTCCTCGCAAGCGACGGGTTCAATGAGGACGGTGATCGGTGCTTGTGGTGCCTAAAAGCACCGCTAATGGATCAGGAGGATCCGTAATGACGTGTTTTGGGCGACGTCGACGGTTTACCATTCGATCTACAGGATCGGGTATGTAGTTTCCAGCGGCCACGACAAGAGGGTTCTCACGTCGTGCCGCCTTCTCGAAGTGGCGCAGCGATGCCGACTGTAGATACTTACTGACAGAGTCGAGCTCCAGGTCATCGTGGAGATCCACGTTCCTCAGGAACCATGGTGCTCCGAGAGATTCAGCGAAGCACTGCTCTTGCTAGTGCTGCCAAGTCCCTTTATATTAGCCCCGTGAACTTACCTAGCGTGTGTGTAACTAGAATAGTCAATCGAGGCTACCAGCGATAAGGTGGCAGAAAAAATCTGTCCCACATTTTAAACTGAAAAACAGGAACCTTTTGATCAAACAATCAAACAATTACAAATACTCATTTTAAACATAATAAAATAGACTAGAAAATGAAGTAACGAGAGATAAGAGAAAATGGTCACCCCAGCTCTTGAACATTGACAATGCCGGAGATTTAGTTATGTCACTATTGACATTTACAAAAAATCCTTGAACCTTCGAAACTTATTTAAGCAATTACGTACATAATAGGTAAACAGGAACACGTTAACATAAAAAAAATCATGTTATCTACAGATACATCATTATGTTCACATGCATAATTTAAATTAAGTGTCCGAAGTATGTATTTTATTCCATTAGAAGCATTGTGGCTTATTATTTAAATAACTGATAAGAAATTAGAGTTATTTAACGTTCCAATAATTCTAATACACAATGAAAATGTTAGTTATCACTACATTAAGAACACTACTCCAGTGCTTTTAAGCCCCTCAAAAACGATCACCGTCCTCGTCAAACCCGAGTTCGACGAGCGAACTACACGAACACAGCCCACTGAGTTTTTCGCCGGACCTTCTGAGTGGGTGGCGATTCCAATCCGGCGGTAGATTCTGCGAAGCACTGCTCTTGCTAGGGCTGGTGTTAGCAAATTGAGCTTTCAGATTGAGCCCGTGAGCTCTCCTACTCGTCCGGACGTAGCTGGAATAGCTTCTCAGGCTACCAGCGAGTAGGTTTTTATTCATTGCTTAGGTGGATAGACGAGCTCACGGCCCACCTGATGCTAAGTGGTTACCGGAGCCCATAGACATCTACAAAGTAAATGCCGCCACCTACCTTGAGACATGAGTTCTAAAGTCTCAGTTTTTACAGTACAAAGGCTGCCCCACACTTTAAACCGAAACTCTTTACTGCCTCACGGCAGAAATAGACAGGGTGTTGGTACCTACCTGTGCGAACTCACTATATGTCCTACTACCAGTAATTACGCAAATTATAATTTTGTGGGTCTGATTTATGTTACACGATGCTATTCCTTCACCATGGAAGTCAATCGTGAACATTTGTTGAGTATGTATTTCATTAGAAAAATTGGTACCCGCCTGAGACTTGAATACCGGTGCATCGCTCAACACGAATGCGCCGGACGTCTTATCCTAAAGGATAAGGACGTTTGAAGTCGTCGTTGCCTAAAGGCAACGACGACTTCAAATGATTCGACCTGATGCTAAGTGGTTACCGGAGCCCATTGACATCTACAAATATGTTAAATACGTATTTCATCAGAAAAATTGGTACCTATCTGTGGGATTCGAACACCGTTGCATCGCTACATATTAATGCAACGGACTTTTATCCTTTAGGCCACGATGCCCTCAAAAAATAATATAATGAAATACATACACTATTCACTCTTATACTCGCAATACAATGAACGCGGCGAAACATTCCAGAAATTGAAAAGGAAACAATAATGTTTTTGTTGTTGTTTTTGTTAATTTTTTTGGTGTCGTTTCTTTATTGCCTAGATGGGTCAACGACCTCAGGGCTAACCGGGTGCTAAGTGATTACCGATACACTAGAGAATCACTAGGACTATTGCCATTGTTTTCGAAACCATTCGATAAGTATGAAAGTTGCATGATAAAGGCGCACGTAAACTTAGACGTCATAAATTGCTACGGTGCGCTCTCTTTTTTTTCCCTACTATGCTCATAGCCTTGAGAGGCTATATCAGCTTTATCCTAGCGTGTAGGTGAGCTCTCGGGGCTCAAACCGGAGGTGTTGCTAACATTGGCCCAAGCAAGAGCAATGCTTCGTAGAATCTACAACCGGACCGGAAACGCGACCCACTGAGAAGATCCAGCGAGAAACTCAGTGGGCTGTGTCTATGGGCTAATTTACTCGTCGAGCCCTTCTACACAAGCGACGGGTTCAGCGAGGACGGTGACCGGTGCTTGAGGTACCTAAATACACCGTTAATGAATCGGGAGGATCCGTAATGGCGTGTTTAGGGCGTGCGCTCTCTAATATAGAATGAAAACTTTATAGCTTATAACGTTTGTTCTAAACAAAAACGATTTGTTTTCGCTAAAGTCTAAGTTTATGGTTTTTTTATTGCCCTTGTAGGCAAGCAAACATGAGGCCCACCTGATGATGAGTGGTTACCGTCGCTCAAGGATGTCAGCATGGTGGTGCAGCGCGGCGCCATCAAGGTGGGCTCTCGGCCCGCCGACCGAGGGAACCGGTGGTCGTGTCGCTAGCGACCGCCGGTCTGGCGTCTGTGGAGCGGCGGGATGGATGTAATATGCTCTACGTCAACCCTGTCCCGCCGTCTCAATAGCCCTGACTGGGCTCCGGCCCGATCCGGGGTAGTGCGCCGGCTGTGAGCGGCAACAACAGTTTTTAGTGAGGTTCAACTACCACATATCCCACCTGTCGCGCGGGTGGAGATCCGGCGATTTCCTCCTGTGGAAAAAAAAAGGATGACAGCAATGTCAGGTACAGAGCCGAACCGCTTTTTACAGCTAGCCTCACTTTACGAAGCAATAACAAAACAACAACTGACCTCTCGCATAGGTATATATTATCAATCACTAAAGATAAATAAAACACCAGAGAATAGGGTTTACTGGTGCTATACGCCAGCACCATTGACATTTCAATACCAACTATAAAACAGTTTCATTTATTATTAGCTCCAGGAAAGCTATTTATTTACATTAGCATATAAATGTGTACATTCATATTAATGTCCTATATGAAATCAATAGACAAAGAATCAGGTAGAATTGTTCGAGAAAAACGTAGAATTTTTATTTCAAACGAATAAAATTAAAATGCCATCTAAATTTAAAAACAGTTTTTGTTGATTATGTCATAAGCTAGATACGAAGCCAAATAATCTATAGAAAATGCACATTATTGGGTAATGTTAATTAATGCACATAATTAAAATCTTGATTACCAACAAACTTATTTTTATTTATGAATGTTATCACCCCTATCACAACCAGTCACAACAAAACGAGTTTCCGATGCTCCCGCCATATGTCAAGGGTATCACAGAAATATATTAGAAACATATAGCAATCTATAAAGACGAAGGCCTAATAAAATCGTTTCGTAGAGAATTTTTTAATATTTATAAGTGGACAAGCTCACGGCTCACCTGGTGTTAAGTGATTAACGGAGCCTATGGACATAACAAAATTTAATAACGCCACCCATTTTGGGACATGAGTTCTATATTAAGTCTCAATTTTAAAGTACAACGGCAGCCCCACCCCACAAATCTAAAGGCATTACTGCTTACGTCAGAAAAAAGCAGGGTACTGAACCGTGTGGTTTCACAAGACCAGTAGGTCTCCCTGGAGATCTTATGGGTCGATTGTCAACAAGGGCAATAAAAAAAAGATGACATGATTTCTAATCAGTTATCCAGATATGCCATATGTATTTCTTTACTAGATGACACAAACAAACACCAATAATAACCATTAAAAAATAAAATAATAATATTACGTTTCGTCACTATCACTATTTACCATGAGAAGGCTCCTTATGTCGATGAAGTGTGATTACAAAAGGACCCCATAGACACAGCCCACTGAGTTTCTTGGCGGATCTTCTCAGTGGGTCGCGTTTCCGATCCGGTGGTAGATTCTGCGAAGCACTGCTCTTGCTAGGGTCAATGTTAGCAAAACTTCCGGTTTGAGCCCCGTGAGCTCTCCTACATGTTACAGTGAAGCTGAAATAGCCTCTCAAGGCTATCAGCATAGGTAGGGAAAAAAGCGATGTTTCTTTATGTTCATTAAATAATTACGTCAAGATGTATGCACATTTATATACCACGTGGAGTATTGAAACGCATCACGTCTTGTTTTCCAAAATCTGATAACTTGTTTGCGCCATATTTTAGACAAGGACAGGGCAAAGGGAAGCAGTCATCTGAAGGCATGGAACTAGCAAAGTTGTGAAGGTTTCGTTTCTGTAATTTTTGTGCGGAACCTTAAAATCACTAGTCGACAAAGTCATTAGTACAACCTTAATAGGCACGTGTCTACAACCTTAATAGGCACGTGCTTCGCTTTTTTCTAGTTCATTATAAAACAGTTTGTTTATTAAATCTTCTGATTCCACGACAGTGTTGTTGATTAATGCAACACTAGTGCAGTGAACTTTCACCTCAGCCCTGATCAGTTTTGCGGAGCAATTTGTGTCTTTAGGAAACATGTTTATGTCATGAGGAGGCGCGGAAAACTAGCGTGTTTGCTGGACGTCCGGACAAATATAGATCCGAAAGTTAGTAAAAATAGAAGTGAAAAAACAATAATTAAAAAAAACGCTTAATTTATTCACTATTTATTACTCATATTCACCGAATCAACAATTAAATGGAAAGTTTGTTGTTAGATACATAATAAGCTCTGTTATAAAAACTATTACCTACTTAAAGGAGTCTAACTATATTTTTTTATTTTAGTAGGATCCCGGGATTTCTGATCTGCTTCTGTAATCTGATTTAATGCAATCGTCATGATCTTAGCCCGGCACACTGGCTCTTGCAGATAGATCTGCCTACCCTCTTTCTAGATTTTTTATGGGTACTGGAATACTGGAATTCGTTGGCCCATTCGGAGAATATACACTAATGGCATCGACAGGGTTTATCAGAGAACCGAGTTTTTCAGGACACTGCTATTAAAAAAAACCGTAAGGTAAGATAGATAACCGTAAAATTATAAAACAGTTCGAAATAAATAATGGTCTTTGTTTTTTTTAATGGTCGTAATTACTCTGACCGGAAACATTTACTTAAGGCCTTGCCTGGTCACGAAACGAACATAATTTAATTGTGGATTCCCTATATATCCGTGAAGACATCGGTTAATTAACAAAACGTAGATAGAATACAAAATGTATTTTAAACCATAATAAATCGAATTTAATTCGAAAATAATTAAAAAGACGTTCGTCCAATTCTAGTGAAATTAAAAAAAGCTAAGAACGATATTAAAAAAATACCTAGTCTGGCCATAAATACTGTTACAATTAAAAATAAACAAAATATTACATTTGAATTTCGAATCTGTCATTTTTATATTATGATTGCTCATTAGTTTTCTCATTTTGGCGCCAATACATAGTACAATATTTTACGATATTGAAATGGAGTGGAGTGATAAAGAGAACCGAATCGCTGTGATTGCATTACACAAAGTAGGTATGGAGCCAAATGCAATTTTTAAAACTCTCCATACGTTTGGTATTAGTAAAATGTTTGTGTACCGGGCTATTAATAGGTGCAATGAGACCTCCTCTGCTTGTGACAGAAAAAGATCTGGCCGTCCACGTAGTGTTCGTACGAAAAAGGTGGTCAAAGCAGTAAGGGAAAGAATTCGAAGAAATCCTGTCCGAAAGCAAAAGATTTTATCTCGAGAGATGAAGATAGTACCTAGAACCATGTTGCGTATTTTAAAAGATGACTTAGGACTCGCAGCGTATAAGGGACGTAAGTACTGCTCATTTCTCAACTGATAATTTAAAAGAGAATAGGGTGGTAAAATCGAAACTACTACTGAAGCGGTACGCAAAGGGAGGTCATACAAAAATTTTATTTACGGATGAGAAAATTTTTACAATTGAGCAACATTTTAACAAACAAAATGACCGTATTTATGCTCAAAGCTCTAAGGAAGCTTCCCAATTAGTCGACAGAGTGCAACGTGGGCACTATCCGACTTCAGTGATGGTTTGGTGGGGTATTAGCTATGAAGGAGTGACTGAGCCATACTTTTGTGAAAAAGGTATCAAAAAATCGGCACAAGTGTATCAAGATACCATTCTTGAAAAGGTAGTGAAGCCTCTTAACAACACCATGTTCAATAATCAAGAATGGTCCTTCCAGCAAGACTCGGCGCCAGGTCATAAATCTCGATCTACGCAGTCTTGGTTGGAAATGAACGTTTCGGACTTCATCAGAGCTGAGGACTGGCTTTCGTATTATAGTCCCGATCTTAATCCGCTGGATTATGATTTATGGTCAGTTTTAGAGAGTACGGCTTGCTCTAAACGCCATGATAATTTGGAGTCCCTAAAACAATCCGTACGATTGGCAGTGAAAAATTTTCCCATGGAAAGAGTGCGTGCTTCTATTGATAACTGGCCTCAATGTTTAAAGGACTGTATTGCAGCCAATGGAGACCACTTCGAATAAGCTTTTTATACTTTAAATTGTTTTATATTTATGTATTAAGCTAACACACTGTAAAAGTAATAAATGTTATTTGCCATAGATTTTTTTTTTGTTTTCTTGTTTTTTTGTTATGGCCAGACTAAGTATATATGTATATTATATTTTAGGCTGACTAGCAACTTCACAGTACATCTAGTGTTACTTAGATAATATAGCCAATTGAGTAAGTAGCTATCCACCCACCATCATGATAACCATATCACTCATCTACCGTCAAACGAGTCCTATTTAAGACAAATTATCGAGACTATTAAAGACAAATCGAAATATCGATACGAATCACATCTTGTTTGAAAAAGTCGGACATATAGGACTGGTGGTAGGACGTCTTGTACTGATGGAAGAAGTCTTATAACTGATGATAGAACGTCTTGTGAGTCCGCATGGCTAGGTACCACCACCCTGCCTATTTCTGCCGTGAAGCAGTAATGCGTTTCGGCTTGAAGGATGGAGCAGCCGTTGTACTGTTAAAAACTGAGACCTTAGAATTACGCATTTACGTTGTAGATGACTATGGGCTCCAGTAACCACTTAACACCAGGTGGGCTGTGAGCTCGTCCACCCAACTAAGCAATAAAAAAAAACGAGGCTAGCGGTCTAAGAACTAATATATAAAAAAATGGCATTTATGGCTCCGACTTACCAAATATCATATCTATAAAACCAAAAGAGTATATACAATCAGCTGAACAAAAGGAACTACATATGCCCGCCCGGCAAACAAAATTTTTAATATTTTTAAAATTGGTGATTGTTTCATGAGTAGACAATTCAATTATTTCTCAACACGACCCTATTTAGGCGGCAAGGTTTTTTGTTATTGTGACACTTATTATAATTCGTATAACAAACGAGTTAACACACAATTAGTAATGGTAATGATTTTGTTGCGAAAATAAATAAAGTCTATTTTAGAATTCTAGGTAGTTATTTTAACTACATACAGAAATGTTATTGTGACGTATTCATAATAATAATATACACATGAATACAGTCAAACGGTAGGAAAATTTTAGCTTATACAAGATTATTTTTTTTAAATCATCATCATCATCAACTCAGCCTGTCCATTGTCCACTGCTGAACATAGGCCTCTCTAAGTGATCTCCAGTGCGGCCGGTCGGTTGCCACCTGCATCCAACGTGACCCAGCGGTTCTTACCAGGTCGTCGGTCCATCTTGTAGGTGGCCGTCCCACACTGCGCTTGCCAGTACGTGGTCTCCACTCGAGGATCTTTCTGGCCTTTAAAATACTTTTTTTTAAATACCATCCCTTAATCAATTTATTGAATATTGCTGCCTCTTAAGACTGAGACTACATAGAATTTTAAAACTATTTTAATATATGTGAAAAAAAGAAACTACTAAATTATTCTCCAGCTCATCTCACAGTACAGTAATTTATTTCCTTACCTATTTCATGTACCAAAGGACAATGCCCATTTTCTATGGGCGTTTGGGCCCCTAAAAAAAGTTGTCGGGTGATGATGATTTTAACTTAATTTGATAGACAAAGAAATATCGTTTCATATTCAGAAAACGATTTTTATATTCTCACCCAGGTTTAAGAGAAATCTGTTTTTTTCTGCAGCTAAAATTAAGTTGTTAATTGTTTTCTTCGAAATCAATAATCGCTCTCATCATTATTTACAGTATTAAATAAGTTAATTGTGGTTAATGTTGCTAGAAATAAGTCCTTACGTACATTTTATTATTATTACCTATATCCTCATAATAATAATAAAATGAAATGAAATCCGGAAGCCGGCAACGATATTGTTGTTGTTGTTTTTAAATTCGCCAACAAGCGGGCAAAGAGCGTAGCCTATACAGCCTAGTCTGGCGTAGTTATATTTTTTTATATTTATGTTAATAAAAAGCCGGTGTATCTCTTTTTATTGCTTTTTGGGAGTTTTGACGTCAACTCGATGAATAGCACATTGAGTGAGCGTAAATTTCCGCAGACTTTTTATCTTGAAAAAAAAAAATCACTGCTATGTTAGCCACAGTTTTATTCCAATGCCTCAATAATCTTGAACAACGATTATTGACGTTTAATACACAAAAGAACACCCAATTTGTATATTATTATTAAAAAACATTAAAATAAAACTTCAAGTGACGCTTCACTCGGGTTGCTGCCAAAACTCTCTGATCATATATAATAAGAATAGAGTAATGGTAGGCCTTTGAGATTTTTACTAATGGAATCATTAATATCTAAAAATATTAAATAATTCATGGTTTTAAGTAATGATTATTATTACAATACATAAATATTGAATTGAACAACAATAAACTAAAAAGTCTATGAATTATAACCATTAGCTATTTTTTTTTATTTGTTGTTCAAGTCACAGACAACTCTTTCGTTTGTCAGCATATAAGTTTACTATAAGGCTGTATGGGCTAATTTGCCCTTCGTCTATTGGCGAATTTAAAAACTATGGCACTCAGTTTTGGGATGTTATCAAATAAGTAATTTATTTTTTTGTAAAACAATGCCAGGGTGAAAGAAATGTTGATACATAAACTAAACAACATGAAAAAATAAGGCATAGTTTTTCAAGTACAAATAGTTTTGTCATGAAGTTAGCCCACTTTTGGGCGTTGTCCTTTAAAAGTCTAATAATTACCTTTCATTCACCAAAAAAACGTTGATATCCGTTCAGTTGTTATTATAATTTACGAGCGAATAAACAAACAGCTATTTACCTACATCCAAACATATACATAAACAACAACTATACTAATATTAAACTTTAGTTTTGTATTAAGATACAGTTTATCTGCTCTATGAAATTGTTTTCGTTTCTAGAAATATTCGATTATTCTGTGTATCAAACTTTTTATTCTATGTACCTAGCCGCCTACACTGGGCCAAAGCTAGTGACTTAGCAAGTTTTGTTTTTCTTGCCTACTGTTTGTGTATTTCTTATGTCCAAAGCACAGGAAAAACCCAACGCTGACGAATTCACGGCTCGTGTAAGTAAAAAAGGGTTACTGGGGCCCCATTCATCGCAATGTACCAACAATAACTACGTCGAAATCTCAATTAGACTGTATCACGGCGGTCTGACCCTTCAAACCGAAATGCTTTGTTACTTTTTAGCAGAAACAGGCAGGCCGGTGGTACCCGGCGAGTGCGAGTTCACAATACGCCCTACCACCAATTAGCCATCGCAGTAGCAGATGATAAAATACTAAGGGAACACTGCTACCCATTCTTCAATAAACATCGGTGTTTTGTCATTAAAGGAATACCCTTAATTATCTTTTACGAAAACCAAGGGAAGTGTATCTTAGTCTTACATATAACAAAAATGCAACGACATCATAAACTAACACGAGAAATTGAGTTAGGAACCATCAACAAATTTTAACCATCCATTCTCGATACTTTGCACAGAATATAATCAAGGGGTGAAAGGCTAGTTGGCTTAACACATTGATTGCGGGACCATTTTTGTAAGACTTTCAGCCAGTGCGTTTGACGTCTTTTCGAGGCAAGATCGGACTTCTTTGCAGTGCGTATGAGACATGATAAGCCTCACAAAGGACCGTTTTTAACATGACTCATACCCATAGAAATCTGGACATAATCGCCTCCTGTTTCGAGCGAAAGAACACGGGTATGACTGCCGCATCAGAGGATAGTCGCGTATGGGACTTTTTAAGCCGCATAACGCAGTCAACGCGTTAAGCGACATTTTCGCAACTTTGCAAGAGAGCCATTTAAAGATAGAAATTTGAAAAAAATATCATAACAAATAACTTCTTTAACTATTTGAACGGAGTGAACTTAATTGAAGTTCAATTAAAAACATCGGACTGTCGATGTTAATCTATCTATATATATATAAAAATGAATAGCTGTTCGTTAGTCTCACTAAAGCTCGAAAACGGCTGGACCGATTTGGCTAATTTTGGTCTTGAATTCTTCGTGGAAGTCCAGAGAAGGTTTAAAAGATAGATAAATATGAAAATACTCGGAATTAAATAAAAATAACAATTTTGTTTTTCCTTTGATATGTCCTCCGTCGGACGGGTTCCTTTTGTTTGTTTTAAGTTTATTTTATACAACAGTTTAAGTCTTTTATTTATCGATTGAGGCACTACGAAGTTTGCCGGGTCAGCTAGTACCAAATAAAGCGCACCTTTAATTACAAAGATAATTGTCGCGTATTACGCTAAATGTCGCTTAAACCAAATAGCCTTTTACCCCTTGAATTGTATTTATGAATATTTAGTTGTATTGTTATGAATTCTGTAATTTCAATTAACTGAGGAAGGAAACCTGATAGAAATCTTTAATGCTATTTTAACCATATCTTTATCGAATTCCCTTATTGGAAAACCAAATTCATTAATGAGCAATGGCTGAACCAATTTGGATGTTATTTTCAATGGTTTATTGGGATAAGCTTCGATTAAGATTTAGAGTTACTCACATTTAAACGAAGTGATAATAAAAATGCTTATTTAATAATTAAAGACACGATTATTAGTCCATATTCAACTGGTCGCATTCAAAACAAGTTTTCGTTAGTATACAGACCCATAAATTTCCAAATGCATACATTTTTCTAGCAACGAATATAATTCATCTATACTAATATTATAAAGAGGAAAGATTTGTTTGTTTGTTTGTTTCGAATAGGCTCCGAAACTACTGGACCGATTTGAAAAATTATTTTTCCATTAGAAGCCGACATTGCCCCTGATGAACATAGGCTACTTTTTAAATTTTTATTTTATTTTTATTTTTCGATTTCATGTGTGTTTTAATGTTTCCGAAGCGAAGCGAGGGCGGGTCGCTATTATTAAATAAACGAATAAAAAAACTAAAATTTTAGCCTGCATTTGGCGAACGAACAAACAGGTATTTCTTATTATATAATATTTATAACATTTCGTAGCAATTTATTTGGAAACTACAACGAATTGGAGAATTAATAAACTATAAATAGAATATGTGGTTTGATTAAATTTTATTAAACAGTTTTTACAAACATAGTGCTATTTTGGTATATCCTATTTTGAACAGTCACCGTCGTTAAAGCTATATGATATGTGGGTTAAATATTCCTTAAAACTATCCATTGAGTTTCTCGCCGCATCTCCTCAAAGGGTCGCCATTCCGATCTGATGTAGATTCAACGAAGCACCGCTTTTCCTATGGCAGATACTAGCAACATCCTTCAGGCTGAACCCCGTGAGCTCACGTACCGATTGTGGTGATCTCAGAATACCTCCCCGCGGCAACTGGTAGTTAGGCAAGAAAAAAAATCTAAAAACTCTAACTTAGTCCAATGGTTTTGGGTAATACGAATGAGCTCTGCTCCGGCAACCAGTGTTGGTTTAAAGTAGAAACTCAGAAATCTTTCGCTTTTTTTTTTATTGCTTAGATGTGTGGACGAGCTCACAGCCCACCTGGTGTTAAGCGGTTACGGGAGCCCATAGACACCTACAACGTAAATGCGCCACACACCTTGAGATATAGTTCTAAGGTCTCAGTATAGTCAAAACGGCTGCCCCACCCTTCAAACCGAAACGCATTACTGCTTCACGACAGAAATAGGCAGGGCGGTGGTACCCACCCGCGCGGGTTCACAAGAGGTCCTACCACCAACGTCGCTACTCACGTTTTTTTACAAATCATAGATAATCCTACCTAATGGAATGTGCTTGGCATCACAAATGTACACCAGGAGCCTAATTACTGGGATCATCGTGCGCTCTGACAGGGTATGGGAATGTCCTCGGGACGAACCCTACCTGGGGATGATCCCCCTGCCACACTGGACAGGGATAAAATTAAGCGGGGTTGAGATGGGGGGAGAATGCGTAAGCCGGTCGCAATACATCGACATGATATATACATATATATAATACTAGCGGCCCGCCCCGGCTCCGCTCGGGTATTTAACAAAAATTTCAACGATATTTGACGTATTATTTTTAAAATAAAAGAACACTTATTGCGGCATAACTAAATAGTTAGACATATGCTGTCGCGACACTTTTTGTAAATATTAATGTGTTCTACAAAGTCGTAGTACATTATGTTATTCTATCATGAATAGTTTTCGCAGGGCACACGATGTAAAGAATATTTTAGGTAATTTTTTTACACCTTGGGTTACATTATTGGAGTTTTAGTAAGGATCCCTAATTTTTTTCAAAAAAGATTATAGCCTATTTCACTCGGGAATAGTGTAGCTTCAGTTCAGTAGTTTCGGAGTCTATTCAATACAAACAAACAATCAAATCTTTCCTCTTTATAATATTAGTATAGATATTAGTATAGATGATATGGCTTAATTGATGAGGCGATGTGGTGCCCGGAGGCTGCCTCAACCCGGCGCCACTGCTGTCTTTTTTTTGTAACACTAGATGGCAGACAGACAGTTATTTATAGATAGCGAGTCACCGAATCGATTATCCGAGCTCGTAGATATGAGTGATGCCACCTCGCGTGATAAAGTACACGAGGTAGTACTCCAGCCTGAAATTCGAGAAGGCTTCACGGCAGAAATAGCTTCGTATGGTTTGGTAAATAATAATCTATAGCCGTTTTATCTTACCTCCTGAAAAATAATTATTCTAGATTTCAAATTTCTTAAAATTACTCACTGTATTTTTACTTTTCTAATTTCAAGATGTTGTCAACTATTGCACTGTCGATTGCATCTACAATTAAAGTGACATCTGTCATGTACTTATTGTCAATTTGTCAATGTTTTGTATCGATGATCACTTTG
Source organism: Bombyx mandarina (assembly GCF_030267445.1). NCBI lineage: Eukaryota > Metazoa > Arthropoda > Insecta > Lepidoptera > Bombycidae > Bombyx > Bombyx mandarina. The sequence goes on along the minus strand of NC_143220.1, from coordinate 10,981,411 downwards.
TTGGTGCAACTAAATAAATAAATAAATCGGATAATAATTCAAAGGAAAAACAAAAATACTTTTTTCATGGTGACGTTTACCTTTATTAAATAGCTGTAAATAACCTATAATGCTATAAATAACCGGCTTTCCTAAATCTCTAATATAATCCATACTGATTTTATAAATCGGATATGCTAACAAAACTACGAAAGCAAATTTGTCTGGTTGGGATAATTCGAGACCAAAATTAGCCAAATCGGTCTAGTCGTTCTCGAGTTTTAGCGAGACTAGCGAACAGCAATTCATTTTTATATATATAGATAGATTATATAGATTTCAAACCGGTATATATTATAAGTTACTATGACTAAAAAAACAGTTCAGAATTGGCGAGAATATTGTTACGCGCTGGGGCGCGGGATAAATAAATGCTCCACCAAAGTACAACTAAAAACTGTATTCAACACTTAGAACACTTAAAACACTCAACAAACACTTTAAAATTCTCAATTTGCTTCTTCCGCTTCGCTTCAGGTGATCCGTTCGCTGTTTCGCTTCGAGTAGTTCTGATTAATAACAGACTGCGTGCCATCTCTGCAACGCTTTTATAGCCGATACCACATACCTAGAATTATGGAGAATATTCCACACATTTCGAGTATTGTGTTTCCGCTATCTGACAATAGATGGCGTTGTACTTCTCGAGCGTTCTAGATGCTACTAGATCCTTCGATATTCGTTCGACTATTCGGCGATAGATGGCGTTACTCTTACCGGCGTAACAATATGCATAGTTCTATCGGTGCGTAAAGCACAATTTGACGTGATCAAAATGTGAACTGATAATTGTTGCTATTGACATTGTCATTCGTTTTCGAGCTATCGAACTGAGATTATTTGCCAATAATACACTCGGCTTTAAAATACCCATGAACTTATTGGTGCACTGTTTAAAATTCAATTTTTATAAATCAATATGGATGAGTTTTCAAATAACAGAATTCTAATGAACGAAATAAAACTGAGATAAACGTAAAAAAAGTTATCGACAAAATGTTAAAGGTTAATTACTATTAGTGCATTTATTTTATTTTATTTTATTTTTCTGAATTCAACAAAGATTCCCTGATACGATTAATGAGCGAACGAATGATAATAATACGAACATGAGAAAATGACATTTTCTTCTTGCTCTTTAGCTCTATTATATAGAATTTAACGAAAGATTAATGAATTCATAAATTCTGTCCATATACCATAAGCAGAATGGGTTGTGGTAAAATTAGCACTGACTTAACCTGATTTTTCGTCTTGCATTTATGGATGAACGAGTTCTCGGTCTACCCGATGTCGAGTGATTACTGGAGACCTAAGAACTTCAATGTCGTCACCCACCTTCAGGCCCGCGGTTGGCGTCTCAATCGTATAACGTCTCAATGCTCAATCCTCAACGCAAAATTACTTCGCTACACAGATACATACAAATGCGCCAAAACTGTTTTGTGGTCAATTCCCAGTTCTTCAGCTACGTCGTAACTGCTGATATGCTGATCTTGCTCCACTTTTTCAAAAATAGCATCCATTTTATCCGTAATAGGGCGATCAGAGCGACGTGCATCTTTGACATCAAAATTTCCGGATTGTAAACGCTTAAACCAAATTTGTGCTACTCTCACAGACACTGCCCTAGGTCCATAAACATCGCAAATTTTTTTCGCGGCTTGCGTTGCATTTTTACCTTTTTTGTAGTAAAATTTTTAAATATATCGAATTTCTTCATTAGATTCACTCATCTTGACAGTACGAAAAATAAATATAAATTACACATTTTCCAAATTTGAATTTGGAATTATCTTCTTTAAAATTTTAACTTTTAATGATACCAAAACCAGCCAGAGACAAATAGTATAGCCAAAAAGATTTTATTACAAGTTCACACATACTATAATGCGAAAAGACTTTTTCTCCAACCTATTATATGCAGGCATAGAAATATATGCAGGCCGCATTTATTTCTAAGCGAAACAGTATGGTTGGGTATAATTCATTTTTATTGAAGACATTCCTTCACACTATTCCAACATCCATGTACAAGGAACGCGTTTGCTTAGTATGACCTCTTCAATTTCAGGTCTCGGTCGCGTAGGTGTGAAATTATTGTATCACATTCGGTTTTACTTTCATTCCCAACTGCTCGTAGCTTGTGAATTCGTAAAGTATAAATCGAACTATTTTATGATAGTACCATTCGTATTTAAAGACAGAAAATTACGAAAACACGAACCTATATATTTTTATTTCCGTTTTGGTCGTGTGAGACTAAATAGCAGTGACCGATAAAAAAATAAAAACTTCCATAGCTTAATATTGTATTATGGTCATCGATAAATAAAACTTTTTAGCTAAGGTAATTTTAATAAGCGTTCAAACTAAAAAAAAGATGATCAATCGAGTCTGGGCAAACAACTGTCAGATTTGAAATTCGAACTACCCCCGCGTCCCCGGGTCCAAATCGATTCCGAACTATTGCGCACTAGCACCTCATTGTTGGCGCAATTAAAAATCAAATTAAAAAAAAACCACATATTTTCCCAATCGCATTGTGCGTTTCAGTGTCGAAGGGTCACCGGGGTGCAGTATTCAAGACCGTTGGTGTAGTTTAAGTCGGCGAGATGCCACACTCGGCTCATTACGCTTAGCACGATGGCGTCGCGCGCATGCGGTTTGATACTCACACTGTTCACCAGCGCGGTACTGTCGCGGGACTGCATCGAACTAACCATCAGCGACAAAAGAATCATAACAGAAACAATTCTAAATAGTACCATATTAAAGTTCCAACACGAGAATGATACGGTCGTTGAGAGTTCCCGGTTTAATATTGTGCAGTTGTGGGAGAGATTCCCGAAGGTTGTTGTGCCTAGGAACGGTACTAGTGAACAGTGCAGGAGAGACAGCCAGCTGTATATGGACAGTTTGGACCGACTGGAGTTATGGGCTTTGAAAAGTAAATTTTGTTTTTATTTTATTTTTTTCTCATCACACTCATATGCCAAAAAAAAATTCATTCAAATCACCCATCTTCGCATACACTTTACGACAAAAGACAATCCTAGGCTCGAACATTGTTGTTTTAAATTTTAGTCTATGATTAGATTACTTGAGCTATACGCAATCGACTCAGGCGCCGGACATACGATTTCAAATAATAAAATAAATGCAAATAAAAACTAAATAACACAGTATTAAAAAAAAAAAACAATCCGACACGAAGAGTTAGAATATCGACAAAGCAATTAATATCCAATTATAATAATTTTTAAAAATGTTAGTGATTCGTGTGAATGAACTCGGCCAACCTTTTATACTTCCTTTATATTTTTAAATTAATCAATTACCCTATTAATATGAAAGATAAGAAACAAAAGAAAGGAAAAATTACGACAATATTGTGTGCCATCAACTGAAATGTCAAAAAGACTTATATAAATTCCAAATAAACATTCTGTTGAGTTAAAAATGACGATTCCACTATCGGAAATAAAATTTTGTTTATTATTACGTAATGTTATGAATTAATATTTTTGAAGGAATTCATTGCAACGTTTAAATCGTTCAAGTATGTGTATAGACTAAACACGAAAATTAAATATATGTAAAATAAATATCTGACACACATCATTAAATTGAGCATTAAATTATCACGATAAATAGTTAAAAATCGAGTGTTCTTGTAGTCTGTTAAATAAAACTTAGATTTAGATAAGAAGAAAATTAGTCTATACTTCTATACTAATATTATAAAGAGGAAAGATTTGTTTGTTTTTTTGTATTGAATAGGCTCCGAAACTATAGAACCGATTTGAAAAATTCTTTCACTGTTTGGAAGCTACACTATTCCCGAGTGACATAGGCTATAATATTTTTTTTTTTTTAAATTAGAGTTCCGTACTAGAACTCCACTAATGTAACCGAAGGTGTAAAAAAATTACCTAAAATATTCTTTACATCGCGTGCCCTGCGAAAACTATTGATGATAGAATAAAATAGTGTACTAAGACTTTGTAGAACACATTATTATTTACAAAAAGTGTCGCGACAGCATATGTCTATCTAGTATAATTATACCTCAATAAGTGTTATTTTATTTTAGAAACTAAAGCAACGTCAAACATCGTTGAATTTTTTGTTAAAGACTCGAGCGGAGTCGGACCGGGCCGCTAGTCCTTTATATAAAGCATTTTGTCGAACAAAGAATCGTATACGCTGTTAAACATCTATCCCACTCTTGAAACCGGAACGCATTCTTATTTCGCTCCAGAGATGGGCAGGTGATACTACCCATGCCCGCTTCCAATATACCCTAATACTATGTAATATATGCGACTGCGGTATGCTGGTGTAGTGATCGGGCAACTTTGCGGCCAATCCACCTGTGAATCCCTTAGAGATACGGTGGGCTATTCTATAACAACGCACAGGTTTTATTCTTGGTACCGATACATAGAATTCCTAAAGTAGTTTTTCGGTCATAACTACAAGTCTCTCAAAGCTCTCGTAAGTCTTGAACATGGTCATAATTTCTAAAGATCGTCTTGTGACTTCGCTTTGAATAGCTAGTTATGTTATTCCGTCTTATTTGACCTTTAGCTTTTCTTGAAGCCGTCGATCTTGGCTACAATAAAAAAATTATCAAGGCTAGTTTTGACTACTCGATCATAAAATCTATGTTCGATTATAAATGATAACTATGAAATGTGTTTTTTTCTTGCTTCGTACTTGTATTTCCTGTACACAAATATAAATAACTACCGACCAGCCCTTGCTTCACTTTGGGTATTGTCATTTATTATTGATCTTATTGAATTTTCTTTCTTAATCTTTCTTAATATCGCGGATTTGGTTTGTTACTACCAAATGTGCGATACAATTAAATTATCAATTTTCATTGTACTTATGGTTCACTATTGTGGCGATAATGGTTTACACATAAAAGATAGATATATGCTGTCGCGGACTTTTTTGTAGGACTATTTAAGATAAACATTTCCATTTCACGAGGTTCTACCACCAGTAATCAATACACACAATATCATTATCCCTCGTCCGTGCGTCGTATTCCTCAGTGCTGGGTCGTGAACTATACGGAGCACTTTTGTTAGGACTATGTTCCTCCATTAATTCCTGTCCTCCGCGCAGTGGATAGCGACATTGATGCTGGAGTCCAAAGTTGTCTTAATCTAATCGGACCAGCGCATGGAACTACGCTCTCTAGGCCTCTTTCCTTCCACTTTGCCGGTGATGAGAAGTCTTTCGAAATTGTCACCCTTTTCCTCGCAACGTGACCGAAAAACTCTAAAATCCTACATAGAATATCTTTATAAACAATCTTTATAATCAATACTGATGTGTGTACTATATGATTGTAAAGGCTCATCAAAATCCATCCAATAGTTTTTGCGTGAAAGAATAACAAAGATACATCTATACATTCTTACAAACTTTCACATTTATAATATTAGAAGGATAATTCGGTCGATTGTTTCTCCATTGTTGTGCTTTATTTTTATAATGTTAAAACGAATTCAGCTTTACTTTTTAGTCTGTTAAAAAATAAACACGAGAATATATTATTTATTTTCCTTGTAGATTTTGGTCATTTTTGACGTACATGAAATGTGAATGTAAAACATTCATTTAGATAGTATTGGCATTGTACCAATGTGCTGATTTCCTGGAAATGGTTAAAGTTGACCGTGAGCGAAACTGCATTTCATTTGGACCTCTATTAAAAATGTATTCGATTCATATACCATATGTTTCGATTCATATACCATATCGCCTTTTCGCATTAAAAAGTGTACAATTTCCAAAAATATTCGAAATTGAGTTAATATGTGGAAACATTTGTGTTATCACCAGTATTTTTCCCATAAATACTGTCAAAAGAGCATAATTTAGTTTTAGTTCAGTCTTTTTTTTGTTTACCTATGTTTTGACTACTATTAACAAAATTAATACATAATTTTACATAATAGGCTATTTTCTCCAGAAGTCCAGACAAGTGACTTACATATTATTTTATTCCCTTAAATTGTAAATTTATCAAGCAACAAATTATATTAACATTTGTTTAAGTCGAAACGTTACGAATAATAAAACACGTATAATACATATGTTCCAATATATATATGTCATAAAAATATGTCAATAAATATATGTAATAAATATATATAATAAATATATGTCATTAAAATTACACAAACAAACGAAAAATCTCAAAAAAAATTAATACATAATATTTGTTTATCATCTCGTAAAGCTTCAAATTCTTGTTCGTTTTACAAAACAAAGAACTAAGTTTATTTTTATTTGGGTATATTGTCATTAAAATAATGAGTCATACACATAGCTCATCTTCATTCTTAGTACCACGCGGCAGACGTGAGAGATCTGTTGATAAAATAAATGAAATACTTAATACTATAGAGCACGAATTATATATACAATATATTTTAAGAAAACACAATAAGGTTGCCGTTTCAAGCGGATTTTCTTCGTTTGTTTGATGCTTACAAACGTCTACTTTGATTTCGGTAAATTTATACCGTACACAAAATGATCACTGCGCATTCGCAATATACAAATTAAAATGTCAACAATAATTTGATCTTTTGCATGTACTCTTTGAAAACAACACATTTATACAGATTGGATGCAGTCGTAGTTTTTCTGACTCTCATAAATTTGAGTTTTAAACGACGTATTATAAGAAATCGTATCTTAATAATCATTATATCAGAATAGAATTGTAGAATCAGCAACGAATAGAATAGACGAATAGATGAAATAGCAATAGACCTGTGGCACGTTTTTATTTCGTCAAACTCTTCCAAGAGCTATATACATAGTTACATTTGCTATCGAACAACTCTTTGTAACTTTGCTTTAAGCTGCGAGTCCTCTAAAACGATAAATTTCCTCGCAAATTTAACTCTTTTCCGTTCAAGTTAAAGTATAATTTACCGTTCCAGTTCCGGAAGTCGTCCCCTTATTCTTTAGTGGGTAGATAGACAGATCCACCTTAGTCGTGATTAATCTGTAAAACCTTCGAATTTTGATACAACGAATCTTCTTCTACAAAAGATCTTTACTAAAAAAAAAAACCGTATGAATAATTCATAATGTTCAAAACTGATAAAACATTACCTATAAATCAAAACTCATCACGGAAATATTACTCAGCCGATAACAAACTATCAGGCCCATTAAACATAAAATACGTTTTATGTTATAACCTTAGAGGTAGGTGTTCAAATATATACGTTGTAACTTTAAAAATAAAAATGATACAAAACGAAAAAGGAATGGAATTAAAAATAATAATATGACATTTAAGTTTAGTTTTTTATTTTAAAAACTTTGATTCCGTGTTTTTATTACTGCCGTTACTTAATCTAACGTAACGGCCTTTTTTTGTCCGTACATTTTGGGATTTCATAATGTCCCCTTAATTTTTCAATACGGTGAGTAATTTAAACATTATTTTTATCTTACAAGCCAAATAAAATTCGGCCACGGCTTTCCGTGTGTTGTATGTATTTATGTGTTTGACTTTGTGCATTCGCGCAGACTAATGAAGAATCTTTGAACTAATTTGGATTCTATTTTCGATGCTAAAGCATTAATGCATTTAGTTTTTTCGAATTCTGTACAAATAAGTAAAAAATATCGCGGGCATATTCTTCTTGAAACAACTTGCCAATCTTGCTACTTGGTAGCTAAAGAGTCCTTGAGTTCAACGTAAGATCCCATCCTCTTCCTAAATACCGCAGGGCATTTTACGGAGTACAAATCTCACATAACTTGATTTTCTCAATAAAGCAGATACCTATAGAAGTTACTTTTCATTTCCGAAGAAGAATTTAATGAAATAGTCTGTCAAAAGGAATAGACCAAAAGATAGACGCATATTTGACACCCTCGACTTACTACTCTTTATATTCTTTGCCTAAAGGGGTAGCTCCCTACCTAAATATTTCCCGGTCACCGTCCTCGTCGAACCCGTCGCTTGCGACAAAGGTCTCGAAGTGAATTAACGAGTGAATTAACGAGTGAATTAACCCATAGACACAACCCACTGAGTTTCTTGCCGGATCTTCTGAGTGGGTCGCGTTTCCGATCCGGTGGTAGATTCTGCGAAGCACTGCTCTTGCTAGGGCCAGTGTTAGCAACACATCCGGTTTGAGTCTCGTGAGCTCACTTACACATCAAGGAGAAGCTGATATAGCCTCTCAAGGATATATGTAGTAAAAAAAATTTATTCGTGGAGCAAGCTGAGATGTCATTATTATTACAATTCACAATATTACGACCTCAAGCCTCAAGACAACGGTCGCATTGCTGTCGACTTCGAAACCGGATTTTGATCTCATATATCGTTTCGTATCAATAAGAATTACGTAAGATATTCAAAAAGCCTCACCACTGACTTTGCTCTTGACGAAACCGCGACAAGGAACGCGTAAACGCAACAAAAATTAGAAACGATAAAATATAATTACAGTCAATAAATATTACAAATTCGCCGTTCTCGTGAAATCGACTGTCGTGTTCCGATTGATGTTGCGCTGTTATCGAGAACAACTAAAAGTTGAAGGCCCACGAGTGTGGACATCTGCGACTCGAATTGTTATTGTGCGGGCCAAGTTCAAGGGGCGTGTTAATATCAAGAATATGGCTCAAGCTCACTGAGTTTCTCGCCGGATCTTCTCAGTGGGTCGCAGTCTAGTGGTAGATTCTGCGATGCACTGCTCTTACTAGGGCTAGTGTTAGCAACGCCCTAAGGTTTGAGCCCCGAGAGCTCATCTAAGCGTTAGGGTTACGCTGACATACCCTCTCATGACTATCAGCTGGGGTAGAAAAAAAAGAAAGAATATGGTAGATTTACAAGGAAAAATCCAACTTATCTTTATTGTATAGTCTAGTACGAGCCACACCTGTTGTACGGCGGCACTCCTGATGTCAAGTGGTTGTTATCGCAGCCCACCAATTGAGACATGAGGTCTAAATCTCAATTGTATAAGACGATGGCTATCCTGCTTCTCTTAGCGGAACGCACAGCAGGATTTTGGTACATAGCCGTACCAATCACAAGGCCCTATCACTCAAGGTCAAACTAGGTAAATGATAGTTTTTCTACGCATCATTTTTATTACATGTCATTACTTCATCGTGAAAGTCATTCGTAAATATTAAATATGTATATCACATATAAAACACAACAAATAAAAAAAAATTGTACAGGCCTGCGGGTTTTGAACACTGGCACAGTAGCTTCGCTTGATACGAGTACGCCGAGCGTCTTATCTTTTAGGCCACGACGACTTCAAATTTTGTGAACCCCACACTTCATTACTTTACTTTCTTTTTGTAGTTTCTATATTATATCATCATTATCCTGCCCTTCTCCCAGTTACCTGGGGTCGGCGCAACATGTTTTCTCCTTCCATACTCTTCTATCATATACCATTACTTCGCTCACTCCCCTCTTACCCATATCGTCTTTCACGAAATTCATCCATTTCTTCTTAGGTCTACCTCTTCCTCTATATGCTTCCACATACATAGTTAACATTTTCTTACCAACCTCATTTTCATTTCGTCTCATCACATGTCTATACCATCCCAAACGCGCACTTCTCAGCTTCTCTGTCACAGGTGCCACTTTCAGACTTCCTCTAACATATTAATTCCGTATTCTATTCATTCTCGTTACTCCACACATCCATCGCAACTTTCGCATCTCTGCTGCATGCAATCGCCATTCATCCATTTCTTTATTATACTTATCTAATAATTTGGAAGAAATCTCAACCTCGTGACGACGAGCCGAGTGTCATACCTCTGAGCCACGGGAATTCACGACTTGACATTTACGTTTAATATCCGCATAGCTTTCGTAAAACATACACGAAAAAACCCCAGTCTCTCTTTTTAATTTTTAACCGACTCGGAACTTTTTTCCACATGTCATTGTATCTATTTTAATGATTCATTTCTCATTTGAAAGCCGGTGCTTCCTATTTAAGTTTGGTTAAAAAATAAAAAATAAACTATGGTTTTTGAGTTGTCTTTAATAATTGTTATTTAATTTTGTTCGACTACATTAATGATACTCTCAATTTATTTAGTTGAAATCGATTTTCTTGTTTGTAAAAAATTTGTACGATTTTATCTTAAGAAACTATTACCTGCTTACAATGCAAATCTTACGTTCTTATTTTCAATTTAAGCTATTTAGTTAAAATACGTAACACACAGATTAACCATAACAACCTTTATATAACTAAGGAAGGATCCAAATTCAATATTTTTTCTTGTACTAAGGGGAAGAAAGAGAGAAAACAAATACGCTCAAACCTCGAACCCCACATATCTTTCACAAAGACCGCCTTTGCCCAAGAGACAAACCTGAACTCCGTGATACAGTTGTTAGGATTATTAACCACCCAACCAAAGAGACGATCAAGGCAATTAAATATTCTATTAAAAAACTTGACCTTCGAACTATCCAATTAAATCGTGAGCTTAGTCTTTAAATTAATATGTATTTTAATCATAAACAACACAGTTGATTTGCATCAAAATCTTACTTCTATTTAAGTTCAAACTTTATGATGGCTTTTTTTTTAAATAAAATCTGCTGTTTTTGGATAATTGCTATTCTCGATGTCTTATGTAAATGCTTGATAGATTGCGTAAATCAAAACGTTTAAAACACCGGTCTTTTGCATTCATTCGCTGATAATAAACTAATAATTAAGTTATCAATGCTAAAAAAACCAATGACAAACACATTTGAATATCCGATGGAAAGGCGACCTTAATTTTGTTATATTATAACTATCGAAATGAATCTAGGATACTTTCCTTGACGAGGATATTATAAATGTCGTTAATAAATGTTTTAAGAGACTTTTTGACCAACTAAACGTAAAAATTTGTTTACATTACATTACTCACATTGAATTAACCCAATAATATTCTAGACATAGTTAGTTAAAGCCGTAGGTGCCACTATAATACTAATTTTGGTTACTAATCAACGCAGTATTACAGTCGAATAGATTCTCGCAGTTTCCGAGAGATTCCGTGCCATTTGTCCGATCGAATTGAAGTTACAATTGTTGTCGACAATTTCAACTTTTTTTCGTGGCAACGTCAACAGTTGTCGTGCGTTATTATTTAATTGCTGTTTTTTGAAGTTATACTTCTTTAGGCGCGTTATGATAAATTTATGAGAGTGAAATTTTACGATGTGCGCGCACCGTGACGCAAAATTAACAGAAATGAAGTTGCCCACAAAATCGCTCATTAAGTTGAGGAAAAAATGGTACCAACAAAACAGAAATGGAACCGCTGTTAGTGGCGCATGTTGGCACGCACGCCGCCTCTGTTCACTGTATGTTTATATTTATAATATTTATCCACATGCTTTGAGTTCCTACATTTAAAACATGTGTTTTCATTTTGTTTTCATTATACAATTGCGAATTTTATATGTGCGTCTAAATTATAATCAGAAGTGATTTAAATTGAATATTTAAATCAATACTAATTAATATTCGAAAATATTTGTGTAAAAAACTGTGCTCATCAACCTTCCTAAGTGCTCCAATACAATTGAGGTTAACTATCCGTATGTATTATTTAGTAATATAAATGACAAAATTATTATTTAATATAATTCATACTAAATATTATTAAATAATTAACGTTAAATATTTATTATTAATTATTTAATATTAAAAAAAAAGAAAAAATAATAATAAAAATAAAGTATAACTTCTTACGCGGTACATAAGTACACGCACCCTTTTTTTTTAACCACTAACGATATTTACAGCGAAGCGTGATTGATAAGTTTTCAGTAGAGTTTTTTACACAACCTTATGATTTCACAAACTGTTTATCTGATGTCATTGACTTATCACTGTCTAATCAGTAGTCAAGGTAAGCGCAACTACACATAATGTATGTTGCTTACCAAACATAAACCGCAAAAATAAACTTTTTTTTTAAATTTAATTTAAATTTTTTTTAAATCGTTTTAATTTTACTAAACAGAGACGTTAACACACGTATATTTGTTAATTACAATACAATGTTAGTACACAAATATGCGATTTAAGATTTGATTAGGATTTGACGAAGTTTACAAACACCGTCTACTTTTTACCGCTGTTTTCGAAAGAAGAAAGGCACAACTCGCTGCTTACCGCTAAAGGCTATTATCAAACTTATTTAGAAGGAATACATGTCATAGCGCTCAGGAAACATCTCGGTGAGAGCACTTGAAGCTCGGACAGTGTGTGGAAAAATGATTTCCGTAAAGTCACTTATCACTAACTATCTTTTCGTAATTTCTTTTATATTGACATAACACATCAACCCCGAAACGCTGTAAAGTTATTGCGAGACAAGATTGCTTATTTTTTTTCTTTTCTAACTATACTAGCCTTGATAGGCTATTTCAGCTTCACCCTAACGTTAGTAGGTGAGCTCGCGGGGCTCAACCGGAGAGTTGCTAACACTGGACCTAGCAAGAGCAGTGCTTCGCAGAATATACCACCGGAAAGGAAACGCGACCCACTGAGAAGATCCGGCGAGAAACTCAGTGGGAAATTGCTTGTGGCCACCGTCGTGTCTATCTCAGACGCGAAACAGTGGGACAACAATGCGTAGCCCGGTTCGTTACCCCCCTCGACCGGATATCCGAAAATAGATATCCCAGCGTTAAAAAAAAAAAAGAGACAACAATGCAATATAATTGACAATTCCTCCTCACGTGTCATAATGGACAATACGCACGGTATACAATTCGACTCCAAATTGCCTTGAATTCGTCTGCCTCCATCTAAGCTAGTTATTTCGCAACCACAACTATCCAATTCATCAATATGTTTGTATATATGTATGTCCCTACATTTACGATATAACTAGTTCACGGACCGCTCATTCCGATCACGCCAATGCCAGCGACGATCCACGCATTTCGTATGCGTCACTTATCATCATTTCACCAGCACTCCGTGGCACTCACATGTGACATGACAAGGTTCAACGCCCGTACTAGGAGTTAAGAGGAAGAACGGGTGCCGCGCAAAATTAAGGCTTAGATTTTTTAAATTATATTCCGGTCTCTTCCCTCAAAACTTTAAAACAGATTGCAGGTCGAACAGGAAGTTTTGTTAAAAAGTGTTCCCCTATCAGCATTATCCTGCCCTTCCCCCAGTCAGCTGAGGTCGGCGCAACATGTTTTCTCCTTCCATACTCTTCTATCATATACCATTTTTTCGCTCACTCCCCTCTTACCCATATCGTCTTTCATGCAATCCATCCATTTCTTCTTAGGTCTACCTCTTCCTCTATATGCTTCCACATTCACAGTTAACACTCTCTTACCAACCTCATTTTCATTTCGTCTCATCACATGTCCATACCATTCTAAACGCGCACTTCTCAGCTTCTCTGTATCTGGTGCCACTTTCAGACTTCCTCTAACATATTCATTTCGTGTTCTATCCATTCTCGTTACTCCACACATCCACCGCAACATTCGCATCTCTGCTGCATGCAATTGCCGCAAAAGTGTTCCCCTATATCCTCCATAAAACACAAACAGACTTTAGTTTAATTCGATTAAAATATCTATGCGGGCCACTCTCGTTAGAACTGAAGCCATCACAAGTATTCTATGTTATATCTCTCGCAAGCAAAATCGTAAAGACTTATATGTTTATCTCTTTTAGTGTCGCTTTTTCGTTTCACCCAAATTCGAAGAAAAAACAAAAAAGTTTAATTTTTTTTATGTACGCAACGTATGGTGATTTGTTCAAAATATTAGCTCGTCTGCTATTGTTTAGGAAGGAACTGTTTATATAGACCCAACAGATTACGATTTTTCTCTTCGATAAATATAGAATATAATATAACATAGGTAGTAAAATGTTCACACATTCGTTAACATTACAATAAATATAACGCATGCTGTTGGTGCGATATATTATATATACTAGATACATTCTGAAGTTCGTAAACAAGACTCGTATTTGTTATTATTAGCTAAATGCAGACTCACCAGGCCCAAGTACCATCAAGTAAAGGCAGTTTTGCCTATACTACGCGTTCTTCATTTTTGTTACGTGAGTGCAACAACCTACGGTGATAGGATGGATTTCAGCTTATAAAAAAAGTTAAAATAAATACTTTTTTGTCAACTAAGACCGGAAAAATCACTAATTAACTGTAACTATACTTGAGACCTTAGAACTTATATCTCATGGTGGGTGGCGCATTTACCCTGTAGATGTCTATAGGCTCCAGTAACCACTTAACACCAGGTGGGCTGTGAGCTCGTCCACACATCTAAGCAATAAAAAATAAAAATAAAAAATGACTCACTAACCTATGCTCCGAAAACGGATATATTCCGTGATGATTTGCAGCGACTTGTACCTACCTAACTGTTGCAAAAAGCTATGCTATCATTAATATCTTACAAATGTTTTGATTCATTAAAAAATAAAAGAAATAATGAATAAATAACACTTAAACTTTAAAAGGTACGACAGTAGATCTATTGTCTAGTTCGTGTAGACAAGAATATTAATTGATGCAATAATAATAAAATGTCGCATTTAAAATGATTGCGACTAAAATGACATACATTATTAACAAATTAAACCCACAAAATAATGTAAATGTAGATAGAATTCTCGATATGAAATTTATTAACGAATAAAGACATTTATTATACTTATTTGAATAATTGTTAGAAAATGCGTATTAAATAATAATAATGAAACCAAGGATAACACAGAGTACCACTTCCTTCTCATTCAACCATAATATTAATTTATACTTCAGAAAAATAATTAACATACAGAACTGCTTACAGTGTGCTTAGTGTAAGTTTTTTAACGTTCTCGATAGCGTAAAAGTTAGCTCATATTTGTATGGAATGGGATCGTTTGCTTACGTTTGCCGCTAGGGGCCCTGTTCCAACTGCATACAAAATTGGGCTAACTTTTACGCTGTAGAGAACGTTAAAAAACTCGCACTAAGCACACAGAACGCATTTGCGTTTATTTGTTAATTTAAATAATTTATTTTTTCTTATAACACACGATTTAACATAATAATAATAATAATAATAATAATAATAAGCCTTTTATTTCCCATCACCTAAATATTACATGTAAATATTCTCAACCATATATAACTCCCACATTCAGATCCAATTACATTGCCGTTCAATTTTCCTCGACAGGAACCCCTATTTGGGTATTGGCCTCCTCCAGCTTAATCCAATTTTCTCTGTTCCCAGCCTGCCTCATCCACTCCTTCCCAGCGGTGACTATGATATCATCACTCCATCGTTTCATAGGTCGTCCTTTCCTGCTTTTCCCATTACGATTTAACATAATACCAGTTTATTTTTCGAACTTCTATAAACTAGTTTCAAAAACTTAGAGCGAGCATTACTCATTTTCTTTATAATTTAAATACAATGAAACGCTGCAACAAGAATGATACGTCCTTGAACTTATAATACGAAGGACAAGGTGATAAACATTTAAAAGATTGCATAACAATTTGACTAACTAATACCAATGTTTGTTCCAGTGTTTGACGCAACGGCCAAGCCCCCGTCTGGCATACTGAGCGGCAATGGAAACCAATATGGCGACTTTGACGAATGTCTGAGCATCGACGCCGCTGTCCGAGGGAAGTACTGCCTTGCCTCACTGATCATCAACTTCGGGGATGAGCAGAAATATAAAAAATTGGACTATCTCATTCACAGCGGACATTATATCAAGAGTAATATTACAGATGTAAGTATTTTTCTACAATACCTACTACGTACAAAATAGCATATTGAAGTTATGAATGCGATTAAAATAAGTAATGAAATTTAGAACAATAATTTTCAGGTACAAAATATAAGTATACTTCTTTCATTCAGAATTAGTTAGGTAGTAAAATTAATGACTTGTTAAATATAAATTACGAAATCAAGTATTTTTGTGAACACGGAAGAAGGCTCGAATTTTCATCTATATATGTAATTATATGTGAGCATCTATATGTGTAATTATGGAACAAATCTATTCATATATCGTGTCTATATCGTCAATTATCAGGGCGGATGTTCAGGTCTTTTCGATTTCAAATAACAAATTCAATTATGGTTCTAATAGACTGATAAATATGCGGGAAATATTAAATTTTCTTTAACAACTATCCTTAAAATAGCGTTGAGTTTTCCAGATCACAAAATGGGTAAATCACTGCTCACGGGTAAAGAAACATTTTCAAAAAAAACATCAATTGTAAATTATAATTGTAAACCAATTATTCAGCGCCCAAAAATATAAAACCTGCAAAAATTTAAAAGGATCTCAGCTCGTAAGGAAGTAATGCTACTTTCCGAACCCTACGCAAACGAAGACGCGATACTAGCTAGTATTCAATGTTTCTAATCGAACAAAAATTTAATGAAGGCTCCGACCTTTACTTATCTTTAAATCACTACTTATGAAAGCATATATGTATATATACGTCATTAAAATTCGACCCAGATTTTGTATACGTATTAAATATACGATCATTTTGTATTCGTTGTGGCCTAGAAAATCAATCAGTCATCAGTAAAACATTGTCATTAACCAACCCGAAGGGTCGAATCCAAAAGAAGACGTCGAATCTATATATAAAAGACTGTTTGTGAACGTTCTCTGAAGATTACGATACGGCTAGATCCATTTCGATGAAATGTTCAGGACATCTTTAGATTGGCGTAGCGGGCGAACTCGCGTGTCTTACGTAATTTGAACTCATTAGTGCAAATAATATCCTGATAAAGAGGCTCTGATACATTGACATAGAAATAGAGAAATAGTATTGAATAAAACCCTGATTTCTGTCTATCCGTCGATGTGTCTATTTCGAGAAGATTCCACGATCGTTCTCCGCCATTAATATCCTTAGTTTCCCAAAAATGTAGGACACAAGAAACCGCAATCCGTACTGTGCGTCAGTTAACATTTAATTCGTTTCGTGGCATGTGCGAAGGTGGACAATGTCGTAACGACTGTTGCAATTTAAATGCAGCCGGTGCTCTGAACAGAGGCAAGTACCCGTGACCTTCGAAAAAAGCGGCTTTTCTTGCGATACCCGACATTGGAATTGTTGCGACATGGGTCAGACCAGCAGGGGCTATCCATTACTTAAAAATCACGAAAGGATTATTCTTTTTTTGCAACTAGGTACTCTTTTGTTTTTCGGGGATCGATGCCAAAACCTTTCCCGAAATGGAACCAATTACTGTTCAAATTTGAGTCTCATTACAGAAGAGCCATTTAAAATTTAAAATTGGCAAACAATATCACAACAAAAAAACTTTTTCTCACCAATCCAAAGGAGTAAACTTAATTTAAGTTCAATTAAAAACATCGAACCGTTGATGCTAATACCATATAAAACGCAACTTTAATAATTACAAAGGTACATGTCGCGTACGAAGCGAAATGTCACTTTTACTTATTACCCTTTCACCCCTCTCTCTATATATTATATTTTAAGTAGTATTATAATAGACTATTTCTGATTTTACCAGTGAGAACGTTTTAAAATTTAAATCCTATATTTTGTATAGTTTGTGAATATTACAAATATAAAATCGCAGCTCTAATAACCTGTTAGTATGACATTGATCACAAACTCAGCGATATCTATAAGAATTTTAAATTACGTAATTTTTATATAATACTACGTCATTATCGGAATAGTCCACGAGATGCTTTAATTTTATAACATTTTTCCTAAGCGTTTTGTTTCGATTTGAGCGATTTTCTCAAATTTGCATTTTGCCTCCGGAAGAATTTAGTAGAAAATATTATAAATCTCGTTTCTAAGTCGGTTCATAAGATTTCATCTAAAATATATAGATGAATTCACTCGATCCACTATCAGTATGCTTAGTGCGAGTTTTTTAACGTTCTCGATAGCGTAAAAGTTAGCCCAATTTTGTATGCAGTTGGAACAGCGCCCCTAGCGGCAAACGTAGGCAAACGATCCCATTCCATACAAATATGCGCTAACTTTTACGCTATCGAGAACGTTCAAAAACTCGCAAAAAGCACACAGTACTGTTGGATACTTCTGTTTCTAGTACTAGTTAGCCAACGCCGAAGAGTTCAATATAACAGTTATCCCACACTCCCATAGCATCAACCCGTTAGTTTCCCGCCGGATCTTCTCGGCGTATTGCGAATTTAATGCGGTAGGACCCGCAAAACGGCTAAAATCTGGCAAACCTGTTTTCAAGGCACCCAAGTTATTGCGAGCAAATCATATCCCTGACTTCCTGATGAAGAATCCGCCCACCCTAGTGAAACTTTTTAGGTACCTCAAACACCGGTCACCGTCTTCGCCGAGCCCCTTACTTGCGACGAAGGGCTCGACGAGTAAATTAACCCACAGACACAGCCCACTGCGCTTCTTGTCGGATCTTCTCAGTAGGTCGCGTTTCCGATCCGGTAGTAGGTTCTGCAAAGCACTGCTCTTGCTAGGGCCAGTGCTTGCTAGTTTGAGCCCTGCGTATGGCCTCTTAAGACTATCAGCATAAGTAGGAAAAAAATTTAGTGAAACTGCAATCACTACATTCATTAGATTTTTAATATATATATTTTGACTAACCTATCAAACTGGTTTGGTGAGAATGGGCATGACATCAATTATATTGAAGATGACATAACGTTACTTATAAGGAATTGACAAATATAGCTTTTTTGTTTATGGGCCAATGAGTTGTAGCTGATTTGGTGCTAAGCGGTTATAGGAAATCGTAGTTACTACATCGTGAAAGATAAAATCGAAGCTGCAATTGTATAGACAGTTTTTTTATTTTCTTAAACAACAAGTAATTAAAAAAGGGGACAATGCAATAGTGATTCACGAAAACTTTGTACAAGGATGTTATTAATTGACATGACTTGGCGTCTTTTTTTTAGCTTTTTCGATGAGCTTACAGCCCACTTGGTGGTTACCCGTGCCCATAGACATACAACGTAAATACTGCCACCCATTTCGAGACATGAGTTAGAACTCAGTTTCAGTTTTACAGTACAACGGCTGGCCTACTGTTCGAACCCAAATGCATTACTACTACACGGCAGAAATAGGCAGGGCGGTGGTACCTACACGTGCTGGCCCACCAAACGCCCTAGCAATACGCAATACAATATTCGTACCAGCAGGTAAATTTAAACAAAAGAAAATACGTACCCAACACGTTTTTATGAACTGCTTCCACAACGAAACGAACGTCGTGTAATAAGAATCTATCTATATATATAAAAATGAAGTGATGAATGAAATGATCACAAGTGCAACCACGACCACTCTGACAAGAGTGTCCGACTAAGAAAAGCGCAGCACTTTGTTAAACTTTCCTGTGCAAAAGACAAACAATAAGTGAATTTAGTGATCGTTGGTGATGGTGGTGATAATGGTGGGCAAAAGATAATGGAGACCACATGCGCAGTGTGGGACGGCTACCTGCCAGATGAACTAACGATCTAGTGAGAATTGCTGGGTCACGTTGGATGCCAGTGGCAACGGACCGGCCGCACTGGATGTCAGTTGGAGAGGTCTATGTTCGGCAGTGGAGAGGCTGAGATGGTAATGATGATGATGGTGATAAAACGTAAGCTGGACATATGCTGGTATGCACAGGCTTTCTGTCTATTCTCATCATGTAGCTGTCAGACCGCCTTTCGCACCAAGGTGTCTATTCTGAGACAGCTTAATATCAAAACTAGACTTTCCACTATATGCCTTCGTAGGGTACTGGAATTCTTCGGATATTGCTCGTAAAGAGGATCACAATCTAGAACAGCTGATGGTGACAGGCAAGGTAGATGGCAAACGTCCCAGAGGACACAGTCCCACGAAATGGTCGGACCAAATACGATCTTCTCTGAACAGAAACTGATGCAGCGGGGGACTCACGACCCTCAGTAATGAAGAAAACGACGAGAAGAGGAGAAGGAGCTGTCAGACATTTCGATACCAATACATTCCAACTTCAGAATCCTAACCTGAAAACCGATACACACAACTTGCATTTCTCTGTCCTACAATTCTTATAAGGTTACCTAGGTTATGCAATATTTATGCAGATTCCAATAACTAAGACAACGACTCAACTGCATGAATATTTATAATAACATAGTTTAGCATAAATATGCAACGAAAGGTCAAATTACCTAATGATGACTCGCAAACTTGGCAAATGAACTTGGCTATCATTTTACTCTTATTTTGAACTCATTCATTGCCAGTAATAAAATTTGTAAAACGGAATCACAGACGAGTTTCTATGCGCTACAAATTATTGGGAATTTTACTGGTGGTAGGACGTCTTGTGAGTTTACTGGTGATAGGACGTCTTGTAAGTCTGCACTTGCGAAGCAGCTGCTCTTGAGCTGTTAGGTCTCCCACCCCTCCTGGCTGAGCCTTTGCTCGCCCACTTGTCCTGGTGAAACTGGAAAGGCCTCCGGGCCACCAGTAATCCTTCAACCATAAAAAAAAAGTCTGCACGGGTAGATACCACCCTGCCTATTTTAGCCGTGAAACAGTAATGTATTTCGGTATGAAGGGTGGGGCAGCCGTTGTAACTATACTGAGACCTTGGAACTCATATCTCAAGGTGGGTAGCGGCATTTACGTTGTAGATGTCTATGGGCTCCAGTAACCACTTAACACCAGGTGGGCAAAAAAAACCCTATCTCTGCCGCCAAATGATCATGCGGCTTGAGGGATGGGATTACACTATTCAATTTAAACTTAGAGCTTATGCCTTAAGGTGGGTAGTGGTTCGCACATCATAATGTCTGCTGTTTCCGGTCACAACTTCATAGCGAACTTCATGGTGAACTTGTTCATCCATCCACATAATAAAAAGAACTAGTGGTCCCGCAGAAGTCGAAACTCGACTATAATTAATTGAAATTATAAGTTTAAACATTATTTTGGTTCATTGTCAAAGACTTCCACTACTTCTATAATCACAGATTTTCGCCAAGACTCCATTAAAGACAAATAAAGACAAACAATATTAATCTATTTTCAATGTGACCACAGACTTTAACAATCAACAAAAGAGTATATATGCGTGTGTGTCCCAAATACATGGTAGTTGTGCTTAATGTATTTTTATTGATTTTATGTACTTTTTATGCATAGCTAAAAAAAATAGTATTCTGCACTCCTTCTCTATATTTTCTATAAGTGGGGGAAATTTCATAGTCGTCCGACCGCCCAATTTTCGTAAAAAGGGGTACAAAGTTTTTGCTTCACGTATTAATATATAGATAAACAGACTAATTAATAAAGTATAAGAATATAAAGTTTGTATTCGTTCCAGAAGTCTTTGTATTATAAAGTATTAGACAATAAGCTAATTACGAACGTAAAAGGTTTAGTAAAGTAAACGACTGCGAACAGCAATCTTTAATCCAAGATAGGAGACTGATTACGTCATTGTCCATGATTATTTCGGGTCCGTCACGCAAACGGAAGATATTTCAAGGACAGCGTTAGGAATTCCGATCACGTCACTGTTTTGGACACTGTTCGAATCATAATGACACATAATAATAGTTTCGTTTTTTTTTTTTTTTTTTAAACTGTTTTGCGTACATATAAAGGTTACAAATACGCGTTGTTTTTAAGAGGTGATTTGGGAAAACCCTTGTTTTTAAGATTACTTTAATATTACCTAGTCTTATTCCAATAGTAATTCCTGCCTTAATAATTTTTAAAGGATTTTTTAGGAGGAGGAAAGGACCTTTAAGTCATGTCTTATTTTAATTCATATTTTTATTTTTATGGAAAATTACAATATGGAGTGAAATGATGTTGTTGGATGTTTGTAGTCGTCGTGGCTTAAAGGAGAAGACGTCCGGTGCATTCGTGTGTAGCGATGCACCGGTGTTCGAATCCCGCAGGCGGGTACCAATTTTTCTAATGAAATACGTACTCAACAAATGTTCACGATTGACTTCCACGGTGAAGGAATAACATCGTGTAATAAAAATCAAATTTAGTTTAATTAAATACTTGTAGCATGTATTACTAGTGACTACATGTACTCGTAGAATTTTCTATGCTTAACGAATTTACTTGTATGAAAGAGAAACAGTTCGTTTGGAACTATGAATTTACAATGTCTCCCATTTACGTTGGAGTAAAATGATATATAATAACATAATAATTACTTAAAAATACATATACTCCCAAGGTTTTTTTTTATGATTGAAGGATTGCTGGTGGCCCGGAGGCCTTTCCAGTTTCACCAGGACAAGTGGGCGAGCAAAGGCTCAGCCAGGAGTCGTGGGATTTGCTAACAGGTACCCGAGCGCCTCCGAAGGAGACCTGACAACTCAAGAGCAGCTGCTTCGCGAATGAATCTACTACCGGATCGGAATCGCGACCCGCTGAGAAGATCCGACGAGAAACTCAGCGAGCTGATTCATGGGTTAGGTTCCACGGCGAACTCTTTGTCGAGTTCGACGAGTACAGTTACCGGGGTCTCTAAGCCTGCTCCTAGTGTTAGAGCTGAAGGCGTCTAATGCAAAGGTTATTGGATCTGATGGATACGTAAGGACGTGTCTAGGGCGTCGATGGTGACTGGCTCCTGCGTGATCAGGATTAGGGGAGTAGTCAGCGGCGGCAACGATAAGGCGATTATCATGACGCATAGCCTTTAAGTACCGTTCCGACGCTGACTTCATGTATTTCTGGATAGATTCGAGGCCCAGGTCGTCGTGTAGGTCGATGTTCCTCACGAACCACGGAGCTCCGACGGCTAACCTGCAAAAGCGGGATTGTAGAGATTAGAGGGTGTCTATGTTGGTGCGGGCCGCGTGAGCAAACACCACACTCGCGTAAGTCATGACGGGCCTTATGCAAGTTTTGTAAAGTGTCGCCTTGTTCCGAAGGGACAAATGGTTGAAATGTCATCGATGCATCCAGGGTAACGCCCAGGTACTTGACCTTCCTGGCCCAGGGTATGGGTTGTCTAAAGAGAGTAATCGGGGGTGTGAGATTCCCCCTCCTAATCCGGGAGGAAATCCGTGTGGAGCTTCCCCTCTGAAATAGAACCGCAGTACTTTTCGCTGGGTTGATGTCTATGCGCCATTTTCGGAACCACTGTCCTAGGGCTAGGGCTGCGCTCTGAAGCTTCTTCGCAATTAGGGACTTGTTTCTACTGGAATAGTAAACAGTCGTGTCGTCGGCGAATAAAGCTAACTGGGTCGGCGGCGACCGGGGAATATCGTTGACGAATAAGCTAAATAGGAGGGGTGAGAGGACAGAGCCTTGCGGGACTCCAGCTGTGAGAGGTCGCGGGGAGGAGCGGGTTCCCTCGACTCGATATCGAAAAGAGCGGTTCGACAAGAAGTCCCGTATGATGAGCACGAGACTATCCGACACGCCCATGTTGAATAGTTTGAAAATCAAACCGTTGTGCCAGACTTTGTCGAACGCTTTTGCGACGTCGAAGAAGAGAGCTCCCGTGTATAACGGTTTTGGTCGATTAAGCCCCACAAGAATGTGCTCCGTGAGGCGGTGCACCTGTTGAACGCATGAGTGATTTGTACGGAATCCGAATTGTTCATCGATGAGAATGCCCTTGGATGAGACGAAGTCTCTGAGGCGTTTCTAGAGCAGACGCTCATACAGTTTGCCTAGAGACATGAGGAGGCTAATCGGGCGGTGGTGGCATGGGTAGGTACCACCGCCCTGCCTGTTACTGCCGTGAATCAGTTTGAAGGATGGGACAGTCGTTATACTGAAAAACCGAGACTTAGAACTCATGCCTCAAAGTGGGCAACGGCATTTATGTTGTTGATGTCTATTATAGCCTTTGGTGACCACTTAACACCAGGTGGGCCATTAACTTGTCAATCCATATCAGCAATTTAAAAAAAAATTCGTTGGCATGCGAGAGGGATTTACCCACTTGCTTTTTCTTATTTTTAACATTATGAATTGCTCCGTCATTTACAATTGAAAAGTTTTTTTGCTTTAATATTTCTTATTATTACTATATGAAACATCCGTGTCTGTTATACTTATAACACAGCATTTATCTACATGTTTGAACGCTTTAACGAAATTCTCGACAAACAATTTCAGTAAAATCGTGTCTACTGAATTTATTGTAGTAACTGTTTGATTATTACATTACTATTGCTTATACGAATGCTAAGATTGTTAGTGAATTCCCTAGAAATCGTTTTTAGCAATTACGGTACGCTAAAATTTTTATTTTTTTATTTTTATGTTAGAAAGTTCTACTTTTTTTCACAAGCATAAATGTTATCAAAACTAAACTCGAGGCGAAGTTAATAACTTCTCTTGAAAAAAGTATACATCTCATGTAGTAGCTTGATCGAATTCCTATTTCTGCCGTGAAGCAGTAATGCGTTTCGGTTTGAAGGGTGAGGCAGCCGTTGTAACTATACTGAGACCTAAGAACTTATATCTCAAGGTAGGTGGCGGCATTTACGTTGTAGATATCTATGGGCTCCGGTTACCACTTAACGCCAGGTGGGCCGTGAGCTAGTTCACTCATATAAGCAATACAAAAAGAATATAATATGGATATTTATAAAATCAGCGGGCACCACACCATTGTATTACTTTTTGTAGGGAAACGACAAAGGGAAGATCTTCCGCCGAATGTGTGAAATATCTCGGTAGACTGACGGTCCGAATGTTGTTGTTGTTCGAAACTTGTAAATAATGAAACATATCTTGAAAATGTCGTTAGCGAGATTCATTCATACAAAACTTCAGCATAGTAAAGAGCTCACCAGACCCCCCCCCCCCCCCACTCAACTCACTTTATATGTATGACTCCTCGTCCAGCTCGTCGACTAAGACTTCAACGTGCGAACTAGCCTATAGACACATCATAGTGAGTTTCTCGCCAGATCTTCTCAGTGGGTCGCGATTCCGATCTAGTAGTAGATTCAGTGATGCACTACTCTTGCTAGGGCTAGTGTTAACAACTCTATCAGATTGAGCCCGTGAGCTCACTTACTGGTCCGCGTGAAGTCAGAATAACCCCTTAGACTACCAACGACTAGGTAGGGGGGAAATGTATGACCAAACATTATTACACTCATCGAACATCTAAAAACATCTAGAATATTTCATAAGGCGGATTCTCAAGGCTCTGCCTTCATTAAGATTCCCCGAGCACCCGAGGTACCAGGTACTATGTCAGCTTATTTGGACTCCGACTTCATTTTGAATCACAATTGTAATTGCACAATGGCCCTTGATCAAATCAAATGCTCAAAACAAAGTATTGCGATGTTTAACACATTGGCTTCTTGATCGCATTGTTTTGAACAATGCGTATTGAAATTATTTTAATTCTACAGTCTACATAATCAGTCTTCTATTATATGATGATTTGGGTGATTTGCTTACAAATATATTTAAAATTATCGGCATAGAAAATAATGCATTTAAATGACGCATATAATATCTATAGCTATATATATATAGTTCGCAAAGTGTCGCATTTTAACATATTATTTATTTTTCTCGACGGACCATGAACGATTCATTTTATGTGTCAATTAAATAAAAATATCATGATAATTTTTGTTTTATTTTTTACTTCATAGCAACATGCATATAATATCAACTAGCTACTAAAATATTTTTGGCTAAATTAAATTATTTTAAAAGTATTTCTCTAAAAGCAGCAATGATCTTGTGTGTGTATACTGCGTTAATTTTATTGTAATTACATTGCGATGTCCCCATGAGCTCCAGTAATCACTCAACAACAGGTAGACCTAGAGCCGATTACTCGATCTACGCAAAAAACGCAGTAAACACTTAATTTCAACCGTAGTATGTCCACCGTAGTACGAACGCTACCGCCCATTCCCCAATGAATTTATTTATGCTTTTTCGACATTTTTACTGGTGGTAGGACGTCTTGTGAGTCCGCGCCGGTAGGTACCACCGCCCTTCCTATTTCTGCCGTGAAGCAGTAATGCGTTTCGGTTTGAAGGGTGGGGCAGCCGTTGTAACTATACTGAGACCTTAGAACTCATATCTTAAGGTGGGTGGTGCATTTACGTCGTAGATGTCTATGGGCTCCAGTAATCACTTAATACCAGGTGTGGTGAAAGCCCGTTCACCCAACGAAACAATGAAAAAAAAAACCGGGAGACCGGAATAGTACCACACTCACACAACCAAAACTCATACAAAATTGAAGCCGGATTTGTTTTCCAGATGGGTCACAGAGTTCCGCGGTATTCCAGTCTGCTTTGGGGCATCTGCATCCCAAGCTCGTGCAGTAGCTTCGACCTGGAGGAGGAGCTGTCGTACCGTCTATCGCATCTCGGCATCACAGCCAAAGTACACAACACTATGTGCACCGTGAAGAATGTTAAACGTCCTTATTCGTTCGGGAAAGCCTTGTCCATGTAAGTACGTCGTAATCTTTTAGTAGCTAAATTCAATCATCAAATTCAAATCATCGCCTAAATGAAGGTAACATTGTAATGAATCAAAATAAAAAATATTTCATTCAAATAGTTTTCGTGGGTAGTTTTAAATCGCTATGATTTAAATGAGCTATCATTACATCAGTGGCGTGTAAAGATTATTTGAACTAGAAGAGACAGGTTTATGCAACCTTAAATCATTTTGAAAATAATTAAAACTATTTTTAAGATTTAATCTCGCGTATATTATTTTCATTTTATTATTTACTAGCGGCCCGCTCCGGCTCCGCTCGGGTCTTTAACAAAAATTTCAACGATATTTGAACTATAATAGTTAGGCATATGCTGTCGCGACACTTTTTCTAAATAATAATGTGTTCTACAAAGTCGTAGTACATTATTTTATTCTATCATCAATAGTTTTCGCAGGGCACGCGATGTAAAGAATATTTTAGGTAATTTTTTTACACCTTAGGTTACATAATTGGAGTTGTAGTAAGGATCTCTAATTTTTTTCAAAAAAGATTATAACCTATGTCACTCGGGAATAGTGTAGCTTCCAAACAGTGAAAGAATTTTTCAAATCGGTTCCGTAGTTTCGGAGCCTATTCAATACAAACAAACAAACAAATCTTTCCTCTATATAATATTAGTATAGATAACCTTTCGTATGCTTCACGTTACTCGAGTACATTTAAATATTATGCTAACTACCGTCCAATTTTCTATAAATTATTGATTGACGCTGACGTTTCTTTTTACACATAAATACTAAAAATATCTTAAAGTCTAGAGAATAAAAGTGAAGAAGATCATAGCTGCTAAGACGATAAAGGCCAAACGTCTTCTTTATATTCATTTTATATATAATGAGGACGTTTTTATTTCAATGATCTGACGCCCCATACATGAAATCAGATTATTTCCTTCGGCGAGTACTTGGATTTGGCAAATATTATAAAATGGTTCGCATCACTGGTCAGAGCATGTTAAAAAAATGCAGACCTGCCGTTTAATAAAAAATCATTGAAAAAAAAACATTTGCGACTACCCAGACCGACCACCGTCAAGACACAAACAATCATAAATATATATAATAATTATTCTAATAATAAATTTATTTTAATATTCACTCGATCCTGTTCCTATTGCAATAAATTGATTAATTTAAAAGTAATTATCGACACAACACTAATAATTAAAACAATATATTTATCTGCACAGATAGCTTTTATTTTTAATAACCGTATCATTTATTGATAAAATATTACAAAATTAACAATTTTAAATACATTATTCAACATTATCAAGATTTCAACGAGAATAATGATTTTATAATAAATGAGAAAACTGGTATGTAATTTTAATAATAAATAATTAGTTTAATTGATGATTTGACATTTAATTTAAATTAATAATATGTAGGTATGTACATTTATAAGTCAGTAAAATAAAATCTCGAAATAAAGGCACATAGCGATCAAATTGCTTATTCGCGGTAAAATAGAACAAAAAAACCGCATTATTTATTTTTGTATATCTGTCAATATAATTTTTAAACTAATTTCAGAATCTATTTTCGCGCATTCTTTTTATTATATAACACTTTAAGCCAGAAATGTTTTAATGCCAGGTTTCCACGTATACTCAAATTAAAAATGTAGACCTAATAAGTACTTGCAAGTGCCAAGGTACTTCCATTGGCTATACTAAATATATTTAGGTAGTAATATAATTTAGGCATTGTTTATCTGGAACATTTGCAGTATATTTAGTCTTCTGGAATATTTTAGTGCCTCTATTGACAAATGAAATTAATGCCATTTATTTTCTTTACCGTAACATTTCATAATTAATGAAATTTATACATAATTTAAACATGTATTGAATGTTTAAATTGAATCAAACATTCATTGCAAACTGCTTTTTTAAATTATATTTAATAGTTTTTTTTAAGTAAATTATTAGATATTCGAAAAATATCACATCTGGCTGTCTTTTCAGAGACTGTTTCTATTCTGTATATTTCATACCCTCCAACTTTATCAGGGGTCACCTATCTTACTCATGTATATCGATTCTTATTTATACTCACTCCGACCACGTTCATACACTTATATACACAATTCATCCTTCCTCTTTGCTTGCATGCACATATAAATTCATCACTGATATAATTACACATAACATATTTATTCCCTTGTCATCACGTGTCAAATGCGAATTTCTTACTAGTCATTTCATGAACCACAGGGACTAATTGGATACTTTCTGTAAGACGCTCATTCCTCGTTTTACTCTACCGCCTAACCATCTAATTCCACGACCCCATCATAAAATTTGCATCTTGGTACGATTTTTATACAGTGCTACATGTTCTTCTAGTAATTGAGATCTTTAGTGGTGCTTTTAAAATTTTCCCTGATGGAAACGACGAGAGATGGATGAGAGAAGCCGAAGATTAAACCCAGTGGTGCACAATTAGATTGCTTTCAGCAGTGGAGTTCCATAGGCTGAAGATGTTGATGATGAACCGGACCACGCTCCGGTACATTTGTAGAAATGAAAGACATAATATGTTCCTAAAGCCTAAAGGATAAGACGTCCATTGCATTCGTATCTAGCGATGCAACGGTGTTGCAATCCCGCAGGCGGGTACCAATGTTTTCTAATGAAATACGTACTTGACAAATGTTCACGATTGACTTCCACGGTGAAGGAATAACATCGTGTAATAAAAAAATCAAACCCGCAAAATTATAATTTGCGTAATTACTGGTGGTAGGACCTCTTGTGAGAATAAAATGCTAGTCACAACCGTACCACGTTCCAATAAAATATGCGATGAATGATTCAGCAACAAACATACCGAGGCATCCTGCAAACATTAAGATGATTAAACCATGAATGTGCTTTTAGTCATAACTAAAGCATTCAAAATTAATAGTAAACGTAAAAAGTTATTATGAAACTACAAAACACATAAACTCTTGCTCCATTAAAATAGTATTACAAAATGATTCATTTATGGTTGTTAGTTTTCAAAGGTGAAGGATGCGATGTATATGAAATACTTTTCTGTTCCTAAATGTTTTACTTTCAAATATTACATTTGCGTACAGTCAGATCCAAACCCTCTATACTTTTTTTTAAGCGAAGATGGATCAAAAACTAAACTTCAGTTTTCTATTATATTTTAACAATTAGCTGTACCGGCAGACTTCATAGTGCCTCAATCGATAAATAAAAGACCTAAACTTTTGTATAAAATAAACTTAAAACAAACAAAAGGAATCCGCCCGACGGGGGACACGTCAAAGGAAAAACAAAATTGTTATTTTTATTTAATTCCGAGCATTTGCCTGCCTATTTATGCCGCGAAGTAGTCATGTGCTCTAAAGGAGTATGACAGACGTTATACAATACAATTGACAGTCCGACCTCACGTCTCAAAATGGAAGATAGCATTCAAGTTATGATGTCTATAGACTCCAACAACTCCGGTGTGAAACATTTCTAATACACATCGTATAAATATAGGTACAATAATTTCTTTCTTTTTATAATCTTAGCGTAAATATTTTTTTGTCATTACAACTTCATTTCTCTTTCGTATTATCGATACTGGCCTCAGAAGAAAAAAATACAGCTTATTTGATTATTTCCATTCTCTGTTTTTAATGTTGGATTACAAAAAATCTTTTAGTACAAAAATAAATACCAAAAACAGCAGGTTGCCTACGAGTGTGTTTATCTTCTCGTCCAATAAACATTACATATTTGATGAGCACCAAACTGACCATTATCCCGCAACCAAGCCCGCTGGTCGGTTTTCAAGACAAACAAAAACTGAAAATGTTTTATATCGCTTTTTTTTGCCTATTTTCAGATCTTTCTTCTTAGCGATACTGCTACTGTTGAGTCTTGGAACTATTTTGGACGACGACAAAGATGGCGTGACAAATTTCGAGAAACTACTTAACGCTTTTTCGTTGAAGCGTAATCTGAGGAAAGTGTTTGATCTGTCCGACGCAGCGACTAGGGTCAAAGGAGTGGACGCATTCAGGGGTATCAATGCCCTTGCTTTGCTCGTTGCGCATAAGTCAATGGCCATGGCGCATAACCCTTACGTTAACAAAGTTAGCTTCTCTGAGGTAAGAATTCAAGCTTTTCATGATTTGACTAACATATCCCACTGAGCCAGTGACTCAAAGTGAATCTCCTTTAAGACTAATTAACGCCGCCGGTCCCGCTCCAAAGCTAAATCTTGCCAATCATTAACTTGGAGATCCTGCAGGCCTTAAGAATCTTTTCCAAAATATGAAATCTAATAAAAACATTTTATTATTATAAACAGACGAGCTCACGGCCTAATTAGTATTAAGTAGTTACCGAAGACCATAGATATAACAAAGTGAACACCGACACTTAAATTTTAGACATGAGAAGTTTGATGCCTCGGTACTATTATAACGCTTAAGCTACTATTTCAGCAGGAACACATGGTGCCAACAACAAGTAGGAGATGATCCTAATGGACTCGCAAACCCTATTATGACAAAGTCACTCATTGACAACTGATTTTTAATTGTTGTCCATCGCGCGCAATGGAAAACAAATCGGTCAAAAATTAATGTTACATTCAGGTATTCGGTATGCCGTGGGCTGTGATCGGTCGCTCAGCGATACTATACACAGACAGTTTCCTGTACCTCAGTGGGTTCCTGAACGCTTACAACCTCCTGCAAGAGCTCGAGAGGAAAGGCACGATTGACTTGAAGAGCAGGCTCATCAACCGATGGTTTAGGTAAGAATCTTTTAACAATTTTTAGCGGAGTTGACAGAATTGCTAACACGGAACTGTCACGTTACCGATTCGTAATATATGGCATTAATTATATTCGTAAACAGACTTCACGGTATATATTGCAACATTCTAGGCAGCAGGTTGACTCTGCCCCTGGCATTGCTGGAGTTCATGGGCGGCGATAACCACTCACCATCAGGTGGGCCGTACGCCCGCCTGCCTACAAGGGCAATAAAAAAATAAAAAAGCTACTTTGTTACATCAATAAAAGAGATTATAATACATTGTATGGCGGTTGTATGAAATGCGTATGATGTATGAAAGGCGACTGCATGCAGCAGAGATGCGAATGTTGCGATGGATGTGTGGAGTAACGAGAATGGATAGAATATGGAATGAGTATGTCAGAGGAAGTCTGAAAGTGGCACCTGTGACAGAGAAGCTGAGCAGTCCGCGTTTGGGATGATATGGACATGTGATGAGACGAAATGATAATGAGGTTGGTAAGAGAGTGTTAACTATGAATGTAGAAGGATATAGAGGAAGAGGTAGACCTAAGAAGAAATGGATGGATTGCGTCAAAGACGATATGTTTAAGAAGGCAGTGAGCGAAAAAATTGTATATGATAGAAGAGTATGGAAGGAGAAAACATGTTGCGCCGACCCCATGTCACTGGGAGAAGGGCAGGAGAATGATGATGATAATATATGGTATGGCTACTATGGCTAGTCTATTTTTTCTTAACTCATCGTCATTCGAACATTTTACTCTAAAAGACTTGAATGAGTTTAAATATTTAACACTGATAAAATTGCAATATTTTTTTAACAAATGGTTGTAATTCGTATTATATTGTATTGGGAAAATATAATTACAGCGCAGCGCACCGGTTTATCCTATTAAAATTTTCTTGTGTCCTGTCATTACGCAACAATTACGGGTTCAAACAACAGCTACCGACAATAAATCAAATAAATATTTATAGTAATCACCATTACTTTGAACCTCGAGCAATTAATCACTTTTCGGAAACGCCCATTAATCTAGATTCGTATTAAATCCGGTATCTCACTGAAAAATAGTTGAATATTCACCAAATTGAATTAAATACCAATCATACTTCAACGGGATTAAGAATTATACACGTGTCCAGTGTATGAGACGCGGCGGACGGGGAGAGGCATCAGCTGATCGCGGCTCGCCGACAGACTCAATCAACAACCGATCAACAACGGACGTTTCGACCGCTCATAAGAATTTATGTTAATCTCCAAATATATAAAGTAATAATTATTATAAAGCGAATTGTATTATTGGAGTTTTATCAACACACGTGCTTCTAATCAAACCTAAACGAAAATCAACAAAACTTCGTTTACTCTTTAAGTTCTATTGTCACTGGATTCATATTTCTCTTCGCTTTCGGAAACAACTCTTTCAATATTGAAACTATGGTAATAAATTACTTTTAACCATATTTATTTATGTTCATAATAAAAATTCGCGGTACCTACACGCATACGTATACATGCTGCCGTTTATTGTCAAGCCCCTCGAGGCGACCAGTGTGCTTAGTAGTTTATCTAACGTTCTCGATAGTGTAAAAGTTAACTCAGATTTGTATAGAGTTGGAACGTTTGCTTAGATGTGTAATTAATTAATTAACAGCTTTAGTCTGCAAGCTTTGGTAGGCAGCGGCTTGGCTCTGCCATTGGCATTGCTGAACCAAGTTCAATTCACACCATTCGGAGATTCGCCCCAGAGAGTTCTGCTGGAGAGTTTCTCCCAGAGAGTTTTTTACTGGTTGTACGACCTCTTATGAGTCCGCACGGGTAGGTACCACCACCCCGTCTATTTCTGCCGCGAAGCACTAATGGGTTTTGGTTTAAAGGGTGGGGCAGCCATTGTAACTGATACCTTAGAACTTGTATCACAAGGTGGGTGACGCATTTACGTTGTTGATGTCTGTGGGCTCCAGTAATCACTTAACACCAAGTGTGTTGTGAGCTCGTCCACCCGACTAAGTAATAAAAAAAAGATCAGACACAAGTTTTGATTGTCTCTCTTGCACCGCGGTCCGAGAGTGACTCTTATGGCTGATATATCGCGTACATATTCCAGTTTTATTTATTTATTGCATAGATGGTTGGGCGGGCTCACAGCCCACCTGGTATTAAGTGGTTACTGCAGCCTATAGACATCTACAACATAAATGCCGCCACCCACCTTGAGATATAAGTTCTAAGGTCTCAGTATAGTTACAACGGCTGCCCCGCCCTTTAAACAAAAACGCATTACTGCTTCGCAGCCGAAATAGGCAAAGTGGTAGTACCTACCCACACGGACTCACAATAGGTCCTACCACCAGTAATATTCTGCCAATATTCTAGTTCTACCAGTCACTTGTATAATTAATCTCCCAGGTTATTTCCGTTGTTCGTGAGCCTGATGTTGTTCTGCACGTACATCCTGCCTGACATCAGCAACGGACCCCAGTGGAACCTCGTCGTGGAAGAGCACAGCAGAGTCTGCGAGAAGAACATGTGGAAGAGCTTCCTTTTCATTCACAACTATTTTGGATTCGAGGAAATGGTAAGAGTATTATTATTACCCACTAGCTGACCCGGCAGACTTCGTAGTGCCTTAATCGATAAATAATAGACCTAATCTTTTGTATAAAATAAACTTCAAACAAACAAAAGGAATCCGTCCTACGGGAGACACATCAAAGGAAAAACAAAATTGTTTGTTTTTATATAATTCCGAGCATTTTTATATTGATTTACCTTTAAACCTTCTCTGGACTTCCACAAACAATTCAAGACCAAAATTAGCCAAATCGGTCCAGCCGTTCTCGAGTTTTAGTGAGACTAACGAACAGCAACTCATTTATATATACCTAGTCAGGTCATAAATTCTGTCACATGTTTAATGTAAAATAATTGAAACAAGTTTATTCATTATGTAACCATTCATATACCAAAATGAACTTAACAAGACATAGATTCTTATGACACTAAAGTTTATTCAAAATTACCTCCGTGATTTTGAATACAGGCCTTCAATCTGCGCGGCCAGTCGTCTATCGCAGCACGAACGAGGTCCATGTCAATATCGGCGGCTGCCTTAATCAAGGATGTCTTGAGTGACTCCAAATTGGGATGAGGCTTTGAGCACGCCTTTTCCTCCAAGTGTTGCCATATCTTGTAATCTAACGGATTCAAATCTGGACTGGAGGAGGGTCAGTCTTCGTGCCGGATGAAGTCGATTTCACGCGCCGCCAGCCAGTCTTGTGTGCTCTTCGCTCTATGAGCTGGCGCCGAATCTTGTTGGAATACCCAGTGTCTGTTATTGAACATGGTATGAGAAACAGTTTCCACAAGGTTCGTCAGGACTGTATTTTGATACACAACTGCATTCGTTTTTACACCTTTCTCACAAAAATGTACCTCTGTTAAGCCCCAATAAGAAACTCCCAACCATACCATGAGCGAGGATGGAAAATGTCCTCGTTGGACACGCAGAATACGGTTGCTCGCTTCTTCACTACTGTGTGCGTACACCTTATCATTTTGTTTGTTGTAGCTCTCTTCTACGGTAAAAATTTTTTCATCCGAAAAAAGAATTTCCCGAAAATTTTTTCCCGCGTACCGCTTCAACAAAGTGCGGCATCTCTTCAGTCTCAGGTCCATTAGACGAGCATTCAAACGATGTCCTGTTTTTCTTCGATATGCCCGAAGCCCTAAGTCTTCATTTAACACCCTTTTCACCGTGGTTCTGCTTAACCCCATCTGAAGGGCCAACAGTTTCTGCTTACGTTTGGGATTTCTTTGAATTCGCGCCTTCACAGCTTTTATCACTGCTGGAGTCCTAACAGACCGAGGGCGACCACTTCTTGACCTGTCATCTACACTAGAGTCTTCATTGTATCGTTTGATGGTACGATAAACGAATCTTTTGGTTATATTCAAATTTTTCAGTATGATAAAAATTTGAATTGGCGCGTAACCGCAACGATGCAACGCAATAACTGCAACACGGTCTTCTTTAAGCGTCCACTCCATATTTAAAAATGAGTAAAATTCTAAAAGTATACATTTTTATTGTCATGAACAATTCTAGATTTTAGAATCAATAAACTTTTTTGTGGCCAGCATTCTAAAAGAAAAGTTTTTACTCTGTGACAATACTTATGACCTGACTAGTTATATATATAGATGATCTACTCTCGAATACTATATGAAGTCTTAGTTTTATTTCGATAAATTGCGAAGTGCATTTATTAGTCAGCAGGCGCTCATTAGGAATAGCGATTTCTTAATTTAATTACTTGGTCAATTTTGCATGCATAATGGTAGGAAATATCCCATAAATAAAACACGTAGTTTTAACAACCTTTAAGTACTGTGGATTATTAATGCATTACATACTACATTAATATATACTGTAGTATAAATTTAGTTTGAAACTTCATGACCTAGTGATTAGTATCCCTGATTACTTTTCGGAATCAATATCTTATTAAAATTATACCTGCCTGTTGACTGTTTTTAATGTTGTGTTTTGGTGTGCTTATTCTATCTCACTCTTTCTCTGTCTCTCTCTCTGTCTCTCGTTACTACCCTAAAATTTTAAACATGAAGTAAAGTCAATCAAAACTGCTTCCCAAGTTTATTATACCACGCTAATTGACGATAGATGCTAATTACAAATTACATAGTTACAATAATGCTGCGTTAACCCAGTTCTCATAGTTGCATAAGGAAAATCTACATTACAAGTTGACATCGTTCGACGATACTTTCTTACTAAAAACAATGATTGTTTCAACTTAGACATCACAACGCCTAGACCGCCACACGTCCTCAGGCATGGGATCGTAGTCTCAATTGTAGTGTGCAAACCTTCAAGTAGGAATGCTTGCTTGCCCCGTGGCAGTAGCAGGTTTTTATTGCTTATGTGAGTGGACTAGCTCAGAACCCACCTGGTGCTAAGTAGTTACCGGAGCCCATAGATATCTACAATGCCGCCTTGAGATGCGAGTTCTAAGGTCTCAGTATAGTTACAACAGCTCCTCCGCCCTTCAAACCGAAACGCATGACTGCTTCACGGCAGATATAGGCAGGGTGGGGGTACCTACCCGTGCGAACTCACAAGAGGTCCTACCACCAGTAACATAGAAAGGTATTTTTATTGCCCTTGTAGGCAGACGAGCACCCACCTGATGGTAAGTGGTCACCGTCGCCCATGGACGTCAGCAATACCAGGGGCAGAGCCAAGCCGCTATCTATCTTTCAGAGTAGATTAACATTAATCCTACAACTACTAATTACGTAAAAAATATATATTTCGTTTTGATCGCGTGCTGTCATTCCTGAACACACTATACGATCTCTGTAATTATTCAAACAATACCTCCCTGCAGGGCTTCTTTTTTATGATTGAGGGATTACTAGTGGCACGAAGGCCTTTCCAGTTGCACCAGAACAGGTGGGCGAGCAAAGGCTCAGCCTGTAGGGTAGGGTGGGATTTGCTAACGGTTGTCCGAGCGCCTCCAAAGGAGACCTCAAGAGTGGCTGCTTCGCGAATGATGCAGGGTTTCAAAATCGGCATAATCGCTTGGCTTGACACAAGAACACGCGACGTCTCAGCTGCTAGGCTTAATTTAAAACTAACACCCGGTATTGTGTAATAACTAAGTTGGAATGCTTCTAGTGTCTGACGCACACGCATCAGATCGGTATGGACATGCAGCTGTACGTAGCGACCTTGCCTCTGATGCTTCTGTTCTGGAAAGCCAGGACCATTGGCTGGACCGTTTTCGCCTCCATCGCCGTCGGCTCCACTGTACTCAGATATCTTGCCATCCACTGGTACGACATCAGCATGTTCGTCTACTACGGAATATCGTAAGTCATTCTGTTGTAACTTGAAAATTCGGATTAATCAGATCCAATAACCTTTGCATTAGACGTCTTCAGCTCTAACACTAGGAGTAGGCTTAGGGACCCCGGTAACCGTACTCGTGGAACTCGACAAAGAGGTCGACGTGCAACCTAACCCATGCATCAGCCCGCTGGGCTCTCGCCGGATCTTCTCAGCTGGTCGCGATTCCGATCCGGTAGTAGATTCATTCGCGAAGCAACTGCTCTTGAATTGTTAGGTCTCTTTCGGAGGCGCTCGAGCAGCTGTTAGCAAAGCCCACCTCTCCTGGCTGAGCCTTTGCTCGTTCACCTGTCCTGGTGAAACTGGAAAGGCCTCCGGGCCACCAGTAATTTTTCAATCATAAATAATAAAATAAAACTGAAAATACATATTTCTTCTTTAATTTAATAGTTGGCATGCAAGCTTTCTTATTTCACGATGGTTACCGTTTAAAGTTTTTTAGTGTTGACACATGCTGCAGCTTAATTTACCGATTATGTATGCTTCAACCTCAACAATACGAGCCTTTGTACATTTATTTGACTGGGTTCCAAAAATGCGGCACAGTGAACGATTCATTTACTGTAAAAGGTACATTAAAAATAATTATGAAATTAATCTTAATTTCTATGTAGTCAATTTGCTGCTAGATTCAAAAACATTAAGCATTTATTTGTACTTAGTTCAGTTTTTTACGCATTTCGCTTTCTTCTTTTGTTTTTTTTTTTTAATATTCCAAAAAGTTTACATATTGACTAATGAATATGTTATAAAAAATTTGACTACGCAGCTATCATGTTAAAAGGTCGTATTTAGTAAACTATCGTTGAGTAGAATCACTAATTAATCTTCAAAGATTATTCGCTTGAAATCATTGATCGAAAATATATTTCTAAACGTAAACAATATCAACATCCCTACCGCGACAATTGCATTGCATAGAACAAAACCATTCCAATATACTGTAGGAAGACATGGTATTGTGATCATAATTGTGGGACAAGTTTCTGTTAGAGAAAATAATGTTATAAAAAAATACTAGCAAAAAAAAAGTAGATTCATTACTGCACTCTGTTGAAAAAGAAACAAAGGCGTTTGAAAAATGGATCCCGATTAATTTTAATTTAACCAACAAAACGTGGTTCCTGAAATAAGGACCATTTTTCCTTCAAAAAATAAGCACCGGCAATTATAAGGGCCTTCTAATTAATTAATGCTATTTAACTTCACGAAATTATCGCTTGACTAGGGTATTCGCGGTGGCTTAATCCAAAAAACTTTACGATTGTAAAGCTTCAGAAAGCGAATTTAATGTAATAAGTTGTTTTATTATGTTTTTAATATTTACCATGTGCATAGTTCATCTTATTATTTAAGCTATCTTCTTCCTATTTCCTATTCTTCCTATTCGTACACTCTTGACAGAGTGGTCGTGGTCATGCATCAATCGGATCCTGCGACACCGATGCTCTCGCGATACGACGCCATGTGGCACGGTGTTTCGCAGAGTGAGAGCAATTGTTTATGTCTTCCTATTTAGCTCCTTCTAAATCACTTCAGGAATAATATTAAAATTTCATAGCCCTCGCAAATTGTCTATAAGACATACTTCCTAGTCGTAAATATATTTGTTTAGGTAAAAAACGAATATTCTAAGACATTAACACAAAACTTCCTTGGCTCCGCTCAACCAAATATAAGAGTATTCTCGATGGAAAAGATTATCTTCAGCTCCGCTTAGTATCGAGTACTGAGATGAGGAAGCTACTGATGAACTCAGAGAACCGCGCGTAGGTTCATTTTCGAACCTGTAACTACTTGTAGCATTTTCTTGTAACTATACTGAGACCTTAGAACTTATATCTCAAGGTGATTGGTACATTTACGTTGTAGATGTCTATGGGCTCCAGTAACTACTTAACATCAGGTGGGCTGTGAGCTCGTCCACCCATCTAAGCATAAAAAAAAGACAATAAAACAAAAAATTTACTTAAGTGCACATTATTCTATTTCTTCGCCCACTTTGATAAAAACAGCTGATTGTTTGAGTCATAGTACAATAGTCGAGTCCGGGGAAGTTTCAAGGTCAAGGTCTCAACATTTCGGAGCACGATTGTCATGAAGGATACTAAACTACATCGCGTTGAGTAATGAATACAATGAAAAGCAACATTCTGCACTTAACAAAAATGTCTATTACGTTTAATAGTTTCTCCAACATACTCGTATTCGAGTTTTAATTTTTATCAATACCTATTATCATGAAAATAGAGTACAGTTTGCTCTAACCAAATTGCACGCTTTACAAACCTTTCACTAAATCTCACATAAGTTTCATTTTTTATTTCACAAAAATTCGCTAAAATGGCTCCATAATCTAGATTATAGGAAAAAACATTAAGTTCCCAACAACACTCAATAGTAGCTTAGTAATTTTGGTCGCCGTGGCCGAAGCCGGCTAGGAACCATGATGATCATGATGATGAGTAATATGACGAATTTTTACAATTCATACACTACATGCTAAACCTAACACAGCGAACTCAGCTATCATTATCTAGAATGTCGTATTTTACGGATTCAAATAATAACAAACTTTTCCTATTAAGAAGAATATTTGATCCTAATCATGTGGCATTTTTTTATTATGCCCATTCGAAAACAAACTTGGTAAATATAATTAGTAACATTATTTTCACGGGTTTTTTTCAAAAAATCTTTTCGATCGAAATTATTTACTTTTGCAATATAGATTTTATTCTCAATTTCAAATTACCATAATATCTATATGTACGTATAAATTCCACTCTCGAAATTGTCACTCTTATTAATATCCGCCGACCAGTAGGTTTTTTTTTCTCCTATTTATGCTGATAGATTTGAGAGGCTATTTCAGCTTCTCCTTGACGTGTAGGTGAGCTCACGGGGCTCAAGCCGGGAGTGTTGCTAACACTAGCCCCAGCAAAAGCAGTGCTTCGCAGAATCTACCACCGGATCGGAAACGTAACGTCCAGTGATCTTCATGTTTGACTGTTTGATCGATATTAGTTGTCTCAAATTGTGATGAGGTGTGCTCCTTTAGTTACCTAAACCTACCTGTTTAATACCAACCGCCATTTAAATTTGTCTGCCGATTTACGCTAATACTTGATAGCACAACACAATAAAAGTTAATAAAAACTTTGGTCTTAAATAAAAAAGTCGTTTTTGTTGATTTCAGAGTCCAGAAGTTACTGGACGCAGCAAGATATTCTTATATTCTGCCGACTCACAGAGCAACCATTTACCTAATCGGAGTAGCGATGGCCTACGTCATTAGAACGAAGAAATTGAACTTTACTCTGTCAAATGTAAGTCTTATTATGCTATTAAAGTTTTAATGATTATAAATGCCTATTGTAAATCGCATGCTAATGATATTGTGTTCTTTAGCACGAACAATTCACATTAATTAAAGGTTAATGACCTTTCAAAACAAAATGTCAGAAATCAATTTCGAAATCAAAGCCGTTTTTAAAGGCAAGACTACCCTACATTACCTTTCTTCAAACTTAACTACAAATCTGACATTTCTGATTTTAGAGATTATAAGTTTAAGAGTGTAGAGCAAAATATTATACTAACAAATAAAATTCAATAAATGAATAAACAGTTATCACACATAGAATGTAGTAGAGCGTCCCCTTACCGAATTGTACCGATTATAATCCTAAGCCACTTCGGCCGAATTCAGCTAACAGATTTGGAAACGCTGTCATGTTGATATTAGAATATCGAGCCTGAATGAATCGCATTTCAGATTGAATTAACAAACACGTAACACGATAGAAATCGAATGGATGGACTATGAACGTTTATAACAAAATTTTCTTTCACCAAAAGTTCTCATATTCATTGAAATAAAAAATCCCACGATGCCATTATCTTCAGACGTCTTGCAATAGCACAAAATATTTGCGTGCTACTAAGGAACAATAAAATAATAAGCAAACAATTAAATTCAGAAATGAAATAGTAATATTAAATGCTTTATTGCACGCAAAACTCAAAGCTGCTAAATAAACACGCAATTTGTAGGACAGCAAATCACGTTCGAACTAATAAAGTTTATTGATTGTACATATATTGATGAAAAACGTATTTCTTTCGGCTTAAAACTCCAATAGGATAAAAACGTATTTTGGTCGTGCTGTCTTGATCATGGAGAGATTGCACTTAAGTAATTAGTTTA
This sequence comes from Bombyx mandarina, assembly GCF_030267445.1. Taxonomy (NCBI): domain Eukaryota; kingdom Metazoa; phylum Arthropoda; class Insecta; order Lepidoptera; family Bombycidae; genus Bombyx; species Bombyx mandarina. Next base: position 10,939,850 of record NC_143220.1, on the reverse strand, counting down.
TATAAAACTTAATTACTAACCCATCACAAAATATTTTTCATCAATGCCAATAAGCTGTTGGTATTGTAGTCCTAAGATACCCCGCTGGTACATAAGCCCCTCACTAGTTGTCTCCGCTTCTATATAGTCAATACAAATCATAGTTAATTCAAACAATAAGATTTTAGTGAAACTTACAAGTATTATACGGAGCTTATGAAAATATAAATCCCTCGGGACCAAACGGTACATTAGAAACTTGTAACACGCAAACTTAATACTCCATTCACTTTCAAACTTATTGAAAAGTTACGGTACAAGATTGATGATGAAACTAAACATATGAATAAAAGCGTTCGAGACCCTTTCAGCTTACATATTTATTGCCGTAGGGAATTATGATACAAGCCCACCAAAAAGTTCTCTGAAATATACTCAAATGTTTTTCGTAAGCAGCTCACCAAAATGGTGGTTACGACGCTGGTAATTCATGATTTTTTATCAGACTAGTGTCTGATAAAACCCATTCTGCTCCCCTCCGCGGTGTTTCCCAAGCGCTATGCTATGACATGTCCTTCTTCAAACGAGGCTTATAGAGAGTATTTAACGGTAGGCAGCGACTTGGCTCTGCCCCTGGCATTGCTGAAATCCATGGGCGACGGTAACCACTCACATCAGGTGGGCCGTGCTCGTCTGCCTATAAAGGTCAATAAAAAATAACATGTAAAGCTGTCAACAAATTCTGATTTTTAAATAAAAATCAATGGATTTAAGCATATATTTCTACAATACTTTACAGTATTTTAACTCTCTAAGTAAATGTTATCGCCCACCGTGAAATGGTAATCTCGGTAGTATTGATAAAAAAGATGGTAATACTTACATACTCTAATTGAAAATATAACCTAAGATATTGGTGAGAAAGTAAAGGTGTGAGCAAAAAGAATCTGTTAGCTAAAAGATAATTATAGAGAAGACATTGTCACAATCAAGAGGTAAAGAAGCGCACTAGTATTCGCTAGAACTGGCATGGATCACGTAGGCGGTTACGGTTGACGAACTAAATATCATAGCATACGTCAACCCTCCCCGAGTCCTGACCACACAGAAGCCAGTCACCGTCGACGCCCTAGACGTGTCCTTACGGATCCATCAGATCCAATAACTCTTACATTAGACGCCTTCAGCTCTAACACTAGTACCAGGCTCAAGGGACTCCGGTAACCCTTCTCGTCGAACTCAGCAAAGAGTTCGACGTGCAACCTAACCCATGCATCAGCTCGCTGACTTTCTCACCGGATCTTCTCGGCGGGTCGCGATTCCGATTGGTAGTAGATTCATTCGCGAAGCAGTTGCTCCCGAGTTTTTAAGTCTCCCTCGAAGGCGCTCAGGCAGCTATTAGCTAATCCCACCCCTCCTGGCTAAGTCTTTACTCGTCCACCTGTCCTGTGTGCTTAGTGCGAGTTTTTTAACGTACTCGATAATGTAAAAGTTAGCTCATATTTGTATGAAATGGGCGTTTGCATACGTTTACCACTAGGAGCGCTGTTCAAACTGCATACAAAATTGGCTTAACTTTTACGCTATCGAGAACGTTAAGAAACTCGCACTAAGCACACTGGTGAAACTGGATAGTACCAGAAAGGCCACCAGTAATTCTTCAATCATAAAAAAAAACTCAACCTATCCACCAGTTTATCAAGTGTCTTATGGACATTGAAAACCAATCTTTCAACGTATCATTATAAACTGATGTTTTTCTTCCAGAGCCAAATAAGACTATTCTGGACTTCGTGTTTCGCGTTAGCCGCCTTCACCATAGTGCACCCGTACTGGATGGGCCTGGAGGGGTACCAGTACGAGCACGGACCCGCCGCTCTGTTCGCGGCCCTGTCCCCTATCATGTGGGGCGTATTCATGTGCATGATGCACTGGGCCGTGTGTAATGATTACGCTGGTATGACTTTTGATATTTATTCTTCTTCTTCTTCATTGTTGTCTCGCTGCTGAGGATCGTGAACATATGTTGAAATCGTCGTGGCTTATAGGATAAGAAATAAGGTGCATTCTAATGAAATACGTACTTAACAAATGTTCACGATTGACTTCCACGATGAAGGAATAACATCGTGTAATAAAAATCAAAGCCCGCAAAATTATAATTTGCGTAATTACTGGTGGTAGGACCTCTTGTGAGTCCACGCGGGTAGGTACCACCACCTCGCTTATTTCTGCCGTGAAGCAGTAATGCGTTTCAGTTTGAAGGGTGGGACAGCCGTTGTAACTATACTGAGACTTTAGAACTTGTATCTCAAGGTGGGTAGCGGCATTTAAGTTGTAGATGTATATGGGCTACAGAACCACTTAACAGCAGTTGTGCAGGGCAGGCTGTGAGATTGTCCACCCTTCTAAGCAATAAAAAAATAAAATAAAAAACATATGATTTTCCTCCACTGTGTTCGATCATGGCATGAACCCCATAGTACAGACTACCACCAAGTGTTTCTCTTACTAGATCTGACCATCGGGCTGGCGTTCTGCCCACGGCACGCTTGCCCTCTATGCGACCCGAAATTTGATATTTATTAGTAATAGTTTAAATCAAATCATGTTCATAACCAGAATAAAGATTTATTTAATTCAAATTTAGATAGTAAGGTTTCTCAACTTTTCTCTTTATTTTAGTAGATTTCTGGACATGCTCACGAAACACCTGGTGCTCAGTGCTTACCTAAGCCCCTAAATAAAGTAGTACGAGCAGTAATAAAGTAGTAAAGATGTTGGTACCTACCCGTGCGTACTATGTAAAGCTTATTCATTTTTAATAATAATAATAATAATGCATTGTGAGCTGGTACATTTTTTTTGTTTCTTTGTTCTTCTACCTTTGCTGATAGCATTAAGAGGCTATTTCAGCTTCTCCTTGACATGTAGGTGAGCTCACGGGGCTCTAACCGGAAGTGATGCTAACACTGGCCCTAGCAAGAGCAGTGCTGATCGTGGCCTGCTTATTTTTACCGCGAAACAATCATGCGTTCAGATTTTAAGGGTAGAACAGTCAAATTCGAATGTTAAGTGGGAGAGTTGTTGCCCTATAACAATCTTCCACTTCAACCAAGTAGGTTTTTTTATTGCCTTTGTAGGTAGACGAGGTTACGACCCATCTGATGGTAAGTGGTGACCGTCGCTCATGGACCTCAGCAACGCCAGGGGCAGAGCCAAGCCACTGCCTACCATTAAGTACTCTCCGCAAGCCTCATTTGAAGAAGGACATGTCATAGCATTTGGAAAACACCGTGGAGGGGAAAAGCTACTTTTGTCTTTTACGCATTGTTTTATGTATTTATTTATGTATACATTCTGTTCATCTATAAAGGTTCTGGCACCGCCTTCCTGGAGTCGAGAGTGTTCAAATTCTTCAACAAAATCGCGTACAGTGTATACCTGACCCAGTTCCCGATCTTCTTCTTCACGGTCGGAGTCCAGAGGCACGCGGAATACTACTCGCCATTACTTCTGGTAAGATCGTATAAAAATATACATATCGACGCTTGAAAGGCAAACGTGACTAAGCGACAATGCATGATAAAGGCTTCGTCAAACAGAACGCGTAATTAGCGCGCGTCAGAGCGCTAAACTGACGGCGCGCTATGACGCTGAGATGTGTTGTACTACTATGGTAACATACCGTCAAACAGAGCTCCAGCGTTATAAGTACGGAGCGCTCTGTCGCGGCGTTAGGACGTTTTGTAGTAAGGCGTTGTCATTTTAAAAAAAATTATTTTAGCGTCCTAGTGAATGTGTATTAAAATACTAGATAATGCCCGAAAAATTTATAGAAATAGTTAGAAAATACCCATGCTTATACAATGCCACATCTGAATCACTCGACATCTCAATACTTTTAAATTTTCACACTGCTATCGAAAGGCACTATGATTTGGCGAATGCGTTGCGTCAAGGAGCGTTGGACTCATCTAGTCAATTTGTGTGACATGAAAAGAGCGCGACGTTAAAACGCAGCGCTAAGTACGCGTTCTGTTTGACGAAGCCTAATTTAAAGTTGAAATACCTGAAAAAAATATATATTTTAACGAATATAGGTGTAGGATTGAAATTATTTTAGTAGATCTAGAAATATATTTTTTTTGCGCATCGAATATGGTTATTGGCTATAATTTATGTACAAAGCAGTTATTGTCGCTTAGTCACGTTTCCCTTTCAAACGTCGATGTATAAAGTTAGTTGTAAATGCACATCATGAATACACACTACAATTCATCATTCTCCTGCCCTGCTCCCAGTCACGTGGGGTCAGCGGAACAAGTTTTCTCCTTCCATACTCCTCTATCATATACCATTTCTTCGCTCACTTCCCTCTTACACATACGTCTTTCACGCAATCCATCCATTTCTTCTTAGGTCTCGCACTACAATTAAAAATACGAGAATATCAGATTTTGACGAAATTCGATAATCAACTTTTATTACTTAAATAGAAATAAAAAATTTATTAAAAACTGGAAATAAATCACGCGCGGTCATCCGGCCCCAAATTAGGAGTCCCTTTCCCTGTGTTTTGGGTACCAGAAACTGATATACATACTTATATATGTTTAAATATATACATATATAGATAATGAACACCCACACAAAAAGCAAATAAACCTGTTCGTCACACGAATGTTTGCTCAATGCGGGAATCGAACCCACGACCCTCGCCACAACAGTCGGACCGCTAACTACTGCTCCACTGAGTCAGTCATCAAATAGATATGAAGACATGAGTGGATGAAGGAGATATGATGCAATGTTAATTTCGAGACAACAGGCATCAAACGTTTGTTACTTGTGCTTTTTCTTCGTACATACATAGCTCCTTTAGCACATGCATTTTCTAAAAATAGTCTTTCAACCCGAAGCTTTAAGGTCTAATATGGTTTATAGGTACATAGCACCTTCATTCAATGTAAAAACTCAAAAATCTTAAAAAATGGTACTTAACCCCTTTATCCACTTATGTCTTCAAATATTTACCCTTGCAGTTCCACATACCGGAGATGTTCGCAATCTTTGCGATATCCATAATGACGACAGTGGCCATCGAGATGCCCTTCAATCAAGTTTACAGGATATATTTCGGTGAGTATCTAGTACAGATTCTCCACTTTTCTTTTTCAAATCCTTCTTTTAAATATCCTTAGGGCGATAGAGACTGTTTAATTTGTATATCTGTCCTTATATTTACTTATCGAACACTTTCAACGTAAAAAAACTGTGTACTGTAAAAACGGATACCTAAGAACTCATGTCACAAGGTGGGTGTCGCATTTACGTTGTAGATGTCCATGGGCTCCTGTAACCACTTAATATCAGGAGGGCCGTGAGCTCGGCCATCTATCTAAACAATAAAACAAATATATTTTTGAATCACTTCGATTCATTCATTTGTAAACTTGTTCAAAGTCGATGACAGTATAAGTTGATTGCTCTGGGCCAATGCTATGACTAGAAACACTAGAAAAAAATGTGTCTCTTTTTTTAAATTATATGTTTTTATGTAACAATAAAAACGTAAATTGTGAAGATTAAATTGTCTTTATCATGTGTCGAAGTAGCTTTGAAATCTAGAGTGATTTAATCTGCACATCTAAAGTTACAGAAAATAAAAAATACTCATACGTTATTTATATCTTTTTTCCCTTCCACAACTATGATAGAAATCTTTTTTTATATTTCATAGACGGTTTCTTTGAATGTTTTATCAAATCATTAAACCTCTCTTGGATTTTTCAACAAATCCTGTAATTATGCACATAACTAAAGAAATTTAGTGTAAACTATTTATCAGACGTTGTGAGTCAATTGAGTCATGTTTAAGTCCCAAGACGGCAGTACACGTCGCGACATCACAATATTTGACGGCTTATTTATTCATTCTTACTTATATATACCATGTCTTCTTTTACAGGGAAATCACAGACGAAATTAAAAGAAAATTGAGACTAAATGAGACACACAAGAACTGTATTACAATGTAGGAGATAAGCCAAAAAGCATCACGTATCTAATTAGTTCGTAACTTTGACTACTTTTATACTTTTAATGTTTAAGGATGTAATTATAATGAAACGAGTGATTTAAATAAAACATTTTTTTTTATATATTTGTCTTTTATTTTATTTACTTATCTATTATAATATTTTCGTTTTATTTAATAATAAAATAATAATAAATACTCTACTAAAATCACATGTCTATTTTATGGAATGTTAATTGACGGTATTAAGTACACAAATTGCGTAGTCTCTTAAGGGAAATGTTCGGCAAAAGGCAAGGGAAAATGCTCCATTTATGCGTGTGCCTCTTCAAGAGTAAAATGCTATAAATACACGGCTATTATAACCAAACGGTCCCTTTCTGACAGAATAACTCAAGAGTTCAATCTACCCTCATATTTTAAACATCAAACAAATACGATAAATCCGTTATATTATTATATGGCAAATTAATGAAGTACTCAAAATAGTCATATGAAAATTCTCGCTAGATTATCAATAATAAAATTCACTAACAAACTATTCTAGTTTTATTCATAATGGTCACTCCAAAGTCAGTTTTCATAATTGTTTCAAAACGCGAAAATTTTAAAACGCTATCTAGAAAACCAACCGAGTGAAAGGGGAATGCCCATTTCAGGCCCAAAGCGGACAATAGATTAGAGAAAAAATACTTAGTGCATTAATTTTGTCATAAATAAATATGCATTTACTTTCTTCCAAATAAGAGCCACTACAGTTTACAATAAGTAGTTTAAAAAAAGTAACTCTATTGAAAAAAACAAAATTTTTATTTTTGCGGGAAAAATATTGCCAACATCAAAACCTTTTACGTATTAAGTAAACATTTTAAGTATATAAAAAAACATATAAATATACCATTTTAAGTACAAAATTTAATTCATAATGTAATTAGTTTTATTTTAATAATTTTTTTTCATATCAAAGGACTTATGGGCCACCCTGTATTATTATTAATCAATCGATTTTAATCGATTATAAGCACATAAAATAACATCAAAGACATACCCATTGAACTTTAACTTGTTGTTGTTGTTTAACTAAATACTTGAGACCTTAGAACTTATATCTCAAGGTGGGTGGCGCATTTACGTTGTAGATGTTTGTGGGCTCCAGTAACCACTTAACACCAGGGTGGCTGTGAGATCGTCTACCCATCTAAGCAATAAAAAAAAAACTTAACTTGTATTGTTATTTAAATATATACAACTAAAACAAAAACAAAAAATAAAAAATTATGTGTACTCGTAAAAAAAATATTAAGAAATAAATCAATTATCGGTTATTTTAAAAAATGATCGATATATGAATTTCATCTAATTATTTTTCTTTATACTGACAACACTGATTTTAATCTATGAATCTGAGACTTTTTGGCGGGAACGCGAGGAGTGAAGTTGTGTGATTTGTTTTATTTTGTCTATTTAGTGTTTCTTCAGGTTTAAATGTGTAATAACGGTGGTTTATTAACTGTTTAATATCTGTGAAAGTGCACAAATGTGGGAAAATGAAACAAAGACGCTGGACGCAACTTCTCGGGATCCTCCAAAAAGTCCACTGAAAAAATCTTAGTAAATGACCACCATTTTACTAAGATTATATTTCATTCCATATCATCTCATTTCATTTAATTTCATCCCAGTTGATTAACGTCTCAAATTAATCATTTTCATTTCATTTCACTCCATATTAACATTTTTCATAAAAATAAGAATATAAATTAAAATAAGACATGACTTAAAGGTCTTAGTTACCAGGTCACAAAATCACTTAAAAAAATATATCTATGAATCTGACTGACTGACACTTCCCTTGCTGCTTGTGCTTGCGTTCGTGGTTCAAAATGGATGTGTTTTGATTTTTCTTCGATTTATTTTGCTTTTATCAATAACGTTTCATACTACGACTGAAAACCATTGTGTGAATTGTGGTTTTAACCTGACCGAGATTTAAAACCGTGTATATGCTCTCCTGTGCTATTTTTAGATGATTTACTAATTGTGTATGAAGATGAAGAAAATATAGATATTTAAAGAAGTATGTGTGTTTTTATACCCTAATAACTACAATTGGATAAAAATACATTAGGAAGTTTAGGAACATCTTAAACATTAAAAAAAGAAAAGTTCTTGAAGTATTTATATAGAAAATTAACCTCAAAACGAGTTTTTATTTTTATTATATTTTTTATAATAGTGGCGTCAATTTCAATATATTTTTTAGATATCTAATACATTTAAGAATTTGAATCAGTCCATTTTTATAGTAATATTTGATGTCCACCTTGGGCCTATCGCACTATGGAGAGTGGGCATTCCCCTTTGAAGCTTTGAAGCCGGTAAATCTATACTAATATTATAAAGCTGAAGAGTTTGTTTGTTTGAACGCGCTAATTTCAGAAACTACTGTTCCGATTTTAATTATTATTTCGTATTAGATAGCCCATTTATTGAGGAAGGCTATAGGCATCACCGTAGGACCAATACAAGTGGAGAACCAATAAATAATGTTTCAAAATAAGAATTTAAATAGCTCCTTAACATTCTACAATTCAAAAATATTTTCACTTTCTACGTAAATGAAGTGGGTAGTAAAATTTAACGTTACGCCAAAGTAACTATTCCACGCGGACGGAGTCGCAGGCAAAAGCTAGTCTTAAATTTAAGAAGTCACATATTGCGCCCTATTGTGGAAAAGGGCATAACTACGAAAAGTAGAAATTATCGAATTCGATAAATTCGATTAAACCTTTTCCAGTTCAGCCTAATTTTTGAACCTTTTTTGTTCAAACTTAAATGTTAAATTGGAGATCAATTCGCACACCTAGTCCTCGATGCGTGTCAGCTCTTAGCTTGAGGGTCGATGTCTCCGTTACACTCCGGAGGGACGCGACCAGGGCGACATTGACACTTGACTTTCCCGGTTTCTTCTTTGACGAGCCAGGATCCGTCCGGGCAGGGACCTTGAGTGTTGAGGATGTGACAAGCGCCGCCATACGCAGCGGTCCCTTTGCGGGCGGTACATGCTTCGACCTGAATAACAATATAAATTCTTAATCATATAAGGATTAAGGATAAGGATTAAGTACCAGGTATTTATGGATTTAATCAGATGGACGAGCTCACGGCCCACCTAATTTTAAGTGATTACCAGAGCCCATAGACATAATAACGTAAATGTCGCCTGACCTTGTGATATGAGCTCTAATGTCTCAGTTTTTAAAAGACAACGGCTGCCGCGCCTTTCAAACCGAAACGCATTATTGCTTCACGGCAGAAATAGGCAAGCAATTCTTTTTTATTGCTTAGATGGGTGGACGAGCTTACAGCCCACCTAGTGTTAAGTGGTTACTGGAGCCCATAGACATCTACGACGTAAATGCGCCACCCACCTTGAGATATGTTCTAAGGTCTCAAGTATAGTTACAACGGCTGCCTCACCCTTCAAACTTAAACGCATTACTGCTTTGCGGCAGAAATAGGCAGGGTGGTGGTACCTACCCTGGTATTTTGTATTATATATATGAGGGAGAAGACTAAAGATCGTCCATACCTATTATAAAGCAACGGCTGACAAACGGAGAATTTTATATACCATATGATCGTCTGCCTACAAGTAACAATAGAGACATACCTCTTTTCTATTACAAGACCCGCTGCCGCAGACGCAAACTCCGTTATGGCTGAGCCCGTCCAGCGCTGGTCTGGCATCGAAGTCGAACGCGACGACCTCCCCAACCGGACACGGCTCGGGCGTGCCGGGCCGGTAGCATCGACGCCTCTCTGGGACATACAGTCGACCTCTCGCACACGGAACCTGCAATGTACGTTGTGCATGTTGGGAGACACGATGAATCCGGCCGAGGTTGGATAGGTAGTGGATCCAATGGACGTCACGTTGTGACTGTCGCCATCACTTGTAATGATGATGGCATCATGAGTTATAACGACAATTCTATTGTATGGCGCCTGTATTCAAACCGAAAATAATAACTGTCACAAAATCTATCACTGCTGGTCTGGGTCGTCTTGTAAACCCGCTCAGGTAGGTACCACCACTCTGCCTATTTCTGTCGAGAAACAGTAATGCGTTACTTTGATGATGTCTGTGGGCTTCAGCAACCATCCAACACTAGGTAATCTCTGAGTTAGTCAACCTATCAAACCGATAAAAATACATAGAGGCACGAAGAGAACATATATCATATAGTAAATACAATGACATATATGAGCATACCCACTTAGCAGTTAATTGTCACAATTGCTCCAGAGCAACAACATTCCCAAGCAACTCCTATTCGAATATCAGACTATCGTATTATCATATTGAGAACCTTGAAGTGTTCGCTAAGTGTTCTAAGTGCTAATACAGTTTTAATTTCTACCTCGATAGAATTTTTACCCATATTTATCCCGAACCCCAGCGCGTAGCAGTATTTATTACCTTGATACATCGCCCCCCTCGCGCTATCATTTCATCCTGTTCGCAAGGTCCCCTGGTGTAGAGTCTGTAGCAAGCTCCGTCAGCGGCTCTGGCGTGAAACGATTTACATTTACACTCCGCTTTAGATCCTTGGGCTGTCACTTGTGTTATCCTGAAGGTGTGGCCTCGAGGACACGGGCCGACGGAATCTGAAGAACCGTTAGAAAGCACCTTTAAATGACTGACTCAGTGGTGTTATAATTAACGATCCTGACTGTTATGCCGAGGGTTGTCCATGTCGGACAAAAACTTGTGTAATGAAGTCCTCGTGGCCTAAAGGATAAGACGTCCGGTGCATTCATGTTGAGCGATGCCCCGGTGTTCGAAACCCAGGCGGGTACCAATTTTTCTAATGAAATACGTACATCGTGTAGTAAAAGTCAAACCCGTAAAATTATAATTTGTGTAATTACTGGTGTTAGGACGTCTTGTGAGTCTGGACAGGTAAGTACCACCACCCTGCCTATTTCTGCCATGAAGCAGCAATGTGTTTCAAATTGAAGGGCGGGGCAGCCGTTGTAATATACTGAGATCTTAGAACTCATATCTCAAGGTGGGTGGCGGGATTTACGTTGTAGATGTCTATGGGCTCCGGTAACCACTTAATATCAGGTGGGCCGTGAGCTCGTCCATCCATAAATACAATAAAAAAACCAAAAACGCTTCGTCTTAGATTTTCCACCGGACACACTTTGCATTTCTTCTGTTTTTAATAGGTTTCCATTGCGTACGGCAGGGTGGTGGTACCTACCCGTGCGGACTCACTAGAGGTCCTACCACCAGTTAAAAATGAAAAACTTAAGGTAGTTTATAATTGTTGAAGCTTTTGTAACGACCTCCTCTTTTACATACATAGCCTACTGGCATTTTACGTACCCAGTTCATAACACCCCCCGGTCTCGTTGTGATAATGCGGCATATGGCTCTCGCAGCCACATCTTGGTCCCGGCAGATATAACTGACCCTTGTCACAGGGTCCCCGGGTGAAATGCGCATAGCAACCTCCGTCTAGCGGCCAGAAGTTTCTACTATCAGGATCACACTGGAATTTCAATAAAATAACATTCAAAAATTATTGTTTCTTTAAGGATTTCACTCCCGATTTATTAATGATGCTTTTAGGTACATCAAGCAATGGTCCCAGTCCTCGCCAAGCCCGTCGCTTGCGACGAAGGGCTCGACGAGTAAATTAACCCATAGACACAGCCTACTGAGTTTCTCGCCGGATCTTCTCAGTGGGCCGCGTTTCCGCGTTAACAACACTGCCGGTTAGAGCCCCGTGAGCTCACCTACACATTAAGGAGAAGCTGAAATAGCCTCAAGGCTATCAGGATAGGTAATGTAAAAAAAATCAAGTAAAAAAACCAAAAACTGTTTTTAAATTTGCTTGAATTTTTAGATGTAACTATAACTAAGCTCTAAGGTCTATATCTCAAGGTGGGTGGCGCATTTAGGTTGTAGATGTCTATGGGCTCCAGTAACCACTTAACACCACGTGGGCTGTGAGCTCGTCCAGCCATATAAGCATTAAAAAAAAAACAAAGTCGTCGAACAAAGAGGTCATTACAATAGCGTCTTAACGTTATTTGTCATATTAACACATTTGAAGCACGTTTTTGCAGTTTAATCTAATCGAAAATTCTTGTTAGCATTAATAATGATTAATGATGAAGTTCGTGCACTTTGAATAAATTTAATTCATCACACGTTTTACATTAACCTATTCAGGGAAGTCATTGGGTGCAACTATATGAAAACATGTTTTGTTTATCAATACAACGGTTGCCCCACCCTTCAAACCGAAACGCGTTACTCTTCACGGCAGAAATAGGCAAGGTGGTGGTGCCTACCCGCGCGGACTCACAAGAGGTCCTACCATCAGTAATAAAACAAATAACATTACATTACATTCCTCGTCGACAATTCTAGTCTTAACAAACCAGTCGTTTACGTAATAACCCAATGCAGAAACTCACCGTACAGTTCGCCAGTCCATCGTCTCCGATATCCAATATGGCGCCTGGGTAACAAGGGCCCTGGCTGAGCCTGTAGTAGCACTTGCCATCAGCGGGCCAGTACAGCAAGGTTTCGTCGGCACACTGCTGCGGCCTCACGCACATACCTTGGCGTTCACTGGAACATATAAATACATAATAATATAATAATATGTACATTAATAATTAAAAATACTTTTACGATTTAATTACGCGTTTATTTCCGAAGCGTCGCGTCGTCTCGAGTAGTTTACAATTTTCGTGGTAATGTTACAAGAACCACGTTTTTTTTTTATTGCTTAGATGAGTGGACGAGCTCACAGCCCACCTGGTGTTAAGTGGTTACTGGAGCCCATAGATATCTACAACGTAAGTGCGCCACCCACCTTGAGATATAAGCTCTAAGGTCTCAAGATAGTTACAAAGGCTGCCCCACCCTTCAAACCGAAACAGCGTTACTGTTTCACGGTTGAAATAGGCAAGGTGGTGGTACCTACCCGAGCGGACTCACAAGAGGTCCTACCACCAGTAATTACGCCTATTATAATTTTGCAGGTTTGATTTTTATTACACGATGTTATTCCTTCACCGTGGAAGTCAATCGTGAACATTTGTTGAGTACGTATTTCATTAGAAAAATTGGTACCCGCCTGCGAGATTCGAACACCGATGCATCGCTACATACGAATGCACCGGACTTCTTATCTGACAAATCGCGGCATTAAACCGTAAAAGTATTGTCAATTATGTCCACTAGTCACAATAATCTAAGATTATATATACAACGTACAGTCGGCTAAAAAAATATAAGATTTATGAATAATATAAAGGTTTCGAATGAACATTTATTCGAGCATTCAGTTACGCGGAGCTACAGATAATTGTTACCAAATGATTTCAAAGTTCCAAGCTCCTGACTTTAGCACTGAAAATAAGGCGTGTTGGCTATTTTTGCTGAAAAAAAACATAACCATCGTACCAATACAGGCGAGACTTCAATTTTGTAATCAACTTTTGATATCTGAACCCCTCTAACATCGCGTGAACTCTATCTTAATTCTTACTATTAATAGGCAAAAACAAAACGGCTAAATACAATCTACTTCTTTATTTCTCAACCGATTTTTTTCCTTTTTTTATCGTTTACTTGCTATTGACGAGTTTTAGTGTTCAGTATCAATAAAACATTTTGCGATTAGTTATTTATTTGAATAAAATATAATTTTGACACATGACTCTTCCTGTTTCATTACTTTCGTTACACAGAAAACAAAGCGATTCCAAACATAAGTAGAAGTTCAAAACAAACATAAAATATTCGTCATTACTGATGTTAGCGCGTGCGTTGAGCCCGCACGAGTAGATACCACCATGCCGCGGCAATTGTCGCGAAGCACATACATTTTCGTTTGAAAGGTGGGACAGTCATTGCACTATGGAACTGGGACTTAGAACTTATATCTCAACGTATGTAGCGGCAATTTCATTATCGATGCCAGTGGACTCGTAACACAAGATGAGCTCGTTGACTGGTCTAAGCAGGAAAACAGCTGCCGTAATTTATTTGTGAAATTTATCATTCTATACCAACACTTAGGTACTTCAAGAAAATACAATCTAATTGAAAAAGGAAAACGGAAGTGAGGCTTAATGCTTTCTCGATCCAAAAGGATGCGACGGTCATGACACGCACACCACTCAAAATCAAGTTTCGACCCAGTTTTAACAATTTTGTTGTTCGAATATTTCTTACACGAATAACGCCACAGACTAACGAAACAGCAATCAGTACAGTATTAATGTTTTTTTTTTCCACAGGAGAAAATCGCCGGATCCCCACCCGCGCGTCAGGTGGGGTATGTGGGAGTTGAACCTCACTAAAAACTCCTGCCGCTCAGACGAGGGTTGACGCAAAGCACATTACATCCATCCCACCGTCCCACGGACGCCGGACCAGCGGCCGCCAGCGACACGACCACCGGTTCCCTCGTTCAGCGGGCCGAGAGCCCGCCTTGATGGCGCCGCGTTACACCTTCCCCCAGAGCGGTCGGGGGAACGCCGTCTACCATCACCCGGCTTCCTACTGCGGGTGAGCGTGCAAAGTACGCCACCCCACGTCTGGGTCTCTCCCCGCACAAAACGGGTGGGACCCCGGGCTGTCGCTGTTTTTTTATTGATACCAAAACATGTAAGCTGCTTACAACGTAACACGCGATAAAGATGTTCATAGTCCACACAAAGCATCTCGTAAATCCGAAACCGACTATGCAAATTGATTTAGCTTTCAAACGAGACTATCGTTGAACATTTTTATTTTTAATTATAGCTCATATCAACACATATAATAAATAATAAATGAAAATCCGCAATTTGTATGTAAATATATTCATATAAACATCATGTTTAGGTAATCGCAGACTGTTAACCTTAAAACCGAAATCGATGTTCGTAACTCTGCGAATTTACATTTTTGCCTACGAAACGCATAAGATAATATAACGCATTTTTTTTAAAGGGTGGACGAGCTCAAAGCCCTCCTCGTGTTAAGTGGTTACTGGAGCCCATAGACATTTACAACGTAAATGCGCCACCCACCTTGAGATTTAAGTTACTATACTATAGTAACTTGTATCTCAAGGTGGGTGGCGTATTTACGTTGTGGATGTCTATGGGCTCCAGTAACCACTTAACATCAGGTGGGCTGTGAGCTCGTCCACACATCTAAGTAATAAAAAAAAAATTAAAAAAAAGATTTAAGTTCTAAAGGTCTAGAGTATAGTTACAACGGCTGTCCCACCCTTCAAACCGAAACGCATTACTGCTTCACGGCAGAAATAGGCGGGGCGGTGGTACCTGCCCGTGCGGGCTCACAAGAGGTCCTACCACCAGTAATTACGCAAATTATAATTTTTGCGGGTTTGATTTTTATTACACGATGTTATTCCTTCACCGTGGAAGTCAATCGTGAACAATTGTTAAGTACGTACATCTACAACGTAAATGCGCCACACACCTTGAGATTTATGTTCTAAAGGTCTCAAGTATAGTTACAACGGCTGCCCCACCCTTCAAGCCGAAACGCATAACTGCTTCACGGTAGAAATAGGCAGGGTGGTGGTACCTACCCGCGCGGACCC
This sequence comes from Bombyx mandarina, assembly GCF_030267445.1. Classification (NCBI taxonomy): domain Eukaryota; kingdom Metazoa; phylum Arthropoda; class Insecta; order Lepidoptera; family Bombycidae; genus Bombyx; species Bombyx mandarina. The sequence goes on along the minus strand of NC_143220.1, from coordinate 10,924,178 downwards.
CTTTGTATAGAAACCTGGAAGCAATAAAATACAAATCCTACAAGTTATATTCATACCACTACCCTGCTCATACCTACCGCGAACCAATTACGCGTTTTAGTTTGAAAAGATGGACATCAATTTGAATTAAACACATCAATGAAATTTCAATCTTAGGTCCCGAGGCAAAAAGATGCTTTTACGTATCTTCGTTTGCCTAACACTAAACGGTTAACATTTTTTTGCTATTGTAAAAAAGTAGCGTTAAATAAAATAAAATAAATTATAAAATAAATTGGCTTTCTTATATAGGTATAATGTATATATAAAAATGAATTGCTGTTCGTTAGTCTCACTAAAACTCGAGAACGGCTGGACCGATTTGGCTTATTTTGGTCTTGAATTATTTGTGGAAGTCCAGAGAAGGTTTAAAAGGTAGATAAAGTAGGTAAGGTAGTAAAGGTAGGTAGATATTATGAAAATGTTCGGAATTAATTAATAAAAATAACAATTTTGTTTTTCCTTTGCTGTGACGTGTCCCCCGTCAGACGGAGCCCTTTTGTTTGTTTTAAGTTTATTTTATACAAAAGTTTAGTTGTTTTATTTATCGATTGAGGCACTACGAAGTCTGCTGGGTCAGCTAGTACCAAATAGAATTCGAGAGCAGCATATTCGTCGTGATGCTTACCTACCCTCGCTTGTTGAAGGACTCCTCGACTGGGGCGAAGTACTCGCCGGCTCTGCAAGGACCTCGTTCGAATAGCTTGTGGCATGTCGTTGTATGCGGCAGCTGGGCCGTCCCAGGCGGACACTTGCATTCTGCTATAGTCCTTCCGCCCCAGCGACCGGGACTGAGTTCCTGGGTCTCGGGACACGGGTGACCTTTCTGAAAAACAAAAGCCTATTGTTATTTAAGCAAAACCACAATTCTAGGTCACCCCACTCTTAATTCGTCTATGAGATTATTTATTTATTTGTTACACTTTATGTAAAAGTTACATTGGCGGACACAATCCCTAAGGCATTCTCTACCAGTCAACCAAAGGTAGTGCAGAGTAAGTAGTGGTAGGTGCAATGAAATTTATATTAAATTACAAATACATACACAAAAAAATACATACATACATATATACGTACATATATACATATATACATACATCCATCATCTCTTCTAATTTGTTTCTTAGACAGAACGAGCTCTCGGTCCCCCAGTTCTTAAGTGGTGACCAGAGACCATAGACATCAACAATGTAAGCATCGCCACCCTTCTTACGACATGAATTCTAAGTGTCTAGTTTTATAGTACAATGTTGCCCCGTTCCCATCCCTTCCAACCGAAACGCATTACTGCTTTACAGTAGATATATCGGGGTGATATACATAGCCGTGCTGGTTTGCAATACGTTCGACCACCAATATGGTAGTCGGCCGTCTTGTACCTCTAATTTCTCATTTCAATGTTATTATCTGTCTCTAACGTTCAAAATAAAATTATTACATGTGTTATTCATGCGTTTCAGCGCCAAAAAGGGATTTTTTATTTTTATTTTGAGGCCTGGTAGCGAGACCTTTAAGTCCATCAACCAATTAAAACGGCAGCGCAGATTATATACTTAAACATATCAACTACACAATCTGACCATAAAATCGCTAACAATAAAAAAGAAATAATAATATAACGTTTGAATTTCAAACTTGTTATTCTCACATGAATATTCATTGTATTTTTTTTTCTCTGCACACCAATCTCAACCTTTGTTGAGAGATCTTGTGATATTCAAGAATAGTTTAGTGGGTCGTTAGTTATTGAGACTTCGGCATCGTGTCGCAAGGTGTGTAACGGGAATTAACTTTGTGATATCCATGAACTAAATCATTAAAACTCAGTAGATTATAATAAATGAGTGTCTAATGCAATAAGAAGCGAATTAAAACAAATTTAAGATCACTGCAACACATCACACTCCAATTTGCAACGAGATAAGTTTTAAATTTGCTTAAATCAATGCTAAGATTTGATTTTACACTTTTTACAATCTCCCTTACCTTAAGGGCAAGGAAAATTAAGCTTAAATTTATTTAATTACGAATGCGACCCAGGAAGGTTAGAAAAATTTTTCACTTATGAGTTTTTTTGTATTAACGTACTGTAACTTTATTTATTATGATGCTGGGTAGGAAAACGCCTCGTTCAGAGGCGCAACCCTCAAATCATTGACAATGTCAAATTCACTAATAAGTAAACATCCTTGTTTTCCCAGATCACTTTTTCCTATTTCATTGCACAACAATCCCTAAATGGACACACAACGAACTAGGTACCTTTAATAATAAAAAATACTAGATACATTCTGGTAAGTAAGTTTTGAACCCGATGACCTCATGTGCTCATGTGCATGCTACATGACTCCAGTACATTTGCATAGTACTATTGTGCTCGGTTCAATGTCAGCAGTTGATTACCAGTCAACAAGAACAGCGTTTTCTCATTGACAGGAAACTTCAAACAAATAACCGTTTTATCCTTTTTCAGGGTCGTAGTGATCACATGTCTTATACCCAACCGACACTGACCACAAAAATTATTTTAAACAAAGAAAAGTTAAACAAACGAACGTCAGACACCTGATGATGAATAGTCACCGACGCAAAATTAAGTCAGTAAAACCAGGGACGTAGTTAAACTATTGCCGCGGTGGACTCTCAGGTTTGAGTTGAGGTTGAGGTTTGAATAAAACTGTATAATATGTCTTTCTTTCTTTAATTTGTCGTTTCACCAATTTGTTTTTACAAATAAATACATTGCTTATTAACCAGTAGTAAGCGGTGAAAAAAATTGTTGTGTATTACAAATGAAAGTCGGAATTCCAAAGCAGACTGATTTATTTTTGCAACTACCTGCCCTTTTATAATGTGACTTAATATCTATACATAACAACTCAATATTTCGGAAGATATGCAATAGCTACGTTTTCCATCACTTCTATTACAAAAGTAAAGCTGATAAAATCTCGTATGAGCTAGCACTCACTTTGGCACTGTTATAACACACGTCGATGTGAATTGATTGGTTTGGAATTGTTAACAAAATTGCATACTGGTTCGACGGGTTACGTTGCATCGGCGTGCACTCGTCAATGACCGTGACCTAACGATCTAATTGACACTGTCGATGTAAAAATCGATCATGTTTAAAAAACGCAGAACACGAGGATTTTATGCGTATGATTTTACTCTTGACACTAGATTGTTTTACTTGTAGGGCGTATTGGGGGCCGCGGGGATATTTTAATGCCACAGTCGGGCGCTTCTTTAATAGAAAGAACACAATAAGAATTTTTAACTTAATTAAAACTAATTTTTCAGCTTGCGACTGACCATATCCGTGACCATGAAAGTTATTAAGTATTCGAGAGGAAAACCATAAAATAATTACTTTAAGAAATATGTGAGATTAAACCGTAAAAATTAATTTATAATTATTTTTCTACGACTCGCGAAAACCGAAGAAGGTACTTCGACTTTATCTCTTAACATTCACGTTGTGATATCTATAAGCTCTGGTACCCACTGTACGGGTAGTGGGATCATCCACCCATCTAGTGCAAAAGAGTACCAATCTATTTAGTAGGAAATTACGTAATCCACATCTACATAAGATGTCGGATGATTAACAGGCATACCAGGAAGTAAATCAAGCAGATGTAGCAGCATTTCTGGTGGAAGCACCAACATCTAGATGATGTAGTAAAACCGCTTTCTCTAAAGCCATTAGTGAGATGCCACTTATACGAAATAACGTAATAATAAGCAAAGTCGATTTTGTTAGGATCACTTTAAGATCTATATTTGAACCTCTGATGAATTAGTAAGATTAATTATGGAAACTAAAAGTGATAATGTCAATAAACAGATAATTTCAAATTGAAAATTAATTTAAAATTCTCATCGGGTCCTTGCGACCCCTTATTTGGCACGGTTCGGACTAACAAGTCCACTGAGTTTCTCGCCGGATCTTCTCAGTAAATCGCGATTTCGTTCCGGTAGTAGATTTTGCAACGCACTGCTCTTGCTAGGGCTAGTGTTAATAAATTCTCTCAGGTTGAGCCCGTGAGCTCACCTACCCATCCGGTCGTAGCTGAAATAGGCTCTTAGGCTACCAGCAAATAAAGACCAGCCCTGTCTACTCGGGCTATGGGCTCCCTGTCTCTCTGGGCAGGGGTGTTGGGGTTCCTGGTTTTTCTTTATATACGCTGCTGTTTTTTTGAGCCGAAAGCTAATTTGAGCTTCTTTTCCGTCTTCATGCTGCTCTTCTCAATTTATCGTTGGTTCTAAAGTTTTTTTGTACATTTGTCATCAATCCGTTCTTAAACCTTGGATCCGATTGTGACGAAACTTGGTACGAATGTTTTTGGCACTCCACGAAACGTGTCTGTCATAGCTCTACCAAAGCGTAACTGGTAGTTTTTATTGGTGGTAGTCTTGTGAGTCCGCACGGGTAGGTACCACCACTCTGCCTATTTCTGCCGTGAAGCAGTGATGCGTTTCGGTTTGAAGGGCGGGGCAGCCGTTGTACTGTTAAAAGTGAGACCTTACAACTCATGTCTCAAGGTGGGTGGCAGCATTTACGTTGTAGATGTCTATGGGCTCCGGTAACCACTTATCATCAGGTGGGCTGTGAGCTCTTCCACGCAAATAAGCAATAAAAAAAGGTGTCGCGCGAGCATTTTAAAAAAATCTATGTTTTCATACAATTAGCAATAGTGAATGAAACGTGACTGGGTTTCACTATATTCTGTACATATCTGTATATTGTATCTAAGATCTATATATGTACTTATTATAATCTTCTTAAAATTGCATTCTAACAAAATCAAACGAAAACAGTAAATGTTATTGACCTTGTCAAATACCACAGTAAAGTTCCCAAAACGCATAGTGCATGTTAACTATAGTTGGTTCTGAGCACGTTACGTAATACGTGACATACGTCGGCTAGTATTCCCACGGAATAGTTTATTCGTCTCTATTCATATTAAGTAATGGCCGGGAAGGTATTTATTGCTTGAGCCACTGCAAGCATCTTCAAACACATATAGAAGAGGCTACATCTACTAAAATGTAACAACAATAAAAACTGCATTCAGGTAAAATTTAAATTTTTTTTTTTTTTTTTTTTTTTTTTTATTGCTTAGATGGGTGGACGAGCTCACAGCCCACCTGGTGTTAAGTGGTTACTGAAGCCCATAGACATCTTCAACGTAAATGCGCCACCCACCTTGAGATATAAGTTCTAAGGTCTCAGTATAGTTACAACGGCTACCCCACCCTTCAAACCGAAACGCATTACTGCTTCACGGCAGAAATAGGCAGGGCGGTGGTACCTACCCGTGCGGACTCACAATAGGTCCTACCACCAGTGATTACGCAAATTATAATTTTGCGGGTTTGATTTTTATTACACGATGTTATTCCTTCACCGTGGAAGTCAATCGTGAACATTTGTTAAGTACGTATTTCATTCGAAAAATTGGTACCCGCCTGCGAGATTCGAACACCGGTGCATCGCAACAACGAATGCACCGAACGTCTTATCCTTTAGGCCACGACGACTTCAAAATGCTTTTTACACGGCCTTTTTGTAGACTTCCTGATCAGCTAGAAACTTAAATTTTGAACAGATCAAAATCTCATAATATGCAATTTTAATACCCTGTATAGGAATCAAAACGGTATTATTTAACTTTATCATTTTATAATTTTGATAAATATCTTTGTACAGTTTTCGTTGAATAACACAAAAAATAAATCTATCCAATCTTTTTCTACTACATTTTTACTATTTTCAACATGAATGTAAACAACTTTACTTGGTCACTATGCTAAAGGAATAAAAATTTCCAGATTTTTCCGAAAGTTTTTTTTTTCTTCCCAAGTAAACGACAAGCACATCCAATCTGATAGTGAATTATCACTCATGAAGATGAACAGTGTTGGGTGCACAAACAAATCCCTGCTATCATTCAGAACTCCTTTTAAAACTGTTTCACAAAAGAATGATCGCACTCAAGAAATACCCCGAATTGGATGCTGCGTGGCGGGAATCAATTATGATTAGAGAAACCAGCATCACCCTCGGCCTCGAGTTGGGAATACTGTCAATGGAATACGCAGGCCGATTTTAAACAATTTAAAGCAATCTTCATCACGGCTTGAAATCCATCGGCTTTTTTTTTACAGGATAAAATCACCAGATCAGTTGAACCTCACCAAAAACTGCCGCACAAAAACCGTTGTAACTATACTGAGACCTTAGAACTTATATCTCAAGGTGGGTGGCGCATTTACGTTGTACATGTCTATGGGCTCAAAACACAGCCTGCGCCCGACCGCTGACCGGGCTGGAACCCAGTTGGGGACATTGTGACAGGGTTGACGCAGAGCATATTACATCCATCCCGCCGTCCCACAGACGCCGGACCGTTGGCCGCCGGCGACATGATCACTGGTTCCCTCGGTCGACGAGCCGGGAGTCCGCCAAAATCTATCGGCTTTAACCCGTTTGTTACCAATCATTCACGACATGTAAAACTATACCTATAATTTTCAAGTCGCCTAATTTATTAGAACATTAGATGATACACGAATTACGAAGCACTTGAGTCGATCTTGAATCACGTACAATAAGCACGCCTATCAGATACCGGTTTAAGTCTGATGGTAATTAATTTCTTCGAGTTGTTCACAGAACATTAACCTTCAGATTATAATTAACATTACAGTTTCATAGGAATCATTTCTTAGAAAAGTTAACGGTTACTCGTTATTATGATTTCGTATTTCTTATTAAGCATACCGCTAGAGGTCACTCGGTCGCCATCCGAAACTATTGCAGCTTATTTAATTTTATCAATATATCTTTCTTGGCAATTGCGGAAATGACACACATTGCTTGTACGTAATATCGCCAACAACTAATTTCTGGTTCGATGCTGGGCGCCACTAACTTATATATCTATATATTAATACGTGAAGCAAAAACTTTGTATCCCTTTTTACGAAAATTGCGTGGACGGAGGATTATGAAATTTCCCACACTTATAGAGAATATAGAGAAGAATTGCACAATGCTAATATTTTTTTAAAAGAATGCATAAAAGATACAGTAAATCAATAAAGAAAACATTACACACACTACATACCATGTATTTGACGCACACACGCATGCATACTATTTATTGTCAAACTTTTGTGCTTGACGTCTGTTGTCAAATTGAGATTAAATATTGTTTGTCTTTGTTATTATTTTTTATAGTGTAGTCTTGGCGAAATTTGTGATTATAGAAGTATAAAAGACAATCATAATAGTGTACAAATTTACAATTCCAGTAAATTATAGTCGAATTTCGACTACTGCGGGATCTCTAGTCTATACTAATATGTAAATTTACAGTGGTTTTTACAGATTTTCCGTTTTAACTACTGAACCATGCATCCGATTAACTTGAAAGTTGGTATCCATGTAGAAAATACACGTACTTAATGGATAGGCATCGGCTAGCATTTAATGTAGTTATTTTGAAATCCATTGATAATGGCATTAAAGTTGTGATGACGAGTAAATAGTATTTTAACCCCACTTAACCGAACTAACAATTAATTTTAACTTTTTTATTTATCCCGTTCATACTAGTCTGATATCAGAGCAGGGTTACAAAGTTATTGATTTTTCATTTCATTGAATGAATTGAATGAATAAATTCAATCAAATGAAATGAATTAATGATAGATTCAATTGAATCCTTGATGCAAATATTCAAGTTAATCGAACGTTTCGAAGTCAGAGAAAATAACATTTAATGATTCCGTTACATACAATTTTATACAATTATAAAGTTATATCCATAAATAACGTTACACAATAAATTCATACAATACAAAAATAACAAAAGCGTATTAATAATTGATCTGGTGGTTTTAGGACCTCGTTTGAGTCCGCACGGGTAGATACCACCACTCTGCCTATTACTGCCGTGAAGCAGTAATGCGTTTCGGCTTGAAGGGTGCGACAGTCGTTGTAACTATACTTTTTTTTAAATTTTTTATATAAATATAAATATTTACTAACAATCACGCCACGTTAACTGTTCCCGTGATAAGTTCGTAAAGAACTTGTGTTACAGGTACCAGATAACGGAAATAAATGTAAGATTTTTATTATACACATACATATATTTAATATACATCCATAACCCTGGAAAAGACATTTATATTTACCATACAAATATCTTCCCTTGGCGGGATTCGAACCCGCGACCCCCTTGTGTAGTGACCATGTCACTTACCACTACACCAGATGGCCGTTAATACTGAGACCTTAGAACTCATATCTTAAGGTGGGGGGGGCGGTATTTACGTTGTAGATGTCTATGGGCACCGGTAACCACTTAACACCAGGTGGGCTGTGAGTTCGTCCACCCATCTATACAATAAATAAATAAAAGAAATCAGAGTTGTAGCAATTCGTTTTTGACATACAGAACATACAGACCTGATAAATTGTATAGCATTTTCCATCGATCGGCCAGTATAACATAAGCCAACCTCTCGGATGAGCGGCGCAGGGATTCCTTCTGACGTCCGCCCACGGTGGTGGTAGCACTGCGGCGTGCGTCCCACAGAACAATGCCGCCAACCAAATCCAGGTCGCCATTTTGCACACACTTGAGGATCACGAGCACTTTATTATGCGCATAATTTATTATTCATTTTATTTCTCACCGATTTCCACTTGCAGTTCTGTTTTTGATTATTTTTTTAATGTGTCAATCATAAATTAACTTACACAATTGTGTTTTGTTACACGTACGGTTACGTTAGATTGCCTATCGATACGAAATTACAAAGTTTGTTTTTATTGTTGTTTTAATTTAGAATGTTCAATGATTCAAAATTAAATATTGTTTGACTTGGACGCAGCCGTGCGTGCGTTCAACTTCACGAGTGATGCGATGTTTTAACATTTAGTTCCGTAAACTCGTAGGTGGCGTGTTAACTTTTACTGCAAACGAAAATTAATTGTGTAGATTGATGTAACTGATAAGATTTACGAGAGTATTTTACGAAATAGCTTACACTGCTATTAGTTACAACAACATGCTTAAAACAGATATGGTTGCGATTCCTATTGGACGATAGCGAAGCACTGATTTTGCTAGAGGCTAGTGTCAGCAAATTCTCCTGAGCTCTGCTAACACGTTCGCACGTAATTGAAATAGAATAGAAAAACAAAAATGTGACTGCAGTCGGACGTACAATAACTTGGAATTAAACGGAATTATTAAAGAACATCTGTGCAATAAAGCTTACTATAATGTCAATGATATCTAGAAGATTGCACAAAATAGGAATGAGTTGCTCCGGGCATTTCAATATAGCAATAATTGTTACGTTATAATACTCATTGTATAAATGAATATTAAAAAAAATCTAATATTAAAAAAAAATACATGCCCGCTGAGTTTCTTGCCAGTTTTTCTCAGGACGTTATTAATTTAATTTTTTTTTTGTTTTCTTATTTCTGAAAAATGGATGGTCTCATGTAACTCTAAAAACACAAGAGTCCAGCAATTAGTTTATTCGTTGTTGATCACCCGAAGATCGGAATACATAATTTTACAACTTCTACAACAGCCGAATCTAGGATTAATTGTGAAATAATTCTGTCACTATTATATCACAACTACCCACTTTCCAACAGAATTCTGGCAATACGATAATTTAATATGTAAAGATAAGCATACGAGCACCTTTCCACACACACATTTACACCTCTTACTTGCGTAAATATTCGCAACGAACAACGTGTATAAAATAAATACATTAAGTTGAAAATTATTCAGAACAAATTATTGTTCACGGTATTTTACATGATGCATAGTCTGTCCGACTATTAATTATAGGGGTATGCGATTTGAGTCAACAATTACATTCAAATTTACTACTATTATCCGTTAGCAAGCCCCCTTTTTAGGCGGGAGGAAATAGCCGGACTTCTGCGTTGATAGTGGGTGGGAGGCGATTTGAACAGACTTGAACCTCCTGTCGTGCAAAAACCCGCGTTCGAGCCTGCGATAAAACAGAAATCATCAGAGACAGGCTAGGAGTAGCAGGAGGTTCGGCCATCTTAGCGAAAAAAAGGCTGGAAGCTAGACCACTCTTTTCAAGCAGAGTACATGTTTCCCCACTATTCTGCTCCTAACGGACACTAAAAGACGGTTGTTGGCGCCACTAAGTTTCTCGGTAGACGGGCGATACAAATCTCGTCACTCATAGACACCCCGAAATACCCGCTGCGCAGTGCGGTCATCCGCCATCCAGTTGCTTTTCGTGAGCCGCGTATCAAACGTCATCTTCTTGAGTGCCCCTCACAGGTGCCTAGAGCAACATATGGACCTAAAATACCAGGATTGAAATGAGAACCCCAACCCAGTCCCCAGCTCATGGCAACAAATTGGTGCGGACAGAGAAGAACGTTCTCTCTTATACATCACCGCCGCCTGATTATGCAATATGGTGTACTTGCAGAAATCGAACATCAGCGGAAACAACCGTCACCTAGTGCAATCCCATCATTGCTTATAATTTTAAGAAGATACAGTGTCAGATACAGACCCTAAAAAAGTCAAAACTGCATTAATGTATGTGAATATAGCAGTTATAAGTCACAAAGAACAAAACATGTTGCACATAATATAATTCACTAAAAGTACTTAATGGTCAACTGCGAAGAATTATCGACGACAATAAGCCGGAGTAACGGTGTACAGTTACCGTTCGATAAGGCTCGCCGTCGGGCGCGGCTCGTGTCGAAACAATTCTATCTTAACCCAGTTACTGCTGTTACGTGAAACTAAGTTCAGATTTTCACAAGCATGCTTCTATAGAAACTGGTGAAGTAACAATAAATCGTCTGCTGCAATAAATCACTGCCGTCCTCTGGATTCTCCAATTATATACAAATACTCTATTATTCAACCTTGAAAACAGGTTCTGCGCGACTTGACCGCAAAAACAAAGAGTCTGGAATGTTAACGAATTGAATTTTACATAATACCGCCACATTATGAAAATGCTGTCGGTAATACGATAAGGCGCTGGCTGCTTGGCATCTCCTAAACGGCTTGAAATACTAAGATATGCATTCTAAGACAACCCAAGTTTTCAATCGCCACAACCTTAGTACTACGACAGCAAAGTGCGCCGAAGTGCAGATAATCTGGAAAAGTACAGAAGTACTAACAATGTAGACGTCAAAAGACCTCGAGGAAGAAGAAGACATTGGTCAGACCAAGTGGCCGAAGAACTCAGAATGCCAATTGGTCTCGAGCTCTCCAGGCCAAATATCGTAGCAAGAGAAGGAGTTTGCTGTAGCGCTTACGTCGAAGCCACAATCCTCTTTATTGATGAAACGATTTGGGGAGGAGGATTATCAAGAAATTGCTATTAGCAAATGTGCTGTTTCCGTCTGTGCTAATTACATTATAACCATGGATCGCTCGAATATTTTTAAGATGTCAGATAACGACTTTAATTAATGTGTTAATTAAGATTAAGGCGTATTTTTTTGCACAGACCAAAATAGTTTCACAAATTATTAAAACAAATTGCGAAATCCGAATTGTTTTGATCAATAATCCGAGTAATTTTATATAAAAACTTGTGAAATTCACACCAAAACTGAACTGCATTCTTTGATATTTTTACTGGATTATAAACGCATGCATAAATCCATTGTTTTAAATTGTGAAACAAACCCAGTTACGTCTACATAATATCACGGATACAAACAATATGCAGTAATTATAAATTTCCCACGAGCTTAGTCAATCACTAAGCTATCTCGGTTCAATATTAATGAGTTTCTTGCCAATTCTTAACGCAATAATATTACTCCCTCATGATTTACAACTAGGTATTACTTTGTCTACAATTTTTCGCGTAATAAAATATCCAATAAGCACTGAATTAAATTTTACTGATGGCTGAAATTAATATCAAGATTCAATTTTATATCGTTTTCGAAAACGACACAAAATCTATTACATAAAACTATTTTCATTATATCATCTATATACTTTAGATCTCAAAACAAAAATGAATAAAGATCAAAGAAGATTTAAGACTTCAAATTCGGTCCGGGACCTTTGTGCGCTTCTAAAACCTTAATCTCAAAACTATTTAATAACAAGCCCCAGATATTATCTACTGTACGACATTATATACCAAGACAGATCTAAGATCAAGGTAGGCAGCGGCTTGGCCCGGTAGGCAGCGGCTTGGCTCTGCCCCTGGCATTGCTGACGTCCATGAGTAACGGTAACAACTTACCATCAAGTGGGCCGTATACTCGTTTGCCTGCTCGGGAAATAAAAAAGAATAAACAATTGAAACAATTAAATTAAAACTCCTATAAATGTTTTATACCATAGTTTAATAGTTCTCGGTTAGACCTTATGAAAACGAAAATACCCGAAATGACTAAGGTTTGTTACACTAAATTAAATAAATAAATAAAAATTATTTTATTGAACGTGTCAGTAATGAATTAAAATACTCAAAAATATTTAAAAAAATGTCATTCGTCTACAAACACACGTTATGTTCATTTTATTCAAGTCTCAATCCATTTTTGCTTAAAACTCGAATGATTTAAAAAAACAAACGACCTGTTTTGATTTAACAATCAATTATTATTTTTTTTCCTCCACTCGCTGTCTAGCTGTGATCGATTTAGCAATGTGACATAATATTTTTACTGTGTTTCATTTAATTTTGCATTAGTTGATGTTGCCCTGTATATTTTATAATGATGGATAAATAATTAAGTAAAAAAACAAACGTGTGGCACTCGGGAACTGCCGCGGTAAAGCTATTGCATAGCATTTATTATCAACCTATGCAATTATAATTAGACAATGATAATTTATTATTAAAACAATAATAAAACAAGACCACGCTATATTAAACATTAATAAAAGCAAAACATTAGCTATCCCCTTCACACTCATAAGCTAGACCGCGCGAGAGAGAGATGGGCAGAATTTTCATGATGCGGATGCAGTGTGACGTCACGCCTCGCGCTTATTCACAAACACTACACAAGCGCAACGTCTGAATGCGTTGAACGCGAGCTACATGGTAGGCGGAGTGAGGGGTGTTAGGTTTTTTCGTTACGGAATTTCATGATTCGGTCGCCGCGCTCGAGGCCCGCGATAAAAGCTATGCAATAGCTTAAAAATAGTTATTAAATATCTCCGAAAATATTTTTCTTGGTGATTTATCTTTTTATATTTTTGCGTACAATAAGCCATAAACACAAGTAATGTTCTAGTTTTAAAATTTACAACAAATCAAAAACCTTAATTCGGCTGTTTCGATTTGCAATCTACGCCTTCCGCATAACATCAGAGCTTTTTACTCAATGACACAGATTAAATAATAGTTTTAACTGTTACAAAATAACGTTGGATAACCTCTTTTGTTGTAAATTCTTAATGTCATTTCGTGTTTAATAGTTACTGTGTTTTTACTATTTAACCGCATTTAGTCTTTGTCAATAAAAAAGATACTTAGTTTTAAAATATGTACATTTCATTATTTTTGGCCGCATTTGCTATTTTATATTCAAAATTTAATTTAAAGACGTATTACTACGATAAAACCACTAAAATTTAATAATGAGTAATATAACTGATACATTAGAAACAAATAATTCAGATGTAATTTGTAAAAACCCTTCGTCCTACAACGAACATTAAAACAGTCAAAATTTCCAAGTACAAGTTCCAAGTTTACAGTAAGTAAATGTTTTATAAGTTATAAAAGATCAAGTTAAAACAAGACACATCACACACTAGGGTGGAATCCGAAATATCTGTATTGCAATATGATCTTTACTAAAGAGTACTAAGACTGCTTTTGAGTGATTTGCCTGCAATGTGCCTTCTTAGGATAACTTAACCCTTTTTCTTGGAAACGTTATACTTAGCGCTTACTTAATTGTTCTGATAATCACTACCTGGAAAGCTTGACATATTAGTTTTTTATTTTGTATTTAACTCTGACTTTTTTTTTTTGTTAAGAGGAATTCCTAGGAGGAGGATTCACCTTGACGTGTAGGTGAGCTCACAGGACTCAAACCGGATGTGATGCTAGGACTGGCCCTAGCAAGAGCAGTGCTTCACAGAATCTACCACCGGATCGGAAACGCGACCCACTTAGAAGATCCTAGAATCTAGAATACTAGAATCTAGAATAACTCCTCGAGGTTACTAGAATAGGTAGGAAAAAAATGTAACATCGCGACCGGCCACCGAAATACAGATAAGATAAAGGTAGGCAGTGGCTTAGCTCTGCCCCTGGCTTTGCTGACGTCCATGAGCGACGGTGACCACCCACCACCAGGTGCCTACAAGGGCAATAAAAGAAGGATATTTATTAATCATATCAGGGGTTTTAGACGAAATCGTTACTGATTCCACCTATGAGTGTATTTTATTGGGTTAGAGCATATTGCGGCACTCGTGAATGGTGCCCACATCTTGCCTATTCCGATCGCGAAGAATCGTGCGTTCCAGTTCGGAAAACCGTTCTATAATACAATTGGCATTCGACTTCTAATACTTCTGAAGGTGAGCGACGACAATCAAATGGAGCAGTCTATGGGCTCCGATAACTGTTGAACCTCGATTCTGTCTAACACGAGTGTAAATAAATTAGAACATTTGTATCTAAAAGGAGTCGTCTTCCTTATTACACCACGAAAACACCCGTAAACTACCAAAAGATAAACTCTCGGGACTCTCTGAATAATACTCGAATTATTTTACGTATAATTGTTTATATTTAGGAACATTTAAAACGGGGTAATGCTTAAATCAATTTTAGTCAAAAAGTCTTTCTGTCATAATAAAATGTCATAATAAAAAGTAAATTTAAATACAAAAACCTTTTAGTTTTTTTTTTCTATCTAATGACCAATATCCTCAAGCGGCTATTTGATTTGACCGAACTGGTCAGCGAACTCACGGGGCTCAACCTGAGAGACTGTTCCCATCCGTCCCAGCAAGAGTAGTGCTTCGCTGAACCTACCACCGGATACTTTAGTGACTCTATCTATTTTATACCCTGAATTGAGGGATTATATCTATCAAAATCTAATATGCACTAAATACAACTAAGTATTTTTTTTCTTACGATATTATGCCTATATATAAATCTTTTTATTTAACTATAGCGGCCCGCTCCGGCTCCGCTCGGATCTTTAACAAAAATTTCAACGATATTTGACGTTGTTTTATTTTTTTAAATAAAAGAACACTTATTGTGGCATAACTGTAATAGTTAGGCATATGCTGTCGCGACACTTTTTGTAAATAATAATGTGTTCTACAAAGTCGTAGTACATTATTTTATTGTATCATCAATAGTTTTCGCAGGGCACGCGATGTTAAGAATATGTTAGGTAATTTTTTTACACTTTGGGTTACATTATTGGAGCTTTAGTAAGGATCCCTATTTTTTTTCAAAAAAGATTATAAGCATTGTCACTTGGGAATAGTGTAGCTTCCAAACAGTGAAATAATTTTTCAAATCGGTTCAGTAGTTTCGGAGCCTATTCAATACAAACAAACAAACAAATCTTTCCTCTTCATAATATTAGTATAGATTATCACTGTACCGATAAATACGGAACCGAAATCATTTATGATCGAGGATTTTAAAACGCGGTAAACATCGCGCCGTGTTATCCGGACGGCAGACACAGCGCGCCGCGACCGATCAGATCGCTACTGCCGTCCGAGACAACGACGAGACGAAAGCCTCCCACACCACACGACGGTGCAACGTAAAGGAGTATTCACAAGCTATTCAAAACGGTACTCTGTTATAATAATGAATAATAATGATAATGATAAAAGGATGGGTTAAGCGACATTTTTGCAACTTTACACTGTGCTTAGTGCGAGTTTTTTAACGTTCTCGATAGCGTAAAAGTTAGCTCAAATTTGTATGGAGTTGGAAAGTTTGCCTACGTTTGCCACTAGGGGCGCTGTTCTAACTGCATACAAATATGAGTTAACTTTTACGCTATCGAGAACGTTTAAAAATTCGCACTAAGCACACGAGAGAGCCATTTAAAGATTGAAATTTGGAAATATATCATAACAAATAAAAACTTCTTCAGCTATTTGAATAGGGAAAACTTCATTGGAATTCAATTAAAAACATCGAATTAATAAATTATTTATTATCACAAGGCGAAGACCAAACCGTCCACTGTACTATATTTACATTAGTGTAATCAATCGAATTTATCATACAATAGAAGTAAACGTTTTTTCTTAACTCAAATCTTAACTTTCTTAAATCAGTAAAGACCAGATGATGACCGAGCTTTGCTCAGTTTTATTTTTTGATAACGCCATCTTGTTGTGTCTTTAAAACGGTTAGTTGCCCTCAATTAAGAAAAATAGTATAATTATTCGCCAATAGATGTCGGAAAGAGCTGATTATTGAAAAAACGAATAAAACAACATTTTCTGAAAATAAATCGTAGCTAGATCGATTTAACGCCCCCGAAATCTCTATATATGTATACTAAATTTTATGAAAATCGTTGGTGCCGTTTCCGAGATTCAGCTTATATATATACAAGAATTGCTCGTTTAAAGGTATAAGATAAGATAAGATAAGATAAGATAAGATTACAATTTAACAAACTTAATAAAACGCGTAATATCTGTAACCAATATACACGCGACTTTAGACAAACGAAGCCTCTAATTTTGTGTATTGTGTCGTACAATAACGCTTTACCGTATGACTAAGCACTACGTAATATACATACATAATAATATATTATATTTAATATATTATGTTCGTGTCTGAATAATAATAAATTTAATTGAATTAAGAATATATATTATTGATATTGATATCTATATATTAATACGTGAAGCAAAAACTTTGTATCCATTTTTACGAAAATTGCGCGGACGGAGTAGTATGAAATTTTCTACACTTATAGAGAATATAGAGAAGTAGTGCACAATGCTAATATTTTTTTTAAATAATGCATAAAAGATATTTTAAATCAATAAAGAAAACATTACACACACTACATACCATGTATTTGACGCACACACGCATGCATACTATTTATTGTCAAACTTTTGTTCTTGACGTCTGTTGTCCAATTGAGAATAGATTAAATATTGTTTGTCTTTGTTAATATTTTTTATAGTGTAGTCTTGGCGAAATTTGTGATTATAGAAGTATAAAATACAATCATAATAGTGTACAAACTTACAATTCCAATTAATTATAGTCGAATTTCGACTACTGCGGGACCTCTAGTTACTTTAAACTTGTCTTTACTGAAAACCGACTTATTCAAATTGTTTCGAAAATTATTCAAACGAGATACCAACATTAAACATACTCATTTAAACATTTCTAAAAGAAGAAAATATTTCGACCTTTTGTTTGTTCAATATCAACACCGCGTTGGCTCTGTAACCTTTTTACTAAGCACATATTTGTCTACTCCCAAGATGAAACACAAATTACTACTTTTTCATGCAGAGACACGCTGGGTAAAAAAGTTCAAAGTTTATTTAAAAAACTTATAACTCGTTTTTAATTTGATTTTAATATTGAAAATTTGAACAGTGGTTGGTTTGTTCCCGTAATATTGATGATGTCCATCAACTTCTCTAACCATTTAAGGCAAGCCACCTTATTTATCTATTCCGTGGGCAAGCCCTATCACCGTCTCTGCCTACAACGACAACAAAAAAAAACAAAATTGAAAGAGATCTTAGCATTTGTAGAGGCACAACCAAACTGCTGCCTTTTGCTAATTTTTGTGATAAGACAAATCGCAAAAATTGTTCGATTAACCACGATAGCAAAAAAAGGGTTTGTAAATATAATCTATACGTAAAAGAGTGCTGCCGCTAACTCAACTCCTCCAACGTTGTCAATCCGGTAGACTTCAAATTTGATTTAGGCGCTCACTAAGGACGAATTTTACGTAAATCCTATATCAAATGTATTTTTTTTTAAATCTACCCTCTCAAACTCTTTGCCATACAAAACAATGGTTGCCATAGTAACTGTAGCTACCGGATTGTAGTTTATAGAACAGAGAGTGACAAAAACAACCAATTCTTTTTTTTTTTAATCTACACTCTCAAGTCCATTTGCATACAAAACAATGGTTGCCATGGTAACCGTTGCTGCCGAATTTGTAGTTTATAGAACAGAGAGTGACGAAAAAAACAATTTACCTACATGGGAAATCAATATCATCAGCCAACGTCTTAGGTCTACGACCTCTGGCGACACGGGGCGTCCGCTTACTACCTTTCCTTAACTGCGAATTTACTAAACATAAAATATGTAGTTAAAATGCTAAATTTCATAAGTTTGTTTTGGAAAATGAATTGTTTTTCGTTTAGTTAAGTAGTTAGTAAAACTAAGTACAGTAAAAAAGTTCTCCTATACAAATCAAATTGATATAAAATTAAATCAGTTTATGAAGGGGAAATTAGTGTACTAACAGTTGACTTTCTTTATTCATAAAAACAATTGTAAAATTATGGATTTACGACACAATTACAGTGCTAAGCCTATTACAAATGATTATAATTGTATCCTGAATATTATAATCTTAAAATCAACTGTATGCATAAGCAAACTATTGAAATGCAAACATCAGCATTTAACTCGAATTTACAGTTAAATGAATGCTAAATGTCAATAATTTTGATACACATATAAAATGTCTAACGATCGAACAAGAACTAAATATGTAAATATATAAAAAAACAGCCACAAAACTCGTGTATATTTTTCCGTGGCTTGCTATTAAATGTATAGCATCGATCATAGGTTAATTAAGCACAAATAAACACACATCTGTAGATCGGGTGTCGGCAATCACCCGTGTGGGAAGTATACAACATTTACCAATAGCATTAGAGAGAAATTAAGTAGGGTGAGCAGCACAGAAAAAAAAAAGAAGAAGTTATTAGAATAGCTAAGATCTTCAACCATTATGTAAACTAATGTGTTTCTTTGACACTCTGTAGTGAATAACTTTGTACTCAGGAGACAGTCCCATTCCAAGATTGTATCGTTGTCAAAACAATGTAACCTAAATTAGTAGGGAGTGCTCTGAGGAATTGTTTGAGATGATACCACCATCTCGTTTTTACCATCGTACCGCCCGCCACAGGAGTAGAGTTCATCCATACTACCTGGAGTCACTGCGGTCATCCACAGTGCGCTTTCAAAGATCTTTTTTGCCACGTACCATCCGGATTTGGAATGAACTCCAATCCACGGTGCTTCCCGAGCGCTATGACATATCCTTCTTCAAACGAGACTTGTGGAGAGTACTTAATGGTAGGCAGTGGCTTAGCTCTGCTCCTGGCATTGCTGAAGTCCATAGGCGACGGTAAACACTCACCATCAGGTGGGCCGAATGCTCGCCTGCAAATATATATTTAAAGTCTGATCCGAGTTTCGCGTACGGATATCTACCTGTTTCTCAGGTAGTTTTATGTGGATTACCTGACCTGTAACCTTCTGCATAAGGCCATAGGTCAGCAATTTGATTAACATTCTCTTGATCTTCAATGTAGAAAGACATGACGCAATTAATACAGGTCGACTTTTAGCACACATGTTCTAGGCAGTTCCGTCACGAACTATTTTGAAATAAATACCAATTGTTAGCTCATCTCAAATGCTCACTTAATTCAAACATCAATCAAAATCACATTTAAATCGGTTCATCCACTGTTAAAATTAACGAAACGTCCTGAATAAGATCTATTATAGCCCAATTGTTATCTATATGCATACTAATACTAGATTAGTATAAATGTGAAAGTGTGTTTGATTGTTTGTTCTTACACGTCGAAACGAAGCAACGGACAGTCCGTTGCTTCGTTTCGACATTATTATTTTAAAGTGATAATAATACACTCACACGGGAAACTACACTGACACATTTCCTTCACCACGCGGGCGAAGTTGTGGGTAACAGTTAGTCATATATAAAGAACGATTTTGTTCCAATACGTTGTTGCTAACATGCTTGGGTGTACAATCTCTCGACTCAAGAGCTGTTAGTCCTCATCAGAGCTTGCAGGCAAAGCGACAAAGACGCACCACCGAACAAGGGCCTTGTGAAGGCCCTTTCGAAGAAGGCTAGTGGCTAAGCAGCCTAAGCATCCCAAATCCTTATTGTATTACAAAATACATACTAAAGTAACTCTAATTTTGCTGTAGAAAAGTAGATTTTTGTTGCGAAATTATTTATAAATATTATTTTAAGGGCAAGTTGGTATACCTAAGGATTAAGATGTATCAGTGAGGGTAAGACACCATAATAAATTATTTCAAGTCCTTTTTTAAACCATATTTTTTATTTTGCACTTAAATATTACATCTTACCCCGACATATCCTATATGTATATGTATTTATTTATATACGAAATTCCGTAGGCGTCCCGCTTTGACACAAAAACAGGTCACGTTACGTATGACTCCTCCGGATATCTAACCTATTCAATTACGACTGTAATCATTCAGGTAACTTAACCAGAACCTAAAATAAATCCAATCAATCTATACGTGAAGCAAAAACTTCGTATTCCTTTTTACGAAAATTTGCACAGATTGAGGAGTATGTTTCCCACACTTATAGAGAATATAGAGAGAGAGTACAGAATGCTAATATTTTTTTATATGCCTAAAAAATACATTAAATCAATAACACACACACCCTATCCTACACCTTGCCATGTATATGACACACACACCCACACACACACGCACAAATACTCTTCGTTTATTGTCAAACTTTTGTTATTGTTTAAAGTCTGTGGTTAAATTGAGAACAGATTAATATTGTTTGTCTTTAATATTATTTGTCTATAGTGTAGTCTTGATGAAATCTGTGATTATAGGAAGTAAAATAATAGTATTTGACAATAGAACCATAATAATGTTCAAATAATGTTCAACTTATAATTTCAATTAATTATAGTCGAATGTCGACTACTGGAGGACCTCTAGTCAGAATAAAGACTCAAGACGAATCTTTCTATTGACGTATCCTTTAAAACGTATAACAGTTTTTATAGTAAATACGATAATATGTAATTAAACTTTTTTTATGTACACTATATGTGAACACAAGACACCATTATTCGACTTAACGAAAACAAATGTCGGCGGTATCGATACGTCAATTAAAGTGATCTCTGTGATATCTACGATCCGCTCTGCATTTCCAGTGACGAACCGTTATGAATAAAAAGCTATGGGCCGTCTTCCGCTCTCGTGATTATCTCACACTAACGTTCATACTTAAAATCTAGATCGTCCTGTCTCTGGATGGCGCGGTCGAATGAATATGACTTTTAATGATATCTACGTTGCTTGGAATAGCGCTTACAAGTGCTCACGCTAATTAACTTTTCACCTTTTACGTGAAGAGCCTAGAAATCAACCTATTTAACTTTAAATCGGTTAAATAGTTTTATACTCCATTATAGTCAGAAATCCTTCTGACGGAACATGGCATCAGAATACACAGAGCGGTTTGAAGGGTTTTTTACAACCTTGTAGGCAGCCCTAATAGTGAGTATTCACCGTCGTTAATTGACATCAGCAATTTTACCGACAACAATTAAACAGCTTCCTACCTAGCTAGCTACCACCGAGTACTCTCAGTAACTCCCTTTTGTAAAAAAACATATCATAGCCCTCAGGAAATATCGTGTAGGATACTTCATTCCAAAGTCGCATGGTGCGTGGCATAAAAGAAAAGTGGATCTAGGTAGTATGGATGGATTATGCCCTGGTGACAGGCGGTGCGATTGTAAAAATAACCGATGACCGAATCATCTCAAAGCATTCCTAAGGGCACTTCCCATGGAGCACGCGGTAAAGAATACGCTCTTCCTTGTGTAGAACCAGAGAACGTGATTCTTGAAAATTCGAACGAGTTTCTATTTTATGGAGTCAAATGGAACTATTGCTATTCTTATGTGGTTTAAAGTTTCAAGAACCAACGGATCCGCCCCTCAAACGTACGACATGCGAGATATAGTTCTGTTCATTCGTTTGCACTTTTTTTGTGTGTGGACGAGCTCACAGCCCACCTGGTGTTAAGTGGTTACTGGAACCCATAGACATTTACAGCTTAAATGCGCCACCCACCTTGAGATATAAGTTCTAAGGTATAGTTACAACGGCTGCCCCGCCCTTCAAGCCGAAACGCATTACTGCTTCACGGCAGAAATAGGCGGGGTGGTGGTACCTACCCGTGTGGAATTACACCTCTTCGCCAAAGCTAAGCGTTTCTTGTCGTGCATATCTGAAATATCAAGGCAAAATTACCACCACGAACCGAGATGCCGTCCGCAAAATAATTTCTTTGAACACTCGTTGAAGGACACACGACATAGCGCTCATAGACACGGCATACCATAGGCGCACGGATGACAAAAGTTAAAACTGAGACGTAAATATCACCTTTGTACTATATTTGTATGTATCTGTATATTTGTATAATAATTAAGTTTTAAGACCACAGCGTGACGCCTTGGAGTTCCCGCTAAATTAATTAAAACACATTTCTATGACAACAAAACGTTATGATATATATTCACAAAAGAAATCAGATTTTATGACGTTCTCAATGGTTTATGTAATCCAGTGCTTTCACTAATGGTATACTAATGAAATTATAATAATATTTCGTATATAAAAATAAACCGAGTAAAGTTGATTTCCAGCTTTCTTTTATTCAGACAGGCTATAATTGTTTTTATTTTCTAATAAAAAAAATAGTTGTACACATACTTAGCGCTACCTTAAATGCAAAAGGTTTTGGTACAAAATTATTTAAAAAAAATTGGCACATTTCATATTTTGTGTCACAAATACATACAAAATATAGGAACTAAATACTCCCTAAATCATGTAAAATATTAATTAACGTTCACATCAATTTAAATTTTACAAAATACATATCGTCATACGTCCTGTATAAACTAAGCCAAACAACAAAAGAGTTTTTAACCATTCTTAGTCTATGTACTTGCGAATACAAATATCTAACTCATCTAGTTCGGTAATATCAACGTTGATCGAAGCTAGTTTGTAGTCATGGTGCCCCTGGCTTGGTTTACCGTTAAACGAGGTTGATCGACCGAACACTATCACATAAAAACTACAAGCCATATCGGGACTACTATCGGAACTCGATCTATATACGTCAAAAACCGGTATCCAATTCGAAAACCGGCTACTGAATCGAACAAATAATACGGTATAATTATTTCAAATGAATACTTTAGTGTTTGATTGGTATCTATCAATTTCAAATCAAGTTCCATATGAGGTGATCTAATTATAGACGGGATATTTTTTTGCGTTTGACTTAAAAGATAAATTACATGATTAGCGAACGGACAATGAAAGTCGAATTAGCAACTGATTAGTGCGTACTGAAATGAGATTTACAGATTTTAAAATTAAATACGAACAAATTAATTGATTTTATCTTTAAGCAGCTGTTACATAAAAAAAGTATTTGCGTTAAATAAAACATTGAAATTTTTAAAAGCATACAGTCACTTACGAAAAGTTCATTGTTAATTAAATAAATGTAATTGTAGTAACATTAAATTGTTTAATTTTAATTGAAATCTAAAGATAAATGAGCAAAGTCAAAACGGTTTTTTCTCTTTTTTTTTGCGTTTCTTTGTGTAGTTTTGTCAATAATTTTCATTGGAAAGAGTTCGGTCTTGATATGAAAAAATATAAATCACAAAACAATAGGAAAAGTATACTACATATTATGTACAAAAAAAGGAATTAAATACTAAAACCTCAATGATTATAGTTGAATTTGCATCACCGGGCGAACCCTAGTTTTAATAATTCTACAATAACGCTACGCACGTTATGAATCTCACGCCATTATATCATTTTCCTTCAATTTAGATTTTATTTAAAAAAAAATCTAATCGAAAACCATCAGTAACGAAGTACCTAGTCTTGCATTAGCAACTTTGCGTTTTATGTACGCCAAACAGGTAGATAAAATGTTTGTGTGGCTATTGAAAATACATAGTAATTGTACAATAAACAGCAGAAAGACGTTAAATTGTACTTCTTAAGGTTCGTTATCGTATCGCTCGTGGTATGCTAAATGTGGATGATAGTCCAAATGATTTTTTCTTGATCATGGACTGCCCGTGCATGTTAAAAATATTTACGGGCAAACAAAATACAACATTAACTAGCGAGCCAAGTAACTGTTATCGGGGTTAAAAGACAACAAAAAAACACGGATGTTCTCATACATTTCGCCAGAAAAAAATGTGAACTGATGATCTCTATGAAGGAAGTAAATTTTCTCTTAATCGAAACAACAATTTTAGATTGTTCTATTGTTTTATTGCTTAACTGTGTGCACAAATTTACGACCCACCCGGTGTTAAGTAGTTTCAGAAGCTAATGGACACTGTATGTATAACAACGAAGGGAAGATCTTCCACCGAGCGGGTGATATTGTTCCGACGGTCCGAATATTGTTTTTTTTTTCCTACCTATGCTGATAGCGTTGAGGTCTAGAACCTAGGATAGAATCTAGAAACTCAGTGGGCTGTATCTATGGGTTAATTCACTCGTCGAGCCCTTCGTCGCAAGCGACGAGTTCGGCGAGGACGGTGACCGGTGCTTGAGGTACCTAAAATCACCATTAAAGGATCGGGAGGATCCGTAATGACGTGTTTAGGGCGGCGTCGACTGTTTACCATTCGGTCCACAGGATCAGGATTGTTGTTCGAAACTTGTTTAAAAGCAAGCTTATCTTTAAAATATCGTAAGCGAGATTTAGGCATCTGTCAATTATCTTGTGTTCTGTGATAGCTACCGCCACAACATCATCATACGTGAATGTCCACTCACCTTGAGATATGACGTCTAAGTCTCAATTGCAAAGTGTAATTGTATATCTATACTTAATATTATAAAGAGGAAAGATTTGTTGGTTTGTTTGTTTCGAATAGGCTCCGAAACTACTGGACCGATTTGAAAAATTATTTTTCCATTAGAAGCCGACATTGTCCCTGATCAACATAGGCTACTTTTTTTTTAATTTTTTTTTTTTTTTTTGTTTCATGTTTGTTTTAATGTTTCCGAAGCGAAGCGAGGGCGGGTCGCTAGTGTTTAGATAAAAGCGTATATTTTTTTTAACAGTATTCAAAGAGATAAATGCTTCTTAATTTCTATAAAGTATCGCGTTTTCAATTTATTTGTTAACCATACAAACTAGACCTATGAACTCACAATACGTCCCAGCCTGGGAGTAAATATGCGAAATTATTATCGTACTTCCCCGTGAACACACAACGTTGCGTGTTGACTTGAAAAAAAAATCGGTTGTATTTAAAGTCGGTTTACTGACGATAGTTGAACGTGACAACGTCATAAGAAAATACTGATGGAATGGTTTCATTTTTCAAAAGAAAATTTTAATTTTATTTATTTGGTAGATATTTTGTATGGACAATTGACACCACATTCACTTTTCACTGAACTTCCTACTTGACGAAAACATGTCAATGTATTATTGTATAGCAGCTGTCCACGCGGATGCATCGCTCACTCAAGTAGGAGAGAAACAGATGTCGAGCGCTGCCGAACGCGGAGGCCGATTGTGCCTTTTTGTCGCTCGTTGCGCGCTCTCGCTTGCACCTCAAGCCTTAAATGGAACGCCTCAGAGCGAGGTAACGCCGCATGAGTCACGTTTTTTCGTGCGTGCAGCCGGCTCCATCGAATTATAAGACGTTGTCACGTCAAAAAAGAAAGATACTTAGCTGTTGTAAAATTTTAACACCGGCATATTCGTATCACTCGATAATACTGGACACGTACACGTGTATATAAGTCGTATTTTAACCCTCCGACTGTCGTGTAGGATGCCCTACGAGGCGTACTGAAGTAATTGTGTCCATTTGTCTTTTCGATCCATTTACTAAGGCGTTGGAATATCTACTAAGACCTGGGAAATACGAATCCGAACATACTGAGAATGAATATATTTCTAAACGAACTAAAAGACAACAGACATACATTAAAAACAGTAGGCAAATCTAGGTAATTAGGCGCTTAATAACAGAAATCGATATACCTAATTAGTTCAATACCACAATACCACGTAGGGCATCGGTGGCCTACATTGCAGTCAAAAGGTTTTTTTTTTATTGCTTAGATGGGTGGACGAGCTCACAGCCCACCTGGTGTTAAGTGGTTACTGGAGCCCATAGACATCTACAAACGTAAATGCGCCACCCACCTTGAGATATAAGTTCGAAGATCTCAAGTATAGTTACAACGGCTGCCCCACCCTTCAAACCGAAACGCATTACTGCTTCACGGCAGGAATAAGCAGGGTGGTGGTATCTACCCGCGCGGACTCTCAAGATGTCTTACCACCAGTAACAATTTCGTTAATCTCGTATGATTTTTCGTTATTCTCAAACGGGTCATGATCAGCTAAAACGCAAAAAATCGTATTTCACTGAATACATAATTCTGAATACACGATGACTTCGTTATATAAATTCGCATAAACCAAATGACACACATATAATGTTCAGAATAAATTAATTTAATAGTATTACTTAATAGCAGATTTTATCGTGACTGTTTTTAAAGAAAAACGGTATACATATTTGTAAACGGGAAAGTCGGTTTCAGTTTGTTATTTGATCACGTGATATCGAATGAGATGAAGATAATTGAATCGTTAGTGGATTAAGTATATAATCTATGGTTAGTGGCATTACACTTACCAACGGGGAAACAATTACAAATAAAAGAATTGTGAATGTGTCATTTCAAATAAAAAAATTGTTTGAAAAATTTTCTTTCGTTCAATATTTCATCGAGGAAAATGAATTTTATTCTAAATGATAGAATCTGTTATTGTCTAACACTATAATATAAAATAACGAAATTATCTTTAAGAAAATACACACACATAACAAAAATATATTTAAGAAGTACAGAACATCCACTTGAGGTCATAGACTTTCACTAACAAATTTGCAAGTGCAACACGATAATAGATTCTCAAAAAATACCTGTTTAATTGAAGCATCGAGTTTATATAGAATCTATAGGTATTTCATCACACAAAATGGGCAATCGGCTAAAAAACATTATTTTTAACTAACTCGACCGGAACAAAATTGTTAATTACAAAGGTAGCATTCATTAAAAGTATTTGACAGAGCGATCCATGCGTTACCCTCTCGAGTATTCCTGCCAAATTTATTTGCCTGAATTTAATGCCTAAATTATAACAGTTGCACCCACATTACCATAGAGTAATATAGCCTGCTATCTGTACTATACTGCATTCATAACTCTACGGATATACCTATCTAAATATTCATAATTGCAAAGTAGTAATAGTTTTAGATAATTACGAGTCTCAACTCTCCGTATCGCAATTAAGATAACCATATACGTATACCTTGTCTTTCGAAAGACGGAATGATAGTTTAAATTGTCGAGATGACGTTTACGATGTATACAGACATTTTACCTGCACAGTAGTTTCATGCCATTTCTACAATAATTTGAATTAATTAAGTAACAAAATGACATAAGAGCGGATTCGCACTGTTGCTTTTCTTTTGCGAACATTATAATATGTCCAATTGTTTAAGAGATGCCGTGCCGTTCCTTTCGAAATCGTCAAGCGTTCTTGCTTTTTGCTATAAATTAATTGACTTTATACTCACGTATAAAACAGGATCTCAAAACTCTTGTCTTAAAGAAGGTCATGGACTCTTGACAGCGCATTAACAAAGGCAACACCCAGCCGAGTAGCATGTTAGACCAGAATATTGCCAAACGCATTGCATGTAAATCACGCCTATCAAATTCCCCGTAACTTATTTGCAGGGTCATATTCAGAAATAATTATTTTGGCTGTAATATTAGAATTTTGTTTTTGTAGTAATCGGTGGATGTAATGACCACCCGAGGTTCTTACTAAATTAAAATTAAAGCGATAAAAATTAAGCTAATTATTATTTTTATAAACGAATTATTAATAATGACATAATGATAGCTAATATTGACATAGAGTGGTTACTACTGTATTGATATAATTATGTGTTTCTAATTCATTTCCTTTGTATATTTAATTAAATGAATTAGTATATTGTTCATTTTCTATTTGTATTGTTGAACTGTTTGTGTGCTGACTATTGTATTATTATTATTTTATGGATTTTTTCTGAAATAAATGTTTTATTATTATTATTATTAATCTACATAATGTTTTAACCGTTTTCGCGAGTCGTACACATGACTAAAACTACTCTTACGATTTATGTTCACTGGCGGTTGTCCGTGACCACGAAAACAGTAGAGTAGTCGAAACGTCAGAAATAATATGATGACAATAAAAACACGAGATTAAACCGTAAAAGTAGTTTTAATTTAAACTCATACTAGCGACCCGCCCTCACTTCGCTTCGGGAACTGTAATTTATTATTGGTTTTGAAAAGATGGCAGATATTTTTTTCCTTCTTATATCTCGTTTTATTTTTAGTAATTCACACTTTAAATTTATAAATCATAACCTATGTGTTATTTATTCTGATGTGTCAGCTATATTATTGTAAAATTTCATCAAAATCCATTAAGTAGGTTTTGGGTGAAAGAGTAACAAACACACAACCCTACAATCTTACAAACTTTCGCGTTTATAATATTAATAGGATTATTTTCAATTTTTCCTGAGCCTCTCCTCAATCCGCTCTCTGTTATTAAGCAACCCTGCCCATAGCTGATGTGAAGACGCCATTAAATTACATAAGGCGATATTGTCCAAGTTCTTATAATTCTAAGCCATTGGCTACTGAGAAAATCAACGCATGCCAACTAAACTGTGTCACATTATACACATTTACCTTTACATTTTCTTACGTAATTCTTGTGAAGGGAATGAAATCAATGTATGTACATAGTCTAGACTGGATTTCTTAAACTAAGTTATCTATATAACTTGGCTATCCAATAGGACTACTGCCCCAATATGAATATCTTGATATGTAATAGCTATTAAAATATTATCTTGGCTACTGTATAATGAGCCCGGCTTCATACCCAACGCATTTGTTCTTGTATGTGTAAGAATGTTTCCGATATAATATATATCCTTAAAACAGGGGATACACTTCCTTGCAGCCGTTTTTGAAACGTTACTATTACTATTTTAACTACTATTGCATTGTATAGGCTTCGAAGTCTTAGTAATATCCGAATTATTCACAAAAGGGCATCTACAGTAATTTTCTACAGTGCCTTTTTAATTACAGTAAAATGATATTATTTTAATATATGTTTAAACTAATATAATTAATTATAATAAAAATATAATGTATAGCGCAAGTGAATCCGCGGGGTATCCATAGTATGTTAAATGTTTATATAAATGTAATCTAAAATCAATCGGTAATTTATAAGAATTTAAAGTCTGTAATTTTAATTAGATCACTATGTAGGTGGGTAATGAATTTAATTAAATTCGATATTTATTCTCAAGATAATTGAAACAAGTTTTTTGGAGCTCACAGTCCGCTTGGTTAAATGGTAACAATATATAAATAGCAAGGGATCATATTTCTCTTATATATGGAACCCTTCACAGTATGAACCTATGTACGAAATTGTATTTTATTACCGTGTTACTAATAACAATAACTGAAATGCATGCTTATATATACTTTCTATCCTCCATTTAAAAAATCCCTTTTTGGCTTAGTTGGCAGAGAGTCATTAACATGTTAACATGTTATTAAATCGTATGTCACTGTCAGACCGCACCAAATGTCAATTAAGTCGACCAGAACAATCAGATGATGTGTATTTACATTGCAGTTCAAGTTCAAATTTTATTCCTAATGTACTGTTAACCGTCTTTTCCGAACTCAAGTCGTATACCTAAAAATCCGATGGACCGAAACAGAGCTAAAGATGCTTCAGAAGGGATCGCTGTAAGTATAAACTTAGTTTCTCTCTTCGTTATTCAAGACCATTTCGCTGTTAGAAGTTCATAATGTTTTCTTGAATAACATTAGCAATGTCTATTATTTTTAGTCAATTAATATGTATACCTTGAGTCAGTTTAGCACCATATTAATCTAAAGTGACTCAAAAGAATGGGCGTGGTGCAAACGTGGTTTTAGAAGTACATTTCATTAATGAACAGAATAGTAATAGTTGGAAAAATTTACTAACTTGAGCAATAGAAGTTATAAAAAATGCGTTTTTTTTTTAAATCCATTACATTTTCTTACCTACTCAAATTTTCATCTCTGTACATAATTTGCAATTTAATTATCATTATTGAATCATTTACAGCCTATGGGCATAACTGCATTGAATGAGACAGTTTTAAGTAACCAGCCGGAGTCACGGTACGAATGTCCTGTTTGTTTAAACTGGCTTCGAGATCCAGTAATCACAACATGTGGACACAAGTTTTGTAAAAGCTGCATTACGTCATGGCTACAGTAAGTGATAATCTTGATATAGTATTAAATTGGGGTCTTGAACTCGTGAATCTCAAAGTTTAAATAATGATTTATTCTTACTTCTACAGAAGTCATGCATTTGAAGATTGGCACAGCCATTATGCATTGCAAACCACTTTTCTTCCCTATTTCATGCAGTGGTATTTACTTTGTAACATTCATAGTTTCTGGTAACAACTGCACAGTAGCTAGCCTACAAGTATACTAATCAAAACCAAACCAAACTCAAACCAATAATTACAAAATTAGAAACCTGTCTTTTGTCCCTAAATCAAATAAAACTTAACCGATACTAATTAAATAAGATAACAAATACGGATTAACATAATAATATACTTGATGAATTAGTAAAATAGTATATATGTAAAAATATGAAAAAAATTATTACAAAATGAAATAAGTGATAATCCCTTATATTTGCAGAAACAGTGGTCACTGTCCAATCGATAACATTAATCTAAGTATGAAAGTGGATATATTTCCTGATAACTACACTAAAAGAGAAATACAAGAACAAAGAATGAACTGTCCATTTTCAGCTAAAGGTAAATAATTAAAGTTTTTGTTTAATTATAAATTCTCTTAGAATTTTTTTAAAAGATGAACATTTTATTTACAATTACTATATAGTGTTGATAAAATTTTGAACTTATTATACTAATTATACTTATTATCTAAGTGTATGTTTCCTTACAAAACTTAACAAAATTTCATTCTGTTATAATACTTTCCGAGTAAAATATAACACTAATTTGTTTTCAAGATCATGTTATTTGCAGGATGTACAGTAAAAGTAACACCCTTAGACTTAGATGCACACATAGCTGTGTGCGAGTACAATCAACCGGAAACATCTTCACAACCAGAAATACACATCCCTTGCTCATTCAAGCCAGCCGGTTGCAAAGAAACATTTGATAGTCAAGATGAAATGAACCAACATTTGAATAATGATACCCAGAGTCATATGAATGTAAGATTTCTTTTTAATTTTTTTTTGCCCTTGTAATCAGATCATACAGCCTACCTGATTAAGTAGATATGGTCACTGACGGATATCAAATAAGACAGGCATAGCCAAGCTGCCTATTGCTACTGATGATGTTGTTAATTGGTGCTTATAAATATTGAAATAATAATATCTACCTTGAGACATCAAACCATATCTCAATTTTATTACATAATGCTTTCTCACCCTTAAAACCAGATTACTTGCCTACTTTGCGCATGCAATAGACAGAATGGTGTTAATTGCTAGTAACCTCACAGTGCAGTACCACTGGTGATATTTGGCAAATGTTTATAATGCAATGTTATGAGCTACCACATATTAATCATGATGAAAACAAGGAGGGACATATATCCAGAATGTTGTGTTGTGGACTTCTTAAATAAAATCCGATGTTCAAAAATTATTTTTCCTTTCTAGTTACTCATGAATGCATATTCAGAAATGAAAATCAATAATGATATGTCGAATGCTAATATGGACACTAAAGAACAAGAGGCGATGGCTCTGTGGGACGCACCTGATAAAGATGGCAATCAAACATCATCCCCACCACTAAACAATACCAGTGCACTAATACGGTAAGAATTTTTTTTATCAGTTGAACTTAACATCCCCTTGATTCAACAACTACTGAAGCCATTACACCATTTGATTTCAATTCCACTGAAATTAAATGACTAATTAAAAAAAGTACTGGGTTTTCAAATAAATAATAAAATTATAATGAAATGTAGTGAATAATTTTAGTGATTTTAGTGATTGACTTTCTGTAATAATGTATGTATTAAATTTTGTAATAAATGTTATATATCTGACTTAAACATTTTACAGAGCTCTATACGAACGTGTTGTCGTACTTGAACAAAGGAATCGCGAACAAGACATAGTCATAGCGAATATTTCGAAGCAACTCTCGGCTTTTGCCGTAGCCAAGATGAAACAAAACAATGAAATGTTACTGCGCTACTGCATGGGAAACTATGTGTGGAGAATCGATAACTTCAAAACTAGACTTGACGCTATGCTGAAAGACCATTACAAAATGCTGTACAGCCCCGGATTCTATACATCACCCAACGGTTATAGGTAATTTTGATTTGTAGGTCCTACATATTATAGTGCCCAAACTGTTTTTTTTTGTAAATCATTTTTTATTTCAACAAAAACCTATTCCCTTAATTATTTATATTAATGAAACTTGAAGTCGTCGTAAAAAAAAAAAAAAACCTTTTTTTTATTGCTAAGATACATTGGACGAGCTCACAGCCCACCTGGTGTTAAGTGGTTACTAGAACCCATAAAAATCTACAGAGTAAATACGCCACCCAACTTGAGATATAAGTTCTAAGGTCTCAGTATAGTTACAACGGCTGCCCCACCCTTCGCATTACTGCTTCACGACAGAAACAGGCGGGGTGGTAGTACCTACCCGTGCGGACTCACAACAGGTCCTACCACCAGTACTGAACTCATGATAGACTGGAAACAATAATCATGTTGTAATGCATCGACAGATTTTGTGTCCGGCTGAACATTTCACCGCAGAACACCCACTTCTTCGCTCTGCACGTGCACTTAATGAAGACCGAAAACGACGACTGCCTCGAATGGCCGTTCAACGGCAGGATATCGTTCGTCCTGGTCAACCAGGTCTACCCGGAGCTGTCCCAACGCGACACGATGATGTCCAACACGAACTTGAAGGCGTTCAGTAAGCCCGCCACAGAGATATGCGTGCGAGGATTCGGCTACACAGAGTACGCTGTCCTCGGTGACGTCATTCGCAACGGCTTTGTCAAGGACGACGTTCTCATCATCAGAGTCAACATCAAATGCGTATGACATGAGGAGTGATTTTTTTGTTACATTCCGTTTGACTGTGTAAGTATAAAATTGTGGAAAAAATCATTGAAAAAAACAATCAAACTTTAACATAATTTCTGAGATTTTATATTTCAAAAACCTTTGGTGACATATCTCTGCGATATGACACTACACGCTGACAAACTGAAGTCTTGAAACTATTTCTCATTAAAAGGTTGTTATTACCAAAACTTGTTGAATAAGCTAAATAGTTATAGTCCTAATACTTACTAGGTAATAAGATCAAATTTCAAATAAATCAATATGAATCTCCATTATTTACATATGAATGCAATATATTATTTGCATATTTATTAATAATGTCTCATTATTATCATTAAAAAGTATTATAGATCCGTCCGTATCCTTAGCTATAATATTTAACTAGTTTTAAGGGTAATTTAATTGGTTTTTGAATTTTTAAAAGTATTGTCTAATCCGTGCTATGTCCATTTATATGTTACTTACTGTATTATTCTCTCGCAGGCTTAATCAAATCCATAATATCTATCGAGGGGTGAAAGGCTAAGTGACATTTTTGCAACTTTACCGGTGAGCTGTGTAGTTCAAAATTGAAAAAAAAACCTTTGAATAAACTTTTTCAACGATAACAGGTGGTATTGTAAACATTATTTTCGCGCGTATTGTACGAACCAGTGTAAAAGTAAATTAAAACCTCGATATCTCCATACTAGCTAAGGTAGGATTAGGCCCCTTTTGCGCTGACGGCCTCAATTATAAAGATAAATGTCGCTAAAACAACCTTTCACCCCTCGATATGGTTATTTCCTTTTAGTGCAGCCTTTACGTTTTATCGATTTCCATATCGACAAATTCCTAACCATGTTTTCAATTCTAAATACAAAGTGAAAGGGTTAAATTCGACTCGTTTAACTATACTTGGGCCATTACAAACGTGCGAACTGAGTCGTAAAACATTACGTCAAAGGGATGTGACAATGCCGCGCAACTCGATATCGATAAAGGGATGCCGCTCGGGTTCAGGTAGTCAGATGACGTGCTCGTTGATACCTGGTATAATAGCCGGCAAACTTCTTGAGCATTTGTCGACGTAGTGGGGGTAAGTTCGCGCATGGTACACTCACGTGCAAAAACATTATTTACTCTGCGTCATAATGCTATTAAATTATGAAAATCAACATATTATGTATTTATTTATATATTTATTAGAACATCAACAAAAAATATATATTAATAATTGTAATAATTTAATCTTGGGGTAAAATAGATATTCCTTCTATTAAGTCAAAACTAGAGCTGTTGCCAGGTCTTGGTTCAGTTGAAGCGAAGCTGGTATTTGTAATTTTTTTTTCGTTATCCTAATCTTGACCATCATCATCACTGTTTTCATCACCCGAGTCGCTATCATCGTGATGAGTCGACATAGGGCTCATTGGTGTAGTTTACAACTCGGTCGGTTCGGTCTTCTTTTTTGTCTATAATTAATGATTTTTTGGAGATATTCGATTCGTAGTAATCGAATGTTACTTTTTTCAATTACCAGCTTCCGATTACTTTCTGTTTTTTTTTTCCATCTGAAGCCTAGCTCTTTCATAATTCGTCGTAAGCTTCATTCCGAGCCACTCACTACTCACTGATATTTTTCTTGCTTCCGAAGTCTGTTTTACTTTGTCCATATCATTCTTCCCCTGTTTTATAATGAAGCAATATACGTCGTACACAATTTTTCTACCCTTTCTTTTGAATACTACACCAGTTTGTCGCGGCATAGTGTATTTTTTATAAAAAATCAACAAACACTCAACATATAGCAATGGCAACAAAGTCAACAAGCAATTATAACAAATAACTTAACGATGAATAACGATAGACTTTTCACTGTACGCAAGCGTACTTTTGGGAGCAAGCGGAACGAGGGCGCGGTGCGGGACGCAAGGTTCGACTGATCTACCAATAACGCGCTCGATACGATGTCCCCTGCCGTCGCGCCTCACCCTCACCACCAAAGTGATCTAAAATTCGGTTCTGCGCAGTCAAGGTCTTTTGCTCAAGAAGTTTGCCGGTTACTATACACATGATAATTGTAGGTTGTAAGTGTGTGTAAAAATTGTGTTAGTTATCATTAGACAATCCTACGCGAACCATGGAAGCATTATTCGATAACTTTTTTTGTTAAAATTAAATAGCGATATTAACGTCCAAACTCGTTCGGTTATTTATAAAGTGTTGATAGGGTTTAACGAATTAAAAAGTGACCCGAAAAAAACATCTTTTTTAAAATTAAAATAAATAACGGCTTTTTTGGTAATTATATTGATATAAGTTTTATTAACACAACCCCAGAAGTGTGAGCGAGAGATCCGATATAAGTCTGAGCGAGAGGTCTGATAAAAATGATTTATGACTCAGTTCGCACGTTTGTAATGGCTCAAGTATATAAAGTGATAAATTACTGTAGTTGTATTAAAATGTAATCTTTTATACAAAAAAACATTCCAATAAGTGCCTGTTTTAATTAGAGATAAGACTTATTTATTGCTGTCGTGGACCAACCCTATCACGCGGGTATTTTAATGTTTTTATGGGGTTAGCTCATTAACAGTGGCGTATTCGAAGATTCAGCGCCTTGGGCTTTTAAGGTATCCCGCCGCCGTTCGAATCAATTGAAAAAACTGAAACATTTGATTACAAAATAAAATCCTGCAGTCCCTTGTTTGTAATAGTATAGTCGATCAATCTTACAAACCAAACTAGTTTTGTTAAGAGGTTTTTTTTTAATTTTTAACTTCAGCCTCATAAAGCCACGGCAAAACTGAGCGCTGTTAAAGACAAGAGTAACCATTGCGTTAAAACCATTTTGGGTCTGTAAATATTTAACATATAATGTTATATTTCACTTTATTAAATACTGAATTTATATTATTGTTAACACAAATTATAATTGTATTACAAAATAATTGGTTTTATTTTTAAATTGTTCACGAGACACGAATTCGGAAGTTTTAATTGAACTATACAAGAGCTGTCCCGCCCTCCGACCTATACGCATGACTGCTATAGTCCACTCGCGGAGCAGGAGGAATTTCGTAAAATTTTAATGACCTCTTTACCTACTGACAGTGGTCTCAAACATTTTTGTATTAAGTGCGTTTTACATAAAATGTTTGAAGGAGAAAAAATTACTAACTTGTTAAATACCACCACCCTGCCTATTTCTGCCGTGAAGCAGTAATGTGTTTCGGTTCGAAGGGTAGGGCAGCCGTTCTAACTATACTTGAGACCTTAGAACTTATATCTCAAGGTGGGTGGTGCATTTATGTTGTAGATGGATATGGACTCCAGTAACTACTTAACACCAGGTGGGCTGTCAGCTCGTCCACCCATCTAAGCAATAAAAAAATATTGTTAATATGTATGTATAATAAATATATAATAAATTATTTATTTATATTTTATATTATAACAGTTATAAAAATCGAGTTACAATTACTAATTCGGCAGATATAAAAAAATGAGAATTCAAAATCAGAATCCGATACCTCTGTATCTGAGTTACTGCTTGCTTTACTACTCAAGGACAACATGCAAACAAGAACAAACCTTACAGTCTTAGGTTTACAATCCCTGAGGACGGCGGTCATTGCATCTGTGCGAGCGAGACTCATTATATTTACGCGGGAGTGACAGACAGGTAATAACAGGATAACGTACGAAATTCTTCCCGCTCCGCAACTGGACTAGAGAAACCCTCAAGAAACCAATCGACAAAGAGCGCATGCGCAATGACGTCTACGGAGAAAAAATTTAAAAAATCTCAAAAATGTATTTTTTTTCTGCTATATCTCATAGCAAACTAATACTGATACAGTTGCAAGTACCTGTAGTCCTCATTCTAATTACTTTGTTTCCATAGCTTAAGTTTTAATGACTATATACGCATTACAATTTCCAGATTACCAAGTGCAACATATAGGTAACAATAAAAAAAACACATGTCATTTATTGCAAAACTTGATTTATCGGTATTGATGTCTTACAAAATATTCTCAATAATTATTAAAATATAGGAATTTAGTCTTACAGAGCTACTTATATAAGTCTAAATTATCATGCACTAGCTTATCACATTTTCACAAAAAGACACAGTTTTATGGCCTGATAACATTAACCTTTCCTGAAAGTATAGTTTCTGGAATATCTTTTTGAATAATTTAGAAGTATTAATTAAAGTTTCTAAAGCTTATTAAATGTGATTCATGAAAAAACTTAAAGTACTTTGAAGAGTTGTTCATACAGTTTAGTTACACGCCTGTTACCAGATGGCCATACATGAGATCCGAAGCCGTATTCATTTATTTATACTAAATTAAATATTAACATTCATTGAATTATAATATGTAGACTATAAAAATTTCTTTTAATTTTGTTAATTTAAGTCAAACGGTGGTTCCAATAATGTTTCAGTCCGATTCTCAAAATTACTATTTGCATCGCTCTTCCATTCGATCAATAATTCTAATTCTGATAGTATTCTTCTAAATTACTAAGCATGCAAAATCTAATTAAATCAAAGAAATACAAACTAAGCTACTCGATTAAGTAGTAAGTACTAGTTTTGTGATAACTCTTAGTTATATTTATGAATTACGTATAAAAGTCATACGACCAATAATTACATATTAAATTACATCTCAAATATTATTAAAAATTATCAAATCAATACAGATCTTAAAAAATTATTTACTTTGTTTATTCCTTTATTTGTCTTTTATATCGACATTTTATACATATATTTTGATAATAATTTTTTTTTTTTTGAACAATATACTTAAACTGCACAAAAAATAAACAAAAGGACAATGGAAAGTTTCCGTTACATACGCAGGGAATTATCAAGTAGGGAAGACCTTCGAAGGAAGCCATTTTATTCAAACCATAGATTAAGATTAAGATACATATCAACTCTATTTTTCACTCACACACTTGAGCTGTTTTTTTCTCATAAATAATTTAAATCAAGCTTTAAAAGTTTCTTTTGGAATGTAGCTGTTTGATGAAATAATTATTTTGGTATACAAATTATGCATGCATATAATTTAATTTTTTTTATTTCTACGCTAACCTTGTCTATGCAAGCTCAATAATTTCTACGACACAATATATCACAGTTACGGTAAACAAATGCATTTAAATGATAACTGGTTTCAAATACGTTGTACGTATGTAATGTTTGTTTTTATACCAGGACTTTTTTTGGGTTCTAAGAATGTTCTAGATTCTGTTCATTTGTGTTCATATAATTGTACAAAAAATGGCAGAAGTAGGGATAAGAGAAGTCATTTCTCTTCTGATAATTTTACGTTTATAGCCCCTATCCGATACCCGGAATGATAGTGAACTAAAATGAACGTTATTATTTTAATTTATTTCAAATTATGTTAATGGTTGGAAAAATTATGACAAATTTTCGTAAACAAGATCTCTGTGAAACTATCAGAAAATTAACTTTTCTTATACACTACTTCAGTCAAATAATGACATATTTATCGTGATAAAAAAAACGGAGTAAATTAACGTATTTGAATCTATTCACCGTACCTCAAACTATACGACAATATTTTTGTTATAATAAACTAACATTGGCATAATGAATAAAATTTAATAGTAACAAGCCGCTACATAATAAACAAATCAAATAATATTACTCGTATATCGATTACAATGCAACTATAAGCTTTTTTCAAGTAAAAAGTTCTACTCAAAAGTATTTAGTGTAACATGCTTTTTTAATATGACAATATTCTAGATCAAATGTTGTGTACTAACACTGACTGTATGATTTACCTGTGTAATTTCTTAAATTTATTATTCTATTTATTGTGATGTACTTGATAATGATGAACACGTTTCATCAAATGTTTTTCATAAAAAAATAATGATTTTTTATATTAAATATATACAAACACAACAATAAATATAATAACCTATTACCCATATGTGCTGATTAATTTTAATGTTGATGTGATTACTAGTGGAAGGGCGTATTGTATTTTCGCAAGGGCAAGTACTACCGTCTTCTTGCCTCTTTCTGCCGCGAAGCAGTTATGCAGTGATAGTTTTTATATAACAAAAATTGTGGCTTACATATAAGTGACATATATATCACTAATAATAAAGCAAATGTAACGTTGATATCGAATTGTAAATGAATACAATTAGACGAGACTATAGTAATCATAGAGCTTACCGTTTACCACTTATCGCAGTGACTGTACAACTGTCTTGATTAGATGTATACCTACTACTACACTAACTATAGGTTTTCAAACTGAGATAATGAGCACAAAAACTATTCCAATCTCGATCTAATGTTCATAATAAAACTTATTTTCTATGTCTAATATTTTAGATAATTCTAATTACGGTACAAAGATAATCGCTTTGATATAATATAGTATTGTAGTTGTTCCGACAATAGTCAAGTTTTGCGGAATAGCGAAAACATTTTACTGTCCAGTGTGACAATTTACGACAATTCAACATAAGGTTACAACGTATGTACCTATTCTATCTTTTAGGTTTATGGAGATAGAATAGGATATACCTATTCATTTTAATATGTATTTGACATATGACACTAAGTGACGGTTTTTACGATCATGTAATTAATGACAACTTAATTTATTAACTTCAAAATTTCTTCTCTACTCTCTCTATTCCGGTGTTTCCCAACGCGGGGCCCTCGCCCCACAAGGGGGCAATTTGATAATTAAGGTGGACTAAATTAATATAGAATCGCACTAAATTAATATAGAAAATTTGTATTAAAATTATTTTGAATTTGAATTTCAGTTTTTTATTATATGTCTTGAAATATTACTGACTGTGTTTTGATAACAATTTCATAGCAATTTCTTCCTAAAACCTATCATTTATGTTTTTTAAGTGAACAAATCAATTTTTTTGTGTTAAAAATTATGCATGGAGGGCATACAAATTTTAAAAATGTTACAGTGGGGCATGGCACAAAAAAGGTTGGGAAACACTGCTCTATTCTAATTACAGGCGATAAAAAATTACGATTTCAAAAATCTTATTTTTAACTCTTATTTCCCATAAATTTGTTCAAATATTACGTGTAAAAATATACATAGCGTCAAAAGTGTTTTGTCCCATCGTATGCTCATACGGAACTGCTCGAGTCACCGGGGAAGTGCATCTGGTTGTCGCCTCCGCAACTCGGAGTGGGAGAAGACGGCGGATCGAGAGACGCACGCGACTCTGAACTGAACGAACTGGAACTTAAATCCTCTGGTTCAGCTTCAAAACGGCGGCCTATGACTGGAAATAACATTTTAAATTATTAAACAGACTGTAATAACAGAGAAGTGATAAAATCGTCTTCTCGCATTAAAACTGTATAATCTCAAAACTTACTAATTTTACAGGAGAGTGTTTTAAAGGTTTAATATGTGATCTTTTTAGTAATCATCTTTGCAACGTTTATTTTTTATTTTTTACCAGTTACATTATCTGTCTTTTAAAGTAAGACAAAATATAAGTAAACTAAAAAAAAAAAACTACGTTCTTTTAGAAAAATACTGGTGATACCAAATGATTCCGCATATTTACTCAATTTCGAATATTTTTGAAAATTGTACACTTTTAATGCGAAAAGACGAAATATTTCATACCAACAATATATTCTCAATTTTTATTTATTTATTTAACTCGATGAGAGTTTCACTTTGTTTTGACAGTTTAAAAGAATATCACTCATTCAGAAAATTAAAAACATTAATAGTAAGGAACAAAAATTAAACTACAAAAATGGGTCTTTTAAATTTTCATTTTTATTATGCTGATGCTATGAACGAATTTTTAAACACTCCTTAGGAATACAACAAAAAGTAGCCAATCTTTTTTTCTAAAAGGCATCATCTTATTTTTAACACAGAAACATTAGCGGTGTCTAATAGTATTTCATTTAAGAAACTCGTGAAGGAAATAGAGAACTTTTTGAACACACATTACTTAAATATTTTAATTATGACAGCAATTCGATTCTTAGAACCTGTTTCTTCTACTGAATCTTAGTAAATACAAACATTTGATTCTGTCATAATTGTGGTTGTGAAATAGAATATTACAAAAATATTTCATATATAAACTATGTGTGTGTACTACGAATAAGAGATTTCATTGTTATGTGGTTCCAAGTCACAACCTAAATAACATACAAAGAAAATATCGATAACTTCAAAACTGTGCCCTTAAAACTGAACCTATTCATATTTAACAGTTATCTCAAACTTAACTGTCACCAATATGTTTCCTTCATTAAAAGCTGCTAAAAAATTAACTAACTAAACGTGAGGCCAATTTACATAAATAACATGTTTTAAAAATAAATTACTATTTCGAGTAACGTTAAAATAAAACTAGCAGACAAAGTAATTAGCCTACTTAAAAAAATCTCAAAAAGATAATATTATTTACATATTTTTTAAATACACAAGAAAAACAAAAGAGAACCTATTTTTAAAATTAATAATATGTTAGGGTTTCATAATGTTTTATAAATAGGAACAAAAATATCTATTGATGTCTGTTGATCAAATCTTAATGTTATATGTATATATAATATAACATAATATATATATATATATATACACATTTAACAATTTCATTTCTAGATGTCCTATTTATAAGTTTTATCCTTGATTCCTTTATTTATAGTAATTTACTTTTAATGTATTGCTATGTCAATAAGAGACAGAAAGTAACACAAATTTACATAAATCTGATAATAAATTAAAATAAAAAGCACCTGTTCATTCGAAATATCAGAGATTTGAATATTGAATCATGACCTAGAAATATAAATTACCTACAACTGAATAGCTTGCGTTAAATGTAAAAGAAAAGGTTTACTATTCTAACATTTATAACTATGCTTTGAGTTTTAAAAGAGTTAAATATAGTAATTTTTTTGTGTTAATAAATAATAGTTACGGTATGTATTTATTAATTGTTCAAAAAATATGTAACGCATCGCAATCATTTTATTGACATAAAAGAAAACAAGACAACTGAAATGATAACGGTTAAATAATGGCAGTTAAAAATATATATTAAATATTTGTCATGTTTCAAAACTTTAAAGCCACTTTAATAAATTAAATTTAGAAGATATTAATTGAACAATATAAAGACCTATAAGGGCCTGATTCGAAAAGTTACAACAGAGCGAAATGATACCTCGCATCTGAGCAGGTATACGCTGCAAATGTCAACAACTCACGAAGTCCACGTTATATATTATATACTTCCATAAGTATGGAATATACTTTGATATACTTATAAAGCCCACGCCTAAAATAAATAAAATAAAATAAAAACATATTAATACAAAACAAGCACTGATCGAAAATCACAAAAAGGTATTATATACCAATAAAAATTTTTGTAAATTAAATAGCTATTAAAGTAATATTGAGGTGTGTACTGCGATGATCGTATACCGATATAGGCAGGTAAATGAGGTACGAAGAATTGATAAGCGTCTTATAGACATTCCTTCTAATTGCGGACTTTCATGACCAATATGAATCGTGATAGGATATGAAAGCAAATAACTAACACTAAAACTTGCAATTTCATTGGAAGCTAATATATTTTTCGTAATCGCTAGCAATGATAAATGTGAAATGATTTTTTATAGAAAATTTTTGTGCATTGACGTTATTTTGAATGTTTAATTTGATACAAATCGTTTCGAATAAGCAAGATTTCATAAGTTTATGTAAACTTAGGTAATTATTTTTTGTATCAAATAATAACTGCTCTTTTTTTATTCATCAGATTAAAGTTCAAATAAATTCACTCAATGATCAATTAATTAAATTGTTTTTTTATCCTGCAGTTGTATTATTTAATGTTTTCAATTTAGTTCATCGTAAAAATAAATTCTACCTGGCTTTCGGTAGATAGTTTCTAAATAAAGTAGAAGAATATCAATAATACCTTTACGAGAATAGCTCAATAAAACGTACTTGCTAATCCGACTAAGTAAACCGAACTTATTTGGCATTTCAATACTTGGATTGTTAATTTTATGCTTTTAAAATAACGTAAACAAATAATTATGTTTTTTTTTTGTTTTGTTACAATCATTACAAATGTTATTAAAATCAGTACAGAAACCGTTTAACATAAAACTCTAAGCAAAATTAAAAAAAAATGTTTTG
This sequence comes from Bombyx mandarina, assembly GCF_030267445.1. Taxonomy (NCBI): domain Eukaryota; kingdom Metazoa; phylum Arthropoda; class Insecta; order Lepidoptera; family Bombycidae; genus Bombyx; species Bombyx mandarina. The sequence continues at coordinate 10,880,375 of NC_143220.1, read as the reverse complement.
TTAGAATTTTTCAATATTTCATATTTTCGTAAAATACTGGCCTCATATCATTTCACTATTGTACTTAATTATAGTGTTATAGTTAAGTGCAGGTACAATCATATTTAGTATTACCAGACTGTTTCCAGCTAAGGCTTAAATTATTTAAATTAAATCTACGGCTGAGAAATAAGTACTAAAAGAAATTAATAATGTTTACTTTTAATGTAAGAACAGCTAACTTGCTGTAGAAATGAATATGGCTAATACTTTTTTTTTTTTTATATTTTCACTACGATTTTCTAGTTTTTTTTTTGTTTGTTGTTTAAAATAACAATAGTTAAGTCATTTTATGATAATGAAACTGATTTTCATCATTAATGGCAAATACAATTTATGTATTATATTTTTTAGTTTTTTTTTTGTCTTTTGCAATAATTCCTAATTCAAATTGTTTTACTTATTAACTACTAAAACAGCAACACAACATGTCGGATATTATAAAAAAATATATATAAGAAAAAAAAAAATTGAATATTATTTTGAACACATTGTTACTTTTTCTTCTTATGCGATTTCTTAGATTTCGATACTTGTTTGGTTAGAAGAGTTGCAGCACTCGAAGAACCTGATTTTTTCTCATCTTTATCGCTGTCCATCGAGAGAGCCAGCGAACAGTTATCATCATCTGACGACTTCTCCATCGGTTCCGCCTTGTCTGATTTGGGCTCATCGTCAATCTTCACTTCCTGTGTAGTTATTTTATCGTTCTCGACGAAACTGAAACCTTTCTCTTGCGTCGGAGGTACTTTTTCTAAATCAATTAAATTGAATGCACATGTTTCTTTCATGTTTGACAGAATGCTATCGATATTAATCTGACACAAGGGGCTGTCCGCGTCGCCTTCTATGAGACTGTCTCGCATCACTTCGAGCTTGAAGTCGTCTAGCGCAAACTCTAGTGATTCTAGACGAAGCAGGTCGCGGTTCACTGAATGATGTTCATCCACGAAATTAAGTTCAGACGGCTCATCGCACTCGGCAACCATAATATCTGTTCTTTTGCAGAGTTCTATGAGTTTGTCTTGTAATGAAACACTGGTGCTGGCAAAGTTGCTTTCGTCATTGGGTTGTTGGATTTGTGAAATCGGTTTGTTTTCCTTTTCCTCGGATTTCGTGTTCTTCGCAGCAGCTATGGAGCTCCACGATTTTACAGGTCTGTCAAAATTAAAGTCGGACTCTTGATTTTTGAACTCGACTGGTTGGGGAGACTTTTTGCGAGATTTATTTCCTCTGGTTATTTGAATCTCTGGGAATTCTTCTTGTGTTGAATCAATAACGTACACGTCTTTAACTTCTGTTTCGGTAAATTTCTCTGTAGATTTACGACGTTCAGTATATGGCGACAGCGACTTGTTTTTCTTCTGTTTAGAGGTCGCATTTTCTTTACGTGTGGGCACAAATACGTTTTCATCAGTAAGGGAAACTTTGAGATTGTTTTCTAACTTTACCGGTGTTTTTTGTTCCGCTTTAGTTGTGAATTCAGGTATCACCTCTATATCAGATGTATCGTCAAATTGTTTACAGTCTCTACTGAGCGATTGTGTCTCTACTTCTGTATGAACATTTTCTATTTTTTCTTTACTCTGACTTTTCCTTTCGGGCGTCAGGCTTTTAGGTGATCGTGACTTTTTAGATTTAGAACGTTCGCTAACGTATGTAGCAGTCGGTTCTAGATTTTCGAAAGGTGTCGAAATCGACACAAGCTCGGTAGACAGCTGCTGTTTTTCTTCAATAGCGTGTATTTCGACGAAACTGTCATCTTCAGATTTACTTTGCGCTTCGTCCAACTGCTTTTTCTGTTTACTTTTCTTTTTTGATTTTGGTTTTGGTTCGTCTACCTCTACTATTTGATTGACTGTAGCTATGGGCTGATTGTTTTCGGTTAGCAGCATATCCCAAGCTTGGTCTTCATTCTTTACATCATCTTGATAATCTTGTGTAGCATATTTCAAGTCCATTTCTATTGTAGGTGGTGCAACAGCACCTAATGGTGGAAATTCTGTTAACATATAATCTTCATCGGCAGTTTTCGTGTTATCTTTCACTTCATTCTCTGATTTAGAAATGTATGTTTTCTGGGATTTCGATTTGTTACTAATAGTAACCGTAACGGTCTCTTCGACGTCGCCAGGAACTGAATCGTCTTTGACGACTTGTTTGACGTCTTTTTTAGTTTCAACAGATTCGCTCGGCACCTTCTCAGAAACACCTGCAACCTCTTTTGATAGTCTCGGCGATGATTTCTTCGAACGCGCCTTTTCCCTTTTGTCTAATATATTCTTCTCGGCAGGTTTCTCAGAAACAATTTTTTCGGTTTGCTTTACAGTATTATTTTCGGTCTGTCTCCCAGATATAGCATTCTCTTCTTGCCTCTCACCTATACTCTCCTCGGACTGCGCTTCAGATTTCCTTTTCTCATCTTCTCTCTCGGGGACATATAATTGTTCATGTTTTTCATAGACACCGCGCTCAGCTTGTTTCTCAGAAATACGTTTCTCAACTTGTTTTTCCGGAATATTTTTCTCCGCTTGTTTATCAGGCTTCTTCTTCGCATGCTGTACTTTATGAATATTCTTTTCTACTGGTTTCTTCAAATTCACATTTTCAATTTCGTTAAAATCTTCCTGTTCAAATTTTGCACTTCGTTTCGTTTCTACAGAAGGTTCAGTTGGAACCGGTTTTGTTTTTTTTATTTTCTCTACCCGGGTTCCAACGTAGTTTCCTACTTCTACGAATCCTTTATATTCATTCGCGTTACTGCTCTTAAAACTAATGTCACTAGCTTTACTATCGGAGGTGGGAGTCATGTCAGTCAGCGGGCGGTCCGGTGGGAAAACGCCGCAAAGCTCGCGCTCGATCACATTCACACTTTCACGTTGATGAGTCTCTCTCGCTTCTATGTAAGGAGCGAAGGAGTCGTAGAAGAAGTCTGCGGGGAAGCGCTGCAGACCGTCGTCGGCAGAGAGCGTCTGCACGGGGATGGTGGTGGTACGAGGGAGGGGCCGCACGACGAGGTCGTCCCGCAGCGGGTGCGCCAGAGCGGCGGGGGCCACGGGGCGGAACCGAGCCTCGTCGCTGTTGGGCGCCGTGTGCAGGTCGGGGTCGACGACCTCGCGGACCGCGGCGGCTGCAGGCTCGGCCGCGCGCCGCACCACGCACCCCAGCGGGTCCACGGTGAGCTGCACCCCCGCGCCCCGTCCCTCCTCCTCCTCCGTTTCCAGCCGCCGCTCCGACCGTACCCACCCTATACGAAACCGAAGGCAACCGTTATTTTTTTATTCAACAAAATCAAAGGGAAGGGCTCTCTCTCGAAACGAGCGAGTTTCAGAGTGAAGCTCTGCGTGAATTTAGTTTTTAAGCGTTACTTATGTGAAATGTGATACTGGATGGCTTGATGAATGAGGATGCCCGTATAATTCAAACTCTTTATTTTAATGACGTAAAAGATAAAAAGTGCGGGCCGGCCCGTGTCGATGATTTCGGTACTGAAATTGGGCACCCTCATCCTTCTATGGCGATCCACAACAAGAGAAGCCCCGCGAGTTCTTAAAAGCCAGGGGAGGTTATTGATGGATGCCTTTGGCTTCGATATAGGGGCCGGCGGCTGATATCCAGCCAGGCTTGTGGGTGCAATGTAGTCACTTCATTTAACTTCTCTCTTGATAGCTATGTAGCGTCATGTCTTCTGTTTACATTTCTATTGTCATTGTATACTATCAATAGATGAGCCTCTTTAGAAAATACATTCTGCTTTATTCTGATAATTAATTCACAGCAACTACATATTATTATAAACGAATTACTAAAGATGACATTCAACAACTTTTTATCCCATTTACAGTCAATCTTAATAAATATAGTTGTCTCACAATTACTATATTAATATTATGTGAGGTATATCAATATTTCAAATTCGAAATTTCAAAATTTATTTTTAGTACTATTTGAAATAAACCTTATTTTGCGATAATATTTCATTTAGCAAATCAATCCTACACTTTATATCAGCCTGAATCGTACGCCAGATTAGTGCAAATTAGTAAAATGTTGGTATGAAATATTAAAAGTATCAAAACTGTTTAAAAATAGTGCTATAAATAGTACCATTTTTTAATGCGTTGATAGGTGATCACTGATCACACTCATGGTACATCTTGTGTAAAGCGGTTACTGGAGACTTTGAAAATGACAACGTTAATGTCGCCTCACACTTTGAAACATGCGGTCCAAATTCAATAACACTGGGTGTTAGGAGACCGCTTCCGAAAACGAAGACAGACGATAGTACATACTAACGATACTGACACTGATTTTAAAAAACAATAATATTTTTAAAACGTTTTATTAGCATTATTTACGCTCCATCATGTTAGTACAGCTAAATAAAATGATAGTTTCATAAAAAATACATTACTTTACTTTTAAGAAAAACCAGCAATGAAACACAAAATCAAGAACAGCCGATACTCGGGTCAACGAACGCCCGGGAGCAGCGCAGACTCGCGCGATCGTACTAATACTTATTTACAACATTTGTCTAGATAACTATCATAAGTACTATCGTCTGTCTTCGTTTTCGGAAGCGGTTTCCTAACGCTTACTATAGTACAATGACTGTCTCCACCCTTTACACGGTATGTAAGACTGTTTGGCGCTAAAAATAGGCGGCATGGTTGTATCCACCCGTGCGGACTTACAAATACATAATCGTAAATACTAGTTGCCGACAGCACTACCCTGGTTTTTTTTATTGCTTACATAGGTGAACGATCTCACGGCCCGCCCGGTGTGAAGTGATTACCGGAACCCGTAGACATCTACAACGTAAACGCCGCCACTCATCATGAGACAAGAGTTCTAAGGTCTCGGTTGTAGCATTACAACGGCTGCCTTACTCTTCAAACCGAAACGCATTACTGCTTCACGGCAGAAACAAGCAGGGCGGTAGTACCTAACCGTGCGGCCTCACAAGACGTCCTACCACCAGTGTGTCGGTCTTCGTGACGGGTAGAATTATAAAGCTGAGCGTACCGTGGTCCTCCTTCATGGCCTCGGCGAGGTCCTCGCGCAGCTGCACGTCGCACAGCGAGGGCGCGCGCCCGCTCTCCGCCAGCAGCGAGCGCCGACGGAAGCTGTCCGAGGGCGAGTGCTCCAGCGAACCTGCAACATATGACACACACCATGACGATTGCATTTAAAAAAAACATGTATCCAATTCTCAAATTCAGCGTTTCGAATGACATAATTTTCATTGTTCTGTGGCGATAGCCATCGAACATGTTTGACAAATGCCTGAAGCATTTTCAAGATAAGCTTGCATATATACAAGTTTCGAACAACATTCGGACCGACTGTCTACCGAGCAATATCACCTGCTCGGTGGAAGACATCCCCTTCGTCGTATACCTACAGTTCCTAATATTAATTTAAATTCTTTAATATTTCGAAAACCTATTATTCGATTACGGACAATATCACATCTCTACTTCTATGACGTCACCTTTGTTTCACTCTTGAATCGAAATCTAAATAGCTCTTTGTAAGTGGCGGCTTGGCTGGCATTACTGAAGTCTATGGGCGATGGTAACCAATCACCATCAGGTGGGCCGTATGCTCTCGTCTGCCTACAAGGACAATAAAAAAAATTGTGTGGTGTCGTGGGACACCGGATAGGAACGAAGTTCCTTATTATAAAAATATTAATTTTAAGTTCTATTCGAGGTATAAAGAAAATAAAATTGGAGGTTTCGCAACAACCCACGGTCATTCGGTAACGTGCGAACTTGTTGTGGTACACTTCATTCACAATTCTTTGCATAAGAGGTAGTGTATTGCGCAAACGAACCCTCTGAGATCGTAGTCGATGAATCATAAAAAAAATATGTTATTTTTTGTACGTTATTACAAAGTTAAGTCGTACACTGTGTGCATTACTAATAAAAATCTTACGTTACGGACGTTTTTTCCCGGTTAGGGTACCCCTCCGCATCGTCCCATAAGGAACTTCGTTCCAAAAACTGTGCTCACGCCAAAAAATATGTCGGAGCATAATACCACTACTACTACTAATAGTAATGTTTAGTGAGCATTAGTGAGGGGCACATACTTGCAGAGCCGGAGTCGACGAGCACCGGCACGAGGGGCCTGACGCCCGGCATGTTCACCGGCGTCGAGCGAGCCACTCCACTCTCCACCTCCACCGTCTCCGCTTCCGACAACGAGGAGTTTGACCTGACGACAAAATTTTATGAGATACCATTCGCAACGACAAATTTATAAACTTGAAAGAATCTAAATTGCATCGGCATGTATTATAAGAATTCCTATTTTTAACTTTCAATTGAATTCTTTTTAGAGATTTAATTGAGAATTTCAGAATTTTAATCTTTAGACTCAGAATTTTAATCGCGAAAATTTGTTGCCTTTTCAATAATAATATAATTATTTATGGTGTTATTACTGCTTGTGTACGCGCATCGCTTACATCACGCTACTCGACACAGATATCAACTTCTTTTTCCTACCTATTTGCTGGTAGCCTAAGAGGCTATTCCCATTACGCCCGGGCTGGTCAGCTGAGAGAATTTGCTAACACTAGCCCTAGCAAGAGCAGTGATTCGCTGAATCTACCACCGGATCAGAATTGCGACTCGTTAAGAAGATCCAACGAGAAACTCAGTGAGCTTCGATATATAAACTCACCCGGTAAAGTTGTACGTCTTGAAGACGAACTGTGGTCCCATCCACAGCCGGCGGTGGGGCCCCGCGTGGGTCACTATCTCCACCTGGGACAACCAGCGCTCCTCCTCGCTCATACAGGCGTCCGCGCATCTCTGTACACAACATCCCAATATCACCATGATACTTTATTTTTCATCATCCACCCTGGGACAAATTAAATTGGAATAACAGACATCCTGCTCTTCAACTTCAAACCGGAGTTTGAGTTGACGACATGATGTTATTACTTCGTCGTGACGTATTTTATGGCTTCATAAGTACGAACACGACGGACGTCCTACCTATGAGGCTTTTTATTTTTTATTGCTTAGATGGATGGACGAGCTCACAGCCTACCTGGTGTTAAGTAGTTACTGGAGCCCACAGATATCTAAAACGCAAATACGCCACCCACCTTGAGATATAAATTCTAAGGTCTTGAATATGAGTATAGTTACAAGGGCTGCCCCGCCCTTCAAACTGAAACGCATTACTGCTTCACGGCAGAAATAGGCAGGGTGGTGGTACTTACCCGTGCGGACTCACAAGAGGTCCTACCAGCAGTAAAAAGTTAAAAGGCTACGGACGCACATTTAGTGTATTATTAGCTAGATTAGCGAACGGCGTGATGGATCGAACGATCGTCTTGGCCATAAACAACTTCAATACTAAAGTTGCTAACAGCCCAGCAACAATACTACTATTGATTACATTACCTATTTAATATTATGACATACGTTAAATTCTCTAAATTTCCCAAAATTACAAACGCTTGATTCACTATATGCTTTAAACACAATTTTAATTAACGCAAAGTTTGCTAAGATTTTATGGTTCCCAATGACACGTGTCAGTTTGTCAATTATCGTAGATAGATGATCTTTTATTTTAAAGGGATTTTATGACCTGGTATCTAAGACCTTTAAAGTCATGTCTTATTTTAATTTATATTCTTAATTTTATGAAAAATGATGATATGGAGTGAAATGAAATGAAGATGATTAATTTGAGACATTAATCAACTGGGATGAAATTAAGTGAAATGAAATGGGATGAAATATAATCTCAGTAAAATGGTGGTCATTTACTGAGATTTTTTTCAGTGGACTTTTTGGAGGATCCCGAGAAGCTACGTCCAGCGGCTTTGTTTCATTTTCCCACATTTGTGCCCTTTTACAGATATTAAATAGTTAATAAACCACCATTATTACACATTTAAACCTGAAGAAACACCAAATAGACAAAATAAAACAAATCACACAACTCCACTCCTCGCGTTCCCGCCAAAAAGTCCGTTGATAGATGACAGTCTACAAGTGTGTAAATGTGTGAGTGTGCTACTAACCCTGCAGGAGAGCGGCTGCAGCAGCGGGTTGGAGGGCGGGAGGGGAGCCAGCAGGTCGGGGGCCGCGGGGGGCCGCTGCAGCCGCCACTGCGACACCGCCTCCACCTCCAGCTCCACCGCCGACTCGTCGCAGATCTTCTCCTTAGGGATACCTGGACCGAAATCAGATATTAACATTACGAGAGGACCGGACCAATATGTCATATTGCCGCTAATGATTTTTTTTTTTTATTGCTTAGATGGATTGGCGAGCTCACAGCCCAGCTGATGTTAAGTGGTTACTGGAGCCCATAGACATCTACAACGTAAATGCGCCACCCACCTTGAGATATAAGTTCTAAGGTCTCAGTATACTTACAACGACTACCCCACCCTTCGAACCGAAACGCATTACTGCTTCACGGCGGAAATAGGCAGGGTGGTGGTACCTACCCGTGCGGACTCACAAGAGGTCCTACCACCAGTGATTACGTAAATTATAATTTTGCGGGTTTCATTTTTATTACACGATGTTATTCCTTCACCGTGGAAGTCAATCGTGAACATTTGTTGAGTACGTATTTCATTAGAAAAATGGGTACCCGCCTGAGATTCGAACATCAGTGCATCGCTACATATGAATGCACCGGACGTTTTAGCCTTTAGGCCACGACGACTTCAAATCGATTTGACATCAAAATTGATGTCAAATCTCATTTAAAGTTGATTCTCGGAGCCAAACACACGTTTTTTGATAGGCAAAGGGAACAAAAACCATACAGCCAAATATTTCGTTATCAAAGGGCCATTGTGTGAAAAGTGGAACTAAACAGAAGGAAATGAAATTACGACAATGTTTTAGATGAGATGAAATACTATTTAAAAGTAACTGTTGGGGATATTTTGGAAGAACTCTGTAAGCAGCGTTCGGGCTTGATATTTAATTTCACCACGCTTTTGCACTTTCACAGATACTAAACGATTATTAATCCACCACTAGTAAGCGTTTGAACCTAAAAACACTAACAATAACATAATTCAGACAACTGGGCACTTCGCATTACTGTCAACAATGTCGGAGGCCATAAACAATAGGATGTAAACCACATCTGTTTTTTTTTTCAAGCAATTGAGACTTCGATATCTATCAGTTAGTACCGATTGAGCCGTGAATTTATGCACACATCTATAGCAGTAAAAAAATGTACTCACTGGAGTGAGGCTTGGGGTGCAGCAAGAGATGCAACAGCGATCCGTCGGCGGCCACCAGGTACAGGGCGGCCACCGGCGACCCCCGACGTCCGCTGACGCCGGGGCAGGGGGCGCCCCCCGCCACCACGGGGCCGAACCGGGCGCGGGCCAGCAGGGGAGCCCTGACGCTGTCCTCCGACACCGACGATAAACGCTGTCGCCCTAGCACAGGAATGTTCACAAATATATAAATTGCACGAATATTCAACATTGCATCTATTGTACTAAATCAACAGTCTTGTGTGTGTTTATTCATATTCTATAGACTCAAGCGACAATTCTTTGTACAGTTGTTGGTACTCTAAGGAAGCTTATTAGTACCACAAATTGTAGTCGTTGTGGCCTAAAGAATAAGACGTCCGGTGCATTCATATTGAGCGATGCACCGGTGTTTGAATCTCAGGCGGGTACCAATTTTTCTAATGAAATACGTACCCAACAATTGTTCACGATTGACTTCCACAGTGAAGGAATAACATCGTGTAATAAAATCAAACCCGCAAAATTATAATTTGTGTAATTACTGGTGGTAGGACCTCTTGTGAGTCCGCGCGGGTAGGTACCGCCACCCTGCTTCTTTCTGCCGTGAAGCGACAATGCGTTTCGGTTTGAAGGGTGGGGCAGCCGTTGTAACTATACTTGAGAGTTTGGAACTTTATATCTCAAGGTGGGTGGCGTATTTACGTTGAATATATCTATGGGCTCCAGTAACCTATTAACACCAGGGGGGTTGTGAGCTCGTCCACCCATGTAAGAAATAGAAAAAAAATGTACTGGAGGTGAAGTGAAAGAAGTTTAAACAAACGTGACTTGTATACATTTAGCGATAACCACTACAGCGTGCTTAGCGCGAGTCTTTTAACTGCTCAACCGCATAAAAGTTAACTCAAATCTGTATGTAGTTGGAACAGAGCCCCTAGCGGAAAAATAAAGGAAGTTTTTCCAACTCCATACAAATTCAACAACCCGCCCTAAACACACACAGTATTACCGTACAGAAGGCGTTAGTAAGCGAATAATGTTTTCTACCACAATTCGCGTTTAAAAATCGATTAATTTACTTTCAACAAGGTATAAGACCGCGCGAGAGGTCACCAATGCGGTAAGTAACCACTTAACACCAGGTGGGCTGTGGGCTCGTCCACTCATTAAAGCAATAAAAAAATAAAATAAAAAAAAACTGTCAAGAGTGACACGATTGAGAAGAAGAATTTACTTTCGGAAACCGATTGACGTAAATGAATATACTCTTACCCGAGCTGGTCCTGGTGAGGGTGTGAGTGGGCAGGTTGGTGGGGCGGAGCTGCGCGAGCGGCGCGGCGGTGCAGGGCTGCGGGTACGGGGGCACGCGCGGGTTCGGGAACCACGCGCCCGCCGGCACGCTCTCCCCCACCTGCGCGGACATAGGGGCGTCATTGCAGCACCACTCACTAATAGATCTTATGCCGGAACCACACTGCGTTATGCGCGCAAACAACAAACATTCCATCCACAATTCAAATTGATACGCCGATTATGCCAAATAAGGCAAATATTTGTGTTAAGGATAAGACGTCCGGTACATTAGTATCTAGAGATGCAACGATGTTCGAATCCCGCAGGCGGGTGCCAATTTTTCAAATGAAATACGTACGTATCAAATGTTCACGATTGACTTCCACGCTGAAGGAATAACGTCGTGTAATAAAAAGCAAACCCGCAAAATTATAATATAATTTGCGTAATTACTGGCAGTAGAACCTCTTGTGAGACCGTGAGCACGTCCACTCACTTATGTAATCATTTTTTTTAAAGTCTTGAAAGGCGCGCCATTTTGAAAACACAAGATTTGTATTCGTATTGTGCATGAATGTTGGTAGCATTGTAATGGTAGACGTACAGGGCTGCGTCTGGCCGTGGCGGCGGCGTGGATGGGCAGGCCGGCGGAGCGATGGAAGCGCGACAGTCGGTTGACGACGCGCGGCTGCGTGTGGGTGCGCACGCCGCACGCGCCGCCGTACGGGCTCACCGCGAACACGTGCGTGGTGCCGCGCAGCGTCGATATGGCCGTCCACCGCGAGTCCGGCGATATCGCGATGTCCTGTAACATTTTACGATTACTTTTTTCACAATGTCAACTCTGCATTTTCTGGGCTGTTCCACAGATCCCTGGAAAATTACTTTTAAATTGTACAATGAGAACAAAAATTCAAATATTCAAATTCAAGCAACAATCAACATATTTAGAAATTCTATAATTTATTTCTTGTTAAATTTTAATAATTTCGTTTTTCCCCCCTACCTATGCTGATAGCCTTGAGAGGCTATTTCAGCTTCTCCTTGGCGTGTAGGTGAGCTTAAAGGGACTCAAACCGGGAGTGTAGCTAACAATGGCCCTAGCAAGAGCAGCGCTTCGCAGATCTACCACCGAATCGGAAACGCGACCCATTGAGAAGATCCGGCAAGAATCTCAGTGGCCTTTGTCTATGGGTCAATCCCCTCGTCGAGCTCCTCGTCGCAAGCGCCGCGTTCGGCGAGGACGGTGACCGGTGCTTAGGGTACCCAAAAGCACCGTTAATGGATCGGGAGGATCCGTAATGACGTGTTTAGGACGACGTCGACTGTTTGCCATTCGGTATCAGCATTGCATCGGTATTGCAGGATCGGGTATCATAATTTCGATTATTCCAAGCCCGTTTCCTGAGATATCTGAGATAATCTAATATTTATTTTATTTTATATAATTGATAATCCAATACATGTGGTACGCGCACACACCTGGACCTTCGCCGTGGTGTCGCCCCTGTGCAATATGTAGAGGTGGTGCACGGAGGCGAGGCTGGGCCCGCACGGGTGCGGGTTGATCCGGAACACGTGGAAGTCGTGTCCGCGCCGGTCCGCGGTCACCAGCAGCATGCCGCTCGCGTCGAACTTCAGCGCTATTATCGCTTCAGAGTGAGCGACGAAGTGGGCTACTATAGGGTCGCACTGCTCGTCGTTGTCCTGACCTTCCTCTACGTTGAAGCCCTGGCGTTAACAATACATATCTCACGTTACGTTACAACGTCTTTAGAGTCTGGCAACCCTATTATTAATATCAAGTGAGTTTCATTCAAGACTCAAGAGCCAATGTGTTGACCGTATTTCAATATATTATAACAGTTTCGAACTTTAATTCAAATGAAAATAATTTTAGTAAACGTTTGTAGATTATTAATGCACAGAGTATTAAATATGATAAAGTTTTCAAATTGGACCGTACAATTCAGCAAAGTGATAAAATTAATTTTGCCCATGTCTTTATCTATTCATACAGCCTTGATCAATATTAACGGTACTGTCAGAAAATAAGTTCGATCTACCTCGATATCTAAAACGGTGACGACCCCGGGCTGCTGAATGTCAGCATTGGGCGGCGACGGAGACTGCGAGGTGCTGCGTCCGCCGGCCAGACTGTGGGCGACGCTCTCGCCGAGACCGCGCAGACCTTTGCTGAGGGACTTGGCCGCGTGGAGCACGGTCGCTGTGTAACTGCTTACGCCCTCTGCTACAATGACGTCATTATGCTTGTTAATAGACCACGGCCCACGAAGTAGATGTATCATGAACGGCCCCGATTGAGACATGTCGAGGCGAGCAAACTCTTTGACGACCAACAACGACTAATCTACCGGGGGGCTATGTTGGCCGTTTTGACCACTCATGAAGTTTCGTATTAATAGTAGTTACATTTCAGGGAGCAAATTGCTATCCTTTATTGTCAATAGTGACATGCAGTTAGTCATAAAATTTATCGAATGTATTATTTTAGAACACATATTTCACATCACTATTATTATATGTCACAACGGCCATCATAGCGTGCCGCAAGTGTAGACACAGCTAAGGCAGAGACTTAACAAGAATTCGACAAGAAACAAAAGAAAGAAATGGGATGAGGGTGGACGTGACTGGCGGCAGGAGTAATTTTAATTAACTTCCTAAAAGACGGACACGAACCAGACGACAAGAAACGATTTGACCGTTCTCATATGTGCATAAAATAGACGACAAAACAACTAACCGACTGTTCAAGACATGAGGTCGAAGCCTCAATAGAATAGCGTCAAAGCTGCTCCCTCCCTTCAAAACAGGAATAAATGACTGCGCTTCACTACAGAACTAAACAGAATGTGGTGATTTACGACATTCTTCTGGTTCTAGCAAGTTTCTCGGTTTCTCGTGGTCATGTTTAAGACCGTGACCTCAAATTATATTTGAAAAGTTTAATACATGGATATGCATGCTAAGCTAAAACTAACAATACTGTAATGTTTGTTTTTAATAAAGAAATAAAGTTTTGTAAATTATTAATAAGAGATACTCTATGTGCGGACCGTCAAACAAAATTTAAAATTTAAATTTGCCCATTGATCAAAAAATTTGCTCACCCCCCTTACAATGTAATGCATAAAACAATCTTGCAAACAAATTATATTATACAAATAAAATCGTGCTTTTAACGTGTAATCGTGAGCTATTGCAAACCTTTTCAATTTCTGTCGCATGTTTACAATTTAACCTTTTCAGATACATTGGCACATGTGTATTTATTATAGTGTATTATTTGTATATTTAACTCTACGCTAAATGGTCATGTGTGGATATATTTTTTTCTATTAAATATTCACAATTTTTGTATTTTTTTTTAAATTGTATTGTTTTCAATATAAAATGGACAAATCACAATAAAAAATAGTTTAAATTCGTTTTTTTTTATACTTTAAAAATTCGTCACCGAAGAGGTTAATGACGGACGAAAATAGAAAAAAAGAAGAAAGCATTCTTAAGAGATTCCAAAGGAATTTCTCGAATCTGAACGATTTTTTCCACGACCCATTGCAAATATGACCTCGTGCGTGCGTATAAACATCTCCCACGCACTTGTAAATAACATTAAACAAATACTATACATTATTTTATTGCCTTTGTTGGCAGACAAGCACACGGCCCACCTGATGGTAATTAGTCACCGTCGCTAATGAACGTCAACATTGCCTACTAGATTATGCCACTAGAATCTATATATTAATACGTCAAGCAAAAACTTTGTACCGTAAAAATGTTTACGAAAATTGCGCGGACGGAGAAGTATGACATTTCCTACATTTATTGAGAATATAGAGGAGTGTAGAATGCAAATATTTTTTTAAATTATGCATAAAAAATACATAAAATCAATAAAAAAAACATTACACACACTACCATGTATTTGACACACACACGAACGCATACTATTTATTTATTGTCAAACTTTTGTTATTGCTTAAAGTCTGTAGTCAAATTGTGAATAAAATAAATATTGCTTGTCTTTATTAACATTTGTCTAAAGTTTAGTCTTGGCGAAATCTATGACTATAGAAGTAAAAATAGTCTTTGACAATAGAATCATAATAGTGTACAAGCTTATAATTTCAATTAATTATAGTTGAATTTCGAGTACCGTGGGCCCACTAGTACGTATAAATATACTCTTTGTTTATAGTCAATTGTCAAAAAAAATTTATCGTTTAAAGTCTGTGGTCAAATTGAGAATAGATTATTAATGTTTGTCTTTAATATTATTTATCTGTAGTGTAGTTTTGTCGAAATCTGTGATTATAATAAAGAAGTATAATAACTAGTAGTACATTAATCGGTCACGCGTTAAAAGCAAACATCGCACAGCCGTTAGTCATGCACTTGCACGATGCGTGGTCGCAACAAAACAACGATACCGATGTAAGGTCAGCGGCTGTTCACTTCGAACGCAATACAATCTCGCTAACGTCGTATACAAAGACGTTTGTGCGTATTGTTTAATTGCGATTAAATCGCGGAACATCTGTCTTATCGATTAGATTACGCACGTAAGGTGTTCGTTTTAGAAGCCCTTTTTTAACCTTTTAACCCACACGTATTCACTGGAGGGTAGAACGTGACGAGAACTCACACTGATACACCATCTTTGTTACAATACAATTGATACTCACTCGAACTGAAGTTTCAAAATGGGCGGCGACATTCCCGTTGTTATGTCTATGGGCATATGTCTATGAAAATCGTTTATATACTTTGCCTAGTTGGACGCCAAATAATAGTTATTTACTACTACTACTACTCCTGAGAAGCCGACTGAGTTTCTTGCCGGATCTTTTCAGTGGGTTGCGTTTTCGATCCGGTGGTAGACTCTGCGAAGTACTGCTCTCGCTAATCTAGTGTTAACAACGTCCTCAGGTTAGAGCTCCGTGAGCTCATCTACTCGCTGGATTAGCTCACGGGGCTCAAACCTGACGACGTTGCTAACACGAACCCTAGCAAGAGCCGTGCTTTACAGAATCTACCACCGTGTCGGAAACGCGACCCACTGAGAAGATCTGGCGAAAAACTCAGTGGGTTGTGTCTGTGCGTTAATTTACTCGTCGAGTAATGACCGGTAAGGCTACCAGATTAGGCAGAAAAAAAACTTAATACTTTTATAAATTATGTTTAACAAAGAAATAAAGTCATTTGTCTTTTTTATTGCCATTGTATTGACAGACGTTCATACGGCGCATCTGAAAGAGAGTGGTTACCGTCGCACGTGGATATAAGCAACGCCAGAGGCACAGCTAAGCCACTGATTACCGCTAAATTCTCACCTTCGCATCCACCGCTGCTCCTCTTTGACTGATTGAGCTTCTTATCAGCGTAAGCCAGCCAGCGATCTCCAAGCGTTAAAGGGTTTATGGGCGCGCTTCCGCCGAGCGGGCACGGACAAGGGTAGCACGTGGTCACGGACATCCTGTCCTCCAGGGTCCCAGCGTCGAACACGGCGAAACGTTCAGAAAACGATATCACCACTGAACGCTTGTTCGCCAACACGTCCAATATTGGATTCTTGAAGTTTATTCTCTTAACCTGTCAAAGAAGAACGCCTATCTTTTAGGACGCTTAAATAAAAGCGGCTCTAAATAAAATAATAAAATGTTTATTTTATGTAAAAATGTAAAATGCTTGTTGTTAAAAATGGCGGGGATCGTAGCCTCTTAGATTTTTCTGGTCGCGCATGCGTGTGGCGGAACAAATTTCTATACCTTTATGCGCCCTTAACATACATACATAATACTTCCATTATCAAACAGTACAAGCGAAACCGTATGTTAATCAAAATACTAGACTTTGAGTTATATCGGATACTTTATACTTTACGATTATCGTTGGTTTCATTCAATTCCGATTTTTAATCAAATGTGCTCCGACCGACGGTTCATATTGATGTACAGTTTTAACGCGCTTTTATTAGCTTGGTATGTATGCATTTTAGTATTTGTTTGTATGTTACGGAAGCTTTGAACGTAATTTTAAATCCGATTTCAAGACGTTAGATTAACTAGTAAATTTGCACACTCATCAATGATTGATAGCAATGCAATAATTTTATAACTCGTCTCTGATACGCTGAACGGTTAAAAAAAGATCAATTTTATCTGCATGTATTAATATCGATTCGATTTATCGGTACAGTTTATACGTTACGATGCGATCGTAACGATTTTTCGTAGCGTGTTTAGTTCCATTAAATCCGTCTGTGTATAAAAAAAAACGCAAGAGTAAAATGACTAATGGGACAGCTATTATACCATATTAAGAGCAGTGTACTTAGTACGAGTTTTTTAACGTTCTCTCTAGCGTAAAAGTTAACTCAAATTTATATGCAGTTGAAACAGCGCCCCTAGCAGCAAACGTAGGCAAACGGCACACAGGTCAAAAGGCATTAATTTTTAAATTATGGGTATCATGAGAGGGGACTTAAACGAAACCGTTGACTGCGGTAACAGTAGCGATAACAGTAACCGTATTTATAGAATCACCTAAAATCTGAATCGCCCTAACAAAATCTACTAAGTAAGCTTTCATAAGAGTCATATTTCATCAGTTCCGACAACATTTAAACCCTCCTGGCTAAGACCGTGCTCGCCCACCTGTCCTGGTGACACTAGAAATTCTTCCCTATCACCAGTCAACATCAATCCTTGACTTCATAAACAAAAAAGAAAAAAAAAAGTGTGTCGGTCGACTGATTAACAGCACCGCTCTGTAGAAGATCTTCTCTTTATCATTTACTACAAAGTACAATTTTATTTTGATAAATTACGCGAAGTAACATACAGTAATTGGACGCGCCACTGTGACCTGTCTCGATTTCCGAGAATCGTTTCGATGCACCACCATATAAATACTCGTGAAATATTCTATACGTATGTACATAATCATACAAATCATACAAATACAAAAATCATATAAATATAAATACAATCATACAAAAATACAAAAATAAAAAAAATATTTTTATTTTTATTCGCTACGTACATCATTATCTACATAAATTGTTCACGCTTATTAATTACCTACTTGTTTTTTTTTTGTTCTTATTATTTTATCAGTGGCTTGGGTGTTTTTGTTTCGTAATGAATTACGCATATTTAATTTGTCGATTTTTTTTTAAATTCACGTACATTAACAAAAAATATTACTGAAAATTGTATTATTCTTGACATTTCTTGTATTATTGAAAAATGGTGTTGAGAACTTTGTTTTGTTTTGATTAATTTAATGACATACGAAATTTTTTTAAAACACTCATAATATTTCTACATTTTTTGGTTCATTTATGCAGACAATCGGCCACCACCATCACCATGGCATTGACAGTATAAATACACTATTAACAGGCTGCTACAAGTGAATCCACGTGAACTAATTTCGAGTTACGAACTTCACGATTTACGAAATAACTGAAACAGTGGTAGAACCTGATACTGCTAGACAACGAAAACCTTCATGGAAATTTGTATTATTTATCACACACAGCAAACATGTTCAATAAATTACGTTTCTTTAGGCCAATGTACTTTTACAATGTATTCTTGATAATTCTTAATGCACATTTAATGCATCAAATGTACATATTTTTAGTTATTTTATATTTAAGTTATTTTATTGACTCGTCAGACATATTTTTTTGGCTTTTTTAATGTGTATTAGAACTTTTTGTTGCATTATTTTCAATGGCACCTTATCCTAATAAGTAGGTTTACGACATACAATATAGATGAATCATCAAGCAAAGGTTAGGAACAAAACAAAAACGTTACAAAACCAGATCAAAAGCAGTTTGACATTTTAATTCTACAATTACTTTATACTTTAGAAACTTTCAACGCTTCAGATACTTTACGGTCTTTATCAATGATTCTCAAGGATCTCGCAAAACATTAAATTACATACCTGTTCGCCGCCTCTGATGGAGATGAAACTGAGCGCACAAAAACTAGGTCCTGGGCCAGCAGAGTCACACAAGGCGATGAGGGGCCTCTTCGATGCAAAGCAGTCGCCGTGCTGCGGAGTGGGCAGTATACGGAGCACCCTCACTGTGCCTTGTCGCCACGACAGTACCTCCTGAGCGTCACCCGTGGGTGGTATCAACCAAACCTGAACCCCAGAGCCATAGCCCAGGATCAGAAGTAGGGGTGATGTGTCAGAATCACTTTCGCCTTCTGGTGTTGGCTCATTGATGTCCGCAGTTTCGAAACTGATAATTTTAAAAATATACATTTGTAATAAATACAATTCATTTGTCATAAATATTAATAATTATGTGTTTACTTAAAAACTTATTTCATTGCCTCTTATTTCATAATCATCATAATCTATATAATAATATAAAATTTCAAAAACTCACCGAGCCCATTGTATGACATCCTTAGGGTCAATGTTTGAGGAGGAGGAGAGAGTGACGTCATTAATGAAACCAGAGACCGCATCAATAATGCTGCGATCACTGGGTGGTCGCGGAGGTACAACCAAAGGACCCCCTGACCGTATGTGTCGCGGCGACTCCGCTGACATCTTGTACTATACTCTTCTACAAAACAATAACAATTAAAATGATTAAAAAAAAAAACACAAAATATATACTCTAAAAACAAAATTTCAAATATGCGTCAAGAGTTTTTACTCTTTTTCTGTATATTCTATGATTTAAAATGTAGACTATGAAAGTGAATTTTTCTAGGAACCAAAAAGCAAAACTGAAGTTTAGTTAAAACTAAGTCTCTCACAGGTAACTGGCAAGAATAATAACAATAGAATTTACCACTAATATATTTCCACCAATAATATATTTAATTTAGTGCTATATCATTCTTTACTGAATTTATGTATATATCAAACAATGAGGTCTCTCAATAAATACCTAAAAATAGCAGAAAAAAAGAACCAGAAGGTCAATCATTGATCAACCCCAGATGGTAAAAATGACAAAAGTCCATTTTTTCTTAATATAAAGAAAAATATTTTGAGAATATCAATATTGTTTTTTGTTAATCTATTATGGGGAAACTTTTACGAAAATATAAAAAAAAACCCTTAATGGAATCGTAAGACATAACTGAAACTAAATAATTGGCAAATGTACAGATTACATAATTTGGAAACAAAAACAATGGCACAGAACTTTATGAATATTCAATAGTTTTACTTATTTAACAAAAAGTGAGTTTTGTTGACTTTATGTCGAAACAGCTGGGTAGCGTTAATTTAATAGATACCAAATCTAACTAGGTACGAGCAATATAAGTAAAGGGAACCGAGGACAAAGGAAATCGATGCAAGTTCACCACCCTACAAAATGGCCTTAAACTAAACCTTTCGACTTAACTTATAGGAAACAACTACAATCTACGCATTACAAATTAAAACCTACCTTATTTACGAAAACAATACTCATTTTAAATCCATTTTCATGTAAAATGCAATTGCGTCGTTTACTGGCAATCGAAAACAATGACGTCACGACGAATAAAAAACAAACTTTCAGACATTTCTCAGGCGCTCACAAAAATGAGTAAATTATATTACCATACATACACACATTAAATAAATAATTCACAAATAAATTAATTTTATGTACAAAATATACAACAATTTATGAGAACAGATGATTCGAATGTCAATACTACTCAATACTAGACTTTACGCCAATGTCGTGATAATAGGGGTACTAACATAATTGAAGAATCGATTCCTCGTTGAAATCGATACTTTGAGTTCGATCGAGTTAGAATGAATAAATTCAATATTAACATCGGAGATTTTAAGAATCAGATGTGGCTTAAAGGTATAGCAGTTGGTGAGCTCGTAATGAATGATGTGGCTATGTCCATTTAATCGTGTGGGTAAAAATATTTCGAAGTAAATAGATATAAAATGCATCACCACGAATGACTTCTACAATAAAGAGATTCCCTGCTATTTTGAGCTTCGTTACCAATGTAATGAAGACAAAAATATTACACATCATCGAAGTCGTCGTGTCTTACAGGATAAAACATCTGGTACATTCGTATCAAGCGGTGCAAATATGCCGAAATATAAATATGATTTATTCATTGAAATCCGTTCATAACAAATGGTTACGAATGACTTCCAAAATGAAGGAATAACAACGTGTAATAAAAACAAAATTGCAAAAAGTGTAACTCGCTTAATTACTGGTGGTACGGTACCACTTCGATAAAGCGGCACGACACGAGAACCCTCTCATCGTGGCCGCCGGTAACTACATTCCCGATCCTGCGGACAGAATGGAAAGCAGTCGACGTCGCCCAAAACACGTCATCTCGGATCCTCCCGATCCACTAACGGTGCTTCTAGGTACTTCAAGCACCGGTCACTGTTCTCGTCAAACCCGTCGCTTGCGACGAAGGGCTCGACGAATAAATTAACTCTCAGACACAGTCCACCGAGTTTCTCGCCGGATCTTCTCAGTGGGTCGCGATTCCGATCCGGTGGTAGACTCTGCGAAGTACGACTCTTGCTAGGGTTTGTGTTAGCATCGTCGTCAGGTTTGAGCCCCGTGAGCTCACCTACTAGTTACGGTTACGCTGGAATAGCCGCTCCAAGCTACCAGCTTAGGTAGAAAAAAAAAAAAAGAGGTACGGCGTCTTGTGAAACGGCAGGAACTGGTTGTGGTAGGTACTACCATCCTGTATGTTTCTGCCATAAAGGAGTACTGCATTTCGGTTTGAATGGTAGGGCAGCCATTGTATTGTAAAAACTGAGACTTGAGAACTCATGTCTCAGGATGGGTAGCGGTATTTACGATATTTATATATTTATGGGCTCTGGTAGCTACTTCGCACCAGACGGGCCATAAACTCTACCACCAATCGAAGCAATAAAAAACAATTTGAAACAAAGCTTCGTATCGATTATAAAATTTCCACGATGGTATCGAACTGGTTTCGGTAACATATCACTAATTGGGTGTCAAGTTTTTATTTGTTGCGTGCATCAACAGATGTTGTGTTGTTTAATCAAACAACCTACACAAATGTTGTCACTGTGTGGAAAAATACTTGATAATAATTATAGATTATTATATTTATCAGGATAAAAAATATATAAACAGCTGCTAGAAATCCGTTGAAATGACTTTTAAGCGAAACTTTCGATTTCGTCTGTTTGGCCGTAGTTATCTCATTAATTTCAGTCGCAGCTATTGATTGGAGCTATCTGTCCGCACCTATATTCGGATAAAACATATAAGATAGGGTTCTTTGGACGATTTGATTCAGGTGCGGACAACGCTTAGTAAGATATCAATAGAATCTTAAAATGACTTGGAGATTCTTACATTAGTTTTTTAGGTGATAAACAGAGAATGAGTTACAACTGTTACAGTTAACACTGGTTGTATTTATTCATCTAACTAAATACCCATTTTAATAGTAATTTAAAAGTGACCACCTTCTTCAAGACATGGCATTAACATAATTATTTACATACGTACCAAAGGCTGATGGCAGTACAGTACTTACTTACTTTTAAATTTGGCCTTATATCCTGACGAAGATCAGCAGTGTAAAGAAAAATTATATATATTTACTATAATAGTTAAAAAGCTATATGTATTTTTTTAGTTCTTAAAGTATGGCTATTTGTATGTCCTATGAATTTTGACCTTGAACGATTACGGAACCTTTCAGTATATTTATCCAATACGCACTTGCTAGTTTCTTCAAGATTTTGTTTTGTTTTCAACGTTTGCACTGCTTCGATTATCCGGTCATCGTCCTCGTCGAACCCGTCGCCTGCGACGAAGGGCTCAGCGAGTAAATTAACCCACAGACAGCCCACTGAGTTTCTCGTCGGATCTTCTCAGTGAGCAGTGTTTCCGATCCGGTGATAGATTCTGCAAAGTACGGCTCTTGCTAGGGTTCGTGTTGGCAACGACGTCAGGTTTGAGCCCCATAAGCTCACCTACTCGCCTGGTTACGCTGACATAGCCTCTCAAGGCTATCGGTTTAAATAGAAAAAAAAGGTTCGATTTTTGCAGAACAGTTTTGTTGATCGTCAATATTTACAAGTTAAATGGATACTTTATTAACTTTAATGTTATACATTTCAGATATACAGTTTCATTTAATTTAAAAACTGTGTGAAAATTTACCATAATATTTAGTACCTATTCAAAATTAGATAGATGCTCTCCAGCGAAGCGTTAATTGCGCCTATAAGTTCCTTCTTTCAAAGAGTGCAAGATGCAGATGCTCACAATGATTTATGTCGTAAATATAATATTGTTGAATGGTGATCGTGTACTTACAAATGACGTAGAAACACCGAAAAATGTCCTATTTATTTTAATTGACGATTTGCGCCATCTCTCGGACAAAAAAGTTTATTTGCCTAACATCAACTTCTTAGAAAAAACTGGTGCTACCTTTAAAAACGCGTTCGCTCAAGTAAGTAAATCATTTATTTTATTTCGTTTCATTTCAATTAAGAATAAATGGATT
Source organism: Bombyx mandarina (assembly GCF_030267445.1). Classification (NCBI taxonomy): domain Eukaryota; kingdom Metazoa; phylum Arthropoda; class Insecta; order Lepidoptera; family Bombycidae; genus Bombyx; species Bombyx mandarina. The sequence goes on along the minus strand of NC_143220.1, from coordinate 10,857,197 downwards.
ATTAAAATAAATTAAAATACTAGATTTACTGTTCCTACTACTATATGTTTTGAGGAAAAAACTTTTTAGTTAATGAAATGTACACGTTATAATACCTATATAAAATAATAATATACCATTTGATTAGAACGTAAAATTTACGGTTTAATTTTGCGTTTTTATTGCTGTCCTTTTATCATTTCCAACGTTTCGATTATTTTACAGTTTTCTTGGCCACAGACATTTAACTGTTCGAATATTTTACATTTTCGTAGTCACAGACGACAAAAACGCGAGATTAAACAGTAAAAGTTGTCTTAATTATGTCTACGGAAAACTAAAGAAAGTACAAAAAAAACACTTATTTTGGTCACCATAATATTTTATATATTTATAACTTTATATACTAGACAGTATAAAGGCGGACTTAATCCCATAGGCATTATCTGACAGCGTTCTCAGACAATATTGTTGTCACATAAATTGTCTTCTATACCTATCATTTTCCGTATTTACAGCAAGCCTTATGTGCGCCCAGTCGTAATTCCCTTCTAACAGGTCGTAGACCCGACTCGCTTCGCTTGTACGACTTCTACAGCTACTGGCGCGATCGCAGTAACGGACAAGGGAATTTCACAACTATACCACAGTTCTTCAAAGAGCATGGATACGATACTTACTCCGTGGGAAAAGTGTTCCATCCTGGCAAAAGTTCGAACTTCACAGACGATTACCCGTACAGCTGGTCGGAGTATCCGTATCATCCCCCGACAGAAATGTACAAAGACGCTAAAGTGTGTCGAAATAAAAAAACGAAAAAACTAGAGAGAAATCTAATCTGTCCAGTCTCAGTTAAAAGACAACCAGGACAATCTCTACCAGACTTGCAGTCGTTGGATTACGCTATTGATTTCCTGAAAAAGAGAAACGGGAGTAAGCCGTTTTTCTTAGCCGTCGGATTTCACAAGCCCCATATACCATTGAAGTTTCCAAAGGAATATTTAAGTTAGTAGTTCATCTTTCTCGTTGATTTTTTTTTTATACTTACTATTGCATTTTTGTATTAGAAGTGTGTCAGTTCACGAAACTGAATTCCGCCACTCACCATAAGACAAGTTAAGGACGTCTCAAATATATTAATTGCGCTATACTACCCTTAATACGGGAATTCACGAATGTTTGGTTGGAGCAGAAGTTGATAGGGTAGTGGTAGATTTGTGCAAAAGAAAATTCAAAAATACCAATAATAAATTACCTACAACAGTTCCCGTAGCGAAACGGGGGCGGGCCGCTAGTTTATTATTAAAACAATAACTTTGTTAACATGATTTCAGAACAAATGCCAATTAGCAAAGTGCATAGACCTAAAGAACCAAACATTCCCAAGGACATGCCTTTGGTGGCTTGGCACCCGTGGACGGACGTACGGAAACGCGATGACATTCGCCGCTCAAACATCACATTTCCTTTCGGCGTGATGCCCACTAAATGGACGTTGAAGATACGGCAGAGTTACTACGCGGCGGCTATGTACATTGACGAACTGATTGGGATCCTGTTAAGCTATGTGGACATGCAGAAAACTATAATTGTACTGACAAGTGACCATGGTAAGCACGACGCCATTTTTAAGCCTTTACTAATAAGGTTTGCGTTGCCTGCACATAAATTAAATTCATCTTTTATTTTTATAACTTAATTACCTTGTCGAGTCCGTGCTTAAATATAAAGCGTGTGTATTATGCAAAGTGATAATGGCAAAGACGCGACAAGTTTGCAACCTGTATATTGTACGACGACTCGACACAAACCATACTAAGCCCGCTACCCTCAAGGAAACATAGACCGAGAAACGAATCGCTGAATGTTGTTAATATACCTACCTACCTAGAAATATTACGCTTTAAGGGTACCATAATAAAAAAAAAGTTGCTAGGCAATTGTTTTTGGAATTTTCATCCTAATCATTACGACGTTTTGTTTTCGCATCAGCAAGATAATTACCATTTATTTCAGGTTAAGTAACACTGTTATTGTCGAGTATTTTGTGACCTGCGTTAATTTTACACTGACAATTAGCTTTAAGCATGATTAAAATTTCCGAATACTATAGCTTTTATGGATATTTTGAACAGAAATGACTAACATCACATTTTACAGCCCTGTAAAAACCCTTTAGTATACCTTTTAGTAGAATGAAACATAAATATAATTATTTTCATATCGGGGGTCACCATTTTAGGACGCTTAAATAAAAGCGGCTCTAAATAAAAAATAAAATATTTATTTTTATGTAAAAATGTACAATCTGTTCTCTTATGGCGGTGATCATGACCTCCCTGAATTTTTTAGCCGCGCATGCGCGTGACGGAACCAAAGGTTTCGCCACACTAGAATCCTCAAAAATTAATGTTATGTTCATACAAGAACTATTTTTCGTATTACAGGTTGGTCACTCGGCGAAAACGGACTTTGGGCAAAATACAGTAACTTCGATTACGCTCTTAAAGTTCCATTAATATTCAAATCTCCCAAACTGATTCCAACTGTTGTCCATGAACCGGTCGAATTAATAGACATTTTCCCGACCCTGGTTGATCTTACCAAATTATCTGACGAAATACCCAAATGTTTGGACCACAAAGACACGACACAGCTTTGTTTCGAAGGAAAAAGTTTAGTTCCTTTCATTGAAAATAATAGTAACGGACTTGAAGCTTTTGCAATAAGTCAGTGCCCGCGACCAAGTGTGTATCCGCAGAAAAATTCGGACAAACCACGTTTGAAGGACATCACTATTATGGGTTACAGCATCAGAACGAAAAGATACAGATACACAGAATGGATATCGTTTAATAACACGCTCTTTACAAAAAATTGGAACAATAATTATGGCATAGAGCTGTACGATCACATTATTGATCCGATCGAATCAAAAAACTTATTTTTGGTCTCAAAATACAAAAATATTGCAAAGGTCTTATCTATACGATTAAGATCTAGTGTTGATGTCATTGTTTAAATTATGTTATATAAATAATACTTTTAAGTTGCTAATACATATATTTTAAACAATCCCAAATAATACAAAAACGCTCATTAACAAATTTTCCCTGGTAAAAATCTGATACCTAGTATCGACTGAAGCGAACAGAAAAAATATTATCCTCTCAATAATACAAACAATCGCTAAAACAGTTTTTTCATAAATATTATACCATTATGTATATATTTAACCAGATGACTAGATAAATCCTTTTTTTTAAGATAATAACCCAATTTCAGTTCAATTAACAATGTAGATATTTTCTGGACAACATTCTAGTATTTAAATTCTGAAATGGTCACACATAAAAACCATTACATAATATTCAAATTACCTAACTTAAAGAATATAATTATTATTAAAATTCAAAAGATTCAGGCTAAATCGAATAAGGAACCGTATTCTTAAATGAAAATAATTTCATCGAACATCTAATAAATTCTCTTTGGTCTGTATATTCATTTCACTGTTTTTAAACAGGTTTGAAGAAACAAATCTATAGACACATTATGCTCTCGTGTATAGATAATATGCTTAATATTATAGACAATATACATAATACACTAAATATTCTCTCGTCTGAAAGAAACAATCTGACATTGAGACAGCTACACTAATATTTAGCTATCTGACAAAAATCAGACATATTTTCAGTATGTATATGTTTCGGATGCTATTGGATTGCGACCTATTGTGACATCGCGTCAGTCAGATAAAAAAAAAAAACTGGTATAAAAAATATAGGAGCAAATAAGAACCTACCCTACCCACTTACTTTCTATATATTATTTATATATATACATATATATTTCTATAAGCCTATCTATCTATTCCTATAAGGCTTCATAGCACAAGACTAAGTGTAAGTAAGTGTACACATCTAGGTAGATATTGAGACGGATTTTTTAAATAAACTTTTCATTCCTCTACACTATTTCTAACTTATTTTTCAGGGAGACTTCTTGGTTGTATAGTGTTTAAGAATTGTTATATACATATTAACTAAATAAAACTTTGAAAAATTGATGATTCTTAGTTGTTGTCGGGCGATAGTGTCAGACTCAATTTGTCACGCGTAGGACGACACATTGACGGTGTAAATATAAAGATAACCACTTTGTAAATAAAATTTCTCAACATTTAACTAATAACGGAATGTATGGCATTAGGACCCAAAAAAAACCTATATACTTAAATAAATTTATACTAAGCTCTGTTTTTCTTCAGGCACTGGCGTCTTTGATTTAACTTCCATCTCCAACTGCTTGAATCTTGCGTATAAAGCTGAACTGGCTAGTACTATTAAATTGGACGTCCACCAAAGCGCATTTTTACTTTCGTTGTACCACTGCGTCGCGATCACCGTTTGCGCACAAGCCTTTGCTGTGCCAGATATATTGTGTGTCAGGGGTGATGTTACCTAACAATGAGACAACAGAAAATTAAAACCTGATTCGTCATACTTATCATACATTATGTTATAGATATTATACTTATCGATGGGAAAAAAAAAGCGGAAATGTCGTAACTTGCATTTTGGGCTAAATCTCTTTGTACCATATTATATTATATACTAGCTGACCCGGCAGACTTCGGAGTGCCTCAACCGATAAATAAAAGTCCTAAACTTTTGTATAAAACAAACTTAAAACAAACAAAAGGAATCCGTCCGACGGGGGGGACATCAAAGGAAAAACAAAATTGTTATTTTTATTTATTTCCGAGCTTTTTCATATTTATCTACCTTTTAAGCCTTCCCTGGACTGCCACAAATAATTCAAGACTAGAATTAGCCAAATCGGTCCAGCCGTTCTCGTGTTTTAACGAAACTAACGAACAGCAATTCATATATAGATAGATAAGGCTCTTAAAGTAGTGTTTTTTAAGTTACGGCAATTTCGCTTTCTTCTGTCGATATACACAAATGTAGATGTGTGTGCGTGTGCGTGTGTGTAAACCATATTCACACATTCATCAAAGAACTTCTGGGGAGGAAATCGTGTATTAATAATGTATACAAGATAAATCGTTGGAGCTTATATGTATAACAACTGGGATCCTATTTTCGTGAAGATGAAAACCCTGTCAAGCCCGGATCACTATTAACTCTTTGCATGTGTAAGTAAACCTAAAATGTTAATAAATATTTTCTTTATATAACTGGACGGTGGTTAGAAAAATATTCAAATATTGACGAAATACCAAGCATACTATACTGACATACAAAATTAGTTGTTAATAAGAAAAAAAAGAAGAAAAAAGACGTGTGGCACTCGGAGACTGCCGCGGTAAAGCTATTGCATAGCATTTTTTATCAACTTATGCAATTATAAATCGACAATAATAATTAATATTTAAACAACAATAAAATAAGATCCGGCGAGAAACTCAGTGGGCTAACTTTCAATGAATCTGCTACATTGTGAGTATTCCATTTTGACCGCGCACTCACTAGAGGGCGCTACATGGGATAGAGACACTCCTTTGGATGCTAGTTCTAACTGTCATTCGGCCAGAATCAACGGTTTAGCTAGTTTATTTTTAATGCCACTCCAATCACTGAATGAGTAGTAGGAGTAGTAATAAAATTCTTCAACTAAGCGATAGAAAATGGCACGCCCAACGCATTGTAATGTGATATAATTTTCTATTTTACAATTCCGTTTGTCGCCAATATATGGCGCTTGACGCAAAAGCTGAATTGCGCTATCGTTGTGTTACCCACGAAATTATATCACATATTTTGATAGTACATAAATCGGTGTTTAGACTTCTTACTTTAAACATTACACAAGCGCAACGTGTGAATGTGTTGAACGCGAGCTACATAGTAGGCGTAGTGAGGGGTGGAAGGTTTTGTTTCGTTACGGAATTTCATGATTCCGCTCTCAAGCCGCGCTCAAAGCCCGCGATAAAATCTATGCAATAGGTAAAAAATGCCGGAAATATTGGAAGATATACATGCATGATTAAACCGTAAAAATAGTTATTATTATCTACGACCCCCGAACGCCTAAGATAATACCACTGTTTAATTCAATATCACGAATATTATATATCATTTGAATATCTAATCTAATCTCCGAATATCTAATCGTACGAAGCGCATTATAATTGCAAACAGGGGCAGACTATCTTCGGCCGACAAGATAGAAAGTTATCCAAAAGTTGTTTATTCGTGGATACCTTTAACACGATGATATCAACCCCATCGCTAATGAAGCTATTTATTTATCGGTGTTGTAAAATACCCTAAGTATGTCTGTAGTATGTAATTAAAGAGAGGTAAATGTTAGATTTAGTTAAAATAAAAGGCACAGAATAAAAATATTGCAAATATGAGTATTTACGTCTACACATATAACACAGCTCTACAAAAAAAATTCGTTCTTTGTCCTAACGTTTATACTAGGTTTTTCCGGTTAATTATTCACAAAAACGAAAATAAAATACCTTTTTTGGTATAAAGTTTGCTTTTCTGATAGTTATAGTAATAATACTCATTTTTCAATTTTTTTATAAAATTTAATTAACTATAATACTTTCAAAAAAACCGCGCTATGAGAGTGGGGTGTTTACGTTTACACAGTGCCACTAGATGCCACTCGAGTCATAAACAACGATCAGGTGTTTTGTACAAGCCACAATGGTATATGACAGAGCAGTATGGAAGGAGAAAACGTGTTGCACCCATAGACCTATATAGTAGGGACACGACATATTGTTCTATACGTACAATTGCTTATATAAATAGCACCCATTTTGAAGGCACACACATAAAACATATATCTATCTCGTTCTTACTCAGCACTTTAACTCGCAGGAAAACAATATAACAGTATTTCAGTGCGTACATAAAATGAAACATGAATATACGTAAATGTCTCCGTCTCCGTCTAATGAGGCCGAAAATCCGCCATGTTTAGCGCGCCAAATGTCATTGTCACGTCAGTTCGGCCGTCTGTTTTGGGTTGTACATTATTTATTGATTTTGATATCGATTTAATATGATTGCTTCTATAAAATTTCTTATTTTATCATGCTTAAAACATACAAAAATAATAATTAAAACATATTTTATAGGATCTCAAGAAAGTCGATGCCCCAAAACTATTATCTATATATATTTAAATTCATTATGGAGCCCTCATCCGAAAGATATAATAAAACACTTAATATATTTGAATCCGAAATATCGGACACCATTTTTCGGTCGGAATCTATTCATCATGACACTAATCATAAATACCTCTTTAAAATATGTCATCAAAACATATTTAGACATTCTGTTTAGATATTTCGGGAAAAAGGCTACCGACAAAATCTCTTCGGAACTATTTAAATAAAATAGTTTTATTCCGCAATGAGTAAAACACTATTGTAAATTCGTTAAATATTTATTAATTAAGTGATTTTAGAGAGGAAGTCACAAGGAATGACGTTTGTAATTTCATTAACGAATAAATGTTCTGTAGGTGTTTTTTTTTATCAGGCGGTCCCTTGATAAGTTTAAAATTTGCATGCGGTGCGGTAGTGCGGTGCACTTTCCTTGAGGTGCGCTGCGGTAGTGTGTTACGGCACTTTAGAGTCAGCAAAACAATTAAAATAGATTGTAGTAGTCTAAGAAAAACACGTACTCAAAATACGATAACATTCAGCATGCTAGAAATGGGCTGATGGCACTGTACTATGCCATATCTTTATGTTTTGCGGCAAACGACAACTTTATAAAATCAGTGTAGCAAATTTTAAGAATCGTCATATCGTTTACTTGGAAAATTTGAAGCACGAACTCGTCTTAGATTTCACATAATATCTAAATCACATCATCTTTGCACATAACAATATACTTACTTCCTATTAAAGTATAAATTCTACAAATACATTCATACTCAACAATATTTAAAATAAAATAGCCAAGAACGTTTATCGATAAAACCTACTAACATTAAAATCTTCTGGGCAGCACTAAAACCGCCATGTTTTGTGGCCAGATGACGTCACAGTGGCACGAATTTTTTGTTGACGTTTCATTTCCATAGGTTTCCTACTTCAGTGGTTGCACCGACCCCAGGTGACTGGGAGACGGGCTGGAGAATGATGATGGAGCGTAGAAGTAATGAGCATCATCTTTTATAGGGGATTAGTTGAAAAAGTGTCTACCTTTAAACAGCAAGTTTATTGCTGCAAGTCTTACCAAAATAGCACTAGTGTAGGAAATGGAAATGATATGAATATAGCAGTTTCAAACACAATTAAGCGTGCTGGGTTGAAATAATGAGTATTTTTAGTGACTTGGGTAGTTAAAAAATATGTAATATTATAAATATCAACTATTTATTTCTAATACTATTTATGTAGAAAGTGTTTCTTTCCTTCTTAATTTAGTATCCTACTCTTAATAGTTTATAGCGCTGTTTTAAAAATCTTTTCTCTTGCTACTATGGCGCCACCTTGATTGGCTCTCTTTCAACGGACACTTTTTAATACACTGAGATGGCGCTCCTTACTTCTGCCCTTCATATTAATTACAATTCAGTACTTACCTTTATCTGTAGAGAAGTACAGTATCCTATTGCAAAACCGCATAGACCACCTATTACCATTTGAAACCAGAAGTAGGTGCTTTGGAAATTAGTGTAGTTCATCAAAACTGTCATTTCTCCGTTGATTAACATTAGCGGTATGAAAAGTATTATGGAGTATGCATTATTGTAGTACGACAATAACAATACTTCTTGGTTAACATATGGTAAAACCTTCTTTGTGAATATAGAGTACAAGGATAGCATGAGGGAACCAACCACTCCATAGATTGTTCCTATAAGGGAAAATGACCCTGGAAAGTTGAAAATTTTAAGAGTTACTTTTTATGATCATTTTATCTACTTTATTTTGTAATTGTTTCCGTAAAATTATTTATTATAATATTTAACGTAGTATATAATATAATAACAACAAAAAAGGCGTGATTAAATCTTTAAAGTGGTTTTAATTCCACGAGTGGTGACTTGACTTTCTTTAAGCAATGTTAATTTATTTGTAATATTACCTAATAAGTTTTCTTGATCAACTCCAAGATAGAATCCGAATATAATGAAGGCGCAGCACAAAATACATCTGGACGATGTTGCCTGTCTTAATAATATCCAGCTAAATACAACATTGAAGACTGTGGTCAGAGATCTTCCTACATAATAGAACGGTACTCCTACATGCTTCAAACACAAATTATTTGTGGCTATCATCAAAGTATACATTATTGCCAGTGGAATCACCTGAAAATTAACAAGTGCTAGTATAAATAAACATTTTACAGCAAATTTCGCAACTGATCTTATCAAACTATCCTTAAATTAAATTATCATCAGCTCATAGTTGTCCACTGCTGGACGTCCGCTCCTAATTTACACCACAAAACCTGGTCTTCAGCGGTCCTCATCCATGACTTATTAGGCACCCTTCGCAACCCTTTTGTACTGGTGGTAGGACCTCATGTGAGTTCGCATGTGTAGGTACCACCACCCTGCCTATTACTGTCGTGAAACAGTAATGCATTTCGACTTCAAGGTGGGTAGCGCATTTACGTTGTAAATGTCTATGGGCTCCAGTAACCACTTAACACCAGGTGGGCTGTGAGCTCGTCCACAAAACTAAGCACACCATCTTACCTGGGGCATTGCATCCCATATTATATTTGCAGCGCGCTCATATAGTAGCTCATACAGTGCGAGTATTGAATGTTGTCTGCGTGCAAAGCACTGACTCTACTCAGGAACAAGTCTCCTCCAGCAGTCATTAGTATTTAAAATTAAATATTGTTTAGTAAATATAATAGACTGAAAATCATCTGTAAATAATTTTAAAACTATGGACGTAGTCTAAAACTTAATAAAATACTTTTTTTTTAATCTTTCATCATTAGGAGACCAGCTAAAGGGGACACTCCTCTTCTAAAATGGACAAAAATTTTGATCCATATGACCAAAGCAAATGTTTTTTGTCACAGCTTTGCTATAAAAATATACACATAAAGCTATAAACATATAAATAGCACATTTCGATTTTAAAATATAGTGTGTCTTATTCTTATTACTTTGTAATCTCAAACAATCTTTGTTTTTGAACAAAGATGTTTAAATATGTTAGGAGAGCGTTAGTATCTAAAAGAATGTTTCTTAAATGTATTCTCTAGACCTATATATGTAATCAAGACTAGAACCTCATTAAGACAAAAATTACAGAAAAATCTGTGTAAAACCATATTTTTTTTGGAAAAACTACTCATCAGGGATAGATACCTTTTTCATGACGTCCATACTCCAAGGTGTTCCTTTTGGAAAGGAAAATATACCAGGAACTCCACCATTTTGACTCAATGTAAAACAAATTGAGAATGAAATTATACACTGGAACCAAGTTATGAATAGAGGCGCCTCAAGAGCCACTGTTTGACTGCTGAATAGTGTCTTATTAACAAATACTGTCACTATTGACACCACCCTGAAATTAATTAGGTTAATTTGATGAATAACATCCTTTCAAAATTTGGTATCATTCAGAGCTTACATGTTACAATTGAGTATTAACTTTAAGTAAAATTTTAGACACTACACAATGTTTAATTAGTAGTAACAATAATAAATACAAATAAACATTATCCTTGCACGCTCATACTGTAATACTATGTCCTGTCTTTCAACTGAGGTTTACAGAGAGTACTTAGCAGTAGGCATCAACTTGGCTGTACCCATCATAATTGATATCTATGAGCGATGGTAACCACTCAACATTAGCTGGGCCATATGCTCATCTGCCAAGCTGCTGCCCAAACAGCCACAAATGAGTAAATACCATAAAAGCCCCACTAGTAGAGAAGTATTATATGTCAGAAAAAATATTTTTTTACTCTAAAAAAAAATATAGATTTTTTTCAATTGCTTAGATGGATGGACGAGCTCACGACCCACCTGGTGTTAAGTGGTTACCGAAGCCCATAGGCATCTCCAACGTAAATGCCGCCACCCACGTTTAGGTATGAGTTCTAGGGTCTCAGTATAGTTACAACGGCTGCCCCACCCTACAAACCGAAACGCATTACTGCTACACGGCAGAAATAGGCAGGGTGGTAGTACCTTACCCGCGCGGACTCACAAGACGTCCTGCCACCAGTAATCACGCAAATTATAATTTTGTGGGTTTGATTTTTATTACACAACTTTATTCCTTCACTGTGGAAGTCAATCGTGAACATTTGTTAAGTATGTATTTCATTACAAAAATAGGTAAATAATAGGAAAATAAATTACACTCACCAGTAACAAGAAACCACTACGAATATCTTGGAATAGAGAGAACATAATTCCGATTGCTGAGACTTCATTATGTGTCAGGATCAGAAACCGTAATTGTATTAAAAATATTGTTGCTACTTTAAAGTAAGTACAGTTCTAGAGAAACGATGACGAGAACTATAAACGTTGGATTATTTAGAACTCCTTTATTTTTGATAAAACTACATACCTCGAGGACACGAAGCAATTTTTACTCAAATATAAAAATAATATTTTAGTTTGATAGATAGAAGAGTGTCAAAATAAAATGGATAAATTTGTGACACGAATATTGCTTTAAAGAAAATTTACTGATCATAAAGTATAATAGCTCTGCGATGTTATCATTATTTTGATTACGGGTCTACTTTACTACCGTACCTACCTACATAAATGACAGATTAGTTTATATGGTTGCGGCAATGAAGTATATTATATAGGTCTATGGGTTGCGGCGAGTTGCGACAGTGACAACTGATGATGGCACTGGCTTATGTAGTAGTAGTTTTTTCCAACTGGATAGGCAAAAATATCATACCGTACAACCTAATCTCTTATACATATTTTTTTTTAATAATGAAGTAAAATGAAATGATGTTGACTGATTTGATGAATGAATGATGATGATGAATTGGTATGAAATTAAATGAAAAAAGATGGATGAATGAGAAACACTAAAGAGACAAAATAAAAAAATTAACAGAACTTCGCTACTCGCGTTCCTACCAAAAAGTCGCATTTGTTTAAATATCTGCAAATACCAGACCAATTATTTATTACCATGATCTACATATGTAAAGTAAAATACTTTATTAATTAAATTGTTTTTATTCTACCTAACACATCACAATGACATGTCTCAGAATAAGAAATGCACTCGGACGCAAGCTATACGAACGACTCCTTCGTAAGCGCCTCTGGGACTTCGTCGCGTCCAATAAAATATTGATCGACGAGCAGTTTGGGTTCCGCACCAAGCACTCGTGCGTCCATCAAGTGCACCGCCTCACGGAACACATCTCATGAGGGCTGAATAGGCGGAAACCCATCCCGACAGGAGCCCTCTTCTTCGACATAACGAAGGCGTTCGACAAAGTCTGGCACAACGGTTTGATACGGACCCGCAAAATTATAATTTGCGTAATTACTGGTGGTAGGACCTCTTGTGAGTCCGCACTGGTAGGTACCACCACCCTGCCTATTTCTGCCGTGAAGCAGTAATGCGTTTCGGTTTGAAGGGCGGGGCAGCCGTTGTAACTATAATTGAGACCTTAGAACTTATATTTCAAGATGGGTGGCGCATTTACGTTGTAGATGTCTATGGGCTCGAGTAACCACTTAACACCAGGTGGGCTGTGAGCTCGTCCACTCATGTAAGCAATAAAAAAAAAAAAAAAACATAAACTGTATAACATGGGAGTGCCAGATAGACTCGTGCTCATCATACGAGACTACTTGTCGAGCCGTTCGTTCCGATATCGAGTCGACGGAACGCGCTCTCACCCCCGTCACGTTACAGCCGGAGTCCCACAAGGCTCCGCCCTCTCTCCGTTACTGTTCAGTTTGTATATCAACGATATACCCCGGTCTCCGGAGACCCATCTGGCGCTCTTCGCCGATGACACGGCTATCTACTACTCGTGTAGGAAGAAGTCGTTGTTACATCGGTGACTCCAGACCGCAGCTACCACCATGGGACAGTGGTTCCAGAAGTGGCGCATCGACATCAACCTCACGAAAAGAACAGCGGTGCTCTTCAAAAGGGGTCGCCCTCCGAACACCACATTGAGCATCCCATTCCCGACTAGGCATGTCAACATCTCCGCCTCCGCCATTCGCCCAATCACGATGTACGACCAACCCATACCGTGGGCCCCGAAGGTCAAATACGTAGGCGTCACCTTCGACAGAGGAATGACATTCCGCCCCCACATAAAGACGGTACGCGACCGCCGCCTTCATACTAGGACGCCTCTACCCGATGATATGCAGGCGAAGTGAAATGTCCCTTAGAAATAAGGTGACACTACAAAACTTGCATATGCCCCGTCATGACCTATGCAAGTGTAGTGTTCGCTCACGCGGCCCGCACTAACTTAAAATCATTCCAAGTCATTCAATCCCGTTTTTGCAGGACAGCCATCGGAGCTCCGTGGTTCGTCAGGAACGTTGACCTTCATGACGACCTGGACTTAGAGTCCATCAGCAAGTATCTGCAGTCGGCGTCGATGCGCCACTTTGATAAAGCGGCACGACACGAGAACCCTCTCATCGTGGCCGCCGGTAACTACATTCCCGATCCTGCGGACAGAATGGAAAGCAGTCGACGTCGCCCCAAACACGTCATTTCGGATCCTCCCGATCCACTAACGGTGCTTCTAGGTACCTCAAGCACCAGTCATCGTTCTCGTCGAACCCGTCGCTTGCGACACAGGGCTCGATGAGTAAATTAACCCTCAGACACAGCCCACTGAGCTTCTCGCTGGATCTTCTCAGTGGGTAGCGTTTCCGATACGGTAGGAGATTCGGCGAAGCACGGCTCTTGCTAGGGTTCGTGTTAGCAACGTCGTCAGGTTTGAGCCCCGTGAGTTCACCTACTAGTTAAGGTTCCGCTGATATAGCCTCAAGGCTATCAGCTTAGGTAGGTAAAAAAAAGCACTCGGACATTCACGTACTGAGTATTCTATTTTTATAAAAAATTCTGAAAGCAAAATGAAAAGTTGACGTGATGATGATAGTGATGAAAGATTCGTTTCAAAAGCTAAAGTTTACTTGCGAATAGGCTGGTGAATTGCAGCAACATTGTAGCTGTAGCTATAATTCGGCAGCCACCAAATCGCGCTCCTAAAAGGTCAGCTCCTAAAAAATCAAACAGTAGTGTAGCTTTTGAAAGGGCGTTGAATTTAAGTACAAAATTTATTGTTATTTTACTATTTCAATTCAAATAAATGTTATAATTTGTACCAAATGTGTATCAAGTCTAAGCTTTTGTGGTAATATTCCAAAAGTAGCAGATAATTGTATGATAATTTGTTATATTATTACAATAATATAATTTGAAGATAACAAAATAATGTGAAAAATAGAACATGATTATAATAAAATTAATAATACTTTATGCTGATTTGGAAGTAATGACAAAGAAAGTCGAAGTCGTCGTGGCCTAAAGGATAAGACGTCCGGTGCATTCGTGCATGAGCGATGCACCGGTGTTCAAATCCCGCATTGGCGGGTACCAATTTTTTTAATGAAATACGTACCTACTTAACAAATGTTCCCGATTGGTTTCCACGGTGAAGGAATAACATCGTGTAAAAAAAACAAAACCTGCAAAATTAGAATTTGCGTAATTACTGGTGGCAGGACATCTTGTGAGTACGCGCGGGTAAGGTTCTACCACCTTGCCTATTTCTGCCGTGAAGCAAGTAATACGTTTCGGTTTGAAGGGCGGGGCAGCCATTGTAATCATACTTGAGACCTTAGAACTTATATCTCAAGGTGGGTGGCGCGTTTACGTTGTAGATGTCTATGGGCTCCAGTAACCACTTAACACCAGGTGGGCTGTGAGCTTGTCCACCCATCTAAGACATAAAAAAAAAGATTTTCCAGCGAGGGAGTGAAATTTCTCGGTAGACGTAGAATTCCAATGATTTGCCTATAATAGGTAGGCAAAATTACTAGTAAAATTTCGACGGGTTAGGCTAGCTTGACCGAACGTGCTGAGGAGAGCTCACGCGAGTCAGCCTGTGAGACTGCTAACATCAGCCCTAGCAAGAACAGTGCTTCGCTAAATCTACGACTGGATCGGAATCGACCCAATTACAAGATCCGGCGAGAAACTCAGTGTACTGAGTCAGTGGGTTAATTTTCAAGACGAATCCTTCGCTGCATTGAAAGGGTTCCATGAGAACGGTGACTGGTGCTTCAAATTCCCAAAAGCACTGAAAGTAAATCGGGAGAATACGAAATTCCGAAATGACGTGTATTGTTTTGTTCGGAACTTTTTTATAACCAACCTTATTTTGAAAATGTTGTTAACGAAATTCAGGCATCTGCCAAATATGTTGTGATCTGTGATGAAAAGATGAGAACATATTTAGAATAATTATGAAATATATGCTGAATGAAAAACGGCTAATGTGTTTTGTTTGGCCATTTGTTCTCAAAGCTTTAAAGTTGATCCCGCATTAGGTCTTTTGAGAATCATTCGTTGAAACTATACCACCAAATATATTTTTTTTAATATGGTAGCCCCAAACAATTTTTTCGCTGACGTCACTTGCGCGTCAATTTCATTGCATTACCGTCAGTCTGTAACCAACGTTTTCTATAAATTTAGAATAGAATAAAAACAAAAACTTAATGTGCCGGCACAGACGTTTTTCTACCTAGAATAAAATGGATTCACCACCAGAGGTTGAAAATGTGCAAGCCAAACACAGTGGCTTTTTTGAGACCTTAAAAACACTGTTTTGTCAACCGTTTATTTATTTTGTTTTTGTGAGTACATTTGTGATACTGTATAAATTTTACTACAAGTATAAGACACATTGTTCAAAGGTTGCTCCCTTGAAAAAACTACCTAAATTGCGAAAAGATATGACCGCAGTAGAACTACGGCAGTACGACGGGACACAGGAGGGTGGCAGAGTGTTGATGGCTGTGAATGGGTGGATATTCGATGTGACTAGAGGGAATCGGTTCTACGGTCCCGGTGAGTGAACAAATGTGTGCTGATGACGAGATTTATAAATAGCGGTGACATTAGTTAGTCATTCAATTATTCAAAGTGCATTCTCTAAACTAATGCAGTCACACATTAATATACAAAAGTGGACAACTTTTCGTGAGTTGAATATCGGATGACTATGCATTTGGTTTAATTATCGGTATCAGTTCAAGTGTCTGTTTTATTAGGTAATTGTATTATTAGAACTAATTAATTAGAGCTGAAAGTACATCATCTGTGTTTATCAGACTTGTGAGTTGGAATATCAAATTGAATTTGATGTAGCAGAATAATAACATTGTGGATTTTTTGCAAACTGGGAGTTTTGGGGGCAATTGGGATATTGAATTAAAAAACCTGAATACAATAATATGATCCATGGGAACACCAGTGTGACATATTCATGGAAGACTTTTAAAATAACTGATAACTAAACCTCTGGGAGTTCATGTTTGTCATTAAATTATTTGAGTTGCTTCCCTATCTTAGCTTTGAATCCAATATAGTTTCTTCTTCACTAGATTCAAGCCTACATCTTGTATGTATTTGATGCAATATTGTGTCATTTCTTCTCCAGAATACTTCTGGATATCAGCAAAGCCTTAGCTATATCTTTTGATCTATATCAGGAAACCAACTGGCTTCACAACTAATAGTGATTGATTTGAGTAGGTATAGATAGGGCTAGAATATTGGCTACTATCAGCAGACAATATAGGGATTCAGGGGTAGCTTATAAGAAATTAAGTAGGATTTAAGGAATTACCCCCTACATTTAAAGCTGAGAATGGGTTGTAGTTACAGAACGCCAGGGTCACCCTAATTATAATGGATATAAATTCGTAAAATATAAATTCTTTATTAATTTAATTCTTTCTTCTTTTGTGGATTAACAATTTTTAAATATGAAAATAAGATTATTTTATTCATTGAAAAAAACATTGTTTTTTTAAGTACAGTAACTAATTTAATTTAATTTTTTAAGGTGGGCCATATGCCGTTTTTGGAGGAAGAGATGCCACAAGAGGACTTGCCACATTCTCTGTCACAGCACCTGAAAAGGACTATGATGACTTGAGTGATCTCAACTCTATGGAAATGGAATCAGTGAGGGAATGGGAGGAACAATTTAGAGGTAAATTGAATATCTTTAACCTCTTAGATGTATGAGTGAGCTCATGGACCATCTGGTGTTAGCAAGAGATAAAACAGTATGAATACTGGTATCTCTTCACCTATCTTGAGTTTTATGGCTAAATTATATTATGTAACTGTGGTCCCACTCGTCAAAACAAAAGACATAATTGTTTTGTTATGATTTTTTTAGGATAGTGGTACCTATCTGTGTAAGCTCATATAATAATATGGTGTGCTGTGCCATAAGTGGATTTCCACTTGGAACTAGGTCAATTAACTGAGTACACAGATAAATAAGTTAATAATCATAATTCAGTCTAATTAGGATAAGAATATACACTGACCTTTCCTCGTGCATTTATGCTGTTAGGTTAATAATAACATAGAATAAGTGATTTTATACCTTATGCAAATATTGACAAATTTATCAGAGACAACTAAGTCTCCAAATTCCTATAATCCTTTAAATAATTTAAAAAATGTTTTACAGTTAGTTACATTCATCAAAACTTAATGAATATTTTCAGAGGTTTTAAAAGTTATTTTACTCAAAAATAAAAATTTACAATAAATACCATATACAAATAAATAAGGTGGAATCGTAAGGTAAAATAAATAAATAAAGGAATGTAGAATAATGCAATCTACCTAGTTAATGGAACTCATGATCTTTAAATGAACCTTGATTGAAGATACAATAATTCCTGAAAGAAACAAGTTATATGTTTCTCTTAAATCCCCACATATAAATTGTAATCATAGTAAACATTTGTTATCTGATCTGTTCACATTATCATAAAATATTAATCTAATTACATAGATATTTATTTTTATTAACAGACATCCAGATAATGATGTTTTTGCGAGCTGATTAAAGCGTCGAAGATTTTGATTTGATCTTTCAATATTCGACTAAGAATCGACGCATTATATGTTATGTTTTATTAAATTTTTTCGAACATAGGTGAATACAATTCACTAACTACAATAGTAATGGAGTTTTGATATTTCAAAATGAAACTTGTCACACTCTGTACCGATTACCTATATTTAATTACGTGAGTTCAAAGTGTCCAGTAAAATCTCATTTAACACTTTCAGGAATTACTGTAATTCTTACTTCCGCCCATATATGTGCTAACAACTTTTCGATCTATCGGATAAACAAGGAACGATTACCGCAAGTGTAGTTGTTCTCATGCATTATTCTTTTAACGTTATTGGGGTCATGTGTTCAGTAAGGATTAAAAAGGCATTAAGAGTTATTATTAAATAAGAAATGTTTTCATTAATATACTTACCTAAATTTACTTAAATTTAGAACCGATACATATGATATTAATGCAGTGTCAGAATGCTACTTCGACAAACCGGCACGACACGATAACCCTCTTATCGTGGCCATCGCTAATTACTTAGCCGACCCACTCAGTTTCTCGCCGAATTTTCTCAGTGGGTCGCGTTCTACCACCGGCTTGGGTGGTAGATTCTGTGAAGCACGGCTCTTGCCAGGGTTCATGTTAGCAACATCGTCAGGTTTGAGCCCCGCGAGCTCACCTACTAGTTAAGGTTACGCTGAAATAGTCTCTCAAGGCTATCAGCTTAGGTAGGAAAATAAAATAAAAAAAAAGATGCAATGTTGAATCTTCGTGCGATTTATATTTGTGAACATTCTTTTGCTAGGAATGAACCCTACTGACACTGACACGGTCTCTCTAGACCATCAGCTTAGGTAGGAAAAAAAAAGCCGACCCAGCCGTCGTCGCTCGAAACATGTCTTATCAGATCAGCTCGGTGCTTTTAGGACCTTCAAGCACCGATCACCGTCCTCGTCGAACTCGTCGATTACGATGAAGAGTTCGGCGAGCGAACTAACCCATAAATACAGCCCACTGAGATTCTCCCCCGATATTCTCAGGGGGTCGCGATTCCGATCCGGTGATAGATTCTACAAAGCACTGCACTTGTTAGGTCTAGGAGTAGACATTTTCTCAGGTTGAGTCTATGAGCTCATCTACCAGTCTGCGCGTATCTGGATTAGCACGTTAGGCTACCAGCGAATAGGTAGGAAAAAAAAGTCAAAAAAAGATAGTACCCGTTGGCGGGATGGATTTAATATGCTCTGCGTAAACCCTGTCCCGCCGTCTCAATAGCTCCGACTGGGTTCCCGCCCGGTCCGGGGTAGGGCGCCGGCTGTGAGCGGCAGGAGTTTTTAGTGAGGTTCGACTCCCACATACCTACCCCACCTGCCGTGCGGGTGGGGATCAGGCGATTTTCTCCGGTTAAAAAAAAACAAAAAGTACCCGTTTGGTGCCTTTTTATACGCATTATAAAGTCATAAGCATATGCATTAAAGTAAGTAAAAATGATCCCAGGCTGAGCCCCATAAGCTCACGTCAATGCTCGGTGAAGTTAGCATAACCCCTCGAGGTTACTAGCAATAGGTAGGGAAAAAAACCTTAATATTTTCTTTCGATTTTTTTAAAGCGTCTCGTTTGTGTGCTAAGTATGACTATTATATTATTTATTTCGAGATAAAAGTTTTTGAAAAAGTAAAAACGGTATGAGAAATATCGATTATTTCTTCACGTTTTATTTTGTCTGGTATGCCCCGAATTGAAATAAGTGTCGAACACTACTTGATGACTGTTCTTTTTCAGACATGCATAGGTTAATTTAACTGTGTTTACCAAACATAAATAAAACGCAATACTCGTGGCGAATGATAATCAAATATGATAACACTTCTGCAAATAGCTTTTTATCAGCTCAACGTGGGTAATATTTCTTATCATCTTGTTTTTCTGGTCACACCTATTAAGGGTTTCTTGTCAGACTGCTAATCGAAGATAAAGAATACACTTGAGTAGATCTGTGCATATTACACATTGATTATAATTGCAACTAGTTATTATTATTTATTATTAATACTTAATTTCAGTACAAACCATAACATGACTAATGATTAATTAATGAACGTTAACATCAAATTGGAATATCATTTTAAAGAGCTTTTATTTTTTTAAATAATTTCAAATTCCTTTTATGTAAGAAACAGCAAATTTGTATATTTCCTTAGAAACGCATGTTTAAATAAATTAATTAAGGGTGTTTGATCATAGTTATTGTTCTAGGTTAGCACTAGCTGATATAGCCAAAAACTAGGAACACATTGAGGAAAAATACGCAAACACTCATTTTTATTTATATCGCCAAAGACGAACGTAAAACATTTAAGTTTCTCTAATATTCTATATCACGAACTCAATGTCATCGAAATTATGCTCAATTAGAGTCAATGCCTGTAAAATCTAGCTCTGCTCTCGTTGATTCATGAATAATAACAACAATGACATAATTCTCGCGCCAACACGCGTGTATATGCAGAACATCAGTTTAGCTCATAATCGAATTACATTCCCACTGTAAATAGCCTACTAATAGTTAGTAGTAGGTTTTTTGTTAATTTTCCTCCAGCTGGGCAATAGTTAAAATGGAAATAGCTATGACCGGTATAGCATATACCATATACACATACCTATAGCATTTACATATACCTGTCTGTTGCTTCTGCAACGTGACGTCATTTCACTTTTGCCTACAGTAATTTTTAACATTGTTACGAAATATTACGTTTAAGAAATAATAATAATAATCTGCATGTTTACGCTGCTCAGGTGCCACTTGTCGCGCTGTTATATTACAATAGTAGACAATATGTTTTGGCAGCGGCTTGGCTCTGCCCCTGACATTGCTGAACTCCATGGGCGACGGTAACCACTCACCATCAGGTGGGCCGTATGCTCTCTGCCTACAAGGGCAATAAAAAAAAAAAAAACTAGCGGCTATCATAAAATACAAGATATTACTGATATACTGATTCTCAATAACAATAATTTCAAGATAAGTTGCCATTTAGACAAGCACTAAACAATAACATTCGGATTCTGGGACTAGAATCGATCAGGAAACACCTGAAATCAGCGTCGGAGCGGTACTTTGATAAGGCCATGCGCCATGATAATCGCTGAATCGTTGCAGCCGCTGACTACTCCCCAACTCCGGCTCACGCAGGAATCAGTCACCATCGATGCTTGGGGCAGCCTTACAGATCTATCCGATCCACTAACTATTATTTAATCCCTGCAGCTCTCGCACTAAGAGTAGGCTTCCCATATATCACCCCGCTGACAGCTGTTGGCAAGTCCCACCGCTGATGACTAAGTCCGTGCGACGTGCATGTGGGGCGACCCACCTGGTGAATATTCCCAACTGGAGTAACTCCGAGCCACCAGTATTACTTCCTCCCAAAAAAAAACATTCAGAGCTTGCGGGCGCAGCCGCATGTTATGGCTACGTTTTATTTTACTAACAAACTGTGTCCCTACAGGTGGTTATTGTCACTCATAAACGTTTCCGGCCTTGCAAACCGGTGTGACAGAAATGGGTAAAATACATACCTACCATAACCTTATCCAAGGGAGCTCAGTGTACTCCTTATCACCGGTATAAATCGCAATGTATAGTCTTTAGTATGTAGTAGTAATTTATAAAGTCAGATAGTCTTATCGAACTGTAATTTCAGAGAATTATGATCTGGTCGGTCGACTTCTGAGGCCTGGTGAAGAACCCAGGAACTACTCGGACGAAGAACCCGAAGAAGCAGACACGTCCGCTCTCCCCAACGACGACAAGAAAACAAATTGAACTTTCATAGCAAAATGACGGTAGCTTTACAAAGTAAAATTGACAAATTTGAAGAACATTTTGCTTCTCATTCTTTCATTCACTAATTGGTTAACTGCATATAATTGAACCTTATTTCTCTATTTTTCTAGTCTAAAGTATGTGTTGAAGCTACAAGTTGTCAAGTTTACTAAACTTATGGTCACTTATAAAAAATATTCACAATGACTTCACGCTATTGCTTCGAAATCAAGAAACCATAAACTTTTTTTAAAACAATTTTCCTAATTCGGTGTTTCTTGAGAATGTGAATGAGTTTTCATTGTAGTTAGAGAAATGAAAATGCAGGCTACCTCATTCCTAGTCCAAGAAAGACTAATTATTATTTACTTAATTGAAACCACTGCGTTGTAGCGTGAATCGCCTTTTTGTGTTGGCACTTGTCAAGCGTTGGAATAAATTAATATATTATTGTTCTACGTACATCGACTTAAAATTCGTTGTGACCTATTCGTTCCCGTGTTACTTAAATCAAATGTTTATTCTTAAAACGTTACAAAATGAACTAATAACAATATTGTTTTCAGTAGACTGTCAATTTTGTTTTGTTTTAATCCAATTTTTTTATTTGATATATTGTTTTCGATATACGGTGTCAATCTATATCTATCATCAGTTTTGGATCACTAATAATAATGATTCACAACTTACTTTGTGGAGAAATTGAATACTATCAAGCAACCAAAATATATTTCTGTTTTAAAAATCAAGGCATGATTGTGGTATCATATTATGTATTTTTTTTTCAAATTGGATTAGAACATGCAATAAGGCAATAAAAACCTGTGTCAGTCAAGTTGCGGAAATCGTTTTGGTTTGTCTGTTGGGTGAATTACTTAAAACGTAACGTAGTTATTCAATAAATATAAATCGTCAAAAATTTGTTTATTGTAAATAAGTTATAACAAGTTCAATGTTAGCTGTTTTTACTTATTGCATATTTTTTGTATATAATAATAACAGTTCTATGAAATGAAAGACTGAATGATGGCATATTAATGATATCCGAGGGATGTAACAAAATCATTTATTACACATTCCTTTAATCGAAATTTTTGTTAAGCAGCAGTGTATTAAATATAAAATTAAAATGGGCAGGTTGAAAAAAATTAAAAAGTTCTCAATTCAGCCTGTATGTTTTTTTAATGCTTCCCTAAAAACTAGCAAACTAAATTCACTGTTTTATTGTAACATCGCGACATTAGAAATAAGGATCGCTTTTATACGAATTTGTGGATACTTATATTTGTTCCTCTAGACTAGATCATTTTTCAGTTGAATTATTCCAATCCAAAAATCTTACCTAATGTCGAAATGTTTTAAGTTATTTAATGCGGTCATAAAATTAATTTAAATAATTGTATGCTGCTATGTAAAAAAAAAAACATTACACTAATGCCATTTAAAGGTACTTAGTTAGGAGATTTAAGTGTTGCAACTGAAAGGAAAAATAACGGATTGTCCATATTTGACAAAAATGTGTGTAAGCGTAGGATCATATTGTGTCTGTGTATAACTTGTTACTAATTTTCCTGCAAATAACTAAAGTACAAAATGTCACGTCCCCGCGCCGTGCTTTAAGTTAAATTATTTACGTTACTACCTTTTTAGTATTCATTAATTTGTGTTAGATTTTAAGACTTTCTGTGCAACAAATCTGTGGGATAAAGTTACATTGTTGTTTCACTGTAGCAGACCTTGGAAAGTAATATTAAAAGTTATAAGAAAAACAACTTTTGTTTCCATTTATTAAATCCATTCTTTCATAATAAAGGCTGTAACAAAATAAGATGCAACACTGAAACATAACCGGCTTTAAGATAATTACTTAAACATTATGACGTAGTCTAATATTTTTTTCCTATTTCCTAACTTTTCATATCACAAATGTATATGGAGCTGACATACATTTCACATGTAATATTTGTAAAAAAATAGTCTCTTTTGTTCGTTTCATCAGTTTATAAAGTTTTGTTTTTGCAATCGGTACATCACCGAACCACCGTGTTGACAATAAAGAGTATTCTGCCTATCTAACTTAATTATACATCGTACAAAAACAACAAAAATCTTCTGTTCAAATAAAATAGAACATGTTAAAGCACAAAACAATTTAAATGTTGCGTGAATTAGACCGCTGGATGTTATGCTTCTTTGACTTTCAACTAACTGAGGGTTTCAAAATTCCTCAAAAATTACATGTTAATATTCTGAGAGGAGCTTAATACATAACTGTACCAAAAATGTTCAAACTATTATTAGTGCAAAGTTGTTACATGATATGAACACATTTTAATTCATATCATACATTCAAAATTCCACACTTGGCATGCCCAAGGTTAACTTCAAAAAAATTTGAACAAATTTTCACATGGCAACACTTTTAACATTAACGTGTTCGTAACAACATTGTAACCCAATTTTTGCGTGACAAACAAAAACGTACGCATCCAACTGCTTTACTGTATTTGCTCGTAAAACAATAATTATGATTGTATATTATGTATATAATGTTTTACAGCGGTGGAGTGATTAACTAAATCAGAGGGGCGCTCGTCAGACCGACTACGTACGTTCCTACATCCTGACCTACGTTTCCTTTGTGCTGTCAAATAAAAATCTTTTCATTAGTTCAACTTGAATATTCAAACACTTAACTTAGTATATGGGTTCAAAAACTAAAACAACTTTTTATAATGATCACATAATTATATTATAAAATGATTTAATTACAATAAACAGAATAAGTATCATAATGTACCTACACTACGAACAACTTACAATTACGCAGAAGCGGACAGGACGTTTCTCCTCTCATATTTACATTTTGTACATTGAGCTCTCGATTCGGTCACCGTAATACTTAATTTACGTCCCTCGCGTCGCAAAAACACAACTCATCGACAATAAATAGGGCTCGGGAACAAGGAAAGGGAAGCGAGGGGAGGGGAGGGTGGGGGAGCGCGCGCGCCGCCATTACATTATATATTACAGGACGGCACCGCGCGCCTCTGCTATATACACTACAACTGTTCGACGAACTTCGTGAGCTGGTCCTGCGGCGTCATGGGCGGAAGTTGGTCGTCGGGCGGCGGATGCGGCGCGGGCGGTGCGGGCGACTGTCGCAGCAGGTGGAGCTCGGAGGGCGTGGGCGGGCGCGGCGACGGCGTGGCGGGCGGCGACCGCTGCACCACGCCGCCCACACCACCCACGCCGCCGCCCACGAAACTGTAGCGCGCGCCCGCACCGCCCAGCCGCGCCGCTCCGCCCACCGCACCCACGCCGCCCACTCCGCCGTATGCGCCACGCATGCTCATCATGCCCACGCCGGCCGCCGCGTTTTGCTTAAACCAACCGCCGGCAGCACCGTGAGCCATGCCGCCTACGGTCCCCACGCCGCCGGCGCCGACTGCGCTCATGCCTACGTTGGACACGCCGCCCACTGTGCCCACTCCTGACACGCCACCCACCTGTGCACAATAGTAGTGGGTTACTCTATATAACATCGTAACTACAACTGACTGGAAAGATTGATATTGCTTTAATTCGTATTTGTTACCATTTCAATAAAGTGCAATCGAGAGAAAGAGAGCGCAATATTCGAACAAGGTAGCCACGCTTTCGTATTACATATTCGTCAAAGATTATTAATTTCGAGAAAAATATTTGGTTTTAAGTCTTATTTTGGTTAGTTGTGTTTAAATCTATGCACTAAATGGAGAAAATATTCTCATAATATCCAAAAACTTTAAAATATAATATTAATTTAAATATACGTATTGTGCGTTAACTAATTGCGATGTTATTATTCCTCCTAGATATGCAAACCAGATATTTTACTGTAGAAGATATGTATGTAATTTATTCGCGAAATGTATCCTGAAGCCGAAATAGCTAAAAGCTATTAACTAACCAATATTGAAGTAAATTGAAAACGACATTCATTTACTAAACTTTTTTTTTTTATTGCTTAAATGGATGGACGAGCTCACAGCCCACCTGATGTTAAGTGGTTACTGGAGCCCATAGACATGTACAACGTAAATGCGCCACCCACCTCGAGATATAGGTTCTAAGGTCTAGAGTATAGTTACAATGGCTGCCCCAACCTTCGAACCGAAACGCATTACTGCTTCACGGCAGAAATAGGCAGGGTGGTGGTACCTACCCGCGCGGACTCACAAGAGCTCCTACCACCAGTAATTACGCAAATTATAATTTTGCGGGTTTGATTTTTATTACACTGCACTGAGCATACATTCTAATTTTATTAAGTTAAATTTAAATAAGATATATGTATATTTATTGCAATGTAATTTCTTACACGTCAACAAGACAGCAGGTCAGCTGATTTGTATTTGTGTTACATAAACAGAAAAATGGTTTTTTTTTATTGCCCTTGTAGGCAGACGAGCATACGGCCCACCTGATGGTGAGTGGTTACCGTCGCCTATAGACTTCAGCAATGCCAGGGTCAGAGCCAAGCCGCTGCCTACTGTTTAATACTCTCCACAAGGCTCTTTTGAAGAAGGACATGTCATAGTGCTCGGGAAACACCGTGGAGGGGAGCTCATTCCATAGCCGGATGGTACGAAGCAAAAAAGACCTCTGGACACGCACTGTGGATGACCGCAGTGGCTCCAGGTAGTATGGATGAACTCTACTCCGGTGGCGGGCGGTGCGATGGTAAAAACGAGATGCCGGTATCATCTCGAACAAATCCTCAGAGCACTCCCCATGGAACATACGGTACAAAATACAGAGGCTAAATTAGTAATTGAATGGTACCCTCGGGAAGGGAAAAATTAAAAGGGCGACCGTTCCAAAGGTGGGTAGACGACATAAAGGCCGTCGCAGGCTCTACGCGGAAGAGGAAATGCCACGACCGGGTATGCGAAAGCAAAACAATCTTAGCTGATGTCAAATGCAAAGAAAAATTAAATGAATAGTATGTATAGTAACCGGCAAACATCTTGTGCAAATGACCTTGACTGCGCAGAACCGAATTTTAGATCACTTTGGTGGTGAGGGTGAGGCGCAACGGCAGGGGAAATCGTATCGAGCGCGTTATTGGTAGATCAGTCGAACCTTGCGCCCCGCACCGCGCCCTCTTTCCGCTTGCGTACAGTGGAAAGTCTATCGTTATTAATCGTTAAGTTATTTGTTATAATTGCTTGTTGACTTTGTTGCCATTGCTATATGTTGAGTGTTTGTTGATTTTTTATAAAAAATACACTATGCCGCGGCAAACTGGTGTAGTAATCAAAAGAAAGGGTAGAAAAATTGTGTACGACGTATATTGCTTCATTATAAAACAGGGGAAGAATGATATGGAAAAAGTAAAACAGACTTCGGAAGCAACAAAAACATCAGTGAGTACTGTTAGGTGCATTATTAACGAAGCTAAAGGCTCTGGCTTGCTCGCCGTGTTTGGGACTCCGGGTAAGAAAAGATCAGGGAAGAAGAAAGTTACCGGAATGGATAGTTTCGTTCAATCTGTAATAAAAAGATACTATACTACATAACAAGCAGCGAAACTCCGTACCGTAGAAAGGCTTCGAAAAATTTAAAGAAGATATACATTTTAATGGCTCTGAATGAAGTTTACGACGAATTATGAAAGAGCTAGGCTTCAGATGAAAAAAAAAACAGAAAATAATGGGAAGCTGGTAATTGAAAAAAGTAACATTCGATTACTACGAATCGAATATCTTAAAAAAATAATTAATTAGACAAAAAAGAAGATCGAACGACCGAGTTGTAAACTACACCGATGAGCCCTATGTCGACTCATCACGATGATGGCGACTCGGGTGATGAAAACAGTGATGATGATGATGATGGTCAAGATTATGATAACGAAAAAAAAAATTACAAATAGCAGCTTTGCTTCAACTGAACCAAGACCTGGCAACAGCTCTAGTTTTGACTTAATAGAAGGAATATCTATATTACCCCAAGATTAAATTATTACAATTATTAACCTATATTTTTTGTTGATGTTCTAATAAATATATAAATAAATACATATGTTGATTTTAATAATTTAATTGCATTATGACGCAGCGTAAATAATGTTTTTGCACGTGAGTGTACCATGCGCAAACTTACCCCCACTACGTCAACAAATGCTCAAGAAGTTTGCCGGCTATTATACCTAAATATGAATTAAAGTTGTTAATAAAGGCTTCTTTATCTTTATATTGTGTGTCACACAAAGAAATGTTAGTGTTACATAAACATTCGATGGTGAATTGTTTTTGAGTCCATTTTCAGGAAAATAGCAGTTTAGTTTTCCTCCTCCAAGAATTTAAATCAGATCAAACCAGTTAGATGAATTGCTTACCTGCGGCTGCTGCGGCAACATCTGGTGCATCTGCTGCAGTCGCTGCTGCTGCTGCGGCTGCATCATGTGCTGCAACGGCGCTTGTTGCTGAGGAACGCCGCACACCCCGCCCACTGAGCCCACGCCTCCTACACCCGCTTGTTGATTTTGCGCGTTCTAAAATAACAATTATATTCATTACAAACATTTTGTAAATCGTATCGTAAATAGATAAGGTAAATTAGATTCTAAAAAAATGTTGTGTGTGCAACTTGGTACAATAATAACAAGCCATCTAGTGGCCGACGCCCGTACACAGAATGTGTATCAGAGAATCGACCTAGCTCGCTTTCTCTCCCTCTCCACGGTCGAGTGGTTCGCGAGACGCTCTGTCTATTTTCTCACTCTCGCTCGTCCTAAATTGTATCTTTTCTCTCTAGCCGTAACAAATCTGTCGCGAGTTAAATTTTAATTTTAGCGCGCTTCAAAATTTTCCCGAAGGATAAGGAGGCCATGCAATACTGAGACGAAGCATAGTTCGCATCAAATCAACATGGCAATTTCCCAGTAATTTGCGAGAAGTATAATGAAGAAAACTTCAAATGCTTTTAAGATGTGTGCACAAGCTCACGGCCTATCCGATTGAGCGGTTAGCGGTTCCCTGACACTACGGCCACCAATAACACTAACGAACTTACACATTAATCTCAGACGATGAGCTTGTTTTTCCCCCCACCTATTCGCTGGTAGCCTAGGGGACTATTCTAGCTAGGCCTGGATGGGTCGGTGAGTGGTACGGTACGGTTCCTCAAGCCGTAATATCTCGCCACAAGATCCCGTCCCATACTCGCCAGTATCCCTCCCCCCCCCCTCCGTACCGCCACAACGCAGTGGAGCGGCTTTGAGTGCGCGTGCGGTACATATGTAGTAAAGTTTTCGTCTGACCGCTGCGTACTGCGTAACGATAGTTTTATTGCTGCAGTCTATTTGTGCTATTTCCTAGAGCCGTTGTCGCCGTCGCCGCGTGCGGTTGTAACGGTATAAATCTTTCCAGTGGGAACCGCAACAGTTCACTCTTATTCTATTACAATTGCTGAAATCTAATCATACGATTTAAAAACAAATGAAGTAACTATAATAATACCGCACGACATTTTCATTAATCTGAATAGTTTATCATCAGAATCATCTCGTTTTTTTAATCAATGTATCTACATATCTATATTACTCTCCTGATCCTGTGTTATGTCCAAATATGATTATCGTGTTATTTGACTTTCTCTCTCGGGATGAAAAGAATAGCTCAATGGACTGGACCGTTGAAATGTTTAAACTTGAATGAAGCTTACCTGTCGTTGTTTTATGAAGGCGGCCATCAGCGGCGGATTGGATTTGAGTATTTGCAATATCTCCTGTTGTTGGTTGTGACTGCTGGGCGAGCGCAGCGTGGCCATCAGCTGCTGGAGTGCCTTCTGGTGCATCTGCGGCTGCGGACCGGCCGGACTCGCGCCTCGCTGTTGCTGCTGATAACACAACATCGAAAGATCGGATGATAACATTGAATTGATAAGAATTTTGTTAATTAACAGATTAACATCAGAGACAGCCAAAATTTTTTTTTAAACATTTTAATATGTATCTGTCATCTTTTACAACTTTTTAAAATCTTAGTTATGATCACTCGTTATTTCTATGAAAGTGATTGACATTTAGAAGAAATCTCTTATTTTGTAATTCAATTATTGTAATATATTTTTTTTATAGCTTAGATAGGTGGACGAGCTCACAGCAAACCTGGTGTTAAGTGGTTACTCGAGCCCATAGACATCTACAATGTAAATGCGCCACCCATCTTGAGATATAAGTTCTAAGGTCTCATGTATAGTTATAACGGCTACCCCGCCCTTCAAACCGAAACGGATTACTGCTTCACGACAGAAATAGGCAGGGTGGTGGTACCTACCCGTGAGTACTCACAAGAGGTCCTACCGCCAGTAAGATTGCATTAATGAAGCTGAGGGGGTGAGGGGGTGAGGGGGCGTGCTGGTACCTGCATGGCGGGCGGCGCGGGCTGCGCGGCGTGCAGGTGGTGCGGGCGCGGCAGGTGCGGCGCGTGGTGCAGCGGCGGCGGCGGCGGCGGCCGGTAGCGCGCGGCCCAGTCGGCGCGGGCGGCGGCGCCGGGCGGCCCCATGGCGCCCTGCTTGCCGTACGACGGCGCCTGCTGTCGCGCCGCCTCCTCCTGTACCTGCCGGGATAGCGCGACACCCTCAATGCTTATCCATTCCGACCGCAAACTAGAACTGCCATGTGTAATACGAACACTCCAGACTTTTTGGCGAGAACGCGAGTGAAGTTGTGTGATTTGTTTAATTTTGTCTATTTAGTGTTTCTTCAGGTTTAAATGTGTAATAACGATGGTTTATTAACTGTTTAATATCTGTGAAAGTGCACAAATGTGAGAAAATGAAACAAAGCCGTTAGAAGTAACTTCTCGGGATCCTCCAAAAAGTCCACTGAAAAAATCTCAGTAAATGACCACTATTTTACTGAGATTATATTTCATCCTTTATCATTTCATTTCATTTAATTTCATCCCAGTTGATTAATGTCTCAAATTAATCATCTTCATTTCATTTCACTCCATATTATCATTTTACATAAAAATAAGAATAATATAAATTAAAATAAGACATGACTTGAAGGTCTTAGTTACCAGGTCATGAAATCCCTTAAAAAAAAAAAACGAACACTGGAGTGTTCGTAGTTTAGTAATAGTTGCAATCAGCTACTGCCTTTGTGATTACTGCTGAAAAGCATTCACTTTATGCATATGTTGCGACAATATGCCAATGTGGCAATTTCTTCCTAATACGAGCATTAGAAGAGGAATCACTGACACTAATGCCTCTCTAGTATAAATGTGATGATGCAGTCTGGCGCGTGTTGAAAACGAAGTATTTATTGAAGCCGTGTAAAAATAGCGTTGTCTCTATCACATATATAATTCAATTTTAACGCACGGTACAACAGCAGTATTTTTGAACTGAATGTAGATTAACAAAACAATTATTATTATATTATTGTAGAAAAAATATTTAAATTAATCTACTATCGTGTACGCAATTATTGTGAAATACCATAACAAAATTAATTTGAATTTCAGTAATCTTGTACTTTGGATAAAACTAATCTTACTTTTCGCAGATTGAAAGATATTTTTTTAATTAATATTAGTTGTTACTATAACAGTAATTTTGTTCAGGATTTATTATAGATAGGGCCGCGCCGGCTGGAGGCACGACCCTGCCGTGAGCTCGGCCTCGCATGTCCCGACGGGGGTGACATTTACATTTTGATATCTGTGGACTCCGGTCACTACTTTAAGCCAAGTGAGCTAAGAACTCTTTGAACTATCTATACAGTTAAACATAAAACGGAAAAAAGCCCAGTATTGCACTATCAAATTGCATATTAAGCTAGTTCTAAACAACATTCGGGGCGTTGGACCTTTGATGTCGTTTGACATTATGCGAGATCAGATTAATTGTATTACCTGCTGCAGCGCCTTCTGCACGTTGTGCGGCACGTGCGTGGCGGCGGGCTTGGAGGGGGGCGGCGAGGCGAGCGCGTGCGGCGGCGGGGAGGAGGGCGGGGCGGCGCGCGTGTTCATGGCCGCCATGCGCCGCCGCAGCAGCTTGGCCTGCTGCACGCGCTGCTGCACCTTCTGCTGCTTCAGCTTCTGCTTGATGCTGCTGCAGAACGGCACCGAGCACTTCGACTCCGTGCAGTGCTTGGCGTGGTAGCAGCACAGCGCTATCAGTTGCTTGCAGATCGGACAGTCGCCCTTCGTCTTTCGCTTGCAGATCTTGGTGTGGGTGACGACCCGCTTCATCTTCTGGCAGGACGGCAGCCTGCAGTTGGCGTCGCGGCACTGGCACGCGTGCACCAGAGACTGGATGCAGCGCTGGATGGACTGCTTGCGCGCCTCCTGCGGGTTGGCTTGCTTCATGTCTCCCGGCGAGGAGCCCACGTCGATGTCGAGGCCGAGCTTCTCCATGGTGTGCGGATGTCCCTCCTTTTCGTAGCAGGGCACGCACAGGTCGAAGTCGTCGCAGACGGTGCAGTGGTACCTGGTCTCGACGTGCGACTTGCAGCTGTTGCACGTGTACACGAACTTGTCCTGGCCCTGGTTGTGCAGCTCGTACAGCATGCATAGCGTCGAGTACCTCGCCCTTCTTGTCGACGAAAACTCGTAATGTCGATCTCGCGCCATGGTTAAGAACGCGTCACGACCGTCCATGAGGTCACAATTTAATAATGGATCAGGGTCTTGGATAGGCTGAAAAAAAATATAAAATCCATAAAACTAACATCATAAAAAATTCAATGAAGACAGCATTATCTATACATCATGAATGCAGGATTTAATTGAGCGTCTCACGGCAGCATGGCTATCCCATTGTAGTTGCTGATGATCATATGCCACGGTGACCACATTCTAGTTAAAATTAATTTAGGCAACAAAAATATATAAAATAAAATTAATTTAATGCAACAAAACTTGAGACTTACAGCTAAACTAGCAGCAGACTGTGCGGAATGTAGCCTTATAACGAAGAACACTTCCTTGTGTTTCTCCATGGTTGCAAATATTTTTGCACTGAGATCACTTCCCTGTTGCTGATCACTTTGTTTCTTGCTGTTCTTTCTCTGGGCCGCCTTTGACTTGTTTGATTTCTTCGCCTTCTTCTGGCCTTTCTTCTTACCATCAGGGCCCTGCTCGTTCTCCTCTGACGACTGGAATATCTAAATGACATGTTAGAGTATGTCTTCCAATTTCGTATTTCAAAAATAATACACCAGCAACATGCTAAACTTATTAGTTGAAAAAAAAAA
Source organism: Bombyx mandarina (assembly GCF_030267445.1). NCBI lineage: Eukaryota > Metazoa > Arthropoda > Insecta > Lepidoptera > Bombycidae > Bombyx > Bombyx mandarina. The sequence goes on along the minus strand of NC_143220.1, from coordinate 10,824,006 downwards.
CTGATCCAAAATATTCTGATAAAAACTTCAACTAAGACAATTAAGCTTATTGCTAGCAAAAGAACCATACTGACCACTGCCTCGGCGGCTTCTGCCTGCTTTCTTTTCTCCTCTTCCTCCTGATCTAATTCTTTTATGGACTCTTCTAGTACATTCGGCCAGAAGTCGCCCTCAAAATACGGCAGCTCAGCCGCTGAAGAGATGTTGTCCTCCATTGCTTGTTTGAGAATGTCTTTATAGTCTAATATTATCCTCTCTATAATTCCTTTATCTAACATTTTCTTATACCACTCTTGCAACCTTTTGGGCTTTGGAATTTTTTGTTCAGGCGGATGACAGTGGAAAATATAGTCATCTCCCTCCGACGGCGGACACGCCCATATGTGTGCCATGGTATAACCCAGTTGCTTAGCATAATCTAAATATCCTAATAAAATCTCATGGTACACTGCCGTCCTGCACTGACGCGGTTGAAAGAAATGTACCGAGTCTAGATATGCTATATAAACGCGCCTCGTATTGGGTGACGGACTCTCACTGCCGTATTCCTGAAACATTGTAGAATAATAAATTAAGAATGCAAGCACTTTTCTTCACTTCTTTAACTTGACACTTTTGTGTCTATTAACTTAATCTAATAACTAATTCTATATTCTCACCTGCACATGCATACCAAAGAAACAAATATCAGTCCCATCAACTTCTTCAAATGCAAATAAAGCTTTGGCCCTGTACGGGAATTCGGGAGATAATTCACCAGGCTCTACGAATCTTGTTTTCATTCCTGGTTTCACTTCTACTATCTGTAACAAAAAGCATTATTATACAATTTTCTAACTATTCAAATAAATAACCTGTAATAAATACACTGTTTATTTTGACTTTAGCAATTCTAATAATTATAAGCAGGACTATTCACCTTATCAGAAGAGGCGACAACCCTGATATGCACTTCACCGGCACCAGCCTCTTTCTTCTTTAGGAAATTATTGACTCTAGTTTCAATATAAATGCCAAGTTTAGAGGTGGGCAGTTTCTTCGCACTAAACTTGTTCTCTTTCCGTTTGCCCCCCTTCTTCTTCAAACAATTATCACAGCAGAAGCCCTGGGGCCATATCGAATCATGATGTAATACACAGATCTGGTGCTGTTTCCTGCCACAGTCCATGCACATAACAAACGGTTCTTGTTCCAAATGGTCATTTTTCATTTCTTTAAACTGATCCTTTTTAATAGCACTGAAATTTTTTCAATTAAACAACCTGTTAGATTTCTTTGAATAACTTTAAAATAAGAGGTTTTATTTTTGGTCGATTTAAATTCCATACTAAGCAATAGGTGAATAGCAAAGCTTTTATTTCAATATTATTCAAAACTACATTAACCTCATACAAGAATTTATGTATAGTATATGATCTTAAGATGGATATTTATATATATTTTATTATTTACTTTAAAATTCTTTAGAGATTGTCATTACATTATGAAAAAAAAAAGGATTTTATAATCTTAAACCAAATAAATTAAGATAGTTTTATCGACTCACGTCTGCGGTTGTAGCGGGTCGTCGCCGAGCGTCACGGTGTCGCCCTGGATCTCATTGAAGCATTTCTGGCAGAACGTGTATCTATCGGAGACAACCCCATACGCTTTTAGACTTTATTCACAATTTCGGTCCGTGGGGCGGTAGTGGTGTGAAGCGTGTACAGGAACGTTTTGTGTGCAGGAAAGGACGTGCGGCAAGAGGGCCAAAAATAAATTAGTAAGCAATGAGAACATAAAAGGGGTTAATAGTAAGACAGTGGACACACGGCGGATTAGACAGACACAGCCCTTTACCAACGTGGCGTACTACCGACGGACCTTACAGTGTGAGATCTACAGAATGAACCTTGTATTTATGAAATAATTCCTATATTAGCCGCAATTAACTAAATGCACTAAAAAACTTTTACAGTACATAACCTCTAACTGCAGATCTCACACTAATTTCATAATAATAATATAAATTAAATACATTTACGGATAGTTCCTTAAAAAACCTGAAGGCACGCTAATTCTATGAACGTAAAACATCGTTATCGTTTGAAAACTAAAAATTCTTAGTTAGATAGCTAGTCATGAACATGCTTCAAGTTTTTTACATATATTTTAAAATTATAGGATAGTTGTTTCAATATAGTTCCAACACAGTATCGGAGGCGAAACTCCTGCGAAGTAGATAAGTCAGATTTTATGAAGAGCGCCGGGACAATTGTCGTCCGAGATATTATTATGCAACACTCATATTTATCGACATTAAGACTTTAAAATTAGCCAATTTAAGAATTTATCGAAAGGTCGTTAAAATATATTGTATGAAATGTATTCGAATTGCGATGATGCATTATGTCGGACAATGTCTGGGGTCAACTTGCAGATGCCCCGAGATGTGCGCCTGGGCTCGTGTAATCATAACAAAGTTATTTGACACGCAAGGTGTTACATGCGCCGGGTTGACGGCCGTTACATTACGGTATGTCCGTAGATATTTATAATATTTTCTTCTGTAGCAATATAACGCATTTATTCGCTTTAATAAAAATTATTTTGAGATATTAATGAAATTAAAACTTTATGTAATCAGTAAACTTTAGAAAATTATGGAAATTGTATCATCTAAAATATTCATTCAATTCATTCAAAGAAATAACATATAATATGATAAATTCGAAAAACCATCATGTTATAACCGAAGTAAACCAATAGAATTGCAACAAGTGCAAGTAGAAATATCTCTGAGTTAGGGACATATTGGAAAAACAAATGATATAATAGAAAAGCATTTCTTATAGAGAAAATTTAAGACTAGGCAACATCTACCAAGTTCATGGGGCTGCAGGAAACGAGACTGCCCTGTGTGAAAGTTGAACTTTTTTTTTAAAAGAACACGGTCATCCTTTTTATATATTTTTTTTTCATATTTTTTTCTATTCTATTTGATAGCTTCCCGAAAACGTGTACAAACGCTACGAAGTGTATGTGCAGTTACGTATATTGATTGACTTTGACTATAGACCAGACCGATTGTTTATAAGCTCCCGTAACTTAACCGTTAACATGAGGTTAGCCGGGACTCGTCTTAGCTTCCGATAAAATGACTTCCCGCCAGTTGCACCCCGGTCTGTTTGAATCGTAGGTAAGATTTGGGCCGAGACGTAGAAACTCGTAAGCCCTCAAGGTGGTCATTTGGTAGTGACCAATAAAAAAAAAATTTTGATGGCTATTTACACAAATAAACAAATATATGAGAAAATACGGTTTTCCTGTCGCCTCAAAGGCTGCTTGTTGCTCTTGTCTCAAGCTTTCACACTTAATACTATGATGTGGTATTAACTCATTAAAATACTTTAAAATAATATGCATTTTCAAAGAAGACAGACGAAGGATACGAATCTATTAATACCAAAATCTAGTTGAATTATATTTTAGTCGAAGCCGCAAAGGGAATAAACTACTACTACCCGCACGCGAACGCCAAGCAATGTAGGTTTCCCAAAACGTATTTTGTGAGCCCGCAATGGAACGGAAAGTTGCCCTGAGTTCGAGCCGGATTGTTTTACATTGCTCGTCTTTTCGAAATATAGTAAATTTTTGTTTAATTTGTATAGTATTTGTTTAGTCACCACCTCTGCAATGTGGCCACGTTTTTTTTATTGCTTACATGGGTGGACCAGCTCACAGCCCACCTGGTATTAATTGGTTACTAGAGCCCATAGACATCTACGATATAAATGCGATATAAATTCTGAGGTCTCAAGTATAGCTACAACGGCTGCCCCACCTTTCAAACCGAAACGCATTACTGCTTCACGACAGGAATAGGCAGGGCGGTGGTACCAACCCGTGCGGACTCACAAGAGGTCCTACCAAAATTATGGCAAAATAAAAATTCCTACTGTTTTAGTGATTAATACTTGCATATGCATATTATTTCAAGCAGTAATAAGATGTTCATGATAAACATTTTAATTGATTATTTAATGGAGCTTATGTTCTTACTTCATTTTTAACTAAAATTATACATACATAGATTACCATATAGATATAAGATAGTTTATCATAAGCACTTTATAGATCATAGTATAAACTTAATGTGAAATATTGAAGCTATATAACAATAACATTACACTTTAAAGTGTTGTAAAATTTTAATAGAATGCTTATTTCATGTAGGTAATTTTAAACCAAAATCAGTATGTGTACCGGCGTTATGAACACATTAATTTCGGTGTAAGATATTATTATACAGCTCCACTTCAATAAGCTATTGAGTGTAATTCTCTTCACCTGTTCTTGTAGCTGAAGTACTTGGCGTCTCTCGGGATGGTACACAGTTGTTTGCCGTAACAGCATAACACTTGGGGGTTGAATGTGTATTTTCGTCCACAACAATAGCCCAAACTCTGCATCACGGGATCAATCTCCTGCTCGAATACTTCTGATAGCTGGACAATGAAAAATAAAATATAATATTAAGTCTATAGAATTTGTTTGGAAAAATTTACTCACATAATCAATATTTTGATACATCATGTATTCAAATATCTTACCTTAGTACAATATCTGTAAACTCTAGAATTTTTTCTATTGTAGAGCCAGGCGTTCTCGAACATCAGCCATACGTCGTCGACATACTCCCAGGGGTCCTTGTAGACGCCGCGGTCCAGCTTCGACTTGATGGTGGACAAGTCGATCGGTTTACTGACGATATCGAAGTAGTCCGGGATGCACAGGGCCTGCGCGTCGACGGGCTGGCGGAAGGGCAGGGACTCGGGGTCTTGTCGGAACATTTGTTCGAGTGTGGGCATGAGCGCCTGCCGCAGGTCTTCGGGTTTAAACACAAAGATCTTCCTCGTGCCTCGGTCGGCATTATTCAAGTCAGTGGTGCTCTCCGTGGGTTCTTCTTTGATCTCCGCTTTGACTTCCAGCTTAGTTTCTTGTTTGACTTCTTGTTTAGCTTCTTGTTTAATTTCTTGCTTGATCTCTTGTTTAACCATGAAGTCCGGTTCGCTTGAATCTTTTTGAGAAACAATCTCATCCCGCATTCCTTTTCCGCCACAGTCATCCTCAGGTTCTTCTTTAATCCGAGGCTCCTCTGGTTCTTGTTTGACACGAATTTCTTCTTGTTGTTGGGGACTGTGAGCGATAAAAAGATTCAATATAAAAAACTACAAAATATAAAAATTAAGTATGAAGATGTAAAGCAAAGTATTCTCAAGTTAAATTCTAATTAAACCATGGTTTACAAGTATTTGTTGCATCAGATACAGAGGCCAAATGTTATAAGATTTTTTTTTAAATATTTATGTTGAATTTATTGAAGTTTAGCAACAACGATCAGTGCAATGAACACGTTAGAGAATCTTATAATATGATAGTGCAGGTTTACCTCTGTTCGTGTTGCACGAGCGGGTGGTGCTGCGGCTGCGGGGGCGGCGGCGGCGGCAGGTGGCGGGCGGGCGCGGGGGATGCGCGCGCGGGGGTGGCGGGGGTGCCGGGCGCGGGCGAGTTCACTCCCACGAACGGACTCGCACCGCCACGCACGCACTATATCATAAACAATGTAAATAACTTTCAATAGTTTTCCAATAAATCCAAAACAAATTATATTACATCTCTATTATCTTTTACCCAAGTAGTCTACTTTTCTAAATTCATGTTAATCTGTTTTTAAAAAACACTGTTTTTTAGTATAGTATACTATCTACATGGGTTGTCATTGCAACATATGCCGGTTGTAAACTTTAATTTTATGTTTTGGTCAAAAATAGCAGTACCCCAAGTTGCATTTGTCAATCTTTCTCGACTTTCTTGAGCAGAACTTGCCTAATCAAAAGTAACCTATGTATTGGACTAACAACGGGATACTAAAATTACATAATTGAAACAGGACTCCACCCTTCCTTTTATTCTGGGTTCATCATCCATTGCCAACTTCCTGACGTGAATCTAATGAAAGATAAAGGCTACAGATGTACTGTAGGTTTACCTTGTTAGTGTCGATGTGTTGGTGCGTGGGGGAGGCAAGCGGCGCGGGTCCGTTGGTCTGCGCGTAGTGGGGGGCGGGGGAGGTCAACGACCCGAACGGCGACATGCCCGGCGCACCCACACTACCCACACTTCCATTCGACGTTTGACCCATCTGATGGGAAACAAATGAAATCAATTAATTTCTCATGTTTAAAGATATTATTTATTTATTAATATATATATATTTTGGATTTTGTATGATTAGTTATATATTATATTGTTAGTAATTTGGGTCGCATACTTTTTTAAATTTATTTTTTAGACAAAGAGGATACTCTTAATGACTTTTTACTTGTCAAAATTATTGGTAATATTGGTACATATGGAGTACTTAATCAAAACGAATAGGAACGACAATTTACCTGGTTGGGACTAGGTCCGGGCGGTCCCACAAGGTTGTTCTGGAAGGGCAGTCTTGCCGTGGGCATGGAGAGTGCGATGCCGGGCGAAGGAATGCGCATGCCGAGAGGTGCGGTCCCGGCCAGCCCGCCACGGCCCAGTGCCGCCCTGGCAGCGCCGCCCACGCCAACACCTCCGCCTACCTGGCCTGCACTTCCAACACCTTGTTGCTGAAGCTGCACCTGTTTATTACATTGGTTCATGTAATTGACCTATTTATAAAAAAAATTATAAATCTAGTTAATACTGCTTCACTTAGTTTGATTAAGTTACTAAGTAGTTGTTAGGTGCAAGAAAAAATTTACCTGTGACTGGGCCTGCTGCTGCGCTTGTTGCTGTGCAGCCTGGGCGGCCAACTGTTGTTGCTCTTTTCTTTTTTGTCTTTTTTCTTCTAGCTCTTTCTGAATTTTATAGATTTTCTCAGCTAGCAAGTGATAATATTCTGATCGCGTACATGCCATTTCATACATGTCACCCTCAACCTTTCTAGCATAAGCTACTAAGTTGTGCATCCGTTTATCGAGCATCGCCGATGGGTCTGGTGTCGGGAATATCGCTTGAACCCTACGAAATTAAGAATGATTTAGTGTACATCTAATTTTACGAACAGAAATGGATAGACACAATAATTTCATATTATGAACGTTTTTAAAGTACTCACAGTTTGTGGACTAGGTGGTTTCTGAGATCAGCCGTGATCGATTGGTGCCACTCCTTCGTTCCCGATACTGGATTGGCGGTCACGGCTCCACCCGGGAGCTGGAGGGATCCCGTCCCCATCTGAGTTAAAATAATATTCTAATGTAGAGCATGGGTATTGCCTCTGGACTAATTAAATAAATGTTATAGGTGTATTTCAAAAGGAACAGGTCTCACCAGTTGTTGTTGCTGTTGTTGCTGCTGCGTCTGGGTTTGTTGCTGGGGTTGTTGTTGCTGTTGTTGCGTCTGCATGTCCGGCTGCGGTTGGTGCGAGAACAGCGACTGTACGGACTGCGTCTGTTGCTGCGGCACCACGTCCGTGAGCGGAGGAGGGCGCGGGGCCGGCATACGCACAGGGGCGCGAGGAAATCCACCGCCCATGTTCGGCACAGAAGTGGGGCACGTTATACCAAGCGCCTCATATGCGCGTTTCATATTGGCCTCTTGCGTAGGTGCGCTCAACTGTTGCGCGACGCCTATCGTGCCTTGCACAGTGCCGCCGCTGCCCACACCTATGCCGACGCTGGCCATGCCGCCTGTGCCTCCGCCGCCACCCACCCCGCTGGCCACGCCGCCCGTCACTCCACTCGCCACTCCGGTGGTCACGTGGGGAGCCTGTCCTCCCGCCGCGGCTGTTGGTTTCGGACACTCGTTTAGTGATCGGCCGGTCGCTTGACAACTTCGTAATATTTCAGAAATTACGTTCGTTCTGACGGACTCACCGTTTATGCTGCGAGTTCGGTCCGCTTGTTTCAGAGGCAAACATACAGGACAGTCATTTTTGTTGCAATGTTTCCAATGGTTGATAATTTGTCGCGACGACGAACAATGCGGTACAGTACAACTTTTTCCAGCCTAAAATTTTAGAATAATGATTGATCATCAAGACAATTTCATAATCTCAATTTGAACAAAGTGCAGATATTTTAATTTGGTAAAATCTTACCTGACATGACATCATGTGATTTAGTACACCTTTCATTGTTTTACAATGAGGTAAGTAGCATTGCCACGACTCTCCATTTGACTGAGACTCGCGTCGTTGACATTTGTGTGCATGTAACAGTAGAACAAGCTGCTGCTGAATAAGTTTACGTTTTTCTGGGTCTGCAATGGAACCGGCGGGAGGTTGCTGAGGGCCGGCAGGTTGCTGAGCAGGAGCTTGGGTGGCGGCCTGCGGTTGCGACTGGCCCCCCGCCGGAGCCCCGGGAGTCTGCGGTGACGGAGCGGGAGGGACAGCAGCGGCAGCCCCGCCTCCTCCAGCTCCCATCTCGCCCGACGGACCGAACCGGACACCGGCGGGTCTTTGTGGTAGCGGAGCCCCCGCCGCGGCACCGGCTCCTGTTGCAGACTGCCCGTACGTTGGATGATATGGAGCAAGCGGATGACCGCCGCCACCTGGCGCTTGCATTCGGGGGTGATGCTGTAATGGAGCGCGAATATTCGGCGCCTGCATCCCAACCCCGCCTACTCGTCCACCGATGGGCCCGTTTTGTATCGCCTGTAAAATACCGTTCTGTCAGGTCATGGAAATATTTTTTCTGTTCGAAAACATATCATAGTAGTAATTAACAACTATACAAATACACACCTGTGCATGAGGATGATGTGTCCCATGATGGCTGTTGCCCATCAGTGTCGGCAGCTGCTTGTTTACATTGTTAATTATCCCACTTCCGAGCATCCCTGCTCCAGTCATATTACTATTTGTCACAATCATATTCCCAACGTTTGTGACGTTCATGCCGCCTTGAATTGAACTCATCGGCATTGTCGAATGTAGTTGATTTGGGTGACTCGTATTTGGCATTAATTGGTGCATGCCACCCATGAGGTCCTTTGATACAGACACATTTGGAGGTGACTGTAAGTTTGGACTCTTACTGCCTAAACTACTCAATCCTAAAGGATTGTTGTGGCCAACTAAGCCACTCTTGTTGCCCTGTGAAAAGACCAGCAAACGAAATTTCCTTGTTAGTCAATATGTTTTTAAAATATAGCACAATAAATAATATTACTTTAAATTTTAATCAATATCTACAGTCTCAGGTACTCACTTGTAAAAGATGATTATTGATCTGTCTGTGCATAGCAGCTGCAGGATCATCTCCATTGAGCTGCTGCTGAGGGGCCATTTGCCCAGGCCCCAATCCTTGCGCCGGGGGCTTGGGGCCCGGAACTCCCGGCTGCTCACCCCATGGACCTCCCATTAATTCATCAGGGAGGTCCTTTTCGAGGTCAAACATGTCAAGGTTTGAGAATCCATCAGCTGTTAACAGTACAAGATATTAGTTACTTAAAAATTCTCAGTTATGTGTGATGTATGATGATTTAAGTCATTGGGAAATGTCAGATCACAGCCTTTTGTATCAAACAATTTATTATTATGTTGATGTGTAACAAATAATAGAATAATTATTGTTCATTGATCAAAACATCTATTAATGTAGAATATCTGCTATATATTGTTTTACTTTGTAAATAAATCAGACATAAATCCCCCTGATCTTTTTCTTCGTTTTTTCACAGTATATAGGTAATTTTAGACCAATATACCTGTTAAACTACAAAGTTCAACCAATGGGTGAGCATAATAGTTAAATTAAAATGTGGATCAATACAGATCGATTTGTAGTATTGGATAAACTAAAAAGAGTTTACTTTGAGTCGTCGTCCAAACATTGTGTGGTGAACAGGTTTATTTGCTCATTGTCTGGGTGGTTATTATCTATATATGCATATATTTAAGCATATACAAATATGTTTATTAGTCTCTAGTACCCATAACACAGGAAATCTTAAATTGAGGCTAGATGACCGTGTGTGGTTTGTACCCAGTTATTATTATTATTAATAACACACAGTAATTGAATTTATTTGGGATAACAGTATTTTTTCCATGAATTCTTTTATTATTACCACTATTATTAGATTAATTTCTATTTTTAATACTTCTATGTATTATAAAAATACTTTTATATAATTAATATAATTACTTCTGCTTTAAAAGTATCATTTATATTTGACATTTTATTGTTTTGTCAAATATATTTAAGGTACTTTATGAATTCTTTAGTGGTTAGAAAACCTGTTGATTTATTTAACCCAAATTTCATAAAAATGGGGGTTAACAGTGAAATAATGGTACTATAGTATTCATGGCAACCTAATAATTAAATTACTCTAAATCAGAAAATGTTCAAAGTATTAATGTTAACACTTTTGGCAGAATGACTAAAATTAAATCTATGTATTTTAAAAAAATAATGAAAATTATCTTTTTGATTTTCTCTTTAACCTCTACGCTACAACAGGGAACAAGCTCACTGGTTGACTTGGTAGAAAGTAGTTAAAGCAGCTCAAAAAACCTCCAATGGCTCAAAAACTAACAATTATTTATATGAATTTTAATAGGCCACTTGATTGATTTCTAATCTATTCAACAAATATTATCCATATTATACTGGGCTGTTGTCAGCCCACACTTTACTACACATATTTTCATCTTTACTACCTTTCATGGCTTCATAACAGCAGTTTTCTTGTTATGGCCATTGGGTCAAGGAACTATTACACCAGACTAGCTTTAACATCCTAGAACTTAAAAGTATTTTTACTTTTAAAATTTTATCTAAAGCCTAGGGTGCAAATTTAACGTAAGGCATAAAGGTATGAAAGTTAGTTAGCTTTAAATTCTTAGTGTCTTGGAGCTATTTCTTTGAAGCTTTTTGTGTTGTTGTATTTGTAAGGAGATATTACCATTCAGTAATTGATTAAGATTTTTTATTACATATTAATCATATTTTTAATCGTTTAAAAAACTTAACAGCCTGAGATTTGTTCATTACTAACATCAAAGTTCACAAAATTATTTATCATTATTTTTGGGGAATAATAATGATGATGATGTAGTAGGAGAGTATTGTGAGCTGCTAAAAACTAAGCTACACAGATGTGTCTCATAGAAATTTTTCATTATGGTATCTATACTAATTTTTAAAATATTTAATATTTGGTGGGAAATTATGAAACCAACTTTGTATTATATTTTTGCCAAACCGACAGACTAGTGAAATTATTCTGACAATAATTATTATGATAATGAGGTCTCAAGCTGATTTCCTTATGATGGATTCAATAATTTTTACATATTTAAGGGCCTAATCTAGCATCTAACACTTAAGAACAAATCTAATCAGATATTTATTGCTGCCCCATCTTAAATTTGTACTTGGTATTTCAATCTCCTTTTAATTTCATTGAAATGCATTCATTTCAAATTATACCACAAATACATTAATTAAACTTGATCGTTTATACATAAATATTCAAAACAGTATAAACACTTTGAATTTATTAGATTAATTGTAACTTATTAATTTTGTTATGTTTTGGTAGAGAAATATTTATATATTTGATTTCTATTCTTACATTTGTCTGATCAAAGTTTTTTGTCATTAATACTAGTAGTAGTTCAATTTTCTAATTCACTTGTATTATTTATTTAGGGAATATCACAAAAATCTAATATATGGAATGAAATTTTACTTTATAAAATAGTTATATGTTTCAAGTGGTTGTCGTTTTTTGCCATTTAATTATATCAAATGATAGCAAAATAAAACCTATTGCAGAAATATAGATTGGTACCTCTGAACAGGAAGTTTAGAACAGGGCAAAGTAAAAAAAAATGGCAGAGAACTAACTTCACCATGGAAAAGAGAGTAAGGCTGGGAAGACAGATGTGTCAGCACTATTGGACTAATAAAGCAAATCTTTTCTGAGAGACTCAAGTCTGTAGAAACTGTATTCTGAATTATTTTGACATATCTTTTCAAAGACATAATGAGCAGTTTGCTAATTAAAAACTTTATCACATGAGTTTTCAGTGGAACTTAAATTTAGTCACTATTTTTGATATTTTAATCTAAACAATTTTGCTAAAATGTTAAGCAAAATGAAAACTCATAAAAATTAAAAAATAAAAATTTCCATATCTGGTGCAACTAAGATTTAAAAAGTAGCAACTAAGATTTAAAAAGTTATATAGATATTTATTTTTAGATATTAATGATTTTATAATACTATCAAATCTGGTTAAGCTACCTTTTTATGATCTTTTGTCCAGCATGATGATGATAACAAAAATGACTTTTGTTTTATGAAAATAATTCAAAGATCAAACAAAAAGAAACTCCATTAAATTTAATATATTCATTTATTAAATACTGTATATCAGTTTTTTTTCTTCAATTCTACACTAAGCCTAAATCTTATTAACAAATTATCTTACTTCCAATGATTTAAAAAATAAGATTTTTGAGAAATAAAACTTCAAAACAACACAAATTCAATTAGTAAAATATATTTTACACAAATTACAAGACAGAAATGATAAGGCTTTTATTTATTTTTTGTAAAAAAATTGCAGTGAAACAAGTTACTATATTTTAACACTATTCACAGTAATGTTTAGTCCTGTATAAAATTATTGAATGAAAGTTTTCAAAGAAAGTTTTTACATTATTTGGATGATCTTACAAATGCAGGTATTAAGACAGCATGTGTAATAGGTTATGTATTATCACAACTGTCAAAGTAACATGTTATGTTTATCATGTGGATGAAAATCAACAAAACACAAAAATTCACTTTGGGCTTTGTGACTAGTATTAACTCCTCATAATTGTTTCATTTATTTAAATAAAAAATTGCTTAATTATTTATCTTTTTAGTTATTTATATTTTTTTTTCATTTATTTATATTATTTGAGCTTCGTTCGTACAATTGAATTTGTAATTAGTAATAATTTGTAAATGACCTAAATATACTGTCACTCTATTAGAAGATGAAATTAAGGTAAAATATGAAACAAAAAATATACGGTATTCCCTAAACTATAATTCCAATATGTATTGGAATTATAAAAGCCTATTCAAGATTAAAGTGTTTGATTGCAAATAAATTTTAAATTTAAATTCACAAAAAGTTGAAAGAAGTTCTTTACAAAAATAATAAATGAAACTACTTTTACTAACTTCAATTCTGTTTTAGAAATACATAAATATCATCGTTAATTTCTTATTTTTGGGATCCAGCTAAGAAGAAACAATAAATACGACGCAAAACTTACAAGGCGCTTACAAGAACGAAGCAAAATGTCAAAATTCAAAGAAAGATAATATGTCAGAACACCGATCCAACACTTTAGTAACTCTACAATAATATTAAAATACTCACCCGTGGAGTCAGAGGGACCCTGAAAAGGGTCCCTGATCATCTTCGGCCGCTTGTTAGGCGGCTCATCGGCCATGGCTCTGTTTACTAAACGTAAGCCGTCGTGAATATTTCGGCCCGCCGATTCAAATAACACTTTTATGTCTTATATCTTCAAGAAATAACATTTTAAAGAGATTTGTCATTCATCATAATATAATTCACCCACATCACAATCGTTCGATGTCCTTCGCATCGTAGAAGGCACATATTATAATTCTCACTCAAGTATTCGCCATTACAAAGCTCCGAATCGAAGAGCTACACAGACCCTCTCACCATCTTCCGTCGGAACTAGCACAATAAATGAAAACAATATCACCAGATTTGTCTACTTTATGAAATTTATTTCTTTGATCAAACTACGCAATTTCACTTAACACATTAAAATACACGGAATGGTACAGTTTATAATGGTATGATGTAAGAAAAAAACAGAAAATTTACACGACAAATTCCTAAATTCTTCTTAGTCTCTCCAGCGCAAAATGGCGGCTGTTGATGAAAACTTTTTCTACGCTTGTCAGAAAATGTCGGCCTACAAAGAAATAAAGCACCATGATTGGTTTACAGATACCACGTGACTGCCGGAAGTTCTGATTTGACGCAGGATCGGTCCGAATTTTGTGACGTAAGGCGTACAAATACGAAGATTAACGAAGAAACCCGAGTCAATTAAACCATGTAAAGTTATTATTTACAACAAAAATCAAGTTAAAAAATGTTTCGAATTATGTCAGAATGTTATTGGTAAAAGTTAGAATTATTAATAGTTGTTTCACGGAATTGATTACCTGAGGAACGTTGAAATAAAAACATTGTAAAACATTCGGAATTTCCCGCTCAATCGGGAGTGGCCATCATTAAATACGACGTGTCTCGATTGTCTGTGGTATAGATGAAAGCGATCATCGACTTCATGTCTTTTGCGTAGACAGAGTACACTTTTTGTTCATTAAGTACTTTGCAATAAAAAATGATGTATACATAGTATGAAAATCGTCCCGAAGTCAAAATAATGACTCTATCCTTGCTTGCTTCCTTGAATGAGATTGAATGTATATTAAATTTAAACCTAGCTTTAGTAATATCACATTTCGTGGCCATAGTCATGGAAAGAGCGACAGTTGATAAACCCAAAAGACGTTAGACGGCGGAATCTCTAAATCCTGCGCGATAGCTGATTTAGTAGTACACAGTGCTTAAAAAAATCAATAGAGAAATATATTTTTAGAGCATTTTTTTTGTATTTGTTAGCTTTTTTTTTTTTATTGCCTTTGTCAATTTAATAGATTCAACGTCTATCCACAATCTGCCTACAAAGAATATTGCGGTATTTTGGTCATGTTGCACGTAGGGATACCAGCAATTTGGAACGCCTTGTGATGACCGGTAAAATAGAGGGAAAAAGGCCTAGGGGTAGAGGTCCCAAACGATGGTCGGACCAAATAGCGGAAGAACTGGGGATACCTATCAGCGACGCACTCCACCGGGCTGCAGGGCGGGATCGATGGAGACAGTTGGTTGACGAAATCGGACGGAGTCACGATCCTCAGCAGTGAGGAACCGATCGAAGAGAGAGAGAGAGAGAGATTGCCTTTGTAGGCAGACGAGCAAACGGCCCACCTGATGGTGAGTGGTTACCGTCGCCCATGGAATTCAGCAATGCCAAGGGCAGAGCCAAGCCGCTGCCTACCGCTATATCGAAAGCTATCGAAACTTAATTCTCTAACCTTGTTTTAAGGATTGATTGCACTTGACCCTCTTGACTATATGCAAGTATAGGTTCCACTCATGTGGCTCATACCCATGTTTCTTAGGTAAGCTTTCGAAATAATTTGATAATTGAGATTGTAGAGCTTCACGACGTGACGACTTGAATAATTCAAGACAGCGTAGGAACGTTTCTTTACGACAACCCAGCAACAGGATGGCCCCCATAAAGTGGCTATCGCTAATTATAACCATCTTACTGTCAACCACTGCCATCGCCCTTAACCAGTTCCGATCTTGTCGGATCTTCTCAGTCGTGGTCTCGATTCGGTAGTATATGCATTGAACCAACTACTTGTGTACTTACTCAGTTGTAATACAACTATTCACAAATTCAAATGTAACTATATTCAACGTCAACATGAAGGGAATGTGTAATCATTTGAACAAGCAAATTTCTACGCGTTCATGCATCAATACAAGTGCACGTTCACTCGAAGCTTTTTACAGTTAGATGTTGTCTTACACTACGTTATCGGAATTAAGTTTATTTGTATTTCTTGGTACCCTTGTGCTTACTCTTTTAGAATTTATTTTTGCCACAAGTACCACCAGGTTTTGGGACTAGCCCCGCTCCTGCGTTTACGCAGCGCAATAACTAACTACATATTTAGAAATTTACATTTTTGATTTTAATGTTCTTCTTCAACTTCTTCATGAGGTGTGATTGATTTATAACGATACATTGAAATAAATTAGTTTTATGATCAGTTTTTTTTTATGGTTTACATAGATAGTTTACCTGCTATAGCTCACCTGGACTTATTAAAGAGATTTTATGACCTGGTAACTAAGACCTTTAAGTCATGTCTTATTTTAATTTATGTTCTTATTTTTATGAAAAATGATAACCAATATGGAGTAAAATGAAATGAAACGAAGACAATTAATTTGTGACATTAATCAACTGGGATGAAATTAAATGAGATGATATGGGATGAAATATAATCTCAGTAAAATGGTGGTCTGTTACTGAGATTTTTTCAATGAACTTTTTGGAGGATCCCGAGAAGTTACGTCCAGTGCCTTTGTTTCATTTTTCCACATTTGTGCACTTTCACAGATATTAAACAGTTAATAAACCACCGTTATCACACATTTAAACCCGAAGACACACTAAATTGACAAAATAAAACAAATCACACAACTTTAAATCCTCGCGTTCCCGCCAAAAAGTCACCTGGATTTATTGGTTAAAGTGACCATAGACTATACACTATCGCCTGAAAACTATGGAGGTACTTCCATAGATAATAGTTTTTAATTAAGGTACTTCTACCCTCCTTGAGTACCGTACTACAATTTCTACAATCATGAATTGAAGTCTCAATTGTCTTAATTTGTATTGTAAAGCGGTTATCCCATTGAAATTGTTATAAAAATTACATTAAAAAAAAATCAATATGCTCAATGTAATTTTTCAGAAAAAAGTCTTAAGACTGCAAAAGAGAAATTGCATACTAGGATACAATCTTGTTTTTTGTCTTTTTAAAAGCAATGAACAGATTATAAGTTGGCTAAGTGCGTTACGAATGAAATTTAATCGATATTCATTTAAAATCACTTGATTACAATTTAAGAACTGACACAGTTAAGCCTGAGTCTTTAACTAAAATATCAATGCATAATAAAAGAAAAAATTGTGGCATCATTTATTATGTTGTCTACTTATTAAGATTAAGTAGTACAAAATGACATCAGATTGTAGATACATATTTACAAAAAAATATTATTACAATAATTTTGATATTTACCTACATTCACTTGCAAATACATTATGTAAAACAGTACAGTAAAATGTAGTTGTTGAAAATTTAACTTGGTTGAAATCACACAAGTAGTTTTATATAAATAGTAAAATGACTAGATTTACATTTCATCAAGAGGTCTCACACCTAAAATTTCTAAACTAGTTTTCACAACGATACGAGCTGCATGAAAAACTAAAAGTCTTTGTTCAGCAGTACTTTGATCTACATTTTTTACTTTCATCTCTTTGAACATTTTATTTATACATTTAGCTAAGCGGAACAAGTAACTGACTAAAATACAGGCTTCATATGCTTCAAATGACCTCTGTAAAACATTTTCAAATTTTGACAGCTCATTTACTACATCAACTATTATATCTTCAGTCAGAAGAGCTGGACTGCAAAACTCAGGGATGGAAACACCACAATTTTTTTCTAAGCTTCTAAGTCTGCAATGTAGATATTGTAATTTAATTCCACTGTCACCTTCACTTTGTAGAGCTCTGTCCCAGTTAAATTCATAATCACGCTGTCTTCTTTGTTTTAAATCATTAATTAATACAGCAGTGGTACCAAGTATGTCACATGTTTCTTCATTCATTGCAGATTGCCTTGTGTCTGTTGAAATGAAAGGGACAAATTTATTTTATGTTCAGTTCATTATTTTATGTCCTTTAATGAACCTGTTATTTCAAATTTATGATTTTTCAAAAAGTGTAGTATTCGAAACGATAATTATTATGTACTAACAATAATAATAAATACAAGATTAAACAGTAAAAGCAGTTTTAATTAAAAAACATGGGATTATGGGATAATTTTAGAGTTTCTTACTTTTTGACTGCATTTGTTTTTCATACATTTTCTGCTTCGCTTCATCTAAGATATCATTTAAAAATACTGCATTACCCTTTCTTGTACTCATACCCTTTATTCTTCCAAATTTTACATGTTCACAGCCTTCAGTACACTTCTTATTAAACTGCTTTACAATTTCAAAAACAGATGAGAAATGATCAGCCTGTGAATTATCAACAATGTACAACATCTTATCAAAATCATATTTTTTATGACGATCCAATAAAGCAGCAACATCTCTAGTGAGATACAAAGTGGAATTGTCGCTTTTAAGAAACGTGATTTTTTTGTTATTGATGGTAGCAATTTTCTTTCCTGTTTCATCATTACTTATAATGTTATGTTTCTGTAAGTAATCCATCAGATCTCTGATGGCAATGCCATTGTAATCAGATTCCCAATGGAAAGCATCAAAAGTTATACCTAATCTTTGATATACATTTTCTAATTCATGCACTGTTACGTTGCGGATTTTCTTCCAGTTTTCCAGACTTATTTTTCCTTGTTCTATATCTGAAAAATATTTTCTTGCTTCATTTTGAACATTTTCATCCGTTTCTGCCAATTTGTTCATGTTAACATAGATGTCATATAATTGTTTAATTGGCTTCTGTAATTCATTAATATTTACATTTTGAGCTTTTAATCCATACTGAAGTAAGCCAAACTGTGTTCCCCAATCGCCCAAGTAATTTATTTTGAAAACATAATCTTTGTAATATTTGTGAATATTTGCAATAAAGTTACCAATTATAGTTGAGCGTAAATGACCTGCATGGAATGGCTTGGCAATATTTGGAGAGCTAAAATCTATAACAATTTTCTTAGGTGTGAGATTGGTATTTGGTTTACGTTTCAAAATATTACTTAAAACACTGTGGACAAACTTTTCTGTATTTTTGCTACTATTGGAAATATCTGGTTGAATTTGTCCCGTATCTAATTTTTGCGAATATCGTACAATTAGTTTACATCTGAAATTTAAAGTATATCTCATATTTAGTTCAAAACAAAGAGGAGCCCTTTTTACTTTTAACACTGTATTCATGTTTTTAAATTAAATTAAGTGTATAATGTATAATCTATGATGTTTATCTCAAATATTAAGTGTTTATTCTATGATGTTTATGTTGCAGGTTGCGAAAATTACTTTTAAAGGGTAAGTACGTGGCTTACTGAATTTGACCCCTCTTTTTTATTTTCAGATTTAATTATTTTTAATTATTTGTTCGTCGTTTGTTCGTTAATGTTGGAATGTAAAAAATGTTTGTTCGTCTTTTGTTTATTTATAATTAGTTAAATTAATGATCACCCTTAAGTTGGCTCCTCTTACTGGATATCTTTATTTTTATCACTCAGATTAATTAATTTTGATCAATTATCGTTTGTTCGATAACTATTGGTGATTGTTCGATCATAAAAACAATTAAACTCCCAATTATTAATTATTTTATATTTAATAAGCAAACCATCACCTCACGCCTACATTGCTCATGCACCGCGGCACCGGTTTTGTCAGTCAGCTGGCAATGGCCATATTTACTAGCGTTTTGTTAACAAGTGCGTTTATACTGCCTAATTATTTGTTATGTAGATCAAAAAAATATTGAAAACTTCAACAATAATATAACAAAAAAATGATCGAACAATCACCAGTCGAACAAACGATAATTGATCAAAATTAATTAATCTGAGCGATAAAAATAAAGATATCTAGTAAAGGAGGCCAACTAAAGGGTGATCTTAATTAATTACAAATAAATAAAAGACGAACAACCAATTTTTACATTCGAACATTAACGAACAAACGACGAAAAATCCGAAAGTCAAAAAAAGGGGGACCAAAGTCAGTGAGCCTAAGTACATACATAGGTCGAAATATTTTTTATACATTTAAAACTTTTTTCTAATTTCCAATATTTTATAAGGGATTTTATGACCTGGTAGCTAAGACCTTTAGGTCATGTCTTATTTTAATTTTATATTCTTATTTTTATGAAAAATGATATGATGGAGTGAAATGAAATGAAATGAAGATGATTAATTTGAGACATTAATTAACTGGGATAAAATTAAATGAAATGAGATGATATAGGATGAAATATAATCTCAGTAAAATGGTGGTCATTTACTGAGATTTTTTCAGTGGCCTTTTTGGAGGATCCCGAGATACTACATCCAGCGGCTTTGTTTCATTTTCCCACATTTGTACACTTTCACAGATTATACAGTTAAAAAACCAGCGTTATTACACATTTAAACCTGAAGAAACACTAAATAGACAAAATAAAACAAATCACCCAACTTCACTTCTCGTGTTCCCGCCAAAAAAGTCCTTAATATTGTAACTCTTTGACCTAGGAACAGATTGGGACTCTTCCATACTAAGTAAAAATACTTTATACTAAGTGTATCTATGATACTATGCGACATGTAAGAAAGAAACTAGTGTTCACCCGTGAATCCGGTCATCGTTCTCGTCGAACCCGTCGCTTGCGACAAAGAGCTCGGCGAGTAAATTAATCCACAGACACAGCCCACTGAGTTTCTCGCCGGATCTTCACAGGGGTTCGCGTTTCCAACCCGGTGGTAGATTCTGCGAAACACTGCTCTTGCTAGGGTTAGTGTTAGCAATGTCGTTAGGTTTGAGCCCCGTGAGCTCACCTAATTGTTAGTTTACGCCGACATAGCCTCTCAAGGCTATGAGCTTAGGTAAGGAAAAAAAAGTGCTTAATCTTTACTTCACATGACAGACCGTCACTCATGGACGTCAGCTTTGCTTGGGGCATATGCAAGGCGCTGCCTACCGCTGAGTACGCTCTGCAGGCTTCGTTTGAAGAAGAAAATGTGATAGTGTTACATCAGTAAGAGCAATGCTATCTATCGTCGAATAGCAGAAACGAATGTCAAAAGATCTAGTGAGATCAAGAACGCTCGAGAAGTTCAACGTCATCTGTTGTGAAATGGCGGAAACGCATATCGAAAATACTCGAATTGTGAGGAATGTTCTCGATAACTCTAGGGATGTCGTATCGACTATAAAAGCGTTGCAGGGATGTCACGAAGGTAGTCTATCTGATCTACTCGAAGCGAAGTGGACGATGTTAACTACGAGTTGTAAAGTGTTCTGTGAGTGTTCTAAGTGATAAATACAGTTTTAATTTATAGTTCGGTAGAATTTTTATTTATTCAGAACCCCAGCGCGTAACAGTTTGGTATCAGAAGTGGGATAAATAATTCCAGTTTTACCGAAGGATAGTTTACGGAAGGTATTCGCACCAGAGGTCACCGGCAGCAGGAATTGCACCGAACTGGTTTGAAAGCTCTGCAACGTCGACTGAAGTACAAGAAGGCGAAGCAGCGGCAATGGAATCAATCGCGGGTACTTCTGGTATTCCTCCGGGGGTAGTAAGTAGCTCCTGATCTTGCGGTCATAATGGTGCTTTAGCAAGAGCAGGCTCGTCGGCAAGAGGAGCAGGCTCGTCGCCTGGAAGAGGAGCTGGTTCACAAGCTGGAGGAGCAGGCCCATCGCCAGGAAGAGCTGGTTTGAGGCTGGAGGTACAATCCCGGCGCCAGGAGGAGCAGATGCTCCTAATATAAGATTTAAAAGAGACGTTCGGCAAAGTCCTGACGGAGATAAAAGTGCAGAAGCCCAACAGCACGAGGACCGTCTTTCTCAGCACGAAAGACGGATTACGAAAACTGAGGTTTAGGTGGCTGATGTGAGGAAGACCCTGGAAGACATGAAAACAGGAACAGTAGCTTCAGCTTCAGTTAGTGCTGTTCTTTCCATGTGGGGGCTCAAAGTGCCGCTATTTGATGTAAAAAGTTCGTGGTCAGCCTACAAGATCCAGTTTGAGGCTGTTATGAAGGCAAACGACTGGAGCAAGTCACAGGCCATGACGCGAACAAGTTTTGTTCATCCTGGAAGCCTTGGGTAAGGATGTAACCTATGAGCAGCTCGTGGAAGCGTTGGAGTCCAGTTATGGAGATACGCACCTCGAACACGTTTTTCGTGTCCAGTTGAAGGAACGAGTGTAGCGTGATAACGAAAATCTTCAAGAGTGGGCTCTCGAGGTTGAGAAGTTAGTCCGCGTACCGATCTTCACCTGCCCTTATCGATGGAATCCTGGTACCTACAAGCCTTCATCGACGGTATTCGAGACTTGGAGGTCAGAGCTGCGGTGCACTTGCCTCATCACGAGGCCCTGAAGGATGCCTTAGCTCATGTCTTGGAAGTAGAGGGTGTTAGGAATGAGAGCTCATCGCGTCAGAGAATTTACAGTTGCACCTGCCCACGATCGACGTCAAGGATACGGCCCCAGATGCTATACCTGTGGCGAAAGAGGCCACCTGTGGTTGAGTTGCCCGGCGAGACGTACAGCGAAAGGTGAACGTCGGGAAGAAAATACGACAAGTAGCGGCCAGCAGTAGCAGGGAAACGAATAAACGCTAGGACTATGGAACGGGTGCTGGCTGGTAGTCAAAGAGCCCCCACAATTTCGATCTCGCAAGCACATGATGGTAACAGCCTGGTCATTAAAGGCGAGGTTAACGGCATACCGTGTAAGCTAACACTGGACACTGGAGCTTCTCGGACCGCTATCAGCTTTACAATAGCTAAGGCATCAATTTGGTAACCGCCAATTCTTGGAGATCTTTCTGGAGAAGAATTGAACAAGGCTGAAAAAATGTTACGCCGGTATGCCGATATCTTCTCTGATGCTGACATCGCGAAGACTGGGTTGGTTCAGCACAAAACTAATACTGGCGACCCCCACCGATTCGTCAGCGGCCGAGAAGGGTACCGATTGCACGTATTATTGAGCCTTCATCTAGTCCATGGTGTTCACCCGTAGTCGTGGTAAAGAAGCAAGACGGCAAAGTACACTTCTTTGTGGACTATCGTCGATTAAGCGACGTCACGAAGAAGTTACCCACGAATCGACGATACATTGGGCACGCTGACGGGAATAACGTGGTTTATTACTATGGATTTCAAAAGTGGCTACTAGCAGGTGGAAATTGACCCTAGAGACAAAGAGAAAACTGCATTCTCTATAGGCAAATGTCTTTGGCAATTCAAAGTAATTCCATTCGTATTTTGCAACGCTCTCGCGACTTTTGAGAGCATAATGGAGCTAGTACCCACTGGATTGATTGGAGACGCCTGTCTAGGTTATTTGGATGACATTATAATCGTGTGCCGCACATTTGATCAACACTTCTAAAATCTAGAACGAGTGCTACTGAAAATTCGAGGGCTAATCTCAAATTAAGTCCGAGGAAATGTTAATTCTTCAAGCAGTAAGTGAGCTTCTTGGGTCATGTGATTGCGGAAAAAGATGTAGAAACAGACCCACAAAAAGTTGAAGCCGTTAAAGATTGGCCATTTCCGACGGACAAGTCACAAGTCAGAGCGTTTTTGGGTTTGTGCTCGTATGATTGACGGTTTGTCAAGAATTTTGCGGATGTAGCTAAGCCTTTACACAAAAATACCGAGGAGAAACGACGTTTTGGCTGGGACGAGAGTTGTGACAGCGCATTCCGGGAACTGAAGAAGCGTCTGTGCAATATGTCTATTTTGGGCTATCCTGATACAGAAAATGACTTCATAGTTAACACGACGCGAGTAATATGTTAGAGATGTTAGAGATATAAAGGCCGAGGCTCAGCTTTGTGATAGCTGAAACTATCGCTGTTGTTCTGCCGCTGCCTGTAATTTTAATCTATAAACTTAAATCTAATAATACCTAAATTTAAATATGTGGCATAATCTACAGAATCCCTGCCTCCGCACTTTGCTGTTTAAGTAGAAATTTCTTATAAAAGTATTTGAAGGGGCTTAATCCTTGCGAGAGTCTACTTCTCAAAGGTGGAGGCAAGTCTGGAATAAGCCGCGTGTTCTCTCAACGAAAAGGAGATCAAGAGGTGGTGATAGCTGACTTCAGCAAATCGTTATCCAAACCGGAAAGAAATTACTGCGTAATGAGAAGGGAGCTACTGACTGTAGTAAAGTCATTACAGAATTTTAGTAAATACTTGCTAGGATGAAAATTCCATCTGTGGACTGACCATGCCGCGTTGAAGTGGTTTCTACAATTTAAGAACCCGGAAGGTCAAATAGCAAGATGGATTGAACTACTACAGGAGTTCGACTTTGTCATTGAACATCGCAGTGGAAGATCTCACAAACGCGGACGCACTATCTAGAAGACCTTGCGTTGAAAGCTGTAAGCACTGCGCTAGATAGGAGCCTGTGGCAGTGCGGATACTGAGAATGGATTTTAGCGGAGAATGAAAGGAAGCCTTGCACGAAGCTCAAGAAGATGATGTGGAAATCAAACCAATCCTCTTAAAAGCACCTAAGCCGAAGTGGAGTGATGTTGCGGTTATGGGCTCAATTATAAAAAGATATTGGGCACAGTGGGACAGCTTGGGGTCATCCAAGGAGTTTTGTGTCGAAGATGGGAACGTACATGGGGAGACAAATGCCATTTGCAAATGATAGTCCCAAAATCGAAGGTACCACATGTCCTACAGCTATACTACACAGGATTCTCGGGTGGGCATTTGGGGGTAAAAGGACTCTTTTGAAATTGCGAGAGCGATTTTACTAGATCCATTGCCGAGATGATTTTGAGGACCGGTGTCGTAAATGTCGTAATAGTTGTGCTACAGTTAAAGGTTCTCACACACGTTGCAGTGGTGCGCTGAAATTGTACTGCGTTAGAGCGCCGTGGGAAAAAATCGCATTGGATGTCGCAGGCCTGTTTCCGGAAAGTGGCAGTGGAAACAAATACTTCATGGTGGTGATGGATTACTTCACAAAGTGGCCCGAAGTCTTCACCATTTGTAATCAAGAAGCCTCAACGATCGCCAATTAATTAGTACACGAAGTGTTCTGCCGGTTTGGTGCACCCCTAGAAATACACAGTGACCAGGGAAGGAATTTCGAGTCCCAGCTATTTCAAGAGACTTGCAGAGTCTTGGGTATCCACAAAACTAAAACCAAATTTTATCACACGTAATCCGATGGAATGGTGAAACGTTTTAATCAAACATTGGAGTAATATCTGGCGAAAGTTTTGGAAAATAGCACAATTAATTAAGTAGGCATCCCTATTTGGATAGTATCGGAACATCTTCCGGATACTATTCAAAATTAATCTGTACTGGTTACCTAGCAACATCCCATCTGACATAATTTGTAAACAAAAATTGTCACGAACGCATAAAAATTGAAATTTGAAAAATACAAAATTAAATAAATAAATTATATTTGGTTCTGTGTTCATCGTAGGTAGAACTTATAGCGTTGGCCAATGTGTAAACTAATGTGCTGAATTAATTATGACGGCGCCAAAAGTAAGAAAAAAATATAAACGTAATGTGCATGGTACCCAATTTGTTTTCTATTTCCATAAATAATATTCTGAGCTCTGGAGATGGTTTGTTTGCGCCATTACTGGCGAAAACAACATTGGTACAGCTATCAAGTGATCAAAAAGCACTCCTCTAAACACACCAGTAACTAACCAAATAACCTTCCCGGAAACCCTTCCTTCCCGTTATCATAGTCATTGTACTGATTGTAAATAGTATAGAAAACAATAAAAACTTTTGCTTAAACTAAAACTTTCTAAATATGAAAATAATAAAATTGATTTACATCTGCAACAATTTATAAAATAAAATAATGTTTATTTACAGTTATTATATTCTATTGAACAACCTCACGGCCTTGGTGAGTTGTACTTTTTGTGGCAGAAGGGTGAATCCCATACATTGCTAGCGACCACTGGTACGGATGCCACTGTTGTTATCCATAATAGAAATGGACAGTTGGTAGAAAGGATTAAGCTATCTGGGTAAAGACAATTTTTTAAAATATAAATATATTAACAGATATACTAAGTTTACTAAGGTTATGTTTTTAGTCAGTTGGTGATTGGTGGATTTTAACTTTTGAGTTAAATGGGTATGGAAAAAGTAAGTTTATGGAGTGTGCAGTACGGGTAGACCTTCTAGAAGGTGAACCATTAAAGGTGGCTTAAGTTGCTGCTCTTGGTCAGTTCAGGACTGGTAGTTCTGGTAAACTGTGAGCAAACCTAATTTAGCCATTGGTTATACTCTGGCAGAGGCTGTGCTTCCAAATAAAAATGTCCAGGTTGTATTTGCATATCGACGCTTGAAAGGCAAACGTGACTAAGAGACAATAACTGCTTTGTACATAAATGATAGGTAATAACCATATTGGATGCGCAAAAAAAATAATATTTCTAGGTCTATTAAAATCATTCCTACAGCTAGATTCGTTAAAATATTTTTTTTTAGGTATTTCAACTTTAAATTAGTCTACTGTAAAGTTCACGCATTGTCGCTTACTCACGTTTGCCTTTCAAACGTCGATATAATGATTTTGGCCTATAACAATAGCATATATTGGCAAATAGTATCTTAGTTAACTGTGACCATGAACTCTATTTTCACTTACCGAAAGTATTCTTTATTCATTCATATACAGTAAGTGTAGTAAACTATTCCATATTATTTGAAACCCTTTGCTCTCTTCCATTTTTCATGAGAGAATTCAAACACCTCTTAACAACAACAACCCACTTCTATTTCTCATATTTCAATAGGTTTGTACTTTAATGTTTGCCTGTACTTATACATCAATAGACATTTCTTACTGTAACTTTCTTAAAGTATTAGTTAGTATTTACTTGTATCATATTTCTGATTTTTATCATGACACAGTAGTCTGTTTTGATTTGAAGGTTGAGAAAGCTGTTATACAATACAATTGAGATTGCAACATTATGTCTGCATTCAAGTGTGGATAGTAGATAGGAGTACCGGCGTATTGCAGGCTCTGATAATTATCACACTTCACAACTTCTATGGGTCTACCAAGCCAATCATAAGAAAATGAAAACCGACTATAAAAGCAAGAGCACATCTCTCTTTCTATAATTTAAATGGAAATGGAAAGCTTTTTAAACTAGTTGTTCCAACAGACTTTTTTTGCAAACAAACCTCAATTGGGAGTAATACAAATATTTTAAGAAAAATTGTAACTATACTGAGACCTCAGAATTCATATCTCAAGGTGGGTGGTGGCATTACGTTGTAGATTGTCTCTTACGTGGTAGAATCTATGGATTCCGGTAACCACTTAACATCAGGTGGGCCGTGAGCTCGTCCACCCACCTCAGCAATAATAATAATAAAAAAATCCTGATTGATGCAAGTGTTCTCTAATTATAACTATACTTAGACCTTAGAACTCATATCACAATGTGGGAGGCAGCATTTAAGTTGTAAACGTCTATCTATGGGTTCCGGTAACCACTTAAAACCAGTTGGACTATGAGCTCGTTCAGCCATCTAAGTAATAAAAAAATAAAAATAAAATTAAATGTTATTCAATGCGCATTTCATTTTTTATTTATGTACACTCAAATCACACAAATAATTTATGGTTAAGTTCTAAACTTCCAGACTATGTGCAGATATGGAATGGGACAACGATGGAGATTATCTAGCCATTATTACACCTAATAGTAATGCAGTTTTACTTTGGGAATGCCATGCTAATAAACGGTTGAACATTGAGACGGGCCTGCGTGAACCACCTTCGTGTCTTGCTTGGGCTTACGAAGAACCTTTACTAGCAGTAGGTACACATAAAGGAAATTTAGCCCTTTATAATCATCATACCACAAAGTGAGTAAGAATCATCGCTTTTATTGATTGATGTAGACTTTGAAAATTAATAGCTAATTCCAATTCACAAGCAGCAGTTACTGCTCACGCGGAAAACTTTCCATACCTTCTATTTCTATTGTATGATCTATCTTTTTTATAATCTTAAATCATGCGTTAGTTGAAAGCAGTAAAGATATAATTCATTTTAGAGTTGCTAATCTTACATTTAAATTTTTTTTGCTGTTTCGATGGGAGTACGAGTTCATGGCCCACCTGATGCTAAGTTGTCATCCGGGGCCCATACATTAATAAAGTGAATGCCACCACCAACCTTGAGACATGAGTTCTAATCGAAATGCATTACTGCTTCATGACAAAAATAGATAAGTTGGTGGTAGGTACCTGCACGGACTCAGAAGACGTCCAACCACCAGTAATTATTAAATTCTATTCCAGGAGAATTCCAATAATAGGGAAACACAGTAAAAAGATATGTTGTGCTGTATGGAATAAAGACAACATACTTATACTTGCTTCAGAAGATAAGACATTGTCCATAAATAATTCAGATGGAGACACACTCAGAATAATATCACTAAGGGATACTCCTAATGATTTGCAAGTTTCTGAGATGAAGACAGACGAACGAGTTGCAGGGGAAAATACAGTAAGTAAGGTTTTGGTGCTATTGTGGTATTTGAAATTCATGAAAATAAAGAAGAAACAATGATGCCAAAATTATGAGTTTTGTTTAAAATCAACCTTATCGTATTAAATTTGCTGTTGTCTTGTCTTAATCGCGTTTTATTATGTGCATTTTTGTTTTTTTAACATAAACAGTATTTTTTTCTTTCAGGTAAGCCTTATTGTTGGGAAACGCACATTATATCTTTACAATCTTTTGAATCCCGACAACCCAATAGAGTTAGCATTCCAACAACGTTATGGTTCCATAGTTTCGTACAAATGGTATGGCGATGGTTACATTCTTATAGGGTTCAGTGCTGGATTCATCATATCAATATCGACACACATCAAAGAGGTCGGCGAAGAATTGTTTCAGGTCAAGAACCATAAAGATAGTTTGACCGACATAGCGGTGTGTAACGGGCAGGCCGCCTCGTGTGGGGATGGACAGTGCGTATTTATTCATAGTTATATGTGTGAAATTTATACTGGTGGTAGTGAGTCCTCTAGTGAGTCCGCACGGGTAGGTACTACCGCCCTGCCTATTTCTGCCGTTGAAGCAGTAATGCGTTTCGGATTGAAGGGTGGGGCAGCCGTTGTAACTACTGAGACCTTAGAACTTATATCTCAACAATCGTAGCATTTCTCGCTGTCAATTTTATTTATTTATTTTTTATTGCTTAGGTGGCTGGACGAGCTCACAGCCCACTTGGTGTTAAGTGGTTACTGGAGCCCATGGACGTATACAACGTACCTTGAGATATAAGTTCTTAGATCTCAGTATAGTTACAACGGCTGCCCCACCCTTCAAACCGAAACGCATTACTGCTTCGCGGCAGAAATAAGCAGGGTGGTGGTACCTACCCGTGCGGATTCACAAGAGGTCCTACCACCAGTAATAATGAATGCTTTATTGTTCAGGTTAAAGTTGATCTCAGTTTGGAATAATGGTGAGGTGAGCGGATCGGTGATGCCGACGGGGGGAGCCGAGCGTTGCGGGTGGAGCTCCGACGGAAGGTTACTAGCGACTTCCGGGCGAGGGTACCTGAACGTTTACGTGACCACGCTACCCCCCCTGTACGCTACATACGGAACCAGAGCTCTCACTCTGACCAGTCTCACTGAAGTCACGGTTTACCAGTGCATCGGGGTCGAGGATGCCCCCGAACCTATTAATAAATGTAAGTTGATTGGTGAGCTTAATATTAATTTGCTTAACTAAATTGAGTTAATCTTTGGACTATTTTTCTCATTCGTATACGATCCTCCTAATTCTAGGCGATACCTACTAGAGTTCATAGACGATGCTAATGCTACCGCATGAATATTTAGTATTTGAGTTTGGGTCGATTTTGTGCTATTTTATGGTACGTAGGTTAGTATTTCTATTTTATATCGACTGGTCTGTATCGATATTGACTATGGTCGCCACTTTCGTTGCCAGCTGTCGGGGCTACGATGCTTGACAGTCGCTGTCGTTGTTAACGTTCATGAGGGTCGACTACAATCGACCGCCTATGAGGAAGTTGTAGTAGTAACCTAAGGAGGCCCGAAATGGTTCATTGTTCTCGTCGAACCGGTCGCTTGCAACGAAGGGCTCGGCTAGTAAATTAACCCATACCCACATAACATAGCCCACTGAGTTTCGCAGTGGGTTGTGTTTCCGATCCGGTGGTAGATTCTGCGAAGCACTGCTCTTGCTAGGGGTTACTGTTAGCAACGACGTTAGGTTTGAGTCCCGTGAGCTCACCTACCAGTTAACGTTACTCTAAAGTGGTCTCTCAAGATCATCAGCTTTACGAGGAAAAAAAAAGCCCGAAATGCAAACCCATGTCGCGTAAGGTAAGTACACTGAGAATTTATATCTCAAGGTGGGTGGCGCATTTACGTTGTAGATGTCTATGGGCTCCAGTAACCACTTAACACCAGGTGGACTGTGAGCTCGTCCACCCATCTAAGCAATAAAAAATAAAAAAAACCTGACACAGTGTTGTGTACAGCGGAGCCGACAGCTCTGGCGACCTACGCGCTGCCCGTGGAACCGACTCTAATAGCGCTGGGGGGCTCGCACTTGTGCTGCGTGCACGGCTCGGACGCCTGGTTCTACCCGCTGTCGGCCGCCGCCGGCCGCGCCCGCCCCCGCCCCCGCCGCTACCCCGCGCCCCTCGACCGCCTGCGCCTCGCCGGGGACTACGCCGCCGCGCTGTTCGAGGGCCGTGCCATGCTGCACACCGTATGTACCTTCCCTCACCCGAGCCGCTTCCACGGTGCCTTCAATTATTTATTTTTTATTTATTGCTTAGATTGGTGATCAAGCTCACCGCCTACCTGGTGTTAAGTGGTTACTGGAGCCCATAGACATCTACAACGTAAATGCGCCACCCATCTTGAAATATAACTTCTAAGGTCTCAAGTATAGTTACAACGACTGCCCTGCCCTTCAAACCGAAACGTATTACTGCTTTACGGCAGGGCGGTGGTACCTACCCGCGCGGATTCACAAGAGGTCCTAACACCAGTAATATAGTCTATACCGAGCACAATCATAATAATATTCAGGGCTATATTATCTGTAAGAAAATGCGAATACAATCGATAGTTAAGAGTACAACTACATACTAAAGATAAATTTTCTACGGGACGGATCTAATTGCTGGGGTAGACAGACTTTGATCTGAATGTTTTTGTCGTAAACATATACGCAACTTTATCTAGAAAATGTCGTAAACTCCATTTAGATTTTTGTGACATTTGTTTTTCTTTATTAGATAAAAATAAATCCGACAAAAGGGCTCTAATTCACATTTGGCTAAATAAATAACAATTTATTTTGATTAAATCCACGTAAATTTTATGAATTATGTTAATGAATTGATTAAATATTGTGAGTAGGCTACATTGCTCGTAAAGCAGATGGCCCCTGAGGCCGCAAAGTTCTCGACTGGCGACCGTGTTCAAAAAAGCGCAGCGTAGGGTAAGCTGCCCACGAGGTGGCATAAGACCTGCTAAAAGTCGCCGGAGTTTGTTCGCTGTGGGCTACGCAGAACCGGTCATTGTGGCGAACCTTGGGGGAAGCATATGTCCGGCAGTGTACGTCCGTGGGTTGGAAAAAAAGCGTTAAAACGAGATTTCATGGGCTAATTTCAGATTTTTATATTTAAGCGTACATTGAACATATAACAAACTAGCTTTTCCGGTAGTTCCTGAGATTAGTGCGCTCAAACAAACTCTTCAGTTTTATAATATTAAGTATAGATTAGTATTAGTGATGCTCCAAAATAACTAAGGATGGGAAGATCGATAGGTACTCAGTTAAATTTTAATATTCTTTGAGAAAATCTTTTGTCAGTTGTGCGAATGTAAAATTGCACAGATCGAACAACCGGACTCGTCCCAGGCCGAAAGAGAATGCATGATGTTTCCAGAACCGCACATGCAGGGCGCTAAGATTGTGGACATTCATCTCACCGCCGACTTTTTTATATTCATCACAGATGTAAGTAGATAACTCGACCTTTAAGCTTTTTACAAAGAAAGAAAGCCAGCGTAGTGTGTGTAGGTAGCCCTCGATTTTTCATAAATTAAATTAATATTTTATTACTAAATACAATAATAATATGATACTTATAATAAACTAGCGTTACCGAGATATTTTTACGAAAGTGGTTTTACTTGTGGCAACAATATGCTATATTTTGATCCATCAATGGTAGTTACCAAAATTCTTCGTATTTCCACCACTAAACTATAGGGACTTCGACTTTATGACAAAATATGTGTGGCGCCATGTTCCTTGTCACTTTAGATTATGTCTGGTGGGTAGAATGAATAATCAGTCGCTGTAGTGTTTATAACGTAAAGAGATAGCGGTCAACGTCGAAACGTCGTCGTAAACACGTCATTTCGCATTGTCCCATTCCACTATCAGTGTTTTTGGGCTTTTGGGATCTCAAGCACCGGTCATCGTTCTCGTCGAACCCATCGCTTGCAACGAAGGGTTCAGCGAGTAAATTAACCCACAGACACAGCCTACTCACTTTCTCGCCGGATCTTCTCAGTGGGTCGCGTGTCCGATCCGGTGGTAGATTCTGCGAAGCACTGCTCTTGTTAGGGGCTAGTGCTAGCAACCTCCTAAGGTTTGAGCGCCGTGAACTCACCTGCTCGTTCGGAGAATCTAGTATAATCCCTCGAGGTTACTAGAATAGGTGGGAAAAAAAACATTTGTGCAATTCAAACGCGGTAGAAGTGAAACCTTAAAAAATTCAAATACAATTATCTTAAATGTCTAAGTATATGTAAAATTTTGTCATATTAAGTAAATAATTGTAAATCATCTTTTATAGTATGAGGTTGCGCGTTCTGTGAATTGATATTTTAACTTCACGTATAATCCTAAATTAAAATTCACTACAAGAGGTTTCATAGACACGTTAGTATTAAAAATCTCATAGATGGCGCTGTATTCATGTGTTCTATCTCATTCTCTCGGTGGCTCAATCCTATACATTTATGTGTTTGTGTCTCTGTGGACTTATTTTTTCGTTTCATCGAGTTTGAAATCACGACGTTTGACTTCAAAAATATCGTCTGATCTGCTCGTGTCGCAACTCGCACGCAGCAAGGTCACGTAGAGCACTTCGGCGTGGAGGAGTGGCGCACGAGCGTGCGGCACCGCACGGCGGGCGCGCTGTGCGCCGTGTACGGCGACATCAGCGGCACGCGCGCCTGCCTCGCCGACACCGCGCGCCGCCTGCTCGTGTACTGCCCCGCCGCGCCGCACGACCTCTGCCCTCTGCGCGAACCTAAACTCTTCAGGTAACTCCTTCTTTTTTTAAGGGATTTTATGACTTTATGGGATGAGATGAGATGATACGAGATGAAATGTAATCTCAGTAGAATGGTTATCATTTACTAAGATTTTTTCAGTTGACTTTTTGGAGGATCCCGAGAAGTTTTTTCCAGCGGCTTTGTTTCATTTTCCCACATTTGTGCACTTTCACAGATATTAAACAGTTAATAAACCACCATTATTACACATTTAAACCTGAAGAAACACTAAATAGACAAAATAAAACCAATCACACAACTTCACTCCTCGCGTTCCCGCCAAAAAGTCTAACTCCTTCGGACATACATAATGTGACCATACGTCCCGCTTTGGACGGGATTGTCCCGCTTTCAGGCTGTACGTCCCGTTGTCCCCAACTAGAACCAAAATGTCCCGCTTTCATTTATCTGTTGTGCTTGTGTTTATTAGAAACTTACCGAATACTTACTTATACCAAATCCTTATTGTATTATAAAATACATACTAAATTATAACTCTAACTTTGCTGTAGAAAAGTAGTTTTTTGTTGCGAAATTATTATTTAACTCGCAGGAAAACAATATAACAGTATTTCAGTGCGTACATAAAATGAAACATGAATATACGTAAATGTCTCCGTCTCCGTCTAATGAGGCCGAAAATCCGCCATGTTTAGCGCGCCAAATGTCATTGTCACGTCAGTTCGGCCGTCTGTTTTGGGTTGTACATTATTTATTGACTTTGATATCGATTTAAT
Source organism: Bombyx mandarina (assembly GCF_030267445.1). Classification (NCBI taxonomy): domain Eukaryota; kingdom Metazoa; phylum Arthropoda; class Insecta; order Lepidoptera; family Bombycidae; genus Bombyx; species Bombyx mandarina. The sequence continues at coordinate 10,790,212 of NC_143220.1, read as the reverse complement.
ATGATTGCTTATATAAAATTTCATATTTTATCATGCTTAAAACATACAAAAATAATAATTAAAACGTATTTTATAGGATTTCAAGAAAGTCGATGCCCCAAAACTATTATCTATATATATTTAAATTCATTATGGAGCCCTCATCCGAAAAATCGGGCACCATTTTTCGGTCGGAATCTATTGATCATGACACTAATCACAAATACCTCTTTAAAATATGTCATCAAAACATATTTAGACATTCTGGTTAGATATTTCGGGAAAAAGGCTACCGACAAAATCTCTTCGGAACTATTTAAATAAAATAGTTTTATTCCACAGTGAGTAAAACACTATTGTAAATTCGTTAAATATTTAATAATTAAGTGATTTTAGAGAGGAAGTCACAAGGAATGACGTTTGTAATTTTATTAACGTTCGACGTAACGAATAAATATTCTGTAGGTGTTTTTTTTTTATCAGGCGGTCCCTTGATAAGTTTAAAATTTGAATCACTCTCAAGTGAGAGTGATTCAAATGGTGCGGCGTACCTTCCTTGAGGTGCGCTGCGGTAGTGTGTTACGGACTTTAGAGTCAGCAAAACAATTAAAATAGATTGTAATAGTCTAAGAAAAACACGTACTCAAAATACGATAACATTCAGCATGCTAGAAATGGGCAGATGGCACTGTACTACGCCATATCTTTATGTTTTGCGGCAAACGACAACTTTATAAAATCAGTGTAGCAAATTTTAAAAGTCGTCATATCGTTTACTTGGCAAATTTGAAGCACGAACTCGTCTTAGATTTCACATAATATCTAAATCACATCATCTTTGCACATAACAATATACTTACTTCCTATTAAAGTATAAATTCTACAAATACATTCACTCAACAATATTTAAAATAAAATGAGCCAAGAACGTTTATCGATAAAACCTACTAACATTAAAATCTTCTGGGCAGCACTAAAACCGCCATGTTTTGTGGCCAGATGACGTCACAGTGGCACGAATTTTTTGTTGACGTTTCATTTCCATAGGTTTCCTACTTCAGTGGGTTAGCCGTTAACTTACTTACTGGCGGTAGGACGTCTTCCGAGTTCGATGTTTTAAACTTCGCGGTTGTTTACATTACACACATTATTTTTACGGGTAGAGTTACACACTTAAATAATAGTAATGCGTGTGTGTGTATGTAGGCGTGTATATGTGTGGAATAAATAATACATTGTTGCAACTTTTTTTCCTGTCTCAGAGGGGTCATCTGGGATATTTGTTTGTCGGATCGGAACGTGTTTATCGTGTACACGGATGACAAAATTGACACATACTACTACGTGTCGAACTCTATAAACGGATCCCACGTTGACCTGGTCGCGAGCACCAGCATCCTGCCTGGCCAGATCCCTCTCATACTGTTCTCCGGCGACGTGTACTGCTACGCAAGCGGGGGCAGGTCAGTTGAACGAATTAGTTATTTCAAGGAAGGATAGGGAATGAGAAATCTTGTTTTTTAATATTACCCGTGAAAAGTTTAAAAAAAATCGATTGAGCGCTGCTGTTCTAACCAGGGGCTCAGTCAAATCACCGCTTACGGCTGAGTAATCATGAACATTGTTTGGAAAAGAAGCGATTTACCGTTTTTCTATGGTGCGATTGGTAAAATTCAATAACTAACATTTTTATATTGTTATAATGTATTATTTTACTGAAGTCTATGAGCGACGGTGACCCCTCATCATCGTATAGGACGTATGACCAGTCTGTTCTCGAACTTAATTAAAAAAACAGTTACTATCTTTCCTCCATTAATTGTAAATGTTTTTTTTTTAACAAACTGTCTTAAATCTGTCACTGAAAATTGAACTATAAAGTCTTGTACATACGAAGGGTTTTTAATATTTTTTCATTACCTTCATAATTGTTTTCTGCACAGCATCATAAAAGTTCCATTAGATTCGCACAACACGAGCGGGCTGGCAGACCCGGACACCGAGAAGCGGGTCGCCAACCAACGGAAGCACATCGAGAAGATGTTCCTCCTGAGGAGGTTCAGTGACGCCTGGCTGTTCTGCGATGCAGTCGACGAGCCCGACGTATGGCGGAGACTCGGCGAGGCGGCCATCGCCGACCTGAATGTGGAATTTGGTTAGTTGAATCTGAACACCTTCAAATCAAATCAAATAAAAAAAAAGAGTGCGTGTTATACGCGCGTAAGAAGTTATATATATATATATTTTTTAATAATATTAAATAATTATTAATTAATATTTAACGTTAATAATTTAATAATATTTAGTATGAATTATATTAAATAATAATTTTGTCATTTATATTACTTAAAAATGAATGCTAATAACACTTTTTTTTACGAGTGTCCATGCGCGAAAGTTCATCTGCGGCTATATTCAGACTCGCCAAGTTACGTCGGTCGTATTGTAATGAGCGATTTAGTGGACAACTTCATTCTGTTAATTTTGTGTCACGGTGCGCGCGTATCGTAAATTTTCACTCTCATCAATTTTTCATAACGTGCCTAAAGAAGTATAACTTCAAAAATTTTATTCAACATAAACGAAAGTACATACTTGTTGAACGTCAAAAAGAACTACCGTCAAATTCACAAAAACTAGCCTCCGTCCTGAGAAGAACTGGCAAGAAACTCAGCGGACATGTCTTTTTTTTTTAATATTAGATATATTTTTTTAAATATTCATTTTTACAATGAGTATTATAACGTAACAATTATTGCAATATTGAAATGCCCGGAGCGAGCAACTCATTCCCACTTTGTGCAATCTTCTAGATAGTCATTGACTTTATAGTAAGCTTTATTGCACAGATGTTCTTTAATAGTTTTCTTAAACCCATGTACATGTAGGTTCTGAACATCTTGCGGGAATTTGTTGTACTGTTAAGTTACTGTTAACGCAGTCAGGGGTACCCAGCCGCCGTCGCTTGGCGTATGATATAAGCCCGCTGAGTTTCTCACCGGGTTTCCTTATTGGGTGACTTTGATTCGGTGGTAGAAGCATCCGCGAAGGACCTGCGGGGCAGCTTCTTGCAGTCTCCCTGCCTCCCGGCAGAACGCTAAGGACGTTCTAAAGGCTGGGAAGGTATACAAGTCAGCCGAAATACACCTCCATGGAATATAGACGATAACACTAAAACACTAGTCGGAGTGAAGGGATCAAAAATTTAACTTTATATCTAAAAATGGTGGGGCATATTGTAAGTCTACGTGGATAGCATTGTGCATTGTTATCCTGCCCGGGTAAGTATCCGCATTTTGCCTATTTCTGCTGTTGTTTTATAATACAATTGGGACTTCGACTTCGGATCTCAAGATTGATGACGACGTTCACGTGGTACCCATGAACTCCGGTAATCACCGAATTACAATATAAAAATAGATAATATCGCTATAAATATTAAATACACCTGTTTGTTACGCACTCGCTCGACATCTGCAGCAGGTATCATAGTTTAACTATAACGAGACTTTACACGAAGTGTCAACACGTCCTTCGAATGTGGTTTACTGGTGGTAGGACCTCTTGTGAGTCTGTATGGATAGGTACCACCACCCTGCCTATTTCTGCCGTGAAGCAGTGCGTTTCGGTTTGAAGGGTGGGGCAGCCGTTGTAACTATACTGAGACCTTAGAACCCATATCGCAAGGTGGGTGGTGGCATTTACTTTATAGATGTCTATGGGCTCCGGTAACCACTTAACACCAGGTAAGCTGTGGGCTCGTCCACCAATTTAGCGTAGATCCCAAACGAACATCCATTATACCCGAACTTGAGGTTAATAATAATAAAGGCGACATTAAACTTTGAGAATGTTTGTGTGTGGTAATACGTCGACCATGCCCGCAGCGATACGTGTGTACACTCGGCTGAGCGACGTGGGCACGGTGTGGGCGCTGGAAGACGCCGCGCATGTTGAAGATTTATCGGTGCTGTGGTGAGCTCAATGCCTCTTCACAACTACGCCATGTATAGGTCATTGAATGAATACGTCAAAGGGTCTTTTCGGTGAAAACGTGAGGAGCGCATTTTTGAAGTGAAACTTCTAATGCGACTTCCAAAGAGGTTGCGTTAAACGTGAAACGCTACCATGGAATAGAAAGAGACAGAGCGAGAGCGAATGCGCGAAACTCAAACGCACGCGCATAGTATACCTGTTACAGCGCGAGTGCAACGAGTAGCAGCCAATATTTTAAAAATTCTTTATTCTCTCTATTTAAAACTATAGGTATATATACATTTATTTTTCTATCTATAATTTGTTGTATAAATATTGAAGATGTCGCATCTCTTATACACAGCATTCCCTATTACAAGAGCAATCTGATTTAAAGATGAAAAATGAAGAAAACCACAATACTGCACAACGAAAAAGAAGTTTCACTTCATCCACGTGCACCAAGTTGCACGCGCACCGTTATTTATTTATTGCTTAGTTGGGTAGACGAGATCATGGCCCACCTGAAGTTAAGTGGTTACCGGAGCCTCACCTCCGTGGGCTGTGTCTGATAGTTAATTTACTCGTCGAGCCCTTCGTCGCAAGCGACGGGTTCGACGAGAACGGTGACCGGTGCTTGAGGTACCTAAAAGCACCGTTAGTGGATCGGGAGATCCGAGATGACGTGTAATATTAATTGTAGATCGATCGGCAAAAAGATTTTTTGCATAAGAATTATGGGTGTGATGTCGCGGTTGTATTGTCACACAGTGGCATGCTATGCGCCTGCGTGGGCCAGGGTGCGGCGGCGGCTCGGTGGGCGGAAGGTTCGCCCCTGGCCCTCGAGCTGGCGTGCGCGCGCGGCTTGTGGCGCGACGCGGCCGCGCGGGCGCTCGCCGCCGCCCCGCTGCACGCGCCGCTCGTCACCGCGCAGCACGCGCACCACCTCGAACTCACGTACGCATACACAAAAAAAACCAATGCTACATGTCTAATCTCAAAGCTGGGAACAGCAATATCATATATCACACACATGATGCTGCTCTGTGTACTTATCGCGAGTTTTTAAATTCTCGATCGCCGCTAGGACCTGATAGATCTACGTTTGCCCCCAGGGGCGCTGTTCCATACAAATTTGAGTTAACTTTTACGCGATCGAGAAGTTAAAAAACTCGCACTAAGCATACAGATCACTAGCTAGATCAAGATGTAACCCATTATGTTTTCTGAGGTTAAATGTCTATTTCTGCTGCGTGGGGCATTCCGATTTAAGTTATTTAAAATGTAATAGAGATGAGACTTCGGTTTTGTGAAGTGATGCTATACTGGAGGTGATATCTACAAGCTCTGATGATCCCTATAACATGAGATGAACTGTGCAATGAAGACAGATTTGCTGTCATTTATGATTTCTTCATCTTCCAGGGCCGATTATCACGAGGCACTGGCCAACTACGAGAAAAGTATAATTACCGAGAATTTAGACGATGCAAAAGTAAGGGAACACAATAGGAAGTGCGAGGCCGGCATAGCGCGTACTGCGATCCGCTGCGGTGACGTCATGCGCGGTGTTACCACTGCCATGAAGCTCGCCGATGACGTCACGCTGCTCAAGGACTGCGCTCAACTCTTAGAAGAAGAGAAGCAGTACAGTCACGCGGCCGCCCTGTACGATCACGCCGGTAACACCGAACGAGCAGCGTCTCTATACATCAAACTGAAATCTTGGCTCAAAGTCGAAGCCCTGCTACCTAAGATCAATTCGCCCAGCATCCACATTCAGTACGCCAAAGCAAAGGAGGCGGAAGGTCGCTACCACGACGCATTAAAATCGTATCTGAAGGCTCAGGATTACGAAGCGGCCATCCGATTGAATCTCGATAAACTTGAAGACATCGACGAGGCCGTCCACTTAGTTCAAGAAACGAAATCGGTGCAAGGGGCGAAAATTGTCGCCAATTACTTTCAGAACAGCGACGACTCGAGCTCAGCGATAAAATTCCTAGTGATGTCGCTTTGTTACGACGACGCATTCCAGCTGGCCAGGAAGAACGGGAAGCTGCAGCTGTACGGCGAGATACTGATCCAAACGTCGCAGGCTCGTTCGGAGGACTTCAAGAGCTTGGCCTTGCATTTCGAGGGGGAGAAGAACCATTTGTTGGCGGGAAAGTTTTACTTCCACGCTGCCGATTACAACAGAGCCATGTCACACTTGCTGAAGGCCGGCGGCTCCGAAGAAGACGAGAATGAGGCGATCAGTGTAGCCATCGACGCGGCTGCGGCTAGCGACGACGAACGACTAACCAGGAGGTGATTATATTATTGCAAATCCTTTAGTTTCCATGTAGCGCCTCGAATAGCATTGACTCCATTTTTTTAGGTGTCATAGAAGGCGATCCAGGGTTTCACTGGAGAATGGTCAGTAGTGTTCTCTGACTATTATACCAGGGTATGGCGATTGGCATTTACTAGTGGTGGGGTATATTTTTAAGTCAGTACAACCATCCTGTCTATTTCACGAGTTCTGGTTTGGGGCCGCGCGACATGCCCTTTTATAATATAATTGAGACATCGACCTCATGTTGTGACTGGCCCCGATACCAGCTAACCCTCGAATATGTAACACGGGTTTACTAATTTAGAATAGTTTTGTTTCGCAAACTCAATCTAACTCTTTATTACGCGTAACTAAAGCAGCCGTGAGCTAACCTAAAAATGGGCAGATTATGAGGGTTTGAAAAAAGAGTTATGTATGACATTACTTCGTTTAATACAATTATGGGTTTCAGTCTCTTGTAACAAAAAAATACCAAGTTATAGTGGATGACGGAAACGTCTTTTGCAGATACTGGTGGGCTTCAGGTCTTTCTTGATGGTCCTTAATCCTAGAGGGATGAGGGGGGAGACATTTTTTTAAGTTAATCTTGGTATTTTCTTCCAGGTTAATAGAGTTTCTGTTGGGTGAGACTGACGGGACACCGCGGGAGCCACGACATTTATTTAGGTTGTACATGGCCAAGAAACAGTTCATGGAAGCGGCCAAAACTGCGGTGAGCGCTTCAACAAAACTTTTGGTCTTTGTTGTTCTTGGTTATGGTTTAAGCTGATGTGAAGTATCGTCTAGAGTTTAGAGCAGCCTTTCCCAAAGTGGGCGATAACGCCCCCTTGTGGGCGCTGCAGGCTGAAAGGGGGGGGCGGTAACAGATTCAGAAAAAAAATGGGAGCGTTGTACAGAAGCTTGGGAGGCGATTTGTAATTTCATTTAAGAGGACTCTTAGACACCGACTAAGCTCTCACTATAGTGGTTTTTAGGTATGTATGTGAAAATATGGGGGCGCTAAAAAATAATTTATTCTCAAAGTGGGCAGTAGACAAAATAAGTTTGGGAACCCCTGGCTTAGAGGAATGTTTTAGGGATAAGTGATTTTTTTGTTTTTGTTTTCTTACTTCTTTCTTGTAATTACTGAAGGTAGGTTTGTAATTACTGGTGGTAGGATCTCTTGTGAGTCCGCACGGGTAGGTATCACCACCCTGCTTATTACTGCCGTGAAGCAGTAATGTGTTTCGGTTTGAAGGGTGGGGCAGCCGTTGTAACTATACTGAGACCTTAGAACTTTTATCTCAAGGTGGGTGGCGGCATTTTACGTTGTAGATGTCTATGGGTTCCGGTAACCACTCAACACCAGGTAGGCCGTGAGCTCGTCCACCCATCTAAGTAATAAATAAAAAATACATGTATATCGACATAGGTACCTATACAATACGATATTTTCATATGATAAGATCTACTCGTATGTATATAATACGACGCGAATTAAAAGATTGGTATTGAGTTCTATATAGTCTACATTACATTTCACACAGGTGATTATATGCAACGCGGAGTGTCGCAGCGGCCGGTACCGGGAGGCGCGCGCCGTGCTGCGAGGGGCCCGGGCCGCCCTGCGCCGCCCCCCCGCGCGACCTCCGCCACGCACTGGCGCTGCTGCACTCCTACATATTGGTGAGGACATGTGTGACGCGGGGGACGCGGGGGACAGGGGGAGCGGGGGACAGGGAGAGCGGGGGACAGGGGGGAGCTGGGGACATGGGGAGTGGGGGAAAGGGGGGGGCGTGGGGTACACTGGGAGCGCGCTGTCTCGCACGCTGTATCTAATCTAATCATATACTAATAACCTACAAATATAATTTAATAATTTGTTTTTGGTTAGACGGGTGAACAAATTCAAGATCCACTTTGTGTTAAGTGTTTGAGTTAAGTCAAGATTTAAATTATAAGCTTAAACAATATTATCGTTCTAATAAGACGTTCGTAAGACTTTACTTCTATAATCACAGATTTCGCCAATGCTACACTATAGATAAATAATATTAAAAATACACAATAGGAGTTTTTTTCGCAGTGGTCAATAATGGTTCAGGGCGTTATCAGAAGTGAGAAAATTAAATAACACAACTAACACAACTAAATAACAATCGGAGCGTTTATTCGTGACTGAACTTAAAAAGTAAAAAGCAACGGAGCTTGTGGGCGCAGCCGCATGTTATGACTACGAACAATTTTGTTTAGGTACATAAACTGTGTCCCTACAGTCGCCTTAATCTATTCTCAATTTGACCACAGATTGATAAACAATAAACAAAAGAGTATATATGCGTGTGTCTGTCAAATACATGGTAGTGTGTGTAATGTTTTCTTTTAATTGATTTAAAGTATTTTTCATGCATAATTAAAAAAAATATTAACATTTTGCACTTCTCTATATTCTCTGTAAGTGTGAGAAATTTCATACTCCTCTGTCCCCGCAATTTCCGTAAGAAGGGGTACAAAGTTTTTGCTTCCCGTATTAATATATAGACATCGTCTGCGGGCAGGTTCGCACGCACGTCCGCCGCGGCAACCACGAGCTGGCGGCGCTGCTGCTGCTGCGCATCGCTGATGAGGTCACCTTCTTCCCTTTGCCTCAACGTAAGGACCACGCAACGTACACAGAACTAAAGCGCGCCGCAATCCTCCCGAACTAGACTCCGATCGTAGCGCCATCTACCGGATCCAATACTGATTCTTAATTATGTTCAAACATTCAAACGCGTGTTCAATATAATTTCTCTGGAATAGAATAGATTTTTACTGATTATGGAAGGTAGAGGTGGGAGAAGCTTGAAAAAGTTCACTTTCAGTACTGAATAACAGTTCAAAAATCCTCCAGAATGGCGCTAGCATAGACACAAGGTATGATATGAATTGAGCAGCTGTTAACTGATTGAAGTATGCAGAGTTAGGAAATTTAATATATTTAATGACTAGAGTAGGTAGTTAGTGACAGTGTAATATACAAGACCTCACATGTTTACGTAGTCCAAACTAATTTCGTCAATATAACCTACAATTATTGCTGTGGTAAAACGTGGAGACATCGGTTGCATTTATTTATCAGCTTTTTGTGATTTTGTAGTGCCTACAGTTCTTTCCTCCTTTTTTATTTCTCGATCTTATTCTAATAACTTTCAGCGCCTTTTCTAAAATTTACCCGGTTGCTACTGTAGCGCTATCCTTATTTAGCAGATTTTAACGGATACCTTTTCTACACACAGAGACGGTTCTCCTTACCTCTACCCTCCATAGTATAGATCATTCTAAACAATTTCCAGATCAAGTATCGATCTTGACATCGACGGTGATCGAGTGCAGTCGCGCGGGCCTCAAGCACCAGGCCCACCGCTGGGCCAGAGCCCTCATGCAGCCCGAGCTAAGGTCTCAGGTATGGTTTGGAAGATGACGGTTCGAAATTTTTTTTTTTTTATAACAACTAAGAGGCAAACGGGCAAGACGGGTCACCTGATGGTACTCGAATCTGTCTACACTGGCGGACATATGAACCGCATCCAAACACAAGGCGACTGAAATAAATATTTAAGTATATAAAATAACTATAGATTGGTATTATTTTGTATATTGTTTTTCGGACGAAATATTCTTGTTATTGTACCCATTGAGTTTCGCGCTGGATCTTCTCAGTGGGTCGAGTTTCCGATCCGGTGATAGATTCTGCGATACCCTGCTCTTGCTGGGGACAGTGTTAGCAACGTCGTCAGGTTAGTGTCCCGAGAGATCAACTACTCGTTAGGTTACGTTGGCATAGCCTCTCAAGGCTACCAGTTTACCAGGCTAAGCTTAGGTGGAAAGAACATGAAATTGTTACATTTAAAATTGTTTTTTTTATCAAACTATTATTATTTTTTATTGGACACTCTTGACGCATTCGTCGGGCTATCCAGTCAACTGCTCAATCCGTTTTAGGTTTTTTTCAAAAATTAACAATATGAAAGGTATTTTAAAAGAAATGAAGTAAGTATTCTGCGTTAACAGATCGATCCGAAGTATTCGAAGAAGATCGAGTGCGTGGTGCGTCACGTGCCGCGCGGCGCCCCGCCCCCGCCCCGCGCCGCGCCCTGCCCCCGCTGCGCCCGCGCGCTGCCCGCCGCCGCGCTGGCGTGCGCGCACTGCGGCGCCGACCTGCCCTTCTGTCTCGCCACGGTAGCCGCACTCCTACGACCACACGTGGCGGACTTCATCTGCATTGGCGGTTTTTTTATCCTACCTATGCCTAGAGACTATTTCAGCTTCACCCTAACATGTAGGTGAGCTCACGGGGCTCAAACCGGAGTGGTGCTAACACTGGCCCTAGCAAGAACAGTGTTTCGCAGAATCTACCACCGGATCGGAAACGCGACCCACTGAGAAGATCCGGCGAGAAACTCAGTGGGCTGTGTCTATGGTTTCATTCGCTCGTCGAGCCCTTTGTCGCAAGCGACGGGTTCGATGAGGACGGTGACCGGTGCTTGTAGTACCTAAAAGCACCGTTAATGGATCGGGAGGATCCGTAATGACGTGTTTTGGACGACGTCGACTGTTTACCATTCGGTTTACAGGATCGGGTATGTAGTTTCCAGCGGCCACGACAAGAGGGTTCTCATGTCGTGCCACCTTCTCAAAGTGAATGGTTGTATTTACAACGGCTATCGGGCTATCTGCCCTAGAGGGCGCCACATCCATTCCACAGGAAATTCTGACAAGAATCTAGTCCTATGCAAGAGGCGTCTAAAACGGCTTGCACGTTGTTTCTTAATCACTATACAGAAGGTGCCATAAACTCTTACCTAGACTTTTGGGCGTCGATTTGCCTCGACAAGATGGTCGACTTATAGGAGTATAGCATCGCCCAGCACGGTTTGTCGATGATGAGAATTGCGGCCAGGATGAAGCTTATTTATTTATTTTTACCACGTAGATAGATAAACGGACTCACTGTCCTCACCGTCCATCTGGCATGGTTGCCGGAGCCCATTAACCGCCTCTGACCGTCATGGCCGCTAGTTTTTAAATAACTATAGTTTTGTTTGTGACAGGGAATGCATATCGTCAAAGATGATTTAACTGCGTGTCCCGAGTGCGACTTCCCAGCCATTCTCAGTGAATTCACAGAGTGAGTGTCATGTGTTAGTGCAAGTGTCTATATCTCTTAGTTCATCCGCTAAACAGATGATTTGTAATTTTTATTAAGGGATTTTATGACCTGGTAACTAAAACCTTTAGGTAAAGTCTCATTTTAATTTTAATGAAAACTGCACGATCACTTTTTTATATATGAAAAATGATAATATGAAGTGAAATGAAGTTGATTAATATGAAACATGGCATGAGATGATATAGGATGAAATATAATCTCAGTAAAATAGATTTTTTCAGTGGACTTTTTGGAGGATCTCGAGAAGTTACGTCCAGCGGCTTTATTTTCTCACATTTGTGCACTTTCACAGATACTAAACAGTTAACAAACCACCGTTATTACATATTTAAACCTGAAGAAACATGAAATAATCAAAATAAAATAAATCACACAAATTAACTCCTCGCGTTCCCGCCAAAAAGTCCGATGATTTATAATTGGAATATCAATTACAGATTACTCCGCGATGAAGGTAAGTGTCCGATGTGCGACGAGAGCGTGGACTACCGACGGTTGGTCAAAATCGACGATGTCTCAATTTACTTGGACTCTAACACTAGTGAGTAAGATTCAAAATCGACATTTCAATGTCAAGCAAAAATTTAGACAAGAGCGACTGTAATCGGAACTTTAAGCACTACACATATGTATGTCTGAATTAAAATGTGATTTGTTACACCGTTAGGTTATTTTGTGTTTATGATGATATAATTAAAAACTGTGATTACGATCCGTCCATTAAATAAATTAAATAAGTTTTGCAGTGTTTTATTTAATAGTACGGTTCTGCTTCCTTGTATTATGAAATATCGTGTATTTAAAACTGAAAGATCGCTAGCTGAGCGACCGTGATGGAAACCGTACTGTCGGTCACTGATCAGCTGGCGATCCTCAAGATACTTCACGAGTTGTGTATTTATTATTCGCTCCATCACCTTGGAAAGCAAGGAAGTTATCGAGATAGGCCTATAGCTCGACGGGTCCGACCGGTCACCCTTCTTGGGGATAGGGTGGACGTGAGCGGTCTTCCATGAAGACGGAACCCTGTTAGTGCAATAAGAGAGGCGATACAAACGCGTTAGCGCAGGCGTCAGCTCAGGGGCGCACGTTTTCAAAACCACTGCGGAGATGCCGTCTGGCCCACTCGACTTATGGACGTCCAGGAGTCGGAGCTCCCGCCTAACTGCACACTGTGTGAGCAGATCTCCGGCAGGGAGCTATCACACCGGGGGATGTTCGGTGGTGTGGCACCCCCGTCGTCTACAGTCGAGTTCGAGGCGAAGAGTTTGACCCGAAGGTCAGCCTTCTCTTTCGCGCTGTGATTATAGATAGATAGATAGTTTATAAGAAATAACTTATCAAGGTAAATATTTATTACGACAACATTAAGAATACTATTTTATTATTTGTTGATTTTGGTTACTCCGTTTTTAAGGTAACGACTAGATCGTATATTATTTTATTGAAATAAAACAATGGTAGTAATTGGTGAAACATTTATTTTTCATTTGAAGGAATACCATGCTGTAAATACACGTCCGATGCTGAGATTCAAATGAAACACAAAACGCAAATATCGTATTATACAAAATTGCAAAGAGTGCAATAGAACCGAACGCTCGGCCGTTACAAAAAAAAAAAAAAACAGATCGTACTAAATGTTTACGTTACTTTCCGATATTTTTTATGTGTCCAAAACAGTTACTGTTTTTTTGTTTGTTAAGAAAAGTCTTTCCTGTAGATATGTATGTCAGAATTTGTTAGATAAAGCGCCGAGCGTTGGCACACGCAACTCAACTAATTCCCCTCCGCCTGTATTAATCTACAATCAATTACTACCTAATACAATTAACGCTAACTATGCCTTGTGCAGACAAATACATTTATACAACTTAAAATAGTGACAAGACGATCGAATGATAATAACAAAACTCATTGTGCTAATATTACAATGAAGGCTATTTAGTAGCTATGTAGCATACCGAGTCGCTAGAATGTATCTAATTATACGCGTAAAAAAACAATATGACGTGTAGACGTACTTTCTTCTGATTGGTATCCTAAAAAGTTTGTAAATTTGAAAAGTCTTAAGAATTAGGCTCTAGTTGTTAGTTTCTTTTTAAAAATCGAAGTAAAAATCAGATGACATTCTTAAATTTGTTAATATCAATTAAAGATAAAAAGAATAAAAACAGGCCTTTCCATAACTATTCTTTATATATTATGTTTCGCGGAATTCATATTAGTGGTACACCTAAATACAAACAAAAATTAATGAACCATACTTTCTATATTTTACTGTGATATAGGTACTTATTATTTCTAAAAAAATATCAATGCAATTTTGCTGATTCACAAAGTAATCGCAAAATGATTTTATTTTTGTTTTCATTCTAGCCCTTCACTTTTCTTTTTCTAAATGAGCTCTTATTTTTAGCACTTACACGTGTAGCACTTTACAGTTTTAAAGAAATTTCCATAGATACATAATACACTTAAGATTTGGAAATGTCATCTTACAAATAAACTAATCTGCGGACATGACATTAAAAAACCACAAGATTCCTTTGAAAACATTAAATTAAAAAGAAACATAAACTTGTTTATTTTTGTGAAAAATATTTTAGATTAAAAAGCATATTATGTAAGGGTTTTATATTTGATAAATTAATGTGATATGGGGTCAGTGTTGTTCCAGTATTAAGTCCGAATCTCAACTTATTTACTTTAAAAGCCATTCAATGCAATATGGACCTGTTTTTTAAGAAGTGCAAACGGCAACCGGTCCGATTATATCGAAGTAGTTTAAAAGCCAATAAATAATATAGTATGTTTTAATTACATAATCAATAATGTGGGACATTTACTAAATAATTCGACTATACATTTTTCCTGTCAAAAGAGTGGGCTATTATGACTCGCGTTTGGACGAATATAAAAAAAAAACAATTCAATGAAACAACGTGTAACATATTCCATGTAAATATGGTATTTAAATATATTTAATTATTACATTTTGAGTTACATAATATTGGCCGGATGAGTGTGTGCTCGTTTCTAGTCCACTCTTTTAACTTTAAAATAGTTTATTTACAGATATATATTATAAAAAATATATTGAAAAGGTAGATGGCACTTGGTTGCGTTGTGAAAATATTAAAATAATATAAATTTCTGGACAAAACGAACAGGCTTTAAATTTGACACATTAGTATTTGCCAAACTAAAGTGTTTTAAGCTGTGCAGTAAGTAACAACATAGATAAGTATGTATATAGCATTCAGTAGTTATAAGTCAAAGCAAATACAGTTAGAGTTTTGAATGTTCTTAGTTAAGGTTTATAAGTAAAAATATAATCAGTTAATGGACAAATTAAGATAAATTTGTAATTTGGACTGAGAATTGATCTGAGAAACTGAAAAACTAAAAAAAACGATGGCAGTTCATGATCAGGTGAAACTTAAAATTAAATTATGTAAATGTTTTTGATTATGTTTTCTGCATTATTTTATTTTAAAAAATTACTATATTATTTATTTATTGAAGATATACATTTTTCAAATATATAATTGCCTAAAAATTGTAGTTTATTACACATAAAAAAAACTAAACAAAAATGTATGCTTATGTTGTCCAGATTTAGAAATGATGTATATTATAATATAATTAATTAAATATGAATAAAAATGCACTGACTTGCAGCTACATCAAACTTCAGCACAAAAGTTTGGCAATTACTTTAAATAAGTTTTATATCAAACTAAATTAGAAGATTAATACACAACAGTAAGAGGGAATGTATAAAATTATTTTCAACTATATCAATGTTAACTCCTCAACAATAAATATAAATAAATCTTTGGTTTCATTTAGTCGTTTGATTATAAAAAGTTTTTATTCTTTGCACATCATAACATTGCTAGAGATGGCGAGCTTCATTACATACAACTTAGAGATTTTATGCATAAAATATTTTTTAAAAAATTTGACGAACTATTTATTATTCTACGGTTCATAAGAACGACGGCCGTCGAACGCGGCTCGGGGACACATTTTGCGTGTGACGAGGACGTCCTGGAGCGCGCTACTATGGAGCTATACAATCTATGGGATGATAGATTCCTTTTGGCACTGTCCGATGCCGGATCCAGTTCGAGTCTAAACTGGTCGTTTTCGACATGGCGTCTGTCGTTCGGGACGCGATCACGGAACAAGATTCGGTGACAGATCGACAAAATAGGCTACAGGAAACATCTTAATTGATTTATTGTGATACGAATAAGTATAGTCGGTAGCTCACTGCAGACGGGCCAGCTGCTTCGGAAGCGCAGCCACCACTCGCACGCGGTCACTGAACTGGGGCGGCGGCGCCAGCAGCGGGGCGCCGCCCTCCGCCGCCGCGGCCGGCTCCTCCGGCGGGGGCGGCAGCTCGGCCAGCAACACGGCGGCGCGCGCCCGCCGCCCCGGCGCCTTGTCCACGTCCACGCCGAGCCGTTCCGCCGCCGAGCGGCCCCGCGCGCCCGCCGCGCCGCGCAGCACGGCCGCCGTGGCGCGCTTGCGGGTGAGCGAGTTGTGGCGCTGCATGACGCCGGCGGCGGGCGCCAGGCTCTCCGACGAGCTGTGCACGGGCTCGGTGCTGATGACGTCGTTGGACGACTTGACGGTGACGGAGCTGCAGAAGGAGACCTTGTCCCGCCGCGGCCGCGCCTGCGCCTCCTGGTCCGAGGAGACGCCGGAGGATGAGTTGTCGCCGTCGTCGCGCTCGGCGCCGCCCAGCTCGTCGCCGCACGACTTGGACGACTTCAGTCTCGTGCGGATCTTCTGTATCTCGTCCACCGAAAACGAGTGCTGCATCGAGCTCGACCCCGAGCTGCTGCCACTGAAGTGCACGACAGCGGGTCAAAGGGATGTTACTTAGTAACCATTCTGAACAGAACGATTGCGACGTGAACACGCGACAGAACACCAAGGACGGGAATTTAGATAACTCCACAGAAAGCTACATCACATTATTAGAGGATTACCCTCTTTTATCATTAAAGAACATAAAACTCTTGAACAATGAACAAAATGGTATTTCGTGACCCAGTCCCAATGCCTCAAAGAAACCAGAGTACATGATGATATTATAGCGAGACGCACAGTCACCACCCCCGCAAATATTTTCTCTACAACTGTACCTTATTATTTAACGAATTACGTATTGTCGTTGATATTTTATTCTCCGTCTATCTCATAGATCGTGGCATATATTGGAATCCTGAAAACCAGAATAACGCTATTATGTATGTCGCGGCAACTGGACCCGAAACGTGCCACTTCTTTATCATATTTCAATATTATCTCAACGACTTAGACCTGTTAGAGTAAAATGTCTACTTTCCCACGAAGTCATTGTCATGAAGTCGTTGTTGCTAAATACAAATATCGAACATGGGAAATAAGGCAACAACCTCCCAATTGTTTTATGTGAATGCGTTCTTTTAACACCACGAAAATGACTAAATAAAATCGTGTATTAATAATATAATTAAGGGAAGACTTATAAATTTGTGTGAACAGTTCATGAGCTCGCCCGGGTAGATGGCCCCGGCGTCACTATTTCAGCCGCGAAACAGTCGTGCCTTCCGGTTGTAAGGGCGGGGACACACGATACAATTGGCATATTGTATTTTGCACTTTAAATTTATTTCCAATAAATCTGATGATCAATACTCTGATGCTGAGCTCGATTTGTGTGACTTAATTTCGTCTGGGACATTAAAAACTCTCGACACGCGTCGTCGAGGGCGGGCCCCACCTGGTATTGCTGTTGGCGCTGGTCTCGGCGGCGGGAGGGGGCCGCGCCGCGTCCTCCTCGTCCGACTCGGACATGCTGTAGTCCGGCTCCGGGATGGGCGGCGCAGGGGTCGAGTTCTGCGAACAATCCTACCGTCACTGGTCGACTCGGTGGTGCAATTTTTTTTCCCTAAGCTGATGGTCTTGAGAGACCATATCGGTGTTACCGGGCGAGTAGATGAGCTCATGGGGCTCAAACCTGACGTTGTTGCTAACACGAACCCTAGTAAGAGTCGTGCTTCACAGAATCTACCACCGGATCGGAAACGCAACGCACTACAAAGATCCGGCGAGAAACTCAGTGGGCTGAGTCTGAGGGTTAATTTACTCGTCGAGCCCTCCGTCGTAAGCGACGGGTTCGACGACTACGATGATCGGCCCTGGGGCACCTAAAAGCACCGTTAGTGGATCAGCAGGATTCAAAATCAGGTGTTTTGGGCGACGTCGACTGTTTACCATTCGGTCTGCAGAATCGGGTATGAAGGTGCAATACTCAATACCCCTGATCGCCGAGCGTCAGCCCGAACGTTCGATTCCTATCGACAAACATTTGTGCCACTAACCAATTAGTTTGCTCTGTCTCGGCGTGTATTATCTATTTATTGAAATGCACATATATACATAGGTATGTATGCCAGTCTCTGGTTCCCATAGTTAGGGTAACCTTGTGAAATGTCCCCAATCATTTTATTAACAAAACACTAGCGTTTACAACCCGCGGCTTCTCTCCACGTGGTCATGGAAAATTGTAGTTTCCAACGGAAACAATGTTTTTTTCGAGTTAAGAGGTAGCCTGTCCCTCCCCTGACCTTAAAATCATTATTTAAAAAAATATACATATATTTCAATTCATTGCTTTGTTTCGACGTGAAACAAGGACGAACAGACACAAAAATAAAGACATTTTCACCTTTATAATATTCGAATGGAAGTATGGATGACATTCGTTACTCTTTTTTTTCGTAGAACGAGCACGTGCTCTATGTAGACGACACTTTCGCGTAATGACAACGAGCCGCGTGGGGTGCTCGCTCGGCCCCCACTTTCACACGTCTTTCAGGGTCTGTTTATACCTGGTTTCACTTTGTCACCAGACTGCTGTTTGTATTTAAGCTTTTAAGGCGGAGACAAGTAAAGAAACAAAACATATTTGTGTGTAATTTAAACGTCTCTGTTGACATTCTCTAACGAAAAGGAAAATGTCAAACTGTGCGAAGGGGTTTCTATGAGGGACGACACAGTACCTGTCTGACAAAGCCCTTGGGGAAGGGTTGCGCGTACTGTCCGCCCTCGTCGGCGGAGCGCGCGCGCGCCGGGCCCGCCCACGAGCGCGCCGACACCGCCTTGCGATTCTGTTCCATTATTTCATTTAACTAAGCAATTAAGTTTTCGAATAAAACATTCAGATACATATCGTCGGCTTATTGCAAGAACTCATTAACTGCAAAAAATCACTAAATGCGTTTTTATCTAAAATGGGCTCATTTTTGCATATTCTACAAAATCCAAAAACACACTAATTTCTAGCTGGCCAATTTTAGCCGTTACGTCTTTGGTAGAAAATTGATAATTGCAACTTTGGAAGTCAGGCATTTACAAAGATTCACTAAGCAGCACTAGTTATTTTTATTAAATGGATAATTATTTGAAAACAGCATACATTACATTAAAGAACTCATTTTCAGCATCTAATTAATTTTATCAAAACAGTGTAGTATAATATAGCTTAAAATTGCATTTCGATAAAATTCATTATTTACATTTAGTTAGTTTCTGTAATGAATCATTTCATCACAAATGCACAATAAGTAATCTTAATGATTTTTATCGATATTAATATAATATAAATCATAATATTAAGATTTCCATAAAATCATTTATTCTTTTTCCTTATTTTTTCCATTTTGTTGATGGCATGATTTTAATAAGTTAACATCGATTAAAAGAACATAGTAAATTCTTGCAGGCTATGTGGTTCCTCGATTGTAGTTTAGTGAGTTATATAGGGTTTGGTGAAATGCGACAAAACAGCTTGTCTAGGAAACACGGGGCATAAGACGAAACCGACGAACACGGGTGAGGGTGGGTTTGCGCGGGACGAAAGAGTACTGCCTCGCTCGCTCAGTTTGCGGCGAGATACATTGATTACCACGCCTGTTATAGAAGTTAATGATTTCTGACAAAATGCAACGAAATAAATGTTTCAAACAAGGACGAGGAAGCAAGATGTTGGAGAATTGAAGCAATTGAAGTTTTGAACAACTTTCGCACAACCTAGCAAGCAAACACCTGACCTACAATAGCATCATTCTTTCCACGGGTGTAGAAGATGTTAAATGATACACTGGAGAACGGGCAACATCGTTATCTGAGAATCATACCAGTGGACTACGATTGCCAACTTGTATTTACTGATAGGATGGTTGGTATGGCGTATGGCAAGCCCGTACGAGTTGGTACCACCATCGAAGCGAAGCAGTATACGGAACAATTTAGATTTAGATTTCGGGTCTCAAGATGGGTGGTGGCTTTCACGTTGGATATCTATGAGCTGCAGTAATCACTGTAACACCAGACAGGCTTTTTTATATTTTTTTAGGATTGAAGGATTACTGGTGGCCCGGAGGCCTTTCCAGATTCACCAGGACATGTGGGCTAGCAAAGGCTCAGCCAAGAGGGGTGGGATTTGTTAACAGCTGTCCGTGCGCCTCCGAAGAAGACCTAACAACTCAAGAACAGCTGCTTCGTGAATGAATCTACTACCGGATCGGAATCGCAACCCACTGAGAAGACCCGGCGAGAAACTCAGCGAGCTGATGCAAGAACGTAATCAGTTTCTGTTATTCTTAATGCTATACTTAGTTCAAGTTACCCACCTTGAGGTGGTTGAACGTAAGTATTTAGAATTGGGCCACACACATAATATGGAGGTCGATAATATGCATAGTTCTATCGAGAATCAAATGTGTCTTATGCCAATTTTTTCTATGATAGACCTCTGTAATGTTTTAAGATTGGCTAGATCGAACAGAAAGCTAAAAAAGAAAAAAAACAGCAAAGACGCCGTATGAACCTATAGTAATGAGCCACTCTGATATCTTGAGCCTAAAAGAGTTGAGAAACAAATTAATGTTTAATAAGTCAATTGACACTGTAGGACTACAGTGTTTGAAGGTTAAATGCTTCAAGCTTGGAAAAACCGACTTAAAATTGTTCAATACAGGTATGACTACGTTTCCAATTTTAAAGACCTAGCCTGCAGAGCTACACCATTGGTATAATAATATACCTGATAAAGAATTATCTTCCTGAAGAAAAAACCTCTGATACAGATTTTTTAACCTAGATATTTTTTTATTTGTTTTATGTTTTTGTATGGTGTTTAAGCTCAATTCCTAATTTTCATAAAAAAATACATGATTGAATGAATACATGAGTGATTGACTAACAGGGAGAAGAAAATTATTTTTAGTTTATTATTTAAGTCGTCGTGGCCTAAAAGATAAGACGTCCGGTGCATTCGTATCTAGCGATGCACCGGGGTTCGAATCCCGCAGGCGGGTACCAATTTTTCTGATGAAATACGTACTTAACAAAATATGTTCACGATCTACTTCCACGGTGAAGGAATAATATCGTGTAATAAACTCGCATAATTATAATTTGCGTAATTACTGGTGGTAGGACTTCTTGTGAGTCCGTACGGGTGGGTACCACAACCCCGCCTATTTCTGCCGCGAAGCAGAAATGCGTTTCGGCTTCAAGGGTTTTTTTTTTATTGCCCTTGTAGGCAGACGTGCATACGGTCCACCTGATGTTGAGTGTTTTCCGTCGCCCATGGACTTCAGCAATGAGGCAGAGCCAAGCCGCTGCCTACCGTTTAATACTCTCCACAAGCCTCGTTTGAAGCAGGACATGTCATAGCGCTCGGAAAACACCGTGGAGGGGAGCTCATTCCATAGCCGGATGGTACGTGGCAAAAAAGATCTCTGGAAACGCACTGCAGATGACCGTAGTGGCTCCAGATAGTATGGATGAACTCTACTCCGGTGGCGGGCGGTGCGATGGTAAAAACGAGATGCCGGTATCATCTCGAACAATTCCTCAGAGCACTCCCCATGGAACATACGGTACAAAATACAGAGGGAACCGAAGTCCCTCCGCAGACCCAGAGGTTCCAAACGATACGTGAGGATGGGATTATCAACAATCCAAATGGCCCTCCTCTATATAGGTGGGGCAGCGTTGTGACCATACTGATACCTTAGAACTTATATCTCAAGGTGGGTGGCGCATTTACATTGTAGATGTCAATGGGCTCCAGTAACCACTTAATACCAGGTGAGCTGTGAACTCGTACACCCATCTAAGCAATAAAATAAAAATAAAATTATGTACAACTTTTGAGACTGCGAAGTTGTCGTGAGTACTTGGCAATATTAGCTATTGCAAGTTCTTACGTCAACTGTTATGAAAAAAATGTTTTTGATTATTATGTTAATATTCGTTTTTGTTTATTTCAATAAGATTTGATAAGTATTTTGTTGGTTTATTTTAATTTAAGAAATAATTAATTCACATATAAAACCGACTTACAGTAGCAAGAAGTCATTAACTTTTAGTTTTAGTTTATAAATAATATATAATGTTATATGATTACCGACTCTCACTTGTTTTAATTAATATACATATTAAGCAATCCAAAACATTCAGTTTTTCTCACTGTAGTTATGTATGAAGGATAATATGGGCTAATCAACATAATCACTAACTAATTCCAACTAAAATGCCGTTTTCCCAAAATAATGAATATGTCACTTAATGACTTCTTGCAATAAGCCGACGATATGTCGTATTTATTTGTTGTACTTTATTTTCTCACAATAAAAGGTAAATTTTATAAACTTTTTCAGATTTGAATTTCATATTTATGTCGATGAAAATTAAAAGTAAACTGCAAAGCCTCGTTTTGATAGCTTACTGATAATCAAATTTGTTAAGTTTCAATAGAAACAAAAAAAAAAAACGTGATTAATTTTTTTAAATATTTGTCAGATTTATCATGTGACTTGTTGTGATATTTATTTGTCATGTGACATGTGATTTGTTATACAACATATCTGCAGTAACGAGAACTAAGCTGAAGTTACTTGCGCAATATTGTTAGCTAATAATCGACCAAATAATAAATGAGTGGAATAGGTACGTTGTGCGCGGGCGGCAGCGCGCGGTAGGCGAGCGGCGCCAGGGCGGCGGGCGCGGCGTACAGCTTGGCGTCCTCCGCCGGCCGGAACGTGGACGCGGGGGGCGCGGGGACCGACCCGGGGGGGGGCGGCGGGGGGTGCGCCGGGGGGGGCACGCGACCACAACCTGACGCAACACAATCATCATCGTAATCTACTGAAAATAGAACACATTTAAAGACATTCTTACTGGACCTCCTGTGAGTCCGCACGGGTAGGTACTACCACCCCGCCTATTTCTGCCGTGAGGCAGTAATGCGTTTCGGTTTGAAGGGTGGGGCAGCCGTTGCAACTATACTGAGACTTTAGAACTTAAATCTCAAGTTGGGTGGCGCATTTACGTTGTAGATATCTATGGGCTCCAGTAACCACTTAACAACAGGGCTGTGAGGTCGTCCACCTATCTAAGAAATAAAAAAGGCAAATTAAAAAAAACTTAGTAATATGAATATCAAGTACTTCAAATAGTATATAATTAAGATTGACATGACATGAAGTTATTAGCAATGGCCATATTACCGTGCACGTCGTCGGTGGAGCGCGTGCGGGGCGGGTGCGGCGCCAGCTCGGCGGCCAGGTCCGGCGTCGAGTGGAACTCGCGCCGCAGCGTGCCGGGGCACTTGCTCCACAACTGTGTAACACAGTTCAATGTTTTACATAATTTTATTGATTGCGACCCGTGAGTTCGCGTTCATTGCAATTTAACAGATTTTGCGATCTGCAACGCGCACACACTGCATCTTAACACATTTTCTTCTTATCTATACTAATATATAAATCTACAGTGGTTTTTACGGATGTTCCGTTAAAACTACGGAATCATGCATCCGATTGACTTGAAACTTGGTATCCATATAGAAAATACATGTACTTAATGGGTAGGCTAATATTTATATGAGTGTTGGACTCCCTACACCAGTTGCGGGGGCGTTAATGGTGAAAATATTTGTGGGGGTGAAAAACAATAATGTTAATTTTAAATGCCCAGCGAAGCGGACGGGTACAGCTAGTTTGTATATAAGCGCGTGCCACCGCAGTAGCAGGTGAGCCCACTGAGTTTCTCGCCGGATCTTCTCAGTGCTCAAACCGGAAGTGTTGCTAACACAGGCCCTAGCAAGAGCGGTGTTTCGATGAATCTACCAGCGGATCAGAATCTCGATCCATTGAGAAGATCCAAGGAATTCAGTGAGTTCAAAGTTTCACGTTGTCATCAGCTGAGTAGTTAAGACGAATAAAAAAGTAAGAAACAAGAAAACCAAATGTCATTTAAGCTTTTATCATCAATATGGATTAGTATGCATATATTATGATTTGTAAGAACCCGTATTAAGAAAGTCTGCCAGTTGATTGGTGAATAGATCCAAAGCACTGCACACGGACCGATATAGGACGGGCAGAAGAACAATAGGAAAATGGCGGGAAACCCGTTTTTATATTTCTATTTTTTTTAAATGTCGTTAATAATTTAAATGTCATTATCAAAATCAGCCAAATACAAAATTCTAAGTTCGAGTTGATTTATCACTGAAAGTTTTTTTTTTATTATATTTATTTCATGTCGATTTAGTCAAATATCACATTTGCTCTATGAAATATACACACAACCATAGATATTTTGAAATATTTTCATAGACAAGTCAACGTGTTGCACGGCCGCACTAACCTTGGCCCGAGACCTCTTCATTTCGGCGACGGAAGCGTACACCTTACCGGGTCCTTTGGCCGGCGAATAGGGCGGTGAGTTCGCTCCTCCTTGGAAGGCGGAACGTATCATCATCGCATTGTTTCCACCCCTGGAACATGTAGTATACCACGGTCACTTTACAGAAAACTGGTTAAACATACGAAGAGGTTTTCTTTTTTTAAGGATAAAACAGATAATCAATAATATTCATAGACATTCAGAGCTGGTTAAAAGGAAGGCCTGCTGCTAAAATGGTACTGCATTGAGGTGAGTGTTGCGATCCTGTATTATTTCTCAGGAGAAATCACTTATTGCTATAGAGATATATAGATACTTGTTGTTTTTTTTTCAGTCTGGCAATTGAATTAGTGGAAAAATCAAATAGCCTTTCAACTCTTAATATGAATAGGTTTACGGTGGGCAGCGGCTTGGTGCGGCCCCTGGCATTAGCTGAAGTCCATGGGCGACGGTAACCAATCACCATCAGGTGGATCGTATGCTCGTCTGCCTACAACGGGATTAAAAAATAAATAAATAAAAGGACAGGCGCCAAGGAGTATCCATGTGATAAAAGAGCAACCGGTTGGCGGCGTATCGCGTTCTGACCCAGCAGACTGGTTCTGGTCCAGGCTGGTCTGGACACCAGCGGCACCGTCTGGGCGGCCTGACGGGCTGCCGTACCAAGACGGCCGATGTTTGAGATCCTTCGATTCGCCACGAAGATTATGTCGGCTGGGCGTCCTTGGGGTGAGCTGCACCGTTTGGTTGTAGTTTTGACCGCGGAAACCCCCTTAACTCACCTCGGAGGGGATCGGACGCTTGGACGAAGAGTGCAGGGGAGTTGTTTAGTGGGTAGGGCCCTGAAAACATCCTTGGGTCCGCGGTCTTGCAGTCGCGGACCAGTCCCACATACCCAGCGCGCCTCCTAGGTGCGGGGGACCTCGTAGGAGGTTCGGGCCCCGGCAAGAAAAAAAGAAAAGAAAAAAGAGTGCGGTACTCACGGAGCGTCGGCGACGGCCTGTCGCTGGAACAGCTCCTCAAGCTCGGCGGCCGTGATGCGCGACGACGCGGGCCGCTGCCGGACCGACGCCGTGCGCGGCGCCGCCCCCGCCCCGCCTGCTGCACACCGCGGGACGCGCCTTTAGCATCTAGTGTATAGTCTGTGCCCGGACTGACGCGCGCACTCCGTCATTGGGACGCCGGTTTTTGAACTACCTACTGTATACTGTACGCCAGTGTACGCACGCTTGACTTGGGGAGTAAGCTGGTGAGTACGTTACGAAAAGTGTGATCGGGCGAGGCGAACGGAAGTTGAGAGGGAGATATAAATTAATGAAGATCGAAAGAGAGAGTGTTAAGTTGTAAATTACTGTAAAGGCAAGGGGAGAGGTACGAGCACACATTTTCCTTCTCTCTTCCTCTCAAATCTATTTAAATTCATTTCTTATGCAAAAATATTAATTTATCAATAAAAACCCTTTAAATTTAGCTAAATAAGTTTTACTTCAGTCGTTTAGTCTAAAGCAAAGTTTTATTTAGGCGTATCGAATACTTTGAACTTTCTGTGGTCGCTGACGACTGACGTATCAGTTGGTTATCTCCTGAATATCGCGCTAACTGATTGACGGTGAGATTGTTTAATCGGGGGTGTGTCGGCGACGGTGTGACGTCACTGACCGCTGGCGGCGCCGGGCTGCTGTACAGACTCTGCCGACGAGGACTTCCCGGCAGCGCTCAGCGGCTCGCAGCTCTCCTCTTTCTCGCCGCCGTTCTCTGCAACACGAGGCGGGACGGTAACTCGCGGCCTGCATACTGTCCGCCGATACGGATGTGAACACGTTCAGTGTGCTAAGTGCGAGTTTTTTAACGTTCTCGATAGCGTAACAGTTATCTCGTAGTTGTCTGGAATGGGATCGTTTGCCTACGTTTGCCGCTAGGGGCGCTTTTCCAACTGCATACAAAATTGAGGTAACTTTTACGCTATCGAGAACGTTATAAAACTCGCACTAAGCACACATATCAGTATTACGTGTTTTGTTAAATATAAGTAATTGTGTATTTATTTTGGAATCGCAAGTTCTATCAACTTGACTCTATAAAGCCGCATAGTGCTTAAAATAACAAGGAAATTGGGGATCATCAATTTATTTATTATTACGCTACATAACTTTACTTTCGTGAGAGATTGTATATAGATTCCTCTCTCGTATGCACGTTAGTTTGGGGCGTTCACTGTGAATCGATATAATCAATTTCTAGTCTCATCTTTAAATAATCGATTTTTTTTGTAACGTTTGTATGAATAAATGAACATTTTAAGTATCTTGACCCGTTGAAGCGAGTGGACGGCTGTGTGTGGTGTAAGCAGGAACATCTCAAGATGCAACCCACTGAGTTTCTGGCCGAATCTTCTCTGTGGGTCGCGTTCCGATCCGGTAGTAAACATTCTTGCTGGAGTTAGAGGTTAGAGCCCGTGAGCTCAGCTACTCTTTTCTTTTTATTGCTTAGATGGGTGGACGAGCTCACAGCCGACCTGATATTAAGTGGTTACTGGAGCCCATAGACATCTACAACGTAAATGCACCACCCACCTTGGGATATAAAGTTCTAAAGTCTCAAGTATAGTTACAACGGCTGCCCCACCCTTCAAACCGAAACGCATTACTGCTTTACGGCAGAAATAGGCAGGGTGGCGGTACCTACCCGCGCGGACTCACAAGAGGTCCTACCACCAGTTACTCGCTGGGTTACGCTGACATAACCGCCTATTTTAGCAGAATAAGTAGGAAAAACAAAAGTGAGGGGAGTGTTTGTTACTAGAGTAAGTATGAAGTAAGTGTAGTGATTACCGAGTCCGGCGACCATGGACTTGGCTCGCGCGCGGCCCACGCTGAGCGTGGTGCGGGGGTCGCGGCGCGGGGGCGCGGGCGCGGGGCTGCGGCCTGCGACACAACGCTGCTCGTTTTAATCGACATACACAACTCCGCACTGGTCGAGTCAGTTTAAGTTGTTTTTTTTGAAGTGAAACTTCTAATGCGACTTCTAACGAGGTTGCGTTAAGCGTTTAACGCTAGCATGGAATAGAAAGAGACAGAGCGAGAGTGAATGCGTGTCACTCGAACGCATGCGCGGTGTATACCTGTTACAGGTCAGCGCGAGCGTTAGTAACGAGTAGCGGCCAATATTTTAATGAAGTATTTAAAAAGATATTTACATTTATTTTTCTATCTATAATTCAAAATATATATAATATCAATGTTGAAAATGTCGCGCATCTCTTATACAGAGCATTCCCTATTACAAGAGCAATCTGATTTAAGGATGAAAAATGAAGAAAACGACAATACTACACAACGAAAAAGAAGTTTCACTTCATTCATGTGCACCAAGTTGCACGTACACCGTTTTTTTCCCTTTAATAAATAAGTAATAAAGTTATGGATAGATTTGCCTACTTATGTTAAACGATAATTAATTAACCAAGAAGAATAACGATAGCTTGTAATATACAAACAATAGAATTTCTGTTTAGAAAACAAATATTTACCACAGGTTTTGATTGATTGTGAAACTTCTGCCTGTCGTCAATAGTATACCTATGGTGTTTTGCAAAGGGTATCAAGCGAAAAATTGTAGACAGACACTGTCCTATTAAAATAACCGATTCCACTGAAAAATGATGTTCTCAAGCATCTAAGCAATAATCAAAAAATTGTCAGATGTGTGAAGGATATCCTATTCAACAATGGCTAGTTAACAATATTTGTTATTTTGTTTTCAATAGCCAAAGCTATGTACATTAATACGGGTTTGCTGAGTGCACATACAATTTAGATTGCAATCCAGATTAGATCTAGGTACTACTTGTACGATTTAGCTAATATTGTCTTTTCGCATTAAAAGTGTACAATTTCCTAAAATATTCGAAATTGAGTTAATATGCGAAATAATTTGGTATCACCAGTATTTTTCTCATAAATACTGTCAAAAGAGCGTAGTTTAGTTTTAGTTCTTTTTTTGTTTATCTATATTTTGACTACCATTAAAAAAATCTTACTGTAAAAGACAGAGATAATGTACCTGGTAAAAAAAAAATTATAATAAAAAAAAAATTATGATGCAAAGATGATTAATATTTAAAATATCAATCACATGTTAAACCTTTAAAATACTTTCCTGTAAAATTAGTAAGTTTCTAGATTATACAGTTTTAATGCGAGATGACGATATGTACTGTAATGATGATTGTAATCTGTGCATCAATAAATAAAAAAAGAAGCTAATATATTTCCTATTTAATTTCGGTATATTTTAATAGTACGAACCTCCGGCTGCTTTCCTAGGTAAGGTGGCGGCGTACGGCCTCCCACTATTGGGCAGCTGGCTCTGGGACTTGCCGGCCGGCGCCGCGCTCGCGCTGCTCTCGTTGCTACCTGAAATGTTTCATTTAAGTTCTCGCTTTATTGTCACATTATTAAAACTGGACCGTTTAATTGTGACTACTTAATTATATTTTAGAAATTCACATTTGATAATACAAAGATTGGACATAGACTAAGATAGAGATTTGACAGGTGATTGGAAATGAAACAAAAGAATTTTTTATTTATTGCGTGGGTGGACGAGCTCACAGCCCACCTGGTGTTAAGTGGTTACTGGAGCCCATAGACATTTACAACGTAAATGCGCTACCCACCTTGAAACATAAGTTCTAAGGGCTCAAGTATAGTTACAACGGCTGCCCCACCCTTTAAACCGAAACGCATTACTGCTTCACGGCAGAAACAGGCGGGGTGGTGGTACCTACCCGCGCGGACTCACAAGACGTCCTACCACCAGTAAATAGAACGAGGGCGGTCGTGACTGGCGGCAGGAGGCAGGACCAGACGACATGGAACGAATCGACCGTTCAACTACTAACAGCACAGAGCCCCACCTTGCGAGGAGCTGAGCGAGACGACGGTCATGGACACGAGCGCGCCGGAGTTGCGGATGAGCTCCACCACGTGCTCGTGCGACGCGGCCGACACGTCCTCGCCGTTGATCTGGAACATGAGATCAAAATAAATCTATATACATATATAAAAACTAGCGACCCGCCCTCGCTTCGCTTCGGAAACTGTAATTTATTATTGACTAGCCGACCCGGCAAACTTCGTAGTGCCTTAATCGATAAATAAAAGACCTAAACTTTTGGATAAAATAAACTTAAAACAAACAAAAGGAATCCGTCCGACAGGGAACAGCCACATCAAAATAAATACAAAATTATTATTTTTATTTAATTCCGAGAATTTTCATATTTATCTACCTTTTAAACCTTCTCTGGACTTTCACAAATCATTCAAGACTAAAATTAGCCAAATCGGTCCAGTCGTTCTCGAGTTTTAGCGAGACTAACGAACAGCAATTCATTTTTATATATAGAGATTCCTCCACTATTTAATGGATGTTATTATACATATAAACGTTCCTCTTCAATCACTCTTTAAAAAAAGCGATTTAAGCATACATAGGGACAGAGAAAGCGACTTTGTTTTATACTATGTAGTGATGAATTGCTGTTCGTTAGTCTCGCTAAAACTCGAGAACGGCTGGACCGATTTGGCTAATTTTGGTCTTGAATTATTTGTGGAAGTCCAGAGAAGGTTTAAAAGGTAGATAAATATGAAAATGCTCGGAATTAAAAAAAAAACAAATTTTGTTTTTCCTTTGATGTATCGCCCGTCGGACGAATTCCTTTTGTTTGTTTTTTCAGTTTATTTTATACAAAAGTTTAGGTCTTTTAGTTATCGATTAAGGCACTACAAAGTCTGCCGGGTCGGCTAGTGCAAAATAAAAATAGACTTTTTGGCTGGAATGCCAGAATAGAGGTTATTAAGCTTAATTGTTTTATTTTGTTAATTTACTGTAATAACGGTTTAACGTTTAGAATCAGTGCACGAGCATCGAAAAAGGAAACAAGGTCTCCGGACGTGGCTTTACGGCTTTGGAGGAATCTAGAAAGTTCATTGAAGTCTCAGTAAAAAACCACCATTTTACTGAACCTTTATCTCGAACTCATCTCTTTTCATTTAATTTCGTTTCAAATAAGTTGACTTAATCTCATTTCGCTTCATATGATTTGTTATATAACAATATTTTTATAAACTTTAAATTCAATACTCGCAACAATGGTATTGCAAGAAGTCGATTGCTATATATATTTAAAATAGAAACTCAATAACTTCGAATGTAACATAAAACCTAAAGCTTCATACTAGGGGGATTTAAAGGTTGGACAAGAATTGATGGGACAAACTTAGAATAAGTGGCATAAAGTCGTTTCTGTTTTGTTTTCTACTTTACCAAAACAACGAAGTAGTCTTTAAGCTTTACTCATAAATGTCAGTACAGAGATGATTGGCGATAGAATCGAGGAGAGATCCACTTAGTACAGACATACACATGTATAATAGATTTGTAAGTTCAATGTGAAACTGAGAGTACCTATTATATAGCAAAAGACAAATTTAATTTAAATTAAAAATCATCTACTGTTCACATTTACGTAACAAATTCTAAGAGATCAGTTGGAATAAAACCGTGTACATACATATATAGTTCCAAGTATATTATTCAAGAACAGAGAATCAATTGCAGTAACTCGAGTCGGATAACCATTTCAGTAAAATTCGATTAGAAAGTCGTCCGGTCTCCCTTTTTGATTGCAGAGGATGCTCTGCCGAAATTAAAATGGAGTACTGAAAATAAAGGACGCATCAATGGTACTGCACTTAGAAATACGAGAGACGAGACATCACGAGTATGTAATAAGTTCAATAGTTTTAGTGACAAAAACAACAATTAAAACCTTTTTGAAACTTAAAAGGACAGCCATCGTGTTAACTCGACGCGTTCTCCCGACGACACATTACCACGTACTGGAAGTTGTTTGTTTATTAATTGCGTTTGTTTATTAATTTCACACTTTATTTTGTAAACATGCGCAATTTTCTTCTGTTCGTAATCACGTTTATGAAATGAGAAATTCTAACTAATTACAAGAGGGACAATACTTCAAAGAGAGACGAGAGTCTGCCTATCGAAAGGTGGAAAGTGTATGTTTGGGAGACGAACGATCTTGATTTACAAGTAGAGTTGTTCGGACGAGTCCGTTGCTGAGAGCAGAGGGTCCCGCCCCCTACTTGAATCACGATTGAAGTTTTGAGGGTACTCTCTTATTTATGTTTCTACGGACTACGCTTTACTTTTTTCGTACGTATGCTGATAGTTTTGAGAGGCTATTTCAGCTTCTCCTTGACGTGTAGGTGAGCTTGAGGGGGCTCAACTCGAGAGTGTTGCTAACACTGGCCCTAGCAAGAGCAGAATCTTCGCCCACTGAGTTTCTCGCCGAATCTTCTCAGTGAGTCGCGTTTCCGATCCGGTGGTAGATTCTGCGGAGCACTGCTCTTGCTAGGGCCAGTGTTAGCAACACTCCGGTTTGAGCCTCATGAGCCTCTCAAGGTTACCAGCATAGGTAGGAAAAAAGAAAAAAAAAGTCACATCTACCACCGGATCGGAAACGCGACCCTCTGAAAAGATCCGGCGAGAAACTCAGTGGGCTGTGTCTATGGGTTCATTTACTCGCCGAGCCCTTCGTCCCAAGCGACGGGTTCGGCGAGGACGCGTTCTATAAGCTAAGATCTGCGCTGTAGTGGACACAATGGAAGTGGATGAGACGAGTTACCGCTACTAGGAAGTCCCCCTTGGCGAGGCCGGCGCGGTCGGCGACCCCGCCCGCGTCCACGTCGTCCAGGTACTGCAGCGCCGGGCAGCGCTCCGACGGGCGCAGCTCCATGAGCGGGGACGACGCCTTGGCGCCGCGCAGCACGAAGCCGAACCCGCGCCGCGCCCGGTGCAGCACCACCGTGCGGCACTCCATGCCGCCGTACCTGACCACACGACCACCTCTTGTGACTCGCCGCGGGTAGGTACCACCATCCCGCCTATTGCTGCCGTTGAGCAGTAATGCATGGGGCAGCCGTTGTAACTATACTGAGACCTTAGAACTCATCTCTCAAGGTGGGTGGCGCATTTACGTTGTAGATGTCTATGGGCTCCGGTAACCACTTAGCACCAGGTGGGCTGAGAGCTCGTCCACCCATATAGGCAATAAAAAAAATAAAAAAAATAAAGAAAGAAAGATTTTTTTTTTCAATTAATTAATAACACGATGGTATTTAAATATCTTAGAAATACATAGCCATCCATCATCCACCCCTATATGCAATTAAAAAAAAAGTTTTAATTGAACTTCAATTAAGTTTACCTCATTCAAATATCTGAATAAGTGTTTTTGTTGTGATATTTTTTCCAAATTTTAACACCAGGTGGGCTATGAGCTCGTTTAATCATCAAAGCAATAAATAAAAAGGTATTCACTATATCTTTCCCGGACATACGTTAACGAAGAATGCGTTGCAACGTGCGCTTCATCAGTACTGATAGCAGGAGGAAAGCGGTGCAAGTAGATACAGCAACCTCAAAGGCCATCGCACACCACGAGACACGAGGTCTAAGTAACGATGACAGTTACCCCCCTCCAAACCGAAACAGCAGCAATAGGTGTTGAGCACAAAGTTACACAGTTAGCAGATTGAAGTAAAAATATATATAGGTATATATGTACTGTGCTATATATTCTTTGACAATAGAATCTCAATAATGTTCAAACTTATAATTTTAATTATAGTCGAATTTCGACTACTGGGGGACCACTGGTTAGTTTTATTACACGAATACGGTCAATGTTACAGGTCGCGCCGCGGTCACCGTAATATTGGTATAAAAATGCAGACATAAATATTTATTAATCTTATTTTGTATTACTATTTATATCGCCCATGGTCATCAGCAACATGGACATGGCCAAGCCGCTGCCAATTTACTTGAAGTCAAATTATGTGCTTACGATTTCTTTATCCTGGGCGCAGTTGCACTATACGTTTTGCTAAGCGCCATCTCCCTTCTGCCAGTCACTCGCGAATGGTGGATAGGACCTGATGCTAGCACCTGGAAACGTTGGATATATTAAAACAGTATTAGTAAGTTTATTTCTTCAATTAATCGATAAGATAAGGATAAGGCGCCCGGTGCAGGCAAGTACCAAATTTAATACGATTTTTTCTAATGAAATACGTACGTATCAAATGTTCACGATTGACTTCCACGGTGAAGGAATAACATCGTGTTATAAAAATCAAACCGGCAAAATTATAATTTGAGTAATTACTGATGGGGGGACGTCTTATGAGTTCGCACGGGTAGGTACCACGACCCACGTATTTCTGCCTTGAAGCAGTAATGCGTTTCGCTTTGAAGGGCGGGGCAGCCGTTGTAATTATACTGAGACTTTAGAATTCATATTTCAAGCTGGGTGGGGCCATTGTCTACGGGCTCCGGTAATCACTTAACAACAACAGGTGGGCTGTGAGTTCGTCCACATACTTAAGCCTTAAAAAAATCGAGACTGTTAATTTTTTCGGTAGGCAGCGGCTTGGCTCTGCCCATGGCATTGCTGAAGTCCATGGGCGACGGTAACCACTCACCATCAGGTGGGCCGTGTGCTAGTCTGCCTACAAGGGTAATAGAAAAAGTATATCCAGGTACGTACTTGATGTAAATGTACGTTGTTCTGTCGGAGCCTCACTTCTTGCACGCAGTGCGCAGGGAACAGGCCGGCGGCACCCGAACCTCTGACGCAGCCCTCCAGCAGTCCGTCGTCGGAGGCCGCCGTCACTGCAACACCAGGGGCTGGTGGATACGCGAGGTCGCCGTGTGACCACCGACTTAGTCACGTGCAGAGTTAATGATGGAACGTATCGGACATCACGTTTGTTAGCACGTTGCGAATGTTAGCGGAATTAAATGAACGGAATTATTGCTGCAATACGGTGCTCTTTAACTGAAAACCTCGGTAAAACTCTCAACCTATTTATGTATTTAATAGGAAACGCTTTTTGGGTGTAATGTAATTGAATTAAGGCAATTATTATTAAGTACAACAACTGCTTTTGTTTTGGGCAACGGAAAACGCGACGCATGTTTCGGGAATGTTAAAATTTGTGAAGGTAGGAAGAAAATTGGACATCCTAGGTGTTGGCTTTCCGAACGCTAACCGGAAAAGTAATTAGGGGCGCCGCACACGAGTCATTTCTCGATCCTGCGGACAGAATCCCATTCTGCAGTCGACGTCGCCCAAAACACGTCATTTCGGATCCTCCCGATTCATTAACGGTGCTTTTAGGTACACCAAGCACCGGTCATCGTTCTCGTCGAACCCGTCGCTTGCGACGAAGGGCTCGACGAGCGAATTGACCCATAGACACAGCCCACTGAGTTTCTAGCCGGATCTTCCGATCTGGCGGTAGATTCTGCGAAGCACGGCTCTTGCTAGGGTTCGTCTTAGCAACGTCGTCAGGTTTGAACCCCGTGAGCTCACCTATTAGCTCGGCGAATCTAGAATAACCCCTCGTTACTAGAATAGGTCGGGAAAAAAAACGGGCCACATGCGACAGCCACGAGAAGCTAGAAACCGCTACAAAGGTAATTGAAGCGCGCGCCAGCCACTTTTGGCCGGTGGTCGACACTTGCGGTCGGTGGCTGCTACTTTTTGTAACCCATGCGCGCAGTATCGTGATGGACTCTGATAATTCTATATCCATATTTATTTCACCCTACATGCGTGCGTTGCCTTCGGTTTTTTTTAATTTTTATTGCTTAGATGTGTGGACGAGCTCACAGCCCACCTGGTGTTAAGTGGTTACTGGAGCCCATAGACATCTACAGCGTAAATGCGCCACACACCTTGAGATATAAGTTCTAAGATCTCAGTATAGTTACAACGGCTGCCCCATCCTTCAAACCGAAACGCATTATTGCTTCACGGCAGAAATAGGCGGGGCGGTGGTACCTACCCGTGCGGACTCACAAGAGGTCCTACCACCAGTAATTACGCAAATTATAATTTTGCGGGTTTTGATTTTTATTACACGATGTTATTCCTTCACCGTGGAAGTCAATCGTGAACATTTTGTTAAGTACGTATTTCATTAGAAAAATTGGTACCCGCCTGCGGGATTCGAACACCGGTGCATCGCTAGATACGAATGCACCGGACGTCTTATCCTTTAGGCCACGACGACGACTTTATTGAATGAACAGATTAACTGAGGTGAGGGAGAGAGGGGTGGGGAATCGCGCGAATGGCGTGTGACGGGGTTGTGTATCTGCGCTTAGTGACCGGTGCGCAACAAGAAGCGAGCAACGACGATTTGTAGCGTGTGGCGACCACCGGCGCCAAAGTGTGCGGCGAGCCAATATAGGTTGTGGCCGGTGGCCCATGTGCGGCGACCCTTAGAGTTGTGACACAAATAAAAACAGTAACGGTTGAAGAGTCAGTGCCCTCGACGATACTAAGACACTCCTGTGGAATCTCGGCATCCGGTTACCTTCGACGATGTCGCCCTGGTTGAGCCTGAGATGGCCAGGGGCGGCGCCCTCGTAGGGCTGCAGGCACACGGCGGTGCTGGAGGGCTGCAGCGAGCACGTGGTGGTGTCGGAGTTGCTGGTGCCCACCCCGCTCGAGTCCGATATGATGTCGCTAGCGTCGCCGGCGCTCTTATCTGTCAACATTAGCGTCGGCCCTGACGGATGAGTTCAGCCGCGGGTCTGCTCGATTGTATCTCAGTATTTTATCAGACTCCTCAAATCAATTGAATTACTTTTGTTTTAATTAGAAGATGCGTCTGTAGTTTATTTTATGTTTATTTAAAACTTTTTATACTCAGACAAGCAAATAAGCGAATGTTGTTCGCTGTTGTATTCGCCAGTATGTACCTTTCCTTTCTCTCGTCGTAGTAAATAAAAAAATACAAATTTAAAAAACGAAACGCAGATAAAAAATACCATAGTTTTAGAGAATGTTTTATATCGAAATGTTGCCAAATTATTTGGAATAATTTTAGAAGGAAAACGTAGCTAACACCCTGCCGAGGACTTTGAAATTTAACTTAAGCCTAGTCTAATAGTAAGTTCTAAAGGAGAGGGGAAAATCCATACGTTCATGTTAAAGGAAGCAAATAAGCGAATTGTGTTAAAGGTAATATCGAACAAAACGCTATCGGTGAGGTTTACGCGAAGCCAAATGTGTGCTTGGTGCGAGTTTTTTAACTTTCTCGATAACGTAAAAGTTAACTCTAATTTGTATGCAGTTGTAACAGCGCCCCTAGCGGCAAACGATGGCAAACGTTCCAGCTCCATAAAAGTTTGAGTAACTTTTACGCTATCGAGAACGTTAAAAAACTCGCACTAAGCACACAATGTCAGTTCTTCTGACTATCAAAGCAATTTACTATTCGAGCACCCATACCGCTTTGTTTGATCGGACTTGAACAACTATTCACATAAATGCGAACATACACATGCAGAGTGATTGTTGATGAGCACGGCGAGGTCTGTGCATGGTGATGGTTGTTCACGTGGACTTATTGGGACGCTTTCGGTGCTTTTGTGTTCGAGGTTGGGAAATAATGACGTTTGATTATGACGTCACTGATGATAACTACGACTCGCGGGTGAGTGACGGTCGCGGTAAATGTTTGTTCTGTAAACGCTGGAATAAATTTAGATCTACAAACGTTCTGAATATGGCTGTTTGTGAAATCACGTAATATGATAATTATCGTTATTTCCCAAATCGACATACGGTACTGCTGGGGATGGTGTACCTGTGAGTATGCTGGCGTCGTCTTCGTGGCTCGGGTGGCTGGCGTCGCTGATGCTTGAGGATGCAGACGAGAAGGGTCGCTCGAGGCTGCAGGGCGAGGGCGCGGCGGGGACGCGCGTGCTCGACGCCAGCGAGGAGCGGTCCCCGGCCGAGCGCATGCACCACCACGCGCCCCCCAGCGAGCCCCCCGCCGAGCCCCCCAGCGAGCCCCCCGCCGCCGACCGTCTCCGAGGGTTGTACCGGGGCGGACCCCGGAACGGAACTGCAATTTTACCGTTGACGAACCGAAACAACTAATAACGTGCCACAAATCAAATAACTCAACTTTTTAACTAAAACCGTGCCGTAATTAACTCATAATCTAAAAAAAATAAATAAATTTCTAAAATAAATAATCTGACCATAAATATAAATATTTATTGATTAATTAAACGAGTAGCTGGTTAGTGTTGTCGTGTGTTCAATAAACATATTGTAATATTAGACAAGTAATAATCATAATATCTTCTATCGTATCTTCATTTGAAAAATACAACCATCACCATAATGATAATAAGCCGTAAGATAAATAAATGGATGATATCATGCAGTATAATATAATTAACATATTTATTTGCACTTTATATTTAAAACGTATTGTGTCAGTCATTCATAGAACCTAGAAGTTTTCGTGTTTATAATTAAAAAAGGATTCTTAAATGAAGAATGATTGATGTATTATAATAAAATGAAATTGTAGGAATCATGATAAATTTGTCTTATTTATTTGTTATTAGTATAAATGTACAATTACAAATAAAAATACACGACCTTAATATTTAAATCTGATTAATATATTGATAATCGAATTGAGCTTAAATGGTCTCAGGATATTTTCGACAACCCTCTGCAATATAGAACTTATAAACAATTTTAAGTTTCTCGTCATTTAAGAATCCTACAGTAAAGTGCATAAATATAATAATAGAATTTAAATGATATAAAGCGTCGCAGCCATGCATTAAATCATCGCACTCATAACAAGACTCACCGATTTCATCAGATTTATAGTTTTTAATCACTTCGGCCAAGTCCAAATTACCAGCTATGACAGCCACCTAAGAAAACAATATTTTTTTTTTTTATTTGTGACAAATTAACAATCTTTATTGTGTACTATTAATTCAAATGGGTTTATTTTCAACATGACTTTTACGCATATTTATTAATTAAAGTTGAGTTCGGAAAT
The DNA here is from genome assembly GCF_030267445.1 of Bombyx mandarina. Lineage (NCBI taxonomy): Eukaryota > Metazoa > Arthropoda > Insecta > Lepidoptera > Bombycidae > Bombyx > Bombyx mandarina. The sequence continues at coordinate 10,751,985 of NC_143220.1, read as the reverse complement.
GATGGAGGTCATTTTCTTATTCATATTAAGTGCAAGGGAACTTTTACCGTAACGAAGAAGTGGCCGTGCTGATGTATGGGAAACCTAAATTAAGACAACAATGTATGTACAACATACAATAAAATAGCAGCTGTCGCGCGAAATGTTTCGGTAGGCAGCGGCTTGTCTCTGGCATTGCTGAAGTCCATGGGCGACGGTAACCACTCACCATCAGGTAGGCCGTATACTCATCTGCCTACAAGGGCTATAAACAAAAAATGCATTTCCTTCACAGCGGAAAATGACAAAAGATTCAAGGCTTGTTTTGTTCCAAAACACACCTCAAAAGCATCGCGTAGACTTACCTGGTAAGGCGTCTGATTGGCAAAGTTGAGCGCTTCCTTGTCGCATCCGCGGAAGAGGAGTTGTCTGGCGCAAGAGTCCTGCGCGTTGACCGCGCACACGTGCAGCGGAGTGTTCCCGGACGCGTTGCGGGCGTTCATATCGGCACCGTAGAACAACAGATGGTCCACGTGTTGAACCAGGCCGTTGCGACAAGCCTGTGTAGACAACAATAATCGGGAGTGTTGCTAAAACTGGCCCTAGCAAGAGCAGTGCTTCGCAGAATCTACCACCGGATCGGAAACGTGACCCACTGAGAAGATCCGGCGAGAAACTCAGTGGGCTGTGTCTATGGGGGGCAACTTTTTTTTTTTTTTTTTTTATTTGCTTTGATGTGTGGACGAGCTCACGGCCCACCTGATGTTAAGTGGTCACCGCAGCCCATAGACATCTATGACGTAAATGCGCCATCCACCTTGAGATAAGGGCCTTCTAAGGTCTCAAGTATAGTTACGTAAGTACGTATTTCATCAGAAAAATTGGTACCGACCTGCGGGATTTGAACACCGGTGCATCGCAAGATACGAATGCACCGGATGTCTTATCCTTTAGGCCACGAAGACGACCTTTAAGTAGAGAAGAGGAAACTAAGGGATGTATTGGAGAATGGACACAGAGTGGGAGAGAGCAACCCAACATTTGGTAGTAGCAGGACGAAGGTTCGTCCGGGTATTACCAGTATCCGGTCTATTACGACTCGGAAGCAGTAATACATTCGGGGTTTGTAGTGTGGGACAGCTGTTGTGCAATACAAATCAAAACTTCGAGTTAATGTTTTAATGTGGGTGGCGGCATTTACATTGTGTTGTCTATAAATACCTCGTTAGTAGATTGTTAATGAGTTACTCACTAAATACTCAGATGATATATCAAATCAAGTATATCGAGATGTGAAAGTCTTATCTTATACCTTTAAACGAGCAATTCTTGTATATATAATATATACAATCTGAATCTCGGAAACGGCTCCAACGATTTCATAAAATTTTGTATTCAGGGGATTTCGAGGGCGATAAATCGATCTAGCTAGAATTTATTTTCAGCAAATGTTGTTTTTTTCGTTTTTTCAATAATCAACTTTGTCGATAATCCCCGACATCTATTGGCGAATAATAATGCTATTTTTCATAATTGTTTTAGACTCAATAACACTTAAGCTATTTTAGCAGATGGCGTTGTTAAGCCACCCGAAGCCACTTAAAAATGCCTAAGCGATCTTGGAATATTTCATTAATATGTAATTCATATTTAAATATAATTTCTAAAAAATACAATTTATCAAAAAAAAAACCGAGCAAAGCCCGGTCGTCGTCTTGTTTGATTTAAGCGACATTTCGCTTAATACGCGGCATTTATCGTTGTAATTAATTAGGTGCGTTTTATTTGGTATTCGCATCAACATTTCCATATTTTTAACTGACTTTCAATTACTCCATTCAAATAGTTAAAGAAGTTTTTTGTTACGATATTTTTTTTCTAAACTTTAAATAGTTCTCCTGTAAAATTGCAAAAAAGTTGCTTAAATCAAATCACCATTCATCCCGCGATATTGCCATATGAATAATTATGTTACCTGATGAACTTCTTGCCACCCCTGTAGATCGGTGGCGCCGATTGTCGCATGGTCGTGCAGCAACGTCTCGCACAGCAGCGGGTCCGTTTTGTTCGTCACCGATAGATATAAAGGAGTCAATCCCTTTCCGTCTTTGTAGTTTGGCGACGCGCCCAGCTCCAGAAGAGTCTTCACTGCCTCTAGGGAGTTCTTCTCGACGGCTCTGTGCATAGCGGTGCTGCCGTCTTTCGTTCGATAGTCGAGTAACGCACCGCCGTTGACGAGGGCTATAAGAATCTTCGCGGGCGACTTTAGGCCGGCGGCTATTGTTAATGGTGTTTCTAGAAATAGAAACGGAAAACATAGATAATAGAATATAAGTTTTCTGATAGAATAAAAAAAAGTACTTCAAAACAAGTTGATAATAAACGGAAATTAATAAAGTATTCTCTGTGGAGTTTTAAGACCGCTAAGTGTAATATATATTTTTTTATTGCCCTGGTAGGCAGATGAGCGTACGGCCCACTTATTTATTAGTGAGTGGTTACCGTCGCCCATGGACTTCAGCAATGCCAGGGGGCAGAGCCAAGCCACTGCCTACCAAATACAACCTAGGATTTCATTAACAAGAAGTACCTATAATTATTGTGTTCATCTAGCATTGTCAATATGGTATTATTAATTGACAGTGTCAGTACAGTATATAGACCATACAGCAGTTGTCAATCGTCCGGTTACGTAATATACGTTTTACGTAATTACACAATACAAGTAAGTATAGTTGAAACAAATGTGCTCAAATATATACGACAAGATTAATGCGAAATATATTAGGCGTTCGACGGAAACGTATAAATTTCATACGTCTCAAGGATCGGTCGACATTTACCGGAGATTATTCACGGCCGAATTGATACGGCTCTTAAAATACGGTTTTAAATACACGGAACAATGGAAGATAAGAATCCGCATGCAAATGAATTTACTGTATTACGTATAGGTAGTACAATGTAAGAGAATTTACGAAGTGTTTTTGTCGGTTATTTGCATGGCTTTGGATGTAATAAGACTATCATTGTTTCATGACTGTGTTACTATACTATGCTTGCATCAGCGGTTACAAAATGGGAACTGTTGAAATTTCATATTATTATTTTTTATTGCTAAGATGAGTGGACGAGCTCACAGCCCTCCTGGTGTTAAGTGGTTACTGAAGCCCATAGACATCTACAACGTAAATGCGCCACCCACCTTGAGATATAAGTTCTAAGGTCTCAAGTATAGTTACAACGGCTGTCCCGTCCTTCAAACCGAAACGCATTACTGCTTCGCGGTAGAAATAGGCAGGGCAGTGGTACCTACCCGCACGGACTCTCAAGAGGTCCTACCACCAGTAATCTCAAGAGGTCCTACTACCAGTAATAATTAATTATTTTTGATTTGACTAAAATCGTTATCAGTATCTCGTTTGTTTTCTGCCTATCTTTCTTTTTTATTTTTGTTTTTTTTTATTGCTTAGATAGGTGGATGAGCTCACGGCAGACCTGGTGTTAAGTGGTTCCGGACCCATAGACATTTACAACGTAAATGCCGCCACCCACCTTGAGACATGAGTTGTAAGGTCTCACTTTTGACAGTACAGCGGCTGCCCCACCCTTCAAACCGAAACGCAGTACTGCTTCACGGCAGAAATAGGCAGAGTGGTGGTACCTATCCGTGCAGATTCGCAAGGCGTCCTACTACCAGTGTCTACCCATCTATTGGCGTATTCGATCCATTTGTAATAAAAAAATCTACTGGCACGAATAACATTTCAGTTCTATTAAAATGTACATCCCTATGTTCTTACCTCCCGTCTCTTGGCAGTGGAAATTGGGGTCGAGTCCTTTGGCGCAAGCTTTAGTGATTTTATCGATCTGTCCGTGCGTGACGTGTTCCAAGAACCTTCGTAGATTTGCGCGCGAGTGCAGAGCCTTCAGTGTCTTCTCGTCTAGTTTCAACATCTTGTAAACGCGCCGTTTGTATTTCAGCTGAAATAAATATTATTTTCATTGAGAAACCTTAAGTTTATATTTCATTGGAAGCGGTTACCGTATCCATTATAACCTGTTTTTTTTTTCTCTTTTATATATGCTTATAGCCTTGAGAGGATATATCAGCGTTGCCCTACCGTGTAGGGGAGCATTCGGGGCTCAAACCGGAGTGATGCCAACACTGGCCCTAGCAAAAGCAGTGCTTCGCAGAATCTACTACCGGGTCGGAAACGCGACCCACTGAGAAGATCCTGCGAAAAACTCAGTGGGCTGTGTTAATACAACCTGAATATTCTCGTTCATAACACAGTTTTAAGAGCGAGTTTCTTTAGAATCGACTGTCCTAGTCTATAATATGTTCTTTTTCTGGAGCACAACAGCGAGGATGTTCATATTCATATCTAAACGACCTAATAGACTCTCTACAGCTAGTTAAGTTATTTCATTCATTTAAGCATTCGGCTTAGAGTGTACTTTCCCTTGCCTACAGCCTTTACTTACTTTGACTTAACATATTAACTCAATAAATTCTTGGATAAAACCCAAGTCTAATGTAAATTGGATAGTAAACTTGATAGTGTATTGGGGCCATAATATGTATTAAGCAAATTGCAACACAGTTTATGATATTATAACATATAATACATGATGTTACTTTTTGATGTACTAAAGAACCTTAGATGTTGCTACAAGGAAATTATATAATGATGTACGATTTTGAAACTGCTTCTGCTTAAATGTTAAGATAAGTAACTTACCTCAAGGTATCCTACAGGCCCATTGAAAGGATAGTCGCCGAGCCGCCGTTCCTCGTCGAGAAATTTACCCGCCTTCCCGTTGACAGGAGGGCAGAAAAGACCATAGTTGAAACTCTCTTTCAACTCCTGGAAAAACAAACCGAGAGAATCTATTAGTATTGATTTATCTCTTACTGTTTTTTATTTTATTTATTGCTTAGGTGGGTGGACGAGCTCTCGACCCACCTGGTCTTAAGCGGTTACCGGAGCCCATAGACATCTACAGCGTAAATGCCGCCGCCTACCTTGAGATAAAAGTTCTAAGGTCTCAGTATAGTTACAACGGTTTGAGCCACCCTTCTAACCGAAACGCATTGCTGCTTCACAGCAGAAACAGGCAGAGTGATGGTATCTATCCGTGCGGACTCACAAGAGGTCCTACCACCAGTAATTACGTAAATTATAATTTTGCGGGTTTGATTTTTACTACACAATGTTATTCCTTCACCGTGGAAGTTAATCGTGAACTTTTAAGTACGTATGTCATTAGAAAAATTGGTACCCGCCTGGGGGATTCGAACACCGGGGCATCGCTACATACGAATGATTCAAATGTCATGTCTTGCTTCAAATGTAACCGGTTTAAGGAGAGTGCTCAGGGGTAGGCAGCACCTTGAATATGCCCCTGGGCCTATGCCGAATTGCCTAAAAAGGCAATAAAAAATGTAAGATCATTATCAACTAGTCACTATATTTTATATTATATATGTTCGGTCACTCTGAAAAATCTGATATTAATGCGATGATGATTAGTGTTTAATCCTTGGATGAAGAGGTAAACAAGATAATTGTACCGCTTGTAAGTCTTTCAAGTTTACGTAACTCACATTTTTGAACACACATATTTTTTATTAAAAATAAATTTTATGTTAGCGTTACCAAAATTAGGAGCCTGATCATAGAGTACCAATATTGCAAAAAAAGGTATTAAAATTAAATGATGTTTACCATAAAATAGTAGGATTTATGCTTCATAAATATGTCAATAATTCACATTCGTTGCAGAGTATAGGACGCTGTAATAAGATATTAAATAAAAATACCGATTTACATACAATAGTAGGTACATTGGTGCCTTGAAATACGGGATATTGTCTACAACGTAGCGACCGTAAAATACTAAAACGAATAGATGATAGAAGAATAGATGTTTTCGATCAGTTAAATATAAATTATCTTTGTTAATTAACTGTCTTATGTTGTGTTTATATTTTTCGGCAATAGAAATCACACTGATACAATGATTCTTTTGTTGAACATAGTCTGCAAGTTGACGATAGACTGTACCACCAGTAAGTACCACGCTAATTCCTCACCTGTCCTGGTGAAACTGGAAAGGCCTCCGGGCCACCAGTAAATATTCAATCATAAAAAAAAACCACGCTAATTAATATTTTCTCCGGGCAACAATAGAAGATATTTAGATTTCTCTATTTATTCATTTGAATTTTTAATTATTAATTTTAATTTTTTTATTGTTCAGACGACTGGACGAGCTCACAGCCCACCTGGTGTTAAGTGGCTATTGGAGCCCATAGACATCTACAATGTAAATACGCCACCCACCTTGAGATATAAATTCTAAGGTCTCAGTATAGTTACAACGGCTGCTTCGCCCTTCGAACCGAAACGCATTACTGCTCCATGGCAGAAACAGGCAGGGTGGTGGTACCTACCAGCGCGGAATCACAAGAGGTCCTACCACCAGTAATAGTCACTTGAAATATGACGAAAGTAACGTCATAAAAATGTGAAACAATTATTTCCTTCGAAATGAAACAATGCTAATAATTTCAATTTGCGTCTCATGTTAATTTAATCTAATTTAGAGAAAGAAAATTATTTTTTTCGATTTTCGGCTAGTTATTTTCAATTTAGTGTGACATCACACAACCCTATCCGTGGCTCATTCCGAACATGTCCATGCGGCGTTCTAATGATAGAACTCACGTAAGCACAAATGATAGGGCGTTTCATATTTATTACAGGCTCTAACGTAATGTTCGTGTACTCACTCACAATATCATTTCAACTTTACGACGTGTTATATGAGTTTTAAGGATACTCGGAAATTTTATTATGAACAAGCATGCATTGCTTAGAATTATTACGTAGATAGATATACCTGTATGTAATTGTGGTTTTGTTTCTTTTTAATAATTAGCAATTTACTTCGACAACATAATTACAGCTGGCCGTAATGCAATAGTCAGGAAATATTTTTTATTGTTTTGTGGAGTTGAGTACACGTGAGCTCTTATTCTCTCCGGCTCGCTTTTGATAGTTCATAGTTACGCGTGTTGTTTGTGCAACTACATACCCGATCCTGTGGACCGTACGGTAACCAGTCGACGTCGCCTTAAACACGTCATTACGGATCCTCCCGATCCATTAACGGTGCTTTTAGGTACTACAAGCACCGGTCACCGTCCTCGCTGAACCCGTCGCTTGTGACGAAGGGCTCGACGAGTAAATTAACCCATAGACACAGCCCACTGAGTTACTCGCCGGATCTTCTCAGTGGGTCGCGTTTTCGGTCCGGTGGTAGATTCTGCGAAGCACGTCTCTTGGTAGAGTTCGTGTTAGCAAAATCGTCAGGTTTGAGCCCCGTGAGCTCACCTACTAATTCGGCGAATCTAGAATAACCCCTCGAGGTTACTAGAATAGGTAGGAAAAAAAGTTGCTTGTGCAACTTAGTCCGTAACGAAACGTAATATAGGTAAAAATGAAAGATCGGTGTACGAATACAAATTGATGTATTTCATACATAATTTTTCCAACGATCCAGACGACGCATGCCCGTGTTTTATAGTACTATATAATGATACATGTCCGTCTAGATAGTACCAACTATTATAAATGTGAACAAGTCTCTTGTGATTGTTTTTACGCGAACCTTATTGATTAACAAGCTATATAAAGAGCAGAAACGACTAACAACCATTTCCAAGTAAAATATAGCAGGAAACAATCAAATGGGATACCGGTAAGAAACTCAAAATATATCAGGCGCGTTGAAGAAATAAATGTTAATTACGATATCTTCGCAATATCTTGCAACGAATGATTTCAATCACCTGAACAAATTCTAAGTTTTCATAGAAACCCAACCTATGTTAGGTTACGACACAAATAGCAGTGAATTGCAATTCGCAATGAAACCACAAAATGAATGCGTATTCCGAAGTTCAAAACTTTTATTCCAGTACCATTCGTTGTTACAATGAGTAGTTTGTACAATTTGCGTTAAATATTGAAATTTGAATAAATAAAACTATCACAGGCACTTTTTGTGTTGAGAACACAAACTACAGTTTACCTTTTGTATCGTGAAAATGATAAAACAAATAGCCTTCAAAGTTGAGAATGTATTTTATGTAGAGATGATATCTAGCCAGACGTATCGACACAGGCCCTCTGCTTTAGGTTAGAGGAAACAAGAAAATAGCAATAGGAAGAAATAGAAGGAAATAGAAATTTTGAATGCAGTTAAAACGGAAATTCGTACCGATTAAGTATTTCAATAACGTTGTTTTTTTATTGCTTAGTTGGGTGGACGAGCTCACAGCCCACCTGGTGTTAAGTGGTTATTGGAGCCCATAGACATCTACAACGTAAATGCGCCACCCACCTTGAGATATAAGTTCTAAGGTTTTAAGTATAGTTACAACAGCTGCCCCGCCCTCCGAACCGAAACGCATTATTGTTTCACGGCAAAAATGGCAGGGTGGTGGTACCTACCCGTGCGGACTCACAAGACGTCCTACCACCAGTAAAAAGTTAGGTATTTTTCTTGCCAATGTTCACTTAAAATCCTAGAAAACTTAGCACAGAAATGAATATACTCGTACAATGTAACCAACCAGTAAGTACATCAACCCAAATTTCATAAAGAAATATGTAGCTGTCGTATTAAAAGTTTAATAAAACTGGTCTACTGAACGAGGGCGCGCCCTCATATGATCTCATCCGGATCGAAGTAATATTTTCCGGCTATGTCCTATATACACATCCAGCGACGACATACATACATATGTATATGGTGATATGAAAAAAGCGGACTACGTTTAGCCCACACATTGATATTTCTCGACATCATCCCTGGACACTAGAGCATATATTTCCATTACGTTTATTACTTACAGCTAACGTGTTCGTATTTTTCATTAATTAGTTATAATGACTAATTGAGGAAATGCAGCATGTCAAGCATACGGAACATGGGTCCCGCCTTTTCCAGACTTTTTTTCCTACCTAAGCTGATAGATAGCCTTGAGAGGCTATTTCAGCGTAACCTTAACTAGTTGGTGAGCTCACGGGGCTCAAACCGGAGTGATACTAACACTGACCCTAGCAAGAGCAGTGCTTCGCAGAATCTACCACCGGATCGGAAACGCGACCCACTGAGAAGATCCAACGAGAAACTCAGTGGGCTGTGTCTGTGGGTTAATTCGCTCGTCGAGCCCTTCGTCGCAAGCGACGGGTTCGACGAGAACGGTGACCGGGGTTTTCTAGACAGCCAGTAGCACACTTTATGAGGAATCAAAATACAGACAGACACAGCAATCATTCACTGATCAAATAATATAGACTAGAGTAAATTTTGTATTCATTTGATTTCATCCAAGCAGATAATAGTTTTAATGATAATACTAAGCCGAGGGACAACTCACAGACGGTCATCCGTCCCGAAACTAGGTTTTTCTGTACTATTGGAACCAGAAACCGATGTACATCATATGTATATATGTTTACACGTTGACTGCCGTGTAGGTCACCAGTGCTCTACGCAGCGCACTGGTGTAACTACATATGTCAATTTCTCTCTTCGATCTTCTAACCAAGGCGCCGGAATATCTAATAGACTCCGGGAAAGACGAATCCGCATATATTGAGAATGAATCTATTTCTAAAAGATTATAAAGCTGAAGAGTTTGTATGTTTGAACGCGCTAATCTTAGGAACTACTTACTGGTCCGATTTGAAAAATTCTTTCAGTGTTAGATAGCCCATTTATTTAGGAAGGCTATAGGCTATATAGCATCACGGTAAAACCAATACAAGTGGAGCACCAATAAATAATGTTTCAAAATAGGGGTTTAAATAGTTCCTGAACACTCTATAATTCAAAAATATTTTCACTTTCTACATAAATGAAGTGGGGGGTAGAATTTAGCGTTATGCCAAAGTACCTATTCCACGCGGACAGAGTCGCGGGCAAAAGCTAGTCTATTTCTAAAAGACGAAAAAGACTAGAGCATACATTGGCAAACAAAAGAAAACAAAGTCAGGCAATCTAGGTGCTTAGTAACAGAAATCGACATAATTACTTGAGTGCGCCACGCAGGGCACTGGTGACCTACATGACAGTCAACGTGTTAAGGTATAGATATTAAACAACAACTTTGGCATAGTAAAAAGCACCAATGTTAGTACATAAAATGATGTAATCTATTTAATTTAGCACAGTGGATGACTTAATTTAGCATATTTCTTTTGGTATATCATAAAAAACGTATAATCCCACTATCTCGTGTGGTCTCAGTGGCCAAGAAGAGATTATGCGATAAGCCGTTACCATGTTTGGTCGGTTATCTGATGTTTGCTGCCCATAATTACTTAGCTCAACGATAAAGATAGAACGTGGTTGTTATTCAGATTTTGTCCTTCAAACTCTAAGTGTAAATCAAACATTTAGGCGAATAAAAACAAATATACAATTGTAAGTCATTCGTGGATTGGTAAACAATTGCAACAAACATCACTAGTTCGAAGTGCTTCAAGGAATGTTTCAGTTACAGACCCATTTTGCAATAAATATGGACGTAGTGACTTACATTTCTTTTCATTAGTTTTCTTTGGAAGTATGTTTGCAGATTATCACGATACATCTAGTGATAAGTCCTTACTGGGGTCTATAGAAATCAAAAATGAATGTTACCAACCGTTTTGCAAATGAGGTCTCAATCTCAGTTCCCTTCAAACGGGGACGCATTGCTGCTTCGCGGCAGAAGTAGACGGTGTGGTGGTACATCATTCTGGGAGCTTACAATACGCCCTACCACCACTAATTTGCAAAATTATAACTATGCAGTTTTATTTCTTCATCGTTATAGTCACTCGTGAAAATGTATTCGTGTGTATATATCGTGTTTTAAGCTACGTCACGGATTACCGACAAATGGACCAGTCTGGTCATTTAATACATTAAATTATTACAATAACTGTAAGATTAAATAAGAAGAAGTAACGGAGATCTTTAAATTACAGACTTCAGTGTAGTGTTGTATTGTCAATGTGCCAGCTGAACTAGTAGCCCAAAATGCACGATTATATCGCTGCCTACACCCTACTAATTCATTTCAATATCAATTTGTTGACACCGATAAACTTTTCAGTGACGTCAACCGGCAGTTCCAACAATGAAATCTAAAACGTCAATTATATTAAATACTACAGTAGTGTGGGTAGTCGCCCAGTAGTCGAAATTCGACCATAATTATTAATCTAAATTATAAATTTGAGCATTATTGTGGTTCTATTGTCAAGGACTACACTTTTATAATCATAGATTTCGCCAAGCCTACGCTATAGACAAAACAATATTAATCTATTATCAATTTGACCACACACCATAACAATAAAAAAATATAATTATAACTATATGTATGCGTGTGTGTGTCAAATACATAGTAGTGTGTGTAATGTTTCTTTTATTGATTTCATATATTTTAATAAGCATAATTTAAAAAAAAATATTAGCATTCTGCACTTCTTCTCTCTATTCTCTATAAGTGTGGGAAATTTCATACTCCTCCATCCGCGCAATTTTCGTAGAAAGGCGTACAAAGTTTTTGCTTCACGTATTAATTTATAGATTGCAGCGTACCTAAAACGGGTTCTAGTTAGTATCAATACGTCGACCCAGTAACTTGAGGCATCCAGAGGAGCTTATTGTATGCAAAGCTTTTATTGTCACCGGTATAACGAGTTCACCTACGTTAACCGCTAAATTTCGACTTGTGAATTTGCAATTTGATTTATAAATCGCGTTGTCAACGCTTATGTTTTGCAATTCATTTACACGTCAGTTAAGTAATAATCATTAGCATCGTTCACGCATTGATCCGTTCTGAGGAAGCTGCGCGCGTAACAATGTTTTAATGGCATTTATTGTGCTAGCATTGTACTATGAAGGCACCTTTTGTTTCAAGATCGCATTCCCGATCCTGCGGAAAGGATGGCAAGCAGTCGACGTCGTCCCAAACACGTCATTTCGGATCCCCCCGATCCACTAACGGTGCTTTTAGGTACGTCAAGCACCGGTCACCGTTCTCGTCGAACCCGTCGCTTGCGACGAAGGGCTCGACGAGTAAATTAGCCCTCAGACACAGCCCATTGAGTTTCTCGCCGAATCTTCTCAGTAGGTCGCGTTTCCGATCCGGTGGTAGATTCTGCGAAGCACGGCTCTTGCCAGGGTTCGTATTAGCAACGCCATCAGGTTTGAGCCCCGTGAGCTCACCTACTAGTTAAGGTTCTGCTGAAATAGCCTCTCAAGGCTATCAGCTTAGGTAGGAGAAAAAAAAAAAACAAGATCGGCGTCCACATTTGCTGCACATTGTGATCCCTATAGTTTTCAATAACCATTTAGTGCGATTAATGAGTTTTCATAGAGATCACAATCGTATTTATTAATAAAAGTTATACCAAGACTATTAATGCCACTACTTTTCTACATTATACTACATTCATTAATCTACAAGACGTAACGCCTCAGTCACGAATCGTGATAGCGTAAAGCGTTTGAAATTTAAACAACGACTTATATTTATCTGCGGCTGGCGCCTGTACGTGAAGACTTGAAGAGTAAACGGGGCCATTTGAGCTGGTGAGGGGAAGCAATCAATTTATAGCGGTCCGCGTGGCTTATTAATTGATGTGCGGTTTGAGTTGGACAGACGTGTCACTGGTCCGTGCCGTGTTCGATCGTGACTATCTGATAAGAAAATAAGTAAAAGAAATCGGGTCAGCTAAGCATTTCTCGGAACCACTCTATTGCGTTCATATATATCTGTATTTGAACAAAGATTAATATTGAAGTAGTTGCAGAAAAGCTTGGCGATGTTTGGGCGCATGTGATTGGCGACTGAATTGATAAAGCCACTTCAGTCTAGTGCCTTTTGCGTTATCCAAAATATTAATGCCTTTCCAAGCACCTATACATTCCTGAGTTTACTACATACCGAAATTCTGTGCAAATCTGGATATCTTCTGACCATTCTCCTCTAATCTAGCCCTAATCTAGATGTCTAATCTAGACCTGGACCTTTAATAGGCTACCATAATATTTATAGTTGCAACTCGACATAGTGTACTATAGTTTCATGAATTCAAATGATGAGATTATCGACTCGAAGAAAAGTATTTTAAGTGGCGAATCTCGTACTCGTGTTATTTAACTATGTTATTGCTGGTAGGCTTAGGGCCTATTCCAGCTACTCAGGGACTGGTAGGTAAGCTCACGGGCTCAACGTGAGACTATTTGCTAACAATGGACCTGGTAGCGCTTCGCTGAATTTACCACCGGATCGGAATCGTGACCCACTAAGAAGATCCGGCGAGAAATTCAATGAGATGTAACTATGGGCTTCCCAATATTCTCATTTGCTTGTATTAGAGAAGCTTTATACATCTGTTATAGCTAATGGTAACCCGGTGGTCGAAATTCGACTATAATTAATTGAAATTATACGTTTGTACACTATTATAATTCTATTTTCAAAGACTATTATACTTCTATAATCACAAATTTCGCCAAGACTACACTATAGAAAAATATTAATAAAGACAAACAATATTTAATCTATTCTCAATTTAACCACAGACGTCAAGAACAAAAGTTTGACAATAAATAAATAGTATGCATGCGTGTGTGCGTCAAATACATGGTACTGTATGTAATGTTTTTATTTATTGATTTAATGTATTTTTTAGACATAATTTAAAAAAATATTAACATTCTGCACTCCTTCTCTATAATCTCTATAAGTGCGGGAAATGTCATACTCCTCCGTCCGCGCAATTTTCGTAAAAAGGGGTACAAAGTTTTTCCTTCACTATACATATTATCGAATTATCTATCTTGCTCAAACATGGCACGGTCGTGTGGTCAGTTGACAGATGTGTTTTGTCAGACGGACAGCTCAACGCGCGGCTTGCACAAGTCAATCAAAAGATTGAGGTCTTTCGTTGCATACAGGTTCTATTGCATGTACCAGTCTAATGGTCTGTCTCGTGTTTAATTAGCCACGAATTGGAAAGGAATGCTAATAATGTATTTTAGCTGCTTTAGGAATTATTTCAGTGCTAATTAGCTTAAATTATTGGATACCGCTCTTGGAAAATCTGACTGCAAAGTATTTGATGTTTTTCAAAGAGGTTCGATAAATGATCAATGAGATCTGGTGGTAGGACGTCTTGTGAGTCCGCGCGGGTAGGTACCACCGCCCTGCCTATTTCTGCCGTGAAGCAGTAATGCGTTTCGGTTTAAAGGGTGGGGCAACCGTTGTAACTATACTGAGATCTTAGAACTTATATCTCAAGGTGGGTGGCGCATTTACGTTGTAGATGTCTATAGGCTCCAGTAACCACTTAACACCAGGGGGCTGTGAGCTCGTCCACCCATCTAAGCAATAAAAAAAAACTCTCCATATTTTTTTCCCAAAAACATTGAGTTTTTTATACGCAGTTTTTCCGTACCTATTTGCTGGTAATCGAAGAGACTATTCCAGCTACACCCGGACAGATAGGTGAGCTCATGGGCTCAACCTAAGAGAATTTGCCAACACTAGCCCTAGAAAGAGCAGTGCTTCGAAGAGTCTACCACCGGATCAGAATCGCGCCCCCTGAGAAGATCCGGCAAGTTATTTTTAGATTTTTAGTTCAACCATAAATTGTATTCGACATAGAATTTTACAAATCAATTTAAAACTTTTTTTATTTTTTTTATTGCCATTATAGGCAGACGAGCATACGGCCCACCTGATGGTAAGTGGTAAACTTTAACGGTTATCTATAAATACTATTATTCACTTCGATCTACCTTGATTTTTGGTTCTAGTGACTTCCCGTTGCTTTGGCACTGTTGAACTCGGTGACTCGTTCCCAACTATATACACTCCTATCATTCCAGTAGAAGCACACAATGTATTAGATAGACGGTAGACAGATTTGTCGGCTCCTAACAAATTACCCACAGATTTCATTCTACCTCCAATCAAGGCGTTTGCAACAGCGCCTAAGCATCGAGAACTCACTAGAACAAATAACCGTGGTAACGACCGGTTATATCATATTTAGTATTTGTAATAAAATGTTACTATATCGCGAGGTTCTAAAACATTATATCTCGTTGAACGTAAAAACGTAGTTAGGGTTTTGTTCTTGACGTATCTAGTTTAATTCAGAATTTAACGGACACACATTTTTAAATAGCGACGACAAAACACATTATAAATTACAAACACGACTGAAATAATTCTGCCGAGTCACGTTTAGCGTTTTATTGATAATGACATTGAGAGGTTCAATGAGTGAGCTGGTCGTTTGCCTTATCGGGAATGTACGGGTACATTCATATAGAGAAAGTAGCTTTGTAATAAAACAGTACAGTGAGTATCTGTTGGTCGTTTTCTTGTAGTAGTAGCTCGCTCGAGTTAATCGTACAGTGTGAACGGGGTCGATCGGGCAAATCATTGATAGACTTATAACTGTTTTTTCTCGGATACAATTGCGTTTGTTTATTTAATTAACGTGGCAAACAAACTCGAACCTGCTTAAATTTTTTTTATTGCTTAGATGGGTGGACGAGCTAACAGCCGACCTGGTGTTAAGTGGTTACTGGTGCCCATAGACATCTATGACTTAAATGCACCACCCACCTTGAGATATAAGTTCTAAGGTCTCAGTATAGTTACAACGGCTGCCCCACCCTTCAAACCGAAACGCATTACGCAGAAATAGACAGGGTGGTGGTATCTACCCGCGCGGACTCACAAGAGGTCCTACCACCGGTTGTTACGCAAATTATAATTTTGCGGGTTTCATTTAATTATACACATTTCATATTTTTGTTCATAGTATAATGGTTTGATAATGGAATGAAGTTTCTTTATTTTAGACTAATAAAAAGAAAACTTATGAATTTCAACATTCCACATATACTTAGTCTGGCCATAAATACTGCTACAATAAAAAATAAAAAAATTCTATTGCAAATAACATTTATTACTTTTACAGTGTGTTAGTTTAATACATAAATATACAACAATTTAAAGTATAAAAAGCTTATTCGAAGTGGTCTCCATTGGCTGCAATACAATCTTTTAAACGTTGAGGCCAGTTATCAATAGAAGCACGCACTCTTTCCATGGGAAAATTTTTCACTGCCAATCGTACGGATTGTTTTAGGGACTCCAAATTATCATGGCGCTTAGAGCAAGCCGCACTCTCTAAAACTGACCATAAATCATAATCCAGCGGATTAAGATCGGGACTAGACGACGGCCAGTCTTCAGCTCTGATGAAGTCCGAAACGTTCGTTTCCAACCAAGACTGCGTAGACCGAGCTTTATGACCTGGCGCCAAGTTTTGCTGGAAGGACCATTCTTGATTATTGAACATGGTGTTGTTAAGGGGCTTCACTACCTTCTCAAGAATGGTATCTTGATACACTTGTGCCGATGTTTTGATACCTTTTTCACAAAAGTATGGCTCAGTCACTCCTTCATAGCTAATACTAGGGTATTATATATACCAAACCATCACTGAAGTCGGATAGTACCCACGATATGGGAAGCTTCCTTAGAGCTTTGAGCATAAATACGATCATTTTGTTTGTTAAAATGTTGCTCAATTGTAAAAAATTTCTCATCCGTAAATAAAAAATTTCTATGACCTCCCTTTGCGTACCGCTTCAGTAGTTGTTTCGATTTTACCACCCTATTCTCTTTTAAATTATCAGTTAAGAAATGACCAGTACGTCTCTTATAGGCTGCAAGTCCTAAGTTATCTTTTAAAATACGCGACATGATTCGAGGTGCTATCTTCATCTCCCGAGATAAAATCTTTTGCTTTCGGACAGGATTTCTTCGAATTCTTTCCCTTACTGCTTTGATCACCTTTTTGTACGAACACTACGTGGACGGCCAGATATTTTTCGGTCACAAACAGAGGAGGTCTCATTGCACCTATTAATAGCCCGATACACAAACATTTTACTAATACCAAGCGTGTGGAGAGTTTTAAAAATTGCATTTGGCTCCATACCTAATTTGTGTAATGCAATCACAGCGATTCGGTTCTCTTTATCATCCCACTCCATTTTAATATCGCAAAATATTGTACAATGTATTGGCGCCAAAATGAGAAAACTCAATGAGCAATCATATAAAAATGACAGATTCCAGATTCAAATGTAATAGTTTGTTTATTTTTAATTGTAACAGTATTTATGGCCAGACTAAGTATAAATTATTATTGGAAATTCAGGCGATATGATTTTCATAATTATTTATTCATACTTTTCAATATGTCTTCTAACGGCACTGGATTACGAGCTCAAACAGCCAATAGTTTTAAAACAAACCAGTAAAGAATATTGATAACCGTATTAGATCCAAATCGGAACCTAATCACGGCGATACACGGAGAGCCACGATTGCTCTATTTTCTTCGATCTCGCTCTAACTATGAGAAATAAGTTTTGATATATTCGTGAATCGTGACCACGGCTTGTTTATAACTGTTGTATCAACGTTAGGAGAACTCGTAATCGATGAAATAAACATGAAGGTACTTTAGATGAAGTATTAGGGGGAAAAAAATGTTACAGTTCAGAAAATAAAATTTGGAAATATTATTATGAAATTTCTGTTACATAAAATATATTATTATTTATTCACCCCGGCGATTCAATATTCGACTACACAAAATGAGGTTTAGGTTTTTGGTTACTTTAGGGCCACCTATTAATTTCTATATTTTTTATCTATTTTTGCCGCGAAGTTGTGTTCCAGTCTGACGTGTAGAATAACCGAATTGCGATACTAAGTATTTATTAATTTGGGCATTTTTTATGACCTGTGTGGTTAAATTATTGTTGTTTATCGACACCACTAACTTTTTACGCACTTTTCAACACCAGTGTGCTTAGTGCGAGTTTTTTAACGTTCTTTGCATGCAGTTGGAACAGCGCCCCTAGCGGCGAACGTAGGCAAACGTTCCAACTCAATACAAATTTGAGTTAACTTTTACGCTATCGAGAACGTTAAAAAACTCGCACTAAGTACACAGATAAATATTTTATTACACAATCCAATTGGAATCTTGAGGAATGAAGGACATCGTAACACGAGAGGAAAATCTCTAAAAGACCTCTAAAACGAATACCTATTTTTGAACTTGCAAAAAAATAATGTACTTCTGGTACCGTTAAGTCAGCTGATCAGTCCGAGATTCAAACATAATTACTTTGAGATAAATCGAAGAGTTAAGTCAGTTAATCGTTTTATACGAAGGAGCACATCCTTATTTGCCAGGCTGTCACAAGCCAGCCGTACCCAGAGCCGGATCACGTCGGTGGAACAATTTACAAACTCCAAGAGGTGTTTCACATTTCATAACTATTCACGAAATAAATTATAGCTCTTTTGTATTTAATTAGACCTTTTTTTTTAGTTGGAGACTTGAGCAACGGTAGTCCTGGTCTTAGATAAGCGCCAACCACCTTCTCTAAGAAAGAAAGGATCGATCTTTTTCTTATTTTAACGCCCTCGGACATTCTACATGGAGGTAACCGGTCACCGCCCTCGCCGAACCCTTCGCTTGCGACGAAGGGCTCGACGAGTAAATTAACTCATGGACACAACCCACTGATTTCTCACCGGATCTTCTCAGTGGGTAGCGTTTCCGATCCGGTGGTAGATTCTGCGAAGCACTGGGCAGTGTTAGCACCCCCAGTTTGAGCCCCTTGAGCTCACCTACTAGTTCGGTGAATCTAGAATAACCCCTCGAGGTTACAAGAATAGGTAGGAAAAAAAAGTGGAGTTAGCTTATTTTTTTTAGAGAGAGGGTCAAATCTTATAAAACGGATGACACCGCATTTCAGGGCATATTCACAAACTAGAGACTTATGACAAGGAATTGATTTTCATAAATTAAAACCAAATAGTCGCCACGTATTATAAAACTAATGTATGTAATTGTAACTATAAAGTTAAGACCCGTAACGCGGATTTTCGATTCCATTGAAAATTATTTACATCGAGCTTCGCTAATGACTTGTACCGATGATAGTGTTAAAGCTAATTAACTCCGACAGCAGTTAGTCCCTTAGACCGACCCGCCGAGGCCGGAAACTTTTAACTGGATATGCATATTTAAATACATACATACGTACATAAGATCGATTTCACATGAAAAGTAATGAAATAGATTTTAATAAAAGAAAATATATTTTACTCGTTAAAATTTTAGAGCACATCACCAGCTTACAAGAAGAAATCTACTGACTATATGGTTCATTTGTGTTCTTGGTAATACATCAATTAACATGTATTTATTTTAAGAAAAATACCCACGTAAACATTTTGGCGTTTACAGCAAATATAAATGTATGATGAAACCTTTTCGTTTGAACATAATAAAATTTGTCAATAATAATGATAATTTGATACTTAGTGGTATTATTTTTCGTAACGTAAGTCACTGACTTGCGAAGGTGTAACAGATATGATTTACAACCCACACGAGTTTGACAGCTGTTCTAGAAACTTCTATTTTGGTCAGAGCCGTGGGTATTATATATAATGAACGGTAGGTATTATTAAGCTATTGATCACAAAAAAAATATCACAATTGACAGAACTACATACGTAAATACTGTTTCAATTGAAACTATTGGAATTGACGTGTTTTAATACGGTTTTTCTTACATAAAGGACATATGTACATAGTTAACTTCAAATATTATTTATCATCATAATTGTAGGCTTCTATATCATCACGAAAACTTCAATTATCATTTGGATGGTGAACAACAAAATAACATCAGGTCATTCTTCATGTAACAGTCTAGTTTATAATTACTTCTTTGCCATTTGACGACGCGTAATAACGTAAGTGGGTCCGCGGGCTACGTAAGGCAACATACACGAAATATCAATTACTGTGGACGGGAGAGAATGAAAATTGCTACGAAAAAGAATAATCGGCATCGGTAATGGCACGATGCACGGGTAATAAAGCGTAATCGAGCCCCGGGGACAGTTCGATCGCCGTGTGCCAAACGAGTTGGGACTATTCGCGAGATGCAAGGGAAAATGTTAGCACGCACGGAGTGCGGGATTCGTTCTAGGCAAATATTTTTCGTTTTCTATAAATTATAGGTTAATGACATTTATAAAAAAAGAAACCGAACTCAATTTTATTGATCAAATTAGCATTTTATTCATCGGTATATTTATTACGCTCATTACAGTTTATGACCAATGAGTCGATTATGCCAAAAAAAAATTTTTATTGCTTAGATTGGTGGACGAGCTCACAGTCCACTTGGTTTTAAGTGGTTACTGGAGCCCATAAACATCTATAACATAAATGCGCCACCCGCCTTGAGATATAAGTTCTAGGGCCTCAAGTATAGTTACAACGGCTGCCCTACCCTTCAAACCGAAACGCATTAATGCTTCACGGTAGAAATAGGCAGGTGGTGGTACCTACCCTTGCGTACTCACAAGTGGTCCTACCACCAGTAAATACTACCACCTACCACCAGTTACACATATTTAAACGAATGATGTTGCATTTCTTTCTTTCTTTTTTAAGGAATTAGTTATGGTTAGCCAAAATCCAGTCGGAGTCTTATACGTGGGGTGATTTCGGAACGCTTTATATCATTTTGTTTTGTGATCAACTTCGTAATTTTTATAGTTCAAAAGCGAACATGTATACCCCTAGGACTTTTGCCCATACTATCGGCCATCAATTAGGGTAATTGAATTCAGTTTACTTTACTTGAAAAATTACGTATGGTCGGTCATTCGGACAGTCTATATTATGTGTACTAATGTATCACAGACGTTTCTTGCATAAGTTCGAAATGATACCTTTAGCAAGTACACGCACGTATGTAGCTTGGTGATGTTATAACCGGTCCTTCAATCAATAAGGTTTAATTAAAGCTGTACGTATAATTAGTTCAAAAGTTTCAAAGAACTTTTAATTTGGGATTACGTTTCAGCCTGTTCCTCCAGAAGCACCAATTTCGTCGAGACATATAGATTTTGCAATAAACGAATGGTATCAACAATATATACTATGATTACATTTTTCGTACTTAAATGCACTGTTATATTTATTTTAATATTATTTAATAATAGAGAGAGAGAGAGGGAGATACAGAGAGAGGGAGAGAGGGAGGAGAGAGAGAGGGAGAATATACTTTTGTGCACAACAAAACACAATTAACATTAGAAAGCAGTCAACGAGCAGATATATTTGTACAATATTTCTTTATTCTTTATTGTACACACAGTTAATATTACAATAATTGCGTAAGATATAAAAAATGGCGAGCTTAACTCAACAATTGAGTTTTCTACCAGCTAACCGTTCTTAACGAAGGAAAGCTTTAAATGAGTGGGTAGAAGAATACAATCTAAACAATTTACAATTTACAATCTAGACAAGAACTTAATAAAAATAAAAATAAAACACTAATACATAATATATTAGACTACATATATATACATACACACATAAATAACGTAAACATATACATACACGTACATATATAATGAAATACATAAAATAAATATATATAAGTAATACTAAATTGATAGATAGTGCTTCTTTAATGCCTTCCTGAATACCTCAAGTGAGGGACTTGCACGGATTGAGTGTGGAACTGAGTTCCACAGACGCACAGAGTGCACAGTGAACGAACCGCCGTAGCGGCTGGAGGAGTGAGGGGGAAAATTAAGGAGAAGGGATCTACTTGTACGACAGGGTACACCTCGGGGCATCTGGTACTCGAAGCGCTCACGGAGGTACAGGGGAACAGCTGGGTTATTGAGGATGTTGAACAGCATACATAAAACATGTACATCACGGCGAAGTCGGATAGGTAACCAATTAAGTTGTGATCTATACTGCGAGACATGATCATATTTACGTAAACCAAAAATAAAGCGTATGCATAAATTTTGTAACCTTTCCAGTTTGTCCCATAGCCCCTCCGCGGCGTCCAGGAAACAGACATCTGCATAGTCAAGGAGAGGAAGCATAAGGGATTGGGCCAGGGTGACTTTAGCTTCAAAGGGCAAGAAACGCTGAAGACGCTTGAGAGACTGAAACGTGCAATGCACTTTCCTGCTAACTAAATTTATCTGACTGGACCAAGAGAGATGACAATCAAGAACGATACCTAGGTTTTTTGCTGTTTTAGAATAAGCGATTGGAATTCCATCTAGCGTCACAGGGGGCAAATTAATGTGGTCAATCGTGTTGTACCTATAGGAACTGCCAATTACTATGACCTGTGATTTTGATGGATTCACAAGAAGTCCAAAAGATTTAGCCCAAGCACTAATTCTACCAAGATCTCCATTGATTTCAGCAATAGCTAAAGCAACGTCATCAGCTTTAAAATGTCTATAAATCTGCAAATCGTCAGCGTAGAGATGGTAGTGAGAAGTCAGCACCTGAGTAATTTCATTAATGAAAATAGAGAAAAGAAGAGGAGATAGTACGCCACCTTGAGGTACACCCGCAGTTAAATCACACCATTTTGAAGTAGAATCATCAGAACGGACACACTGCGAGCGTCCCCGGAGATAAGATTCAAACCAGGTTAGAGCAAGTGGAGATACATTAAGAGATCCAAGGATACTTAGAAGGATGTCAAAGTCTACTGAGTTAAAAGCACTGCTGAAGTCCAATAAGGTCAACACGGTTAGCTGCCCCACATCAATCGCGTGGCGAATGTCGTCAGTGACCTTGAGCAATGCAGTGACCGTGCTGTGGCCTTGGCGGAAACCAGACTGAAAAGAGTTGAGGAGATTGTTTTTATTAAGGTAGATAGTGAGCTGTCTTTGGACTAAACCCTCCAAGACTTTAGAGAGAATGGGAAGTATTGAGATTGGACGAAACTGAGAAAAAGAGGAAGGATTAGGGACCTTAGGAAGTGGGAGAACATGAGCCCTTCTCCAGCTACTTGGGAATGAGCCTTTTGAGAGAGAGAAGTTAAGAATATATGTAATGATAGGGACAAGCTCATCCACAAGCAGAAGGATCATCTGAAGGTGAATCCCATCCTCACCCACAGCCCTAGTGGAAATAGAAAGGATGGATCTCTTAACGTCACACTCTGTAACCGGAGTGAAAGTAAAAGGAGTGCACATGGGTAAAGGCCTTTTGGAAAGTTGTAATAGTGTAGATGACTTTGTACTGTCATTAAGAATAATGGGAGCTTGAGAGAAATGCTTATTTAAAGCGTCGAGGTTAATAGTAAAGGAAGTTTCGTTTAACTGTTTGCCAATGCCTAGTGAATTAAGGAATTTCCAGATTTGGCATGTGTTCAGACCCTCTAGGGAGCTATGAATATGGCGTCTTTTGGCATCTCTACACATCCGATTGCAACGATTACGAAGTTTCTTGTAAGTTGTAAGATTGTCTTCCGTTGGGAGCTTTCTGTATCTGCGTTTAGCCTTATCTCTCCTGGCCATCATCTGCCTAATTGAGTCGGATAACCAAGGTGAGGGTAACTGTTTAACTCTGACACGTCTGATGGGAGCATGATTATCATAAAGAAGCGAGATATTTTTATTGAAAGAAAAAACCATGTCATCGATCGTGTCAGAGCCGAAAACAGTCGACCAGTCAACATTCCTCGCGTCAGCCCGCAATCGCTCCACGCCTATACCCTTGAAGCTACGAAGGAAAAGGTATTTGGGTTTTGGTTTAGGAGGACGAATCTTGTAGGAGAGATAAATTAAATCATGATAGGAAAAAGGAGCCGATAGTTGTCCGTGTGTAGCAACCATGTTGGATTCAGAAACAATAATTAAATCCAGAAGGGAGTGGTCTTGATATTGAGGTGCACAGTGTGTAGCTGCAAGAGGGAGGATATTTAAGTTGAGAGAAGAAACTACCGCACGAAGTTTCTCAGCCCGGCTGTCAGATTTCAGAAGGCAGGTGTTAAAATCACCAAGAATTATTGTATGATCATAAAGGGGGGAAAGAGATTCAAGTTTAGATTCGAAAGAGGAGAAATAGTCAACATGAGAAGAGGGGCTATAAAGAACGCCTAGAAGAAGCTTAGTATGGTGAAAGGAGATTTCAATAAATAGGTTTTCTGCGGACTGCGTATATTCACCTGGGGACGCATCAATAACTTTAGAAGGAATATCAGAACGAAGATAAATCGCAACGCCACCTCCTCCTTTCCCTGTTCTGTCGTTGCGTAGTAAGCGATACCCAGGTAGAGAGTACTGAGTAGAGGGAAGAGCAGGTTTAAGAAAGGATTCAGAGATGAGTACTGCATGGACGACACTGGAATCGAAAGAGGACAAGAGATCGGGATAGTGGGCTGGGACACTCTGTGCGTTTATGTGAACGATGTTGAGGAACTTAGGAAACGGCGAAAAATTTTGCTTGAATCAAGTCTCGCAAATGAGTTGAGTCATCATCCTCACTAAATGCACTACTATAGCTTATGTCAGACGAGCTTGAGGAAGAGCATGAGAAGAAGGCATCATTAATATCTAAATTTGACATACTAAGATAATATAATATAAATATATACTAAACAAAAATACAGTAAAATAATAGAAAACACTAAAAAATAAATAAAGCTAACGTAAAACTAAAATCTAAAGATTTACAACTGTAACTTACTTCACAAACGCTCCTTTCGAGATTGGCAAAGCACTTTAATCTAAGTCAGAAAATGTACATACTAAAAACAAAACGCAAATCCTATTGTCATTGTCACAAATATATTAAGTAAATGTATAATCTATATTGACAATATAAAACTTAAGAGTTGGCTGTATGGCATAGTTCCATTGCTTTTCTCTTCGAGAAAAACCCTACTGCTGCTACTACTAAGTACATAATCTATGATTATCACTTATCTGTCAGTTCTATTACAATCAAAATTTTTATATGTTGGTAATTTTGAAAGTTGATCGAAATAATGATCAAAAACACATTACAACTACCTCGAATAGATAACTAAGTTTTTAGTGTTACATCTATGAATAAGTTCAAGATACCGCCATACTATTTTCGACGAGTCGTCCTCTTGCCGATTTCTCGCTCTGCCGCTGATTTTGGTGCCGTCTTGGGTTCGTCATGAGATTTCCCAGATGACTGAGGAGCTCCTTGCGCTTTTTGAGCCGAGGGAAACTTGGTTTTCAGATGCTGAAGTTCAAACATCTGTTCAATCTTACTGCGTTTATTATCCGGGAGAAGGACGATTATTTTCCCATCTGTTGTCCAGCAGCGCTTAACGCCGAAATGAGAGCGGGCCTCCAAAAAGACATCATGACGTGATTTGGTCAGAAATTCTGAAATGATGACCCTAGACCCCTTCAGGAGTGTCTTGTTCTTCCACACTTCATTGCATCGCCTCAAACTCTGGAACCTGACTAATATAGGCCTAGGCTTATTGGTGTTGGAGCCTAAACGATAGCAAGCAGTTAAGTCCTCTTCTGTGCAACCAGCCACCTTCATTTGGTTGGTTAATATACCCACAATTGCTGTTGCTGGGTCTGTGGCATCTGACTCCGGGATTCCATGAAACAGAAGGACCTTACGACGCGACGCCATCTCATGCCTGTCCAACCCCAAGAGAACAAGCTCCATCTGTGACCTCAGCATGTTGAGTGTTTGTAGTGTGAGATTCCGGAATGCGATGAAATCTTGTGACAACTTGCCTAGGTCCGTGTGTGGTGACTGGTGACTGCTCAGTATTGCTTCAAACTCAGTCATCCTCTGCACAACGCTTGATTCCACCTCTTGTAACTTAGTGTACAGATCCATGATGCGGCGCTATTGATGATGTGGCAGTAGTGATGATGTAAAGTGATATTAATAGAGAGAACTTGTTATGAGCTGTTGTGAAGCAAGTTTTGGAACCCAAATTATAGCATTTAGATATGAATAGGTAAAAATATATATTTTTAACAATTAAAAACACTGAGAGCTCAACAAACTAGTGTATACACTTCAACTACCCACAGTAGAAAAAAAAAAAAAAAAAATTATTATTTATACATTTGTATAATAATACTATTTTAACCAAAAAATCCACACACGTTTTAGAGAATAACTAACAATTTACTATGTCGCACTCTATCTATCATAATAATATTATTATCATTTCGAGACTATTAGTGACAATATATAATTTATCAATTTGTCATTAAACTAAATTAAATATCTTTAAAGACATTACGTAACATTGTCCGGTTGCAAAGCACTTTGATATGGTAGAAATAAATCAATGTTAGAATAACATTAATTGTTGTTGTAATATCAAAATGGTTTCTCGTACTCATGGCGAGCCATTGACAAATTACAGTTGATCCATGATGTAGAAATAAAATTTTCAGTATTGTAATGTAGCTATTTATTTTATATTCCGATGAATGAGTATTAATTATGACGTTATTTATGCGAATAGATTGGCTCTTCCATTTACGTTATGGTGAGATGTCTATGGGCCCCGGTAACTACTTAACACCAGGTGTGCTGTGAGCTCGTCCACCCGTTTTTGCAATAAAACAAAAGAAGGAAACGCCACAGAGCAGCTAATTCAAAAGTCGGAGAGCTGGATGCTAATGCTTTTGCTAACTGGAATGAGCTCTGGAAAGACACTGTCAGTATTCTGCACTGAGGACTATCCCATCAATTTATAACAATTACATTTGTTAAAGAGAGGGAAGGCGTAGAGAGGGGAAGAGGTCGACCGAAGAAGACATGGATGGAGTGTGTGAATGACGATATGAGAGGAAAGAGGAGAGAGTGTTGAGATGACGGCTGATAGAATAGAATGGGATAGAAAAATTCGCTGTGACGACCCCATCTAGTGGGATAAGGCGGAGAAAAGGAGAAGATGTTTGTTTAAAAACATTTGCCCGGTAAAGGCCCCCACAGCTCACATCCCAATAGAGCTTTCCTCGACTATTTGTGAACGTCGAGCCCTACCTAGTCGGAGTGTCGCTGCGACTTAGTGCGCTGTCTAATCGATTTGTGTAGCTAATGATAATCATAATCGATTCAGGTCTCACCAATAGAGTGTTATATACTTTTCTTGATAGTTCACCCGCTGCGTCATTGCCAAAGAAGCCGCAGGGACTCTTGATCAATTAAGGGGTAATATCACTATGCTAGGGGCCAATGTTATTCAAGAATTAAACTTGAGTAGGTCTTGAGTAATATCTGTGGCTTGACAGAGAGCTGACGCGAAATAATTCTTATAAGCTAGGCAGTTAATTCTCTTTACGACAGCAACAGTTGTTAAAAATCATTTAAACTAGCTTTCAAAATTATCTAAAATAATCTTTACAGTTGAACACAAAATTTGTTAAAACTAGGCAACTACAAGAACAAATACTAAATATAATTGTAATTATGAAACAAAAAATAATCATATTGATGAAATAAATTCAATTGAAACACAAGACAAGGTTACAAGACCTTAATTCAAAATAATGCATTTGAAGAAGATGGTTAATATATAACTCACTAGTGGTTACCTGCGGCTTCACCGGCGTATTCAAGGAAAAGTGTTAGTGTAGTTTCCGGTGGGAATGAGATGTTCTTGCGGGATAAAATGTAACCTGTGTCACTCCCTTGACTGAATACTATTACTTTAAACCAAGTCAATCGGTTTGCTTCGTTTCGACATGAAAAATTGATAAACAAACACACTTTCACGTTAATAATAAAGTATGGATATGGATATGGATTGCAGTATCTGTCAGATTAACGATAGCCACAACAAAAAATGATTAAGATTCGTTGGTTTAATATAAACATAACACGTGTATTTATGTATTAATCGTGCATGTGTTCAGTGTATGTAAGTGTAAATGAGTACCGAGAAGCTAATTAATTCACAACACGCACACACAATTAAATTGTTTACGAGAGTTAAGCGTCGTGTTTTGCTAATGTAATGTGATTTAAGGTTGAGTGACTGATCCGTGCTATCATTGTAGGCTTCAGCGTTCACTTGACTGAGCGTGTAGCGGTAGCTGTCATCAAATCACTGGTGGATTACTGGTGGTAGGACTTCTTGTGAGTCCGCGCGGGTAGATACCACCACCCTGCCTATTTCTGTCGTGAAGCAGTAATGCGTTTCGGTTTGAAGAGTGGAGCAGCCGCTGTAACTATACTTGAGACCTTTAGAACTTATATGTCAAGGTGGGTGGCGCATTTACGTTGCAGATGTCTATGGGCTCCAGTATGTATGGCTATGTAAGCAACAAAAAAATTATAAAAAATCAAATAGAAGAAATAAGGCAAAATCCGGATCAATTTCGAGAAATCTTACATAATATGCATATTCTTATAAAGTTACCGCCTATAGAATAGAATTATTCGATTCGGTAGACGATGCAACTGCAGTATGGCAATAATGATTATTCTTGGCTCATTTCTGAATAAACTGCTCATTCATTACATTTGCACAATCTTTCTATACCTCGGTAATGCTTGTCAATGATACTATCAAGATATTACATTCAAGGTTTATTGGGATGTTGTCAAGTTATAAAAAAGCAGTTATTATTTTAAATTAAGAGTTTATAATGTTTATATGCATTCAGCTTTCTAATATTAGATTGTCCTTCATTCACGATAATAATATATGAGAAAGTCATCAATAAATTATAAGTCCGTTTTCTGGACAATATGCGCAATAAACAATGTGGTTTTCATCACACCAAATGACCAAAACATTTTAATTTAGTCTTTATTGATGTCCTGGAAGAAGCTAGCATTTATTATCCGAATTAACTATTCAAATCTGTTAACAAACAACTGGCATTCGTGCCGGATTAAAAAATTCCTTATTTCAAGTTGATTAACAAGTAATGTTGATGTTGTATTTCAATTTACACACAAAAGCAGACGTTGACTTATTTCTATGATATTATTATGAGATATTAATGATAGGAATTCGATCAATATTGAAAACGAAACGAACGATGACTAAAAATGTGGTCAATTATATTAGAACACAATCATTGAACTCTGTAATAAGGACTGAAAGTTATTAATAAGAGTTAGTAACAATGGCAGTTCGGTGAGATACTTATTATTTTATATGGTATAATTTTATTGTATTAAATGAATGGAAAGGAAATGAACGGAAATAAGGAGGATTTATTTTATAATGTCTCCTAAAATTTTAGAATATCTATTCAATTATTATTTTATTATTTAAGGGTTCTTTGCTACTGTTTTCTGCGTTCGTGCCTCACTTATTAAATTGAGAATTTGTATAGTTGTTGCAATATAATAAGATTTTGTTGGTAGGAACTTACGACACGTGGTCCGCGAATGAACTCAACAAATTTTTGTATTTGATAAAACGTTTCACGATAGTCACAGCGAGAGCTAGTTCCACTAACATCGAATATAAAATAAGATAAAAAATCGATTGTGATCCATGAAAACTTCTTAGCACTGAACCTACACTGGCGGTAAAGATTCACGTAGTATCATTTACATACAACTTATTCCTATTGAATTATATTGATATAACAACGAACTAAAGTGTCCGAAACGTTAAAAGCTGAAAGGTTTATTAACTTTTTTCATTATACCAAAACAAACGTAGCTTAATTAAGAAAGTGTAATGTTGAATTCATGTTGTACAAAAATTAAATTAACCTTAATACAAATTTAAACTGAATTCGATTTTAAATCACAATGTTGTAAAGTATACATTACGATACGTTTGGCCAACCTTATCGCGTTCAACGAACATTTACATAGACTAATGGTCAGGAGAGTAATTCATCGGTTCACATTGCTTCCTATATGGAGTTACATAAACGCGGGTAGTTTGGAATTATGCAAATATTAGTACTATTCTCTTTTAATTGTTCTATGACCATAAATCGAACCTTGTTTTTTTTTTCGAGTTCCATTTTTTTTTATTGCTTAGATGGGTGGACGAGCTCACAGCCCACCTGGTTAAGTGGTTAGTAGAGCCCATAGACATCTACAACGTAAATGCGCCACCCACCTTGATATAAGTTCTAAGGTCTCATAGTTACAACGGCTATTCCACCCTTCAAACCGAAACGCATTACTGCTTCACGACAGAAATAGGCGGTGTGGTAGTACCTACCCGTGCGGACTCACAAGAGGTCCTACCACCAGTAAAAGTTCCAGTTCCATTTTTGGTGCCATATTTGAAACTTTTATTCATTAAAAAATACTGCTACAAATGTAAGAGGTTTTTTTTAAATAATATGGATAAACGAATTTGGTTTAAATTTTATTTGCGATTAAATTACATGTCTAATACCAAATACACAAATAAACAGTTAATTCAATTCATTCATGAACATCTTTAATGAATATGAATATGACGGCGTTAACGATATTTATGTTATACAGCACGTGCAATAGGAGTGACTCACACAAGCGAGGCGCGCCGGCCGTGTCGTTCCACTCGTAAACAACAGCTGCAACAGAAGTGACTCATAAGCCAGCTGCGCCGGCTAGTATAAAAAGGCGGAACGTGCCTTGAAATGAACATTCGTTCGACTGCGTTTGCCCGGTGCACTTACTATATCGTTGTTACGTTGTGTGATTCAGTGACTGTTGTACGTACTGGTTAAAGTTGGACAAGTGTTAAAGTGAATTGTCAAGTTAACATATTGTTGATTAAATCAGAAACCAAAGGTGACTTCGTTTTACTTGGTGTTCAACAAGATAATATCTACCCTCAAGCTTACATCAGAAGTGAGATCAGGACTCTACTCTCACTGGCGTGACGTGTTTGAACATGTTCGAAGTACAGCAAAAAAAAACATGATGCAGATCAGAATACTAGTAGTGGTACGCCACAAGAGCGTGAATGCAGCATACGTAAGTCGTGTAATAACGTCTCTGTTACCTCGATGGAAGATCTGAGCCACGAAGAAATCGTCACATCTTACGTTCTGGCTCATGTTGCCCAGTTTGACTGTCGACTTCATCACATGGCATTTACTAACGGAAATACAACACGTAACAAGCTATTGCAAGAAATTAAGGCAAGTGCAAATCTCAAGTGAAACTTCGATCGCAATAATGGATCTGTCATGACGAGTGGGTAGTTCCGACACGAATCGTTTTTAAGCCAATGACTACTGCTAGAGTTACATGGCACTAGTACAGTAAACCAGGACATGAGACTGTGAATTGTCGCTGAAATTTTAGAATCTACTCGATTCAATACCAATAACACTACACGTTCGATGACTTCGGGCTCCAGCAAGCAAGCAAACAAGAAAGCAAGCAAGTTTCCGTGGGGAAGAAAAATTGACACATCTGAAGTCGTCGTGACCTGTAAGATAAGACGTCCGGTGCGTTCGTGTCTGGCGATGCGGCGGTGTTCGGGTTCCGCTGGCGGATGCAGGTTTTTCCGGTGAAGTGCGTGCTTGTGCGTGCTTGACATGTGTTCGCGGTTAGCTTCCTCAGTGTGGGAGTAACATCGTGTAAGAGAGGTGGAACCCGTAAAATTATAGTTTGCGTGGTGGCTGGTAAGATTTGTTGCGGTAAGAAGTTTGCATGGTGGTAAAATGTCTTGTGAGTCTGCACAGGTAGCCGGAGGTGAGACTTCCGCGGTCGCGGCCCACCCAGTCCGCGAGAACCGGGCAGATCGCCTCGACGGTACGGAGGCCGGCTGACGGGTCCGCCAAACGACGAGACCACGCCTCCAGCACGGACTGCCGATATTGGAGCCCCCGCGCTACGGCTGCACTTGCGCTAGGGCGCGCCGCCTCGTAGGAGACTGTGAGGTATCATTGAATAACTGCGATCGCGCGCTGCCGGCGTCGCAGCGCGGCGACGTTCTCGTGGGTAAGGACGTGGCACCAGACGGGTGCTCCGTATAGTGCCATCGACCGCACGGGTACCATCACCCTGCCTATTTCTGCCGTGAAGCAGTGGTGTTTTTCGGTTTGAAGGGTGGGGCAGCGGTTGTAACTATACTGAGACCTTAGAACTTCTATCTCAAGGTGTGTGGTGCGTTTACGCTGTGGATGTCTATGGGTTCCAGTAACCACTTAACACAAGGTGGGCTGTGAGCTCGTCCACACATTAATACGAAGAGCATAATCAAACTAAATTAGATACGAAGTTTAAAGGGCCGTTTAAAGTAGTTGAAGTATTGGATGGTGTCGATTTAATTTTGACTCTCACACATTCGCTTAAGGCTCGAGCTGCTACTTGCCTCACAAAAATACAGCCTGCAAAACCTGAACAACCTCCTCATCCGTGGGCGCCCGGCTCTCGCCTGCAAGTCGGCTGTTACGTGTGCGGTGATGCGAGCCATGTAGCTTCTGGGTGTTCCATGCGCTACAAGAAGAAAAACGACACTGCTCCAGGTGCTGTGGCAGGTCCAACCAGAGACGTCAACGTGTGTTCCAGAGCTTCAGTGTGTTACAGATAAGTGGTTTTGGCTCCCCCTTTATGTTCCATTCAGGGTCAGACTGTAGTCTTATAAAACAAAGCCATAGTAATTTATTCAATGGTAAGCGGTTTCATGAACAAATCACCGTAGTCACCCTAGACACGTCCTTACGGATCCATCAGATCCAATAACTCTTGCATTAGATACCTTCAGCTCTAACACTAGGAGCAGGCTGAGGAACCCCAGTAATCGTACTCGTCGAACTCGACAAAGAGGTCGACGTGCAACCTAACCCATGCATCAGCCCACTGAGTTTCTCGCCGGATCTTCTCAGTGGGTCGCGATTCCGATCCGGTAGTAGATTCATTCGCGAAGCAATTGCTCTTGAGTTGTTAGGTCTCCTGCGGAGGCGCTCGGGCAGTTGTTAGCAAATCCCACCCCTCTTGGCTGAGCCTTTGCTCGCCCACCCGTCCTGGTGAAGCAGGAAAGGCCTCCGGGCCACCAGTAATCTTTCAATCATCTGCAGTTTTGGAAAACGATAGGTATAAGTTGAGATATGTAAATGGTTCTAGTGTACAAAGTTCCCCATGAAAACTTACGCGAAGTACCTCGAGGCCCGTCAGGCCTACTAGAAATTTCTGAAAATTATAGTGACGATGACGTGACGGCGTACACAGATGGGTTAATTAATCTTGTTCGTGAAACTGATCTTAATGATGACGACTCTATCACTGACAATAGAAGCGACATTTTTGTCCGCAAATAGCGATACAGCAAACATAGTCTGTGGGTAGTGATACAATGTCTGTAAGCTCAGGCACCTCAGGTGCAGGTGTTGGAAATGTAGAAAACGATGGTCGGTCTCGCACTATTTCTGAAGAAATTCCGTATAAATGTTCTGGTTTAAGAAATGTTTTAACAAACGCTACCGTACACGCAGATAAAAAAAAAAAAAAAAAAAAGAGAATTGTATGTGGCTAGAGAGATGTTAATCCGGACTAGCAAAAAAAAAAAGAGGAAAAAAAAAAAAAAAAAAAAAGGTGTGAAGTCATTGAAGGGTCTGTCCGGTCCAATGGCTTGGCTATAGGGATTTTCATCCAGATTAGCCACAACAATTAGCTACAGGGATTGCGATTCGGTCTAGCATTATCCGGTCCAGTTCGAAAAACTGAAGGGATAACAATTCCGGTCTAAGTTAAAAGGGACATACTTACATACCTGAAGAGTTTTAAATGAACTGGCCCAGGTATGTAAGCAGTCTGAAGGTTATTTATAGCCAGTATAGGATTTTCTGAAGAATTATGCGAACCGAACCGTACTAGATTGTTAATATCATAGACCACGTTTTAAGTTGCATCCGTTAATGTCAGGATGAACGAACACGTTTGTTGTTCACAGACATACCATAAGAATGCGCGCACGAGGACGAGCGCACGTCAGTATGGCCGTGACGGCGTTAACGATATTTATGTTATACAGCACGTGCAATAGGAGTGACTCACACAAGCGAGGCGCGCCGGCCGTGTCGTTCCACTCGTAAACAA
The DNA here is from genome assembly GCF_030267445.1 of Bombyx mandarina. Taxonomy (NCBI): domain Eukaryota; kingdom Metazoa; phylum Arthropoda; class Insecta; order Lepidoptera; family Bombycidae; genus Bombyx; species Bombyx mandarina. The sequence continues at coordinate 10,717,975 of NC_143220.1, read as the reverse complement.
CAGCTGCAACAGAAGTGACTCATAAGCCAGCTGCGCCGGCTAGTATAAAAAGGCGGAACGTGCCTTGAAATGAACATTCGTTCGACTGCGTTTGCCCGGTGCACTTACTATATCGTTGTTACGTTGTGTGATTCAGTGACTGTTGTACGTACTGGTTAAAGTTGGACAAGTGTTAAAGTGAATTGTCAAGTTAACATATTGTTGATTAAATCAGAAACCAAAGGTGACTTCGTTTTACTTGGTGTTCAACAAGATAATATCTACCCTCAAGCTTACAAATATAATTAAGCAAACTTACCAGCGTAAGTTGCAGCCATAATAGTTATAACTAGGTATGCTTTTGTGATATCAATGAAAAAAATAGAACTATATAGTTTCAAATTAGACGTAACAGACAAGTCGCATATTCTCTTATATTTATTAGCTTTTTTTGTATAGTAGATATTGACAAATTTGTATAGCAGACATTGACAAAGTGCTTCCAAAATTTTGGATTCAATTAATTTTTCCTCACCTACACTAGCAAAAATTTTTTTTTATTTTTTTTTTTATTGCTTAGCTGTGTGGACGAGCTCACAGCCCACCTGATGTTAAGTGGTTACTGGAGCCCATAGACATCTACAACGTAAATGCGCCACACACCTTGAGATATAGTTCTAAGGTCTCAGTATAGTCACAACGGCTGCCCCACCCTTCAAACCGAAACGCATTACTGCTTCACGGCAGAAATAGGCGGGGCGGTGGTACCTACCCGTGCGGACTCACAAGAGGTCCTACCACCAGTAATTACGCAAATTATAATTTTGCGGGTTTCATTTTTACTACACGATGTTATTCCTTCACCGTGGAAGTCAATCGTGAACAATTGTTGAGTACGTATTTCATTAGAAAAATTGGTACCCGCCTGCGGGATTCGAACACCGGTGCATCGCTTCAACACGAATGCACCGGACGTCTTATCCGTTAGGCCACGACGACCAATGTCCAATGACGAACCAAATGTCAATAACATAACAATTTTTTTTTGTGGTGTCAGTGATAATGTTTGAATTTCGAACATCCAGCAAACAATTGATTTGAACCAAGAAAGCTAAATTCTCTGCACGCACCCAGACGCATGCACGCGGATGAAATAGGCATGCAAACAAAACAGCGACAAGAAAATAGGATTACAGGACTATTTCTATGTAGCGCCAGCTATTATAATATGGAATGACGATTTGATAGGCTCCTGGCATCTCTACTGTATATTTATATGGTGGACTTGCATCGTTTGGGATTTCAATTTTAGCCTTTACCGTTGGAAGCGTAACCAGAGAAGTGAATTTTCTTGTAGTGGAAGTGACATAGCTGAGATTAGCTTGTTTGGGTGGAAGAGTGTTGAGGTTGATTAGAATAGCTTAATCATGTAGGGTGATGATCTGGGTATTCAAATCGGGCCAAAAAATACACCGAATAGACAGCATATTGTTCGGTTATCTACCGCCATATACCATCTGCACACGGTATTACGGACACCAACTTGGTCGCTTTCCATAAAATGACGTCACATCGCGGTAGTTTTCAGGAACATTTTAATTTATCGTCACACAAGTTGATGGGTCTTAATTAAATAATTAGTGACATCCGTATCTACCCGCATATATACACGGGAACGTTTACCGAAAACATTAAACTGAATTGGTGACATGATTAGGTATGCCTAAACTGCTCGAACGCTAAAATGTTCAAAACTTAGTATGTTAATCTCTCTAAAGTTTAGAATTGTCGTCTCACATTGGAATTCGGTAATGACTATTAGTTGTGAATAAGCTACAGCTTATGTCAATTGTCTGGCGTTTTCACAAAATTTATGTACTTCCAATTTGATCGTTATTTTATTTAAGTTAAATAACCTATTCGATTTGAGGGCTATGTGTGTTTTTATAATCATATTTTCATTCAATTCAATTCAATTATCAATGTTAAATTTGAAAGGCATCCTAAAAATACATAGTTAGATTTTGTGAAAGAGGATATACCAGAGAAGGGTATGAGTGCAGATATGACGTATGATAGGCCGGAACGGAAGAGGACATGCACATATTAGGATAAGATCAAGAAGAACAATAATCAGTTGAATTTGATTTTTGAAATTTGAAGTTCTACTACCAATAATAAGAAATTGTTTGGTAACAAAAGTAATTTGAGATGTATTTAGCTAATTCAAAGGTTGCGTTTGAAATAACCAATCGCATGCACCTTTATGCTCGAAATTGTCTTAAAGTTCCAAAGATCTTTAAGAAGATGACAGATGAGAGATATAATGGTTCGATTTTGTGCCGAAATCCTATTGATCTGGATCAGCGAGGACACGTATTTTTTCAATAAATCTCGTTAGGAATCAATTTCAAGTTAAGATTATTGAATTTATATTTGTTAAGATGTTTTTTTTTTAAACTGAGGTCACACAAAAGTTTAAGTAAAAAAGAAAGTGTATTTGTCTACTATGCGCTCTTAAGCCATTTATCCGATGGCATTTCAGGAAAGGGTTTTGTAATAGTCCTATCAACGTGCTATAAGTGGTACGTGAAAATTTTGGACCAATCGATGTTTTTCATGCTCGATATAACGTTAATATACTTCAGTAATGAATACACGTAATAGTAAGTGCTTTGTGGGTGGGATCAATATACGTACAATACACTAAATTCAATCACATCATCGATTCTGTCAATATGTATTTTCTGTCCAGTACTACGATTGCTAAAAATTCAATAACTAAACAGTTCAACACAACGATTCTAAAAAAATCCAAAAACCAAACCTGAATTTATTGAATCCAGTAATACAGTACCGTTGATGTAACTCGTTAGAGGCTGTGCAGTTTCGTAACGAACAAGACAATCGAGTTTTCATAGTACGAGACCGAACTACCGAACGAACGTACATCTGAATGCATTAATATCGGTTTGTCCTGTAAAACAAACAGCACGTCAACTTAATTGGCTATTATTAAATTGAAGATTGAAAAGTATTTTGATGTTCTGCAGCAAAACTGCTTTATATATTGGACTTATAATTATGCATTAAAATACAAGTGTTTATTGTCAAAATTAATTTTAATTACAATAAAAAACGTTTTTTTAAATATAAATGACTGTAAGGACTGTTCGTAATGTACATATAAAACTGAAAAATATTCTGAGTAATGAAACTCCTATTGATTTAGAGTTAAGTTAGAAATATCAGAAGCAATGCTCGCTTCTCTAAATATCTAAATACTTTGTTTTTCCTACTTATGCTGATAGCCTTAAGAGGCTATTTCAGCTTCACCCTAACATGTAGTTGAGCTCACGGGGCTCAAAGCAGAAGTGTTGCTTACACTGGCCCTAGCAAGAGCAGTGCTTCGCAGAATCTACCACCGGATCGGAAACGCGACCCACTGAGAAGATCCGGTGAGAAATTCAGTGGGCTGTGTCTATGTTTTTTTTTATTTATTGCCTTTGTAGGCAGACGAGCGTACGGCCCACCTGATGGTAAGTGGTTGCCGTCGCCCATGGACTTCAGCAATGCCAGGAGCAGAGCCAAGCCGCTGCCTACTGCTTAATACTCTCCACAAGCCTCGATTGAAGAAGGACATGTCATAGCGCTCGGGAAACACCGTGGAGGGGAACTCGTTCCATAGCCGGATGGTACGTGGCAAAAAAGATCTCTGGAAACGCACTGTGGATGAACGTAGTGGCTCCAGGTAGTATGGAAGAACTCTACTCCGGTGGCGGGCGGTGCGATGTTAAAAGCGAGATGTCGGTATCATCTCGAACAATTCCTCAGAGCACTCCCCAATAACCAGAGAGAAAAAAAAACGTTTGCAAGCGACGGGTTCGACGAGGACGGAAACCCATGCTTGTGGTACTTAAAAGCACCGTTATTGGATCGGGTTGATACTTTATTCGTTACTCTGATATTGAGTTGTTGAGGACTAAGTTTGGTTGATTACGAGACTGCTGACTTAGGACGTAGTGGATGTATGAGTAAGCATCGACTAGGCTCCCCTTTGGAATCTTTCCAAACGCTGAGATTGCATTTCTTTGTATAAGACATAACTTAGTACGAATGTATTGTAATTGCTTACAATACATATTGCTGTGTTGTTATTTTTTCGGGGCTCACGAAAATATAAATGAACTTCGATAAGAGACAATTCACTAAAACATATTTTATTGTTATTCTATTCTTACTTTGTTGACTGAGTTACAAAACGAGAAGGTTCTCAATTACACTGTATTTTTAGGTGAAATAATATTGTAGGCGGATTAATTTTCGCTTCAAAGCTATCACTCCTTATATGGTCCCATTAAAATTTTATCAAGATCTGACCAAGTAGTTTTTTGGGGTTATCCTTAATAATGCATATTTAATCGATTTCGACGACATTGATGGTTTTCGCGTATTATTTATTCTGTTGAGGGCGGTTTTCTTTTTGTAAACAAATTGTATTACAGAAATTTGGTATTAATGGATCAAAACATTGTATTCACATTGTATATACTTTAACCGAGTTTGTCTAGTGTTAGGAAGTATTTATATTTTGCGTAATTACTGGTGGAAGGACCTATTGTGGGTACGCGCGGGTGGGTGCTACCAACCTACCTACTTCTACCGTGAAGCAGTAATGCGTTTCGGTTTGAAGGGTGGGGCAGCCGTTGTAACTATACTTGACACCTAGGAAATTAAATCTCAAGGTGGGTGGCGCATTTGCGTCGTGGATGTCTACGGGCTCCAGTAACCACTTAACACCAGGTGGGCTGTGAGCTCGTCCACTCATCTAAACAATAAAAAATAAAAATGTATACGCTACAAATGGGTAGGAACGCCATCCTGCCTATTGCCTGTGGGTCAGTTTTTAAACAATACAACTGAGATTTCGACCTCATGTCTCATGGTCGATATCAGCGGTATCCACGTAGTGATGATGCCCATGGACTCCGGTTCAATAAAGCATTAAAAATATACACCAGCTCGTAGGCACACTAGTCAGCAATAAAATTACGTTCGCAACATATAATACGTTTTAATTTAAGCAACCCGTTATATTTATATGTTTTGTAAGGAATAACAGTCAATTCAGCTGACAACCAGGCCCGGCCGGCTAATGATGCCGTCAATGGATGTGGATTTATGCTTTTATTGTGTGCGTTCTATAAATTACACGATAGTATTACTACCAACACGCATAGCATTGTAAATCAAGAATAATTGACGTTCAAGTTTTTTAAATAATCGTTTCGGATAATGAAAATATAGTATTGTTGTGAAGATTATAGCACACAGGAGCTTATTTACGAGTATATAAGATATATTTAATATTAGCAATATTTTTTTACGGTTATCCTATATTAAAACCAATATTTTAAAGGTTTTGTGGCTATTTATATTACATGCTGTTACGCGCTGGGGTTCGGGATAAATAATAATACTGCCGAAGTGCAAATTAAAACTCTATATATAACTTAAAACACTAAACGAACACTTTAAAATTCTCAATTTACTTCTTCCGTTTCGCTTCAGGTGATCCGTTTGCTGTTTCGCTTCAAGTAGTTCCGATTACTGACTGGCTTCGTGTCATCTCTGGAACGCTTATATATAGTCGATATAGTCGATACGACAATCCTAGGTTTATCGAGAACATTCTGGGCAAGTCGAGTAGCTTCGACATGTGTTTATGCTATCCGACAATAGAGGGCGTTGTACTTCTCGAGAGTTCACGACGTTGATATTTGTTTCGGCTATTCGGTGATAGATGGCGTTACTCTTACCGCCATAGCAATACTATTATTTAACGGGTTCTTTTCTGCCGTTGCAATCGTCACGATCACGAGTGGACTGAAGACTGCGGGTGGGATGTTGGGAGCAGACATATCTATCCATCTGGAGCTCGAGTATCAGTGGTAACACCAATAGAACAGACTAGAAAGAACGGCTGGAAAAATTTGCCTGTCAAACCAAGATACGCGTACCTAAGTCACGTTTTTTTAAGGAGAAAAAAAAACAAGAGTCTATTATCTCTATTCCAACTTTTTACGACAATTAAACAAACTATTAAACGAAAATTGTTTGCGGTAGGCAGCGGCTTGGTTGTGCCCCTGGAATTGCTCACTCACTCACCATCATATGGGACGTATACTCGTCTGCGCCATAAACGCATATAATCAAGAAAAAGATATGAGAATCGAACACAAAAATCAATGGGTTACCACATATTCATTGACTATACCTATAATATATTCCCTACTGGCCATAGGCCTAACGATAACAATAATACAGAGCGTCTTAATTTATACACAATCGCATAATCAAAGGGATTGTACAATAGCCAACAGAAGCAAAACGCACGCCGATAATACGATTAACTACTGTAAACGGAAGCTCTCGGAGTGGAATTGAAAGGTACACCTGACCCAGTTCTACGAGAAAAAGTTACATTTCGTGAGAACATCTTGCCGTTTTTAATTATGTGGTCGAACGGATGCTGTGGCTACTATGAAGCGATTTTAAAGGCCGATATATCTATAGACCTATAGACCGTTCAATATAGATTGATGGCAGTACGATGTTTATAGGGTTACGTTCAAGCAAACGTTTTTTTTTTCTCTGGTTATTGGGGAGTGCTCTGAGGAATTGTTCGAGATGATACCGACATCTCGCTTTTACCATCGCACCGCCCGCCACCGGAGTAGAGTTCATCCATACTACCTGGAGCCACTACGTTCATCCACAGTGCGTTTCCAGAGATCTTTTTTGACACGTACCATCCGGCTATGGAATGAGCTCCCCTCCACGGTGTTTCCCGAGCGCTATGACATGTCCTTCTTCAAACGAGGCTTGTGGAGAGTATTAAACGGTAGGCAGCGGTTTGGCTCTGCCCCTGGCATTGCTGACGTACATGAGCGACGGTAACCACTCACCATCAGGTGGGCCGTATGCTCATCTGCCTATATGGCAATAAAAAAAAATAAAAAAATTCGCTGGTAACCTAAGAGCTATTCCAGCTTCTGGCAGACGAGTAGGTGAGCTCAAGAACTCAACCTGAGAGAATTTACCAACACTAGCCCTAGCAAGAGTAATGCTTCGCAGAATCTACCACTGCATCGGAATCGCGACCCACTGAGAAGATCCGGCGAGAAACTCAGTGGGAACAATGTTTCAATCAATCTTTATCATCGATCCGTTAGATTTTTACAAGTATACACTAGCTGGCTCGGCAAACGCTGTTTTGCCATATAAATTATTTCTAGGAAAGTTAAATAACCAATATACCGACTGCAGCGCCATCTGGCGGGCTGATTTGTGAATCTAAACCATATAGGGTGCCACCCAAACGCATACAAAAAAATCATTCAAATCGGTCCAACCGTTTAGGAGGAATTCAGTAACAAACACACGCACAGAAGAAATCTATCGTATATTACATATATAAAAATGAATTGCTGTTCGTTAGTCTCGCTAAAACTCGAGAACGGCTGGACCGATTTGGCTAATTTTGGTCTTGAATTATTTGTGAAAGTCCAGAGAAGGTTTAAAAGGTAGATAAATATGAAAATGCTCAGCATTAAATAAAAATAACAATTTAGTTTAGGTCTTTTGTTTATTGATTGAGGCACTACGAAGTCTGCCGGGTCAGCTAGTAATATATAAAGATGATTTATTGAACGATTACAATTTAAATAAAGAACAAACTTTTGAAAAGCGCATTTTTTCCTACACCTCATACAAGTGAACACAACGACCTAAATAACATTGTGGATTGTCTGTTTATGTTTGTATACAACGAAACGTGGGAGTGCTCCTCCCCAGCGGAAGGAAGCGATGAGCTCTCCGCTCCGGTGTAAGAGGATGTGGTTCGTGCGTGTTGTGACATTTGACGCGTGGAAAACGGGAAGTTTTCGGGAGTAATTTGAGAACAAAGCCAGTCGTTGAAGGGCTCTGAAATTACCTGCTTTGTTCGCGGAGTTAACGCACGGTATTTTAATGGAAAACTCTAGAAGGGAGCGAAACGGGTTTGTGAATCGAATTTTCAACAGAACGTTTTACGTAAATCAATGCGTGAAAAAGTACCTCGGTTTCTAGGCAGGATATATTGGTAGTATAATAATAATAATAAGCCTTTTATTACATGGAAATAGTAGGTTGCATACATATTTTAAATATAAAGAAGAAAAGATAAGAAGAGTAAAAAGTACTGATGTTATTACACGTGTTTCACTTAATTTGCTTCCCTTCTCTCTCCCTTCCGTTTCCTTACAAAAGTATAAATCTAGACAACGTTTTAAAAAAGCATAGGAATTTGTTTGCATGGACCCCTCCTCAAGTGAAGGTAAAGGCCTTGTATAAGTATAACAGCTGTTTCATTATTAAGTTCTGACGTTCTAAGTTACATAGGTAAAGCTGATCTTTCTTCTTTTTAGTTGAGTGAAATATTTCTTGGGTTTGTGTTACTTGATTGATATTTTCAATAATAAGAAAATATTGGTGGTATTAATTGTAAAAGCAGTCGGTTAAATCAGCTAAATCGTTTATTGTTCAGCATGAATTAAAGAAGAAAAAGTACTTGTATCAATAAAACTGCAATCTAAATCACGTATCGTAAAGAGCCACGGCTAACGAAAAACGAAAAAAAAAAATTCAACATCCCAGAGCATATCGAAGCGAAAAATCAATTTGATCGCTGAAAGTTTATTTGGCGCCGAGATATCTCCGTAGGATAATCTCTCTGTGTACGAATGCAACGGAGCCGTATTCAGTGCTCTTAGATAAAAAAAAGGGGGCACTCGGGAACTGCCGCGGCAAAGCTATTGCATAGCATTTTTTATCAACTTATACAATTATAATTAGACAATGATAATTTAATATTAAAACAATAATAAAACAAAACCACGCTATATTAAACATTAATAAAAGCAAAACATTAACTGTCCCCTTCACACTCATAAGCTAGACCGCGCGAGAGAGAGATGGGCAGACTTTTCATGATGCGCATGCAGTGTGACGTCACGCCACGCGCTTATTCACAAACACTACATAAGCGCAACGTGTGAATGTGTTGAACGCGAGCTACATGGTAGGCGGAGTGCGGGGTGTAAGGTTTTTTTCGTTACGGAATTTAATGATTCAGTCGCCGCGCTAAAGGCCCGCGCTATGCAATAGCTTAAAAATTAAATGTAACAAATTTAAGTACATTTTAAAAGTTTATTTACAAAATTCTAATCACGACCTTTCAGTTCAGTACTTTTTTTTTTTGGTTTGTTGTTTTTTCTGGCGGTAGGACCTCTTGTTAGTCCGCAGTCCGAGTACCACCCTGCCTATTTCTGCCGTGAAGCAGTAATGCGTTTCGGTTTGAAGGGTGGGGCAGCCGTTGTAAGTTCTGATCTTAGAATTTATATCTCAAGGTGGGTGGCGCATTTACGTTGTAGATGTCTCCTGTAAGCGCTTAATGACAGGTGAACTGTTAGATCGTCAACCCATCTAAACAACAACAAAAATAACACTTAATGAAATATATTTTTGTCACCCAAATATATAAAAAATCACGTAATCGAAAAAAACATAGAGCGAAACAAAAGATTAATTTATAAATACAGTCTAAGACTAACTTGAGCCTTTAATACTTGTGCAATTACGGGTGGCAAGGCGTGTTTTGAGTGAACAGGATTTGGTAACAGATATTTCTGTACGGAGCAACCGTTACTACCTAGTAGAACAGTTGTCGTTACAATGCAGTTGATACTTGGTCATCGTGTTTTAAGATATGCGTCGGCATTCCAACTGAAGTGTTCATTTATATCATTATGTCGGCATTGCCATTGCAGTGTTGACGGGATTAGAAATTTGACAGTTGTCACGATTTTCTTTTCACGACGATATAGAAAATTCAATGATAATTTGTAGGAATTGAAAAAAGTATCAAGACCGTTTTATGTCCGCTACATATTTTAGTGCGGGGATACACTAGACGTCTTTTATTAGTCTGCTATCTAAATCGGTATCTGGATATCGGCCTCGGTCGGTCGGAGCATCTACAGACGCGGACTTAAATCAGCTCGAGTGCGTCCCACCATTACGGACAAACGTACGGACAAACAATGCGCGTTCGTCATGCTCTTTTAAATGGCGAAATCCATTACATTTTACAATATTAAAACATGTAAAACATGTTATGTATCTATATGTGATTGTGTATATATCTATGTATATACTTTTTTTTGTGTGTATGTATTTGTAAATTAATATAAATTTCATTGCACCTACCACTATTCACTCTGCACTACCTTTGGTTGACTGGTAGAGAATGCCTTAGGGATTAAGTCCGCCAATGTAAATTTTACATGAAGTGTAATAAATAAATAAATAAAATAAAACGTACCGTACAAAAGATGAAATATAACAATAATAGTGCAGGATGAAATAAATCAGTTAAAAAAAAACCATCATAATATAAGACCAAATAATTAAACAAATGTTGGCAAATCAATATTTCAACAAAACTTGACCCATTAATGTGAAAAGCTGTTGCTTTCCGTTTGTATTCAATTAATATAATAATACTAGCTGACCCGGCAAACTTCGTAGTGCCTCAATCGACAAATAAAAGACCTAAACTTTTGTATAAAATAAACTTAAAACAAACAAAAGGAATCCATCCGATGGGGCACACATTACAGGGAAAACAAAATTGTTATTTTTATTTAATTCCCAGCATTTTCATATTTATGTACCTTTTAAACCTTCTCTGGACTTCCACAAATAATTCAAGACCAAAATTAGCCAAATCGGTTCAGTCGTTCTCGAGTTTTAGCGAGACTAACGAACAGCAATTCATTTTTATATATATATAGATAGATAGATATAAATTGTTAATTCATATTGGTTAGGAATTGCCTGTAATTTCTATCCTTGAACTTTGAATAGACGAGAAAATTAGTATAAATTACGGTTACCGCCGTCTGAACTACCACTATACCTGCGACTAAGGTCAGTGTACAGATAAATGTACGTACTGAAAATTACATTCACACTTAACAAGTTATAGTTTGTAGTCACAATGAATAACAATGCAATCAAAGCTTCCAGGAAACTTAAAAATGTGTATTATCACAGAATCCTGACCTGACACATTATTTTCAAAGAGAAAGGGCTCTAGGTGCGGACACTTCGCAGGAGCTTTGGCATCCTGCTTGAAAAAAAAAAAGGATTTTGGTTACTGCCTGAACTAAAGAAATGCTACGTTCACAGTAATTTTTTTTTATTGCCTTTCTAGGCCGACGAGTATACAGCCCACCTGATGGTAAGTGGTTACCGTCCCTAGTAAACGCCAGCAATGCCAGGAGCAGAGCCAAGCCGCTGTCTACTAAAATCGTTACCTGACGCAGTTTTGTAAAGAGACATCTAGCCACCTTTATCGTTAATGCTAATCTTGTTAAGCACTTATTAAAAAAAAGCATACATATAGGCAATATTCTTCATCTTGCCTTCATCAAATCAACCAACGTTAGCTTGCTATGCATTTCTAAAAAATTTTACATCGTAATATTCGAAGGCATCTCTGATCATTTCATGAATATCTGAGGCTATCCGCAGACCGCCTATAGAGATAAAACCGCCCTTCGGACCATCTAGGACTGTTTACGAGCACTTATTTCTGTACAATGGTGATGGCCCATAACATTTTATTTGTCTGCCTCTCTTTATGTTATTTGGAGTACGCAAGGTTGTCTATTAAATCAAAGGCGTATTCGGAATATTTTTTAATTTTATCACAACCTTTATTCTTAAGAGCTTTGTTTACTGTACTCTCCAAGTGAAAATACTAGATAAAGAAACACAACATTTGATTCGTAGTCTTTTAGTATGTAAGGACAAAAATTATGAAAGCAATTAAGTTACTGATATACATAATGAATACAATGAATCTATTATACATTATATACGTAGGTAGCGTGGTGTTTTCATTTAAATAAATTCTTGAGGAAAGTAGCATAATTCTATGCGGTCTGCATTAATCACGTTATAGATATAGAAAATAGGTACGATTAGGCACAATTAATTTATTAAATTAAATACTTTTTTATAGTAGTCTCAAATTGTTAACACAATTAATTAAATCACGTTATAGATAGAGAAAATAGGTACGAATAGGTACAATTAATTTATTAAATTAAATACTTTTTTATAGTAGTCTCAAATTGTTAACACAATTAATTAAATCACGTTATAGATAGAGAAAATAGGTACGAATAGGTACAATTGAGTCGACTATTATCAAAGCCGGCAATCTGACTTTTGGACAATGATTGGTAAATCAGAAAAACGAATTATTGACTTTGTATTCCATTGGCAGTCACAAAACTCTTCGGAACGACATCTTAGATAATTAACAGGTTAACTATTAACCTTTACTTAATGCAGGTTTTGAACCGTATTCTTTGAAGGAGACGATTATATTCAAATCAATCTGTATTGACATATTAATAATTTTTTTTTGTCCAAATGCACAGATTGCCACCTTTGATAATAGACGACTCAATTCATTTATTAAATTAAATACTTTTTTATAGTAGTCTCAAATTGTTAACACAATTAATTACAATTCTTACGAATATTATATATCAATATCACTTTTACGGGATAGCTTTTGAAACAATGAATATTGTGTTAACCATTTTGAGAAATAGCTTACACAACATAAAAAAAACAAATAACTCTATTTGTTGAATGTTTGATCGGCACAGCCTCTCTCATTACTCACGTCGCTCCAATCATATGTTGCAAACTCGATAATCATACACGTATTAAGGCCACTTCATTCGCCAACGTTGGAACAAAGGTTGGTCGGTTATTGAAAAAAATATATTCGCTTTGACGGAAGTGTTTGCGGCATTGCAATTACGGCTATTGTCAAATGTCTTATTTGCTTTGCTTCACTTTACAAGTGGGTAGAGCGGTGGTTCCATGGACCGCCTTTCGCACCAACGTGTCTATTCTGAGAGAGCTTCATATCAAAGCCAGACTGTCCACTATATGCCTTCGTAGGGTGCTGGAATTCTTCGGACATATTGCTCGTAAAGAGGGTCACAATCTTGAACAGCTGATGGTGACAGGAAAAGTGGATGGCAAACGTCCCAGAGGACGCAGTCCCACGAGATGGTCGGGCCAAGTACGATCTTCTCTGAGCATCAATTTCCATAATGCCCTTCATGAAGCAAAGGATCGCGGCAGATGGAGGGAAGTCGTATGGGAGAAACTGATGCAGCGGGGGAGTCTCGACCCTCAGTAATGAGGAAAACGACGCGAGGAGGAGGAGAGCGGTGGTGTCAGCTTATGTAGACTGGTACTAGTAGTACTTATAGAATTTTTTTCATAATTCAAACCCATTTTACGTTTTAACCTGGCCTTTTTTTATTATCTTTACATTATTTCTGACGTTTTTAATAAATTACAGTTTTCGTAGTCACGGACGACCGGTTTATTCATGTTAGGCCAAAGTCAGCGGGTCACTTAATAATAGCCTAAACAAATATTCATTATACATCTAATTTTTCCAAAATATTCCTTATTATTTTCCTTATCTTGATTCTTATCGTGATTATTTTTCTCCATGAATGTAGATTTCGCGACTTTATTTTACCAGTGGGTGGGCGTATTTAGACCCACATAGGTGGGTATCACTGTCCTACCTAATTTTGCCATTTGTATAGTCGAGGCGATTTATCATTGTCACCGATGGTAGACGATCATACAGTTGACCGGATTGTAATGCAATATTAGGAACAAAGGCGCTACACGTTTAGATTTGCTGAGAATTTTGAAAACATCGTGACGATAGGAGAACTTAAGATAACTTTGTTTAATTCGCACAATTGGCATAGTTTTTGAATGATGAATGACTTTATCTATATCATCAGTCAATTCTCTTTCTTTCACTCAATTGTATTTTCCTCCAAACATTACCAAAGCGAAAACACTGAGACTATTTTAATGTCGCAATAAAATTTAAAAGTTAATTTGATTCACGTCCAACGTTTGGTCCAACGTACAATGGGTGCAAAATACACGGTCGCTTCGTTGCATAATCGGCAAGTAATGGTTACTTGTTATAGAAACTTCTCTTGGGCAAGCCTCGCCTGTTTAATCATATCTTGTAACAATTTCTGTGCGTTGCTAGCGATCTGGACCCGATCTATCAGGCATTAGTCAATTTTGCAACTATCATAACGACAGGACATTGTGGTTTTGACAGGTTGTGAATGTAAATATGATTTGTCAAAATATTCCAAGTTATTCCAAGTCCAACAAAACATTATTTTTGGATGGGTGGTTGAGCTAACACCCGTCTGACGTTAGGTGTTTATGGGAGCTGAGAGGTATCACATCATGAATAATGTCTCAATTATGTAATGATTACGTAAATTATAATTTATCCGGTTTTGATTTTTATTACACGATGGTATTCTTTCTTTGTAGAACTTATTTGTGTCGTAGTAGTATTTCATTAAAAATTTGTACCTGATAGCGGGATTCGAATACGGGCACAGTCGGATCACTCGATACACCGTTATACCGGGCATCTAATCATTTAGGCCACTAGGAAAATAATATTTTAATTTATTTATTGTTAACATAGAAGTAGAAACAATCATCATATGCATCTGTGTTTGCATTATAATTGCAAAAAATAAGTAAGAGTAATAAATTAATATTAAATAAAAGAAATTGATGTTTTGGTTGAAAATATTGCCCAACGCAATATCGTAAGCGTTAGTTCTTATAACAAAGATAAGTTAACTTTACACACATTTAAGTCTGCAATATGTGGGGACTGCGTGTTTGCGATCGTTGATTACCTGATAACGTAATCAATGCAGTTGCAAGGCAATCGCAATCACCAGCTTACGATTGCGATTAAGACATTCCCGAGATAATGTTGGATAAGATATGATTTATTACAAGCGCCGTTAAGATGATTTGTGTCGTTCGATAGGCAGTGAAGTTGTATGATTGCGGTATTAGTTACATTCGGAGCAGCCGATCGAGAACTCAAGTCAACGGGTTAAGTAATAATAGACAAAACAGATATTCATTATACATCTAATTTTTCAAAATTCATCCGTTGTGATTATTTTCATCCATAACTGTAAATTTCTAGCTATATTTCGCAACTTCATCTTACCAGTGGGAAGCATATTTTAGACCCACATACGTGGGTATCACTATCTTATCTATTTTTGCCACGAGGCTAAAGATTTGTATAGATGAGGCGATTTGTTTAAGAATAATTGTGTTTTCATAACATGTTGCTATAATTAGAACGAAAAGTGGTAGCGATTAATCAGTTCATATGTACTTGATTGTTGGTGTTATCAATATTCATAAGTACGAGAAAAAAATCATAGTGAGTACGTAGCTTTTGACATTATTCATACACCCGAACTAACCTACATATTTCCTTCATTCATAATCCAATCATTACACAATCACGTAATAAAATAACAATGTAAAATAAAGCCTAGTTCAATGAATTCGAGTCGTTTTTAAATGCTCCATATCTCAATAACGAAGAACGAATATTATCAAAGCCCTTTCGCTTTCACCAAGCTTTCTCTATTAACACAATTCTGTATGCTAAATACCTTATTATCATAGCGTATACTATAGGCAGTACCGATATTCAGTTCGTGATAATGATAACGGTATTCTAAATTTGGACGTGCTTTATTGAAGTGTTTTGCTGAATGAACCAATGACTGTGCTTTTTCTTATGGTTCTGGTTGAATCTCGGGTTTATCAACCCATAGGTTAGATTCTGGACGTCGAACGTACAAAGCAATATCGTTTCTTTTCCACCCAAGTCTAATAACCTCCGAGATAGAAACATGAGTTAGAATAGAGGAAAGTATCGCTTACTAAGAAAATACGCACATTGCCTACAAAATTTCTATAGTTTTGGTGCAAGTTTAATCAATTTCAAACCTATAAATACGTATATTGGGTCAAGTCTTGTATTTATTTTTCGATTAATCTTTTTTACTTAAAGCAAATTGCGTTTGTGTATGCAAATTTATTAAGTTCGTGACCTAGGTATATTAAGGTCGTTCTTCAATCATAAGTCACTGTATCGTAAGCCTTTGGGTTGTATACAATAAGATACGAAGCGACATCGGTATGTTCAATCTAGTACTACATGCATATATTCATAATATATTTATATTGTAATGATTGTGAAACTTTCTCGAACGCGAATATATCTGATGGTAGGTTATTTAATGAGCACCGTTCCGTAGTAATGGAAGTTTCTGCTATCGATATAATTATCGATTTAAGTGGGTACTCTAGTTTCTGTCTTGCTAGCGTGTTTTCTTTAGTTATTTTGCGTTTAACACACACCTTTTATGGGCCATCATTATTTAAATTACAAACTTAAATAAATTTCTTGCAATAATGCATATTATAGTTGTTTACGTACTCAGCTAAGACACGAGTAATTTTATTCGCAAGCTTTAGGGTTCGTTTTATCGATAACCAAAATCGATGTTTATCGATGTTATTCGAATAATGTATCATTGAAGTAATGAACCAACTGATTTCGGCTGTGAATTGGAATGCCTTATCTGAAATGGAAATGGCCGGTTCTGGTCTAAATTATTCTCTAGTCTCGGTTTATTTACGAGGCAAAAATGTACGACAACGTTATTGTATCGCTGTAGTAGTATTTCTGTTTTTCTTATTTCTTGGTCTTTGTTGGTTTGTTCAACAGATATTTGACTAAAATTATGAGTTACTGTTTTAAAACAGTGAGTATGGGCAAGCAGTTAGAATTGCCTTCTTTTATTACAATAAAAGAACGCCCTGAGAGAAGCCGAAAACCGATGGAAATGGAAGCTGATGGTACAAAGAACCACGAAGGGCTTTCAGGGACACGACCTTCAGCAATGAAGTATGCGACTAAGAAGAAGAAGAAGAAGAAGATTACAACAAAACTATAATTTATAATATAATGATCTAAACAACTGTAGAGTTAAGAAATTGAGGAATCCATACAAAAATACGCATCTATTACCATCACAAAACAAAAGCCACTTTTACGTGTTACGCGACATAATTTAGTAGTTTTTAAAACGACATGAAAAAATCCATTTCTAAAATTCATCAAACAGAAATGTGCGGCGATTGTGCGGCTTGAATTGAAACAGAATTTCTTGAGGCCTTAATATTTAAGAAACGAACGGAGATGCTCTATAAAACACCACGTCCGCGGAATTGAGCCATAAAACTTGTTTTATTTGGAAATTTGTATCACGAAATTGCGCCAATATCGATGCTTATACTTAATTGCCTTTTCAGAAAGGAAGTTGACGGAGAGAAGTTGATATGAAACGAAACGGCCATGCAGAAGCGTTCGAACATCGAGGCCAACGTGATGTGAAAATATAGTAGTCTAGATATATTCCTAGTTATATTTATTAACATTTTAAAAGGAATTTTATAATTGAAATAGCTTTAAATTTCTTTTTAATAAATTCTAATTTAATCCTATTTTAAAAACATAATAATTTAGGAAATTTAAAATTTGCTGGTAATTGTTGTATTTTTTTTATCGAAAATTTTATAATATAAAAAATCAAAATAATTTAACATGAATCAACACACACAGTAGAACAAATCTTCCAATGCGCTTGAAGGAGGCACATTTCCCAAGATAGCCTAGATATTACGTCGGATAATGCTTCCGAGACGTCCAAGGAATGAATACACGATGCGTGAGGTTTTTGTCGTGGACGCCATGCCATCTTACTTCGAGCTGTTTTTTTTCCATCAACTCCATTTGACAGTAATCAGTCGGCCGCGGAGATTAAGTTGCCTCCAAGGGTTTACGTGACGCGAATTCCGAATGTTTGACTTCTTATTTAAGTCCTCACTTCTCCTCACTGTTTATCTTCTTATGTACAAAGGGGATATGATATAATTTGTTAATTTTGAGAAAACGCGCAACAAACTTTTGTTACTTATTTTTGAGATATTATACGTTTGTGGCTGTTGTTTTTATTATTTTAAATGCGAAATTACAGTACGTCCATTTCTTTACCAATATAGAGGATATTATTGTTTGGAACATTTAAAATTAAAGAATGCTTTAAATGCCCATATTACTTTCATTCAACGTGATAACATTTTTTCTTCGTACAAAGCTCCTTCATCACACGCAATTTTTAAAAATGGCCTTTAAGCCCGGAGTTTTAAGGTCTAATATGGTTTATAGGCACATAACACCTTCATTCAATGCTAAAACTGAAAAATCTTAAAAATGGTACTTAACCCCCTCATCCAATCATGTCTTAATTTTTTTTTTTTTTTTAATATTGTGACAATCTTAAATATCTTTATTTTTCGCAATAATGAAATAACACTTTTTTTAAACATATTTTATTATTATTATCCGCAACACGCTTCGTCAGATTATAGAAACAGAGTTATCAGCAACATGCTTCAATTCTATCCACTATAAACAATTTAGAGCGTATGCTCGTCTGCCTACATAGGCTTATTTAACTCCAAATTGTGTTAGTTACGTAATGTTAGCATCGAAATTTGAACACTTTAATAACTAGTATAAAACTAGCTGACCCGGCAGACTTCGTAATGACTCAATCGACAAATAAAAGACCTAAACTTTTGTATAAGATAAACTTAAAACAAACAAAAGGAATCCGTCCGACGGGGGACGCATCAAAGGAAAAACAAAATTGTTATTTTTATTTAATTCACATCATTTTCATATTTATATACCTTTTAAACCTTCTCTGGACTCCCACAAATAATTCAAGACCAAAATTAGCCAAATCGGTCCAGCCGTTCTCGAGTTTTAGCGAGACTAACGAACAGCAATTCATTTTTATATTAGATAGATAAACATTAAGCACGTAATATATAATTAAATAAACATGTGAAATAATCGTCCTCCAAAATCCACGTCTGGAGCACTAGACATTCCGGTCTAGACATTCTTTAACATTTACTGACCGATACGTTAGTAAATTAAGCAGCTTGTACTTACACTACACACGGTACGATTGTAATCAGAGATTAATTGGAACTGCAGTCGAATAATGTTATAATCGGTTGTGTTTCAGGGTTTGATTGAATTATTTGGTGTCGTTTTTTAAGCCGAAATTACAAACAAATACAGTTTACATAAAGTACTTTTTTATTTTTTATGATTGAAACATTATTGGTGGCCCGAAAGCCTTTCCAGTTTCACCAGGACAAGTGGGCGAGCAAATGCTCAGCCAGGAGGGGTGGGATTTGCTAAAATCTGCCCGAGCGCCTCCGAAGGAGACCTAACAACTCGAGAGCAATTGCTTCACGAATGAATCTACTACCGGATCGGAATCGCGACCCCCTGAGAAGATCCGGCGAGAAACATAAAGTACTATAGATTACCCTTTAACTACCGATTTTTTTATGGATACTTTTTTTTATTGCTTAGATGGGTGGGCGAGCTCACAGCCCACCTGGTGTTAAGTGGTTACTGGAGCCCATAGACATCTCTATAACTGAAATGCGCCACCCACCTTGAAATATAAGTTCTAAGGTCTCAGTAGAGTTACGACGGCTGCCCCACCCTTCAAACCGAAACGTATTACTGCTTCACGGCAGAAATAGGCGGGGTGGTGGTACCTACCCGTGCGGACTGTCAAGAGGTCCTACCACCAGTGATTACGCAAATTATAATTTTGCGGGTTGCTTGTACCAATATTACATTTTAAATAACATTATTGGAACATTGCAAAGCCACGAGATACAAAATTGCTTTCATTAATTTGATCATCATATTTCCCCCCCTCGGGACATTTGGGTTTACGGAAATACCGTATGAATTTAATAAAGAGAGCAAGTTTTTTGAATTACCCTATGATATAATGACGGCTGTATTTTAAGTGCATTAGACGACGAACATGTGAGCCTCAGTCATCAGTATCCGTGGACATCGATCAATTAATTTAGATGGATGTGTGGACAAGCTATCTGGTGATTGCCGTAGCCTATAGACATCAACGACGTAAAAAATGCCTGCACCCACCTTGAGATATAATTCTTAAGTATCAGTTTTACTGTACAATGGCTGCCTCAATTACGAAACGGCGGGTACCAACTTTTCTAATGAAATACGTACTTAAAAAATGTTCAGGATTGACTTCCACGGTGAAGGAATAAATAACATCGTGTAATGAAAATCAGACGCGCAAAAATTAAAATTTGCGTAATTACTGGTGGTAGGACCTCTTGTGGGTCCGCACGGGTAGGTACCTCCACCCAGCCTATTTCTGCCGTGAAGCAGTAATGCGTTTCGGTTTGAAGGATGGGGCAGCCGTTGTAACTATACTGAGGCTTTAGAACTTATATCTCGAGGTGGGTGGCGCATTTACGTTGTAGATGTCTATGGGCTCCACTAACCACTTAACATCAGGTGGGCTGTGAGCTCATCCACTCATCTAGGCAAGAAAAGCCCTTAAAACTGAAACGTATTACTGCTTTGCGGCAGACACAGACAGGGTGGGGGGTACCTACCCGTGCGGGCTCACAAAGTGCCCTGCCACTAGTAAAAACACACACGAATTACGTAATCCTATGAAGTAAGCGGGTGTGAGACAAAGCGAGGCCTATCTTTTATGTATCAGACCTCTAGTCTAGACACGTTCCAAGCTAAGGTTTATATCTTCTCGATAAATCTTTCGTTTTGTTGGCTTAGTAAAACTCATTTTATATAGATATGGTATCTAATAGTAAATTTTGTATTGACGTGC
The DNA here is from genome assembly GCF_030267445.1 of Bombyx mandarina. Lineage (NCBI taxonomy): Eukaryota > Metazoa > Arthropoda > Insecta > Lepidoptera > Bombycidae > Bombyx > Bombyx mandarina. Next base: position 10,697,138 of record NC_143220.1, on the reverse strand, counting down.
GTGGATATTTGAATAGAAGAACAGCGTAGGAATTTCTCGAATTTTAAGAGTAGAAAGTCAAGAGTGGACATTTTTTTAAATGTGATTAATTGTCTTTACTACCTTCACTTAATTCTTCTATTTATACTATTATAATTAGCGACCCGCCCTCGCTTCGCTTCGGAAACTGTAATTTATTATTGATTTCTCCACTATTTAATGGTGTTATTATACATATAAACCTTCCTCTTCAATCACTTTATATATTAAAAAAACCGCATCAAAATCCGTTGCGTAGTTTTTAAGTTTTAAGCATACATATGGATATAGGGACAGAGAAAGCGACTTTGTTTTATACTATGTAGTGATTAAAATACAGAAAAACAATTTATTCAGCTACAGCTTCCAGATTAACAAATTATTTTCTTCTATAATTGGATGCGTAAATTAAAAGAGTCAAAATATGTTTTAGCGAACGAAAGGTTACTATGTCACTTTGTACACACATATGTCATTCTCCAAAAGAAACACAATAGCACGTGTTTACTTTAACAAATAGAATGTTTAAATAGGTGGTACATATCAAAATGTGTTCTCGTCCAAAATCCCTTAGTGCCTTAAGAAAAAAGTGTACAACCAATCGTGTTACCAGTTATGACTTACGGTTCTGGGACGTGTTGCTTCACCAAATATCTTTTTAGGAAGCTTAGTGTCGCAGTGAGTTATAGAGAGGGCTATGCTTGGTATTTCTCTACGAGATCGAATCAGAAATGAGGAGATCCTTAGAAGAACCAAAGTTGCTGATATAGCCCGTAGGATTAGCAAGCTCAAGTGACAGTTTGTAGGCCATATAGCGCGAATATCGGACGGCCGATGGGGCAGAAAGGTACTGGAGTGGTGACCACGTATTGGCAAGTGCAGTGTGGGACGGCCACTCACCAGATGGACCGACGACCTAGTGAGAAGCGTGGATGCATGTGGCAACGGACCGGCTGCACTGGATATCAATTGTAGAGGCCTATGTTCCGCAGTGAACAGTGGACAGGCTGAGATGATATGAACTATAGTGCAGGTTGAAAAACCGACACGCATCTCGATTATGACCATACGATCTCTACATCCTAAGTCGTTATCTATAAAATTATTGAAATATTAGACACGTTTGAAAGTGTAAAATGAAGAGATTAAGTAAAAAAAAGTATTACTCTACAAATTTTGTATGGGCGTCGCAGAAACCTTCGGGAACAATTCGTACATTAATAATGAATACAAACCCGTAGGTCTGTGTATCAAGGGTCATATCAGTGACCTATTACGTTTGTTGGCTCATCACCAGCTTGCACTTTCACCTTTAAAACTGGGTTTTAATGTATTATCTAAGAGCACTCGCGGTCGCAGCCAGTATGGTATAGTTGGAAGGGTTTTTTTATTGATGTAAAGGGGCAGCAGCGATGAGCAAAGCTAGAACAAGATCAAAACTAGGATAATGTTGGTATTTCTTTTTGGCATGACCAAGACCTATTTTGCTCATCACTAACGAGCAGACGACCTCATGGCCCATTTGCTGGTCAGTGGTTACCGATGCGCATGGCAACGGTTCACACCTAGCGGTGTCTATGAGCTAATGGGTGAGCACAATGAACACATATCAACAACAAAAAATACACAATATTTTTTTATGTTTCATGAAACTAAAACATCATAATATTACGAAATACTGAAGAGATAAGTATTTGTAGTTTGTAGTGTCGAAAAAACTGACCGCGAATTAACACAAAAACTAATAATATTGCTGCAAATTGCGCACAGTTGTTTATAACGATACCGCTTTAAAGACACCGCGATTAGTTGATTTATGACAGACAAATTTTACTCAGCTTCCCTTCGATAGCCGCTAGGGGCGCTGTTCCAGCTTCATACAAATTTACGAATTAACTTTTACGCGATCGAGAAGTTAAAAACTCGCATTAAGCGTACAGTTTAGCGTCCAGGGACTTACAAACTACAAATTTTACAGTAATCAGTGGTTCATTGAGGATGAACAGTCTACTCAGCTATTAACCAGAAGATACGCATACGCAATCTCGGATATATTAAGGGAGCAAATTTTTCTAAGTCTCAAGACTTTCTGAATTGCGGATACTACTTATGATAGCATTAGGCAGACGGTCGGTTAAAAAAAACTGTGTCTTCAAACAAAAAACATTCCGCAACAGTTTCCGCTTACGTATTCCAGCTATAGTGATTTAATGTTGGATTTTGTCGTTTATGTAAAATGAACATCATTGGTCTGCCATAAAGGTGTTCTCATAAAATTTTTAAAACATCAGCTCCAAACAAACTTACAAATCGTGTTTTTGTGTCCTTCAAAGACAGCTGAATATAAGACTGTGGACACAGCCAAGCTGTTGTCTACCGCTGAAGATTCACTGTTAGCAAATAACTATTGTATAGCAAAAGGGCCAGTTATTAAACCCATCCAAGAATACAGGAAAATAACAATTAAATTAATAAAAAGTTTTGTTTTAGTAAACCTTAATGTGGATTTAGGTGGATCAAAGTCATGTTGTAAACTGACCAAGGGTCCGGTTATGTTTCATAGACTTAGAAAATGTATTTAGTTTGAATTTTAATTAGTAGGATCACAAAAAAGTTCGCTCATGTGTACATAATATTATTACATAAGTAAAATTATGTTACCGTCGACATAGAGGTGCGTCATGTTTGACTTTTAAAATTTATTACCATTTTCATGACTACAAAACAAGTTAGGCTCAAAAATAGTAATTACAGCAAACACATAAAATGGATATTTGTAGCAGATTTGACTCTGCAGTGGATAATAATTATTTTATTATACGAAAATCGAGATTGGAAAACAAGTTAATCAATTTTAAGACTTCCTATTCGACGTCAAATAAAGTACACTTCAATGTTAATTCAACGGTGATGTTTAAATTATGACAACACTAGAATATTTATGTAATTAAACGAGAAGGAATATTGTCGTATCACAATAAGGTACCATGACTAGTTTCAATTTCTTAGGGTTTCGCACAGATGCCCAAATGTTTTTCTTAATGGCTCTATTTAAATAATCCAAATTTCTTTATGACATGTATCTTTTTATAAGAATAGAAGCAATCCCAAAAACACAAAAGAAAGAAAAAAAAATACTTTTTGCATAATAAAAACAATTTTTTTAAGCTATGTTCTTGGTGGACTTACTAGGTACTAAAAAAATATTAGACTATTTAGGTCTGCTTGGGCTAGAACAAAACTTAAAGTCTTATGTGCAAATTATAAGCAGACTCATTACTAGAATCGTTATGAATGATCCAAATGCTTGGTAATAGTAATAAGTAGATCGTTTTAAAAATAATATTTATATTGATAATTCGCAGCTGTCATTCGTCAAGGTTTTCGAGACAGTAATTTTATTTATAGAATCCGATCAATCCTTCGGTTCGGTAATTAGTAACAAAAACATTGATAAAGTATTCGTATTCGTGTCGCTTAATTGAGTTGAGTTTGTAAATCAACGTGTGCGTTAAAATAAGTTGTAGATATTAGATATTACTCGTACATTATAATAATTAGATTAACAGGAGGTATTTTGCAGAGAAATAAAATTTACTGATACAAGGCCGGATTTTGAGGTAAGTATCACATTAAGACTATTTCTACCACGAAGCAGTAAATCCAAGCGGTTTCCATGTTGGGACAGCCATTTCACAATGTAATTGAGACTTCGATTCATGTATCAAGGTGAGAGGCTATAGTCACTTTAGATTTAAAAAAACTTTGACTATACAAAAACACCCGAATGATGTTGTTGTTGACTGCTATTAAAAGAGTCTATTGTATTTTGTATTTTTCATGTAAAATTCAAAAAAGCAATTACAGAATACAATTTTTGAATCCAACATTATTATTGCACGCATAATAAATTAAGACGAATCCCTTGTAGAGAATGACGTAAACGAACAGTTTTTTTTCTGATTTACGGAACTATTACACTGTACACATAAAAAGATCGAAAACAAAACGAGTTTTTTTAACAAAGAAGTACAATAGTGTTTCTAAAAAACAATATCAAAACAATATTGTAGTAAATCTCGATTCAGTTTCAATTAAAAGCGAACACGGACAGTCCGTAAGAACGAAATGTCAAACAGAACACGCTCGTTGTGAATCGAACGAGCTATACGAGTTTTTGGCATTTATTCCGCATCGCTCCAATTTAGTTGGCGATAAATAATGAATTTTTACCGTCACCGTCGACGTCGTTGCGCTGTTGTAATTCAAACATTGCTAATTTAAAAAAAAAACAGCTACTAGAAAATTCTAAAAAGAACGCTAACGCGTATTAAAAGAAAGCATAAACGTCTACATTATGTTTCAGGTTACGATTTAGAGAAATGATAACATGATTATAACATCGTGTAATTGTATATTGTAATTAATTGTATTATTGTATTTATTATTGAATTAAAATACGGACGGTTAATTATATTTGTTTTAAGCGGCTTTAAATAAATACATATTTGAAATAGAAAAAAGTAACCTAGAATCACCTCCAGCGGTATCGAAATGTTTGTGAACATTAAATGAATAAAACAATACTAAAAATACGTTTTGATATAAAAATTAATTTCAACAAAAGTAACTTTTAAAATCGCGTCTGTGACAGAACTACAAAAGGGTTTTAACATTTACATTGGGAGCCCGAATTGTTTAGCTTTCTGTTTGACACAAAATTAAATGAGTTATTATTTCACAAGATCAAAAGCTTCCATATTGTTGTTATAACACTATATAGACTTAATTAGTTTTTTGAAGACGTGTTCATTTGATGTATAAATGATTTAATGGATATTTACTTTCATTGAAGTTTTTAGTTTGGGGTCAGTACACACAGACCTCACTCCGATGTTGGGTGTGGACTGATTGATGCTCATTATAATAACTAAATGGAAACTAATGCTATAGCAAGACTTAAAGAACGATACCAGTGGTAGGTTGGATTGGGAGTCTGCTCGGGTAGATATCACAGTTCTATATCTGCTATAAAACTATTGGGTACGACATAGATGTATAGATAAATATATATGGCGTATTGTATGGCCACACGTGTAGGTACCACCATCATTTTCGGCTCCATCATCGGCCGTTGCGCCCCCTTAGGCACGAGAACCTCTTAGGAGGAACCTCACCTTTTTTCGCGCAACTGTCCAGACCTCATATGAGGTGTCCGTGCCTAGAAGGCTTGCAGGTATGTGGGACTCAACAGTTTGTAGATGTTGGGAGCAGACAGCGGTCCCAAGGATGTTTTTTGGCCCTACCCATTAAATCACTCCTCTTGTACTTTCTCACCCGACGTCCGATCTCCGTCCCAGATCCGAACCTGGGAAGAGTAGGGGGTTCCCGTGGTCAACAAGGAAGAGCGGCACTTGCACAAAAAAAAAACGTACCACCATCATCGGTTTTTACAGTGGGATCGCTGGTACACAATATAACCACGAGTTCGACCTCATGTCTCAAGGTGAGCATGTACGTTGTGACTTTTATGGCCTCCTGTGACAAATCAGTACCAGGCAGCGAAAACATTGTTTGATATTTTCATTTAAAACTCCAGAAGGTAACTGTTTGTTAAAATCGTAACCGTAATAGTCGATCATTAAAATTGTCTTTAACCTTAATCCTTCAGGCAACATTGTTGCGAATACAGCTCTACTTGTTTAAATATTTGATTAAGTACATTGCTTTCTAATTAAATAGAATTAGGTCCAGATCTCGGCCAGATCGATACGGACCGGTTATTGTACTGAAAATTTCACAATAAAGTTGTTATTTTGTATCTTATAGGTATGTTAATAACCATTATTGTTTCTGCTTAATGCCGTTTTGTCCTCAAATTGGTTTTAGTCGTACAATAATCTCTTTGACTGCGTGGCCTTCAATTGAATCACTCTATCCATGTCTTTATAGTTCTGTGGGTGTGTCATATGACGTCTAAAGAGCTGACCGGAGAATGCGCAGTATCGTTCTCGGAAGTTTAGGTATAAAAAGATAGTAGGTATATGGATGTTGTTTCGTGCTGATTTTTTTTTATAGCGTAGATCGGTGAATTAGTTCGGCTAGTGTTGTGGGATACCGGAGTATAGAGACATAAACCCACTGAGTTTCTCGCTTTCGGTAGATTCTGCGAAGCATTGCTCTTGCTAGGGCTAGTGTTAGCAAATTTTCTCAGGTTGAGCCCGTGAGCTCACACCCGTCCGGACGTAGCTGAAATAGCCTCTTAGGCTACCAGCGAATAGGTAGGGAACAGAGACATGCGAAGCCGCTACTCATCTTGACACGCAAGGTCGAAATCTACATCTATACATATAAATAAAATTGGAGAGTCTTTAGGCCACGACGACTTCGATACTTTAACAAACAATCTCATTTAATGTTTTTTTTTTATGATAAAATTGGAAGTCGGTCATTCGACTAGTAATTTAATGAAAGCTTCTTTTCATATTAAACATAAAAGTTTTCTACGTTGTACATTCACGTTTTTTTTATTGCCCTTGCAGGCAGACGGCCCACCTGATGGTGAGTGGTTACCGTCGCCCATGGACTTCAGCAATGCCAGGGGCAGAGCCAAGCCGCTACCTATCGGTTAATACTCTGCACAAGCCTATTTTGAAGAAGGACATGTCATAGCGCTCAGGAAATACCCTGAAGGGGAGCTCATTCCATAGCCGGATGGTACGTGGCAAAAAAGACCCCTGGAAACGCACTGTCGATGAACGCAGCGGTTCCAGGTAATATGGATGAACTCTGCTCCGATGGCGGGAGGTGCGATGATAATAAGGAGATGAAGGGATCATCTCAAACAATTCCTCAGAGCATTCACGTTCAATCGATAATCGTAAACACGTGTTACACGTTCAAAGATACGTTGTCCAAAAACAAAACAAAAAAACACAATTCACTTATCACTTGTAACTCAGAAACGATCTCTCACGAATTATCAAACATATGAACACTTTAATCAAACAATCTCATTATATAATGTTAGTGCAATTCTGTTACAACACACAACATTGAAGCTTGTATGGCGATGTACGGTTAGATTCATATGCGGTTGGATAATGATCGCGTTTTCATTATTATTATATTTATTGTTTAGACGGGTGGACGAGCTCACGGCCCACCTGGTGTTAAGTGGTTACCGGAGTCCATAGACATTTACAGCGTAAATGCCGCCACCCACTTTGAGACATGAGTTGTAAGGTCTCACTTTTAAAAGTACAACGGCTGCCCCACCTCTCAAACCAAAACGCAGTACTGCTTCACGGCAGAAATAGGCAGGGAGGTGGTACCTACCCGTGTGGACTCACAAGACGTCCTACCATCAGTAAAACATGGATAATATCTATGGATAATATCTATAGAATTTTTTTTTTTTTTTAGTTGGGTATTTCACGATGTTAAGTGAATAACGGATTAGGAATCACAACGTTAATTCCGTCACACACTTTGAGGTCAGAGTCTCAATTTTATTGCATCACAGATTTTCAATCTTTTAAATCGGAACGCTCTGTTCGTCTTTTCGACTCGTGGAACGTAATTTTCTAGGAAATAGTACCTATTACTTCTACTTTACCACCTATCATTAGTGGCTTGTCACAGATGGCCTCGATAATCAGACCTTGGATTGGCCAATTAAGATAAGAATTGATAGAAATGAATAGTTTTGAAGCAGCCTTTAGGTATTGTTTCTAACACCTGCATTTTACTGAAACCGAACTATTTGTCTCGATTTAAGGGTCACAATGTTGACGTTTAATTTTTACACAAATTGAAGATCACGGCTCGTCAGTAGATAAGCCGGTCAAGCAATGGCATTTAAAGTGATTTAAAAATCTATATATTAATACGTGAAGCAAAAACTTTGTATCCCTTTTTAAGAAAATTGCGCGGACGGAGTCCACACTTATAGAGAATATAGAGAAGAAGTGCACAATGCTAATATTTTTTTTAAAATAATGCTTAAAGATACATTAAATCAATAAAGAAAACATTACACACACTACATACCATGTATTTGACGCACACACGCATGCCTACTATTTAATGTCAAACTTTTGTTCTTGACGTCTGTGGTCAAATTGAGAATAGACTAAATATTGTTCGTCTTTATTAATATTTTTTTTAGTGTAGCCCAAAATTTGTGATTATAGAAGTATAAAATACAATCATAATAGTGTACAAACTTATTATACAATTTCAATTAATTATAGTCGAATTTCGACTACTGCGGGACCTCTAGTAAAACTAAATATTTGTTGCTTCGATCGCAAATGATTGAAATGTGACATTTGCTACTGTCAAATCAAGGCTTAATTTCGAATGTAGCAAGTTCGTGAACCTGTCGAATTCAAACGGACACCGATTCGAGATTGCAATCCAGTTCGTTGAGTTACGTAAGCGCATCGACCGGCACGATCCTTATAAGCTAAACAAACGTAACGCTAGCCAGGTGGCGTTTTGCATCACTCTACCCGTAAACGCACACGTGTTGAGCGCGAAACGAATCGATTAAAACGAAAACTCGATTTAGCAAATTCACAATGGGACATTAAATTTCGAAATATTTGATGTTTTTAAATTGACTAGTGGTCCCACAGTAGTCGAAATTCGACTATTATTAATTGAAATTAAAAGTTTGACCATTATTATGGTTATATTGTCAAAGACTATACTTCTATAATCACAAATTTCGTCAAGACTACACTATAGACAAATAATATTAAAGATAAACAATATTTCCTATTTTCAATATGACCCATAGATAGGTTTCATACTTCAGTGATTTGACCACAGTTTTTGACAAACTAAAGTTTGACAATAAATAAAAAGTATATATAAAATATTAGCATTGTGCACTCCTTCTCTATAATATATTCTCTATAAATGTGGGAAATTTCATACTCCTCCGTCCGCGCAATTTTCGTAAAAAGGGATACAAAGTTTTTGCTTCACGTATTAATTTTTAAATTGATATGCCCGATGTGCGAACAAGCTAATAGCTTCCAGCGTGATAAAGGACATGGATTTCAGTGCACTCTCATCGACATTTCAGATTAAGAACACCTGTGCATATCCACATTAAGTACAAGCGTATCATTAAAGTTTTACTACGTCGTATCTTTTAATTCGCTTTTGCCCAGTCCTTGTAGACCGCTTATAGTAGGTAGTTAATGGGGTTTTCTAGACTTTAATTCGTGCATGTCGGCGACAGTATGTTAATTATAAATATACACCATATTTTATAAGTTTTTGTAGTTCGTTGGATGTTAGAAATTTGATCATTATGATGATGATGACTCAAGGTACAAATTCATTTCATGTATTACATTTTCTGTTTTGTATTTTTAAGCTTTTCCTTTTGCGGTGAGAAAAAAATCCATAGCCACAAAAAATCTTGAGGGACGAGAGAAAATAAAATCAATTGTATTGTTTTAAAATTTAATTATTCAGGTTTATTACGACGACCTTTTAGAGTAGCCCTCGAAAAGCAGAAGGCTTAAACTGGAGATAAAATGCGATGAGAACTTTTTCCGATCATCAAATCCGATATAAGCTACGCACGACCTTGGTTTGTTGCAATTCCTCTACTACAATACAAGACACACTTTGGATCCGGCAGCCTGAAGTAAGGATATGCTCTCAGCCTTTTCGTGAACCAGAGTCCTGCCATTTTTTATTGCATTGGTGCGTTTTCCATCTGAGTCTAGGCCAGCTGTTTCCAAATATAAAAATTCACCATCCTTGTGTGATTGGCGGCAACCATTCATAACTAGGTTGGTCATGAGCTTATTTAAAGAAATTAAAGTTCTCACTATGCCATCCCAGTACATCTTTGAAAATTTGATGTATGTTCGTAAACATATTGAGGAGTTTCCTAAGATGTCGGACATACATAATAGAAATACTAGGAACAAACACAAGCTTGTTGTGCCGATGAGTAGGTTACATAAGATACGAAATTCATTCGGGTGTTTGTCTGTGCGCCTGTACAACAAAATCCCACAAGATGTTCAGAATCTACATATACATAGGTTTAAGAAAACTATTAAAGAACATCTGTGCAATAAAGCTTACTATAAAGTCAATGATTATCTAGAAGATTGCACAAAGTGGGAATGAGTTGCTCGCTCCGGGAATTTCAATATTGTAAAATTGTTATGTTATAATTACTTATTGTAATATGAATATTTAAAAAAAAAAAAAAATAAAATAAAAATCTAATATTTAAAAAAAAAAAAAAACATGCCCGCTGAGTTTCTTGCCAATTCTTCTCAGGACGGAGGCTAATTCTTGTGAATTGGCGGTAATTCTTTTGACGTTCAACAAGTATGTACTTTCATTTATGTTGAATAAAACTTTTTTGATTTGATTTGATTTGATTTGCTCGTCCACAGTATTAAGAAAGTCAAAGATATAGAAAATCTTTAAGCATGCGTACATACTGGTATTGTATATTTGTATTCCTTTATCTAAAATAAATTGGCCCGAACGCATAAATCTAAAGTCTATGACGGTTTCATCTGCATCCCAAATGAAAATCGGCTATGCACGTAGCGTCGTTCGATACGAAATTCTTAATTAAACGTTATCAAAACATTGTACGTTAAAATTTATTGACTTAAATAAAAGAACAATGTTAAAGTTGTAAATTTGCATTCCTTTATCTAAAACAAATTGGCCCGAACGCATAAATCTAAAGTCTACGACGGTTTCATCTGCATCCCAAATGGAAAACCATGCATGTACCGCGTCGGTTGATACGAATTTTTTAATGAACCGGTGTCGGAATATTGTTTGTTAAAATTTATTGACTTGAATAAAAGAACATAATTAAAATCCTAGACAATGAATACAGTGTTTATACCAGACCATCCCGTTCAATTTTGTAATGTGGTTATAATTTGCTAGACAATGAATACAGTGTCAATAACAGACTATCCCGTTCAACCTTGTAATATGGTTATATTTTTATTTGCTACAAATTATAATTAAGTAGCTTAACTAATTAACCAGTGTAAAAATACGCAAAAGTGAGACTAAAAAATAAATTCATAAATTTTTGCTCATAACAACAAATTATAAGCAATTGATCTGAGTACTAATTTCCGTTGCTTTTGCCCTTATAAATATGCTCTAAGTTGTGGGGCAGATTTAAATTAATAATTTCTCTAAAGGTAATCTTATCGTCCTTTGCCGGTTAAGCTTCTGGTATGTGTATACAGGTCCTACGCCCAACGGTTGCTACTACCTTAAAGACCAAAAATCCGACTAGTTTTATAAAGTTTGAATGTACTGAAATTTGGTCTCTGTAATTTAAAATCTTGGTATTATTATTATGAAATAGAGTACGAAAAATAGATCTTATCATAAAAAAAAAAACCGTCATAAAACGTTTTTCAAAATTCAAACATTCTTCAGCAAGCAGATTAGTATAAAACTTTGACGTCACTGTCAAATAAAACAATATTCAGTTTTGACGCGCGAAGACATTTTGACACGGGAAGCTGTTGAAACTTTAGACATTTATTAAACTTTTCAGAGTTCTTATAGACGGGCTTCATAATCTGAAAACTTAGGACTGCTGGCCCATTCACACCACCCGACACGGCGGCTTACAGTATCACGATGCGACATCGGAACGTGAAAATTTTCAATACGATGCCTTTCGATTTCATGAAATGTTTTTTTTTCTTGCATTGTAAACATCACACCGGAATTGTACACGATACGGCACCGTGGCCTAAATTTTTACACGATGACGTCCAATTAATTGCCGAATTAATATTTCACTGACATATTAAGCGAATTAAGGAATCCTAGGCAACTGAAAATTTATAATCGCTTTTACAAATTCTTACTCTTTTTTGGAATATATTTATTTATTGACCTAGTTGAGCAACTGAGCTCACTGTCTATTAGGAGTAGTTGCTGGCACTCAAATTTACTATACTTGAAATCTGACACTACTATGGATACTTGGTTTAAATTAAAATTTCTTTGGAATAACAGCTTCGATTTGGAACGCGTAGTATTTTTTATATTTGTTTTTGCCCTTGCATCGTACGAGCATACGGCCCACCTGATGGTGAGTGGTTACCGTCGCCCATGGACTTCAACAATGCCAGAGGCAGAGCCAAGCCGCTGCCTACCGTTAAGTACTTTCCACAAGCCTCGTTCGAAGAAGCATTTAGGCTTCAAGAGAAGTTCTCTTGCTTATAATGAACGAACTGCGACACGTAAGTTATAAATGAATTTATGTAAATTCATTGATATTCGTATGAAGTGGCCTATACTTCAATGTCCCTATCTAAAGCGTAAAGAACAACTACAGTCGGAGAGTTTATCTATTGTCTTTTTACTTTTCCATTGGTACACCTTTCAAAACGAAAACCAGGTTGTAGACTTATTAGCGAGTACAACACGGCGTTACAGTATCATGAATGATTACTACTAAAACATCATCATACCCTGATAGTGCGTCGTCATCACCGCTCTCACGAATAACACTTACCTGTAAAAGAAAAGATTTTGCATGATTAGCATAATTGAATTTCGAGAAATCAAACATTAATTTCTAATATATTGCGGGTAGTAAGGGTTTTTGTAGTTGCATAGAATCAATTTTCTATTGTATAGATGGGTGAACATATAGGCCTGGCGCAGGATAATTAATCCAAGAGCAAAGCTATTAAAGGAGGCCACGACCCTCAGCATTGAGGATTATCGACGCAAAGAGGTGATGGGTGATCAAGTCTATGGCTTATCTGATGTTGAGTAATCATTAGAACTCATAGATATACACGTGAGTTTCGTCACTCAACTTGAAGCATTAGGTCGAAATCTCAATAGTTATTGTAGAGGCTATTCCATCTTTCAAACCGCATGGCATATTCGCTTTTCTTTAAGCCCTACTTGGTATGTATCTTATAGGTGTAGGGTTGCATGATGAGATCAATAGCAGGGTCGGTGCCGCTGCTGCAGCATTTGGAAAGCTATATTCCAAGGTCTTCTGCTCACACGAACTTAAGTTGGCCACTAAAATCTCAGTTTACATGGCAATTGTGCTGCCAAGCCTCCTATACTCCTCCGAGTCGTGGTGTGTGTACCGCCGCCACATTCGCACTCTGGATCGCTTCCACCTTAAATGCCTTCGTGCCATCATGAAAATCAGATGGTTTGATAGAGTGCCAAATACCGAAGTCTTGCGACGTGCCAATGTTGGTGGCATTGAGACCTATTTAATGCGTCGGCAGCTTCGATGGTGCGGTCATGTATCACGCATGACGGAGGAAAGAGTGGCGAAGCGCATCTTCTTCTCTGAATTGCAGGATGGCAAGCGAAAGCATGGCGGACAACTCCTGCGGTACAAGGATGTCGTGAAACGACACATGAAGAGATGTGATATAGAGCCCTCTCAATGGGAGCGCTTGGCAGCACAGCGGCTAGAATGGCGCAGGATGGTGAACAGCAAAGTACGCGAGTTCGAGGATCAGCGTAAAGCTGACCTTGATTACAAACGCGACCAGTTGAAGGCCCGCCTACCTGCTGCCATAACCTATAATTATGAGAACGGCGTGCTTATGTGCCCTCAATGCGCAAGGAGTTTTGCCGCAAAGATAGGCTATATAAGCCATCTTCGAGCACACGAGCGCCAAATCGACGGATAGGAGTCAAAGTGGTCGCCATGGCCGAAATCGGTCGGATGAATCATCAGGGTTGCATGCCTTTTTTTTTTTCGGGCCGGGGGCCGAACCTCCTTTGAGGTCCCCACGCCTAGGGGGGCGCGCGGGGTATGTGGGACTTGACGATCTGCAAGGTGTTGGGAGCAGACCGCGGGCCCAAAGAATTTTAGGGCCCACCCACTAAACGACTTCCCTGCATTCTTACACCTGACATCCGATCTCCGTCCGGGGTCAAAACCCGGTCAGAGTAGGGTTGCATGCCTAGCTTAAGTTCTAAACCTGTAAATACTCGAATCTATATTAATACTAACAAACTAGAAGTCGTGGTTAGTTTTTCTCACTACATGCTGCAACGATCCGTCTCAATCTTGTCTTTTTTTATTTAACTATCCTTTCATTCTAATAGTCTATACCCAACTCCATCAGTATATCCTTCATCATTTCTTTATTTATTATTATTATTTTCATTTTCAATAAAAGATTATCTCTAATTCGTAATATCCTTATTAATCACATAGGGCGTTAAATTATATTCATATGTTTTTTTTCAGTGCACTATTTCTGTACTTTTGTAGGTAATTGTATAGATGATAGCGTCGCACCGCGGTATCCGTACTACGAGCTACGTACCAACTATAAGATTAATATTTATCTAACTGGGCATTTAATGAGCACCGTAGAGTTGCAGATCGAAGATTGCATTCTTTTGCTTTTATGAAAATGTAATAAATTTCACATCACACGGATTAATTTCACACGACCTGTCTGTGACCTCTTAGGACGTTATTCAGAACTAAGTCACCTTGGTAATTGATAAATAGGCCCTTATCTAAAATATTGACCGTCTTTTTTTCGTGTTATTGGTTTATATAACTTTCGTGTTATTGGAGTATATAAAATAAACTTACTAATAACTTTATTTATTGCATAGATGGGTGGACGAGCTCACAGTCCACCAAATATTGAGTATTTACCGGAGCCCATAGACATCTACAACTTAAATGGCGCCACCTACCTTGAGGTATGAGTTCTAAGGTCTCAGTTTTTACAGTACAACGGCTGCCCCACCCTTCTAACCGAAACGCATTACTGCTTCACGGCAGAAATAGGCAGGGTGGTGGCACCTACCCGTGCGGACTAGACAAGAGGTCCTACCAGAGTGAGTATTTACGATTTGAGTATGTTTTGCTTTGACATTTATAAATAGAGGTGAATATTTTTGTTAATTTTCTCAATTGATATTTCTAGTAAGTAAAATGAATACAAAACTCCACCCGAGCATTGAGGAATATAAATATGATGTATTTTAAACAAGAAAACTTCCTTAATGCTACGTGTAAACATAGAAAAAAAAGTTAGACCCGAAGTTTGGATTGGAACAATAACGAATCGAAAAACAAGTTAAAGAAAAACAAGTTAAAGTGTTATAGACAAATAAATCAAAATGTATTGAAAGGCTAAAACGACCTTCACAAGCCACAGCGACTATGAGGAACAACAATTCTTTGCTGTATCAGCTTCATCGGACATAGATCGCTGTGATACGTCAATTTGTGAATTACGCTTGCAACACTACCGCCATTTAGTTCAAGCCGCCACGACGGGTGGCGGCTCCGATAATGGCGCGTTGTTTATTACCTATCGATTTGTGACCATTATTTGGACACGTCTGCAATTAGGCAAATTTAGTTTAATTGTCTGTTTTTTTTTTTAATGTTGCGCGTTTATTGATGCAATAATTTTATTACCGCTCGTGGCTAGACGATGGGGTAATTAATGATGGGTTAAAGTATTGCGTTACGTGTTTAGATGATATTTATTTTAGTTAAAGAACTTTTTTTTTTTTTTTGATAAATAAATCAATATTTACTAACAATCACGCCACGTTAACTGGTCCCGTGATAAGTTCGTAAAGAACTTGTGTTACAGGTACCAGATAACGGATATAAATGTAAGATTTTTATTATACACATACATATATTTAATATACATCCATAACCCTGGAAAAGACATTTATAATTTTTTAATTTTATTATACAAATATCTTCCCTTGGCGGGATTCGAACCGCGACCCCCTCGTGTAGTGACCATGTCACTTACCACTACACCAAACGGCCGTTTAAAGTATCAATCTGTGTAGGTTTGCTATGAGGTGCAACTATTTAACGCATAAACGTTAAAATGACTACAAATGGACATAACATTTATCTGACAAATAATCTTTTTGCTTTTATTTGGATTTGGTAGCTAAGAAAGGAAATCAATTATGAATCATATTGTTGGAAAACATAGTATTGCTCTGTTAAAATTATATACGATCCAATTTCAGTAAACGAGGATTATTTTAATATTTACAAATTTTTTAAATGTACATGTACTATATTTCAATGAATACATATTAGCAAAAAATTATCGATCATAGTGCGCATCCCTATTTCTTTAAAACACTTATTTATATATAAAACCTTGCGAACACCCTCCCATCCAAAGATCTACGAATTAGAATTCATAACTTTATTTTGATCACACTCATCTATTAGGCTGTCAAAACCGTTATCGATATTCGCAGACCAACCTAGTTAAAGTATGATCAGAAAGGGCCCAAGTCAAATATTTTATCAGACGTAAGCCGACAGAGACGTGCCCTTACCATTTGGTCTCCCCTGATAACGTCACGGCGAAGACAGCCAGTGGTTACAAAAATGAAGTACATTATTTGTAGGGCACTGAAACCAAATGACGGGCTAGCATACTATGATTGTTTTCTGCTTCCATTTTTGGGTAACAAATTACGGAGCCGATATTCATCATATCGAGGTGTGAAAGGATATTTGGTTTAAACGACATTTCTTTTTTTTTTTTTCCTACCTTTGCCGATAGCTTTGAGGGGCTATTTCACCCTCACCCTAACGTGTAGGTGAGCTCACGGGACTCAAACCAGAGCGTTGCTAACACTGGCCCTAGCAAGAGCAGTGCTTCGCAGAATCTACCACCGGATCGGAAACGCGACCCACTGAAAAGATCCGGCGAGAAACTCAGTGGGCTGTGTCTATCGGTTAATTCGCTCGCCTAGCCCTTCGTCGCAAGCGACGGGTTCGACAAGGACGGTGACCGGTGCTTGTTGTACCTAAAAGCACCGTTAATGGATCAGGAGGATCCGTAATGACGTGTTTTGGGCGACGTCGACTGTTTACCATTCGGTCTACAGGATCGGGTATGTGGTTTCCAGCGGCCATGACAAAAGGGTTCTCATGTCGTGCCGCCTTCTCAAAGTGTTCGTTTAATACGTGACATCGACAGCTCGAAGCTTATATTTTCTAATACATTTCCAAAACCATATTATTATCTAAATTCGATTATCTGACTTAAAGCTTGGCGTCAAACAAGCATGTTTAGAATTCATTGTTTTTAACTTGCTTTAGTTAAATTGCCAAATTTACTCTTTTTTTTTTATTGCTAGATTAGTGGTCGAGCTCACAGCCCACCTGGTGTTAAGGAGTTACTGGAGCCCATAGACATTTACGACGTAAATGCGCCACCCACCTTGAGATATAAGTTCTAAGGTCTCAAGTATAGTTACAACGGCTGCCCCACCCTTCAAACCGAAACGCATTACTGCTTCACGGCAGAAATAGGCAGGGTGGTGGTACCTACCCGCGCGGATTCACAAGAGGTCCTACCACCAGTAAAGTTTATGTGATTTAAAAATACAAGTTATCGTTCCATTAAAGCAGCTTGTGGTATGAAGGTTACAAGAGATTAAAGTTGACGTCAAAACAACTTTAGAGAATTATAATTATAGAAATTTTATAATTATAATGTAGTCTATTGTTTCTGCTTCGAAGGTCAATAGTTTATTTGGAGCGAGGCGTTCTGATTTTATTGTTTATAAAGGTGCCATGTAATTACGCGTATGTAAGATTTTAATTACTAAATTATTAGATAATAGTAATGTAATCGTGACTATTACTGGACTTTATGTAAAGCACTCAACAGTAGACATTCAGATATAAGTTAGAAATATAAAGTGCATTTACAAGTTGACCACTACCATGGTTATTTAGAGGAATCTAAAGAAATGTAATAAGTATGAAATAAATTAAATCGGTTCATGAGCTATAAGTGCTTAACGTTTTTGGTGAGGATTGGTTTGATTTTTGTCCCTTTTTTACATAGCGCAATTTGGTTTAGAATTTGTATGGTGAATAGTATTATTCAACATTGTGTATTGTTTTTGGCTTCCTTATTTTCGTAAAGAAATCAAACCTGATGTTAGAGTATTGGTTGTCTTACCCTACGGACTGGAACGTATCATTGCTTAGCGGATGTATATGTAGAATGAAGGGTCTCGCCCACGCATCTTCTTACCAAAGCCTTTTGCGGCCAATAGAAGCGTCCTCCAAACGTCAAAAGGTATTACGATCTATGATCAAGGCAAACAATGACGCAACAGGGTCACTAGTTAATATCTTTAACATCGATCAATAGAGTGAATTTATACAGCGCTGTTAATCTTCTAAGTAATTATTCTGCGAATTTACATCGGCAACGTGAAGGCCGAGGGTGAATCTATTAACGGAACTTGATTTGTGAATCTCTCTTGTTCGTACAAGTCGAGTTTTGCCTAAGGGTGAGCTGGATGGATTTTTAAGTGTTTCTCGATCAACTATCGGAGTGCGATTTGTGAGTTTATTTCTTTTTGTGCCTAATCATCGTTTACTTCATTGCAATTGTTAATATCAGTTTCATTTTCATTGCTTCTGTTATAGGACAATTGAGCGATAGGAACAGTGGGTTATTCAGTTTTGGAGGATCGTAAACAAAGTTAAAGGATTGTTTTACGTTTCAATCTCATTCTAATTTGAAATTTAAAAAAAAGTCTTAACCAAACACAATTTGCAGCTCCTTAGACCAGTGGTCGGCAACCTTGCCAAAAGAGAAAAATATAGACAATAAACAATTGAAATTTATTCAAAAAGCAATTTATTTTTACTTCAATTTTATAGCCTTATGTTTCAAAAAAACTCGTCTCTCGTAAGAAGTAATTGAACGAGATTGAACTAAGTATTTCGCGGAAGAGTCGCAGCCAAGGAGTCAAAGAGCCGCATGGGGTTTGCGAGCTGCGGATTGTCTACCACTGCCTTAGACCTTAGACCGCGGTCTATAATCTCTACTTGAATTTAATTTTGCATTCGTTTACAATAAAGATGAAAATTGCACACGCGCATATTTACGTTGATTGTGCGCCCCAGGCCAATTTATTCATTTTGCTGTCCCACCCTTCAAATCAGTATGCCTGACTGCTTCACGGAAGAAATAGGGAGGTGGCGGTACCCTACCGAGGTGGTGTTTCATCCTATTTAAAGTATATTATTTTAGCACAATATTAAAATATCGACGAATACCACCTTAGTCGTTCGTGACCACGAACACTTTAAAGTATCCGAAACGTCAGAAATAATAAAACGAATTAAATAAAGGTAAGACTAAATCGTAAAGTAGCATTTATAGTATATTTTGCAGCATGTTCGGTAAAATTAATACGTATATTTAGGCAATCCGAAAAAACTTTTTACGATTCGTTAATTTTATTGCTAATTTTGCAAGTATTCATCATACCTTTATCTTTTTTTTTCTACCTAAACTGATGGTCTAGAGAGACCATTTCAACGTGACTTTAACTAGTAGGTGAGCTCACGGGGCTCAAACCTGACGATATTGCTAACACGAACCCTAGCAAGAGCCGTACTTCGCAGAATCTACCACCGGATCGGAAACGCGACCCACTGAGAAGATCCGGCGAGAAACTCAGTGGACTGTGTCTGTGAGTTAATTTACTCGCCGAGCCTTTGCCTATGCCAGATCTTATTTTAATTGTGAGCAATTGGCTCTTCGTCATGTTTTAAGATGACATAATTCAACAGACTATTAATATTATTAATATTAATTATTACCTACATAAAAAAAAGATGTCATAGAACTTGAAATAGTACAGAACTTACTTCGCATAGAAATTTGATTAAACATTATGCATGTATACTCGCAAACCTGTTTACCCCCGAGATATAGCGATTGATTTTTCATTCTTTATTATTATACGGTACAATAAATTCTCGCTGGGCTTTTTATGTTTATTACAATAATGTTACGAAAACAATTTCATAAGAACTGACCTTCGTGAACTAGTGCTGCACTCCTAATACTCTACGACTTTCAATCCCACAGAAAATTACTTAACACGTACAAAACAAAAAACAAACCCATTCATTGATATTTTCATTCAAGCGTAATGACATTGACAGCGATTTAAACTAATTTCACGTAATAAATGCGTTTGCAACATCTTTGTGGAAAATTTGTTAGATTGAATCGCGCAAAAAGGAAATATGGGTGGCCGCTGTCGGCCATTGTGTATTCGTATTTTTTGGTCATAATTAACTCGAACGACATTAGTTCCGTGTTCATTGTTTCTGACTAAAAAAAAATATGTTACGTTCATTATAATTAGACAATGTAGTGTGTAATTAGATCACATCCTTAGTTTTTGAGTTGTATTCATTATTCAGTTCGAAAGACATCTATTTATTGGAGTTTGGAATTTTGTACCGTATGTTCCATGGGGAGTGCTCTGAGGATTTGTTTGAGATGATACCATCATCTCGTTTTTACCATCGCACCGCCCGCCACCGGAGTAGAGTTCATCCATACTATCTGGAGTCACTGCGTTCATTCACAGAGGGTTTCTAGAGATCATTTTTGCCACATACCATCCGACTTTGGCATGAGCTCCCCTCCACGGTGTTTCCCGAGCGCTATGACATGTCCTTCTTCAAACGAGGTTTGTGAAGAGTACTAAGCAGTAGGCAGTGGTTTGGCTCTGTCCCTGATATTGCTGACTTCCATGAGCGACGGTAACCACTCACCATCAGGTAGATCGTATGCTCGACTGCCTGCTCGGACAATAAAAAAGAAAGAAAAAAATGAGATTTTAAATATCTACGTTATATTTTAGGTTTCCTCTGAAGTAGGAAGGGAGTAGACCGATAGGCTAGTAGATAATGAGGGGCTGCCATCATTAATGGATACTCGTTGGTACTGTCCTCTCAGACACAGCCCACTGAGCTTCTCGCCGGATCTTCTCAGTGGGTCGCGTTTCGGATCCGGTGGTAGATTCTGCGAAGCACGGCTCTTGCTAGGGTTCTTGTTAGCATCGTCATCAGGTTTGAGCCCCGTGAGCTCACCTACTAGCCACGGTTACGCTGAAATAGCCCCTAAGGCTATCAGCTTAGGTAGGAAAAAAAAAGAAGGTACTGTTATGCAAATACATAGACTGTATTCTCAAAATCGAATGTGTATATTATATGTGTATATAATGAAGAAGAAACAATTCGCATACATAGTTAACGAAACAGAAGGCAGGGCGTAGTCGTGACGCGATCGATGTAAACCACCGCTGCGGCGTTGTACTGGTCAGAATCAATCTGCATACTTCAATATGCATTCGCTTAAGCGATTCCGTAGAAGAAGGTAGGTACGTTAATCCGCTATTGCATAATTTGCATTCAACATAATTTTTATTTGATGCTGTTTTGTCTAAACATTGAATGCGGTATTCGGTTATCGTTTATGAAAAAACAGAGTTCTAGAAAACCTTCTACGCATAAGATT
The DNA here is from genome assembly GCF_030267445.1 of Bombyx mandarina. NCBI lineage: Eukaryota > Metazoa > Arthropoda > Insecta > Lepidoptera > Bombycidae > Bombyx > Bombyx mandarina. The sequence continues at coordinate 10,675,725 of NC_143220.1, read as the reverse complement.
AAAATGTTATTAAGATGTACGGGGTATGTATGCAGCGTATAAAGAGCATCGTTCAGAAAAAAACGAAACAAGGAAAACATAACCTTAATTAAACGGAAAACGGACTGTTTTTTATATATATTTTTTTATGCTTAGATGAGTGAACGAGCTCACGGACCATCTGGTGTTAAGTGGTTACCGGAGCCCATAGACATCTACAATGTAAATGCCACCACCCACCTTGAGGCATGAGTTGTAAGGGTCTCACTTTTAACAGTATAACGGCTGCCCCGCCCTTCAAACCGAAATGCATTACTGCTTCGCGGCAGAAATAGGTAGGGTGGTGGTACCTACCCGTGCGGACTCAAAAGACGTCCTACCATCAGTGACGAATAGAAGACGAATAGACGAACAGAAAATTTCTATGATTTTGATTGAAAATTTTGTATTGAAATTCGGATATGTCAATTTTCAATTTGAAATTCGGATATGTCATTTTATTCAAAGTTAACATTTTGATGGTGGTGTACGCGTTGCGAGTCGTCAGTCATTTAATTTACAATTGTGTTCGCGGGCGATGCAAAATGATATTTTTAGTGCATAGAGGGGCGATCGTATAAGGAGTATAAAAATAATAATAAGTATAAGAAGAATGCCGAAGACCGAGCTAAGTGGCGAGCAAAATGGAGAAGTTTAAGTTGGAGAGCAAACCTTGGCGCTAGACCGTGAAAATGCTAGGAAGAAAAAGAAGATCGATGAACGTACTAATTAAGGGGTCATTAGTACGTTTGCAGATCTTCTAAGTATAAGAAGGATGCCGAAGATCGAGCAAAGTGAAGGAGTTTAAGTTGGAAAGCGAACCTTGGCACTAGACCGTGAAAATTCTAGGAATAAGAAGAAGATCGATGAACGTACTAATGAAGGGGTCATTAGTACGTTTGCAGATTTTCTAAGTATAAGAAGGATGCCAAATACCGAGCAAAGTGGAGGAGTTTAAGTTACAGAGCGAACCTTGGCACTAGACCGTGAAAATTCTAGGAAGAAGAAGATCGATGAACGTACTAATGAAGGGGTCATTAGTATGTTTGCAGACCTTCTTCGTGTCCGCATTAAATGGTTATCAGATTTCGTTTCGACATGGGTTCGAAGTCTCAACTGTATTTATTTTATAACTAACGATGTACTTTTTTAGAAACACAAAATCAAAGAACAAGTAGTGTAGATGCATTCAAATCCAAAAACAGATACTCTTAAATAAATTCAACATCAATAACTTGTCAGCTCCATCGTTCTATAAATATAAGTTCGCCACGACACCGAGCTTCAGTCTGAAAAAGATATAAATAGCTTTGCATACTCGTATAGCTAGACATTAGTCGGTTCAGGATCATATAATTCTATCTTGGATTTAATATTCTAAATTAGTTTACAAAATACACAACTTTGGAAGTGTTTCCATGAAAATTTATTTATAAAAATATGTTACATATGTTACATATGTCACTGGTGGTAGGATTTCTTGTGAGTCCGCACGGGTAGGTATCCGTCACCCTGCCTATTTCTGCTGTGAAGCAGTAATGCGTTTCGGTTTGAAGGGCGGGGCAGCCGTTGTAACCATACTGAGACCTTAGAACTTATATCTCAAGGTGGGTGGCGCATTTACGTTATAGATGTCTATCGGCTCCAGTAACCACTTAACACCAGGTGGGCTGTGAGCTCGTCCACCCATCGAAGCAAAAAAAAAAGTTATAAAAGGTGTTTATAAGGTTATTGGTATAGAGCAGACGTTAAAATGCTATTACGTGCCAAAAGTAAAATCCTTCGTAACGTCATAAAAAAAGACTGTATAATTGTTATGAGAAAAAAAAAGTTATCATACCAAACTGAGAATTCCAAGTAGAAATATTCCACGTGTTTATTCAAAGTACATACTACATGCTTATGGCGCAGTTGGACACGTGAATATGCGTAGTTTAAATGGCAAAATATTGTAATGCCATGCATTGTTGCGTTGTGAAACGATTGTTAATTAACTCTATATATATTTTTGCATCCTATCCGTTGGTCTTGCCTTATAAATATTGATAAACAAAATCGTTACTGAATGTATACACGAATGTACTTTTGTTTAATAATGTCATAAATTACTGGTGGTAGGACCTCTTGTGAGTTCGTGCGGGTAGGTACCACCGCCCTGCCTATTTCTGCCGTGAAGCAGTAATGCGTTTCGGTCTGAAGGGTAGGGCAGCCGTTGTAACTATACTGAGATCTTAGAACTTATATCTCAAGGTGGATGGCGCATTTACGTTGTAGATGTCTATGGACTCCAGTAACCACTTAACACCAGGTGGGCTGTGAGCTCGTCCACCCATCTAAGCAATAAATAATATATATATATATAATTGGTCAAGCTAAAGTGGTAGTTCAAAAGCCATCAGATAGTTGAATATGGATAGTAATTTAATAACGCCATTACAGTCAGTGTTAGCGCCGCCATTGTTATTTTCATGAGGCGCTTCATAATTTATTTAAAGATAAGTTACATCGAATGAAATTAATGATAATTGTTTTGTCTTTATCATTTCTACTCCGTGTTTCGTTAGCAGACAAAGCATACTGTAAACGTGGGGACAGAAACATTACTTGTGAAATTAGGCCTTACTAGTGGTCCCCCGGTAGTAGAAATTCGACTATAATTAATTGGAATTTTAAGCTTGTACTCTATTATGATTCTATTGTCAAAGACTATTAAACTTCTGTACTAACAGATTTCGCCAAGACTACACTTTAGACAAATACTAATAAAGACAAACAATATTTAATCTATTCTCAATTTGGCCACAGACTTTAAGCAATAAGAAAAAGTTTGACAATAAACAAAGAGTATGCATGCGAGTGTCTGTCAAATACACGGTATAATTTAAAAAAATATTAACATTCTGCACTCCTTCTCTATCTGCTCTATAGGTGGGGGAAATATCATACTCCACCGTCAGCGGAATTTTCGTAAAAAGGGATACAAAGTTTTTGCTTCCCGTATTAATATATAGATACATACATGTCGTAACAATGACACGCCAGTATATTGGACTAATGACTTCTAAGACGTAGGAATAACATCGCATGAAAAAATTAAACCCCTAAAAATAATTTGAGAAAATTACTGGTAGTAGGAAATTTCGACACCCCGCATCGATGGGTAGGTACTAGCGATCTGCCTATTTCCACTACGAAGCAATCATGCGTTCCAGTCTGAAGGATGTTACAGCCATTATACTATATTGAGTCTACTATAATTGAGAGTAGAACCTTATGTCTCAAGTGGGTGGGGGCTGTCAGGTCGTGATGTCTATGACCTCCGGTAACCACTTAACACAAGGTTTGATGGGCAGCTTGTTCACCATACAAAAAGATACCACACTTCCCTTAGCTATTCATAAAATAATTTGAATCGTTTTCTATTAAGAAAAAACTGAAAATGCATTGTTACAAGAAAATCGAATGTAATACGGTTCAACTTCTAAATCGAATACTTATAGTCAATAAAGGAGACGGAAAATCGTGGGCCAAAAATGTAATAATTTGGAATGTAGTCTAAAAAATTTGTCATATTTTTTTATATAAGAATATAAAAAATCACCTCAATCCTCTTTCTGGGACCGGAGAAAAATGAGAAAGTTAGTTTTTGTCGGTATAACGGTGTGATCGATTAAATTAATCGATTACAGGATTATAAAAAGAAAAACATTGCACTAGGTAATTAATGCAAAGTAATTAAATGAGCGATTTATACTTGTTGTATACAAGTGCGGTATACGCCGGATTTAATTGCGATTATATACATAAATGAAGAAAAAGTCTATTATTACTTAACAAAGTAATATGATTATCGATTTCAAATCGATTAAAATCGATTGTATTTTTGATGACAGCTTTGACAGTAAGCTGACATGACGTTTGTTCATAGATTATAAAATTATTTTTTGACGCTTGTTGGTTTTTTCTGCTCTACTCGTTTTGTATCTTCGACTCATTTTGAGTGTGTATCTAAAGGGGCTGTTTTTATATTTTCAACGATCACTGCTTTATTATTACGGATTCCAACTCTGCCAGCCTTGTACGACAATTGCTTCTACACTGGACACCGAAGATCGCTCACACGTTTGACTTGAAATTGTTGCATTGAATACTGTTGAAATTATGGATCGCTGTGTGAATTGTGGGATGGCAATTCAAACAACATTTAAAAGATTATCCAATGGATATAATAAACATTTACTTATTCTTAAATAAGTTATTATTCAGCTCTTTTAAAGAGATTGTAACATAACCTAACTTTTACTAAATCTTGATTAACTCGGCTCTCAGATTGAGAAAACTTTTATAATTTTCAGCAAGGTACTGATAAATCTGAATCTATTAATTCATATTAGTTTCATCACGTTACATTCGGGCCCAAAAATGTATGTAATCGTTTCAGTCTCCTTTGCATATGTCAATTTCCATGAAATATTTATTAGTTCAAAATGATTAAAAACAAACGAGATTTCAATCTAATTAGCTTGAGAGTTTGATCGTGGCAAATGAAAAAAATATCCTTCAGTATGTACAAAACGACTGCGCCACAAATAATTTTCGAATCAGCGTGTGCTGGAATATTTGCAAAATTTAATTATCTTTAACCTTTAATATACGATACCAAGTTAAAATTCGACTTCTGTGGAAATTCTCCACAGCTCCAAATTTGTCTAAAACAGTACTCGCGTGGGCCGAAGCGTTCGACTAGCAATCTCCGATTTTGAAATCGGTCCACTGAATTTCTAACAAAGAAAATTAAAACATTTAAATTACGACGGCAATTTATTACAGGTTTTGCTGCGAGCTTTAGGTTTTCTTTTGAGGGATATTTTTAGCCTTCGACGCAAAAAGAAGGTGATGATAAAAAAGGGCTTCATCTGTTTTCAGCTAGTTGCAATACAAGATAAATCGATTTTTAAAAAAATAGAATTGAATTTACGATTTGATATTCTCGATTATAACAAAAAGAAATGTTCTTTGTTATTGTAGATAAATAACAAGAGCAGGGACCGTCTGGTTTTAAGTTATTACCGATATCACTGGCGACGAATTGAATAAAATACATAGCGTAAAAGAAATGAGCAAGATAGTAGTACTCAAATGAACCTACTCACAATACACCTAAAACGCCCTTAAACCTAGTTACGTAATATAATGAAGAAAGAAGAAAACCCTTCTAATGTGTGCTTTAATTGGTAATTTTGCGAAATTCCAGTCATTAATTACAATACATTCACGTAGGTTTAAAAATATTTATTCATAATAAATATCACATTTATGTATCAGCTAAATCTAATATATAAAATTCTCGTGTCACAATGTTCTTTCCCATACTCCTCCGAAACCACTTGACCGATTCTCATGAAATTTTTTATGCATATTCAGTAAGCCTGAGAATCGGCTACTATCTATTTTTCATACCCCTAAGTGATTAGGGTTGTCTACCCCTAACATATTTTTTTTATTTGGACTTTTTTTTTTTGTTATAATGAGGTATTATGTGGTTGAATGAGGTTTTGTTATTTTTATTGTATATTCTCTCATCGTTCACAGCACTACATACCTCTTTCACTCATTTACCACATCCTTACACACTTACAATAAGTTAGTTTTTTTTCTACATTAGAAATTCCCTAGAAATCTTATATATGGCAAAACAATGTTTGCCGGGTCAGCTAGTATTTTATACAATGACTCACGTAACAGAATATAATCAGAAAACTGTTGTTGTCTTGAAATACTATTCGTTATTGTTATTAGCAGAATAATTTATGATTTAAGCCTCGATGATTTAAATGTTCTTTAATGGAATACGGTTCGTAAAATTGTATTCAAACAACATAAGAAATACAGTCTCGTATGCAAAAATCTTGAGAAAAATCCATATGCCATGTTTGTTGCACCATGCATGGTACAGATTTGATACATTAAAATTTTTCGATATTTTTATCGTTTTTAATTGCCCGTTTATTGAACTACAGGCGAATTAATCGATTTTCTTTTTTTTTTTTTTATGAGGCGTTAAGATTGTAGAGCAACTGTGTAAGCATATAAATTATATCTTAGAGGTATGCGATAAAATCCGATTTAAACTTTTACGTAACCAATTTCCATTAGAATCAAGAAAAATATTATACATTTGAGTAAATATATGAGTCATTTGGCATTTGGCTATCAAACATTAATTTAGTGATCTAAAGTAAATATCAATGTTACTGATATGAATACCTTATTCGCCAATTTAAGATTCTTTTATCAAAAAAAAAAAATCTTATTCGCCAATTTAAGATTTTTTATTACAAATTTGCTCTTTGAATTATGTAAATGTTACACAGGTGTGTAATTCGAGTTTTTTTATTGCTTAGTTTGGTGGACCAGCTCATGGTACACCTGCTGTTAAGTGATTACCGGAGCCCATAGACATCAACAGCGTAAATGCCGCCACCCATCTTGAGACGTGAGTTTTAAGTTCTCCGTTTTTACGGCAGAAATAGGCAGGGTGGTGGTACTTACCCATGCGGACTTATAAGACGCCCTACTACAAGATGCTATTCCTTCACGTTGGAAATCAATCGAGAACATTTGTTAAGTACGTATTGCATTAAAAAAATTGGTACCCGACTGCGGGATTCGAACACCGGCACGGTTACCTCACTTGATAGGAATGCACCGGGCGTCTTATCCTTTGGGTCACAATGACTTCAAGAATGTGTATGTTATAGTAGAGTTAGTTTGAAAGGTTTAGTATATGTGACTATTGAACTGCCGCATAATTTTGGTGATTTTCAATGAGATGCAATACGCGACAATTGCAATAATATAAATAAATGCTTGTGGCACATAACGAAATATTAGCTGTTGAAATAGTAAATATACAAATCGGACAGTTTTATAAATAACCTAATGATTCTTTTTATTTTTTTAATTATTGATGCACAAAACAAATCACAATCATTACAGTACATTTCTTATTAACCAAATCGTACAAATAGTCCCTAAATCTGATTTGGATTGCAATTTAAATAATATTTGCATTCAGAAAACCAGTATTAATGTAGACAGCGAGCTAGCCTCCAAATTGGCCATTGAAAAAAAATATTACAAATTTAAATAAAAAATTAAAATCTGTTATCTATATATATAAAAATGAATTGCTGTTCGTTAGTCTCGCTAAAACTCGAGAACGGCTGGACCGATTTAGCTAACTTTGGTCTTGAATTATTTGTGGAAGTCCAGAGAAGGTTTAAAAGGTAGATAAATATGAAGATGGTCGGAATTAAATAAAAATAACAATTTTGTTTTTCCTTTGATGTGTCCCTCGTCGCGTCGGACGGATTAATTTTGTTTGTTTTAAGTTTATTTTATAGAAAAGCTTAGGTCTTTTATTTATCGATTGAGGCACAACGAAGTCTGCCGGGTCAGCTAGTTACAAATAAAATAACGAGTTCCAGCAAAAAAAAAAACTAAAAGCAAAAAAAAAACCCAAGTATACACATAAGTACACAACTACAATACAATACAACCAACACAAACATTCATCCCTTTGTATATAATACATGTTGAAGATGATGAAGTATATATATGAAGATTAATCCTCATTATAACATAATGCAGATTAATTCTCACACATTAACATTAAAATCCCCTGAGTCTAGATTCAATAATATATTTCTTGGTCATTTCGTAATACTCGAATTAAATACTGATATGTTTTTCAGTGTAAATAAACTATCAAGATTACGGCTTTGAAGAATCTCAGTTGAAAAACATTACTCGAATAGAAAGCATTCAATGAAGACTTTAGATGTTATAATGAACAGGATTTGAAATATAAACAAGCTATTCCTTACAATTCGCAAAGTTACCGTATTACACTTTACACTTCGATTCAACCAGTCTGTCTAGTGACTAGCGATCATTGAAACAGATAATACGATTGCAATACAAAAGTAAATACTTGAACAGTAAGGTATCTTAATAATATGATTAGAATATATTATTATAATAATACATAAAGTAGTAAGATCTTGTAAGCAATTGTAATTGTAAAACAAACTGGTGGTAGGACCTCTCGTAAGTCCGCACGGGTAGGTACCAGCAGCCTGCCTATTTCTGCCGTGAAGCAGTAATGCGTTTCGGTTTGAAGGGTGGGGCAGTCGTTGTAACTATACTGAGACCTTAGAACTTACATCTCAAGGTGGGTGGCGCATTTACGTTGTAGATGTCTATCGGCTCCAGTTACCACTTAACAACCAGGTGGGCTGTGGGTCGTCTACCCATCTAAGCAATAAATAAAAAACTATTTCAATTAGTTATAGTGTTAAGAACAGTGTTGATGTTTATTTTCCGGCAAGATTAAGGATGCAACAACGTGTTTGACTTGTATTATGGATACTAGAACGAGACCTGAGAGATTACAACCAGATCTCGAACACCAGATATAAAACGTATCACAACGATACAAAATTTAATAACCAGTTAAAACTTTATGGATCCTGCGTCAAATTATTGACACCCTAGTTCCGCGCGTAATTTTTGTTTAAGCCCGCGATGTTATTCCTACGGATGGAAGCAATGTCATTGAAAGGTAATTATGTGTTTGCGTTTGACCTTTAATATTATTGCGAACTCTGATTAATTTGTCAACGTCGGTTTTATCATTGATGTAACAATAAAAAATTAGGTCATTTTAATTTATAACAATAGTGGTCTGTAAAATAACATTGTTTTATCAAAACTGTCATATTATAACCACAATGTTTTTTATGGCAATGCAATGGCAAACTATTTGACAATACTGTTTCTAACTTAACTGTGTGAAGTAGTATTACACAACCGAGAGGACGGGCAAAGATCCTTACTTACTTGACGACTTTATTAAGCAGATATTCTATTTTTATCACGCATTTATTATTGTATGTATGTATGTTTGTTTTTATATAAGGGAACCATTGCAGCGTCTTCAAAAGATTAAGTTGAAAGGTTGCAAACGCATCAAGGACCGATGACAATAGGTACATACTATATTTCTATATATAATGTATATTTAGGAATATTAATGCTGATACGAACAGCATATTAATGCTGACCTGTATCAAAAGCAAAAAAAAGAAATTAAATTTAGCTAAATAATATAAATAATATAAAAATTAGCGAAATAAATACGCTTAAATAGCAAACCGAATTAATTTGCTTTGTTCTTTAAAATTGTATATTTCGTTTTTAAGCTGCATGTATTGAACAACTAAGTGTTGTCTCGGAAAATCCATGACCTATTTTATGATTTACTTGCCAGTTTATAAACGAAATTATCTGATTGCTTTTATTAAATTAGCAATGTTTTGTTTTGGTGGTCATTGTGGTCATTTAAAAGTTAACATTATTTCCAATTTAGTAACTTTTTTTTATTTTTTATTTTATTGCTTCGATGGATGGACGAGCTCACAGCCCAACTGGTGTTAAGTGGTTACTGGAGTCCATAGACATTCACAACATAAATGCGCCACCCATCATGAGATATAAGTTCTAACAGCCTGGCCACGGGACATTCGCCGATACGAATATTCGCGCGGTGCGAACGGCGAAGCGTCTAGCGACTAAAATAAGAGCATAGAAATGTACCTAACAAGCCACGCGCACGGGCGACCGGCGAAGCGACCGGCGAAATGTACCGAGCGAATCGCGCGATGCGGCGGGCGAGCAAAACAAATGCATGAATATGGACGGCGCGAGCCACGGAGTCGAGCGGTAGTCGCGGCGAATAGTACAGTGATTAAATGAGTTTAGTTGTTTTCGCCGCGAAAAATTAAAACCGAAATTTTTATATTTTTTATTTATTTTTTATTTTATATTTTTAAAGTCGTCGTGGCCTAACGGACGTCCGGTGCAATCGTGTTGAGCGATGCACCGGTGTTCGAATATCAGGCGGGTACCAATTTTTGTAATGAAATACGTACTCAACAAATGTTCACGATTGATTTCCACGGTGAAGGAATAACATCGTGTAATAAAAATGAAATCCTCAAAATTATAATTTGCGTAATTACTGGTGGTAGGACCTCTTGTGAGTCCACACGGGTGGGTACTACCACCCTGCCTATTTCTGCCGTGAAGTAGTAATGCGTTTCGGTTTGAAGGGTGAGGCAGCCATTATAACTATACTTGAGACCTTAGAACTTATATCTCAAGGTGGGTGGCGCATTTACGTTGTGGATGTCTATGGGCTCCAGTAACCACTTAACACAAGGTGGGCTGTGAGCTCGTCCACCCATCTAAGCAATAAAAAAAAATATAGCTGAAATACTAGCTAGACCAGCTATTTGGAAGTCTAGCCACCCAAAGTATTTCTCGTACTTCTTGTGGAATTCTCCATCTATAGGTACACTCCGATTCTTATTCAAATCATGTACTTCACAATCTTTTCCAAATAATAGGTCCTGAACCAAAAAACTATTAATTTGTAAGCAATATCGAGATAATTTCGATATAGACATTTCGCTGTCGGACTTCCTTACTAGTCGCGGCGGCGAACGTGAGTACCCGTGGCCTGCAAACGGTGCTGCGCGAATGGTCGCCTCGTCCACCGCTTCGCTGTTCGCACCGCCGATCCCCGTGGCCAGGCCGTAAGGTCTCAAGTATAGTTACAACGGCTACCCCACCCTTCAAACCGAGACGCATTACTGCTAAAGTTTGTAGGTTTACTTGAATTCAATCTATGCACGATTCCAGTATCCTCGTTGTTGTTGACACATAAATTCATCCGTTTACGTAATAATACAAGTTTTTTTTTAACTGGTCAATGAACTCTCGTTATGGCTGTCCTTGACCACAGAAACAGTAAAACATCCGAAACGTCAGAAATACAATGAATGACAATAAAAATGCGATATTATACTAAGTAGTTCTAATTACAAATAGCCAGATTATACTGTTAAATTAGTTCTAATTACAAATACTAGAGATCCCGCAGTAGTCGAAATTCGACTATAATTAATTGGAATTGTAAGTTTGTACACATACTGTAATCACAAATTTCACCAAGGCTAAACTACAAAAAAATATTAATAAAGACAAACAATATTGAATCTATTCTCAATTTGACAACAGACGTCAAGAACTAAAGTTTGACAATAAATAAATAGCATGCGTGTGTGCTTCAAATACATGGTATGTGGTGTGTGTAATGTTTTCTTTATTGATTTAATGTATCTTTTATGTATTATTTTTAAAAAAATATTAGCATTGTGCACTTCTTCTCTATATTCTCTGTAAGTGTGGACAATTTCATACTCCTCCGTCCGCGTAATTTTCGTAAAAAGGGATACAAAGTTTTTGCTTCACGTATTAATATATAGATTTCAATTCGGAAACCGGACCTTGATACCTACACGAAACTATGAAAGACCAATTAGAATTCAAATTCAAGCAACCATAAGGGCCAGACGTCCTTGTATTCACCAAAAAATGATTAAAACTGGAATTTTAAATTGCATCATCATCTTTCTGTCTGCAAGTTATGCTTCGATGATGTCATTCATACCTGACCAGATGCTTGCATTTAGGTTTTTTAATAATAATATTGAAGGAATGTATTTCTAGGCGGAACACGACACACGATTGGTACGTGGTTGAATGAATTAATCTATTTTACAATTGATTGGAATCACGATCTCTCTAAAATTATTTATAATATATACCCTTGAAACTATTTTTATTATTTCAATTCTGTTGCATACTATTTCAATAAACACGATTGATTAAGAGTCTACAAAAAAAAATATTCGTCAAATATACAGTGGAAACAATTAAAAATAAACAAAACACAAGGATTTTAAAATTAAATTAAAAAAAATATTAGCAAAATAAATCTCGTAAAATTTATAAATGTATGTAACTATAATTACTGGTACTGCTAGAGCGTATTGTAAACCCGCACGGAATGGTTGGTAGCCGCGACCATCCTCCCTATTTCTATTCCGAAGCAGTATGTTTTACAGTTTTAACTGTATTTCCCCTAACCTAATCGTTGGTAGTTAAGGGGCTATTCTAACTACGCGCGGTCTAATACGGTTAGAACGACGGGCCATTCGTTCACACAATCCAATTAAGACAAAGTTGGGTGGTGGAATTAAAGTTGTGAACTTTGTAGATTCCGGTAACCTAACACCACGTGAACCGTGAGCTCGGTCACTCATTAAAACAAAAATGTTTTTTACAAAATCATCAATGAATTAACTTTTTTATTTTTATTTATTGCTTAGGTGAGTGGACTGGTGTTAAGTGGTTACTGGAGCCCATAGACATCTACGACGTAAATGCACGTTGAGATATGAGTTCTAAGGTCTCAAGTATAGTTACAACGGATGCCCCCCCTTCAAACCGAAACGCATTACTGCTTCACGGCAGAAATAGGCAGGGTAGTGGTACCTACCCGCGCAGACTCACAAGAGGTCCTACCCGTACCGTCCAGTAATTACTCATTGATTAGTAAAACTATGACGAATTATTCAGTTAGAGTGCTGATAGCATTATCTATTCTTTGTCATTGTTTGTACACACAAGCACTAACCGGATTTGTGATTAAATATCCTATGACACTTATATTTCTTAGAAGATAAGTGACTAGGTCGACAAGATTTTTCATTTCCAATTAATTAACTTACAGTGACGAGGAGGATTCATGCGATTGGTTTTATTTTTCCATACAAATTATTGTTTCAAAGGAATATATTGATTTTTTGCACAATATATAACACTATTTTACAAAGTTTTACGAGAATAAGTCTACTATATTATTCGGAATTATGGTCAACCATAACCCAAATCAATTGTGTATTTCAATTCGAGCTTAGGAGTATTAGCTTCCCAGTATGTAACATTCTGTAATCATTCTATAATTGAAAATACTTCTATTTAAAAACATGTCTCTATCATATTGAAATATGAAAACGTACGCTTTTAGATTTCTTAAAATATTTATCGTAATAACGACATTGAATCGATAAGGCTCTCAACGTTCAAGGCGACCTTAAAAGCCCTCTGATATTACACAAGAGAAATATTTATAAAGGCACGATACTTTCCTATTCACGACGCTGACCCACGCGCTGTGATCTACATTTCTTTAAACGATTTATTCAATTTATTAAAAATAGATTTACTAATTTAAGACGTTTAAGATGTGGTTTTTTTAAATTGTATTAGGGCTTTTTGGCGGGAACGCGAAGATTGAAGTTGTGTGATTTGTTTTATTTTGTCTATTTAGTGTTTCTTCAGGTTTAAATGTGTAATAAAGGTTTTTTATTAACTGTTTAATATTGTTTATTAACTGTTTAACAAAGCCGCTGGACGTAACTTTTCGGGATCATCCAAAAAGTCCACTGAAAAAAATATCAGTCAATGAGACCACCTCCATTTTACTGAGATTATACTCCCATATCATCTCATCTCATTTCTTTTCACTCCATATTATCATTTTTCATAAAAATAAGAATATAAATTAAAACAAGACATGACTAAAGGTCTTAGTTACCAGGTCATAAAATCCCTTAAAAAATAATTCATTGTCGTTCTAAGTCGATGACCTTAGGGCCCACCCCATTGTAAGAGCCGTCGCTCATGGATATCAAGCCTTATCAAGATCTTAAAGACTTTACAACATGACTGTCGCCATTCAATTTTGTTTTAATTGTATTGTAAGAACAATCCTTCAAACTGAAACGCACAACTGCTTCGGGAAAGAAATAGGCAGGGCGGCGGAGGACCTATTCATGCGGGCTCATAAGTCATTGCGGGTTTTATTTTTACCACGACTTTATATGTGATTTTATCATCGCATCGCTCATCACGCTTCGTTCGAAACGATTTCACCAGACGTTTTATTCTTTAAAATGACTGAGTGTCACTCAACATTACTAATTACGAATTCAGAAGTTAGTGTATTTGTATACGTTTGTAAATTGCTAATAACAGACAAACTGGTCTTATTTGTGAATTCCCGGTATCCATAGGAGACAAACCTAAATTTGGATTGCCGAATGTCGAATGTTCAACATTTTAGTAATTTGGACAATGAGCATCAATTAAAGGAGATGTATGGAAATGGTAGTGCAAGGTAGAGGGGGAAGTGGTCGACCGAAGAAGACATGGATGGAGTGTGTGAATGACGATATGAGTGAGAGAGGAGTGAGTGTTGAGATGACGGCTGATAGAAGAGAATGGAAGAGAAAAATTAGCTGCGCCGACCCCATCTAGTGGGATAAGGTGGAGAAAAAGAAGAAGAGCATCTATTAAATAGGTTACCCTTTGTGGTCGGCCTTTCTCGTCCTTATCTGCGGATCATCTCATGCCGCTTCAACTAACATCGTTCAATATAACTTATTTTCGTTGTAGTCACACCAAAAACCTGGGATCTCATTAAAATTTTTGTAAGCATACAAAATACATATGTTTTATTTTCGTGTCTATTGTATTCATAAAGAATTTACCATACGAAGTTATTACGTGAATTGTATACGAGACATTATAATGGGTCGGTAAAGTCAATGGTTATTTTTAAAGTTTTCCCCGATTTAATTTAATTTTTTTTTTATGATTGGAAGATTACTGGTGTCCCGGAGGCCTTTCCAGTTTCACCAGGACATGTGGGCGAGCAAAGGCTCAGCCAGGAGGGGTAGGATTTGCTAACAGCTGCCCGAGCGCCTCCGAAGGAGACCTAACAACTCAAGAGCAATTGCTTCGCGAATGAATCTACTACCGGATCGGAACCGCGACCCACTGAGAAGATCCGGCGAGAAACTCAGCGGGCTTATGCATGGGTTAGGCTGAATTTAGATGTATAGTTTTATAGTGACATTTCAACTTTTTTTTTTGTAACGACAGTTATCATAGAGCAGCATAATTATATATCGCTCCTTTAGAATTGAAGTGGCTTGAAGATTTTTTTAGCAAAATGAGTTTAATACATTGTACATGTTAGAAACATAATATATTCTATCAGTTTAAAAAATTAATCATTCTCTTTTAGTCGAGAAAAGGACAAAATACTATTTCCGTCTCTTTTAAATCAAGCGCATACATAAAAGTATTAAAACGAACAAATAAAAAAATCCTCAATTACATTTTAGGTCCTGATGCAGTGAACAAATGAGCAAAAAGAAATACACAAGCAGTAGTACTGTCGGTGCATAATTTAATAACAATAGAAAATCGTTAAAAGTACTGTATTAATAATCTCTTTATACACAACGCAATGGAAAACAATTTAAATCAACGGGGTAAACGGACTCACAGGGAACGAGCCCGTCGGTAGTTCCGCCGGTTGGTTTTAATTTAGATTGCGGGTTGTAGAATTATGAACTTTTGGGTGCTACGCCAACCAATATTATTTTCTTTCGACAATTTCTGTTATGTTGTACATACTCTTTTTAGATTTGAGAACGATTACCTATTACTTTTACTGGTTTCCTCGTCGAACGCGTCGATTAGGAT
Source organism: Bombyx mandarina (assembly GCF_030267445.1). Lineage (NCBI taxonomy): Eukaryota > Metazoa > Arthropoda > Insecta > Lepidoptera > Bombycidae > Bombyx > Bombyx mandarina. The sequence continues at coordinate 10,660,179 of NC_143220.1, read as the reverse complement.
GAAGAGTTCGACGAGCGAACTAACCCATAGACACAGCCTTGTGAGTTTCTCGTCGGATTTTCTCAGTGGGCCGGGATTCCGATCCGGTGGTAGATTCTGTAAACGACTGCTATTGGTAGGGCTAGTGTTAGCAAATTCTCTCAGGTTGAGCCCGTGAGCTCAGCTACCCGTCTGGGTGTAGCTGGAATATTCCCTTAGGCTACCAGTCAATAGGTAGGGGAAAAAAACTGGCGAAAAATACTTCGTCACTAGCTACAATACGTCCAATAGGTTTGGCAAGAGAAGTCGTCTAGTATAGCCCGAACAATATGGGACGCTAATCAACAAAGTCGATGGAACGATTTTGCGGCACGAACATGCTGTTATACAGCAACGTTACACATTATTTTACATTAAAAACTCTATTACATTATCTTTAAAGGTCACAATCATTTAACTCGAACACCAAAAACCTGCATTTTCCCAATAACGTATCGACTTTCGAAAACCTGTTCACATTAAAACAACAAGTTTACGCGAACCGTAATTTTTGAAGCATACACACATGTACAATTTACCTTTATCATGTATGACACACAAAAAAAGGCGAATGTTTCTTGTCTTGCAAACACGTTGACCTTGCTAAATGGGTGCGCTTGTTAACGATCGTTTTTGCATAAATTTGAAGGTATACGTCTTTTTTTTCTTCATAATTCGAATGTGATAGCATCTCCGTTTTTTATGAGACATATTCATGACGTAACGTGTTGCTACAATATGCATTTTGATATGTGGCTTTGAATGTTGGTTAATGTTAGATGGGTGTGTTCACGTGACAGCTTTTGGCATAGTGAGAACATTGCCAACGTCACGGATGATGTATGGATTAGATGGGTGGACGGGCTCATGAACTATTTGTTGTTAAGTGATTACATGCCGCCACGCACAGAGATGTGAATTAAGTCTCAGTTTTATAGTTTCATACTGTCCTACCCTTCAAACTGAAACGTATTATTTCTTTACGGCAGAAATGGGCAGGGTGGTGGTATGCACCCGTGCGGCTTAAGCGAAGTAAATTGTCCCTTCGAAATAAAGTGACACTCTACAAAACTTGCATACGCCCCGTCATGACCAATGCAAGTGTAGTGTTCACTCACGCGGCCCGCACCAACTTGAAACCCCTTCAAGTTATTTAATCCCGTTTTTGTAGGATAACCGTCGGAACACCATGGTTCCTAAGGAACGTGGATCTCCATGATGACCTGGAGCTTGACTCAATCAGTAAGTATCTGCAGTCGGCATCATTGCGCCACTTTGACAAGGCGGCACGACATGAAAACCCTCTTGTCGTGGCCGCCGGGAACTACATACCCGATCCTGTAGACCGAATGGTAAACAGTCGACGTCGCCCTAACCACGTCATTACGGATCCTCCCGATCCATTAACGGTTTTCGTCGAACCCGTCGCTTTTGACGAAGGGCTCGACGAGTGAATTAACCCATAGACACAGCCCACTGAGTTTCTCGCCGGATCTTCTCAGTAGGTCGCGTTTCCGATCCGGTAGTAGATTCTGCGAAGCACTGCTCCTGCTAGGGCCAGTGTTAGCAGCTCTCCCGGTTTGAGCCCCGTGAGTTCACCTACACACGTTAGGGTGAAGCTGAAATAGCCTCTCAAGGCTATCAGAATAGGTAGGAAAAAAAAGTGTGTGTGTCCGCTCCGACGCACGACTGGAGTTTACTGGATATAAAAAATTAAACGAAACAATACGAGAAATAGTTCTATATTACGACAACACGATACACTACAGATTATTAACAAATTAACGAGACACAAAACAAACGACTAACAAATATATGAAAATACAATAATGAGAGAAACGCGCGATCAGTACGAGGCTTTGTGGCGGACTGCCGGCGCAGCAGCCCGGCGTCACCTGCGATAACGCGGCCGCGCGTTGGCTCCTGATTGGCGCGCGCACGCATCACGCAATCAGGAGCCAATCAGGCGCATAACGCATTTCGTGTGACATGCTAGTACGATTTTGATTGGCGCGCGCACGCATCACGCAATCAGGAGCCAATCAGGCGCATAACGCATTTCGTGTGACATGCTAGTACGATTTTGATTGGCGCGCGCACGCATCACGCAATCAGGAGCCAATCAGGCGCATAACGCATTTCGTGTGACATGCTAGTACGATTTTGATTGGCGCGCGCACGCATCACGCAATCAGGAGCCAATCAGGCGCATAACGCATTTCGTGTGACATGCTAGTACGATTTTGGTCCCCATAATTTTCATACCCCGGGCCTATATATGTAAATCGATTCTAAAGGAGTAAACTCCAAAAAGTGTGTGTGTCCGCTCCGACGCACGACTGGAGTTTACTGGATATAAAAAATTAAACGAAACAATACGAGAAATAGTTCTATATTACGACAACACGATACACTACAGATTATTAACAAATTAACGAGACACAAAACAAACGACTAACAAATATATGAAAATACAATAATGAGAGAAACGCGCGATCAGTACGAGGCTTTGTGGCGGACTGCCGGCGCAGCAGCCCGGCGTCACCTGCGATAACGCGGCCGCGCGTTGGCTCCTGATTGGCGCGCGCACGCATCACGCAATCAGGAGCCAATCAGGCGCATAACGCATTTCGTGTGACATGCTAGTACGATTTTGATTGGCGCGCGCACGCATCACGCAATCAGGAGCCAATCAGGCGCATAACGCATTTCGTGTGACATGCTAGTACGATTTTGATTGGCGCGCGCACGCATCACGCAATCAGGAGCCAATCAGGCGCATAACGCATTTCGTGTGACATGCTAGTACGATTTTGATTGGCGCGCGCACGCATCACGCAATCAGGAGCCAATCAGGCGCATAACGCATTTCGTGTGACATGCTAGTACGATTTTGGTCCCCATAATTTTCATACCCCGGGCCTATATATGTAAATCGATTCTAAAGGAGTAAACTCCAAAAAAACACCCGTGCAGACTCATAAGATGCCGTCGCTCTGAGACTTAGAAGTAATGTCTCAAAGTAGGTGACGAAATTTACGTTGTGGCTATCTATGGGCTCCGGTACCAACTTAACACCAGATAGGTCGTAAGCGCGCACGCTCATCTAAGCAACAAAAAAAAAAACATGTTTAATTTTGCGCGTAGACGTACTAAAACATAACCTAATTTTTCTTTCAATTCTTTTTTATTTCACAAGGTACGTTATTTTAAAGACGTTTAAGAGATAAATTAAACTGAAAAAACTTTACAATTAAATACCTAAACACAATAATAATTATATTCACGTTACAAACGGAACATGCCCTTGCGTACATCTCGTTAACCTCAATCGTGAAAAAGTAAACACGTTAAAAGAAATTATTATCATTTTAACAACTTAGAAATCGTATAGACAGTATTTAGAAAAAAAAACAACCTAGTTTTTATCCGCTTTATGTAGATACAGCACATATTTTAAGAGTGAGATGTCGAGAATTAATGCCTTTAAAAATAAGCCTTGTTTTAGAAACGACAACGTAAATTCAATCTTACGATTATTTAGCTACAGAATTCAAATTTTCAAGAAGAGCGAGTTAGTGTTGTTGTGTCTTGCTATCCTTTTCACACATCAACATCAGAATTCCCAGTAACTTCATAAAACATTTTGTGCATCTATATTTTTATTACTGACAATCACCCTGATCACCCGATAAAAGAGTTTTTTTTAGTATTTATTTCGCTTCCCTCTTCTTTCGGTTATGATGTGTCTTTCAAATGACTGATGATAATTGGGTGCATCGGAACTGAAGACACCTCACCTACTGGCTGGTGGAGTTGCTAAGTATCTCCAATGGATTATAGCTGAGCCGACGGCCGAGCGTGCGTACAGAGTATACTTTGCAAGGAAGGTACTGAACCATGTCCTTATCGCACAAATCGGTATCGACATGTCCCTGCAGAGTTCCGTGACTGTATTGCTTGTCAGCGATAATGGTAGAGAGTGCTCTTCTTTAACTGCACCAACCCCTCGCCACCAATTCGCCTCTCTTCTGTGTGCCGCGGAGCGACGAGTGAGACGCAAGATGACGTGTAAGTTGCACTACACAGGTCTAATAAAAGAGCCACCGAGTGGCAATTATTAGATTTATCTTTCACTCAGTCTGGTTCTGACTCAGTAGCGTATCCCATGGGATATAATTCACCCGTACCTCCTAAGCAGACTTTGGATAGTCTAGTCTTGGGTCCTAGTGGTCGTAGCGTAGGCGACCGCCAATTCAACATCCATACGGTGTTCGTTGGTGTGGAGAAATTATTTCCACTCACATCTTACCTCCGTCTAAACGATAGGGGATTTTATTCGATTGAACTCTAGAGATACCTCATCTACTGTCTCCAACGGGTAGGCGGAAGACTGACGATTTCCTACTAACCAAAAAATTATGGCACGCGTCTGCATATAACTGCTTTCAATGTTAAAGCATAAATTATAATCCAAGGAAAAAAAACATTATTCATATTCAGCACTTACAGTCTAGGCCAAATGATTCCGTAAAACCCGTAAGGCATCCACATCCAATCCCCTCGAGTACAAAAATGGATCGTCCGGGATACAATGGCCTGAGAGTATGGAAAAGTCCCTCTAGAAAATAACTCTACAAAGGAGTGTGTTGTGTTAGAAAAATGTCCAGTTGTTGAGCTGCTCTTGTGAGTGAGACGTTTGGATGTGGGTCGTATATGTGGGTTGTTTGTAGTAACGTGTGTCGTATAAGAGACAGAGTGTTTTGTTTCGCGTTCCATTTATATTACACCCTAGTTCTGAGTTGCAAAATGGAACGTTAAATTGGAAAAATACAAATGTATTCTCAATGTTTTGGCTGATGTTACTGTACACGAACAAGGGCATAAAATTATTAAAAAAAATGTTATAAAGTAATAACAAACGTAACTATGGACATATAACTATTTGTGCTATAGCCTTCGATTAAATTACCAAAATTAGGAAGTATAATGGTAAAAAACATCGTTGGTAGATTGATATCCTACAGTTGAAACAGAAGCTAATAAAAATAGAAAAATATGATAAAGATGAGAATGAGAAATTCTTTGTTGGAAGCATTTTAAGAAATTAAATGGCATTTAATTTAGACGTCATGACTGACGCGCAATTTATATTTAACCAAGAGCAGAAAAAGCGGTAATTTTTGGACCCTCGTCTTCATATAGTCTTTTTTAACAATATTACACATATAATAAATAAATACATACTTACCTGACTTGTGTATTCTATATAATTACAATACAACATCAATACAAATATGTATTTTACCTATCAAGTCCTATTCACATCGACGTGCAATTAACTTACACACAGCAGAAGATGTAGTACAGACATCGACACGCAATTTTAATCATATGATTTTCATTCTTAAGGTATGCTTGAGCAAATTGTTATTAACGGCAACAGCTAATTTATCAGCTAATTCTATATAGCATACATCTTGTCTTTTTACAAGTAATGCATAGTTTTTTTACTATTTGGATTTAGCAAGGTTTTCGGATAACGTGATAATCTTATAAAATTATTTCTTAAGTATCTTCTCTCTGTATTGCATTGGTTGTTGTTATTAGAATCGTTTTGTTTTTTTAAACTTTATATTTCTTACCCGAGAATCATGAGGTTGAGGATATTTGAACACTAATAATGCAACTTCATTTAATTCTAAAATAGACTATCACCTGATAAAAGTGTATTCACTTTGTACTGAGAAATGTAGTTTTTTATCCTTGGACATCGACTGTACAACCTGGTTTTATTGTAGATTATAATGCATCACTATGTTTTCTCTTGAATTCCTTTTGAAATTTAGCACTGCAGCGACGAGAAGATTGCATTGTAATGGTTATGAGTTTTTTCAGCAATTTATCTGTCACGAGTAGATATTTAATGGGATTGCACTGGTTTTTCAACGAGTTGAACGAGATTGTAATTATTATTCGATTATCGACTCTATTTATATATTGCCAAGGGTATTTTCTAAAGGCAATTTATTTTAAGTTTATTTTTATTGGTATGATATAAGTAATGCTGACATAGAGTAGGTAAGTACTGATCGCTACAAATATTTATTTTAAGCTCTTGAAAGAAAAGCTTTTTTGATAATTATTGGCATCACATCTATAACATCATAGTTCTCAAAATTCCTTTTGTATCAAATACATCCAGAGCTCATAAGCGTTTTGTTTAAAACTAATACAAGTTATTGTTATAATTCATAGCAGAGTTGATAATAGCTTTGTTTTATTTCTAAAGGAATTTAACTGATAACACATTCTCGTGTCGGGGTTAATCATGCTACACATTGGTATTGACACTTCCGTTTCATGCTTTAGGCACGTTTCTTTGCATTCTCGGTGACCTATTTCAAAGATTAATTAATTTTTTAATGGATTTTGAATTTTTGTGGCATGCAAGGGATAATATAGACAGTCATGCTACACAGCTAGGGGCGATCGTATTCCACAATAATATGTGTTTCGAGTGTTAGAAAGAGACAGTTGTCACCTTTCGGTTTTATAAAGCATCTCTGTCGTAGACGTGTGAAGTTGCATAGTGCGACAGAGATAAATGCAAGTTAGCCGTTTTCTGTCACTTTCTAATGCTCGACGTACGTAATTTATCGTCACGAACTGTAAATGGGCTATTATTCTCACATCAAAATTATCTATACCATTTACATGCATACATTTATAGCCGTCCATTCAACATACATGGGGTTGAAATAACATACCCTGTACCAAGTTGCCACCTGTGGTGCCACGAAGTCACCGGAAACAATAGTAAATAAAATAATATATTAATACATTGATTAGTAAATAGAAAACAAATATTATAACTAACATATTCTAACAGCATACAAATAAAAAAAATAGTTTCTTTGATTTTATTAATAAATTTACATAAATTCATTAAAATATTGTAAAATCTACATACATAAAGAAGAAAATGTATTAAATTAGAATGAAGTGTCTCTCACGCTCTGTTTAAAGTTGTTTATTATTTATTGGTGTTCTAATTTTTTATTCCTTTCTCTGTATCCAGTGCTTAATGTTCGAAAGGGAGATAAGACAAATTGGTAATCTCAGGAAGCCCAACAAAATAGCCATCTGAGAAGGTAGGAATCTGATCGACAACAAAGCGAACTGAGGTCGCGACATGTCTAAGAGTCTGTTTTTTTAAACCAGGTCTTAACTTTAAAGTATAGTCTATTCTATCTTTCTTTCTCTAAAACATCATAAACTTAACCTGCTTTATTTTTGTCGTTTTTTGTGGGTTTTTACGAAAATGCCGTCACCCACCTCAAGACATGAGTTGTAAGGTCTCAGTTTTTACAGTACAATGTCATTACAAAACATTGCAATTGGTGTGCGAATCGTGTCTATCATTCATGTTTTTTTTATTTTTATTATTGCTTAGATGGATGGACGAGCTCACAGTCCACCTGGTGTTAAGTTACTGGAGCCCATAGACATCTACAATGTAAATGCGCCACACACCTGCTGCGATGGCACGGTTGGTTTCGATTCCTACACTATAATAATTAAAAATTAAACTTAACTGAATCATTATTCCACGGTAATTTATGTTTAATTTTACTTATGTACAAATAAATAAAAGTTGTTCAATAAGACCTATTTACATGCATCTTTTAATTTCCTAAAATTCCGTGCCACAAAGGGTTACACAATTTTGTCGGTTCAGTAACCATAAATGTGTATATAGCCTTACTAAATAATATGTTTTTTTTTGTTTATGTACCTAAGCGTTTTTTTCTTTTCTAAATAAATAAACGTCATCGCATACAAAGTTAACTTAATAATGTTTCGAGTCACGTCAGACGATCACAAATAGCCATAACAAGCCTACAACTCGCGAGCCAAGTAGTATTATTGGTGGACCAAAGTACAATGTATGATTCGGACCACACTTCCACGTAACGAGTAACGGTATTTATACTGGTTTTATTATTTAGTACGCGTTGATTTTTCCCGCCACAACAGGCACCACAAACTACAACTACAAACATTGGTTGATGTTGGCAATTCACTTGGCGTATTATAGGCACGAATGTTTGAACAAAAACAAACGAGTGAAGTTCCAACACGAGACTGGATAAACAAGAATTTTGAGGCATGTTATGCGAGTCACACGTGTCTCGTAAGGGTTCAGTTATTTTTTAATGATTTTCGACTTATGCATAACGGGACACGGTTGATATTGATTGCAGTATAGTAGCGTTGCGGTTTTCATGACGCTATAGATAGGTAGACGAACTCAGAGCCAACCAGTGTGCTTAGTGCGAGTTTTTTAACGTTCACGATACCGTAAAAGTTGACTCAACTTTCTGGTGGTAACTCACTTTACTGGTGGCAGGACCTCTTGTGAGTCCGCGCGTGTAGGTAGGTACCACAGTAGGTATCACCGGTTGTTTATTTTTTTATTGCTTAGATGTACGGACGAGCTCACAGCCCACCTGGTGTTAAGTGGTTACCGGAGCCCATAGACATCTACAAAGTAAATGACGCCACCCACTTCGATACTTGATTTCTAGGGCCTCCGTTTTTACAGTACAACGGTTGCCCTACCCTTCAAACCGAAACGCATTACTGCTTCAACGGCAGAAATTGGCAGGGCGATGATACCTACCCCTGCTGACTTTATAATTTTACGTTTTTAAGTTAATGCGGAGAATAGTGCGACAAAGGCATGAATAGGGATATACCAAAGGAAATAATTTAAGTGGGTGCACCAACACAGACAGACCTATCGCTTACCATTATCAGGCAAACTAATAGGAACGGAATCATTTCGCATTAATCAACTGATTCTCATTTGACCAAGTGCCACTTCTTACTTCAATATTAAGTTTCGCTTGGAAATAGGATTCAAGCGTCGAAGATCGAGTTCAAAACTGAGAGTTTAATTAAGAAATTCAAAGACGGCGTGTAGTCGCGGCCCTGAGAGCTGAACAAACAATCTGAAACGACGGACATTATTAATTTCAGTCAAGATCCGTAAGTACATTTCTATTTTAGGATGTTCGTCTATTCTTCTGTGCGATTTATAATTTATTAAACTTCTTTTCTCTTAAACAGGGTTAATACATAAATTTCATTATCAATAAAATATCAATATCGTAGATCTGAATAAAATGTAAGTACCTAACGCAGGACGGGTTGCTGTGGCGTGCTTGGGGCTCTGCTGAAAAAATACTAAGTAGACTAACTAACTAACTAGAAACTAGAGCAACCACACTTTTTTTTATTGCCCTTGTAGGCAGACGAGCATACGGCCCACCTATTGGTGAGTGGTTACCGTCACCTATGGACTACAGCAATGCAGGGACAGAGCCAAGCCGCTGCCTACCGTTAAATACTCTCCACAAGCCTCGTTTGAAGAAGGATATGTCATATCTTGTATTATACGCAGGATTCTATATTTCAATTAAAGGTTTTATGTTTTTCTTTTCATCAAATTTAGCTACTTTTTATAGCCTAGCTAGAAATGAAACACAGAATTAGATAACAACAGGTTTTTCGGTCACGGACACCTGATGTCATGGAGGCTTCGAATGTGAAACGCTATTTTGGACGCTTAACCCATTGATCCAGTATAGGGCCACAAGAATGTCAAGAGAAATTTAAACAGTTATAATGTTTTTATAACAACGAATTCCCTATTAATTCATAATCGAAGATCCGGTCTGTGATTTGTGAGCGAGCCTGTAAAAACTGTTAATATTAGACTTTCTTGTTAATATGTACATATTTTTCGTCGTGGCCTATAAGATAAAGTCGTCCGGTGCATATGTGTTGAGCGATGCAACGGTGTTCGAATCACAGGCCGGTACTAATTTTTCTAATGAAATACGTACTCAATAGATGTTCACGATTGACTTCCACGGTGAAGGAATAAAATCGTGTAATAAAAATCAAACCCGCAAAATTATAATTTGCGTAATTACTGGTGATAGGACCTCTTGTGAGTCCGCGCGGGTAGGTATCACCACCCCGCCTATTTCTGCCGTAAAGTAGTAATGCGTTTCGGTTTGAAGGGCGGGGCAGCCGTTGTAACTATACTTGAGACCTTAAAACTTATATCTCAAGGTGGGTGGCGTATTTACGTTGTAGATGTCTATGGGCTCCAGTAACCACTTAACTCCAGATGGGCTGTGAGCTCGTCCACTCATCTAAGCAATAAAAAAATATCTTTACAACAATATTCATTCAATTCTACAGTGATATATCTATAGTGTGGAATAAACTCTCCTCTATGATGTTTCTGAGCGCTATCTTTAATGTTACGCCATCGCATAGCCGTGCTAGTTTTCGTGATGACAACGATGATAGCTAAAAAAGCCACACACAAACATCTAATATATTCGTTTTCGACTATCTAGTTCAAAGTCGAACAATACCTACATTTCTTTTGATAATTCAGAATTCATTGACACACTAAACGTTCGCCGTGAAACACTAACATTGAATAACGTTTTACAAAATGATTTAAATAATCGAAAGTAAGGCAGCGTAACCAGTTATGTCGTACATTTTACACGTAAGTTCGTAATTATAGGAATTTTCAATCTTTGTTGACTATTTTTAATTATAATTATTGTCGTTGTAGCTAACACTTTCTTTATCAACATACCTCATCTCTTTTCTTTTTTTTTAAGGGATTTTATGACCTGGTAACTGAGACCTTTAAGTCATGTCTTATTTTAATTTATATTTTTATGAAAAATGATATTATGGAGTGAAATTATATGAAGATGATTAATTTGAGACATTAATCAACTGGGATGAAATTAATAGAAATGAAATGGGATGAAATATAATCTCAGTAAAATTGTGGTCCTTTACTAAGATTTTTTCAGTGGGCTTTTTGGAGGATCCCGAGAAGTTACGTCCAGCGGCTTTGTTTCATTTTCCCACATTTGTGCACTTTCACAGATATTAAACAGTTAATAAACCACCATTATTACACATTTAAACCCGAAGAAACACTAAATAGACAAAATAAAACAAAGCACACAACTTCACTCCTCGCGTTCCCGCCAAAAAGTCCCTACCTCACCTCTTTTTAATATATTTTTATAGATTATATCTCATTGTTAGATTTTTATATTTCGAATAAGTTTTTTTTAAAATATATATTGAAAAAGTTACCGTCAATGTTATAGAGACAAATGAAAAGAAAGAATCTATTATGAATTTAAATTGTGTTCTATCGCTCAATAAAACAATTTGTACTGAACATTTCTTTTTCATTTTCAAGTAACCTCCTCCTTCCAGTTTTCATAAATTTTCTACCTCGTTCCGATGTCATTCACACCAGTTTCATTAAATTCTCATTATAAATGACTCTTTAAAACTGATTGTGAAACATATGTAGCATATAGTAAACATATAATACATATGTTTCACAATCAAATTACCCTATTAAATAGTAAATATATCCACGATATCTTCGCACGTCTGAATCAAAATAAATTTAAAAATAATCATAAGGCATTTACCGTAAATCACAGCGTAAACGTTGTGACCTTTCATTTTTGAGGTTAATTAAACGAAATTGTATCGAATTGTGTAAAAGTGCGGACAATCTGGCCCATTAAGTCGATACAAACGTGATAATAATATAACTGTAACAGTATTCGAATTGCTCAATCTCTTTCTTTGATGCTTTTTTTTTTGTGTTATATCTTAATTAGTACTAAATCGGATTCGTTATATTTTTCGCAGAATAACAAAAAACTTTTAGTGACTAAAGTGATGTGAAGGTTATATATTATCTCTATCAATCCGGTCATTGTTCTCGTCGAACCTGTCGCTTGCGACGAAGGGCTCGGCGAGTAAATTAACCCACAAACACAGCCCACTGAGCTTCTCGCCGGATCTTCTCAGTGGGTCGCGTTTCCGATCCGGTGGTAGATTCTGCGAAGCACTGCTCTTGCTAGGGTTCTTGTTAGCAACGTCGTCAGATTTGAGCCCCGTGAGCTCACCTACTAATTCGGCGAATCTAGAATAACCCCTCGAGGTTACTAGAATTGGTAGGAAAAAAAACCTATAAAAAAATACTAATAATATATCGAGGGGTGAAAGGTTTAAGCATCTAAGCAACATTTTGCTTAATACGCGGCATTTATCTTTGTAATTAAAGTTTCGTTTCTTTTGGTATTAGTATCAACAATTCGATGCTTTTAATTGAACTTCAATTAAATTTACTCCACTGAAATAGTTGAAGAAGATTTTTTGTTATATTATATATTTTTTTTGTGTTTTTATTATATTTTTTCCAAATTTTAAGCTTCAAATGGCTCTCCTGTGAAGTTGCAAAAATGTCGCTTAAACCAAATAGCCTTTGATCCCTCGTTATGTAGGTGCTAATTATGTCCGTGTGTGTTTATTTTAAAGACCGAGTTCTTGAATATTTAAATTCGTACTTGTACTTTTGTGTATGTTAATTCGTAACTGATGCTTAGTACCTAAAGGAACTCAGAGGCTTTGATTGATGACGAAGACGTGAGAAAGGTTGGTTTGTGAGCAGATTACAACAAGTCATAGTTTTTTAATTGGTTAAGTTTTTATTAAGCGTTTTTTTGTATATATTTTTTTCATTACTACCTACTGTATTGAATGAATACTAATATTAAATTATACTTAAAAAAAATCGAGTGTAGTAAGTAGTATAGCTACGAAACAATTTCTCACTCTTATCTTAACTTTACTGAACTTCAGACTTTATTTATTTATTTATTGCTTTCATAGGTGGACGAGCTCACAGCCCGCCTGGTGTTAAGTGGTTGCCGGAGCCCATAGACGTCTACAACGTAAATGCGCCACCCACCTTCACAACTGTGGTATTGATTTGTCCGTATTGTGTACTGACCTTAGGCAAGGCGGCAAGGCACTGTTGCTTCACGTCCCAAACTAGCTGATCCCTCGGGAACTGCAGGCTTTTCTGAACGTTTAGCTCGGGCACGTGGACCCGAACTAGAAGCCAGCCCTCCGCGCCCTCAGAGCACTCCCCCTCCATCACGCTACGCCATCTGTAGGACAAAAAAGAAAATATTGTTAGTTCATTCGAAGCTGAGTGTAAGAGTCTCTCTTTTTTTTATTGCATAGATGGGTGGATGATCTCACAGCCCACCTGGTGTTAAGTGGTTACTGAAGCCCATAGACACCTATAACGTAAATGCTCATCCACCTTGAGATATAAGTTCTAAGGTCTCAAGTATAGTTACAACAGCTGCCCCACCCTTCAAGAAGAAACGCATTACTGCTTCACGGCAGAAATTCGCAGGATGGTGGTACCTACCTGCGCGGACTCACAAGAAGTCCTACCACCAGTAATTACGCAAATTATAATTTTGCGGGTTTGATTTTGATTACACAATGTTATTCCTTCACATTATAAGTCAATCGTAATATTTGTTGAGTACCTATTTCATTAGAAAAGTTGGAACCCGCCTGGGATTCGAACACCGGTGCATCGCTCAACACGAATGCACTGGACGTCTTCTCCGCTAGGCCACGACTACTTTTAATGTGACTGAGATTTATGTACATAGCCTACATTGATATGAACAGTACAAGGTTTGAAAGTCTTTTCAATGGTATCTAATATGAGATATAATGTAATTCAACGAACGTTAGTAGAATACAAAGATGTAAAATCAGAAATTTGAGAAAAACGGGAGAATGCATACGGCGAAAAGCGTAAGTTAAAACATAATGTATTATCCGTATCAATGTATAAGGATATATGTACCATGGTTACTTACGTGAATAGATCACGATGTAATTTGAGTTTCAAAGTCCGAGAACAAAAAGGGTCCTATTCAATGGCAATAACGTGTTTGGAATCATGCACGATCATAAATCTTACTACTTGTAGGCCGCTAAGTCTGTCATGTTTCGGTGAGAATTGGCGAGTAAGTGTCAATTAGGTGTCAACGGCCGGACTTTTTTTTTTAAATCAATAAGGCGATAGATTCTAATTTCTAATATTGTGAATTTTAATGATTGGCTCAACCGTCGAACTGAATACGTACACTCCTGGACAACAGATATATTAACAATGGCTTGATTGTAACCGAGGCATTGTTGAAGTTCGCAAGCAGGGGTGACCACTCACCATCATGTTGGCCATAAGCAAATCTGCTCGAAAGTCTAAAAATGAAAACAAACAGTTGGTCGGTAGAATGGTAAACAGTCAACGTTGCCCTAAACACGTCATTTCAGATCCTCCCGATCCACTATCGGTGCTTTTAGATTCTTCAACCACCTGTCACCGTACCCTTCGTCGCAATCGTCGGGTTCGACGAGTAAATTAACCCACAGATACAGCCCATTGAGTTTCTCGCCGGATCTTCTCAGTGGGTCGCGTTTCCGATTCGGTGGTAGATTCTGCGAAGCACTGCTCTTGCTAGGGCTAGTGTTAGTCAAGTCGTCAGGTTAGAGACCCGAGAGCTCACTCACCAACGGTTACGCTGGCATAACCCTCTCTAGCTACCATATTAGGTAGAAAAAAAAATGGTCTGAAGAATTGCCTTGTAAAAATGAAATAGTAACTAGTTTTTTTTTGCCGTCAAATTTTAACAAGGTTTATCGTCTATTGTGATAATAAGTGATAAATAAATGAAAACGAGATAGCTCCCGATACTTCTCTTACACATACATATATCCTTGATACCGTTCATAAAATAAATAAAATATAATATTACAAATCTTCAAATCAGATAAATCAACCGGGGGCCTGATCAAAGATTCCAAAAAATTACAAGGTCGAAAAAAAAATTTTTCTACTCGAAAGTTAGTCGGATTTAATCTTAGAATTATTATTTTTTCTTTTAAAAACTTTTATATCGATACACCTTTGTTAACCAGAAACTTTTTCAAAACGTTAAGTTTCAATACTTTTAAAAATATATCAATACTGATGATTTATTCATTCGTGAATAGTTTTAGTATAGTGGTGTGAAATATTTTTAAACTCTTTAATTATTTATTAAATCTAGACCGTTAAGATGTCACGACCCGCTGATTTTAAGCGGTTAACTAGCCCATAAGCATCATAACGCTAATGCCGCTACTAATTATGAGAAATGTGGACAAAAACTCAACATTTTTTGTGTAGACGTGTGAAGAAGCCGATTCACCCAGTACGAAGTGGTTATCAGGCCCATAGATATCTGCACGTAAACACCGCCACCTTCAGATATAAGTTCTGTTTTATAGAACAATGATTGCCGCATTCATCAAACCAAAACGTATTACTGCTTCAAATAAGTGATGATATCTAATCGTTCGAACTCAAAATATCTACCCACAATACCCACCTTCATTAAATACGGGTTGATGATCAAAGTATGCTTATGTAATACTCAAATAATGCTAAAATTCTCCGGTAATTTTCTTATCAACTTTTTACAACACACACGGGAAGCGATGGGGTCTGCTGGTGAAGTCAACACCACAGCCGTGAGAGAATCTAAATGACAAAGTGCTATGTAGCTATGAGTAATCTATGAATAAGTGAGCACTGAATACCAACTGGACAATAATATTGAAAGATCTTCAGGATGTCGTAGGCAAATACTCGTTCAAGTAAAAAACAATTTTCAACAACAATTTCAAAATCGTGTTTATCTAATTAAAGCCTCAATCAATTTTATATTATCAAGAGGATTGTGTAATTTTCTTGACAATATTAATACGAATCAAATGTATTTCTTTATTATTATCTGGGTCTTCAGGATATCGTAGGCAAATACTCGTTCAAGTAAATAACAATTTTCAACAACAATTTCAAAATACTCGTAGTGTTTATCTAATTAAAGCCTCATTTTTTTTTTATTATCAAGAGGATTGCTTAATTGTCTTGACACTATTAATACGAATCAAATGTATTTTATTATTATTATCTGGGTATCTGTGAAACGTATATCAATTAGAACGTTATTAGTTTTTAATTGTTCAATCGGTATTGCGTCATAAATGTTTGAGGTCTTTTTTGCCACGTACCATCCGGCTATGGAATGAGCTCCCCTCCACGGTGTTTCCCGAGCGCTATGACATGTCCTCCTTCAAACGAGGCTTGTGGGGAGTATTAAACGGTAGGCAGCGGCTTGGCTCTGCCCCCGGCATTGCTGAAGTCCATGGGCGACGGTAACCACTCACCATCAGGTGGGCCGTACGCTCGTCTGCCTACAAAGGCAATTAAAAAAAAAAATTCAATTTTCTAATGTAATTATTTTTTCCATGCAATATAGGTACGAATAAATCGGTAAACATTTATTTAACAGATTACTGCAATTGCCAACTGGTGGGATGGCATACTATAACTCGCACGAGTAGATACCACCATCTCGCTATTTCTGTTGCGAAGCAGTCATGTGTTCAGGTTTGGAGTGATAATGGCTTTTATACAATAAATCCTTCATTCTCATGTCGGCAGATGGCGGCTTCAACATTGTGATGCTGACGGCTTTCGTGAGCTCTTTAATCTATCTACGCAATGAAAAATAAAATGTTTTTTTTTTGTTAGCTTCTAGTATCTACATAATTATATTCATGTAGTAGAGTAATTACCTAATATTATGGTCGCCGCACGTGACCACTAAAACAGTAGTACATCCGTCGAAAAGTATATAGTTAGCATTTGCCTCTTCGTGGATACGTTTTTTGTTTCTTTTCATTTTGTTGTGGTGTTTGAAACTATAGTTTAAAAATACATAACAATTATATTGTTTAAGTTAGTAAAAATATTTTACGGTCCATTTTGGTAATATATGGCTACTGAAGTTCATAGACACCACAACCTGAATAACGTATGATTCTTCGCTTCGTTAGTTGAATGATTATTAACTTATTGAACTCCGTATCTTGGATTATATATAGCAATCGATATCATAGAGATAATGATGTTATATAATGATAATTTTGCGGATTTCATTTTGATTACACCTTTAACTTGGAGTACATTTTACGTGTGACTTCATTTGCGTTAATGTTCCTTTTGCGTTGCGTTAAAAAAAGTGTCCGTCAAGAAGAGTGAATACCATTTTTTTTCTGAAAGGTATCGAAATGGAAAATTTTGATGAATGGTTATATAGTGAAGACGTGAAAGCACAAACAAATAAACTCCTTATAATCGAAGTAATTTTTTTCACAGTAGAAAATCGCCTGATCTGTGGTAGTTGAGCCTCACTAAAAACTCTTGGGGCTATTGAGACGGCGGGATAGGACAGGGTTGACGCAGAGCATATTACACAGACGCCGGACCGGTGGCCGCCGGCGACACGACCACCGGTTCCCTCGGTCGACAGGCCAAAGGTCCGCTTTAATGGCGAAACGCTGCTTCTTCCCCCGGAGCGGTCGAGGGAACGCGACCTACCACCACCCGGATACCCTAGATTTACTTTACAGAAATAGATAACGTCCTTGAAATTTCAATCCCAGCATAACCCCATCACACGATGCGACTACACCGGGTATTAAGAATTTGGCATGGAACGCTTATAAATTTCATTACGTTTATTATAAGGTTTTATTCATAATTAATATTGAAACCTGGTAAAAAGAACGCTCCAAGTATTTAAGGCTTTTATCAACAAAAATGGGTGTTAACATGTGTGCGTGTGAAATACAAATCTAGCAATTATAATCATTATAATGCTAGTTTTTTCTTTCGAATTTTTCACAATTTGCTACTCTAGTTTTTATCAATATTTACAAGCGGCTTGTTGTTATCGCAAAGAAATAATCTTCAGATACATTTCGCAATTTGTTTAAAGCGTGTATCATTACCAGTTCAATCTTGTTCACCAGATAACTTGAATTGAGGCGCTCAGGCGGCCTTAACTCTTGAATTGAGCTAGCTGTTCGTAATTATTCAGCCAAGTATTTGCAGGCAAAAGATTTCGTGACGTGCAATCCAATAAGCTGGTCCGACCAAATCTGGACCACTCGAAACATAATTCAGAGAAGGATAATGGGAGGAGATGGTTACGACCCTCAGACATGAGGAATGCGACCCCTATCTTTTTTTTTATTGCTTAGATGGGTGGACGAGCTCCAGCCCAACTGATGTTAAGTGGTTACTGGAGCCCATAGACATCTACAACGCAAATGCGCCACCCACCCTGAGATATAAGTTCTAAGGTCTCAAGTATAGTTACAAAGGCTTCCCCACCTTGCAAACCGAAACGCATTACTGCTTCACGGTAAAAATAGGCAGGATGGTGGTACCTACCACCACGAAATGATCATTTCACATTTGGTAATCACAAAATATTTCAGATTTGGTATTAAAAAGAACATTAGAACAGAGGACATTTGAAATTTTTCAATTATTATGTGCATAAAATTAAATTAAATCAAAGGTTTTGTGTACCTAATCTTTGCCCCAAATCAATCAGGCGTTACTTGTATGTACTTATGTACTTACTCGTATTGTAAGAATGTCATTATCACTCTTTGGAAATGGTACACGGTAGGCACAAGCTCTCTTATATCTTATCAACGTGTCAAAAGATAATTATCATAATTTATGTTTACTATCGATGGTCCCAATAAATTTATATCTGTGACGTCTTTTAATAACCAATTAGATGTGTAAAATATAGATTGATATGCTTAAAATTAAACAGGAAATCTGTGAGAAGATTAGCTTGGAATGAAAACACAAACATATATTAGGTCGTCTAAATGTTTCTAGATAATTTGCGAATCAGAAATAACGTTTAGTTGATTTGTACGTCACTCGTGATTAAGTGGACCGGCTATAATGAATATACTTTTTTTATGATTGAAGTATTGCTGGTGGCCCGGAGGCCTTTCCAGTTTCACCAGGACAGGTGGGCGAGCAGAGGCACAGCCAGGAGGGGTGGGATTTGCTAACAGCTGCCCGAGCGCCTCCGAAGGAGACCTAACAACTCAAGAGCAGCTGCTTCGCGAATCTACTTACGGATCGGAAACGCGACCCGCTGAGAAGATCCAGTGAGAAACTCAGTGAGCTGATTCATGGGTTAGGTTGCACTTCGAACTCTTTGTCGAGTTCAACGAGTACGGTTTCCGGGATCCCTAAGCCTGCTCCTAGTGTTAGAGCTGAAGGTGTCTAATGCAAGAGTTATTGGATCTGATGCGATCCGTAAGGACGTGTATAAATATCCTGTCGATTTCTTTCTAAGTCTGGACCGGGTGATGCCAATGCCCTGGCTATTGCTTCTTTTATCTGAAATTGTTGATATCACGTCATTTTTTTTTCTTTGAAGCAATCGTGTGTCAGCATTAGGATCGGTAAAATGACTCCCCGTGCAATGCCAGAACAAACATTCTCACCCACTTTCTGCCTGACGTCGCAGTTTCGACGTTAGATTAACAAATTACTTCACTACATTTTCGAAGATACTTAACTTTACCCACAAGGCAAGTGATTAAGAAAGTATTTACTAAATAATATAAAGCAGGTTAATTACTAGCCGTTAAGGCTGTAGTAATGCGCAAGATAAGACCTCGTCAAGTGATGAAACGTTTCTAAGCGAGATTTAAGTGTAATACTCAGACGCCGGTTAAGTTACGAGTCAAGTGAGATGAATTATGGTTTGTTATGACCTTAGTAACTGATAAGGAAGGGTTTTTATGTAATGTATTAACTTATATTAATACTAGATTATAGTAATACTGAAATAACCGCTTTTTACTACATGCATATGAATATATATATGGTACATACACCACAATAACATTTTTTACAATTTTTGTCTGTCTATCTGTTTGTTCCGATTTTGACAAGCCTTTCACTGATAGGTAACTGATGATATAAGGAGTAACTTAGGCTACTTTTTTAAACTAACTTCGCCCCGCGGCGTCGCGACATAACCACGGGTAACATCGCGGGACTCAGCTATTAATAATAAAATTAAATGTTCCCGAAGCGAAGCGAGGGCGGATCGTTAGTTATTTAATAAGACAAAGCTATATTTTTTTATTATATTAAACAGCATGATGTATATACATAATGCCTTAACTTTACTTATACAATTTATTGTTATTATATAACTCTTAGCTTTACGAAAAAAAAATGTGTGACTAGTGTGACGTCACTTTCTGTTTGATTTAGATAATATTATGATATTTAAATGTTGATTGTATGAAATAACGTAAATGTACTGTAAATATATTCTATTTAACATATAGCGTAAAGTATGTCATTTACTATACGTTTCAAATTTGTAAATCTCCTCAAATCGTATAAATACTACAACACAGCGAAATTATCTCCCCTTTTCTGCTTAGATGTTTGGAAGAAGACACTCTCCGAGAACATGCAATACTGATTTTAAGCGGTTACTGGAGCCCATAGACAACGTAAATTCCGCCATCCACCTTGAGATACGAGTTCTAAGGTCTCAATATAGTTACAGTATAGTTACAGTTATGTTCGAATATATAATCATGTTTGGCCATACAATACGACGAAACAGTTCGGGATGCTTTTTGGTGATAATGGAACGTACTTGATAATTGTTGCGGTATTGGCACCAACAAAATGTTCTATTATCAAAATAATATAAATAAATGTTAAACAAAACATTGAGATAATTAAAACTCTTTTTACATCTTGCGTTTTATTTATTTTGAATGTTTTGGGTAATTTACAGAATTTAGAATGATTATGGACTACTGACCAATTGTGTCTGCGACTGTCACAATCGGTCACGAAAGATTCTCGTCTGCTCAAACACCGATACTCTTACACATAGAAAAGTTCGTATTTAATAGAAAAAAGACAGAAAGTCTCTCGGAGGGGGTCATAACGCTTCTCCCTTACGTGACGATTTTTATTAGTCAACAATGCTTATCTATCGCAAGTAACGTTAAGGAATGTTGTTCTAATAATGAAAGAGTCTACTTCAATTTAATAAACCTCAAGATTTTGAAGTTCGTAAACATCAGGTCTGTTGCAACATTACTCATTAAGCTAGAACCCGGAATGAAGAGACCGCTAATCAGTTACCCAAACTAGCAGACTGATGCATTTTACGGCGATATGTTTACTCATGTCGGGAATACAACGCTATGGTACGGGAGCTAGCAACGTTTGAAAAGTAAGAATTTCAGGTCAACTGATTTTGTGATATGTCGTCCTTCTTGCTCTATCGGTTAGAGTCTGGGCTATCTGGCTGGTGGTAGCGGTTGCGTTCGTCAGTGCGCATCCTACCTATCCAGGTAATAATCCTGAATTTTAAAAACATTTTAAGAGGCGTAATTTTTAATTTTTTGTTTTTAAATAAGCCTACCTGACATACCCTTTTTATTGCCAGACAATTTTTTTTGACAATGCTAATTATGTGCCATAAGCGTTGTTTTTTTAATAAAAAATTTGAAGTATTTTATAATGTCTGTAATTTTAATATTATGTTATTTAAAGATAAGAAAAACTAAGATGCGCACTAATGAAGGCAATAGAGTTGGGTACCTCACTCATGAGTTGCCTCATTTGAGGTACTCGTGACAGTAAATTGAAAGAGTTACTCGAATTTCAATATTGAACCGCCTCACGAACCTCTTCACGCTAGTGAGTGAGTGAGAAAAATGTTCGGCGAGGTTATTATCTGTGAACGTGAATCAGATGAATGGAAACGAGGGAGTTGAGCCAAGTTGAGCTGAACTGAGGCGGGAAGTCTCAGATCAAACGAAATTACAAACATGTTTATTTTTGTTTAATTTTTTTAACTGTTTGTATGTGTTGTTTGTTTGAATTTAATTATATAGTTATAGAAGGAATATTAGGGATGCTAAAATAAAAGTCACAGAGATCTTAAATAAAACAAAGCATAAAAAAATATTGAGTGCTTATATTGAGAAAAAGTGTATATATATAAATTAATAAAAAAAATTAAGACGAAGGAAAAAATCACATGTTTGCATTTAAAAATAAAATCATGCGGACCTTTTGACCGTCCAAACGGTTACGTCTATCAGTGACAACATGCCCTGCTTTTGAAAAAATTCTTTCAGAAGGAGTTGACGTAGCGGGGATACAGAAATGTTTCTTCACGACATCGTATAGTCGCGGATACGTATGCCGTTTCATGTACCACCATAATATGGGATCAGTGGTTCTTCTGCTGACAAGAGGCTCATCAAAATACTTGTCGACTTCAACTATAGCGGCTGCGGTCGGGTTCTGTTTTTTTACTGCATCTACAACTTTTAAATCGAAATCGTCCCAAATGCTAGGTTTTTCTGGAGTTTCTGGAGTTACGTTTTGTATTATATTTTCTGTAAGTTCTAAATTTGTGGTAGTAGTCGTTTTAGCTGCTATATTTGAAAGATATTTTTTTGCGTTGTCAACACTAGGTGTTTTATCGTCGGGGAACCCGTACGTCTTAAATCTAGGATCGAGTAGAGTAGATACAGCAAGTAATTTATTGTCTTCCACGTTCCTAAATCGCGTGGTTAAATCTGTCAGGAACCGCATTGCCATATTCCTTACGCTTTGAGGAATATTGTCCGACTCTTGGATAAAAACCTCACATTTTTTTTTTAATAAATTTGCTAAGACTATTATCTGAGAAACCGTCACGTGCTTTTCTCCACTCATTATTTCTGTGACTGATTTAAAATGCTTTAACAGTTCGCAGCTTTTAATCAAAATCTGCAAGTCACCGGGGGTCAAATTAGGCGTGCTGGGATAATCAGTGGCAATAGTGGAGATAATACTTTTTTTTATTTCTAAAATCCTCTCAAACATGTCATATATTGAGTTCCACCGAGTGATGACATCTTGTTTCACTTTTAGTGTTTTTTCTCCCAGCTGCCTCTGTGTGGCTGTAAGTCGCTCACTTGCCAGAACGCTTCTTCGAAAAATTTCTACAATTGCCTTAACCTTCATTTGAGTGTCTTTTATCTCTATTAACCCCCCTTGGACAATTAAGTTCAACGTGTGTGCAAAACACGGCACTTGCTTCCATTTGAGTAACGCAATGGCAGCTTGAATGTTATTGGCATTGTCGGTAGTAACTGACACTATTTTTTCATCGACACCCCAGTCTGTGCATACTTTTTTTATTAATTGAGCTAGATTTTGTGCGGTATGACGCTGTGCATCTGGGATGCATTCAAGCATAACTGAATTAATGTTAGTATTTATAATAAAATGAGCTGTGACGGAAACATATTGCTGGTGAGATGAAGAAGTCCAGGCATCCGTAGTTAGGGCTATGTATTCCGCTTCTCTTAGTACTTTTGCCACGTTTTCTCTAACAATGTTATAATATTTTAATAATAGGGCATTTGATAATGTCTTTCGTGATGGAGGCATATATGAAGGAGACAACTCTTGTATAAATGTTCTGAATGAATCACTTTCAACGATTGTAAAAGGCAAATAATTTTTAACAATCATTTCAAGGAGCATCTTATTCACTATTTCAGCTTTTTTTAATGACAACGGTTTTGAAAAATATTCATTAATTTTATTGGCATGAACTTGAGGACGACGAATCGGAACGGCAGCTGCTGGTACTAATTGTGTAGATTCATTCGAGCAGGCTGTAGACGACTCACCTTGAGACGTAGACACAAGTTGAAATGCAGGTGCAAGAGGAATAGCAACACTATCTGTGGCGTTAATATTAGCATTTGAATTCAATAAAGCCATACGATCTTCTTGAATACCAGTTAGTACAAGGGGATGGAATGATTTTAAATGTCGTGTTAAATTATAAGGGCCTGCGCCTTTATGTGACAAAATTTTCGAGCAAATTGTACATTTAGCCTTGTGTTCTCCTAATTCCGTAAAAAACTCCCAGGTTTTAGATTTTTTTGCTGTTGGAGCCATAATACCGCCAAAAACTTTCAGTCAAGCAAAAATCAAATAGGTACAAATAGCTTTATAATAAATCACCACCACCACCGTTAACCACACTGCTACCTGCTAGCAATAATAGTCCACCACCAACATCAACAAAACAATCAGAATATTGTAAGTATTTTTCGCACTTTACGTAATTAACAAGTAACAAGTAACAACGTAACAAGTTAAAGATTGATACAACAATGCACTTCGAAGGTCAGAGGTAAACTATAAACTAAAAAAGAATTTTAAAATAAAATATTTTTATTTCCCTGGGATTGATAATCCCTTGTATAATAAGCTTTATTTACTCACACTTAAAAATGGTAATAGTGTGTCATTAATTTCTTTCATTTTAAATTCTGAGCGAAAGAAAACTATACGTGTGAGGGAGAGCAATAATTGCATTTCGGCAGAACTCGAACGAAGCCACGCTCGGCGACGGCATTCGGTAGCATTCGGTAACACGAAGCGCGACTCGAGTATAATGCGCGCGCAACACTTGCTCGACTCCCTCACTCGTTCGGCCTCAACTCAACCAACTCATCGCCCGCGCCGTCGCCGCGTCGCGCCGGGCCGGGACGTAATGGTGACGTATCGAGCAAGCGCTAACTCACCTCAAATGAGGGGTACCTCATGAGTACCTCACGAGGTGAAATGAGGTGCTCCCTCATCCTCATTTAAAATAGACGAGTTACCCATCGCTAGAAGGCAAACACTACCACCAGCCAGATAGCCCAGACTATAACCGAAAGAGCTAGAAGGAAGACATATCACAAAATCAGCTGACCTGAAATTATTTCTCGAAAACGTTGCTACTGTTGCTAGCTCCTATACTACTATTACCGCAACATTTGAAAATGTATGAGCCGCGGAAGGCAATAATGTTTTTTAAAACGTAAATCAACCGGATAGATTGTTGAAAATATGACACATAAGTTCGCGGCATGCAACTGTGCTTGAATGTTATGTTTACATAGTAGCGGTAATGTGTGCAGTGAATTCATTTTGAACACCAGTGCAGAGTTTCCGTCGACGGTAGTTCAACGAAAAATTAAAACTGTGAATAAATTTAATTTTATTACACGAGAAAAACAGAAAAGCAACGTTGTTTTAACGTAAGCTGATCTACTTTCTGTATATGTGATCCATTTTATTGGACTTTCCCGCGATGAGACTCATAAGCCAGACGCTTAAGGTTACTGTAGGGTATTTCGAGATACCAATTACAAACATACCTTGATTACGTATGCGTTCATGTACAGAGTACAGATGATCATACTAGTAATGGTAATTCGAAGCTTTAGATGTGAAAAGGTAATTACGATTTATTAATAATGTATTTCCTGTAATGCATAATCATCGAGTAATTGATCAATGTGCACAATAGTGAACTCAGATGTTTTAAATATACATCCCCCGGCCTATTAATATTAGTTCTCTATTAATTTTAGAATATTCTAAACATGTAAATACTCGTATGTAAATTTTTATCTACTTTGGGAATATACGACAAAGGGAAGATCTTCCACCGAGCGGGTGATATTGTTCGGTAGACCGACGCACAGTGGGTCGATTCTATGATTTTAGTGACTTAGGGACCAACTTTGTTTTTTTACATTTTTCTTTATGTAGATAGATAGAGCTCGTTAATCTCAATAATAATTGTTTTGGGCAAAAATTACAAAAACTTTATAGTTTGGTCAGAAAAATGTGTTTTGTGATTTTTTTGTATGGAGCGGGTCACATTAAATTAAATTCCTGCTAAGTACCGCGAGGTCCCGCTTTGAAACTTTATTTTCCTTATACCTTGTCTAGTCTACTATCATTTGATGCTATGAACATGTGCATAAAGTTGCAACTCTGCCAAATAAATGGATCGAAAAAAATTAATAAATACATAGAATAAAAACCTTTATTTTTTTTTTCGTAAGTGCTTTTAAGTTAAATTTGATATGGATTAGTAAGTAAAAGCACGTAATGATACCCATAATTACATAATACATAACAACAATACATTTAGTAGGTCTCTAATTATGCAATCTCTCTAAATATTATATATTTTGTTTCACCTTTCGATCTTTGGGTCAGAAGACGAAAGAAGATTGTGTAAAATATCCTCATTAGTCGACGTTCTACTTCTCATTCTTGAATAACAACTCTCTGTATATTTCCGAAAATCTTTATTGCGAGCTTCCGCTGCCTCTTCCGAGAGTTTACCTATACGAATGGCACCAAAGTTCTTCATTATTATATATCACTGCCATGTGCCAACAATTTATGGATACTGGAAGGCATATATAATACCAGGGATATACATTAACATACAATTCTGCAGTATATCTAAAAAATTCCGAAAAATTGGAAACGCGCTCTCCAGATGCAACAGAGTGAAGAATCACGTGAAGCCTCTCTATTAAATCTTTACGTATTCCTGTTATGCGGGCTGTTTCTTCTGCATCCCTGAAAAATCTTCTGGCAGTATTGCCATCATTGGTTGTTCCTACTCCTTGCTTGACAACATCTATAAGTAAACCGCATTCCTTTTTAAACGCTTGCTGTATAGCGCTCTTTCTGATTGATATTTTTTCTTTGTCATCCCCCCTTGCAACCCCATTTCTTGAAGTCCAAACGATAAGACGCAAACAAAAAAGTGTCATATAAAAAATAATCTCACAGGAAACTACATACGATGAAAAAATTGTGAAGTAATAAAATTATATTTACCGATATGAAGTAAGCACTCCATGCATCTTATCCAGGCATGTAAAAATGGCATTCCATACCGGAATATTTCTTCATTATTTTCTCTTTGATAAGCAAGTCACTCCAAAAAACTCTGACGGTTTTGCTTTGCAAATATCACAGACGGCAGAAAATGTTTCTGAAAAATATGAGGTTATTTTGCCGTCTATCATCATCATGTGCAATTGATGCTTAACTTCAACTTGTTTGATTTTTGATGGCTGAAGTCTTTCTATTTCTTCTGTTATGCTAGCTTTTATAATTGTTACTGTTGACTGCGTTTCTTTTGTAAATTTAAACATTATTGGACGGCAATAAAAAGTTGATGAGGTCGTTTTCCCAAACAATTGTTCCATCAAATTTCTGAAGCCTTATAGGAACTAGACTGACCATGAAAATAGATGAATCATCAAACTCTGTTTCAGTTTTTTGTTTATAATTACTTTGACCTGGGGCTCTATCAAAGCCTATTTGCTTATAAGCAGTAGCTCTCTTGCAGAGTCCAAATCCGAAGTAATCACATCTAAAAGCCTATATAGCGCCAAGTTTAGTAATGCTTGCATTTTAATAGCAACTCCTTCTTCAGTAATAATTACCTCGTCTTTCCCTGGATAACATTTGGTCTTTTCTTGCTTAATTTTATATTAAGAAGGGTATAAATCAGACCCATTTTCACTTGCTGCTTCTCTTAGGTTTATATACTGCCACTTAATTTAAGTGAAACTAATATTGCCTTATCGGGAGAATATGTACTACTTTTCACTTTACTTGTAATTAAATACTCATTAACTTTTTCTAGATCTTCGGGGTGATTTGACAAGTGGTTCATTATTTCTCCTACATCTTCATTTCTAGTGTTTCTCAAACTAGTAATTGTAGTAGCTTTCATTTCATCCGGGGATAACGAAAGCGATTGGTAAATTTGTTCAATGCGTCTTCGTTTTTGCCTGGATCCCAATTCTTCAAAAGGTTTTCGAGGTGCAAAAATAGATGTCGAGGCTTCTGTAGTACATTTGAGGGTGGTACATTTTCAACATCTTCAGTATTAGAAATCTCGAGCCTTTCATGTGCAGTGTTGATAGCTTCAGGTATCATTCCTTCGGGCCAGTTTATTGCACATTCTAACCAATCACATTTTTTTCTTATAAACTGTGCTAACATGCGACTACTTCGTTTCCATATTGCACTTATATTTGAACAAAATTGCGTACTGAATTTTTGGAGCTCAACATTTTTCTCTTCGGTCACGTTTATTTGATTTTGTAGGAATTGAAAGAGTTTTTTATTATCAGACAGCGACTGTAGTTGCTCTCTTAAAATCATAAATAATCCTAAATTGTTAACAAAATTATCAATTATAACGGAAACAGCAAGATCACAACGACAATCACGAGATGTTAGTAGTAGTACGAATAAACGAACACTAGTTAGTATATAATAAACATGGTCACTTTATACTTCCAGAGACAAAAAAATGTTTACTATATTTTCTACTACCCAGTAATGGCTACTTAACTAATTATCCTCATTAAATAATGTTAACTATCTTAATAATTAGAGAGATTGCATTTAGTAGGTCCCTAATTAATAGGGACCTACTAAATGTATTGTTGTTAGGTATTATGTAATTATGGGTATCATTACGTGCTTTTACTTACTAATCCATATCAAATTTAACTTAAAAGCACTTACGAAAAAAAAAAAAAAGGTTTTTATTCTATGTATTTATTCATTTTTTTCGATCCATTTATTTGGCAGAGTTGCAACTTTATGCACATGTTCATAGCATCAAATGATAGTAGACTAGACAAGGTATAAGGGAAATAAGGTTTCAAAGCGGGACCTCGCGGTACTTAGCAGGAATTTAATTTAATGTGACCCGCTCCATACAAAAAAATCACAAAACACATTTTTCTGACCAAACTATAAAGTTTTTGTAATTTTTGCCCAAAACAATTATTATTGAGATTAACGAGCTCTATCTATCTACATAAAAAAAATTATAAAAAAACAAAGTTGGTCCCTAAGTCACTAAAATCACAGTATCGACCCACTGTGCGACGGTCCGAATTTTGTTGTTCAGAACTTGTATATATGCGCTTTATCTTGAAAATGTCGTAAGCGAGATTCAGGCATCTGTCAATTATCTTGCGTTGTATGATGGCTACCCGCCACATCTACTAATAATACTTATCTTTAAAGTAGTTTTCTAACATATTTGTTTATGCCGTTCTTAAAATCGCCGATTCGCGTATGGAAAAACTGATCTAATTTATGTTTATTTAGATATATTTTTAAGCACCTGTAATTTTTGTGTATACTGTGACATTGGCAAAATCAATGCCTAAGGCATTGGAGCCTATTTTTTTTATAAAGAAAAAGTGAACTCGTAATTTCTTTACCGAGATATTGATAACAACAGATCCAAATGTCTTATTGATATTTAAATATGGACACCGATGACTAGATATTAGTAGGCATAGTTCATTGACTTTTAATGCCTCTTAATTTCAATAAAAACCATAATCAAGTGGTTCTCAGTGGAGTTCCGCACAGTTTCCACAATGTTTTTATTGGCACCAAATATAATGTAAAACATAGATAGACACAGTGAAATATAATGGTAGATTTAAAAATCGCAAATAAAACGTCTTCCCGAACTTTAGAATGCAATCTATCTATCACGAATAATGGCTTTCCTGAAGTTAATACTTTGCATCGGAACATATGGTTTAGTAAATGTAACTTCTTACCGCAAACCGAGAAAGTTTAATAGCATCAAATGAAGTTCGTGTTGAATAAGTTATAGTGCTTCTGGCAGAGCCTATTACATCACAGTGTTTGTTTGTTCCCGAACATTTTATAACGGTATTATGTCATGATATTATTATCGCTGAGCTGCTAACAGTTCTGTGTGGAAACTTAACGGTATTTTTAGGCAACGTCCGTAAAACTCTCCCAGGTAAAATTAGCTGTGTCTACAATTACGAGTTTTTATTTCGATTGTGAAAAAAAAATTGGTAGGTTTTTGCGTCTTCGGATAAAATTTCGTTCAGAATTATTCGTATGGATGCAAAGTCTAAGCTGAAACTCTAACCGGGGATATCTGTTACACGATCACCTGAGTTCCAGCTACGATTCCCTGTACTATGTGAACCGGCGTTAGTATAAGCACATACTTATATTCGTTTAGATATATCTCTCTCTCTCTCTTCCCAGCTATTTATCCCACATGGTTATGGGGTCAGCTTTCCTGACTTTACTTCGTTTAGATATATACGCATATTAAACACCTAGATAAAGAGCAAATCAACTTGTTTATCACACGAATGTCTGCAACAATCACAGATCACCATCTGTGGCACCAATCGACCCCGCAAGTCCTAGTCTAGCAGTCAGAGGCGCTAATCACTACACCACCGAGTCAGTCGACGGTTAAAATAACAACTGAATAATAAACTTGCGTTGATTACGATTTCTTATTGACCGGCAGCGTAGGCGACAAGATATCGTCACTGTTTGCATTTTATCTTTACGCTTTTAATTCAATTAACGACGTGTTACTTCGCTGTTTTCTTTCCAAACATTCATACGTACATTGAGTACAAAATAAGAAAGAACCACCATGGCTGTGTATGTGCGTATGTGCTATGTTTAGTTTCTATTTCGTTTTGCGTTAATTAAAGAAATTATTCAATTAAACAATAACGGGACCGGTCGTTTATTTGGAATTCTTTAGGCCTCGTCAGTGTGAACAGGATCTAGCCATTAATTATGCTAATTCGAGGCGCGTTTCAATTTGATGTACCTATCGGAATTGAGAAAACTTAAATCAAAAGTAAAATTTTGAATGACAATTCCCATATTTAGTTCAACTTCAAGCAAACTCTCGTGAAATATACAGGGTGGTGGTATAAGCGTACTCAACGCACGTCCTACCACCATGAAATACGTTGTTATTATTATTATTTAATATTTTTAATTTTTATATATTTTAGTATTTAATATTTTTATTAATTATATTATATTATTTAATATATGAAATTATATTTTAATTTTAAACAGATTAACATGAAATTTAAAATTTATTCGCCAAAGTGTAGAAAAATAAGTGATATAGCCTTTCAAGGCTATCATCAGCTTAGGTAGAAAAAAAAAAGGCGTTCTTCGACAGACTCCAGCAGAGTCGAGGTGTCATCGCTCGAGTGGAGTTGAAACACATTCGTTGCCTGACTTAGCAAGAGTGAAGACGTCTCGGAACCGTCATCATTTAGTGCTGCGCAAGCTCTTTGCACGATTACCCACCGTGCGCCAACAATGTCGAGAAATAATGAAGATATCGGCCCATTCTGCGACATATATTTAGGATCTCTATATATCAATTGAATATCACGGCTGTGGCATGTGGACGGGTTTCAAAGCCGCGAGTCACCCGCACTTGTCGTGGGAAATGTCGTGGCCTCGCTCCTGTACTATGCAACAATACAATGTATAATTATTAAATAACGTGTCGAAAATTTTTAAGTAAAGTTAAAAGTTTATTCGTACTTTATAGCCGACGTTATTATAACTTTTTTTTTTTGTTGTATAGATGGGTGGACGAGCTCACAGCCCACGTGTTAAGTGGTTACCGGAGCCTATAGACATCTATAACGTAAATGCCGCCACCCACCTTAAGACATGAGTTCTAAGGTCTCATTAATGTTACAACGGCTGCCTCACCCTTTCATACCGAAACGCATTACTGCTTCACGGCTGAAATAGGCATAGGTAGTGGAACCTATGACCTCATTGGTACGGATAATACGTTATTTAGTAGGTAGGTAAGTTTTACGTGACTATGTCATGGATATGGGACTACAAATTCATTTTATGTTATGTTTTTGTTATTTGTATATTTCTTCGTCCAATTTAGATGTGTGTAAGTGTACGTGTTTTCATTTTTTTTACGTAATTTATAACAACAATCAATGTATAGTTAAGAGTACACAATAAAACTGGTAAAATATGAACAGAGCTATGGGTAGGCAAATTTAATTTAAATACGATTTATGGTTATGAAGATTAAAGTTACGCTTATTATATGGTGTGCTAGTGCGACGTTGTTTTTATACCTTACAGTCGTCACAAAAAATCGAAGAAGATACTATGAAATTAGAAATAATGGACAATGGTTTTTGACGTGACAACGTCTTATTATTCGATGGAGCAGGCCGCATGCACGAAAAAACATGACTCATGCGGCGTTACCTCGCTCTGAGGCGTTCCATTTAAGGCTTCAAGTGCAAGCGAGAGCGCGCAACGACCGACAAAGAGGCACAATCGGCCTCCGCGTTCGTCAGCGTTCGACATCTGTCTCTCTCCTACTTGAGTGAGCGATGCATCCGCGTGGACAGCTGCTATACAATAATACATTTACATGTTTTCGCCAATTTAAAATTTAAAAATTTGGTTGTAAAGAAAAAAGACAATTGTATTTATGCGTACAAATAAATGTAACTTGATCAATTCAATAGTGATTTCCATTTACCTCCTTCTCTATATCCATACAAAATATCTATAAAACAAATAAAACTTAAATTTTCTTTTGAAAAGTGAAACCATTCCATCAGTATTTTCTTATGACGTTGTCACGTTCATCGTCAGTAAACCGACTTTACAGACAACCGATTTTTTTTATTGTCTTTGCAGGCAGAAGAGCACACGGCCCACCTCATGGTGAGTGGCTACCGTCGCCCATGGACTTCGGCAATGCCAGGGACAGAGCTAAGCCGCTGCCTACCGTTTAATACTCTCCATAAGCCTCGTTTGAAGAAGGATATGTCATAGCGCTCGGGAAACACCGTGGAGGGGAGCTCATTCCAAAACCGGATGGTATGTGGCAAAAAAGGTCTCTGGAAACGCACTGTGATGCACGCAGTGGTTCCTGGTAATATTGATGAACTCTACTCCGGTGGCGGGCAGTGCGATGGTAAAAACGAGATGATAGAATAATTTCAAATAGTTCCGAAACTAAACAAGATTACATCAAGTGTGTTCTAAAGTGTTTTTTGTGGCAGTTTTTACACAATATATTGATAAATTCAAAATGAAAACAATAAATATTGAGAATAGAGTACCCGCTCTACGACTATCTGACCGAATTCAAAAACGGAACGTAAAAAACGACTCGTTTCCGAGCGTTAAAATTATTACATCAACAATAACTATAATCTATCGAAGTACAGCTGACAACAAAAGTATTGGTTTCTATTATTATAATTTTTACGAATTTACTACATATATTTTATTTTAATTTAGTTAGTTGGGTCCTAGGTTGCTTTTTATTTAGAAAACGATCTATATAACATTAATACTAATAACATTAATTTAAAAAAACAAGAATAATTTAAGTAAAATAAAAAAAGACAAAAATATTTTTTTAAGTGCAATTCGTCCCGCCCCCTGAATAACTCTTGCTGTAAGATAGTTACATAAAATCATTCTAACTGATTTTTTTGATTTGATTTGATGAATTTTTTTAACAGAATGATTTTTTTAACTCATGATAAAGAAATCACGACTTATCTAATGTAAATGTATTTAAGGAACCCATGGTTATCACAAAGCAAATAACGCCAATATGCTTGAGACACGTCAAAGATACAATTTTCCGTAAAACTGTTTTATTTCAAATTGGAAGCGACTTGAATAGTTAGGTGATGATGGTTTCTATCCGTGAGAGTCGGCTTTACGAACAACCACCAGTAATAACACAAATACGAACGACTGCCATGTGATCTAGTTTGTGGTGGTATAAATAGATATATGTGAATTTTTATAACCCGCTTGTATGATGTTATTGAAAAGTAGGTAGGCATAGGAATCCAAGAACCCGTAACAAATAAAGATTAACTGCTTTATTTATGAATATTTACATTTATATTGTAATTCCCGTGTCCGTAACCTTGTTTCGGCTTAATTAAGCCGCTTAATTAATTAATCTGGTCCTTTTTGTAAAATATTTTTGACGTAAATTAAATGCCAAATCCATAATAATTTTCAGTTCTTTTTTTATTATACTAGAGTCGGAAGTTGAGAACAAAGTAATAAATATCTTATTTCATACTCGTATTATATTTTTTATACTCCAAATTTTTTTGCCTTTCATCCTATTTAAGCATTGTTTTATATTAAATTAATTAACAACTAAAATAATTTCACAATACTTTTAACGAAATTAAAAACACTATAAAATTTTGTTAGAGCACTTTTGTTCGACTGTGTACCCAATACAGTCAGAGACAAAAACAAGCAGAGAGACGGTTGGTTGTTGGAGTTTGTACCTTACGAGGCAATCAAGGTTCAATGTACCATCAAGTACCTACTATTGACGAATTACCACTCAAGGTGGACAAGGTACTGGGAGATAAATCTTTTAACGAAATTAACGTAACAACGCGCAAATCGATCGATTTATTTTTACAATTAAATTAAATTATCCTTTGACGGGTAGCGCGTGCGTCTTGTAAGTCGCGAATTGAATACATTAATTTTAACTTTTAATAGGATTTATTATAGAACGATTTTGTTGGTTTTATTTATTGTTATTATTGTCACGGAACGTAACTTTTGTGATCTGAGTCATCTCTTCTTTTTATCTAAGCAATACTCGCCAGAGGTAGTTCGCTTCACATATTTTTGACAAGTGTTTTTTCTTAAGACCGTGTTGCCAGACTCAGATCACAAAAGTTACGTTCCGTGACAATTATATTATTTCTGTTATTCAATCTAATACTTTACAATTTATATGGTCACGTACCTGCTTAAAGGTAAGCTGTGTTTTTAATTTTCACAAGATGAATCAACAATTTTAGGAGATGAATGATGATTTACAACAATGTTGAGGGCCAAGCCAATCAAGCTGCTAAGAACGATGAGATATCTTCTCAAACCGCGTTTGAGATAGGATACAGCGCGCACGCAGGATACAAAATTGAGGGACTTTAATTCCAGCCAGGTCCCTTGGTCTCTTGGAATGCTCTGTGAAGGAACACTACAAGGCACCACACTACTTCGGGCGAGTACTGCTTAGTTTAATGGACGTGACGTCAGCTGCCATGACCTGCCGCCAGCCATGCCGCCAAGCCATGTTAACATACCCCCTTCCGCCATTGCCACTAGCCAAAACCAACGAAGGGGGGATAGTGTTAATAAAACAAGCTATGCCAGCCATTTCTACCTGCTTTTCTGCTTTCTCGGACAAATAAAAGAACTTGTAGTTACGCTGCTAGTTTTTTTTTGTCGCATCATTTGCAACATTAGATAAAAAAACAAAGATGACCTTTAGGATACCAATCCTTATTAATTATCCTACCCAAAAAATTAAACAAAAATGTCAATGAAAAAGTAATATAGTAGCTTCGCATACAAGCTGTACGTGTTTTAACAAGATAACAAAATATTAACATTATACAACAATAACCACAATCTTAGTACCAGTGCTTCGAGTAGTTTACTAACAAAATTCAAAACTTCATTAATTCGAAGCCATTGAACGAGCGATTGTTTAGAGCGTTCAAAATTTGAATTTATAATTGTCATGCAGCACAAAGTATTTAGAACGTAACATTATTACTTAGTATATTCAGGTCAGAATTTTGTTAAAAAAAGGAATTATCTTGTAAAAAGGATCTCAATAAACATTCTATACATTGTTATTTATTTACACTCAGATCTAATTAAATAAAATTTCTATTGATAAAATTTAAACTCGAGGAATAAATGAAACAGTAAAATAGAACGAACTTACGAATCACAACGAGGCGCAAATCGACAGAACATTTGCACGCGACGAAATCAGAATAATTTTTTATATATTTTTCAATTTTTTATCTACAATCAGTATCCTGTACTTTTATTACATGCGTTGAAATTCATTACGAAGGCAGTAAGAGCGTGGCTCCAGCGAGCCATTTACAATAAATTTATACCTTTGTCATTAGACTATATGACATCTTTTCTCTTGAGTCGTTTGCTGTAACTTCTTATGTACAAAATATAAGAGAGACGAACATTCCCGCATAGCCTATTATAGATGATTGCCTAATTAAGTCCCAGCTTAGGGCTACTAGAATGTTTACTTGTGCTTTTGATAGGATTCGGGATGAGAAAACCGGTAAAATTAACCATATAAGTTACAATAACTTATTTAAATCCAAAAATTTCACTTGCATAGAATTTTATAATACTATCGATAGCATTACACATATTATTATATTATCTGATAAAAAAAAATTTGCGTGAACGCCGCCCGTTTCGTAGCTCGCAGTGGGCACATGTGTAGGCGAACTTGTGTCATATAATGTTCTAGGAAGTTAATGTTCATGGAGATTTTATTAACAACCACTTTGTTTATTGTATAGTATATTGCGAGAAGTAACCATGAAATCTTTAGGAATTCAAGTTTAATAACGTGTTAGTTTAAATGAAACTCGCTTGTTAAGCAGTTTTATTGTTTCGTAAAACAAATATAACCTTACCTCACCATACATATAGGTGATCGATAAAAATCGAATGGAAATTTGATCAGAAATGATGAAGTTATGAGTGTTTAACTCATAGATTTTTTTTTTATTGCTTAGATGAGTGGACGAGCTCACAGCCCACCTGGTGCTAAGTGGTTACTGGAACCCATAGACATCTACAACGTAAATGCGCCACACACCTTGAGATATAAGTTCTAAGGTCTTAGTATAGTTACAACGGCTGCCCCACCCTTCAAACCGAAACGCTTTACTGCTTCACGGCAGAAATAGGCAGGGTGGTGGTACCTACCCGTGCGGACTCACAAGAGGTCCTACCACCAGTAAATATAGATATAGATGATCGATAAAAATCGAATGGAAATCTGATCAGAAAGGATGAAGTTAATTTAACTCATAGAATTCATAGAACAAAGGATCAGAAATATTTCCTCTCATTTCATTGGGATACAAAATTCGAAACATTATAACCCACACCTTTACGGCCCGAAGCCAATCATTTCTTAAATATATGCCAAGTTTGGATATATACTAATGAAACCCATTAACCTAGGTACTTTAGGTATAAAATAATAAACAACTGACGGAACAAGTTGAAGTCGTCGTGGCCTAAAGGATAAGAGGGCCGGTGCATTCGTATGTAGCGATGCACCGGTGTTCGAATCCCGCAGGCGGGTACCAATTTTTCTAATGAAATACGTACTTACTTAACAAATGTTCACGATTGACTTCCACGGTGAAGGAATAACATCGTGTAATAAAAATCAAATCCGCAAAATTATAATTTGCGTAATCACTGGTGGTAGGACCTCTTGTGAGTCCGCACGGGTAGGTACCACCACCCCGCCTATTTCAAATTAATCAAACATCATAGATACCTTACTATTGAATTATTAAATTAATGGGTTATCGTAGTTATAAAGATTGCTCATAATGATTTGTGTATGCAAATGTACTATTTTAATAAATTACATTGATTAAAAGAATTAAATCAAATGTCGATTGCCGCCTAAGTTTTTTTCTGAGATCTGTTAGTGAATAATATGTGACACTCTGGTGACATTTTATTGCCCATATTCACTAATAATGTATGTTTGCTGGGAATCAAAGATTTAGATTTAACGAAAAATGTGATTTATCAAAACCGAAATAAACTACAATTTCATAAAATTTTTAAATGTGTAATTAGTATCAATTCCTAGTTGTGCCTTCGACCTACATTGCAACAGGGATTAAAAAATCCAGATTTTTAAATTAGACTTTAAAAACCAAGGAATAACGCATTCAATAAGATTGAATAAGGGGCACTATCGTTAGTCTTATCTACGTAAATCGATATTGAAAGAACAATGGTTATTTAAAAGAAAAAAAGAAATTGAAGTAAAGATTCAACTAGATTTGTTCTAAAGAAGAATTGAACAATTTAATGCAGAAATCTAAAGAATTCGATAAAAAGCAATATAGTTGAATTTACTTTGATAAATTAAATTACCTCAATAGATTATTAGATAATAAAATGAGAAAAATTACTAATCTAGGATCCTCTTATGAATCAATGATGACTAAGCATGCATTATCTTTACTTATCTACTTTGATGATTTCACGGTAAAGTATTAAGTGGTTACCGAAGCTCGTAGGAACCACAACGTTATTTGAAGACATTGATTCACTTTGAGAAGGTGGCACGACATGAAAGCCCTCTTGTCGTAGCTGCCGGTAATTACATAGGTACCAAGGGCTCGACGAGTAAATTAGCCCATAGACACAGCCCACTGAGTTTCTCGCCGGATCTTCTCAGTGGGTCGCGATTCCGATCCGGTGGTAGATTCTGCGAAGCACTGCTCTTGCTAGGGCCAGTGTCAGCAACACTCCCGGTTTAAGCCCCGTGAACTCATCTACACGTCAAGGAGAAGCTGAAATAGCTTCTCAAGGCTATCAGCATAGGTAGGAAAAAAAAGAAGACATTGAGAATATAGTTATGGTCTTCTATCTAAACGTCCTAAGTATCCAGACATATATTTCACATCTTTTTCTTCTTGACACCTTTATTGATGAGACGAAGTGATCCCAAAACGTATTGTACCCATGTTCTCTTTAGTTTAGTAAAAAAAAACTTGGAAACTGTTAATTATTATGCAGTATTAAGTTTCCTGTCACCTATTAACTTCCTACTTTGCACATGCATTGGATTAATGACAATGCAAGTCAAAACAAACATTAACTAGTACATTAGATGATGACTATGTTAAAGCGTCATTTGCACAGTCATGTTTGCCACTGACTTCATTTATTTATTAGCACTCGTGATCTCATATCGTTTTCATTTTCTTCAGAGTCTTCCTCATAAGTTGTATATCTGAGTATTGATCTCATTTAAGCTTTACAACTCAAAAATTAAACATGTTTAAACTACTTTATTAGTAAGTTGATTTTCTGGTTCAATGTCCTATGTTGGTTGCACAATAATTATAATAATTTGCTTCAACTAAATGTTATGTTAGATATAAAGTTAAAACGAATCGGAATCGGACATATATAGTCACGATGTTAAAATAATAGATATACATAATAGATTTTGTGTTAATTTAATTTCTCACATTAATATCATAAGTTCCGGAGTTCAAGTAAATTTTTAATAATACCTTCATTGCGGTTGACGGCGAGGTTTATTTGATACCTATGAATTGATAGAATTCATAGATATCTCCAGAATGAATTGAGATATCTCTATGACCATCTAGTCATTGAGTCGCTTCTGCACCTTCCACTGACTAGTCACAGAGTATAGTAAAACTATGTTAAAAGTGTAATTCCAGTGAATGTCAGATTGAATAACCCAAAATAGAAATATCGGCATTTAAGTAGAACAACACTTGTATCTGCAATAATGTAGCTCTTAAAACTAAAATAATTCGTTTTTAGACTGTAAAAATACAATCAACAAGAATAAATATTACAAAAAAGTGGAAGCTATCTACGTAAAAAAAGCTTTTAAATGACTGTACAATTACTTAAAATGATCCTGAAGAGTATAAGAATCAACAAGAAATTACCCGTCAAACCTACAATGGGTTTAGCGTCAAGCTTTGAACGAAACAAATAGCCGTTGTATCCAGAGACCGTTTGCGAGATTAAATCTAAAGCTATTTCATTCGCAACACAATCGAGATAAACATCTTCTAATTATTTTCATGTCAAGCTATACAGTGCGATGGACACTGGGCCTCTGCCCTTCGATATTAATAAGTTTTTTTGTGGCATGTCAAACTTAAGTAGATCTATGATTGTATTCTTATCATTTCAAAGTAGAGGTTCTGGTATATTTTGCAGCCTACATGTCAAATTTAATAAGACCTGCAAAGTTATTTAAGGTAAATATCTGGCGAAGATCTTTTTAAAATTGACGTGCTGCCAATCTCAAACCCAATTCATAATACCGGTTCTCATAAGGTTGTCCTAAGTTTTTATTGTGCTAGGAAAAAAGGTGTTCGCAAGAAAATGGATGACGTCAATGGGAAGGTTGCAAAATCAATTCTAATATTAATGACTAAGCAGAATCTCACAAAATTATTATACATTTACAATTTGATAAGCAAGTCCTCATAATTAGTAATAAATAAAAAGTTAATTTATTAAGTTATCCCAACAAAGTGAATGCCAATATAAAATGTAATTTTTTCTAGAAAGACTCAATGAGTTGAATTGAATTAAAAATGAACAATGGATTTTATTTTAAGTATAATTAGCTCGTTTCCCAACGACTCTTATTCCATTAAATAAAGATAAATTTACTACTGAAGAACGTATCACGTAATTTTACAAAGCTTTATTATACTTACAAGTACTCAGTTTGCTTTGGAACGGTTTTTATCTGATAGCGTGGCTATTTTTAATATCTTAGTACAGAAATGAAATACATAACACACGTATTTATTCGTGATTTTTTTTATTGCCCTTGTAGGCAGACGAGCATACGGCCCACCTGATTGTGAGTGGTTACCGTCGCCCATGGACTTCAGCAATTCCAGGGGCAGAGCCAAGCCGCTGCCTACCATAATTAATGTAATATTCAACGTTTTTAGGCGCACCATTGCATTAATAGTGACAATCGATTATTAGTCTGTTGATATTTACGCGTGAGCTGGATCAAGAGACCCGAATGATACCACTGGGCCTTTTTCATTTGGTTTAGAACTAGAACAGGTTGGACTAAATTAACACCAGATACCTCTACATATCAACCCAAAAATCTGTAGCTACATGTGTCATTATCATGGAGATTAAGTGTTGCGCTCTGAATTACCTTCTAAAAATAATAATTGATCCCTTGCCACTATTCCCACATAAGTAATACCGACAAAACTTATTTTGATATGCACCGAAATTGTTCGTTGTTGAATTGTGAATGTCATGTTCTTATTTAGTAACAGATATTATAAAGACGAGTCAACAAAAACATTAGTTGGAAAATATATTTTGTTGTTAAAAACGAAAGGAGATAAAAAAATATATCTGTGTTGGAGAAACTCTGAAATTTACTATAACTACATTTATTCACTGTTCGTAATTGGACACGCATTCGGGCAGTTTTTTGGTGTACTGGGGTATTTTTCAAATAGATCCCTTTTATAATATTGTTGGTTTAGTTTTGGGTTCCAATTAGGTTTCCAGGCTATGGAGATTGATTTTTAAATAAGCTACGGTACCTTTAACAAAGCTGCTAGTCAATATTTCAGTAAACAACCATCAAGCCATTTTTTGTTGCTTGTCTACACAGGTCAACATTATCCTCTCCTAATATTTACCATGGGCCACGGCCTTCTTCTGTTCTTATCCATTTCTTACTTTCCTATACGTATGATGTCAATTTGTTTACGATTATTAACGAAACTTGGTCCTCTAGCTTTTTTCACAGAACTTGATCTAAAGTCACTTTTATATAAAATTATTTTTATTTAAAATTTTGGATAGCTTACTAAATAGTTGCCTAAATAAACAAGTCCATCTTAATGATAGGCAGTTTGGTTTTAGGAATGGGTTATCGACTGATACTGCGATAATGACACTTAAAAGTACTGTGCAGTCTTATACTGCGAGGAAGACACCTGTGTACGCATGTTCCCTGGATCTGTCCAGGGCTTTTGATCTTGTTCGATATGATTTACTATGGAATAAGTTAGCTAGGGAAGTAAAGCTGCCGCCTGAATTAATTAAAATTTTTCAGTATTGGTATGGCAATCAAAATAATAGTGTGAGATGGGCCGCTGCGCACTCTGATGCGTACCGTTTAGAATGTGGTGTGAGGCAGGGGGTCTAACCTCACCTTTGCTATTTAGCACATATATGAATAAGCTCATCGATGAGCTCGGTAGTGCGGGTGTCGGCTGCATGATCGATGGAGTTTCTTTTAACAATATTAGTTACGCAGACGATATGGTATTGCTGAACCCATCTATGAGTGCATTCAGGAAACTTTAAAAAAATTGTGAGAGCTATGCTGAGTCCCACGGGCCGAGGTACAATGCCAAGAAGAGTGAACAAAATGTTATGGTTTAAAAAAAAAGGAAACTGAAATAAAGTATTAATAATAATAATAATAGTAATAATATCACTCACCATACAATCATAATTATCATAAAATTATGACGGATCGACGGTTCTACACAAAGATACGCCCCATTCAGATGTAGGCCATACTTTCTACGCACATCACGATACGAAATTATTATTCGATATACTATACTACTTGCCGGTAGGATTATCAAAGTGTTTGTTTAAATTTTCCAACGAATATTCGCCGAACAATTACGACCATAATCTAAAAAAACACCATATAATAAAAGAAGTTGAGAGACATAAAAAACATATTAATATTAAATAATAAGAATGAAAAAAAAAGTTGATAAAAAGGAAAAAGTGAAACCCTTTTCTAATACATACAGATAAAACACAGAATTATTCAATACGAAAATATTAATAGGACTAAAACAATTCGTTATATCTCAGGGACCTCATAATCATATTGATCTATAACAATTAACCTTGGTAAATAATATTTTTGTCCTAAAACCCGCAGGAGAATAAGAGCCACTATATAGATAAACTATTGTCTGGAGAACATCGATTTCTTGAATATACTCGCCACCTTTCGTACGTTGATAATACTAT
The DNA here is from genome assembly GCF_030267445.1 of Bombyx mandarina. Taxonomy (NCBI): domain Eukaryota; kingdom Metazoa; phylum Arthropoda; class Insecta; order Lepidoptera; family Bombycidae; genus Bombyx; species Bombyx mandarina. The sequence continues at coordinate 10,617,815 of NC_143220.1, read as the reverse complement.
CATAAAAAACTTTTTTGGATTGCCATTCGCAATTGTAGCATTTTTTATCACAATCGACTGAATTGTTTAGGAATGCGTAGTATGCAAACATACAAGCATTTATACAGATTTAATACTTAAATCTTACGGTTGCCGCCATTTATTTTAGTATCATCCTTATGGGTTTCAGAGCCCACCAAATAACAGGAGGGGCATGAACTTGTTGCCTAATAGCACATATGGGTTATAGACTCCCCTAATGAACCATCACGTACATAATTGGTGATTAAGAAATTGGAGAAGGTGATAGATAGACAAAAGTGCACAGATGTCGCCTCGATATACAATATGCTAAATGATACTACTATAAATAAGCGTAGATTTGTTCACAGTCTTCACACGTGTGCGCACTGCGATTATAATTTTGATAAGACTTTGATAACAATTTTATGTTTATGTTGCTTACAACCAAAGGAAATTTTAACTCAACGAATCGAATAGCAAATTGAGTTTTGCATTTTTTTTATCCTACCTAGGCTGATAGCCTTGAGAGGCTATTTCAGCTTCACCCTAACGTGTGTAGGTGAGCTCACGGGGCTCAAACCGGAGTGTTGCTAACACTGACCCTAGCCACAGCAGTGCTTCGCAGAATCTACCACCGTATCGGGAACGCGACCCAATGAGACGATCCGGCGAGAAACTCAGTATGCTATTTATGCAAGAAAAACATCTTGGAAAGTGTACATACAACGTATTGAACACGGTTAATTGAAATAATGGGCCTCTTTTAAGGATTTTGTGTACAAATGGCATAAAATATAGAACGTTGCATTAAGTCCATAGTACATCCAGAACCGAACATACTATTAACAGAACCCTAGACTACAATACCGCGAAATAGAAAGAGATCGCGGGGCGCAGTTTGACAAGTTGGTTCATTTAATTCCGCACCACACTAGAAAACCCATTCCACGAAGCTCTTCACGCGGCCAATGATCGGAAACGCTGGATGGACATAACAAAAATAAAATCCTGTCTAAACATGATGGTCACGACTCTCAGCAGTGAGGAAACGACGCCAGAAGGAGGAGAGACTACAGTACATACCGTCATTAAACACTAGACCTATCTGATAACCCATCTCAACGCAAGTTTACTGGCGGTAGGGCCTCTTGTGAGTCCGCACGGGTAGGTACCACCACCCTGCCTATCTCTGTCGTGAAGCAGTAATGCGTTTCGGTTTGAAGGGTGGGGCAGCCGTTCTAACTATACTGAGACCTTAGAACTTATATCTCAAGGTGGCTGGCGCATTTACGTTGCAGATGTCTATGAGCTCCAGTTACCACTTAACACCAGGTGGGCTGTGAGCTCGTCCACCCATCTACGCAATAAAAAAAAGTATTATTTAACTAGAATTTGTTTTGTACTCAAGAAAACTTGGTTTGCTCTAATAACTTTTAGTCGAGTTGATTTCCTACAAATTAACATAGCCGGTTCCAATACGTTATTTCGTATATGAGAAACGAATCGACCTCATTTCTAGTACTTTTTCCTCGTGTAATTAGATATACGTACAGAGACGGCGTGGTAACCGTGTTGCTCTGGTAGCGTGGCCTGGAATCGAACACTTCGGGCGGTAACGAGAGAATGCGAATCTAAGTACACAGTCATTATGAAGTGTACTAATGATAATTCAGGGAGCGGGATGTCTTCGGTTTAAATATAGTGACCTCATCAATAATCTCGATCGAACAGTAGAAGAAATAATCACAATTTTAACATCCAATTTATATCTCGACGAACATCGTTGATTACTAAATCCGAGGAGAATGTATTTTAATGCAAAATTAATCAATGAAACAAAAAAAAGAAAGTTTTTCAAATACTTCCTTCATATTTACAAAGGGTCTTGAAGTTAAGTTTCACATCGCTGGATAGCTATAATCCATACTTAAAGTAAAATATTATTATAATAAATGCAAAAGTCGGTTTTTATTCTTTGTCATGCATTTACTTTTTAATCCTATTCAATCGAATATCGTAAAATTTTGCATACAGGTTTGCCCTGGTACGGAAAAGGACATTTCAGCCGTAAAAAAACCTGAAGAGTAAAATTGTCTTCACTTTAATGTGAGCGAAGCCGCGTGTAATAGTTAGTAAGTAACATTATGAACAAAAAGATTTTTTTGTTAGTTAAGTTTGAAGTTACACGGCGAATAAGTACCTCAAAAAACGACTTTTCGATCATTCTAATAAAAATTTAAATGTTACTATTTTTTTATTTATTGTCATTGTAGGTAGCATAGCATTGAGCATACGGCCCATCCGATGGTAAGAGGTGACCGGACGTCGGCAATGCCATGGTCAGAGCCAAGCCGCTGCCTACCACTACTTTCATGGATAGTGTAAATAGCACGTTGACAATATCATATGCCAATTCAACCATGAAAACGATTGCACGTGAATTTGTTGCAACTACATATTTGGTTCAGTTACTTACGTCATATCTTTTCATCTTTAACTCACTGAAGCGTAGCTATCTCGAAATAATCTTTCAAGTTCGTTTTAAGGCGTTTCTTTGTTTTGTATTAAGATTGCTATAGTGAATTGATGAAGAGTACATGTAGAACATTATTCAATTATTATATTTTAGATTAACCGTAATATTGTTAAATTTGTAATAACTGTTACGTTATAATACTCATTGTAAAAATTAATATTAAAAAAAAATCATGCCCGCTGAGTTTGTTGTCAATTCTTCTCAGGACGGAGGCTAGTTTTTGTGAATTGGCGGTAGTTCTTTTGACGTTCAACAAGTATGTACTTACATTTATGTTGAATAAAATTTTTTTTGATTTGATTTGATTCGATTTACAAGGAACTTTATGAGTTAACATGGTACAGATTCGCAATGGTAACGATGTTTTGTCTCTCTCTCTTTCTCTTTCTCGAAACAGAGCCTAACCGTCAATGTAGAACCTAAAGATTAAAAAGAGCTTAATTTCACTTAGGCGTTCTTTTGTTTACAATACATTGCTGAATGTGTTCTGATTTAAAGGGTTTCAACATTCATTATTTCATTGCAACCCAGGTTTCCACGTCTCGCTCATATTACGCAAACAAAAGAAAAAGTTTCCAGGTTTATGTTGGGTATATGGAACATTTGTATTTACTGAGGAGGTTCGAAAGGCGCAATTAATTGCCTAACAATGTAGCTGTGTAATGATATCTGGGAGATAACTTTTTTATTAAATAATTAATCTTTTAAAGATTTTTATTCGATAATTTGTTATCATCAATTATATTTTAGTTTTTGTTTTTACGCGTACATACTGCTAGTAACCTCAAGGAGTTATACTAGCTTCATCGAACCTAAAGGCGAGCTCAGGGGCTCAGCCCGGGAGACTGCTAACATCTTCTCTAGCAAGAACAGTGCTTCGCTAAATCTACCACCGGAACGGAAACGCGAACCACTGAGATGATCCGGCGAGAAATTCACTGGGCTGTGTCTGTAGGTTAAGTTGCACGACAAACTCCTCATCGCATTCGACAGGTTCGACGAGAACGATGACTGGTGCTTGGAATGCCGAAAAGCAGCGATAGTGAATCGGGAGGATCCGACTTGACGTGTTTAAGGTGACGACGCACGGTTACTGTAGTGCAACATAACGCAAGACGTATTATTTTACTATTAGCTTGTCTTTGATAGTCGGATCCGTTATTCAAACATTTGAAACCAACCTGTTGATATACTTAAACAAACATTTGCTACGGACACCGTTGAAAATAAATATTAACAGCTGCACAGCGAAGTGTTATAAATTTTCAACTATTGTTGAGCTCAAATAAAACAGAACTAGTTCAATCTTGAGATGACGTAAGTTTTCATGAAAAACGACTTAAGTAAGGGGCTAGAAAGTTCTAGAAACACTGCTTAGATTATTCACTGATTATAATTTGCATTGATTATAAATTGGTTTGTAGAGTGTCCGTTCGTGTAATACGAGTATTGGTTTAAACCAAAAACTTTAATGTTTGTATCCCGCTTTTGAGCGATGACGTCATTGTACAAAATCCCTTATTTAAGTTTTTTTTTCAATTGTCGCCTTAATGATAAAAATGTCAGGGAGCACGCGGATTCAGAAGTAGTATATCATAAGGGAAATGAAAAATACATGATGGCCATATTGTTTGATTGATTGAACATTCTCGAGTAACGTGTAGGCTTGAACAGAAAGGAGAAGGGTTTCAATTGGCCGCAATTGGCCGCGTCATGTTGATTAAATTTCTAATTAGGGTCGAGCGCAATCGATAAAAATCGATACGACGAATGATCATTCTATTTTATTTCAATAACAATAAATTATTTTACTATTGAAATATTATTCAACTGGAATTTTTAAAATTTGAAAATTGTGTAATTTTATATTGTGGATAAGTTAAATAATTTAAATCCGTAATCGATAGTAATCATTATATGATTAATTTTAAGAGTATTTCTATTAACTAGAAGACAGCAGATTTTATTGCTTAAATTGGTGAAATGAGGCTCTAAAAGAAAAACTAAAAAAACTAGACATATTGTTCACTGTCGTAGATGAGTAGAAAGGCCACGACCTACATAGTATTATGTGGTTACTGCAGCCCATAGTCATCACTAGGTACAGTCAGACATGAGGTACGTATCTCATTTATTTTTAAATACTAGAGGCCCCGCAGTAGTCGAAATTCGACTATAATTAATTGGAATTGTAAGTTTGTACAATATTATGATTGTATTTTATACTTCTATAATCACAAATTTCGCCAAGACTACACTATAAAAAATATTAACAAAGACAAACAATATTTAATCTATTCTCAATTTGACAACAGACGCCAAGAACAAAAGTTTGACAATAAATAGTATGCATGCGTGTGTGCGTCAAATACATGGTATGTAGTGTGTGTAATGTTTTCTTTATTGATTTACTGTATCTTTTATGCATTATTTAAAAAAAAATATTAGCATTGTGCACTTCTTCTCTATACTCTCTATAAGTGTGGAAAATTTCATACTTCTCCGTCCGCGCAATTTTCGTAAAAAGGGATACAAAGTTTTTGCTTCACGTATTAATATATACCTATAGATAGGTTGCCGAACCTTCAAAACCGAAACATGTCATAGAAACCGACAGAATAGTTGCCAGAGCGAGTTCAAATTACAACCTACCACCAGTAAATTTGCATAACAACGATCTTTGTAATCAGTACATACGACTTAACTTCCGAACTTTAAAACATTATCATTATTTCACAAAGCACATTAGCTTCGACCGATGCATGCGTTTCAGAGACTTACATGATACATGATTACGTATTGCTTAGTACATCCTGATTGTTCGCATTACCGTTTATCAGTAACCTGACAGGTGAGATTGTGAAACACGAGAATCGCACCGTTTCCCCACGCCCGATAATTGTATGGGCAGCAATCATTTCGTATCTAACGTTGAGTTGCGGCGTGGGGGGTCAGAGGTCAATGTGTTATTTCATTAGTGGCTAACATTAGTCGTTACGAAGTACATTTTTAAAACAAGTTTATTAATTAATTAAAGTACTGGAGCATGGATGACATTAAATAGACGAAGATATAAAAGCTAAACTGTACTTACGAGATGATTTTTGTTTTTTATTGCTTAAGTAGGTGGACCAACTCACGGCCTACCCGCTGTTAAGTGGTTACCGGAGCCCATAGACATCTACAACGTAAATGCCGTCACCCACCTAGAGATATGAGTTCTAAGGCCTCCGGTTTTACAGTACAACTTCTACCCCTCCCTCCAAATCGAAACGCATTACTGTTTCACGGCAAAAATAGGCAGGGTGGTGGTATCTACCCGCGCGGATCCACAAGACGTTCTACCATCAGTAATATTGTTACAAAAAAATATTTAGTGCATATGGGTTATTGAATTAATAGCTAACCTGATGTTAAGTGGTTATAGGAGCCCGTAGACTACAAAATACAAATGCTACCACCCACTGTGACAGGTAAGGTCCAAGTTCCAATAGAGTTAGTGAAATGCCCGTCCCACCCTCCAAATCCCAATGCATGACTGCTTGGCGGTAGAAATAGCATCGTAGTCCTACCCACAGCCCTACAATCTGCTTTACTACAGTGCTGTCCATTACTATAATATCTACTAGCTTATATTTAACCTAATTCTTATGTCTCGTAAGATTATATATAACCTAAAAGTATTTTAATTCGTTTCAGAATCATCGAGAAAATAACAACAAACTCTCATTAAGAAAGAATACGTTGCAAACATGAATTTATAAATCAGAATGCAATTAAAAATATTTCATGGCTGACCACTGAAAGTCATATCAAACAGATATCACTATCGGTACAATCAAGGATTTGTGATTTTTTTTTTAATTATTGCTTAGTTACAGCTCCTATTTGAATGTATCAGTATTTTTTTGTTATTGTATGTAATTTGTTCGTAAAATATTCGCGCGAAAGGCGTGAATTATAAATTTTAGACATTTTTTGCCCTTACATTTAACCAACTCAAGTGAATGTCGACAAATTATTTTTATCTTTCACCTAATTTACTGGTGGTAGGACCTCTTGTGAGTCCGCACCACCGCCCTGCCTATTTTCTGCCGTGAAGCAGTAATGCGTTTCGGTTTGAAGGGTGGGGTAGCCGTTGTAACTATACTGAGACCTTAGAACTTATATCTCAAGGTGTGTGGCGCATTTACGTTGTAGATGTCTATGGGCTCCAGTAACCACTTAACCAGGTGGGCTGTGAGCTCGTCCACCCATCTAAGCAATAAAAAAAAAAATAATAATAATAGAAACGATAGTGAGTTAAAAATTATATTCTACGTGTCCATCCGTACTAAGCGATATATCTCTACTGTGTACTACACAAGAATACGATTAATTGCGATTTATACTTTTAAAATAAAATAAGTGGTATCGATACGATTACATTATTATCTTTATTGACCAATAAAAATTATAAATTGACGAATATCGAACAGGAGTTGAATGAGAATATAATTACTAGAGAAATGAAAATACTACATATACCTTTTTTTTTTTTTTGCTTAGATGGGTGGACAAGCTCACAGCCCACCTGGTGTTTACTTAATTAACTTAAGTTACTGGAGCCCATACACATCCACAATGTAAATGCGCCACCCACCTTGAGATATAAGTTCTAAGGTCTCAAGTTAGTTACAACGGCTGCCCCACCCTTCAAACCGAAACGCATTACTGCTTGACGGCAGAAATAGGCAGGGTGGTGGTACCCACCCGCGCGGACTCACAAGAGGTCCTACCACCAGTAAATACCTACCACCTGGTCCTACCACCAGTAACCTGGGTTAAGAATTGAATTTAGAGGATATCATTGACTGACACACATATTCACAAGCTATTTGTTGATTTATGAACTTTTAAGTGAAGCAAAATGTTTTACAGCTAACAGTTTTGAAACATTCAATCATGTGTTTTAAGTTTATTAGGATTTCTCTCATTTCTTCTCCGTAGGACTGAAGTATTTTATTAAAATCCTTTTTATGACACTCTACGAGTAATTAACAATGATGGGCGCTTTACGGGGACCAAAAATTGGAAGTGTCTGTATCTTTTGGGAGTTTTATTCTAAATGTCCTGTCAGGCGCGTCGGAAAATTCTCGAAGAAGCCACAGAATTCCAAGTAAATTATGCACCCAAATTTACAAGAGACTACATCGTAAATTATATCGGCTATATTGCTCGTGACTCGTGATATAATGCGTTTCTCTCAATCAACAGATCTCAGAATCGATATAGGGTAAAAACTTTATTGTTCTTCTTAATTTTGGCGTAGAGTGATAAAAGCAAAGATTTATTTCTTACAGTTGTTAAATTGAAAAACAAAATTTTTATTTTTACACTGATTCTCCAATGGTTACTTCGAATATAACAAATGAGTATAAACGAAGCAGTCCTTTTAAAGCTTACATCGATCGTCCATAAATTTGGCCTTGAAAAACTTGAATAACTAATGGGTCTTACTCATCGATCGGTTTTCTTGGTTCTAGTCATATCGTTGTAGGTTCTTATAAAAAAATAATACAAGGAAACTAGTCGGCCGTGTCAAGTAAACGGGCTTGCATGCTATCAGTGGCCATGGACATCAAAACGTGAATGCTGCCACCCACCTTGAGACTTGAGGTAGGTATATTGTCTCAATTGTATAGTACTTACGCAAATATTTTTTTTCGGGTTATAATTTTGATTACGCAATGTTATTCCTTCATCGCGAAAATTATACGTGAATATAACTTGAGTACGTGTTTAATTGTTTTTCCCTACCGATTTGCTGGTAGCAATGTCGCTATCCACTGCGCGGAGTGAATGGAGGAACATAGTCCTAACAAAAGTGCTCCGTAAAGGTACGACCCTCAGCATTGAGGAATACGACGCACGGAGGAGGAGGATTTGCTGGTAGCCTAAGGGGCTATTCCAGCTTCGCACAGAGGCGTAGGTGAGATCACCGGCGCAACCTGAGGGAATTTGCTAGCAGTAGCCCTAGCAAGAGCAGCGCTTCGCAGAATCTACCAGCGAATCGAAATCGCGACCCACTGAAAAGATCCGGCGAGAAACTCGGTGAACTGTGTATATAGGGGTTTCATTAGGAAAAATTGTGAGACATACCTAACAGTCGCTTCGCTAGATTTAATTACACCGGGCGTCTCATCTTTTAGCTCACGACGACTCTGCCAAAAGCAAGTCTTTGGAAGGCCTAAAAAAGACCTCGAAACGATTTTAACGATTAATAATACCTTCGGTTTCCAGTTAAACAGAAACTGATGAGGGGACACAATATTGCTTTGTTGTTTACAAAGCACGATTGATTTTGTTGACAATTTTATTTTCTTAGACATCTTTCTTTGGAAATTCTACCTCCGAGCGTTATAACATTCAACAAAACCACCCCATGACGCTACAAAGTGATGACCAAGTTTGTTGTTTACTAAGAATTTTCCTTCAATTTGAAAATTCAAGGACAATATAAATATTACGTCGGAAATGCGCACGTTGAGCTAACAGCTAATAGTACTTTAATAGTAGGTTATAAACATAACGACAGTTTATGATTCGCTTTTATCGGTTTATTTTTTGTCGTAGTTTTTTTTTCAACAATCGGTATAACAACTGCTACCGGACATGTAATTTCTGTCCCATTCCTTCGTGACAAAAATATCCAGGATACTACCTAACTCTCTTTATACATAAGCATTTAAAAAAAAAAAAAAGTTTGTATTTCACGTTATAGTCTCTTCATTTTCTACATATTTTTTTTGCATTCCGTATTCGTAATATATAACTACTGCGATATTTAAAAAAAACTACTTTGCCCATTAAAAACAGCATGTTCTATCAAATATGTAAACTTCATTAACAAATTGGAGTAAACTGTTATTTTTAAGTCGCATCGACGTTACTGAGAATTTACCATAATATATTATGTAGAATTAAAACTACTCTGGATATTGTAGCAATACAGTGTTATTATGAACACAGCCTTGTTAAGACCCAAAACTTCAAATATTTAAGCAGTCTAAGGTATTGGGTGCAAATAGGCTGTGTCACATATACAAACAATATAGTATCTTGTTTGCCCACACACTTTACATCAACAGGTTTGATCTCATTCTTTGGAGATTATTTTATTTAAACGGAAGGTAGTCCCATTTTACCAAAAGAAGTTGGGGTTTTGGCGTAAAAAATAGTAGTGAGCTACCGTATCTATCTATCTATCTGTTACCATCGTTCCTAACAGTTGTAAGTTTTTAAATATTTGGGAATAAATGACACAAAATTACTTAGTAGGTACCTACTTTAAATTAACAAGTATGTTTATGGATAAATATAATAGTTTCAGAGTCATGTAAATTTTACCATTAATGGTAGATAAAACCATTAAGAAAGAGTAAATACACTATAGTATTCGTTGGACTTAATGTAGTAAACGTAAGTGATTCGTTATACCTCGGTGTAAATAAATCAGTGATTTAAGGTCGCTCGTAAAAGTAACGCGTAGGTATGCGAATTATATTTGTGTATAATTTTAGAAAAACACCAACCGCGCAACTTGAATGCGATAAATTGTTAGAAGGACATTCTTAAAAATCTATAAAAACGTTGTTTAACTAAACACTCACCACAAAAAACAAGACGAAAAAAATCCAATCGCGCAGCGCACTGAGACAAAACCACTAGTTGCAAATTATCTCGATTGTCGAACACTAATTTTATTTTAAAACACTACACAAACACAAATTCGCCGCGATTAATACGTTAAATTTAATTATGTTCGTGCGCGGGAATGTAAAAGGCCGTTACATACGTCTACACCGAAATAGTTATCAACCACGACTGATGCGAGCGGAATGAACGAATGATCGAAATGTCGCCGCGCGAACGAATGACAAACGAAATACGATACGAACGTGTCGCCGACGCGCCGGTGTCTGTCTACAAGTCTTGTACATTTTAATACAGCCTGAGAATTACTAAATTAATGAATGGGTCCCTAGGTATGCAACAAAATATAAATTCGATCGCTTGATTCGTTCGGTATATGTACATTAAGGAATATTTATTTGTCTGCGTTCTCTAACTTTCGTGTGTTTGTTGTGATAATTGGCGGTGTTGTGAGAAAGGTAAACTCTTGGTATAATAACCGGCAAACTTCTTGAGCATTTGTCGACGTAGTGGGGGTAAGTTTGCGCATGGTACACTCACGTGCAAAAACATTACTTACTCTGCGTCATAATGCTATTAAATTATTAAAATCAACATATGTATTTATTTATATATTTATTAGAACATCAACAAAACATATAGGTTAATAATTGTAATAATTTAATCTTGGGGTAAAATAGATATTCCTTCTATTAAGTCAAAACTAGAGCTGTTGCCAGGTCTTGGTTCAGTTGAAGCGAAGCTGGTATTTGTAATTTTTTTTTCGTTATCATAATCTTGACCATCATCATCATCACTGTTTTCATCACCCGAGTCGCTATCATCGTGATAAGTCGACATAGGGCTCATCGGCGTAGTTTACAACTCTGTCGATTCGGTCTTCTTTTTTGTCTATAATTAATTATTTTTTGAAGATATTCGATTCGTAGTAATCGAATGTTACTTTTTTCATTTACCAGCTTCCGATTATTTTCTGTTCTTTTTTTCCATCTGAAGCCTAGCTCTTTCATAATCCGTCGTAAGCTTAATTCCGAGCCATTAAAATTTATATCTTCTTTAAATTTTTCGAAGCCTTTCTACGGTACGGAGTTTCGCTGCTTGTTATGTAGTTATTATGATTACATCTTTTTATTACAGATTGAACGAAACTATCCATTCCGGTAACTTTCTTCTTCCCTGATCTTTTCTTACCCGGAGTCCGAAACACGGCGAGCAAGCCAGAGCCTTTAGCTTCGTTAATAATGCACCTAACAGTACTCACTGATGTTTTTGTTGCTTCCGAAGTCTGTTTTAATTTTTCCATATCATTCTTCCCATGTTTTATAAAGAAGCAATATACGTCGTACACAAATTTTCTACCCTTTCTTTTAAGTACTACACCAGTTTGTCACGGCATAGTGTATGTTTTATAAAAAATCAACAAACACTCAACAAATAGCAATGGCAACAAAGTCCACAAGCAATTATAACAAATAACTTAACGATTAATAACGATAGACTTTCCACTGTACGCAAGCGTACTTTTGGGAGCAAGCGGAATGAGGGCGCAGTGCGGGACGCAGGGTTCGACTGATCTACCAATAACGCGCTCGATACGATTTCCCCTGCCGTCGCGCCTCACCCTCACCACCAAAGTGATCTAAAATTCGGTTCTGCGCAGTCAAGGTCATTTGCTCACGAAGTTTGCCGATTACTTATAATGTTAACTCTGGGTGTTTTATTGTTTCGACTGTGACGCAAACCAATAAGATTTAATTTCCTTTAAAAGCAATTTAGATGTTCTATTACTGTACTACATTTGCGTCCGGTTATACTCGTTTCTTCAAATATTATGCATTTCCTTAGCCTCTGTGAGTGTTTATATTATTTTTTACTTGGAGAAAGTATTTTATGTAAAATAGTATGTGCATACGTTACCTAAATTAACTGTCTGGTAACATAGAAAACAAATTAAAGTCGAAATTTCGATGAATTTTCTTGAGGTGGAAAACAGAAAAATTTCTTAGATTCAACTTGTGCGAGATTAGAACAGCGAGAAGCTTATTACCTACCTATATGCTTTAAACATATACAATTTTAATCACGTTTTACTCGTTGCAAAATCTGTCAAAGCCAACGACCGCCATCTTTAGTTGTAATTACACTGGAATGATAAATATTTTGAACATTTATTCTATAAGATCAGATAATCTAATCTGTTCGACTATTAATCAGGGTAATCGGGTGACACCGGTCGTCTCAAGCGGCTATTCTGTTTTTCTTTTCGGCCTGTGCTGCCAATTTAAGGTTTACGTTTCTTACATAGGATTGAAGTCAGATAGACGTACCATAAAAAAATCAAACTAATCAGTGTATAAGGCGGGTAAAGGGTAAAGGAAAACAAAATTACGCAAAGGCGATGCGCCACATTAAAACAAAAATGATATTGGATCATCAACAAATTCCTTATATTTTGTTTCTTTGAGTAGTTACTGTGGCTGATGGTTATAAAGTGACTGCGTCCCTCAACTCGAGCCATAAAGTTGAAATCTCTATTGTAATAATTATATAACGTATTTCCCATTTTTCAAACCAGACCGCATGACTTATTAGCGGCAAACATAAACAAAGAAAAGTGATAATACATACAAACAAACACGTCTCCGACTCCGAAACAGGACTTCGAATTGACGATGGCTATTTCCCAAAAGACCCATACGTATTGCACTTGAGTCGTCTATTATCAAAGGCGGCAATCTGTACATTTGGACAACAAATTTTTATTGATATGTCAATACAGATTTATTTGAATATAATCGTCTCCTTCAAAGAATACGGTTCAAAACCTGCATTAAATAAAGGTTAATAGTTAACCTGTTATTTATCTAAGATGTCGTTCCGAAGAGTTTTGTGACTGCCAATGGAATACAAAGTCAATAATTCTTTTTTCTGATTTACCAATCATTGTCCAAAAGTCAGATTGCCGCCTTTGATAATAGACGACTCACTTATAAGGTTTTGTTTGACCCGCAGACACGCTTAAAACAATTAAAACAAACGCGTCACCAGTAGTTACTCTGCGGTGAGCTTCCACGCTTCAATATGTCGCGACTAACAAAAAGAAGTAAGTCAAACCACTGCCGATACAGAGCTACTTAAAAACTCGCTAAGGTACCAACGTAATGCAATGTTCTAATATTATGTTCGTGAGAGAGAACAGACATACATTTAAATGATTACTTAACCGGTGAACTAGATTTGGTTGTGCATTGCGATAATTGCGTTCTATTGGCAGTTTTATTATGCGTAGGAAAACCTTCCGGCGTTCGTTAATTTCGAAACTAAACATCTTATGTGGACGCTTAATTATTTCATATTATGTTTTGGAATGTCTGCTTTTTATTGTAACATGTAATCTATATATTAATACGTGAAGCAAAAACTTTGTATCCCTTTTTATGAGCTCACTCTAACCGGCGCCATCTAGGCGGGCTTCGGATAGCCTGCCGACCGAGAGGGCTGGTGGTCGTGGCGCCGACGACCGCCGGTCCGGCGTCCCGAGGGGGAGGGTGATGGGAGAGATGTGCTCCGCACTAAACGCTTCACTTTCCCCCCTTTGCCTCTTCATGAGTTCTGTCTCATGCGAGGTTTGGACGTTGGTTGTTGAGCGACAGGAGGTTTTAGTCAGTTCGACTCTGACATGCCCCGCCCTCTATCCCCAGTGGAGGGCGGAAGTCAGGCGATTTCCTCCTGACCAAAAAAAAAAAAAATCCCTTTTTATGAAAATTGCGCGGACGGAGGAGTATGAAATTTTCTACACTTATAGAGAATATAGACAAGAAGTGCACAATGCTAATATTTTTTTTAATTAATGCATAAAAGATACATTAAATCAATAAAGAAAACATTACACACACTATATACCATGTATTTGACGCACACACGCATGCATACTATTTATTGTCAAACTTTTGTTCTTGACGTCTGTGGTCAAATTGAGAATAGATTAAATATTGTTTGTCTTTGTTAATATTTTTATAGTGTAGTCTTGGCGAAATTTGTGATTATAGAAGTATAAAATACAATCATAATAGTGTACAAACTTACAATTCCAATTAATTATAGTCTAATTTCGTCTACTGCGGGACCTCTAGTCTATACTAATACTAATACATCTACAGTGGTTTTTACGAATGTTCCGTTATAACTAATGAGATATGCATCCGATTGACTTGAAACTTGGTATCCATGTAGAAAATACATGTACTTATTGGATAGACTATAATATTTATATTAGTTTTGGGCTCCTTAACAAGAATGACAATAAATAATAATGTTAATTTTAACGGCTAGTTAATAATAAGATTCTAAAAAATCCTATGCTTCTGACAATGGAATTATCTATGAAGATATCCGGAAATCGAGCTATTTACCGATATTCTCAATAAAGAAAGGTTAATTAGTACCTAAAAGCTTACCGTTCAATGAGCATATATTAAAAAAACACCAGTTGAGTTTTGAATTCTTATTTAAAATATATCGACTAATTAGTATTAATAGGCAGCATTTTGGCTATGCCTCTGCCATCGGTGACTTCCACGACCCACGGTGAATACTATAATGGCTACTAATTATGATGGCAATAAAAAAGTAATTTAGGAAACTAATGTATACATTTTTAATTAATCATAATTCTCAACTAAACATTATAAGGCTATCAATAAGATCCCCACAAAACTGACATATGAGTTTTTTTTTTTTTTTTTTTTTTTTTTTATTGCCTTTGTAGGCAGACGGGCATACGGCCCACCTGATGGTGAGTGGTTACCGTCGCCCATGGACTTCAGCAATGCCAGGGGCAGAGCCAAGCCGCTGCCTACCGCTTAATACTCTCCACAAGCCTCGTTTGAAGAAGGACATGTCATAGCGCTCGGGAAACACCGTGGAGGGGAGCTCATTCCATAGCCGGATGGTACGTGGCAAAAAAGATCTCTGGATATATACCTACACAGTATATAAAAATATAGCCTAAATATATGTTTGAAAAAACCCAATGATGATAAACAAATAAATATAAAAAAAAATTAAACAAATATTTGATTAAAAATAATGCTAAATATAGGATTATATTATATTATTTTAAAAAAAATTTTTTTCTGTAATCATCGAACCAATTCCTCGAAATGTTTTTCAATCAAAGGAAAAACAGCATCAATGCCGGTTCAAAACCTTTTCGCATATTTTACTGCGGCCAACAGTACTTCACATTCAACACGCGAAAGTATGTCCTCATTAGTTTGAATTCAACTAAAGTTGATTCACTCCGTTGGGAGCTTTGGTTTAAATTCTTTACTCCAGACAGTAAGATCTTTGTACCTACCATTTCCTTGCGCTGTCGTTTCGGGAATACAATTCAGCACCATGACGTATTGGATGACAGACTTATAATGAGACTTAACTCAAGTTTGGACCTCTATACTATTTTATGTTCGTGGTCTTCCAAGGAATGTTAACTTTAAATACCTGAAAAATGTTCTAAAATTGGAACAGAAATCCTTGCACACGAATTACAGTAGCTCCTTAACGAATTTGGACACGTTTGCCTTTTTTTTTATTGCTTAGATGGACGAACTCACAGCCCACCTGGTGTTAAGTGGTTACTGAAGCCCACAGACATCTACAACGTAAATGCGCCACCCACCTTGAGATATAAGTTCTACAGTCTCAGTATAGTTGCAACGGCTAACCTACCCTTTAAACCGAAACGCATTACTGCTTCACGGCAGAAATAGGCAGGGTGGTGGTACCCACCCGTTTGGACTCACAAGAGGTCCTACCAACAGTAATTACGCAAATTATAATTTTGCGGGTATGATTTTTATTACACGATTTATTGCCTTTCTAGCATAGCAAAAGTAGGCTGGATAATATGGAAAATAAACATGATTTTTATTATAATTAAGCTAGTTTACAGAAACAAGATATGTAACAATATTTTACGTGGTATTTAATATCAAAATGTAACATATATAAACACAACACAGACTATAACTTAGTTGAGCGAATGATGTTAATTTCCTATTTGTTCATTGACGTTGACACCTAAGGTATTTGAATTCTGTGTGCAGAATGCTTTAACGCGGACATTCCTTTCATATGGACGCTTCTCGATTGTATGTCGGCCTATTCCTTGTCGATTGAGTTTGCACTAGTTTGTCGAATGTGTGTTATACAAATGTTTATTACTATTATTGATTTGACGGGTTACCATGGCTATTACTAAGCTTGTTTAAATTTACATACTAAGTTTTTTGACTGTTAATAATTTAAAATCAAGTCTATGGTTCAATGAAGAAGCCGTTACTTTGAAATTTCGATTTATTCAGGTAACGTCCTAATTTAATAAAATCGATTCATGACCTGAACACTGCCAAAATCGGTTGCCGATGATTATAGGCAGTACTGACTATAATTGGCGTTGCCTAAGTACTTTAATTCAATTAAAATTGACAGCACAGTGATATGTGTAGAGAATGGAACCAGTGGAACGACTGAATTTTCTCGAATTAGAGGCGCCAAAAGAGGCCCAAGGATAAAGGCGACAACTTGGTCTCAAAATTATCATTTTCATTAATTTTAAAATACTATGAGCGTACTTAATTGAATTTACTGAACAGCATTTAAAATCTCCGTGTTAGTACTTAAAGCACAAGCGAAGTCAGAAATAAAAGGACATAAATCGTTCTCTTCGATTCATGTTAACTCGTCGTGATGCGTATCCGTCCATTCTTCAACGTCATTGTTATCCCTTTTCTAGTTCCTAAGAATATGTGAAGCTCCTAATCTATAGAGTTGACTATATTCCTGTATAAATTTAGCACAGCTTTAGTAGTGGTTATGTTTTAATTGATATTTGGAATTTTACATACGTCAATTGATTACAAAATTTGACGATACAATAGTAAATCAAATTCGCTAGTAAAAGTATATAAATGTCATATCCTCACAATCTAAAGGACGGAGTAATCATTTTTATAAATTACCATCAAAAATTCTGAAACGTATTCTGACTGATCCAGTTTTTTTTCTAAAATTTAAATATTACATTTTTGCGATTACTTTTTTTATTTAAAAAAAAGTATAGCTCGTTACAAATGGACTAAATAATTTAACCAAAGAGCAAAAAAAAAACGTTAAAGCTCCTGTTACTTCACTGAATTAAGAAGATCTCCAAAATATTTCATTCCTTCTGATTTGAAACAGAATTCCTAATGTTCTTGTCGGGACTAAAATACTCTTCAGATTTTGTTAAATGCCCTTTATACACGGCAAACGACTTGTCAAGGGCTGAGTTAAGGTGTGGGTATCCTTCGCATACAACACTTAAAGAGCTGGCGTTAATCTGAACGAGGTATTACAACGAGGCTTATCGTGGCAGGGACAAGACAAGGCGCAAGGTACAGTTAGGAAATGGATAGTTTGACTATGAACACAGAACAATGGAATGTAGAAAGCGAAATGTTTAAGAATATTGCTTAAGTTTTGTTTACAATAAATTTGGTCTAACGAGATGCCTAGTAAAATGTGAAACAGTGTGCTTTGTGCGAGTTTTTTAGCGTTCTCGATAATGTAAAAGTTAACTCTTATTTGTATGGAGTTGGAACGTTTGCCTACGCTTGCCGCTAATGACGCAGTTCCAATTGCATACAAATTTGAGTTAACTTTAACGCTATCGAGAACGTTAAAAAACTCTCACTAAGCACACAGGTACATTTTTAAAAATCAATACGCACTTAACCAAAAAATTTCGGGACGAAACAATTATTTATAGTATTTATACTACCCGCCGTTTTAGAGCCCGCTTGGATAGATAACTATTTTTACGAAGAGGTCACGCGTTCTCATTCATGCAGCCGTTCTACAACGCAATTGAGACTTCCACATCCTTATATCTGAAGGTGGGTGACATCTTTCATTTTGTGTAATGTAGAAGAAACTTTTGGGAAGATCAAAAATGATGAAACCATTAGTGTTCAGAACATTAACCAAAATTATCGCAACGTTTTGCTTCTTTGTTTTTATTTTTTGGTACGCATAGAACTTAGGAAGAGCTCATCTTATAATACATATTATTAACTGTTACCCACAGGAGGATTGCCTGCGTGGTCAAAGAAAAGTTTCAATTAATTTTTCCAAAGATAATAAATTAGTTTTCCGTCCGAATGAGATATTTTTCGGGACAAAAGCTAGTCTATGTTACTCTTCTGACCTAAAACTATTACTTTATAAAATCATCTCAATCCATTGCTTCGTTTCGATGTGAATGAAGGCAAACAAACATTCACATTTTCGCATTCATAATATTAGTATAGATGAGACGGTACGGACTTGAAACAAAGTATAAAAATGTTCAAAAGCCAACCATTCGACCAAGAAGGGGTACTAGCGTTTTTACAAGTAAATATAGAAACATTTCTCGTTGAACCCGTCGCTTGCGACGAAGGGCTCGGCGAGTAAATTAACCCAGAGACGCAGTCCACTGAGTTTCTCGCCGGATCTTCTCAGTGGGTCGCGTTTCCGATCCGATGGTAGATTCTGCGAAGCACGGCTCTTGCTAGGGTTCGTGTTAGCAGCGTCGTCGGCTTGAGCCCCGTCAGCTCACCTACTAGTTAAGGTTACGCTGATATGGTCTCTCTAGACCATCAGCTTAGGTAGGAAAAAAAAATGGAACTAAATACGGTAATATTCCTGGCGTATTCAATTTTACGTTTGTGGTCCTCTCAGAAGACAAAAAATTCTAGGTAGGAACCAATGACGCATCTCATAACTAGTCTGTACGTGCTAGTTCTTTGACCGGGTCCACTGAAACCGTTAGCCATGATCTGAACCGCAATACTTCGGTAAATTATCAAATCAGACCCGAGCAAGGTCGAGACGGTATTCCGTAATCACTGTCTTTAAAACTGTATACTCTATATATTAACTTAGAATTACATCGAGGGGTGAAAAGCTATTTGGTTTAAGCGACATTTGTGCAACTTTACATTAGAGCCAAATTTAAAATTTGGAAAAAATATCATAACAAGAAATTTCTTCATATATTTGAATGGGGTAAGCTTAACTAAATTTAAATTTAAAATTATTGAATTATGGATACAATTATGGATAACAAATAAAACGGACCTTTAATTAAAAGATAAATTTCGCGTATTGAGCCAAATGTCGCTTATACTAAATTGCCTTTCACATATTAAAGGATGAGCTACTGCTCTGTATTAATATCATTTGACAAACGTATATATTTTATAGTTTTTACTAACGCTATGTTGATACGTAGAATTTACGTCAATGGCCTTCACCTCACTGTATATTGGATACGTGGTCACCGAAACTGGAAGAATTCTTATTATCCGTAATTAGGAAAAAGCACAAGCATTCAACATTTCTTTGCTAGTTACGACGTCTTCGTTTCACAATAGTTATAGTTTAGCGCTGTAAATAATATTAATAATGATAGTAATGTTTATGTATGTTAATGAGCCAAAATCTCAATTTAAAAATAGAATTTTCAAGGCTATTTTGAATGACAAGTGCTGCTTTTTCCCCTGCTAAATTGTATGTCGGCGCAACGTCACTATTTAGTTAAGCCAAACTAGTAAAAGTTAGCTGTTTCCTTATAGTTACGCATGTCAACAACTGTTTAAAACAGTATTCAAGAGAATTCATCACTAAGCTACCCCTATGGTTCTACGAGACCAACTACGAGTGACTATTGTTGCACAAAACATTTAGACTCGAGCAGCCGAACGGAGCGGAGCTCTCTGTTGTTATCGCTGTACACTTGAAATGTAATAAATGGAATTCAATAGGAAAGTGAATTAATTACCTTCACTATGGAAGGCAATGATAATGATGAAGAAAATGGCGACAGCGACGCTGACGTCATCATTTTTAAAAAAACCATGGAACCAGCCTCTCACCGTCATGTACATCTGGTATTTAAAATTACCGGATCCCATGGAAATCATGAATCAACTTGAATGCCACCATCCTTGGGATATGAGGTGTCACCGGACTCGCGAAACAAGAACGACGCTTTCAGGCCGCATTATATTGAAATCCAACCACACCTCGTCGTGACTATAGCTACAAATATATGACATGTTCTGTATAGGCCTTATCCCTGCAAATAGACGAATTTGTGCAAATGGTTCACGAGTTCTTTCGTAAATTATAACAATTACTTTTTTTTTCTATCTATTCTAGTAACCTCGAAAGATTATACTAGATTCACCGAACTAGTAGGTGAGCTCACGGAGCTCAAACTGGGAGCGTTGATAACACTGGTCCTAGCAAGATCAGTGCTTCGCAGAATCTAGCATTGGATCGAAAAGGCGACCCACTGAGCAGCTGGCTGTGTCTGTGGGTTAACTAACAATCACTGTTTGCTCATCACTGTCGATAAAAGTTGTATTAATACATTAACTGTGAGTTTCAGAATAATATATTAATATACTTTTTTTTCAACGTTCAAATATCAAGTAAACCCGACCCGGTCTATTAATAGCTCTCACTTTAAGCTTTGATCTGATTGTACCTACAGCGTGTTTCATTTCTCGAGTATACCTCGGGTATATAATACTACAAGTACACTCGACTTCTTTCGAGCCGTTGGCGACTTCACAAATTATAAGTGTTTTTAAGATGTCTGCGCGCACCTGAATATTTTGCGTACTTTATTGTATGTTGTTGTACAATTTCAAGAATTATCCAATTAGCAGGTGTGTCTTAATAAATATTATGTTGGTCGGTGTGGTAGAATTTATAAATACTAAAGAAGTGAATATTAGTGTTTTCATAATAGCATTCAATCAATTAATGTTAATGAAATAGAAGAAAATACTGCGCGATGTGGTGCATGTAGTTCATAAGCTAAATTTCTTTGTATCTTACTGGTGGTAGGACCTCTTGTAAGTCCGCGCGGGTGGGTACCACCACCCTGCTTATTTCTGCCGTGAAGCAGTAATGCGTTTCGGTTTGAAGGGTGGGGCAGCCGTTGTTACTTACTTGAGACCTTAGAACTTATATCTCAAGGTGGGTGGCGCATTTACGTTGTGGATGTCTAAGGGCTCCAGTAACCACTTAGCACCAGGTGGGTTGTGAGCTCGTCTACCCATCTGAGCAATAAAAAAAAATCGAGCATCAAACTCAATCAGAAGACAAAAGGAAATCGTTTTTATTGTTAGCAGTGAAATAATTGAATACATTAGTGACGCTCCAGGAGAAATTCGAATCAATAAATCAGAATAGTGTTTGAACATCGAACATTTCGTTTCCTAAGCAAATCGTTCAGCGCAGTTCCTAATCTAGTAAACGGAAAATAAGCAAACTCCTGAACGGA
The DNA here is from genome assembly GCF_030267445.1 of Bombyx mandarina. Classification (NCBI taxonomy): domain Eukaryota; kingdom Metazoa; phylum Arthropoda; class Insecta; order Lepidoptera; family Bombycidae; genus Bombyx; species Bombyx mandarina. The sequence goes on along the minus strand of NC_143220.1, from coordinate 10,596,201 downwards.
AGCAGGGAGCGAGCGACGCAATCAGCGCTCAGGAAGCAACAATTTGATCATAATTTCGCTTGCGCCCTCGCGCGAATTAGTAACCCCTAGCGTGGGCCGAATTGATACCTACCGTCGGAGTATGGTTAATGGGTCCAATTTGCGAGGGTCGCACGTTTCATAGGTGCGGGTTTTGAGGGCCGATCGTGTAGTACAGAAATCCTATTCATTAATATCGCACTGAACTTGCTTGAGTTAAGGGAAATTAATTTTGGCTTTAATCACTGTATTCGTAGGATATGTTCTAAAGCTCAGGAAACACGGCAGAGGGGAGTTCATTCCAGAGTCGGATTGTACGTGGTAAAAAAAAGGATGAATTATGTGGTGGAGAGGGTCAACTAGCTAAATAGAGATAATGGCATCATTTCAAACAATACCGCAAAGCAGAAATAAAACTTTATCACTATTATAACTTAAGATATTATAATTTTCACTGGTCGTAGGATTAATGCTTGTGAGTCCGCACGGGTAGGTACCACCACCCTGCCTATTTCTGCCTTGAAGAAGTAATGCGTTTTGTTTCGAAGGGTGGGGCAGCCGTTGTACCTTAAAAACTTAGACTTTAGAACTCATATCTCAAGGTATGTGACGGCATTTACGTTGTCTATGGGCTCCGGTAACCACTTAACACCAGGTTAGCAGTTAGGTAAGCAATAAAAAAACCCCTTCCGTACTCATACAATAGTATCTGACGCGAGTACAAAGTGTCTTTGCGCATATTTAAATGAGTTGTCTGTCTGTGTTTTTGCGTATAAATTTTGTTCTTCATCTTAAAGCATACATAAAAAACTGTCTAAAGAATTTGACTCTACAAATAAATTATCATAGTTGCGGAATTCTAATCTGTGAGTAAATATAAAACGCAAAAATGTAATATGATAAACATAATACGATATTAATCCTTTATTTCCTACTTTACGTGGTTGTTATCTATGTTTATAGTTTACCCAGTTATTCAGGGCCTCTGGGTACTATTTCAAGTGTCCGTGACCTAATAGGTAAGACGCCTTGTGAACACGTACTGGCTACTAATATTTATACAAATAAATTTCGAAAAAGTTTCGCGACATCCATTATTACAATATTTTTTTATTGCTTAGATGGTGTTAAGTGGTCACCGGAGCCCATAGAAATCTGCTACGTTAATGTATTTTTTTATCCTACCTATGGTGATGGCCTTGAGAGGTTATTTCAGATTCTCCTTGACGTGTAGGTGAGCTCGCGGGGCTCTAACCGGGAGTGTCGCTAACACTGGCCCCAGTAAGAGCAGTGCTTCGCAGAATCTATTACCGGATTGGAAACGCGACCCACTAAGAAGATCCGGCGAGAAACTCAGTGGGCTGTGTCTATGGGGGTAATTGCCGCCACCCACCTTGAGATATGAGAAACAATTATAATAAAAAAAACATCATAGAACAAAATCGAAAATGTATCTCTTAAATTATCTATACTTAATTAATCTTCATTTTATTTAAATTCGGATTAATAAATTTGCGTTATCAGTGGGATAGGACGTATTGTGAGCGTGCATTCATAGATACCACCACGTTTGTTTCTATAAAAAAACAGGCAGTCGATCTTCTTTGAAGGGTGGGGTAGCCGTTATAGCCCAGACATACATGAGACAATGACCTCGTGTCTGAAGGTGAGTGGCGTCACCTGAACTTGTCTGCATCTACATTTTGCGGTAGGCAGCGGCTTGGCTCTGCCCCTGGCATTGCTGAAGTCCATGGGCGACGGTAACCACTCACCATCAGGTGGGCCGTGTGCTCGTCTGCCTACAAGGGCAACAAAAAAAACCTACGCCACTAAAAAGTGCTAAATTTTGTTTCTCCTATAAAACCCTGATGACGTGATTCGGGTGTTTTTTTGCCACTCGGCAACTCGAGATGACGTCGAAGATGTTGAATCAGGAATACGTAACAATAAATTTATAAATTCACAAAACACATTTTCCAAATTGAAATTTTAATAAAATAGCCACTGAAATAATTGAGTACTTACTGACTCGTACTATCATAATTTTTCTTTCATCCTACATACCGTCAGTGAAATAGACTTAAAAAGAATTCCAAGCTGTAATTCTGATTATTAAGTCGTTCGTTCCAGAGTGTGTAACTAACTAATCCTATTGTTCTATGGACGACTCTGTGCAAATTATAAGGCTAGCTTAAGCACCGATACAATTTTTGTGTACATTTTTAGCTTCAAGTATAATTAATTAAATATAGACAATAAAAAATTATGACAAAAAAGGAAATCGACTTCAACAAACCAAAATAGGAATGTAGTCAAAGTCAATTAAATCCGCATTATTAAGGATAACTGAAAAACTGCTAGGCAGATAAAAAAAAATACATGCAACCACCATCCTGGAGACATGAGGTCTCAGCGGACCCACGAAACAAGAACGATACTTCGAGGCAGAAACTCGCATTATATTGAAATACAACAACCACACTTCGTTGTGACTATAGCTAAAACAAATGCAATTGTAATGCTAAATGTAATGCTGTTGTAAAACAAATGAAAATTAACAAAGTCGTATTGAGAGCCTTCGCCTTTTTTGAAGTCGGTTAAAATCCTCACACACACACATGTATTGTAATGAGTGTTTCGTCGTACACTCCGTATCCGGGAACAGAGCTAGATTCAAAGGCATCCAGTCGCTATGTGACCCCACCAGCGCGCCGGCACTGCGTAACTGCGGTGGGGGGCAATTATTTAGCTACGTCCAATTGACTGAATGTAGATAAAGCGTGGATGAGGTATTTTTACACGATTTATATTAGCTTCACTTGTGTGTATGTTTGTAACTGATTTCTTTAGACGCGATTTTGACCCACTTTAAACATTCAGATTTCATTCAAACTTTGTAGATTTATCGAGGACCGATGACAATTCAATACTAAAAAAAAATTGAAACAATTTAAATTCAACTAAAAAATGAAACATAAATAATAGTTTAAAAAAACTTAAATAATAGTTTAAAACGCGCTTTATATAAAATTCAACAAAAAAATAGAAAATAAATTTTAATAAATTTAAATTGAAAATATGTAGTGTAAAAAAAAAAAATTTATTGTAAAAAAAGCATGGGATGCATGGTGTTATTAGCTATAAATATTTTTCTGACAGATATGAGTAGAAGAATTATTATTTCAATAATATCATAAAAAGCACCCCACGCTTTTTTTACAATAAAAAAAATTTTTTTTACACTATTTTCAATTTAAACTTAATAAAATTTATTTTCTATTTTTTAGTTGAATTTTATATAAAGCGTGTTTCTTAGTTTTTTTTAAACTATTATTTATTATGTATAAACATAATAATGCTAAAACACGATCACTATTATTTTTTTCAGTGTCATTGTGCACGCCAAATCTCCAACATGAATGTACCAATTTAAATGTAGCTTTCCAGGATTAGCTCCGGCTTAGATAAAAATGTGGCGATTTCAAATATTTTCTGAAAGATTTGGAAATTCAAGATAGTGCTATACGTTGTGTCCAAGATAACGGGGACTTTTTAATTTTACAAAAATGTAATTAAGCTTTGTTCATGAGGCCACGACGCCATTGCGTGCCTTCTAATTAAGTTTTACGAATATTTACTTTTCATAAAAACTTATAAATTAATAATATATTATTAGATACAGAGTTCTACAACAAGATTATTTTCCCAGCGGTTAGGATTGGGTCGTATTTAAGTAAAATTTTAGTTTGTTGTTTGTTGTACACAATTATAATTATAACAATTGTATTTATCTGATTATTAACGCAATGCTTACGATTTTTTAATGTTACAAACCATTTGATCTAGTCTAAAGATAAGTGATCCTAAAAAAAAATCACACATCAGCAGAACTTACCACATCCATCTTTTGTGTTCAGGGCTCATAATTTATGATGTGCTACCCGGAAGTGAATTACCTGTAAGTAAAAACATCATGTAAATGTATGTAATTTTAGATATTATAGTACTAATATCAATGGAATTTCAATCTAGAAAAAGGTTCTTTTAATTTTTTATCTGCATAATCTATAATAATAAGTCTAATATAATATAATAATTGTAATCATGTGGCATGCTAACTCAACCAACATTGTTCTAATAGTTTTTTCGGTACACGGTCTGATAGCGAAAAGTTTCGAGCGACTCCTTAAGAAAATTCGTTATTCAGATGGTTTAGGAACCTGGTACAGAAAGCAGCTACCCTTCATACGGCGCGTATTGTGAAGAGGTTTCTCATTCTGGAGCCCTAACCACTGATGGCTTGTGTCGTAGACGCCATCATCAGAGGCAGTCTATTTGTTGGAACGAAGTTCCTTATGGGACGATGCGGAGAGGTACCCTAACCGGGAAAAAACGTCCGTAACGTAAGATTTTTATTATTTATATTTTGGCTAAGCGCCATCTGTTGATAGCAGCAAGAACTACGCAATTTTTGTTTGGTCGGGATTTTATCACACCACACATCTTTTTTTATATGGCCTTTTTTTAGTTGTATTTTTAATCTTTTTTTAAATACTTTAAATACTTAAACAGTATAATTAATAAAAATTTAATAAAATTGTAGTATAACAATTATAATAATAATTTGTCTGTCCAGCTTAAAGTAGAATAAAAAAAATTATAGTTTGAAAGTTCAGTTAGGAGTTTTGGGACCATTTTCGCAGAGCATGTGTTGATATCGAATTCTAAAGGCACACATGAACATTGACGTCACAATTTAATTTAGAAGATTACGATCTCCGTCTAGCGTGAACCTTCTAATAAAATGTCATCTCTCCAAACACTGCTGTCTCGTTTTGTAGAAAAGATAGAAGATAATGGAATCATAGCAATTTAAATGAACTTAAAATATTTTAATATAATATTTGATAATTAATTTATAAATGTTATGTTATAGCAGAAGTTTTTTCACTCATTCTATTTTGATACGTAGCTATTTGAGCTGAAAGGTAAAGATAACATGTGCAAACATGAACAAATTGCTTTGTTATTCAAACACGGAAACCAAATAAATAAAGTATGTAGTAAGAGTGCACATAAAATAAAAATAGGCGCGTGGGTGTTTGATTTAAAGCACAACTTACAACTTAATATTATTTAATATTTATCTATTTCGTATCATCTTGAAAAAGAAAAGAAAAGAAGGTTATACTCTTCTTCTAGATTCGATGCAAGAAATCAAGAGACACATTAAACAAGCATACGCGTAAATTAAAACTTATGGCTAGTTGTTAATGTTTGTTTTTATTGCTACAGAAATACTTCTGTACAAGCTAGAGGTTTAGAGGTATTATACATAATATTAAAATATAATATGAATGAGTATATCAGAGGGAGTGTGAAAGTAGCCCCCCAGTGATTGATCAATTAAAGAGCTTTTTTTTTCCCTACCTAAGCTGGTAGCCTTGACAGGCTATTCCAGCGTAACCGTGAACGGACGGTTAGCGTTGTACGGACATGCGATGCGTAGAGAGGAGATGCATGTAAGTAGAAGATGTATGGAAACGGTAGTGCAAGGTAGAGGGGAAAGAAGAGATGGACGGAGTGTGTGGATATGGGAGAACGAGGACTGAATGTTGAGATGACGGCTGATAGAAGAGAATGGAATAGGAAAATTCCCTGTGTCGACCCCATCTTGTGGTATAAGGTGGAGATAAAGAAGAAGATTAAAATATAATATAAGACCGTATGTTATATACATATGTATTAATACGGTATATAATAGTGTGTGTAAATGATGTATGGTAGTAAACTCTGGTTTTTTTTCTACCTAAGCTGATAGCCTTGAGAGGCTATGTCAGCGTAACCGGGCGAGTAGGTAAGCTCACGGGGCTCAAACCGGGAGTGTTGCTAACACTGGCCTCAGCAAGAGCAGTGCTTCGCGGAATATACCACCGGATCGGAAACGTGACCCTACTAACTCTGGTGCTTAGTTTGGTCACAACTCACCTCGAGACGTGAAGAAAATCTCAAGGCCTCAATTGTTCATATAACGACTGCCATATCCTATACTAAAGATCATTTCGAAGAAAACATGCCGTTCGAGTTTTTTTACTAAGACCCCATCAACATTTAAGGCAACGTAAATATTCGCATTTTACAACCGTCCTCATATGACTTCCTTATGCGATCTGTTATGGCATTCAGCTTTGAAACGAACACACACAAAAAGTTTACGATAACAGAATTTAGTTTTGTAATTTTTTGATGGTCCCGGTTTAATTTTTATGTGCCCCGGTAATTTCGAAATGTTCTTTCAATGTTATTTATGGAAGTTTATCCGTATGTGTTGCGCCGGTTTATGATTTTGGTCTTTGAAATATTGCAAGCGCTGTTTTTATTTGAATCATTCAAGCTCAAAGTATCTTCTTGGGTCTTCCTCGCTGGTCAAACCGGCATACGAATGGGGAAACGAAACACTCAGGGGTCCAGAATTCCAGAAAGGCTCTCGGCTGGTGGTAGGACGTCTTATGAGTCCGCACGGGTAGGTACCACCGCCCTGCTTGTTTCTGCCGTGAAGCAGGAATACGTTTCGGTTTGAAGGGCGGGGCAGCCGTTGTACTGTTAAAAAGTGAGACCCCACAACTCATGTCTCAAGGTGGGTGGCGGCATTTACGTTGTAGATGTCTATGGGCTCCGGTAACCACTTAATATCAGGTGAAACTTGAGCTCGTCCACCAAGCAATAAAAAAAAAAAAATGGTATAATCCCTACTACTGGCCTAACAGTGACCTTCAAACTAACATTACTTATTAAATCAGATGATTATATTATTTGTGTTATGTTAATAATTAATACTCTTATTTAAAGTGAAAGGTAAAACAATTATTGACCATTTTCTCATCTGTTCATGAACAGATTTTCGAAGTTTTTTTTTGGTGGACTTATAATCAGCGAGTTTTTTTTTGCAAAAAAATAGTATATAATACTCATTCGAGGTTCAAATGTTGATTGTTTAGGAACAGTCAGACAGTAGATTCTATTACGACGGGCCCCACCCATCGATTCTGCCGTGTAGGCAGAAGTTCGGCGATTTCCTGTTGAACCATCAAAAAACGACTATTTTTTTTCTCAGTTTATCAATCAATTTTCGTTATTATTTTTATTTGACAGCTATTGACGAGTTTTATAATTAAAAAGTAATAAGAATATCCAGTTTTTTAAATATTAATGAAAAAACGAAAAAAGAAAATGTACTACATAAATGAATCTAAATTTTGAGATGTCAGTGATTAAAGTCGAAATTCGATCATTCGACGTCTTGTAGTCATTAATAATACATTATTAAAAGGTAATTTATTGCGCTCATTAGTGGTTGTGTCTTTATTAGGAAGATATCGATACTAGTATGTAGGGTAACTGATTTAATATAGGATTTCAATACCTCTGATAGAAATATGTGGACCAAAGATAATTAAACGATTTTAACAGGTGCTTAAGGTGCTGTTTTTGTTTAGATCTGTGAACGAGCTCAGAATTCACAAGTAATAAATGATTACAGGGTATTCTACCCATACAATCTTGAGGCATGTGGTTCAAGCTTGATTTAACTGTAAGACAGTTCTCTTTTTAACTGGAATGAATGACTGCTTCGCACTACAAATATGAGATAATTTTACCACCACCATTAAAGCAACGCATAGATAATACACATAAATTAGTTATAGACAAACGACTCAAGCATTCAACAAAAATGTTAACGGGCGTCGGCCACTAGATGGCTTCGCTTCGATTAGTTTCTCATTGCTCCTGTAGATGGCAGTGACATATTACCTATGCTACATTTTATTTTCAATGAAGGATTTTGTAAATTTTCAGAAACCATAAATTTATAAAATTTAATCAATTTGTCTATAACAAATAAAGACTTGTATGATTTATTAAATTTTTATATTCTACAGTATACTACAGTTATATAATTAAATGCCTTAACCTCAACAACATAATAATATATGTTTAGGGGCATCCGCTACATGATATCGATAAAAATATTTGTCTTAAAGTTTCGTAGAAATATGTAATTACCGGCCTTAACAAAATTCATTTTGGAGGTATCACTGAATCAATAGAAACACTTAGTACAGTCTTATTACATCAGTACATCATCAAAATGCATTACAAGTAACACATGAAATAATATCATATTAAATATTATTATAAAACTATTAAAACATAATAATATTAAAAATTAATGGTTCGAAAATTTAATTCTTAAGATTCTATGTTATTATACTCTTGCTCTTTTTTCTGCACTTAGTTATGTAATTCGTAGTTAATTAATTTGTAGTTAATCATCGTCTCAACGAGAGCTAATATCATTGTAAGTGTTATTTTAACACGACTACTCCAGAAAGACGGTAAAATTATCTTAGTGTAGATTTAGCACACGTATAGTTTTGAAGCCAAAACGACAGAATCGATTTTCAACATAATGTTTTCGAGCTTACACTTCTCACGTCATGGCACTTACACTTTTCCAAAAAATATCATTAGGAACTTCCGAATTAGAAAATCGTGTTCACAACCCGTTAACTTATAGCAAGATAAAATTTTAACATCATATTATGTCTTTGATATAAATAAAACTATTTTTTTCGGATTTATCTTTCGTTATATCTTTTTATATAAAAACAAAAAAATTGGTTGTCTGTAAAGTAAGTTTACGGACGATACTTTTACGTGATAACGTTTTTATTTTTTTATTGCTCTATTGAGTGGACAAGAAGGGCCGCGGTACGCGAGGATTGGCGACGTCAGGTGAAGCGCACCACCACCCGAAGTGATGACCACGACCACTCTGCCAAGAGTGCATGCGACTGAGAAGAAGAATTGCTCTTGTAGGCAGACGAGCATACGGCCCACCTAATGGTGAGTGTTTACCGTCGCCCATGGACTTCACCAATGCCAGGGTCAGAACTAAGCCGCTGCCTACCGAAAAACAAACAAACGTCATAAAGAAACATTGATGAAAAATGGCATACTGTTATGAATTGAATTGAGTTATTATCACTGAATTGTCATTAATTTTTTATAATACAAAGAAGGATTTAATTGAATATTACATTTTTTTCGATAAATTTACGCTTGGGCCGATCGTGTCTCTCTATCGTTTGTTCCGCGCTCTCGCTTGCACGCTCAGGAGAAACGTGACACTTTTTCGTGCAGCCGTTATTCATCGATTTATAAGACGTAATAACTCAGGTCAAAATCATTTATTCCCGTACGCATTATTCAAATATCGACGAATAACACCTTATTAATCTGCGACCACGAACATTGTAAATTATTTGAAAAGTCAGAAATGGGAAAATGAGACATTAAACCATAAATGTAGCTTTTATCGTGACTACGACTCGTGACGCTGTACGAAGTACTCTATACTATTATATCCGTCTTATATGCAGCAGGAATTTAAGAGTTGTTTCATTTCAATATGTCATGAATAAAATAATAAAGTGAATATGTTTCAATTGGCATGAAATAAAACAGCTAATCCGGTGATTTTAACTTAATAATTTTGATGCCGCTGTTGGTGCTTAATGCTTTTTTATATTGACTACATAAAAATGGTCACTTACGCAATTGGATTTTAATATTAAAACGACCCTTAAGACTTATCTTCAAAACAAATTAGATAAGAAAGAACAAATATCTGCTTTGACTCATAAATATTATACCTAGCTGCTAAATCGGATTTTAGTGGTTGTAGGACCTCTTGTGTGTCCGCGCGGGTAGGTAACACCATCCTGCCTATATCTGCCGCGAAGCAATAATGCGTTTCGGTTTGAAGGGTGGGGCAGCCGTTATAACTATGCTTGGGACCTTAAAACTTATATCTCGAGGTGGGTGGCGCATTTACGTCGTAGATGTTTATGGGCTCCAGTAACCACTAACACCAGGTGAGCTGTGAGCTCGTCTACCCATCTAAGCAAAAAAGTGCGTGCGTACAAAGTACACATGTCAGAAGTGAAACTTTTTTGGCAAACTAATTTATGAGTTTTGCTTATATTTTTACAAATCTAAAACTTTAGATTTCCGAGACTTAGAGGAAGGGAAAAAGGAAGGTATGTTCCCGCCAAAAGTCTGTCAGATGTCAGATTTCAATCCCAAACCTCAGTGTTGACAGTCACATTATGTTTAGATTTCTAAATTGTTAATGACTAATATTTTGCCAATTGAATTGACTAATTTAATTTCATGCTATTTGATTAATGTTCCAAATTCTTTTCATTTCTTTTCAATTCCTATTAACATTTTTCACAAAAAAAATATAAAATATTAGGCTGTATGGTATGATACATTTGCCTTTCCAGTTGGAAAAATAGAACAACTACTACTACTGACATTTGACAAGTACTTAATTTCAATAGTAGTTTGACGTCACTTTCGTTGCATACCTGCGTGACCTTCTGTAAAAATTTTACCCTCATGCGCCTAAAGAAGTTTTACTTCAAAAATCGTTAACTTGAGCTAAATCAACGACTCTCTCGCATTGAAAATTCATTACCTTACAAAATAGACATGTCACTAAGCGAATACAAAGGTTTTTTCCTGAAAGAACTGTAAGGATAATGCGAGAAACGTGGAAAAACCACGCTTCGAGGCGTCGGTTCCATTTGTCGCACATTTGTGTACTTTGTCGTGGCGTTTTGCGGTATGGTTAATGACAGACTTTATGTCGACGAAATGCGTTGAAGTCGTCGTGGCCTAAAGGTTATGACGTCCGATGCATACGTGTTGAGCGATGCACTGGTGTTCGAATCCCGCAGGCGGGTACCAATTTCTCTAATTAAATACGTACTCAATAAATGTTCACGATTGACTTCCACGGTGAAGGTAATAAAAATCAAACTCGCAAAATTATAATTTGCGTAATTACAGGTGGTGGTAGGACCTCTTGTAAGTTCGCGCGGGTAGGTAACATCACCCTGTCTATTTCTGCCGTGAAGCAGTAATGCGTTTCGGTTTGAAGGGTGGGGCAGCCGTTGTAACTATACTATACTTGAGACCTTAGAACTTATATCTTAAGGTGGGTGGCGCATTTACGTTGTAGGTGCCTAGGGGCTCTAGTAACCACTTAACACCAGGTGGGCTGTGAGATCGTTCACCCATGTAAGCAATTAAAAAAAAAGCTTACGTAGTTCGTTCATAATAATATTGACTGGTATAATATTTACTGATATAATATTGACTATTTATTAGACCATGCTTACGGACTATATTGTATTGCATTAAAATATAGACGGCCTAACCGTGATCGCAGGTTGCCATATTTTGCGACGACTTTGGAAGAGATTTTTTTTATTTTATTGAATGGGTTACTGGAGTCCATAGACATCAACAACGTAAATTCCGCCTCCTACTTGAGACATGAATTCCAAGCCTCAATCAATAATAATCGATCAATAAAAAGTCACTAATTTAATATTATTAATAAATAAATAAATATTTACTAACAATCACGCCACGTTAACTGGTCACGTGCTAAGTTCGTAAAGAACTTGTGTTACAGGTACCAGATAACGGAAATAAATGTGAGATTTTTATTATACACATACATATATTTAATATACATCCATAACCCTGGAAAAGACGTTTTATATTTATCATACAAATATCTTCCCTTGGCGGGATTCGAACCCGCGACCCCCTTGTGTAGTGACCATGTGACTTACCACTACACCAGACGGCCGTTGATTATTATTTATTAGTTTTTGCCTGCGACTTCGTCTGCGTGGAATAGTTCACAAGTAATGCTTTATTTTAGAACAAATTTGGTTAGCATAGAAAACGTTAAAGGGGGTCAACCTTAACATATAGACATATGCTGTGGCGGACTTTTTTTAGATCTTTTAAAGCAGAACAATTCTATCATACATTATTTTAGCGAAACTTTAACCGTTTCTGCAGCGCACGGAGAGGAAGCTCTCAAAGGGAAAAAAACCCGATTTTGAAACATTATTTATTGGTGCTCCGCTTAGCGTGATAATAATATGGCGTTCCTCAATAAATGGGCTATCTAACACTGAAATAATTTTTCAAATCGGCCCGGTAGTTCCTGAGATTAACGCGTTCAAACAAACAAACTCTTCACCTTTATAATATTAATAGTATAGATGATGATTGATTATGATTAATGCTTATTATTATTACATATTAAAGTTTTTTTTTATTTACAAAAGTCGCAATATCATATTATACCTTTGTAACATCAGAAACAATGGTAGCAGCAAACAATATAGCCGAGATGCGGTTCCGTGCAGAGGCGTGCTAACGTGGCTTAGAATAAAGCAAGTTTATGTGTTCGTTAACTGTCGTCTGGCCTCTTGACCGATACTTCGTCCGATGGACCTTTCTCGCGAGGGCATTCAGTTTGGTCCGAACTTTGGGAGGAAGCGATTTTTAAATACAAAAATTTCAAATAGAACTTAAAAATAAATACATAGTTTTGGTGAGTTTTAATTAATTTTACAGAACGCGTATTTAGTGAAGTTTAGTAAAAAAATTAAGCATAAGCCACTAACATCATTGTCGAGATCATCCGACCATATGGCTATGGAATGAGCTCCCCTCCACGGTGCTTCCAGAGCGCTATGACATGTCCTTCTTTAAAAGTGGCTTGTCGAGAGTATTAAGCGGTAGGCAGCGGCTTGGCTCTGCCCCTGGCACTGCTGAAGTCCATGGGCGACGGTAACCACTCACCATCAGGTGGGCCGTATGCCCGTCTGCCTACAAGAGGAACAAAAAAAAAAGATAGATAAATTAAACAAAAAAAATAGCAAAGTAATATCTTAACAATATCGATAGCAACTAGACATACCAGTAATCGCTGACTCATATCATTCGAACCGAAAAATCATTAAGCCGTAACTTTTTTACAGTCCACCGCAGTACGGTAACTCAGTTATGCCACTGACTTCATTGATTGAGGTCTAGTCATTTCTAGCGGTTAGCGATGGCCTGCAGCACTCTGTTGATTTACCCTCCAGTGACTTTGAAACGTTCATAGCTGATTATACGACTTCATTATCATTAGTTGACCGTTGCTACATTTATGGAACTATCTGTAAACGGGAAATGATTAATTGATTACATATTAGTAAGTGAAGCAAACATTTTGTACCCCTTTTTACGAAAATTGCGCGGACGCAGCAGTATGAAATTTTCCACACTTATAGAGAATATAGAGAAGAAGTGCACAATGCTAATATTTTTTTAAAATAATGCATAAAAGATACATTAAATCAATAAAGAAAACATTACACACACTACATACCATGTATTTGACGCACACACGCATGCATACTATTAATTGTCAAACTTTTGTTCTTGACGTCTGTGGTCAAATTGAGAATACTTAAATATTGTTTGTTTTATTAATATTTTTTTATAGTGTAGTCTTGGCGAAATTTGTGAATATAGAAGTATAAAATACAATTATAATAGTGTACAAACTTACAATTCCAATTATAGTCGAATTTCGACTACTGCGGGACCTCTAGTTTTTATTTATTAGGCATAAAAAATACATAAAATCAATTCAAAAAACATTAAAAGAACACACACACTATCATGTATTTGACACACACACACACACGCATATATACTCTTTTGTTTATTGTTAGAGTCTGATCAAATTGAGAATAGATTAATATTGTATGTCTTTAATATTATTTGTCTATAATGTAGCCTTGACGAAATCTGTGATTATAGAAGTATAATACTCTCGACAATAGAACCATAATAATGTTTAAGCTTATAATTTCTATTACTTCTAGTAGAATTTCGACTACTAGGAAACCATTAGCATTTTATCGAAGATTTCTTTCTCCGCATCAAAATTCATTTTCTTGAGGTATTTCATAATATAGGAGTATTTGCTTGATAATTAAATATTTATTATGCATACTTTTTGTCATAGGTCTTCGTATTAAATTCGCAAGGTAAGGGCACATTAATTTTTATTCTAAAATTCCTAAGATCATGTCCGATATAAAGTATGCTAAACCACAAAAATAGCTAGTGAAACTAGAATTAAACACAGACATCTGACGAATTATAAAGACCCGTGTTCTACCACGCCCATCCACATATCCTTGCAAAGTAGCATTGTAGTTACACGCCCGCATCGAGAATAAACGCGCGGCCGTGCAGCGCCTAGCCAAGGACCTTTGACAAAGTAATGACGACGCTGAGACAAAAGCCACCCTTCCCATCCCTCGGAGGGCTAAACAGCCTGCGAGTAACGCGCCTCGTGAAGATAACCCATTGTTTGACACAAGATGCATATGAAGATCCGTCAATAATTATTTGGTCTGTTATTTTGTTGCCAATGAAGTTTTTTTTTACAAATTCTGTTTATCACATAAGTAAATAATTTAGGAAGGTTGTATAAATTTAATTTACAAAGATGCGTAAATATTGTTGGTTATTTGATAGGAATATTTTAGCCTATTAAAAAAACGTAAAATAAATTTGCTTTGAATAGTTTTACAAATGACTCTTGATTGCAAGTTAAATGGGTAGTCACAGCGAAATGTATCCGGATTTAGATCATATTTATTTTAATTATATGTATATAATTTGTGCAATTGAAGTATAAAACATATAGTATCCTGTTTCCCCACACTGCCATATATAACTCGGATCGTACGTTTTGAATCCAAGCTCTCGTCGAGACGAGACTGTCTCTAGTGCACTGAACAGAAGTGGCCAGCCCCACAAGTATATAGTAACCAAGCTGGGGAGTAAATTAATTGAAATAGAAAATTCATTTTCGAATGAAACAGAAAACTGAAAAAAAAATTAGTTTAGAGGAAACACTAGTTTATTTGTAAAATTCTGCGTTTCCTTCTCTTATTTTTTTATTGCATAGATGGGTGGACGAGCTCACAGCCCACCTGGTGTTAAGTGGTTACTGGAGCCCATAGACACCTACGACGTAAATGCGCCACCAACCTTGAGATTTGAGTTCTAAGGTCTCAGTATAGTTACAACGGCTGCCCCACCCTTCAAGCCGAAACGCATTGCTGCTTCACGGCAGAAATAGGCGGGTTGGTGGTACCTACCCACGCAGTTTCAAAGGATGTCCTACGATCAATAATTACACAAATTATAATTTTGCGGGTTTCATTTTTATTACACGATGTTATTCCTTCACCGTGGAAGTCAATCGTGAACGTTTGTTAATGTACGTATTTCATTGGAAAAAATGGTACCCGCGCGGACTCACAAGAGGTCCTACCACCAGTAATTTTTATCCACAATTGCGAATCTACGAATTATAAAATCTAAGAAACTATTAAATAATCGTTGTTTTGCATAACATTGTTCAATTTACAGGTAAAATTGGACTGTCTCTTTGAAATTAGACGCTTAATGTCTCGCTCTAAAATTGTCTTCGACTCCTGAAAATCGAAGGAAATATAAACATATTATTTTCTTAAAACTCAGATTTATGACAACTGAGAAGCTACTATATTACATTTGTTTTTTGCTATCGCATATGTATTCCTTAACAAAACTATCTTTTTCATAATTCCAATTTTAAATCAATCAAACATTAATTTCAGTAATTTTAAACGTATGAACTTTGTAAAGCCCTCGGGCTTTACAGAGCGGAAGCGAGATGTATGGCAGAAACAAACGCAAAGCTCACTTACTAGTCGCCGCCGGCAGATCCACGTAGGTTTGTACAAGTATAAGTACTTATCATACGACAGCTGTGAGAATGCGATCGATTTAGCTTGAATTTAGCGCACAATAACAAATATATTTAATATGTTAGATGATAGTGGAGTAAATAACGCACAACTTGATTTATCTAAAAACAGAAATATTTATTGTTATTATAAAATTAAAACACTCAAAAATATTTACACATTGTGAATCTATTCACCTAAAAATAGAAAAATCGACAATTAAATGTTTTTTACTTCCAATATTTTAGTAGATCGACTCTGAATTTACTTTACATAAGTTAAACTAGGTATTTCATGAAAATTATTTCTTTTCATTACTTTTATATAATGAGAAATAAATCACTTCACGTGCAGGCTTAAATTCTCTATTATGAGTGTGCTAGTGTCAATGTCATTCTTCATGTGTAGCGTCACACTTGTTAGGCGGCGTATACACACTCGTACATTAGGCTACGTACACAGCATACAGTATACAAGCTTACTTGAGTACGTATTTCATTAGAAAAATTGGTACCCGCCTGCGGGATTCGAACACCGGTGCATCGCTACATACGAATGCACCGGACGTCTTATCCTTTAGGCCACAACGACTTCAAATTTAAGTTACGTAAAAACAAAAAACGCATGCGAAACCGCAAACTGCAAACAATCTCGTTTTCAATAATCTTATTATTGAACTAGCGACCCGCCCTCGCTTCGCTTCGGAAACATTAAAACACACATGAAACCAAAAAAATAAAATAATTTTTTTTTTCAAAAAAGTTGCCTGTGTTCATCAGGGACAATGTCGGCTTCTAATGGAAAAAGAATTTTTCAAATCGGTCCAGTAGTTTCGGAGCCTATTCGAAACAAACAAACAAACAAATCTTTCCTCTTTATAATATTAGTATAGATTGAAACTTGTGATTTGGATTTTCCAAGCTATTTGATTCAGAACTGATGTAAGCTTTACAGATTTATATTTATTGTTTACGGTGGTTGTACGCTTGTAATACGGTTGCAGATGAATATTAAATCTATGCGTCACTCATGCTATTCGTGAGTACCCATGAGCACATCTGACGTAATTTGTATTTAACATCACTCTTGTATTCCTAATTTACAATAAGCTAAAAACATCATTACATTAATAATCTTATTGATTTTATTAACAAATTTTAAGAATGGTCCGAAAATGAATGTACTCCTTATTTATACGTTCAATGTCCTATATAATAAATCTACAACCGTTTAATCTGCAAAGGAACATCGTCTATTTTCTCATACAGTTACACTTCATTATCCAACGACACAATTGCAGCATACCTTGCATAAACCAACTGGATTTGTACTAGATAAAGACAACCCGATCACAGCGTGCCGTAAAGAATTCCTCTATGACACGAGAACTATGTAAAGCCGCGTACACAATTCCAAATATTTATGCGATTTATTTGTGTTAAAATTATGTTAAAACTATAGAATTTTCTTTAATTAGCGCGTGCCGTAGACATAATTAAAACTAGCTATGCAAAAACTCTAAAGTGTTCGACATTAAAAAACGCGATGTTAGTAGTATTTTTTTTATTGCTTAGATGGGTGGACAACCTGGTCTCAAGCGGTTACTGGAGCCCATGACATCTACGACGTGAATCCGCCACCCACCTTAAGATATAAGTTCTAAGGTCTCAAGCGGCTGCCCCACCCTTCAAACCGAAACGCATTACTGCTTCACGGCAGAAATACGTAGGCCGGTGATACCTAACCGCACGGACTCACAAAAGGTCCTACCTCCAGTAAAAAAATGATTCTGTTAATTATCGATTTTAAATATTAAACCTTGTTTGTTGTTTTTTAGATATTATTTCTGTTGGTGTTTGTATCTTTATCGTACTAGTTGAGGACGTCACAACATATTCTTCGATAATTTAGTTCACTGTTTAAACTGGTACCAAGCGTTGACGCATCCTTTTCATAATTCAACTTTTCCAATTGCAACATACTTTACTAACAATTCGACCTTGATTTGTAATACTCATAATTAAACAATCCTATCATAGAAAACATTAGGTGCTTGCTAATACCAGAAAAAATAATGAGAAACACGAGTTATTGTGACATTGCTCTGAGTCTATCACCTGACCGGACTACAGGCGCCGGACCGGATGGCAATTCCCATTGTTTGAGCATACGGACACAGTTTTAAGTCTATTCGATTCTGATAGCGTGCATTCCGCCGACAGCTCTCGGCTGTTTGTCCAATGAGTAACTAACCTAACAAGCTGGTAGCACAAGTCGAATGCTATAATTGTGCATAGATTTACGTTCAACAATGTTTAACTTACAAGCTTAAATTGGTATGATGAACAATACCAATTCATCTGTATACTGTCCTACACCTACAGATGTAGGACTACCACCAGTATAGGTGGTCCTACCACCTATACTGGTGGTAGGACCTTTACCGGTGGTAGGACCTTTACTGGTGATAGGACCTCTTGTGAGTCCGCACAGGTAGGTACCACCACCCTGCCTATTTCTGCCGTGAAGCAGCAATGCGGTTCAGTTGGAAAGGGCACCCATTGTAACTATACTGAGACCTTGGAACTCATATGTGGTGGGTGGCGTCATTTGCGTTGTAGATGTCTTTTTTTATTATTTTTTTATTGCTTATATGTGTTGACGAGCTCACAGCACACCTTGAGATATAAGTTCTAAGATCTCAGTATAGTTACCCCTGTCCTGGTGAAACTGGAAAGGCCTCCGGGCCACCAGTAATCCTTCAATCATAAAAAAAAAAAGTATAGTTACAACGGCTGCCCCACCCTTCAAACCGAAACGCATTATTGCTTCACGGCAGAAATAGGCGGGGCGGTGGTACCTACCCGTGCGGACTCACAAGAGGTCCTACCACCAGTAATTACGCAAATTATAATTTTGCGGGTTTTGACTTTTATTACACGATGTTATTCCTTCACCGTGGAAGTCAATCGTGAACATTTTGTTAAGTACGTATTTCATTAGAAAAATTAGTACCCGCCTGCGGGATTCGAACACCGGTGCATCGCTAGATACCAATGCACCGGACGTCCATTCCTTTAGGCCACGACGACGACGATGTCTATGCGGTTCGTCTACAAACGTAAGCAATAAAAAAAATGTGCGGTTTTATTCTATTCAGTTTATTCTATTCTATTGGGAACTAAAACAGAATTCGGGAATTTTATAAGGGTTATTCAGTAAAAACAACAGAAACGTGATTCAAATCGAATCTTTGTTAATTCTTCGATACAATGAAGATTATCTTTTTGAAAAATAGAGTTGTACTCGGCTTACCGTTACCCACGCGCTGATACTCGGAAACAGTTATTAAATACCATCATAAAAGTAGGTGTGCTCTGGCGTTACATAACTTGGTGCAGGGCCGTAATTAGAGACTTTTAAGTGGCATCGTAAGTATAGCATTACAATCTATCTATGTTAATTGAACTAATTATAACCCAGAGTATGTTTACTTTAAAAATAACAACGTGAAATTGTTGAGATTTCGAAAATCCAGTTTTTTTTATCATTTTTATTTCGGTCCTACAGGCAACACTGAGCGTTTTACTCATGGTGACGTCAATTATCCCTATAAAGTTCTCAGGACAGTTGGGGAGATGACTTCACGATCAATCCCCAATTAGATGACGCGCGAAGACAGTAGGGCACCATCCTGCAATGGAATGACATCTTCAGCCTATAGACCTCCACTGCCAGACATCAACCTTGCTCAAAGTTCACACCAAGGGGCGCTCCTGCGCTACTCGCACCTAGCGAACATCCACTGACAGGAAACCTGGAACTTATTATGATAAAAATTTACAATCTGATGTAAATAAGAACAAACAACAAAAAGAGGCACCAGAAAATGTAAGTTATCTCCAGTTCTTTCAGATTCTTAAGGTACACAAGGTTATTAATGTTTTTTTTATTGTTTTTGTAAGCAGGTGAGCATACGCTCCATCTGACAGTGAGGGGTACCGTCGCTCATTGACGTCAGCAATGGCAGGAGTTTGCGCTCCTGCCGCCTGTCATTGGGGGGCAAACAAGCAGCTGCCTACATTTCACATCAGATCAAGTGTTGCAATATTTTTTAACTGAATCCAATGAAAGCCACCAAATCAATCAGCACCATTCGATTTGATGTTGAAAAACTTCTTCTACGGCCCCCGCTTCATAAACTTAGTACGGCCCTGACAAACTTAACTGTATCGGTCACCATGACGAATTTCAAGCTTAAATAATGAAGATGATAACATCTGGGAACCGGTTATATGACGAAACAATATATTTAGCTGTGTGTACGAGAAAATGTTGCAAGAGTCTGCGAATATAATTTCAATGGGCGGTGCCCAAACAAAAAGCCATGTGCACCTTTAACCTATTAATTACGTATGTAAGGACTCCTAATTCTTTGCCGTAATCAAATAACCTATTAGAATAACATTCACAGAAAAGATGTATTATTAAATTATGTCTATATATTTCAAGATCGATTTATGTATGTTTCTTATAAAGTTCGATATGACCAGAACCGATCTCGATATTTTTTGAGGAATCTTCAGTTTGGCTTGGTGAGTATTATTTGGTTGGTAGATTGTATTAAAGTCAAATCAAAGACCGGCCAGCAAAACGGGCCGGAATTTACTAGTTAGTAACTTATAAACGCTACTGACATAGATATAAAATCCAGATTTTGATGTATGTACAACCTTCAAAAAGAAAGAAAACGATGTAACGACACACAACATAGACACAAGATCGAAGGACTGCTAGTTAATTGCCTTCGCAGGCACTCGGGGAAGACGCAAAATATAGTAATAAATAGCCAGATACTAATGTGTTATATTTTTAAGTTACTAACATAGATTATAAGAAAAAGATTACAAGTAAAACTAACTTTTACTAAAATAAACATAACAAAAAAGAAACAACAACTTTGTCACACGGTAAGAATATTCTCTCATTGCGTTTTTTCAAAAGCGCCAAAACAGAAAAAAATGCTAATATCTACTCGTAAAACCACAATAGTAGCTACTAGTTCAAATTATAGGTATAATAATCTATTATAATAATCTCAAATTATAAAACAATTTACTGGCATCAGTAAGATACCAACACTCATAAGATACGGTAAGCAAAGGATAAGGATAAATGGTCCTATTTGTGTAGATTCGACGAAGAAATTACCAGAGCTTGAAGCCTCTGGTGTCGACTTGATAAATGAACGAAGATCTTTAAGCCGATTCCATATTGGGTCATTTGAACTAACTATATTTCTCTTGAATCATGATTTTTCTCTGAATTAATTAAATTTCCATTCCGGCGACAACGTTCTTTTAATTATCTTACAATTAACCGCTGGATGTAGCACGAAAATCACAGATGATTATATTATCTTTTTGTGGGTTGTCTGTTTTGTGTACCTCTTATTTATTTCAACAATTATAATAAGTTTTTGATCATCTTTCAACATTCCAAAAATGTATTTTTTTTATGCTCTTCCCATTTCTAATTTCGTCTTCGTTTCAATATTGCTTACTACTATTATTATTCGTACACCATAAAGATTTTCTTCGTAATTACGGTGATTTAAGTTCTGGGCGAAAACTGATGTTGAATGAAGCTTCTATCTGAGATCATTTGAGTGGCAGATTGCGAAAAGTTTCATGATTAGTCGCCATTCGTCAGAGTTTAGTTAGTATTCCATTCGACTTGTTTCGTGAACTTCCGTAACGAGTGGATAAATAGACTCGGAGGCGGCACGCGGAAATGGAGAGGCAAATTGGTGCGGAGATTCCTTGAGTTCGCGATAGTTATTATGGCATGGTTAACGCCTCGAACAATCTTACAATACACGGGAAACTCCTAACAGCGCGCAAGATAAAAATAAATTGTTACTTGTCTTATTTTTTTTACTGCCCTTTTAAGCATATGGCTTACTTGATTGTGACCGGTTACCGTCGCCCATGGACTTCAGCAATGGCAGGGGCAGAGCCAAGATGCTACCTACCGTTAAAACCAAGCCGCAGGACATTAAAATTTTTCCAAATAAAAAAAAAATCTAATCTCCTTTATGATAACCTTAGTTTAATAGAATTTGAGTGTGAGAATTTCAGTTTCAGAATTTACGCAATATGTAAGTACCCGTAATTCACTTGTGCTAGAAGTCTGCACTAATACTTTTTTTGCTTAGGGCGGTGAACGAACTCACGGACCATCTGTTATTAAGTGGTCGCTGGAATTCGTAAACATCAATACTGCCTCTTACCGGGAAACATGATGAACCTGTCGGTCTCATGCCCAAGGTTGGCTCGTTGTAACAGTTGCTTAGCAACCAGTGAAAAGGAAATCCGCCTGCAAATATACCCCAATCCAAAACAAACGTGCATAAATTTAAATGTAAATTTCGTCTTCGTGAGTTCGCTAGCATCTACACAAATACAGCCTAACACTCTGTGCTGCGAAGTTGGGTAAAACTCCAATAATATGGTAATCGAAGGGTAATATTGGAACGATGTCCAAAATTGGGAACGAAAAGGAAACGAGAACTTTTCTCAGGCAGAATTAGGTTCAGCTATCAAATTTAGAATCAGAAATATTTACTTGTAGATTGTAGAATGTAGACCAGCGATCGGGGAACTGGGGTAAATTAGCCCAAATGGGGTAAAATGAAATTTTGGGGGGTAAAAATGAAACTTTTGTGAGTAAAAAGTATATAATCAAGTGAAACTTCTTTAGAACGATTCAAACTCAATGAAACGAAAAAATTATATTTTTTTTCAAAATTATCGTGGGGCCTATAATATTAAAGATGCTAAAAAGAAGCGATTTCGTTTTTTTTTGTTCTTCGCCATGGGGTATATCAACTTACAAAAAAATATTTTGGGGTAATAATTAAAAAAGTTCCTCGACCGCTGATGTAGACCATGGCTGCAGCAAATGTATCATGCATTCTGGTTTGAAGGGCGGGACAGCTATTGTACAAAGCCATTGAAGTTTCGACCTCATGTCTCAAGGCGTGTGATGTCGCTTACATTGCGATATCTAGAGGCTCCGGCTAATATTTAATATCCGGTGGGCCGTAAAAACCTTCAGCGGTCGAAGCAAAATCAAATAAATAAAAACTTAATTAACTGATTGAGTTTTTGTGTAAATTAGAACTCATAAAGACTTTAATTGGTTAAAGATAAATAAGGATAAATTCTGTCACAATTCAAACGTTCATTTCAGTAATTAATAAATGGGTCTCGACTCGAACAAAAAATTATTCGAGTGTAAACTAATTAGGTTTAATCGTTGTTAATGAGGCAAAAGTGCGGCTTCAATTCAATCCGACCACGAGAAGAATGGCGTCGAATCCGATTAATGGTATAAACAGTCCACTGGCTTGGTGCTGCAGGGTTGAAATTAGGTATAATATTAATTTTACGATGTTTCCCAAAGTTTTTTTTATTATTTATTGTGTGTACGTGCCGAGTGACGTATAGATCTGGTATTCCCTGGATGTCAACAGTGTCTATGAATATTATGATAGTATGAAGCTTTCTATAAATACTGTCTCCAGTCTGCCTGAATATATGGCGGCTTCGCATCAGGCAGGTGGTGTTGGTAGTACCTTTCCGAGCAGGTCAATAATACGCACTAAGCCGATAAATATAAGACACATTATTTAACAATTCACCGATTGATCCTGCAGCTGTAGCTATAATAGAATAGAAATAATTTTACTGGGGCCTGAATCGCGATAACATTTTCAAATTTGTATAAATACAAGCTTCGAACAAAAATATATATAAATATTCTCGCCTGGCGACACCTAAAACGTCTTCACGACACACGTGATATTTTCTTCCTAAAAAAATATCTATTTGGCCCGTCAATCTACCACACAATTTCACTCGCTTGATGGAATATCTACCTTCCTTTTGCCGATGTCCCAAAAAAAAATAACGAAGAAAAACACACATTATCTTCAAAAATTACCAAAACAGAAACCTAAGTACGATCCTGTATTTTTTAAAGAAAAACTCAGCATAAATGGCAATCATGATCTAGGCTTTTATTTTAGTACACACAAGCGAAATATACCGGAGACCTTATTTTCGTTATACTAAAGTCGTTAATCGCACCATCATTTTTAATAAAAGGTAAACGTACTTTTGTTGAACGGTTTGTATTGAGAGAGACATACCGGACCTTGTAAGGGCCCGCAAAGGGCACAAAGAACGCGATAAGCATCTGCATAGCTCTGTTTAAGTAGGCGAAACGATAAGACGTAATACTCGGAGAACGTAGCAAAGGAATTGCGTGAACTGACGTAAACTCTTTGTAAAACATTACAATTTAAGTCTGTTTTCTGCGGACTTTATTTTTTATTTTTTACTACCTGACCCGGAAGACTTCGTCGTGCCTCAATCGATTAATAAAAGACCTAAACTTTTGTATAAAATAAACTTAAAACAAACAGAAGGAATCCGTCTGACGGGGGACACATCAAAGGAAAAACAAAATTGTTATTTTTATTTAATTCCGAGCATTTTCATATTTATCTACCTTTTAAACTTTCTCTGGACTTCACAAATAATTCAAGACAAAAACTAGCCAAATCGGTCCGGCCGTTCTCGAGTTTTTGCGAGACTAACGAACAGCAATTCCTTTTTAAATATATAGATGATTGTATTTTTGTGGCTTATTATTATTATTATTTTTATTTTTTTTTATTATTTTGCAGCTACAGACGTACGCTAATCGGATGAATAGATGTCCTATTGACGCTAAGATGAGGTCCTTCAGGGCTGCGGCCTGATATCTAAGACACCGGCTGAACATGTATCATGTGATGCGACTAGCCCAAAGCTTTAATACTGAAATAGAAAGTCGTACAAATGATTAAGTGGTACTTTTTTTTTTTCATTTTTTCGGCTATTCTGTTTTTTTTTATATCTCAAGGTGGATGGCGCATTTACGTTGTAGATGTCTATTGGCTCCGGTAACCACTTAACACCAGGTGGACTGTGAGTTCGTCCACCCATACAAGCAATAAAAAAAACACATAGAAGACACACATTACAAGATAGATAGATAGATAGGTACACAAAAAAAGAAACATTATTTTACCCAATCACAAGTTAGTAAAGTTGGAAGCGCATCTCTATAGATAGAGTTTTTTTCCTTCTGTAATGTTTTCACAAAGAGTTTATTGTAGGCTAAATATAATTGCATAAGCAGTAAGATTGTTGACATTTTGTTCTTCACATTAACTATATCAAATTAGAATTCTGTTTTTTTTAAATTTTCGAAGATAATTGAGGGTCAGTACACTTAATGGGTGTCGCCGTCGCCCATGGACATCAGCGGGGGACACAACCACACTACACCACAACCACACCACAAGCGCGAACCCTTGAAGTCACATCTTAAAACACGTAAGACCACATAGCAGTCAGGAAAAAAACAAGAAAAGTAAATTATAGATTCGGATCGGACATGGCAATATACGAAGACGCACTAATTTTTTTTTTTAATTTTAAAGCTGTTGGTTAACTGCGCAAAATTTGATTTAATAAAGTGAGCTATCCACAAAACGGAAATAATAAAACACTACGACAGCCCTAAACGACGGAAGCTACGTACTCGACTGTGGAACGATGCCTTAATGATAACAAATTGGTTAATTCACTCGGTTGAGCTTTCTTCATATTAGTAACAAGCTATTTATAGAAAGGCCTACATAGAACTAAAACATTTCTATTATTTTTTGTATTGCTTAGATGTGTAGACGAGCCCACAGCCCTCCTGGTGTCAAATGGTTACTGGAGCCCATGGACATCTACAACGTAAATGCGCCACCCACCTTGAGACACAAGTTCTAAGATCTCAGTATAATTACAACGGCTGCCCCACCCTTCAAACCGAAACGCATTACTGCTTCACGGCAGAAATAGGCGGGGTGGTGGTACCGTGCGGACTCACAAGAGGTCCTACCACCAGTAGGAACTACATAGAACTACAACATTTTTATTATAATTATATAACAACGATCAAGTTTTACGGTTTTTTTTCCCCTTAATTTAGGATTAATTTTCCTTAATTTTCCTTATTTTTTTTTCCTTAATAAAGTAGCTTAATTGACCGACATCTATTACGATCCTGCTCATTCGTTGGCGGGACGTTCCTTATATAAATGAACGTTCATTTCAAATGTGTATCGACGTTGCCCAAAACACGTCATTACGGATCCTCCCGATCCATTAACGGTGCTCTTAGGTACTTCAAGCACCGTCCTCGCCGAACCCGCCGCTTGCGACGAAGGGCTCGACGAGCGAATTAACCCATAGATACAGCCCACTGAGTTTCTCGCTGGACCTTCTCAGTGGGTCGCGTTTCCGATCTGGTGGTAGATTCTGCGAAGCACTGCTCTTCCTAGGGCCAGTGTTAGCAACACTCCCAGTTTGAGCCCCGTGAGCTCACCTACTAGCTAAGGTTACGTTGAAATAGCCTCTCAAGGCTATCAGATTAGGTAGGAAAAAAAGAAGTGAAATGATTCATTTCTCGTTTGCACTCCGCGCGGGTAACAAGTTTGCTTTGAACCGAGGCTTTTGTTTATAAAACCGGAGCGATGAATCCGTATATCTGTTAAAGGTTTTTCATTGAACGCTCGGCTTATATTGACGGGCTTCGCATTGAGGTCGCTTTATTAGATCAAAACTGTGAGTGCATTCACGAAATGAATTAATGAAAAAGTTTTTTTTTAAATTCCATTTTTATAAGTAGAGGCATAATTGTTCATCTATACTAATATTATAAAGCTGAAGATTTTGATTGTTTGTTTGAACGCGCTAATCTCAGGAATTACTGGTTCGATTTGAAAAATTTATTGCAGTGTCAGATAGCCCATTTATTAAGAAAGGCTATAGGCTATATTATAACGTGATGAGACCGATACAAGTGGAACACCAATCAAGGATGTTTCAAAATATTTTCACTTTCGACATAAATGAAGTGGGGGGTAAAATTTAGCGTTATGCCAAATAACTATTCCACGCGGACGGAGTCGGGACCAAAAGCTACTGATAAATAAATGAGTTTTTTTTTTGAAACTATTCTAGACGGTCTAACTGGATTTTAGTAGCTATAGATACAATCCATTGAATTTAGTATTCGTATAATAATATACAGTTTTATTGACAGTAACTATAGTGAAAAATATTATATTTAAAATTTAAACTTGCATATCATAAATCTGATTGTTTTGATTAGTTTAATATAATTTATTGTTGCTTAGTTTAGTTCTTTTTTTAGATATATTTTTTTACTTTAAACAATAGGTATCTAGAGAGACGTTTGGCCTTAATCATTACTATCGTCATAAATAGCTTATTAAATGATTACAAAGAAAACGATCTGTATACCTTCTGTGGCTCAGCTTTCCTGGACCGCATTCGTTCTCGGCTTCTCGCTAAGCGGCATTTCGGTATATTCAGAATATTTCAGTATATCCTTTTTCTTTGATATTGTAGACAGGCGAGCTTAGAGCCTACCCGATGGTGGGTAGTTACTGTCACTCACGGTCATCAGCAACGCCAGGGACGTACCGAAGCCGCTGCCTACCGCTGAGTTCGTCTAAGGCCTGAAGTTCATCGCTTCAGTCCCAAATTCATCGAATCTTCTAGTATAGCAGCACCGACGCTGGCCATAAAGGAACTATAGCATTATTGTTGACCTACCTAATACGTGCCACTTAACAAATAAGGATAATACTTTCAAATGACATGAAGTTTTATAACTAACTTTACAGGGGAATATCCCAGCTCGGGTCAGTGGCTGTCAAATGTTTTTATAGCAAGCCAAAAAATATTATAGAAGGTACTTCATAATAGGCGTATGTTTCTGTTTTTCTTATATCTGTATCAACATTCTTAAAACGCTAATGTTGATTCTTTGTTAAGGTTTTATTCGATGATTCGTTTTAACCAATAAAAAATAAAAGAAATAAAACGGATGCATTCGATGAACAAAAACTATTATATACTTTAAAGTATCAGTAATGGTAATAATGAGTAAACATTAAGCAAATTCACATTTTCATTGCAACATTAGCAACATTTCTCGAAAAATCCCAATACTCTAATCCGAAGATAGGTTTTTTCTTCTAAATACGCAAACACATTCTACATTACTGATGCGTATATTTAACAATACATCACACGGGTTTATCCGGATCACGAGCCGGATGAACCGGGTAAAGGTCGTAATGGGTTATTTTTCAAAGGTTTTTAATACATACATCACGTTCTATTTTTGTACTCACAATTGTGCTTATTTTCTGCTCTGTTAAGGAGAGATACAGGGTGTTGTATTTGCCGTGTTTCCATTGGTTCGGCGAGATTTAATATCTGAACTTTCAGAGGTAAGCTGCAACTTGGCTGTACTCCTGGCATTGTTCATATTCATGAGTAAAGGTGACCGCTCACCATCAGATGGGCCGCATCCATGTTGGTGTACAGTGGCAATAAGAAAAGTTTATATCCAAGTTGTGACATTATCGTGCTTACTATTATCCTGGAGCAATTAAGCTGATTAGTTTGAAGTAATATACAATTGATATAAGGTAGGATAAAGGGTAGGACACATACAACACAATTGAGTTTGACCTCGTGTGTCAAAGTGGCATACGCGCCGTGAATCCGACTTCAAGAGAATGTAATAAGAATATCATCAAGATAGTTGAAATCAATGTACTAGTCAAAGTAAATGTACTAGTAAAAACTACTGGTCATATTAAATTTTGATATCGGTCCACACGAGAAACATATTTCAAATAAAAGAAGAATCACAAAAAACAGGTCACCTAGACTCTAGACAAAAGCTCCGAGGTAAACATAAAAAATACAGTAGGATTGAGAACGTCTTTTTTTTTAATAATCTGTTAACTAAATAAGGACTTAAATTCCAAGATTTGATGTTATATCATTCATAAATCTGTAGTGTTGGAGACCTGTTATCCACGAGATGCAAGATAGAACCAATTAACAACAGTTAACCGTAGATTTAACTTGAAATCTTAATCCTGACGCGGATGGAACTAAATCAAGCTGAAAGTTATGACCACCGTTCGCCGGTAACTAGATCATTCTAGATCGTTCTAGATGCGGTTGTAAATCTTGATTGAGTATTTAAATCTATGTTTTTGTTGACGGTGCTTGAATTGATTTAATCGAATGACTTTTTATTGGAGATCGGTAAACCAACTAACGGAGTGGGGAACGACTTTACAACTTAAGGGTCATATCTACATAATTATTAATCCCGAAAATATAGATTGGAAAAAATATAGGTGGTCGATGATGGTATATCTATCCGATGATTTGCAAGCGAAGTAAAATGTCCCTTAGAAATAAGGTGACCCTCTACAAAACTAGTATACGTCCGGTCATGACCTATGCAAGTGTAGTGTTCGCTCACGCGGCCCGCACTAACTTAATACCCCTCCAAATCGTTCAATCCCGTTTTTTGCAGGATAGCCGCCGGAGCCCCGTGGTTCATCAGAAACGTGGACCTCGACGATAATATGGACCTAAAGTCGATCAGTAAGTATCTACAATGGGAATCAGTGCGCCATTTCGAAAAAGCGGCACGACACGAGAACCCTATCATCGTGGCCGCCAGTAACTACATTCCCGATCCTGCGGACCGAATGGTAAAGTCGACGTCGCCAAAACACGTCATTTTCACGTCAAGGCTCGGAGAGTAAATTAACCCACAGATACAGCCCACTGAGTTTCTCGCCGGATCTTCTCAGTGGGTCGCGTTTGCGATCCGGTAGTAGATTCTACGAAGCACGGCTAGGGTTAGTGTTAGCAACGTCGTCAGGCTTAGCTCACCTACTTGTAAGGGTTATGATAAAATAGCCAAGGCCATCAGCATAGGCAGGAGGAAAAAAAGGTATAGTTGATGCAATCATTAGGCACAGCTCTATTAATCAACATATTTGTGTGGTTATAAAGGCAACTGTTTAGCGCACGAGGGTCGCCGCTTATCGGGCTTCACACCACGGGTCTCACCCCGAGACGGTCAACGACCCGAAGAGGCTGGAAAACTTCTTGGAATAACTGTGTCGGGGATTCCAGTTCGTTCACACCGATACGTAACGAAGGCGCAGTTTGAAACGTGTAGTATTTTAAAAATAACAGACTGTATTTTTTAAATCGTTGCTGTAAGAATGATTGTTACTTTGGTTTTTTTTTATTGCTATTAAACGCATTACTGTTTCACGGTAGAAATAGGCAGGGTGGTGGTACCTACCCGTGCGGACTCACAAGAGGTCCTACCACCAGTAATTACGCAAATTATAAATTTGCGGATTTGATTTTTACTACACGATGTTATTCCTTCACCTTTTTTTTTTTTTTTGGTGAGCTCACGGGGCTCAAACCTGATGACGTTGCTAACACGAACCCTAGCAAGAGCCGTGCTTCGCAGAATCTACCACCGAATCGGAAACGCGACCCACTGAGAAGATCCGGCGAGAAACTCAATGGGCTGTGTCTGAGAGATCCTTCACCGTGGAAGTCAATCGTGAACATTTGTTGAGTACGTATTTCATTGGTAGCCGCCTGAGATTCGAACACCGGTGCATCAATCAACACGAATGCACCGGACGTCTTATCTGTTAGGCCACGACGACTTCAAATTCGATGGTCTAGTGAATAATGTTAATTCTCCTTGACAGGTACCAGAATTTTTGCTAGTGTTATACGAGTAAATGTCCCAAATACACACGAAAGAAGAACCGTTAAGAAATTTTCAAGGAGTGACTCCCATCTGGCAATGAACCTAGGACCACGTGGTATAGTAATCGGGACCATTTTTTTCGCGGCTTAATGCTCTCATATTGAGCCACGAAGTAGATACTCAACTAATCTTTAAGATAAAAGGGTGCATAAATTAACAGTATTCATGTTACTTGAAAAATGTTAGAGAGAAAAGCCTGAGCTTGTAGCGGCTCTAACTGTTTATAGAAAATTTTTGGCATAAACCTGTATTATATATTTATATATTATATATATATTTACAATAACCTCATAGGATCTCGAAATGATGTGCGCATATTATGTACTACAGAATCATGTGTCAATTATGTATATTATTATTATTTATTTATTAAAATAGCCAGGACTCATTAAATTAGTAGATCTCTTAAAACGATGTTTTAGTATCAAACACGATTTTTTTTTTCGAATTTGTCTATAACGCCTCAAGAGTTAGATTAATTTTGTGTGTTAAATATATCCTAAGATGTTTTCTTATTTATATTTTCTTCTATAAAGGTGAAAAAAGTCTCATTCTTGATAATACTACAAAGATCGTATTATCTACTAACCAAACAAACAAAAATCGGTTAGCAAACAGAACAAAGATACTGAACTATTTTGTATTTACCTCTTTATGGTATTTATAGACAGCCAGTCACTGTCGTCACCCTTTGAATTCTCATCTAATCTCATTTTTATCCCTTCTTTTTACCACTTTTTTTTGCGTGAGATCTGATAAAATCAGTTAACGATTTTTATATTCAAATTTCGGACCGAATAAGAAAGCAGCAAGCAGTAGTAGGTATTCAAGGGTGGGCTAACCATTATACTATAAAATGCATTAAAACTTAGACTTACCAGGTGAGACCTGAGCTCATCCACCCGTATAAGCAATTAAAAACAAACCTACCGTTCAAACCGAAACGCATTACTACTTCACGGCAGAAATAGGCGGGGCGGTGGTACCTACCCGTGCGGACTCCAAGAGGTCCTATCACCAGTAAAAACTATTTAATTGTCAATGTCAATTAATCGTTGAATCACCAAAGAGCGTTTGCGATGATAAGCAGTGGCGTCCATCGCACGGATATCTTCGTATTGACGTAAATAAATTGGCAAAAATCTTATTTTGCAAATTGAATAATGGAATAATTTTATGAAATTAGTGTATTTTCATCGGTCCTCGATAAATCTACAAAGTTTGAATGAAATCTGACCGCTTAAAGTGGGTCAAAATCGCGTCTAAAGGAGTCAGTTACAAACATACAAACATACATACAAGTAAATCTAATATAAAGCGTGTAAAAAGTAACCAGTCTTGACAGAAATTTTGAATTTTGATTTATAATAAATAGTGAAGCCTAGAAAACTGGTGTGATATTGTTGAATTGGGGACACAATTCATAAAATAATGTTTTGTTTATTTTGCTTCTTCCACATAAAACGACTTAAGATAAGCCTTGACTATGAACATCTTAACTATGAAAACCATTCATCAAACACAGTCCAACGTGTACTGACCGGGTTTTTTAACCCTAGAATCGATTCGAGAAATATTCCTTTGCATAAACACACACTTAAATCGTGCATGAGCCTTCAATCGGTTTTCTATTGCCTATCAATTTAAACAGGCAGCGATAGTTCATTAAGTCGCTTAATAGCCGAAGGCAAACCCTTACTCGGCTAAATTACCGTAAATAATCACTAAACACGGGCACATACTTATAAACACTTCCGTTTTACACGCCTAATGGACTTTGAAAATTAAATATTCATTTGGAGACCGCCCTGTTCTTTATTGATAACAAGCAGCAATTTAGACCTTTCTCACGTGCCGTATTGCTGTGATGTCTATATAAATTCAGGTACCACTTAATACAGGATGATCGAAACAGCTGAGACTTAGAACTCATGTCTTATGGTAGATGGTGGATTTTATGGTAGATTTTTTACTGGTGGTAGGACCACTTGTGAGTCCGCGCGGGTAGGTACCACCACCCCGCCTATTTCTGCCGTGAAGCAGTAA
Organism: Bombyx mandarina; assembly: GCF_030267445.1. Taxonomy (NCBI): domain Eukaryota; kingdom Metazoa; phylum Arthropoda; class Insecta; order Lepidoptera; family Bombycidae; genus Bombyx; species Bombyx mandarina. The sequence continues at coordinate 10,563,580 of NC_143220.1, read as the reverse complement.
TGCGTTTCAGTTTGAAGGGTGGGGCAGCCGTTGTAACTATACTTGAGACCTTAGAACTTATATCTCAAGGTGGGTGGCGCATTTACGTTGTAGATGTCTGTGGGCTCCAGTAACCACTTAACACCAGGTGGGCTGTGAGTTCGTCCACGCATCGATGCAATAAAAACAAAAAATAAAAAATGGCGGTCTAAGCGTTTTCTATGTCTATTGGCTTCAGTAATCTCTTAACAACAGATGGGTCTTGAGCTCATTCGCGTCTAAGCAATAAAAAATAGGTGTTGTACCTAAAACAAGATTGCGTAAACGTGTTTCTAACAGTGCATTTTACTCAGTTGTGAGACAGTTACAAGAAAGAAATGATTTCATTTGTAAATCAAGACATTTATGGCAATCTCGGCTCCACAAGACACATTCCCATTTATAGAATTAAAACGCTAAAAACACAAAGAGTATTCAGACTCATAAAAATTCAATTCCCCCTAGACCGCGTTGGCATGTAACCCGCTGCGGGGAGTTAGGAAACTAGGGGAAAAACTCGGCTGCTTCCAAGCGCCTTCCCGTGGGAGAGAGCACTCCGTTTCGATGGGAATATGAAAACAATATAAAATTATAAGTTTTTCCAAAGCAAGTTTTCATCGACGTATATGGAAGACAAGGTCACGGTCTCCGGGGTCAAGTGCTTAACGGAGACTAATGACCCCAAGATATGATTTAATAGTTGAAGTCATTGTCTCAAATGAAACCGCGATTTCTTCGATTAGACACAGTCACTGGTGACTGGTCCGCCTTTCAATTTGGTGGATATTAGTTGGCACTAGAGGAATCGTGAGTAGCTTTTTTTTTTATTGCTTCGATGGGTGGACGAACTCACGGCTCACCTGATGTTAAGTGGTTACCGGAGCCCATATACATCTACAACGTAAATGCCGACACCCACCTTGAGACATGCGTTTTAAGGTCTCACTTTTAACAACGGCTGCCCCGCCCTTCAAACCGAAACGTATTACTGCTTCACGGCAGAAATCGGGTGGTTATACCTACCCGTGTGGACTCACAAGACGTCTTACCTCCAGTAAAAAGATATTTATAAGAAGATTTATTAGCATACATTACGTTTCTCAGTCACAAAAAAAAAATCTTGCTATAAAATGCTTAATCGAGCTGCAGTTTTGTAAGCCAGTACACTAGTGAAGTCCCTACATAATATGTTATGCTGATGTCATAATAACGGGTTGCGGTCTAAAATAAGTTCTGAGGTAAGAAGGTTTCATATACGTGGAACAGTTTGTGGGTGTTGCGGGACACAGTGTAAAAAATACAGTGACTATAAACGATTCATTAAGATTTTTCAAGTGTAAGGATAGAATTGCGTTGTATGTGTTTTAATGAAACCTGAATCAATCAAAGGAAACCTGAATCTGTGTTTTCCCAAGAACTCGGGATTTTATTTAACATAGCATGTATGGAACGCAAAAAAAATTAAATTTACTTTCTCAAGTATCGAACTGTGCATTCTTATTATTATGATCAATATATTCGTCGAAGCCAACGAGACGGTAAATTTTCATCGTTACTTAAAGGCGTCAGCAATGCGCGGGGTACAGACAAGCCGCTGCCTAACAACACGGTTCAATGACACCCGTCTTCAACTTCACTGTACACTGCGGGCTCAGATTTAAAAAAAATACGCTTTAAAAAATCTACGCTTATAATTGAAGACATGAGTGGACGAAGGGGATATGATAGAATTTGTTAATTTTGAGAAAACGGGCAACAAACTTTTGTTACTTGTACTTTTTCTTCGTACATACCTCCTTCATCACATGCAATTTCTAAACGTAGCCTTTAAGCTCGGAATATTAAGGTCTAATATGGTTTATAGGCACATAATACCTTCATTTATAACACCTTCAATGTAAAAACTCAAAAATCTTAAAAATGGTACTTAACCCCTTCATCCATTCGTGTCTTGAATTGTCACATACATCAAGAATACGTACATTTTAAAGATACTGCAAGTATTATCGCACTGTACAGACCATTTAGTTTATCGATTGCGTGGGAAATAAGTTATAACATGAACACGCTCAGCTATTACCACTCTGTGGATGTTGTGGTTTCTATTTCAAACGTAACGTAACTTATTGAAAAAATGAAACCAGTTTTCATTCACCTACAATTTTTTTCTTAGTAGGAAAATCTTTTGAAATCGTTTGAAAATGCCGAATGGCTTCAACTTCCGTCCCCAAGCATCCTTCGACTGCGGCACCTTTACACACTATTATACTAAACGGATAGGAGAGTTGACTGACCGATAAACTAAACGTAGACGAGATATTGCGTACACTTGAATCTATTTTTTAGACAGAAAGAATAGTACAAAAAATATCTTAGCTGCGATGAAAGAAATCTGTTTACAGTATGTATGTATGTATGTATGTATGTGTGTATGTATGTATGTAATATATTTATTGATAAAAAGTTACACTTTCATTTAAACAATGCCTCGCAGGTAGGTAGGTAACTAACTCCCTTATATAAACATAGCTTATACATTATTAAATTAATCATTAATGTTAATATACTTAGTCTGGCCATAAATACTGTTACAATTAAAAATAAACAAAATATTACATTTGAATTTGGAATCTGTCATTTTTATATGATTGCTCATTGAGTTTTCTCATTTTGGCGCCAATACATTGTACAATATTTTGCGATATTAAAATGAAGTGGGGTGATAAAGAGAACCGAATCGCTGTGATTGCATTGTCACTCGGAGACAGTGTAGGTTCCAAACAGCGAAAGAATTCATCAAATCGGTTAAGTAGTTTCGGAGCCTATTCAGTACAAACAAACAAACAAATCTTTCCTCTTTATAATATTAGTATATAGATTTCTGTCATTTCGAGTATGTTCCTTTCCGACATTTCGTTTTGTTATTCGTGTTGTGTTCATTTTCATGTTTTACAAGCAGCAACAGCTTACGCTACAAGTAATATCAGTGAACAGAACGAAACCATCAAGACTTCTATCTTAAGGTAAATTTATGCTGTGATGTCTATAAGACATGTCCTTCTTCAAACGAGGCTTGTGGAGAGTATTAAGCGGTAGGCAGCGGCTTGGCTCTGCCCCTGGCATTGCTGAAGTCCATGAGCGACGGTAACCACTCACCATCAGGTGGGCCGTATGCTCGTCTGCCTACATGGGCAATAAAAAAAAAATAAAAAAAATAAAAAATAGCACAACAACATCGATATATCTCATCTCTGTATAACCGAATCTAACTAAAAATATCGTTAAGTACATCCAAATAATTAAAAAATCCAACGATTTATTCTCGTAAAAATAGGATTTTTGTCGGGCTTCATAACCATCAAAGTATCCGATCTGCACATGAGTTCAGGAACGCGCCAGGCATGCTGAACTTTACACAGCTGCCCGACGGTTGTTTGAACGATAAACGTATTCCGTGACACGTTCGGGTGCTGCTCTGGATCCTCACTCATTACAATGTTTGCATTTCACATACAACTTACGAAGGGATAATATTAGATCGTTGTTATTGAAACGCTTCGATTATTATCTTTTTTTTTTATTGCTTAGATAGGTGGACGAGCTCACAGTCCACCTGGTGTTAAGTGGTTCCTGGAGCCCATAGACATCTACAACGTAAATGTGCCACACACCTTGAAATGTAAGTTCTAAGTTCTCTGTATAGTTACAACGGCTGTCCTACCCTTCAAGCCGAAACGCATTATTGCTTCACGGCAGAAATAGGCGGGGTGATGGTACTTACCCGTGCGGACTCACAAGAGGTCCTACCACCAATAAATTAATATCTGATTAAACATTGCAAATTTTTTGATGAAGATTCGTATTTTTATCCTATATTTACTGTAATCAAATGTAGCAGTGTTACGCAGCAAAAGAAATTTTCTAACTGTGGGTCTAGATAGGTCAAGCGTCTTCGGCAAACGAAAAATACACGTGTGGCACTCGGGGACTGCCGCGGTAAAACTATTGCATAGCATTTTTTATCAACTTATGCAATTATAATTAGAAAATAATAATTTAATATTAAAATATTAACAAAATAAGACCACGCTATATTTATAAACATTAACAGTCCCCTTCACACTCATAAGCTAGACCGCGCGGGAGAGAGATGGGCGGACTTTTCGTGATGCGCATGCAGTGCGACGTCACGTCGCGCGCTTATTCAGAAACACTTCACAAGGGCAACGTGTGAATGGGATGCACGCGAGCTACATGGTAGGCGGAGTGGGGGTCTTAGGTTTTTTTTTCGTTACGGAATTTCTTGATTCGGTCGCCGCGCTCAAAGCTCGCGATAAAAGCTATGCAACAGCTTAAAAATAATTATTAAATGATTATTTAAGGATCCCAATGATAGTGAACTTCTCGAACTTTTTGGACCTGAACCTAAACAGCGTAAGTGCATTACTGCAACTCTTGACACCATCAATGATGAGCAGCAGCTATTAATTTCTAATCATCTCTCCATCACTAACTACTACTACAAAGTAGAGTCAGAGCAATTAAACATTTGATAGGCAGCGATTTTGCTTTGCCCTTGGCATTGCTGACGTCCATGACCAACGGTAACCACTTACCATTAGGTGGGCCGTATGCTCGTCGGCCTACTAAGGCAAAAAAAACATAACCACCGTCACTTTAGGTCACCTCATCTTCACTTCAACTCACCGTCACCTCACCTCACCGTTACTTTATTCCTCAAGTCGTCATTCATATTTACAATATAATTACACAATACATAAAAAAAAATAACGTTATAAAATCGTTTGAAACATCAAAAGAACTTTAACAAGAAAGCGATTGTCTCTCCTTCCTTTCTAGTTTGCGCGGTGCATGACAAATACAAAACTCATGTTTATTAATCCATAGATATTACACGTACTCATGGAATATATAAATGGACTGCATTAATAAAACAATGCAAGGCAGCTGTTCCTTGATTTAAAATGACCAATCAATCCCTATTTATTTTTTGTGAAATATTCATAACTTCTATATTAAATTAATACATAAAATAAAACAGTAGAATCTGGCGTACATTAAAGAAAAATCATACAAAGAAAAAGAGGGTAATTTAATAGAGTTAATTAGAACATAATATAATAATACTATTACGATCATGGGGTCATCCCCTGAGATAGGGCTCAGGTCGCTCAGGATAAATAAAAACTCGCCACCAAAATACTAGTTAAATCTCAAATTAATTAATATGACAGTTAAAGATATACTTCACTTATCAATATCACAATTATTATTAACTTCATCTCTTTCTTTAGGTGACCGTTCGTCGCTTCGCTTCCAATAGAACTCTTTTTATTTTGTCTATACTATGAATTTATAGTCATTTCGATTATATCTAGAATTTTCCAGAACATTCAAGAGATGTTCCATTTTTTCCAGTATCCGTTTTTGTCTTTGACGATTCAAGGCGTTACTTGTACCGGTATAAAAATCTTAATACAAAAGCAAATCAGTCATTGGCGATATTTGGCTATAATTACTGGTGGTAGGACCTCTTGTGAGTCCGCACGGGTAGGTAATACCCCCCGCCTATTTCTGCCGTGAAGCAGTAATGCGTTTCGGTTTATAGGGTGGAGCAGCCGTTGTAACTATACTGAGACCTTAGAACTCGTATCTCAAGGTGGGTGGCGGCATTTACGTTTTAGATGTCTATGGGCTCCAGTAACCACTTAACACCAGGTGGGCTGTGAGGGCGTCCACCAAGCTAAGCAATAAAAAAAAAAACGATGTGGACAAAATTCGGTCTGCAATTATTTTGAACCTTGATAAAGAATGTGGGCTCCCCATTTACTGAGAAGGGGTTAGCCTAGCGATATCAAATATAGTCCACACAATTGAAAATACGAACAAAAATGTAGTTGCCGAATAATAACGTTAGGTGTTTTATTTAAAGAATAAATTTGAAATAACGTATTAAAAATAATATCAGCATTTAGGCTCTCACAATCTCTTAGGTCAGACACTGTACGTTATAGGAAGGCAACGTGTGAGGTCGTATGTGTTAACTTACATAATGTTATTCTGAGACATGCGCCTCTTTCACACTCTTAGCACTCACTGAGTACTCACTAGAAACTTTTTTTGTAATCTATATTATAATTTCGCATTTTTCCAATTTTATTCCCCTTTACCCCATTCGTTGTATATAAATAGTAGTCGTAATTATGAGTAAAAAGTGCTTGAATCTAGAAATAAGGCTTAGTACACAGAAAACTCTTTTTTCCTCAGATTCTCATGATGGTATAAAATATTGATAGTTAATGCTGTTAACGATGTGTAGGGAAATGTATTATTAAGGTTACTTAAGAAATTGGAATTTAGTTCTCATATCGTAAAAGTCGGCTGCATTATATAACTCCCGGTAAGCGTCTAGTATTAGTGGGTACAGAATAAGAAATCAGAAACCATATAATTTATATTAAAATACGTTAAGCAAAAACTTCCTACCCCTTTTTACAAAAATTGCGCGGACAGAGGACTATGAAATTTCCCACACTTATAGAGAATATAAAGAAATACAGAAGCTAATATTTTTTTTTAAATTAAGCATTAATAATACATTAAATAATTAAAAAAAACATTACATACACTACCATGTATTTGACACACACACATAAGTTTACTGTCAAACTTAAGTTATTGCCCAGTCTGTGGTCAAATAGAGAATAGGTTAATATTGTTTATCTTTAACATTATTTGTCTATAGTGTAGTCTTGGCGAAATCTGTAATTATAGAAGTATAATAAATAATCTTTGACAATAGAACCTTAATAATATTCAAACTGATAATTCCAATTAATTATAGTCAAATTTCGACTAGGTACTGCAGGACCACTAGTACAAATAAAATATTGACAGACTTTGTCATTACTTTTAAAGTAAATAAATGCATGTCTTACAAGAAATACGGTCTGATTTCGCATGACCTGTCAAAATGCATTCAAGTAAATACATAAAAAACGGTTTTGTACACGTTATCGCTGAGTCCCGACCCAGTGGGCATGCCACTGGCATTGTTGTGGCATGTCAGAGTTTTTTGTTGCCATGGTCACGCGCTGTCCATAGCTTCAGGCCTAATCGATTGGCTATCAAATAGTACTTTTCCACTCCGTCATTCTAGAGGGACAAATTTAAGGATATTATATTTTGACGCTTTGCTTGTGTTTACAATTTTCATCGAATTAAATCAACGAGTAAACGGCTATTTGGGTTGAGCGACATTTTTGCAACTATACCGGAGAACCATTTAAAGTTTAAATTTTGGAAAATTATCATGACAAAAAAACTTCTTCAGTTATTTGAATGTGGTAAACACAATTGTAGCGCAATTAAAAACATCGAATTGTTGATACTAATCTACATATATAAAAATGAAATGCTGTTCGTTAGTCTCGCTAAAACTCGAGAACGGCTCGACCGATTTGGCTAATTTTGATCTTGAATTATTTGAGGAAGTCTAGAGAAGGTTTAAAAGGTAGACAAATATGAAAATACTAGGAATTATTTAAAGTTTAGGTATTTTATTTATCGATTGAGGCACTAGAAGTCTAACGGGTCAGCTAGTACCAAATAAAACGGAACTTTAATTAAAAAGATAAATGTTGCGCACTAACAGAAAGGTCACTTAAACCAAAATTGTCTTTCGCCCCTCGAAATCTTCATTAACTCATAACTCTTGACATTAATAATATGATTTTATGTATTAAACTAAATTAAGAAGATATTATTATAGCCCTGCATTAATTAGCATTATTTTACCCGGCCCTAAAATAGTAACATAATTGTAGACAAAGACTAGCCGAAAATGCAACTTTTTTTTTTCTCCCCTTTTTTTGTTAATTTTTTCCCCCTACCTGCTACTTATTCGATGGCAGCCTAAGAGGCTGGCTATTCGAGCTACGCCCAGACGGGTAGATTAGCTCGCGGGCTCAACCTGAAATAATTTACTAACACGAACCCTAGTAAGAGCAGTCCTTCGCAGAATCTACCACCGAATCAGAATCACGACCCACTGAGAAGATCCGGCGAGAAACTCAGTAGGCTGAAAATGGACATACAAGTGTATAAGTACTTTTCTCGTTACACACTTATTACGCAAAAAAAAACAATGCAACAAGACCCGTGCATCAATCAAAACAGCCACGAAGTTTCCAGAACTTATTCGTATTACAGCAGAGCATTGTCAACAATTCCAAAACTCGGATCGTCTTACAATAAATAACAAGAAAACTACAGTACACAACATGCGAAGTAAGCTATAATTTTATTCCCAGTATTATTTGTTCGCCAGTATTTTTTGAAATTTTTTTATTGCGTAGATGGGTGGACGAGCTCACAGCCCACTTGGTGTTAAGTGGTTACTGGAGCCCATAGACATCTACAAACTACAACGTAAATGCCACCACCCACCTTGAGATATGAATTCTAAGGTCTCAGTATAGTTACAACGGCCCCACCCTTCAAATTGAAACGCATTACTGCTTCACGGCAGAAATAGGCAGGGTAGTGGTGGTACCTACCCGTGCGGACTCTCAAGAGGTCCTACCACCAGTAATTACGCAAATTATAATTTATGCGGGTTTGGTTTTTATTGCACAACGTCATTCCTTCACCGTGGTAGTCAATCGTGAACATTTGCCAAGTACACATTTCGTTAGAAAAATTGATACCCGCCTGCGGGATACGAACACCGGTGCATCGCAAGATACGAATGCACCGGACGTCTTATCCTTAAGGCCACGAGACTCGTGTATAGTAAATTGAAGGCGTCCATATTTTCAGACCTCTATACACTATCCAAACTAAACAGATTTCTATACACTATAAGTGACTAAAGTCGCTTATGGAAATGATCAATTTAAGGGCGTAGGTAATCAATCATTTATCTACTTACCGCAGAGAATTCGTCGAGCATCATCGAAATGACATGGTCTCTCTCCCGGGAAACACTACTATATCAACAACTATTACACTACTGGGGTTACGCTATTAACCCGGTACACCGTGAGCATGTTCACCTAGAATTAAAGAAAAAATGTTTTAGACTTTTCAGTTTTACGGCGCCATGTAAAGTAAAAACGAAAAATGCTCGCATTCATCTTACCTAGTCTTTTGTAAAACGTTCATTAATTAGTAACATCTTCTTGAAGTCAGATCGGTCACAATGAGGATTTTTTTCAACGGAATTATTTTATTTTGTATTCACGACTGCCCTTACTATATCAAATTTATTTCGGAACAGCAAGTGTTGTGATTAGCATTTTTTTAAAGTCGCCTATTTTTGGTACAAGTTTATTATTTCCTCAACATTCAGAATTTAGATATTAGAAATACAACGTGTCGATTTAAATCGATATGTGATTAATAATATACAAAAAATATTAATATTTTTAAGAAAAGATCTATTAGAAAAAACTATAATTATTGATTTAAAGATATAATGTATACTAAATAATGCTTATTTCCAGCAATGTACTACACTAATTCAATTATGATTGTTTTGACGTGACAACGTCTTATAATTCGATTGAGCCGGCTGCAGGCACGAAAAAACATGACTCATGCGGCGTTACCTCGCTCTGAGGCATTCCATTTAAGGCTTGAAGTGCAAGCGAGAGCGCGCAACGAGCGTCAAAGAGGCACAATCGGCCTCCGCGTTCAGCAGCGTTGGACATCTGTCTCTCTCCTACTTTAGTGAGCGATGCATCCGCGTGGACAGCTGCTATACAATAACACAATTCAAAGCACATTCATACTTGTAAAAAAAAAACTATATACATTGTAAAAAGAAAATTGACATAATTGTATTTATGCGTACAAATAAATGTAACTTGATCAATTCAATAGTGATTTCCATTTACCTCCTTCTCTATATCCATACAAAATATCTATCAGTATTTTCTTATGACGTGGTCACGTTTAACTATCGTCAGTAAACCGACTTTACAGACAATCGATTTATTTATTTATATATTGTGTGGCAAAGTCAGTACAAAACGTATCTTTATATTACTTAAGAAGTACTAATATATACGACTTTTATCGCTCTACGAAAACAATTAAAATAACTGGTTCTCACGTCTAGTTCCACACATGTATGCAACCATATTTAGTATGCGCTGAACCAATCAAGGTGCATCCTACGCCTCCCAGGGGGACCAGTGTACACAACCTCACCAGAATACTGATCAGACGCAGCGCAATGAAGCGATACGAAGGAAATTTCATTTGCATTTTAGTTATGGTGTTTTGCATTTTTTTAATCAAATCGCGAGTACATGAGTAGGGTGATTTGTAAGGCTATTCGAATGGCCATTATCAACTCTGTCCCGCTGAGTTTTTCGCCGGATCTGTGGAGGGGGTCGCGAATCCGATCCGGTAGTAGATTCATTCGCGAAGCAGCTACCCTTAGATTGTTAGGTCTCCCCGGAGGCGATCGGGCAGCTTTTGGCAAATCCCACCCCTCCTGGCTGAGTCTTTGCTCGCCCACCTGTCCTGGTGAAACTGGAAAGGCCACCGGGCCACCAGTAATCCTTCATTCATAAAATTCAAGCACCACTCTACCTATTTCTGCCGCGAAGCAGTCGTGCGTTCGGGTTTCAAGAATCGGACGCTTATACAATACTCTATGGAAACGTAATTCTTACGTCTTCTGGGACGTCAGCTCCGTTGTCGGTCTAAGCAATAAAACATACGGTTTTGTCAAACATAAAGAAGATATTACCTAGGAATAGTTACAGAGGTTCATGTCTTGGGGCATGAGGCTTGAGGTGTTTTGAGACATCTACAAACAAAATCGAGGCAGACCAAATACGATATAAGGCATAATCTAAATTATCACTTTCATTATTAATTTATGATCAGCTAACAGATGACACACCCGGTTTTACGTGACCCTCAATCTATTCCTAAGTACGACCTTTCAATGAAAACAATACGTAATTGGATTTTTATGGCGTAAACTAAAATTCGTTTTAACACGTGTATGGTAAACAAAAGTAGTTAAAATAAAATGTGTTAAAGTATTTTTACAATTAATGAAGTATTGTCAAAATTTATTAAAAAAACAACACTAAGATCTCCATGTTTGAGGAAGAATTCAAGTATTAATCAGGCCGGTCACTTTGCGTGTTAACATATTATTATATTCGAAAATGTCTTTCGTGTTATCTGCCAATTTCCATTTATAAGTGAATGAATGGATCGATCTCACCTTGTTCCGCCCTTTGGGGCGCTCGGAATGTTTTTGTTTTTGTTGTTTTGCCGCTATTTTCTCATTATTGCCTTACTTTATCCCACAATTTCGACGAATTAGTGGCACAGTAGCTAGCGATTGAGACTGTTGGGCCGAGAGTCGCTGCTTCTATTCCCAGATCGGGCTAACGTTCGCGTGATGAACTGATTTCTTTCCTCTTTTTCTGTACCTAAATATACTATGGGTATAATTATATCTCTGGTTCAAATATATAGGTAATGCTACATGGCCAAATGACCAAGTGCTATATGATGCCGATTATTCGTTGTTTTTTACTTGTTTTAATATGAATACTGTCTTAAAATTTATGAAATAAGGTAGAAATCTGAACAAGCTTTCTCGCCTTTCAATAAAAGCTGGAAAGACTAGAAAAATTCTGATGTTTCTTCAAGACACAATATACATATTATTATATGTATATTCTCTAAATATCATTTTTATCATACTCAATTTTTAAATTAAACATAGCTCGGAATTAGGAATGATATGAAATATTATGGAATTCAAAAAAATATCAAGCCTAGCAACGCTTTGTTCATGATTAGGTTAGGTTATAATAAATCATTCTAAGTTACAGCAACTATTTGGAATCTCTGCCTTAAACATCTGAGATCGATACTAATGCGATTCAAACAATTTATCCATCGGACGCCAAAAGCGTGATCGCCGCGAGTCGCTTCAAGAGGCGCGGAAGCCAGCCCGCACGGCTCTACAGTGAGCTATAAAATATAAAAATAAATCTTTACCATTTTTTTAACTGGTAAAAGAGGTCTGTAACTTAATGGCCTACGTCTTACATGTAATAAAATTGCAGCATATTTTTCAAGGGATTTGTGACCCTGCTCTATTCAACCGTCGCTTTTTAAAGTTGCTACCATCAGTACACATTCCATAGTTGTTTATTTCAAATCATCTCTTCTAATTAAATTTCTGATAAAAATTGCTACTTCCTGTCTGAGTCTTTGAGCTCGTATCTTGACCTTTAAAACAAAAATCTGCGATAGAGAAGATCCGGCGAGAAACTGAGTGGGCTGTGTCTGTGGGTTAATTCGCACGTCGAGACCTTCTTCGCAATCGACTGGTTTGACAAGAACGACGACCGGTGCTTGGAGTACCTTAGAGGATCGGGAGGATCCGAAATGACGTGTTTTGGGCGACGTCGAAAAAGTAATACTTCACTTATGAAAACATTTTTCAAGCCTTACTAAAATCTTATAACAGTGTATATACGTCGGCTTCATACACCTTGCTTAATACCCCAGCGAGGCCTATTCATAAAAACAAAATCAACTCAACGCACAAAATTCGACACAGCTAAACGTTCCAGACTCATCGCTCGTAAACTTTATTCATATTTCATCGCTAACGCTTCACCAGGCGCTTTATATTTAATAGCTCGAGGGTTCAGCACGATACCGCGCCGAGATCCCGAGGGATAGCGATGATCGGCAACTGAGTGTATGCTAATGATTAATGAACTGGTGTTTTTGTGGAGGCCCTTGATAATTGCTGATCAATGTTCGGGCAAATCCGGGATATGATATTTATATTTATTGCACAGCGGCATTTTGAAAATGTTGCAAGAAAAAAGAAGACACGTGAAAGATTGCGAAAAGGATGACACAACAGAGTCGGTGATGAAAGCTATCTAGAAAACTAGCTAGATTGTTAAGGAGAGTCATTAGCCCGCACGGATATGTACCACCAGCCTGCCTGATGGCATGAGGGGAGAGCAATAATCAATTAGCCATTTTATAGAAACCTCGACGTCTTATCTCAAGAGCATCTTATCTATTACTGCCGCGAAATAGTCACGATCTCGGGTTTGAAAAGTGGGACAGGTTTTGGATAATACTATTGAGATTTCCTCTTCCTGCTCAATATTATAGTGGCATTAACTTATTATTAATTTTTAACAGCGGAACGACGTTAACTCCTCCATCGAACTAGAGGAATATATTTTTTAACGTAACTCATAAACATTAAATACTGGACTTAATTAATTTAGGGATAAAACATCATCGTCGTCAGTTGGTTTATTTGTGTAATGTGGCATGTTTTGATCTTTGACATTGGACCCAGCCAACCCAATAAGGGCTTTGAAAGATTAAGTCAAAAAGTCAAAGGTCAAAATAAAAATTGATATTTAATTTTCTACATTTTTCGTTATACCTTTATTAATTTGGTACAGTAATACGGTCTAAGAGTTCAAATTACTTTTACCTAAAGTTTCGGTTTCGCTACGTAGATTTTATTAAGTGTGACCTCAGGAATTCGTATTTTAAATTCATAGGTAATTTTTATTTCAAAAATTTATTAGAAATGTTTTTTTTTTTTGTTTTTAGGCAGACCAGCGTATAACCCACCTTATGATGAGTGGTTACCGTCGCTCAAGGACGTCAGCAATGTCAGCAATACAAAACATTAATTTTCTATTTAATCGTTTTTAAACATATCTCCGATGTCGATAACTGTTGATATAGATTTTTTTTATAGCTTAGATGGGTGGACGAGCTCACAGCCCACCTGATGTTAAGTAATTACTGGAGCCCATATACATCTACAACGTAAATGCGCCACCCACCTTGAGATAAGTTCTAAGGTCTCAGTATAGTTACAATGGCTGCCCCACCATTCAAACCGAAACGCATTACTGCTTCACGGCAGAAATAGGCCGGGTGGTGGTACCTACCCATGCGGACTCACAAGAGGTCCTACCACCAGAATAATTGAAATAAATTCTCTCTAGATCAAAATAATGAAACAGTAAGCCCCCAGAGATCGCTTGATTAGATTTGAAACTTAAATGCTAAAATTATACTAAATGATAAAGTTACAATAACTTTTATCTGATAATTAAATCAGCCGTTCGTTGAATGAATTAGCAATATTATATTTGTTTTCGTAATATATTGACTAACAAAAGATTATCTAACAGGTGACGTCACGTGACTCATTATCACAAGTGACGCGGTGTGCGGAAGTGGTTGCTAAGTCTAGATGGTAAGCTAAGCTAAGCTAAGCTAAGCTAAGCAAACGCTTTTTTCCGCGATCCTTCGAATGAGCCTTTTTGGAGCAGGAAGACCAATCTACTATATCTCCGCGTTGAGGAGTTAGCAGCTTGGGGTATGCAATTGCGATCAACATAGTAATCAGACACATGGCTATCCCAAGGTCGCTTTAAAAACGATTCTACGTCAGTCAAATCGGTTAATGGATCATTTTCCACTACCACTTTCCAGACAGTGCCGCTATTCTGAAATAATGCGCTGCACCAGACCCAGTTAGGTCTGACATCGCGCAATGAACACCAATCATTTCAAACAAGCACAATCAAACGCCTACATGTCTACTGTTTTTTTTTCATTTTTTAATACAACTAAATCTGTTCATTCACTTCTACATAATAAACAAATGCAAGGAAACAATAATAAACTAAATAATCCGCACACGATAATCTACACCGGTTAGAAGGCTGAGAATCGCCGAGCCCATATATCTCAGTGGCCAAGAACCCCCTCTGTATCCTTCAAGATTAAACAGACGGGATTACGTGCCAATGATAGCCCGCCGACATCCGGAACCCCCTTAATGTATGTTCCGCGAAAGTAATAATTGAAAAAGTTCTCTCGTTTAAGACATAAAGTATTTATAATTAGGTTGAGTTTTCCTGGCAACTGTCGATGGAGGTCCTGTTTTAGTTAAGCGTGTTCATTATTTAACTTTGTATGTAACTGGTAGTAGCCTTAAGGAGTTATACTATACTTATTGAAGGTGTAGGCGAGCTCACGGGGTTCAGCCTGTCACCTACCAGGCCGAGAGTAGTTGGAATAGCCCCTTAGTGATGAGTTTGGGGAAAATAATTACAAAGTATAGGCTTTTTGTTTGTGTAGAAGAGAAAACAATAATTAATTTTCATTTTAAGTTGTTTGAATTGACATAGTTACTTAAATGATAAACATATAAAATTAGTACAAAAGCTGTCGTGAATATTTCACTTATTTATAATAAACAAGTAACCTAATCAAAATTTAAAATTAAATAATACTCGTATACTATATAATACTCGTATACTCGAAATAAAAATAATATACAAAAATCGTCTGCTTCAGTCTTGTTTTATACATTTCAAAGAATAATCCACGACCATGTGCCCTCAAAGTAGACGACTTGGCTCTCCAGGGGGGCGTCGAAACTTTTCCTTTAACAGTTAATGCCTTTATCTGCACTTATAGGGCGTTGAACAGGGGAAAGGTGCTTAAATAACGCTCATTGTGTGTCATATTACCTAAGCATACGAAACAAAAATCAATTTTATCTTGAAAATGATTTCCTCATAAAATATTTCACAAAAATAAAAAATAGATTTTTATTAAATTGTTTTACAGATTATTTCGTTGCGTATGGTTTTGTAGTAGCCAAAATACACGAATTTCAACGACAGGTTCAAGTTTATTTTCTTCTAAAACAGTGATTATCAAACTTATTTCTTTTACCGCCCCCTTTGAAAATCAATTATTTTTCAGCGCCCCCCATTTTTTATACACCCCTAAAACTTTAAAACCACAATTTCATTAATTTAATTAATAAATGTTGTATTAATTTTAGTAAATGTAGTACCACGTAGTACATATATATTTGTAGATGCTATTATTGTTTCTTCATATTATTATATGTCTGTACATTGCTACAGAGCGTGTATTTACAAATTTGCAAAGTAAAAATGAATTCTTCTCATCGATATGTTTGTTTAAATTCAGAATTACCAAAATAAATTGCTAGTTCACTGTACTATTACTATGCTAATTTATTAGAACGAAACTATTGTATATAGTTTGTTGAATATCTTTCTCATTAATATAAGATTCTCATCATAAGATAATTAAAAATTTATATTTCGACTAGTAAATAATACTACTAACAATAATAACTTATTAAACTACGAATAAGCTAAACCTGGAAGTCGTAGAGGATTTCATTTATCTGGGCTTCGTCATAGCTAGTAATGGATCCTCCGAAAAGGACCTCAGAAGGCGAATCAGTATGGCAAAAAGAGCTATGTCCCAAACGGACCGTGTTTGGGTGGCATTTTTCTCTACGGCGCAGAGACTTGGACCCTCAAGAAAGCCGACCGCCAACGCATCGACGCGTTTGAGATGTGGTGCTGAGGAAAATGCTCGGGATTCGTTGGACAGAACACAGAACCAACGAATCCATTCTTACCGAGCTCAAGATTCCAATGCACCTGCGCACTCTCAATACCTCAGTCCACGTTGCTATCCACACAGCCGAGGACAGGCAGGAATGGCGCAAGATGATGTAGGAGAAAGTTATTAGAGGAGGCCACGACCCTCAGCACTGAGGTTATCGACGCAAGAAGGAAGGAAACTACGAAAAATAAATTAATATCATTTCGTATTATAGATAAATATGGGTAATTTTTCATAGAATTTTAGTTTATAATTTAGAACTGGTTCAAACAAAAACCGCCGCCTAAGTCAGCGTTTTTATTATTTGTAATAATTAATATCTGTACTAATATTATAAAGAGGAAAGGTTTGTTTGTATTCAATAGGCTCCGAAACTACTAAACCGATTTGAAAAATGATTTCACTGTTTGGAAGCTTCACTATTTCCGAGTGACATAGGCTATAATCTTTTTTGAAAAAAATTAGGTATCCTTACTAAAACTCCAATAATTTAACCCAAGGTGTAAAAAAAATTACCTACAATATTCTTTACGTCGCGTGCCCTACGAAAACTATTGATGATAGAATAAAATAATGTACTATGACTTTGTAAAAAACATTTTATTTACAAAAAGTGTCGCGACAGCATATGTCTAACTATTATAGTTATGCCGCAATAAGCATTCTTTTATTTTAAAAAATACCCCTGGTAAGACACGGAGTGCCCCCTACCTTCCCTGACTGGTGGCTTCCTACTTAGAGGACAGATCGGTCACGTGTACTGGACACGGTGGGATCGTGCACAGGTTCCCGGTCGTGCGCGGTGTTCCACAGGGGTCGGTGCTCGGCCCCCTTTTGTGGAATATCGGGTATGAATGGGTACTGAGAGGTGCCCTCCTCCCGGGCCCAAGTGTAATCTGTTACGCAGACGACACGCTGGTTGTGTCCCGGGGGGGGAGTTTTGCTGAGTTTGCTCGTCTTGCCACCGCTGGGGTGGCGCATGTCGTCGGCAAAATCAGGAGATTGGGCTTCGACGTGACACTCAGTAAATCCGAGGCCATGTGGTTCCACAGGCCCCGGGGAGTGCCACCTGTCGATGCCCATATCGTGGTTGGAGGCGTCCGTATCGGGTCGGGGTGCAGTTGAAGTACCTCGGCCTCATTCTGGACAGTCGTTGGACCTTGCGTGTTCACTTTCAGAACCTGGTCCCTCGTTTGTTGGGGTTAGCCGGCGCGCTAAGCCGGCTTCTTCCCAACATCGGGGGGCCTGACCAGGTGACGCGCCGTCTCTATACGGGGGTGGTGCGGTCAATGGCCTTATACGAGGCGCCCGTGTGGGGCCAGTCACTGGCCGTGGGGGTAGCGAAGTTGCTGCAACGGCCGCAACGCACCATCGCGGTCAGGATCATCCGTGGTTATCGCACCATCTCTTTCGAGGCGGCGTGTGTACTGGCTGGGACGCCGCCTTGGGTCCTGGAGGCGGAGGCGCTCGCCGCTGACTACCAGTGGCGGGCTAGCCTTCGTGCCCGGGGCGTGGCGCGTCCCAGCCTCAGTGTGGTCAGAGCGCGGAGGGCCCAATCTCGGCGGTCCGTGCTGGAGTCATGGTCCAGGCGGCTGGCCGATCCTTCGGCTGGTCGTAGGACCGTCGAGACGATTCGCCCGGTTCTTGTGAATTGGGTGAATCGTGACAAAGGACGCCTCACTTTCCGGCTCACGCAGGTACTCACTGGGCATGGTTGCTTCGGTGAGTTCCTGCACCGGATCGGAGCCGAGCCGACGGCAGAGTGCCACCATTGTGGTTGCGACTTGGACACGGCAGAGCATACGCTCGTCGCCTGCCCCGCATGGGAGGGGCGGCGGTGTATCCTCGTCGCAAAAATAGGAAACGACTTGTCGTTGCCGAGTGTTCTGGCATCGATGCTCGGTGACGACGAGTCGTGAAAGGCGATGCTCGACTTCTGCGAGTGTACCATCTCGCTAAAGGAGGCGGCGGGGATCGTGAGAGATGCACAGGCCCGCCGCCATCGAGCGGGGTCCAGGGAGGCGAATCTCGCCCAAGCCCTGGCCCTCTAAATGTTTCGGATCTCCCTCACATGTCGGCCTGGGGACCGGCGAAGGGCGCCTAAGAAGACGACGTGCAAGCTGATCTGCTCACGTTTTACGCATGAGCATCCGGGTGATGGAAGGCCGGCTATCCTCAACCCACGCTGGTTCTGACCCAGCGGGGTATTCCGTAGGATAGACCATTCTAACCGGCGCCATCTAGGCGGGCTTCGGACAGCCTGCCGACCGAGAGGGCTGGTGGTCGTAGCGCCGACGACCACCAGTCCGGCGTCCCGGGTGATGGGAGAGATGTGCTCCGCACTAAGCGCTTCACTTTCCCCCCTTTTCCTTTTCATGAGCTCTGTCTCATGCGAGGTTTGGATGCTGGTTGTTGAGCGACAAGAGGTTTTAGTCGGTTCGACTCCGACATGCCCCGCCCTCCATCCCCTAGTGAAGGGCGGAAGTCCAGCGATTTCCTCTTGACAAAAAAAAAAAAATTGCTATTAATTTGCTATTGCATAGCATTTTTTATCAACTTATGACATTATAATTAGACAATGATAATTTAAAATTAAAACAATAATAAAACAAGACCACGCTATATTAAACCTTAATAAAGGCAAAACCTTAACTGTCCCCTTCATACTCATAAGCTAAACCGCGCGAGAGAGAGATGGGCAGACTTTTCATGATGCGCATGCAGTGTGACGTCACGCCACGCGCTTATTCACAAACACTACACAAGCGCAACGTGTGAATGTGTTGAACGCGAGCTACATGGTAGGCGGAGTGAGGGATGTTAGGTTTTTTTTCGTTAAGGAATTTCATGATTCGGTCGCCGCGCTCAAGGCCCGCAATAAAAGCTATGCAATAGCTTAAAAATGTATGAACTTGTAATAAAATCTCCTTGGCTATACTATTTGTATCTGGCTGGTTTTGGTATCATTAAAAATTTAAGTTCGAAAGAAGATAATTCCAAATTAAAATTAGGAAGATTTGTGATTTTATTTATTTTTCGTACTGTCAAGATGAGTGAATCTAATGAAGATATTCGATACATTTTAAAATTTTACTACAAAAAAGGTAAAAAAGCAACGCCAGCCGTGAAAAAATATTTCGATGTTTATGGACCTAGTGCAGTGTCTGTGAGAGTAGCACAAATTTGGTTTAAGCGTTTTCAATCCGAAAATTTTGATGTCAAAAATGCACGTCGCTCTGGTCGCCCTATTACGGATAAAATGGATGCCATTTTTGAAAAAGTGGGGCAAGATCGGCATATCAGTAGTTACGACGTAACTGAAGAACTAGGAATTGACCACAAAATAGTTATGGCGCATTTGAAAAAAACTGGGTACACAAAAAAGCTCACTGAAAGAAACCTAATGAACCGTGTACTCATTTGTGATTCTTTATTACGACGTAATGAAATCGAACCATTTTTGAAGAAGCTGATAACTGGTGGTGAAAAGTGGATCACGTACGACAAGAACGTACGAGAAAGGTTGTGGTCAAAGGCCGGTCAGGCTTCACAGACTCTGGCAAAACCTGGGTTAACTCGCAACAAGGTGATGCTGTGTGGGTGGTGGGATTGGAAGGGCATTATACATTATGAGCTGTTACCACCAGGCAGGACCATCGATTCTGAACTCTACTGCGAACAACTGATGAGATAAAAGCAAGAAGTTGAGAGAAAGCGGCCGGAATTAATCAACAGAAGGGGTGTGGTTTTTCATCACGATATCGCTAGACCTCACACATCTTTAGCCACTCAGGAAAAAATTAAGAGAGCTTGGCTGGGAGGTGTTAATGCATCTGCCGTATAGTCCTGACCTTGCACCTTCAGATTTCTACCTGTTTCGGTCTCTTCAGAATTCTTTAGGCAGTATCAGGTTAACATCACGAGAGGACTGCCAAAACCAATTGTCGCGGTATTTTGATCAGAAGCCCCAAATTTTCTATAGCAATGGGATCATGTCCCTACCTACAAGATGGCAAAAAGTTATCGAACAAAATGGTAGCGACATACTTTAGTTAAAAGCGAATAAACTATATTAAAAAATGTTGTGAATGTTCTTAAAAAATGCGAAGAAACTTTTTCCCCAACCTATTATTATATAGAAATAAAATAGTAAACAATGTTTACAATAAGTGAGCTGTTTAGGCTTACTATACTATTTGACATTGGACGGTAATGGGTAAATTAAGTAAATTAAATTACAAATTTTACAGCGCCCCCCTAACCCACATCAACGCCCCCCATTTTTTCCTGGGCCCCTCAACGCCCCCCTCTAGGTTTCAAACGCCCCCCAGGGGGCGTTATCGCCCACTTTGAGAAAGACTGTTCTAAAAAAAAATATAAAACCGACTCGATTCAAAGAAGCAATTTTTAAAATGTAGGATTTTAAGATTCAGAATAAAAAGAGGCTTCACGATTCAAATGATACCAGGAAAACCCGGCCGCTGCGTTGTTTCAAAAACAACATCGCATTTTTTTTATGAGGCTATATAATTTTGGATATTTCAACGAATCCTATTACAAAAAAAAACCTTCAATCAAGACGGCCAATAATTTCGCGGAAATTTAGTTTCTCAAAGCAATCTAGAACTGCTTTGGCTGGTTTAATTTCACGGTGACTACCTGTCAACCAAGTTTTCTGATTTAGCCTGCGCACGTGAAATAAATTAAAAAAATTTTTCGAGGTTACTTTGATAGTGTAAGCGTTTATCAAAATATTTTCACTGTCGCAATTTCTTTCTTCTTAATGGTACATTGGAAAGTGTTGAAAGCACTAAAACTAACAGAGCCGTCATTTATCAGACGCCGTACCTACCCAGAATTTCAAACGACATTTCAATTCAATTAATTTCAATTTCGAAATTACCTAAGGCTTCCCGATAACTAAGTCACTTATTTGATGTTGCCCAAGTTAGTTAATGAATTGAATACAGATGTCTGTGGCGTATTGTGAGCTCGCACGAGTAGCTATCACCATCTCCCGCATTTTTACCTCAGAGCAGTCATGTGTTCTGATTAAAATATGAGGGTACTAATAATATAATACAAATACCCTGTTCTTCGTAATACACCGGAGTAGAGCTCATTCATACTACTTGGAGCCACAGCGTTCATCCACAGTGCGTTTCCAGAGATCTTTTTTGACATATACCATCCGGCTTTGGAATGAGCTCCCCTCCACGGTGTTTCCTGAGTACTATGATATGTCCTTCTTCAAATGAGGCTTGTGGAGAGTGCTTAACGGTAGGCAGCGGCTTGGCTCTGCCCCTGGCGTTGCTGAAGTCCATGGGCGACGGTAACCACTCACCATCAGATGGACCGTATGCTCGTCTGCCTACAAGGGCAATAAAAAAAAATACAGTGGTTATATAATACCTACCTTTTAAAAACGTTTTACAATACCATTCCTCGATTTAAAAAGTTTGAGGACACCTGAATGAACCTTGCGGTTGGCTCAATTTAGCGGTATAGTCCAATGACCTTGGTACAGCTCCAAAGTTCACCGGCGTAGGTGATTACGAATAGCTATTTATCCCAATTTTAAACAACACGCAATATCAATTCGGCCATAGAAACATACTTAATTAACATTGCTGGGTCACCAGCATTAATCCATAAAATGAATGTGAAATTGGTTATCGTTCTCGTCGAACCCGTCACTTACGGCGAAGGGCTCGGCGAGTAAATTAACCCACTGACACACCACACTGAGTTTCTCGCGAGATCATCTCTGTGGGTCCGGTTCCGATCCGGTGGTAGATCCTGCGAAGCACCTGCTCTTCTTAGAGCTAGTGTTAGCAACGCCCCCAGGTTAGAGCCCCGAGAGCTCGTACTCGTTAAGTTACGCTGTCATAACCTCACAAAGCTCAAAGCTCAAAGCTTAGGTAGAAAATGTGAAATGTTTTCAATGAACAGAACGCACGAAACAAATAATCGAGCTCAGCTAAAAATAGTAAGCACCTATTCGCACTCACAAATGCGAAAGTAGGGGGTCGAAAACAAGTCAGTGCGCCTGCGTAGCACCCTCCCTATGTGCGTCTGTTCGTTAACCTTTGTACGAAGAGGGGAATTTGCTTCACCTCACCCATCAAGGTCGAATATAACATTACAGTCCATAACAACAACGATAGCGTCTTAGGCAAATTATCGAAGCGCACAGATTGTGCTCGTCAAAGTTTTTATAGGGGCATTTAAAATTGCTAATAAATTATCGAATGGATAATAGTTGAAAGGGGTGAAAAAAATATGACCTTAGCATAGTGTCTGTAGTCTGAAAAAGGACTTTTTTTTTTCATTTTTCCCTTAATTTGTAGAATAAAAGTTTTAAAATAACAATACCGTAACCCGAAAAGTCAAGACTTGCGAACGAAACGTAGCATACGTAATGAATGCGAAAATGTAAAGCAGAATGAAATGAAGCACCCTTTCATTTCATTGTTGTACATTGCCTACTAACTTTTCATCTATATATTTATTACGCTGAGTCATAGCCTACCTGTTATTAAGCCATCGATAGTAATCACAACGAGAACGCTGCCACCCTCCTTGAGACATGAGGTCCAATCCTTGACTGTTTAACGTTCTCTTATCTGACGTGCAGCCTACCTATCTTCGTTCTTTGGAAATCCTTTATATATAAGTATTATAATGCTTTTACGGTAAATTTCATATAAAGACTTTTTCTCTGTGGAATATACACGTGTAGATTTTGGATTCGTTATTTTCCTAATACTGTTTACTTAGTTCACCCAATTATTGTCTGCAGGTTTCGGTCTGTATAGCTCCATTGCTCCTTCGGGAAATTTGAGCTGAATAAATGTTTTAGGTAAGTAATCGTATATAATATAATAATGATAGTTTAGGTAGGTAACAACGCTTTAGGTAGGTTTTATGAAAACTCTCGAATGATCGATCCAAATGTTATCCACTGGCCATAAAACAAATCTAACAAATCCAAGACGAATCTAATCTCTAGACGGTATCAATGATAAATTATATCCCTTTGTTATTAGATAATCCTCTTGTTATATAATCCTCTTGATAAAGGAAATAACAAAATTAAACATCTGAAATAATTTGCGTGATTATATGCTTATCTCGCCTTTGCACGTAAGATCCAGGCTTACCTTCCAGTGGTACCTTCACTGTCGGCAACATTAAGCAGTCACAATTCTCCTTACCTTACTTAGCTATTCGTCTCCTTCTATTCCAAGCTTTCACGATAGGCCGTATCGAGAGCCAGCATTGAAGTTGATTTGGGGAAATAATTAATTGTTGTTCAAGAGAGTTTGAGTAATAACTTCGGGCGAACTTTTTTTTATAGCCCGAGCAGCCTGACCAGCATACGGCCCACCTGATGGTAAGTAGTTACCGTCGCTCATGGACGTCAGCAATGCCAGGAACAGAGCCAAGCCGCTGGCTATCGCTTAACACTTACCACAAGTTTCGTTTGAAGAATGACATGGCATAGCGCTCGGGAAACACCGTGGAGGGGAGGGAGCTCATTCAAAGCCGGACGGTACGTGGCAAAAATGATCTCTGAAAACGCACTGTCGATGAACGCAGTGGTTCCCGGTAGTATGGATGAACTCTACTCCGGTGGTGAGCGATGCGATGGTAAAAACGAGATGATGGTATCATATCAAACAATTTAAAGTACTTAAGATCACGTCGGCCACGAGTCGTGTGCCAATCTTACAAATACTTTAATGGCCTGCAACTTGCAAATAGCAATTTTTTTTTATATTGCTTAGATGGGTGGACGAGCTCACAGCCCATCTGGTGCTAAGGGGTTACTGGAGCCCATAGACGTCCACAACGTAAATGCGCCACCCACCTTGAGATATAAGTTTTAAGATCTCAAGTATAGTTATAACAGCTGCCCCACCCTTCAAACCGAAACGCATTACTGCTTCACGGCAGAAATAGGCAGGGTGGTGCTACCCATCCGCGCGGACTCACAAGAGGTCCTGCCACCAGTAGGTAATTACGCAAATTATAATTTTGCGAGTTTCATTTTTATTACACGATGTTATTCCTTCACCGTGGAAATCAATCGTAAGCATTTGTTGAGTACGTATTTCATTAGAAATTTTGGTACCCGCCTGAGATTCGAACACCGGTGCATCGCTCAACACGAATGCACCGGACGTCTTATCCGTTAGGCCACGACGACTTCAAAGCTAAAGATAATAAAAAAGAAAAATTCACAATCAACTGGCAACAAAATGTAGAATCTCATTCCACATCCAGCTGTGCAAATTTATTTAGCTAAAAACACATCAAGCAACGTGCTATACAGCCGGCTTCGAGACAGATCGTAATTTATTGTCGTACACCTTCACAGCACACCATCGACCCGTCCATCAATTCTGACGCTTAGCAAATAGGATCGAGACAAAACAAGAATTCTATGTACCCATTTTTCACCGTGTATTAGTCAGTGGCTTCACTGCAAAATTTATGGCCCTATACGTTTTGCATATTATTTTTGTTCTCGTTTAGAATACGAGCTCACGGCTCATCCGGTGTTAAGTATCTCGCGCAAGTTAGAGACAACGTGATTGTTGCTATCCACCTTGAGAAATTATAGGCAGCGGCTTGGCTCTGCCTCTGGCATTGCTGACGTCCATGAGCGACGGTGATCACTTACCATCAGGTGGGCCGTACGCTCGTCTGTCTACAAAGGCAATAAAACAAATTAAAAAAAGTCGAATATTTCCTAAAACGTTCATGTCACACACAAAATCGGAAAGTTTTTTTGCATTAAGTTACATTTAGAAATACCAAATTTTTCTAACGAAAGCTGACTTGCTCGATGAGATATACTAATAATACTTTTAAATTAATAATAATGTTGCAGTCAAAATTATAATGACTTTAGTTAAATAAAACTATTAAAGTTAACTATTAAATAAATAGTTGGCCCAACAAAGAACCCGTATGGAACAAATAATAACTTTTACGTCTGTAATGATTCTTCTTCCTAACAGCGTAAAGTTATGAAATGATTCATAGAGCAATTAAAATCGTCCATATAATGAAAATATTAAAATTACGTTTTTATTTTTATTTAAAATCACAAAAAGGTGAAATGTTTTCAGGAAAATAATGTTTTGAGTTTTATTTTTCGTATATGATTCTAAAAGGTACAAAGTAGTTAGAAGTTCTAGACTTCTGTATTCAAAACATTGTAAACTAATTTCTGTCGGTCACAATGCTGTGTTTGGGCGAGATAACTGGTGATAGGACCTCTTGTGAGTCCGCACGGGTAGGTGTACCACCACCCTGCCTATTTCTGCCGTGAAGCAGTAATGTGTTTCGGTTTGAAGGGTGGGGCAGCCGTTGTAACTATACTTGAGACCTTAGAACTTATATCTCAAGATGGGTGGCACATTTAGGTCATAGATATCAATGGGCTCCAATAACCACTTAGCACCAGGTGGGCTGAGAGCTCGTCCACCCATCTAAGCAATAAAAAATAAAAAAATAATAATAGCAGAACCAATTTAAAGACGGACATTAAAATTGGTAATAAAAAGTATCTAATTTAAATTAACTAACAAACATTGAATAGTACAGTTATACAATTATAAAACAAAAAATCTATTATAAATTAAAATATTTATAACTAATATAATCCAAATCATTTGAAATTCTGAATAAGTTACTAAACTCTTATAATATATTTTATTCAAGTAAATTGCTAAAAAGGTTACCCAAAAATGTTATCCATCAACAAAAGACAAAGACCCTTTACGTAATGAAAAAATAAACTTAACTCAATCAAAACATTCTTATTCGAACATCAAGCATCCTTATTCCTTATTAATTACGAAACTTTTTGTATTAATAGGACGGGGATGAATAAATAATATTAATTCTTCGCCACCGGGTACTCGGGAAAAGGAATGGGATTTGATTCAACCGAGCGTCCGCGACGGGGGGTCGCCTAGGTTTCTACGGGTGAAATGTCGCGATCATTCATAACACAAGACTTTATAGCTTGTTGACTTTAAAATGTTTTGAAATATAGCAATTTATTACATGAATCCTTGATCTTTTAAAATTATTTGTGACTAGCTGACCCGGCAGACTTCGTAGTGCCTCAATCGATAAATAAAAGACCTAAAATTTTGTATAAAATAAACTTAAAACAAACAAAAGGAATCTGTCCGACGGGGGACACATCAAAGGAAAAACAAAATTGTTATTTTTATTTCATTCCGAGCATTTTCATATTTATCTACCTTTTAAAACTTCTCTGGACTTCCACAAATAATTCAAGACCAAAATTAGCCAAATCGGTCCAGCCGTTCTCGAGTTTTAGCAAGACTTACGAACAGCAATTCATTTTTATATATATGTCGGCGCAAATATGACTATTTACCTACTGATCATCAACTAATTACTCTGTGATAAGAAATTGATGTTAAACAGTTCCTTTTATTGTAATTTCAATACTTTAAAACGTGTTTGAAAAACGTGTAAACCCGCTCACGTGTTTGAAAAACGTGTAAACACGCTCACGTGTTTAAAACGTGTCAACACGCTCACGGGTACGAAGCCCCATAAATACGGCCGTGCTGTCTAGCACTGATTGATTCGTGTCCGAGCCGTTGTACTGTACGGATATCTCTGTAACGTTGTTATGCTTCTCGTGCAATATACGAAGTTTTCGTGAAGTTCTCGTGAAGTTTTGTTTCGGAAACCCAAACATGAGTCATTCGTCAAGAAAGTGATGACCGCGACGTCAGCGGTGCTGACGTCACACTTTTTACAAACATCACGGCGGTCCCTAATCCGTCATCAGAAGCGGGATCACACGCGGCCTCCGCTCAGCAACAACCTGGTGACCAGATAACCGTATCGGCGGATAATAACTACCCTCCAGCATCAGCCGATAAGCCTGTACAGTCTGCTTCACAAACCAGCATGGTCGAGCGACGGAATCAACAATCAACTGATCAATGAATACAAAAGATAAGTTTTTATTTTTGATTACTAAAATTTCACCACAAAATTCATCTGAAGACCATGATATCCTTACACAACGAACAACACCTTACACATTCTTATCCCACCTTCAATAAATCTACGAGAACCTCCGAGAAATCTACGAGAACCTCCGAGAAATCTACGAAAACCTCCGAGAAATCTACGAAAACCTTCGAGAACCCTACAATAAAATCGCATTAATAGTCTCAAACTTACATAGTCACAAGTAACGCAAGTATAACAGATGCGCTACTCAGAGAAACTTTTTATTCCTGCAGATCAATGGGAATCAAAGAAAACCTACGAGAATCAACGAGGCTGGTGCAGAGCGCGCACCGCCCAAGTGGGATCACATGCCGCCTCCGCTGAGCAACAACCTGGAGACCAGATAACCGTATCGGCGGAAGAAGACTACCCACCAGCATCAGCCGATGAACCTCTACCATCTACTTCACAAACCAGGATGGTCGAACAACAAAATCAACAATCGGCAAAAGGATAAGTTTTTATTTTTGATTAATAAAATTACGCCACCACATGAGTATCACAGTGTACGCCACCACATGAGTACCACAGTGTACGCCACCACATGAGTACCACAGTGTACGCCACCACATGAGTACCACAGTGTACGCCACCACATGAGTACCACAGTGTACGCCACCACATAAGTACCACAGTGTACGCCACCACATGAGTACCACAGTGTACGCCACCACATGAGTACCACAGTGTACGCCACCACATGAGTACCACAGTGTACGCCACCACATGAGTACCACAGTGTACGCCACCACATGAGTACCACAGTGTACGCCACCACATGAGTACCACAGTGTACGCCACCACATGAGTACCACAGTGTACGCCACCACATGAGTACCACAGTGTACGCCACCACATGAGTACCACAGTGTACGCCACCACATGAGTACCACAGTGTACGCCCACTACATAAGTACCACAGTGTACGCTCACTACATAAGTACCACAGTGTACGCCCACTACATAAGTACCACGGTGTACGCCCACTACATAAGTACCACAGTGTACGTTCACTACATAAGTACCACAGTGTACGTCACAATATAAAACTACACAAAATAAGTTACTTTCAAAGTAACATAACAAGGTACACAGATACCAATCTCAGAAACAGACATTCCATTGTTTCAGATGGACTCCAAGAACTCTCTGGTGATACACCATACATGGGTGGCTGGTGCAGAGCGCGCACCTCCTGTCAGTATGGCCGTGTCGGCGCAAATATGACTATTTACCTACTGATCATCAACTAATTACTCTGTGATAAGAAATTGATGTTAAACAGTTCCTTTTATTGTAATTTCAATACTTTAAAACGTGTTTGAAAAACGTGTAAACCCGCTCACGTGTTTGAAAAACGTGTAAACACGATGTTAATTTTAATATTATTTTAAATAAATAGCTCTTAACTGTAGCTAACGTACGAGACTCAAAACTTCTATTAAATTAGCAAGTATTCGTAGTATATTACTATTACAGGTAAATCCTATTATTATTTTAAATTAAATTTCCCAAATTTCGAATACAGTTTTAGTGGTCACGGACGAATAACGTCGTCGAATAAAGTCGTCGAAATTGTGCAAAACATCGTCTATTTAATCAAAATATTTTTTAACATCTGCTTTCCTTTTAGGTCTGACAGTTTGTTTGTTTTGAGTTTAAAGATATTCACCATAAGTGTACTTCAAGTGCTAATTTTTATTAAAAACAAAACAGTGACTACGAAAACTGTAAATTATGTATTTAAAATATCTGAGATAATAAAAATTAAAATCAACGCATTATTAAATAACAAAACTTTGTAATAGTAATAAAGCAATTATACAATTTGATTTCTCATCTCTTTGACAAATAATATGACTGTAGTCAGACAATCGTATGTGACTAACAAAACTGTAAATAGTTTTTGTTTTATTGTCCATATATGCAGACTAGCATACGGTCCAATTGGTCATGATGGTGAACGGTTACCGTCGCCCATGGATGTCAGCAATGCCAGGGGCTGAGCCAAGACACTGTCTACCGTTATTTATTGTTGTATTTACCTGTTTTTTATTGCTTAGATGAGTGAACGCGCTCACAACCCATCTTATATTAACTGGTTACCAAAGCAATATAAATGCCGCCAAGTCATCTTGAAGTCGAAGTCTCATTTGTATATCGGCTGTCGCATCCTTCAAACAGGGAAGTAAGTCGTTGTGGCCTAAAGGATAAAACGTCCGGTGCATTCGTATCGAGCGATGCACCGGTGTTCGAATCTCGCTGGCGGGTACCAATTTTTCTAATGAAATACGTACTCAACAAATGTTCACGATTGACTTCCACGGTGAAGGAATAACATCGTGCAGTAAAAATCAAACCCGCAAAATTATAATTTGCGTAATTACTGGTGGTAGGACCTCTTGTGAGTCCGCACGGGTAGGTACCACCGCCCCGCCTATTTCTGCCGTGAAGCAGTAATGCGTTTCGGTTTGAAGGGTGGGGCAGCCGTTGTGACTATACTGAGACCTTAGAACTACATCTCAAGGTGTGTGGCGCATTTACGTTGTAGATGTATATGGGCTCCAGTAACCACTTAACACCAGGTGGGCTGTGAGCTCGTCCACACATCTAAGCAATAAAAAAAAAAAAAAAAAAAAGGGAAGCCGGTCTGCTTTGCGGCAGAAATAGGTAGAATGTACATCCTCAAGTGGGCTTCAATAGGCGCCGTACTACCAGTGAATGACGTTTGGCGATCGAATTGCTCAAGGAACGCTGATGCCCAATCTCCGGTGAATCCCAGAGTCGACTACCAGTGTGCAATTTTTTTTTTTCGCAATAATAACCTAATTCTTTTTTTTAAACATATTATTATCCGCAACACGCTTCGTCGGATTATAGAAACAGAGTTATCAGCAACATGCTTCGTCAAAAAGTACAATACTTACTTTCAGCTACAAGCATGTGCTAAATTACTTAGTAACTAATTACAACGGCACAATTGTAAGAACTCCCTTCCAATTCCACCAATCAGCGGCTATAACAGTACTCACACTTATGAACATATACACGTACGCCATTATCTACGCAATTCATTCATGCTCGAAGATCGATGGGAGTATGTTTTAAAACCCTTAAATAAGTAAATTATTTAATAAGGTTAGATACCGCGGTATCATTGGTAAGCTTTGAATGCAGACGCGAAGGAAAGCAGTAATTGCGAAAAACCATAAAAAAATTTAAAAACGTAAGTTTAATACGCAGAATGAGTGAACTATAATGTCCACTTACAGGCTGTTCTTAAATAAAACGTCGCTTGTCCGAAATACGAAATAAAAAAACGCGTTAATAAAACTGAAATTTGCTTGACTCTTGTCACTCAATCAAAGCCTTAACGACACAGCCATTACGCCTTCTGCGAATTCTTAATTCGGAGTCATTTAAACTAAACGCACAACATTTCCTTTCAATTAAAGCCTCATTTAGCCGGCATAACTTCCCGAAGTGTACAGTAAAATTACTAAATTACACAGCCCGAAATCAGTACAGTTTTTATCTTACCTTAATCAAGATCTCGAACTCTCCTAATCTCGAAATCCAAACTACACACTCGAACACAATAATTGTACACACAAACACTGCTTTAGAAATGGCCACTAATAAAGGGGGGTTTGATTTTTATTTTCGTTTCGGTTACCGAAGCCGGCGCGAAGCGTGCACCAGAGGCTTGGATTCACGACTGGCCAGTCGGTATCGAGCGAGCGAACGGCGCCTCCCCGCTGCTCTAAACCAATTTATAATACATACAGAGACGCAGCATCCCCCAAGCACAAGTCCAGTCGAAAACGAACCCTACAACTCTTGTAACAAAGCTTATATCAGTTCGAAAGCAAGTTGCCGCAGAGCCTAAAAACGTCGCCGGCTCTTGCAGAAAAGCTAAGGGTGCGTGACGTCTTATTACGTATGTTAATAATTATTGAAATCAATTTTCTATATTCCAATCAATTGTTAATGATGCTAAACCAAAAAAGAAAAAAACAGTAAGTCTGAAAAACAATATTTTTTGTATTCGAGTGAAATCGGCATGTGTCCGTGGATTAATTGGATTACTGGCGGCCCGCCGAATAACTGACATCAATTGTTGATAACAATGAAAGAAAAAGACATGTGGATAAGCAAAACAGGAAAATCCGAAGTCAAATTAAACAAAATCAGGAACATAAAATATGTATATTCTACAACACTACTGCGCATTGATAATAAGGAGGTACCACTTTCGCTACCATTATAAAATAATTACAGGTAACGCAATACAATACACCATACAACAATATAACATAAGTCTAGACACGCGATCCGGTGATCAGCAACTAATCTACCTCACGTTAGCTTGCCCGGTTAGCTTTCCTAGCTGACGAGTCGAGTATCCTCTTTTTTTTTACTTTTTTTTTATTGCCCTTGTAGGCAGACGAGCATACGGCCCACCTGATGGTGAGTGGTTACCGTCGCCCATGGACTTCAGCAATGCCAGGGGCAGAGCCAAGCCGCTGCCTACCGCTTAATACTCTCCACAAGCCTCTTTTAAAGAAGGACATGTCATAGCGCTCGGGAAACAACGTGGAGGGGAGCTCATTCCATAGCCGGATGGTACGTGGCAAAAAAGACCTCTGGAAACGCACTGTCGATGACCGCAGTGGCTCCATGTAGTATGGATGAATTCTACTCCGGTGGCGGGCGGTGCGATGGTAAAAACGAGATGCCGGTATCATCTCGAACAATTCCTCAGAGCACTCCCCATGGAACATTCGGTACAAAATACAGAGGGTACCGAAGTCTTCCAGCACTAGACTTAAAGAAACGCGCTGTATATACAAGTGGGTGATAATGTATTCCCGTAGAACCTTTTAATTAGATACCTAAACCGAATTTTACCAATAATAATAATCATAACGAAAGGTTTAACATTTGTCAATAATTGCTAAAGTAATTTGTCAGTCCTATGTTAAAACTAGGCTCTAGTTATACCACCAGCCCACCTATTTTTGGGGCCAAGTATCATCATACATTCTAGTTTTAGTAGTGGGATAATTACACAACACAATAGGCAGTTAGTCGTCAAGTGTCAAGTTCAAAGCATTTGCGTTTCCCTATCTAAGTATGTACTCGGGTGTGTATAGGAGTCCATAGACATCACAACGCGATTACCGCTACTCACTTTGTGAAATAAGAATTCAAGTGTCAACTGTATGATATTTCGGCTGTGCCATCGATCCAGACTGTAAAGCAAACTCTTATAATAATAATAATATAGCATTAGTGATGCTTATAACGTATTTTAATTTCGCTTAGTTGTTATCTGGAAGAGATCGCACTTAGAAATAGCCGTCCAATGCACTGCAATTTCATATTTATTAAAAATAACGCCCATTTAGTACATCTAAAATCATAGGAACTGTTATCGAATAGAATAATCAAAATTTATTTATATTAATACTTTTTTTATTGTCTATGTAGGTGGTCATGCTCTCGACCCACCTGATGTTAAGTGGTCAACGGAGCCCATAGAGCCAACTAAGCAATAAAAAAAGACAGACATCTACAACGTAAATACCTACATTGAGACATAAGTTCTAAGGTCTCAGTTTTTACATGGTAGATTTAATATTAGACGCAAAGGGGAAATCTTGAAAACCTTTAAACAAAATAAGTAAACATTTGAATACTAGAATCCCTTTCTTATAATAGCAGTCCTTACATAGAATACAGAACGTGTAACGTTCGTGAGACAGATTCACTTCCCGATAACAATGCGTCAGCATGACGCCAGTACTTGCTACAGCGCTGGCTGCTATTTATTTATAACGTTGTTCGTTATAACGACTTCGTTTCGTTTTTTTTTTTAAAGCTTTTTTTTATAAGCTGCATGTTAATAAAAAAATGACTTTAGTTCCGATAACAATAATTGTAAAATTGATTTTGTTGTGAAAATACATAATTTAGATGCAAAATATGAAATTTTGATAATCAATCGTTATAAACTTAATTGGGGTTATGTATAAGTATAATAATTTCGTGTTAGGAAACCGTAATGCGCATTATAAAAAAATCGGCCTGGGCCTATAGTTGTAAATTTTACGAACGAGAACGCGAATAAAACCTAAATTTATATTTCCGACATGGAAGCCTGGTTAAATATTACTAAAACTACTTCTACAGTGTATTCTCGCATGTTTATTGACTTTTTTTTTACGCAATATCGAAGACTACAATTTTCGTGGTCATGGACGACTAGGAAGGATGTTATCCCTTTGAATATTGTTTTTTTTATTGCCCTAGTAGGCAGACGAGCATGCAGCCCACCTGATGGTGAGTGGTTACCGTCGCCCATGGACTTGAACAATGCCAGGGACAGAGCCAAGCCGCTACCTACCGAAACATTTAAACAATAACTGTGCTAACTACGGGCTATTCTTGTAAAAAAATTTTTTTCTAGACTTTCTAGTTTCATCTTGAGGACTGGAATACGCTGTCTTCGGAAATAACATAATAACAATAAAGAACTCGAAATTAAACCATGAAAATATTTTTAATTATATCTGCGACTTGCAAAAAGCTAAATAAATAATGTAAAAATTTATCATTTAAATTTTTACGTTACTTAAATTTTTTGTATAATAACGCAAATAACATATGATTGTGGTATAACGAGCAGCTTTTGGCAATGTCAATAATACAAGGACGGACTAAGCTTGAAAGCCCGTTCGTAAGCTAACAATCTCACAAACGACACCTTGTTGAGGTGAATACTAAAAAACATCATTTTTGTGAGTAAGTAAAACAATCTTGTTTGCATTTTTCGTTTGAACAAAGCGTCAGTTGATGCTATGTCCAACAATTAAAACTTAACAAGGCGGAAGCTATGAGCTTTTTTAATACTCTAAAGCTTGAGCAAAGAAATTGTTTCCCGAGACGAAACTCATTTTAAATGTTCAATGTTTTAAATTTCTTACTTTTGTTCTATAACAAAAAAGCATCGGGACTCGTAGTCGCTACATTAACTATAGCATTTCGTTTAGTCCTTGTTGTACACACATCACTATGCATTATTCGTTCTATGTGTCGTTTTAAATCACTTTAGCGATATAAATCTATTTTATTTACTTATTGTATTCAAGTGTGAAAGCGAACTATAACTTTTTTATGGGATAAATATTCAGATCACACATATTATAAATAAACAATAGTTACTTAGGAATAAGCAATGGATTAGTAGTGTATTGTTAGACTTTAAAATTTTTAAAGATGTTATCTTTTAGAGGCGACATACCGAAATATAAAAACAAAAAAAAATCTCCCATAATTTTATATTGTCATATTTACTCTTATACTGTTAGGAAATTTTAAAACCGTCGTGGTCTTAAGGATGAAAGGTGTCTGGTGGTATTTTAGCGAACAACGCAACTGTGCCATGGATTGAATCCCGAGGTACCAATTTTTTCTAATAAAATACGTGTTTGACACATTGACTATGTATTTTACTGGTGGTAGAACCGCATGTGAGTCGCCACGGGTAGGTACTACCACCCCGCCTTTTTCTGCCGTGAAGCAAGCAGTAAGTAATGCGTTTTGGTTTGAAGGGTAGGGCAGCCATTGTAACTAAGCTGAGACCTTAGAACTCATATCTCAGGATGGGTGGCGGCATTTGCGTTGTAGATGCGTTTTGAAGTCGTCGTGGCCTAAAGGATAAGACGTCCGGTGCATTCGTTGTTGCGATGCACCGGTGTTCGAATCCCGCAGGCGGGTACCAATTTTTCTAATGAAATACGTACTTAACAAATGTTCACGATTGACTTCCACGGTGAAGGAATAACATCGTGTAATAAAAGTCAAAAACCTGCAAAATTATAATTTGCGTAATCACTGGTGGTAGGACCTCTTGTGAGTC
This sequence comes from Bombyx mandarina, assembly GCF_030267445.1. Classification (NCBI taxonomy): domain Eukaryota; kingdom Metazoa; phylum Arthropoda; class Insecta; order Lepidoptera; family Bombycidae; genus Bombyx; species Bombyx mandarina. Next base: position 10,528,035 of record NC_143220.1, on the reverse strand, counting down.
CGCACGGGTAGGTACCACCGCCCTGCCTATTTCTGCCGTGAAGCAGTAATGCGTTTCGGTTTGAAGGGTGGGGTAGTCGCTGTAACTATACTGAGACCTTAGAACTTATATCTCAAGATGGGTGGCGCATTTACGTTGTAGATGTCTATGGGCTCCAGTAACCACTTCACACCAGGTGGGCTGTGAGCTCGTCCAACCATCTAAGCAATAAAAAATAAAAAAGTTTTCCATGGGCTCCAGTAACCACTTAACACCAGGTGAGCTGTGAGTTCGTCCACCCATCTAACCAATAAAAAAAATATTTAAAAGGAGCAGAATAAATTTAGTGAATAGTTTTTCAGATAGGGAATATTTGGGTACATGTTAGTAAATCTCACTATTCACTTTAATTCGTGCCTATGGAATTCTTCGCCATGCGTTCTCTGGCCAATTTCTGGCATTGGCCATCAACGATTTAACTACTTCTAAGAGAATCTTAATTCATAATGTTACGCCGGTAAGAGTAACGCCATCTATTGACAGATAGCGGAAACTACTACTAGAGATGTGTGGAATATTCTCGATAATTCTAGGGATGAGGTAACGACTATAAAAGCGTTGCAGAGATGGCACGCAGTCAGTCAGTAATCGGAACTGCTCGAATCGAAACAGCGAACGGATCACCTGAAGCGAAGCGGAACAAGCGAATTAAGAGTTTTAAAGTGTTTTAAGTGTTCTAAGTGTTGAATACAGTTTTAAGTTGTACTTTGATGGAATTTTATTTATCCCGAACCCCAGCGCGTAACATCAACAATATGTAAACACATTTTATTGAATTCACTTTCAGTCTTTTTGTTCTTTCGTTCGACCAAAATTATATAAAACAATGAAAAGGATGGTATTATTCAACAAGTAGGCACGATATTAAAATGAATAAAAACTATTTTGAGCAGCATTGGAAGTGGAGTCTAGGGGGTGTGAGAAGTCAATATCTGATAGACGTCAGTGAGCGAGGGTTGTCAGCCATGTGGAAACTATGTGGATCGGATAACTATTTACTTTCGTTGTACATGGACGTGCGGTGCTTACACACTACAGACGTAAACGTATATGACGAGATTAATTTCAATAGCACATACGAGAAAGTAATGACGTAATTACTAGTTTTTCTTTTTATTTCATTTTCTCATCTAAACGAGTCTACCGAGCGTAGCTACCAGCAAATAAGTAGGAAAAAAAATACGGTTTACATATTATGAAAAAAAAAAATTTAAGATAGATAAAGTATTTTTTTGGATTTATTAAGATAGATAAAGTATTTTTTTGGATTTTCTCGAAACGTAATAATTAAAGCTACTTTTACGGCTTAATCATTAAACACGTCACGAACACGAAAACTGTAAAGTATTCAAAATGTAAGAAATAATATTATTTATAATGACAATAAAAAACATGAGATTAAACCGGAAGAATAGTTTTAATAAAAGCGTGTTGAATGAAAAAGGGGTATACGTATGAGAAATAAAAATTCAAACATTACAACCGAGCTCATATTTCTTGCTTCGTTTACTAAAACTTCGCCATTAATGGCGTTCTTCATCAACTTTGACGTTTGTTGTCTTACGCTTCTAAAATTCTGAGAGATAGCCGCTCTAAGCTCGAATTACTTTCGTTAAATAGGAACGTGCAAAAACCATCAAAGTCTATACTATATTTAATTAAAATTAGTTAATCAAAAAGCCAGTAACAATTCTCAGGTACATTATGATACGAACTTTTCAATTGATTTTTAAGTCCATATTGTTCCTAAGTACCGTCTGACGTTTACAACACATTACGTTTACTACATAGACCTATACTACTTCAGTGGTTTACTGGTCTTTATTAATACTGTTACCATAGATAATACACATAAATTAGTTATAGATAAGCAACTAAAGCATTCAACAAAAATGTTTACGGGCGTCGGCCACCAGACGGCTGCGCTTCGATTATTTTCATAATGCTCCTGTAGATAACAGTAACATATTACTTATCCTATATTTTATTTATAATGAAGGATTTAGTAAATTTTCAGAAACCACAAATTGATAAAATTTAATCAATTTGTCTATAACAAATAAAGGCTTGTATGATTTATATTTTTTTTATTTTCTGTGTATAATTATACAATAATTAAATGCCTTAACTTTAACAGCATATACGTTTAGGGGCATCCGCTACAAGATGTCGATAGTTTCCATACAGAAAAAATATTTGTCTTAAAGTATCGCAGTTTCAGGGCCCTGATTGTTACTATAACGTTTCCGATAGTACCTACTAGTCGTTTCGATATCTGTTTTCCCTATTTAACAAAAGATGGCGGTACTCTTCTTGAACATTCCTGATGGTACTAGTTGTTTTGATATTCGTTTCTGCTATTTGTATAAGCATAACAATACTATTAAATAATTATTTCATTAATTTTCATTCTTTAGCATAGCAATTACCATTAATCATTTAGCCATTGCTTTGCTAAATAATTCCTATTTATGTCGCGGAGCAGCACGCTTTCTGTTCAAAGAGAGGAACGGCCGCTATACATACAACTGACGTTTCGACCTCATGTCTCAAATTAACTCGAGACATTCACATTATAATCACTGTGTGCACCGACAGCCACTTAACATCAAAGAAGGCTCTAAGTTAATACAATTTGCACTTGAAAAAAAAACAGTCCAAGACGCAAATATTTGTGAGATTTTCAAGTGTAGACCGCAATGCTTCCCTAAGCACACGGGGGTTGCGTCAGTAACGCCTTGCTCTTGTCTTATTCAAATTCAGAGGCAATTTACCTCCCTCCCGCCCTCAGTTATAAGTCGGTCTAGTTTTTTTAATTAAGATATTTTGTCCTATTACCATCATCTTTTTTTTTTATTGCTTAGATGGTTGGACGAGCTCACAACCCACCTGGTGGTAAGTGGTTACTGGAGCCCATAGACATCTACAACGTAAATGCGCCACCCACCTTGAGATATAAGTTCTAAGATCTCAGTATAGTTACAACGGCTACCCCACCCTCCAAACCGAAACGCATTACTGCTTCACGGCAGAAATAGGCAGGGCGGTGGTACCTACCCGTGCAGACTCACAAGAGGTCCTACCACCAGTGATTACGCAAATTATAATTTTGCGGGTTTGACTTTTATTACACGATGTTATTCCTTCACCGTGGAAGTCAATCGTGAACATTTGTTAAGTACGTATTTCATTAAAAAAATTGGTACCCACCTGCGGGATTCGAACACCGGTGCATCGCAACAACGAATGCACCGGACGTCTTATCCTTTAGGCCACGACGACTTCATCTTTACTAAACGGGAAACACTATTTGGTTTGGTCTCATATTTATTTATGCGATGCTACTTTTATACTCTGTAATTTAAATGAAAATATCCCGACAGAACCACTTCATATACTTAGTTCAAAACTATTTCGGGACCCTTATATCGAGATTGAAATTTAAAGTGTAGTTAGCGAGAGCACTTCCACTTACGCGAAAGGAAATTGAGATGATTCCCGGAGCACCACGCCCGGGTAACAACGTTCACTTGGAGGCGGAAATTAGATCCGACAGCCTCTTCGGAGAAATCTCGTGATTGCTTCAATAGTAGCACTTCCTGAAATAACAAATTGCTTATACGAATTCCGTGTTCAAGTTCTAAGTAAACAAACATGGTGTTGGGGCATCTACACTTTAGAAACATTCGCCATTGGGTCACATGTCCGATCCTGTAGACTGAATGGTAAACAGTCGACGTCGCCCTAAGCACGTCATTACGAATCCTCCCGATTCATTAACGGTGCTTCTAGGTACCACAAGCACCGGTCACCGTCCTCGTCGAACCCGTCGCTTACGGCGAAGGGCTCGACGAGTGAATTAACCCATAGACACAGCCCACTGAACTTCTCGTCGGATCTTCTCAGTAGGTCGCGTTTCCGATCCGATCCGATGGTAGATTCCGCGAAGCACTGCTGTTGCTAGGGCCAGTGTTAGCAACACTCCCGGCTTGAGTTCCGTGAGCTCATCTACACCTCAAGGAGAAGCTGAAATAGCCTCTCAAGCTATCAACATAGGTAGGGTAAAAGAAAAAAAAGAAAAGAAATATATATCTGGATGAGGTCACCTACCTTTGAAGTCGTCGTGGCCTAAAGGATAAGACGTCCGGTGCATTCGTATGTAGCGATGCACCGGTGTTCGAATCCCGCAGGCAGGTACCAATTTATCTAATTAGATATTATATGTACCTACTTAACAAATGTTCACGGTTAACTTCCACGATGAAGGAATCGTGTAATAAAAATCAAACCCGCAAAATTATAACTTGTGTAATTACTGGCAGTAGAACCTCTTGTGTATCCGCACGGGTAGGTAACACCGCCCTGCTTATTTCGGCCGTGAAGCAGTTGTGCGTTTCGATTTGAAGGGTTGGGTAGCCGTTGTAACTTATCTGAGATCATAGAACTTACATCTCAAGGTGGAGGGTGCATTTACGTTGTAGATGTCTATGGGCTCTGATAGCCCCTTAACACCAAGTGGGCCGTCAGCTCGTCCAACCATATAAGCAATAAATAAAACTAGAGTTACTGGCCTACCTGGAGTTATACGGTTACCAGAGCCCATACACATCAACAACATAAATGCACCCACCCACCTTGAGACATGAGTTCTAAGTCTCTGTTTTATAATACATTCTGCAGTGTTATCTATATCCTTATATATCAAAATAAATTGCTGTTCGTTAGTCTCGCTAAAACTTGAGAACGGCTGGACCGATTTGGGTAATTTTTGTCTTGAATTATTTGTGGAAGTCCAGAGAAGGTTTAAAAGGTATATTAGATAAATATGAATATGCTCGGAATCAAATAAAAATAACAATTTTCTTTTTCCTTTGATGTGTCCCGTGTCGGACGGATTTCTTTTGTTTGTTTTAAGTTTATTTTCTACAAAACTTTAGATCTTTTATTTATCGATTGAGGCACTACGAAGTCTGCGAGTCAGCTAGTATTCTATATTTATGATGCCATTTTTTATATTTGAAGACATATTGTAACATTCGTTTAACTGGTAGTGAGGCATATGGTAATTCCACAGGAATGCGACTAGAGCTTATTCTATAAGTGCGAATGTCAACGAATATACAACAGGTAAAGACAGTAATGCTGGAGGAAATCCGAAAATCGGCGCTCAGTAGTGCAAATTCGGAAAGGCCTGTGTCCAGCACAGGACAACTGTTAAGAGATAATGAAAAGGAATTAAAAACACATCTCTTATAATATTCAACAACATTTGTATTTAGTTAACTTTTATCCAAATTTATTTCTATCGATTCGACAAAATAATTTACAAAATTATATCTGCTGCCATCTAGTGATAAGTAACATATTTTACAATTACACTTTTTTTTTCTTTTCATCATTCCGCTCTGATAGCACTAGTGCTAGAGCTAGCGCGTTTTACTGTATAATTATCTAATTTTTTTAAATATTAAAGTAATCTTAATTATCTAAATAATGCATTAAATCACTGCTACGAATGCCAAATATTACAATAATTACAACAGCTTAACGTGTAGTAAAATATAAATTTCAAGTAGACCTTTTATTAGAGTACAGATTAGACTAAAGGGATGTAGCAATTTAATACAACAATACAATGCGTTGTTAAAGCGTTAAGTGATCAAAAGTATCTTATTATATTGCAATGAAAAACAAACGCTTCTTCGCGAATTTTCGATTTTACTGCCCAACAAATTATGGTAGGGGGGGGGGGGGGGGCGTTAAAAATCAATTCTTTAGGCAAAAATTTTAACCAAGTACCAAGTTTCACTAAATGATTGTTTTGAGTAAAATGTTTTGCAAGAGCCACGTCGAAGCGTGCCTGGATTACTCTATTCATGTATAAGTTTCAAGATCGTTCTTATCAAAACACATTAAAGTACAAAAACATTCACTACACTATTTGCAAATATCATTATTTTTGTCATAGCAATTTTCTTTGTTCTACTATTATACTCTATTCCAATTACGAAGTCCCTTTTTCGCATAATTTGAAATAATAATCATTTTTTGTTTATGATCGTAAATCATCATTTAAAAATACACAATCAATCTAAATCATTATACATACAATACAAAATAATACAAATTCACATACAATAACATAATAATAACATCTGTCAAACGGGACTTCGTAATTGGAATAGAGTATAATAATACTTGATATTTTGAATGATAACAATGCGTTTATGTTTAAAATGCTTTATCAAAGTATTCATATTCCAAATAATTTACATACATATCGAAATAAAAAAAAAAAAAACGACAGCAATATTTATTAAAACACATACATTTACAGCTACAGGTATGTAACAAAAGATATTAAAATCACATGATTATCTACGAATAAATAATAAGATTATCATTATATCTGCTTTATGTTCCTTTGAGCCCAATGTGTTTATTAGATTGATGTCAGCACATTAACAATGGCCATACCATAATCCCATTCAACATACTGCAGGTTGGGTGTGATGAGAGTGGAATTTTGAAGGTAAGCTTCAGATTACAATCGAACAAAACTCTGAATGGGAGCTTCGGGCGCTGTCTCTTGTACTTCTTCACGACCTTACTCGCCGGGACGGTGGACGGCTGATCATCGACACGAGCAAAGGAGCAACTACCATTCCGTCGGAGTACCGGATGTTTGGATCCACGGAACTGAAGAATCTGTGTGAGTCGGTGAGCGTAGCCTTCCGTCTTACGAATGTTCACTTAAAAGAGACGCACCAATGCCTAAGATTTCGTACTATACGTTTCAGCTGAAAAGCAATTAAATAATATGTTATTAACATTAATAGTGGTTCCCCGTCAGTCGAAATTCGACAATATTTAATTGAAATTATAAGTTTGTACACTAATATGATTCTATTTTCAAACTATTATACTTCTATAATCACAGATTTCGCCAAGACTACATTTTAGACAAATATTAATAAAGACAAACAATATTTAATCTATTGACCACAGACTTTAAGCAATAAGAAAAGTTTGACAATAAACAAATAGTATGAATGCGTGTGCTGTCAAATACATGGTAGTGTGTGTAATGTTTTTTTTATTGATTTAATGTATTTTTTATGCATAATTTAAAATAATATTAACATTCTGCACTCCTTCTCTATATTCTCTATAAGTGTGCGAAATTTCATACTCCTCCGTCCGCGCAATTTTCCTAAAAAGGGGTACAAAGTTTTTGCTTCACGTATTAATATATGGATAGTATTTGTATGTTACATACAGTATCCACTTAAAATGGTAGAAGCTTTGAGTTCACCTTCCAATCTATCACGATTAACAGACCAAAAGCCGAAAAGTTAACGCTAGGCAAATTTCTAAAGTCGCCTCTGACCACGTGTTCTATAGAAGCTACTCCTTGTTCTTTTATATATGCGTTCATAAATGTATAGTAAAGTTGCTGTTATTGCCGTTTCTGGCACAGTAAAGTGGGCCTTCGATAGGTGGCGCGCGAGTAGTTTCAAAGAATTTGTCCATTGAACCAAAAAAAAACGGAGAATATAATCTAACTAGTCGAAATTATTACGGCGCTTTTCAGCGTTCAAAGCATTAATCACGGTGGGTTTGCCAAGAAATATACGAAGTAGTTAGCGCACGAAGAAAGTCGCCGTGCTGAACGATCCGAGGTTTTGTTTCTCTCGTTTCTTTCAGAAGATGAACTTCGGTTTTATTGTTAACGCGAGCGAGCGGTGTTTTTTTTTAATTGTTTCGTATGATTGTAACTGATATTTTACGCTGAACACAGGACTCTTTTCTAATCTAGTTGGAATAAGAACATGATGCGGAAAATCAACGTGAAGGGGAGTTTATTCCGTGGCAAAAATGATAACTTGATTTATTTAATACGGCATCCACAAAAGTGCGCTATTGCCATTAACAACATTTATTTCTGTGTATGTGTATTAGTATGTATTATGTATGTATGTGTATGTATGTGTGTATTATGCATGTACAATTGTGCTCTCATAGCTTGTGAATTTAAAACATAATTATAAAAAAAAAACCTTCCTTACATAATCGCCTAGTTAAAAGGTCTTCTGCGATTGCAAAAACACACACATATGCGACAAAAATATATATTTTACTGTTGGCACGGCGCATTGCATGTTGCCACTATCTTGCCGTTTTTTCCAAGATGTCAAAACAAGTCGTCATTAATTCTCTTCAAAGAAGTTGAATCTCGCCACGCTGGTGCCTAACCTGAAAACGCACAAAAAACGTATTTAAATACAAAACTATAAATGAGCCCGCTAAATCGCCGTCACAGTGTGAGAGGTCAGTCGTCGCAAGCCAAGCGAAAAAACAAATTGGAAAACTTTATCATTTCAATGTTCCACGCCCTTAGTTACTCTGTGAAGTTTGTATGATGAACGTGTCTGTATGCAATACTAACGTATGACGTATAATGGGTTTTGTTATATGTTTTGATAGGCCAACAAAATAGTCTTCTATTTAGTGTCTGAAGGTAGAATGAACTGTTTACCGTTGATCATCAAATGAATTTAGATCACATCTACCAACTTTTTATTAATTAAATAAAAGCAGGTTGTTACCTGGGTTAGAGATTGGAGGCTCTCTGCAACGGGAAACATAATTATGTGACCTAAATATACGCTCACATGAACACAAGTATCAGCTTATTAACCAAATGCTTGCATTTACATTGTGAATAGCATAGGCAATTAGTACATTAATATAAAATTTTCATGTATCCGAAAAACAGTCAATTTAAATAACTTTCTCTCTCGACTCTAAATTAATTCACTTCACTAAATTTTAACTTGAGAGTAATTTGCTTCGTACCAAATTTTATTTGAATTAAATTAATTTTAATTCGTGTATTTGTTCCACTCCTCATGAGAGTTTGTTGGCATTACGGTCGCGGGCACAACCTCACTGCTTACGGAGAACATAGATTAGCATACATAAATAAAACATTTAGAAAAAATAATTGGAAATTTCACTAATGTAGTCAAAGTCATTTAAGTATGCATTATTAAAGGTAACTCAATAACTAGTGGTCAGATCTTAATAAAAGTTTAATGAGACCAAATGAGAAGCATCAGCTTTCAAATTAAGTAAAGAATCATCAAAATCAAGTCACTTAGAAAAAAGTTTTGGGATAAACATACACACATAAACTCGTATTGAGAACCCTTTTTTGAAATCGGTTAAAACTAACTTTATTTTATGCTAGTGAGTCATTATGTTCATACGTCATATGGATGATAAAGTCATGAAGGCAAAGTATTATGCGCTTTGAAACTTTAACGTACGAGTGAAATGTAAATAATATAATATGCTTTATAGTAATGACGAGGTGATGTAAATTTTAGGAAGAGGTTCAGCAAATAAACATTTTCACTTCAGTCAATCCGGAAACAATTATATCAATATTATGCCGGTACATTATAGTTATATGTCGTCTATAATTATTACTAAATTAGTCTAGACTTTGTCTTCGATTATACCTAGTCAGGTCATAAATTCTGTCACATGTTTAATGTAAAATAATTGAAACAAGTTTATTCATTATGTAACCATTCATATACCAAAATGAACTTAACAAAACATAGATTCTTATGACACTAAAGTTTATTCAAAATGACCTCCGTGATTTTGAATACAGGCCTTCAATCTGCGCGGCCAGTCGTCTATCGCAGCACGAACGAGGTCCATGTCAATATCGGCGGCGGCCTTAATCAAGGATGTCTTGAGTGACTCCAAATTGGGATGAGGCTTTGAGCACGCCTTTTCCTCTAAGTGTTGCCATATCTTGTAATCTAACGGATTCAAATCTGGACTGGAGGAGGGCCAGTCTTCGTGCCGGATGAAGTCGATTTCACGCGCCGCCAGCCAGTCTTGTGTGCTCTTCGTTCTATGAGCTGGCGCCGAATCTTGTTGGAATACCCAGTGCCTGTTATTGAACATGGTATGAGAAACAGGTTCCATAAGGTTCGTCAGGACTGTATTTTGATACACAACTGCATTCGTTTTTACACCTTTCTCACAAAAATGTACCTCTGTTAAGCCCCAATAAGAAACTCCCAACCATACCATGAGCGAGGATGGAAAATGACCTCGTTGGACACGCGGAATACGGTTGCTCGCTTCTTCACTACTGTGTGCGTACACCTTATCATTTTGTTTGTTGTAGCTCTCTTCTAGGGTAAAAATTTTTTCATCCGAAAAAAGAATTTCCCGATATTTTTTTCCCGCGTACCGCTTCAACAAAGCGCGGCATCTCTTCAGTCTCAGATCCATTAGACGAGCATTCAAACGATGTCCTGTTTTTCTTCGATATGCCCGAAGCCCTAAGTCTTCATTTAACACCCTTTTCACCGTGCTTCTGCTTAACCCCATCTGAAGGGCCAACAGTTTCTGCTTACGTTTGGGATTTCTTTGAATTCGCGCCTTCACAGCTTTTATCACTGCTGGAGTCCTAACAGACCGAGGGCGACCACTTCTTGACCTGTCATCTACACTAGAGTCTTCATTGTATCGTTTGATGGTACGATAAACGAATCTTTTGGTTATATTCAAATTTTTCAGTATGTTAAAAATTTGAATTGGCGCGTAACCGCAACGATGCAACGCAATAACTGCAACACGGTCTTCTTTAAGCGTCCACTCCATATTTAAAAATGAGTAAAATTCTAAAAGTATACATTTTTATTTTCATGAACAATTAGAAATTCGAATTCAATAAACTTTTTTGTGGCCAGCATTCTAAAAGAAAAGTTTTTACTGTGTGACAATACTTATGACCTGACTAGTTAATATAGAAACCAAGAAAAGTACACCGCTTAATAATGGCATTTATATTCAACAACACGTTATAATATAGTATTTATTTCGGCTTTCCGGAGTCTAGGATTAATAAAAACTACAGCTTAATACATTACTATGATTACAGGAAAACATGATACAAAATCAAAATACGTCAAATTTTGTAAAATAAAAAATCCTAACAATATTTTCTGTCATCGACCAAATTAATGAATAAACACAAAAATGCTTAGATTCATTGTTAGGGTATGAATGGATCACGCTAGGGTGGTTATCGATTGGCTGCACGGTTGCCTAGCAACCAGAAGAGGCGTCTCAGCGACGCTGTGTTGTGTAACTTGTTTATGCAAGGAATATCCATTAAGATTTACTAACGGCTCAGACGATATACTGTTCATATTAGTCTCTTTTTAGAGTAATTTCATCGAATTCAGTATAACAGTGTTCACTGCTTAAAATATTTTCACTTCAAAAAAAAAAGAAATAATTTAAATAACTCAAATTTCAAAATATTAAAATTTATTTTCTATTTTTTAGTTGTATTTTCTATAAAAGCGTATTTTGTTAGTTTTTTTAAACTATTATTTATTTTTCATTTTTTGGTTGAATTTCAAAATTTTCAATTATTTTTTTTAAATATTGAATTGTCATCGGTCTTTAATAAGTATGCCAAATTTCGAGTTAATCCGACGTTTTGAAGGGGGTCAAAATCATGTTCGAAGATTGCGTTACATACTAACATACATACGTCTGAAGCTAATAAAAGCGTATTAAAAAGGCAATCCTGCAACCTAGGCTTTTTTTTCGTACCTTTTTTCTGATATACAAACTAGCTATTCCAGCTACGCCCGGACGAGTTCACGGGCTCAACCTGAATTTGCTAACACTAGCCCTAGCAAGAGCGGTGCTTTGCAGAATCAACCACCGGATCGGAATCGTGACCCACTGGGAAATCCGGCGAGAAACTTAATGGGCTAAGCCTACGTCCTACCGAAGTAGTAGTGGCCTGCAGAATGAGACTCCCGATGTGCACCTATCAAACGACGGCACTATATCTTCTTTTTCTCCACCTTATCCCACTAATTGGGGTCGGCACAGCTAATTTTTCTCTTCTATTCTCTTCTATCAGCCGTCATCTCAACACTCACTCCTCTCTCTCTCATATCGTCATTCACACACTCCATCCATGTCTTCTTCGGTCGACCTCTTCCCCCTCTACCTTGCACTACCATTTCCATACATCTCCTAGTCACATGAATCTTCTCTCTACGACGACGGCACAATATCTGTGTTCGAACCAAATCAAATCCTGATATATGTGTATTTGTCTAAGGAAATATATCATTAATATTAGTTCAACAACGACTTCTACGATGAAGCTATAGCATCTTATGCCTTTAAATACGTCCGCAAAATTTATAAATTCTGTGTCATTAGAACGGTAGATTTTAAAATTTTGAATGAAACCTCCAACTAATGATTTAGGGAGGGCTGCATTCACATTACGATGCACTCCGGTAACGACTTAACATCAGATGCAACGTAACCTATCTCAGCCAGCTAGAGCAATGTACTTGTTAAAGAGTGCTTGTGCTTATCAAATTAATACCGTTCTTTGTTTACATAATTTTATTTTTAAAAGCATTACTGTTTTGCTTGTCAGTAATGATACCCTCTTAGTCTGTATACATAAGTCCGCCGCAGAATATCCTGACTAAAAGACCCTTCTGAATAATGAAAAGGGAAGCCGTAATTTAAATATTAAAGTGTACTTTTAGTTGTATAGTCTGTTTCAACCCTTTTAGTAGCCGGCCAAGGTGATTTATATCGATATGGGATCCCCAAAACACGCAGGATGAAAATATTACTTAGCACTCGGCAAACATGGTCGAAATAAAACCTACTCATTAAAATACTGACTTTTCTATCGCCATTTTGGGCAGACGAGCACACGGTCCACCTGATGGTATGTAGTTACAGACATTCTGACATCAGCAATGCTAGGGGCTCGGCCAGGCCGCTTCTGCATTTCTTCTGCTATTCTTTTCTTCCCAAATTTAAAAGTGACAATGTTATTTCAATACAATTTTTATTGCATTCTGCCCAAGAAATCGAGCTCACCTGATCACCTGATGTAACTTGATGTAAGTGCACCGCATGCATCACATGGAGAATAGCGAGACAGGCGAATCACCAATGGGGAAATCAGGTGGAATGTAGCAATGAGAAAGAATTGCTCGAAAACACTAAGCGAAATGCATATTCAACATTATAAATGTGAAAATTTGTGTGCTTGGAAGTTTGTCTTGGAAATTTACTTTCTTGGAAATTTACTTTTGAAAAAAGTATTTGATTAAACTTTCGTATACAAATAGCTTATAACTTTGATTAACAAATAATAATACTTTTTACTATGGGAAATGACATGAGCTGGTGTTTCATTTAAAATTAATACGACAGTCTGTTTGTTCGTTCGTGATTTTTAGATACGAAAGAAACTGTGACGTGTTTCATTATTTCTAAATTACGCGAGCGATATCGAAGGATTCGCTTAAGCATTCAATAAACAACGGAAGAAGCCGTTAATATCTTAACTTGATGTTTTCTTCGTCAGTGACTTTTCATGATAACGTGATGAAACTTATTTAAGAATGTCGGACGAGCAATCAATCATTACGATTCGTTCACAGCGAAGCTTTGACCCTGGAGAATTAATCTCGACACTTTTTTAGTGATGTCTTGTATTGATATCGATAAAATCAGTTGAGCAATACCGCAGCCATAACGCTGCCATTTACGATATCTGTTGATGGCGGCTCATGTCAACATACCACAACAGTTATTGCTGGAATTTCGAAAAACACGACCAAATTTAAGTAAGTATGTACATTTGAAAAAAAAATTTAATGTCCTCAATGGCAGGTGACCATACGGTATAGCTGACGGTAAGCTGATGTGGTGGTAAATATGGTAACAATGCTAGTTGCTGAATACCGCTTTCCAGACCGCATTTGAAGAACATGTAATATTCCAAAAAAACCGTGGAGTGCAGTTTATTTGAGAGGCAGATGGATAAGTGAAGTGGCAAAATGTAGGAATGAGTTGTGCATTGATAGCCTGTGATTCGATGATAATTTCATCTTGACCAATTTCTCAGACGACTGCCCATAAGCCTATAGTACAAAATACAGTAAGGGCTAATCTCTCTTCGAACTCTTCATAGACCGAGATATTCATGATATTCTGATTGTCAAGATCCGATAAGCTTATTCAAAAATAAATTACTTACAATGACTGCAAATTGCAAATATTAGCTTCGCCATCCAATCTGTATGTGCCACAAAGAAATCAGATGGAGGTCTGCATGAAGATATATTAAATGGATGACAAGAATTTGGCTGAAAATTTTAATAATGTTATATTAGTTGTCACATAAAAAAAAAATTGTCACATAAATATGAATCACAAACTTACGAAAATTTTCGAAGTATCGATGAAAAGTTATCTTACCATATCATTAGTCGCCATTCGAAAAAAGTTCACAAAGTTTATCGGCAAGCTATGAATAGAGGCGCTTAGGGGTCGGATTTATTCAATACACCGCCTATATTGCTCATGAAACGAGGTGTGAACGAAACTTACCCGTTTGTTAAGCTTCAACGAACTTTGTGCTTTCATCAGAGTCGACTTTGAAAGTTTAATTTTATGACATTAAAAGAGATAGACCGATCCTTTGGGCATTGTAGTTTGCAGTAATAAATAATTGCTTTATTTATTTAGTTGCTTCAATAGTAATGCAACTAGAAATTGAATCTTACATTTAAAGTCGTCGTGGCCTAAAGGATAAAACGTCCAGTGCATTCGTATATAGCGATGCACCGGTGTTCAAATAACCAATGTACCAATTTTTCTAATGAAATACGTACTCAACAAATGTTCACGATTGACTTCCACGGTGAAGGAATAAGATCGTGTAATAAAAATCAAACCCGCAAAATTATAATTTGCGTAATTACTGGTGGTAGGACCTCTTGGGAGTCCGCACGGGTAGGTACCACCACCCCGCCTATTTCCGCCGTGAAGCAGTAATGCGTTTCGGTTCGAAGGGCGGGGCAGCCGTTGTAACTATACTGAGACCGTAGAACTTATATCTCGAGGTGGGTGGCGCATTTACGTTGTAGATGTCTATGGGCTCCAGTAACCACTTAACATCAGGTGAGCTGTGAGCTCGTACATACATCTCAGAGAAAAAAAAAACTGCGTACATATGAGAAATCCCCATTTCTACATAACTCTCCGCTAGTGCAAGTCATTCTCGAATTCAGATCTTGGACTCCACTTCGAAATCTGTTTCTTCATTATTGAATTTAAAACTATCAGAACACAGTATTCTGGGAGACTACCTATGTAGCATTGAAAACCTATAAATATAAAAATGAATTGCTGTTCGTTAGTCTCGCTAAAACTCGAGAACGGCTGGACCGATTTGGCTAATTTTGGTCTTGAATTATTTGTGGAAGTCCAGAGAAAGTTTACAAAGTAAATAAACATAAAAATGCTCGGAATTAAATAAAAATAACAATTTTGTTTTCCCTTTGATGTGTCCCCCGTCGGACGGATTCCTTTTGTTTGTTTTAAGTTTATTTTATAGTTTAGGTCTTTTATTTATCGATTGAGGCACTACAAAGTTTGCCGGGTCAGCTAGTATAGAATAAATATGTGCAGGATCAATACAAAATGACTACTTTCCGACAGAAATAGGCAGGGTTGTGGAAACTAGATCACTATAGGCCCGCCTTGCCAATAATTGAGTAAAATTATCTCTCGCACCACTTAACTTTGTATTTAATAACTATTATTTCATTCTAGTTGTTGTTCGTGAGCACGATTTATATAATTACCTATTTAGAAAAATATATAAGAATACATAAATATATAAAAAATATATATTATTGTCGATAACGACTTCACGCAGGATTACATAAGTCTTTTCACAGCCTTATTATATACAAATATTATTATGAATGCTGTATTTTCCTTTAATGTTACACGTGATGCTATCTATATATTGCTATATTATTTATTTATTGCATGAGTAGTTAGTAGTAGTAGAACGAGCTCACGGCTCACCTGGTTTTAAGTTGTTCCATGTCATATCCCAGATATTTTGAATAGTTTTGAAAGTTTTTTTGATGCAAACTGATTTTATGCCAGTTATTACTTGTTTAATAACATTCGAAACATTTTACGTTAATTTGTTTATTATAAGACTTTTATGCATATTTTTTTATTATGGTTTTAAAACTAATTCTATGTTATATACCTTTTATGTCGATGTAGGAATTTATCTTAGATAGACAATAAGCTCATTCCATATCGTGCAATAAAAGTTTATTTGATACTAAATCTCAACAGGAATTAGAAAAATAATTCTAAAGTGAAATATATTCTCCATTATTTGATAGCCCAGTGGCAGGGTATGTTCGAGTTAGGGTTAAATTCCTCTCCATTAAAGATATTCGATATTCCAGATCGGGATGTTCTTGTCGCGTGTCTATTTCTAAAACCCTGACACAGGAGAAATACTTAGTTTGGATCCTTTAATGTACAGCGTTCTTATATAAATCTATCGGCTTTAGTGTTAATTGAAAAATTTTGAAGTACAAAAAAAAATCGAAATCAAAGCGATATTAATAAATAAATAAATAAATAAATATAAATATATACTAACAATCACGCCACGTTAACTGGTCCCGTGATAAGTTCGTAAAGAACTTGTGTTACAGGTACCAGATAACGGAAATAAATGTAATATTTTTATTATACACATACACATATTTAATATACATCCATAACCCTGGAAAAGACATTTTATATTTATCATACAAATATCTTCCCTTGGCGGGATTCGAACCCGAAACCCCCTTGTGTAGTGACCATGTCACTTACCACTACACCAGACGGCCGTTAATTAATAAAACTATTCAAATAAGCAACGGTGTGAATGTAATGTTATTCTTAGGTATCGCAAAGGCAGTGGTATTGGATTGCAATTTATTGCGAAAATTGAATTGATATTTTTGCATTCGTATTAAATTGTAACAAGACCTTTGGGTTTTGTCAGCGTTTTTTGTTGTGACGAATGGCAGGTGCAATTTAAACTTTGTTAGTTCTGGAATTTTCGATTAAATATTGAAATAATATATTTATTACTTACGTGGTTTGTGAGATCAAAAATACACTTTGTGAGTTCAAAAATCACAATTACATTAACGTGGTACGGCACAGAACATACCGCATCTTTAGAAATGGCTTAATTCAAAATTATTATTTTTTGGTAAACGCCAAAAATGTAATAGAAGAATTGTAATTTTTCAGTTTCGATTTTAATACTTTATGCCTTAAAGCGTATACCTTAAAGTTTAAAGTATGCGCTCGATTTAAAAGAGACGGAAAGTGTACTTTGTCTAGGCTATAAATAAAATTTACTTGCTTAAACTGATAGAATACATGTTTATAAGTCGGTCAAAGTATAATACTCATTTTCTTCAAATTTTTAGTTATGCCACTTCAGTTCTAAAGGTGCGATACATATAAATTTGTAATTTAAAACAAAACCAATTCTTTTAAATAAATTAAAGTTAGGCAATTTAGATTTTAAAACGAGAATTTTTCTTAATGTTTCTGACATACAAAGTGCATGGTATCAATAGTTATAAATATTTTATGAACAGACATCCTGAAAAGCACCCCACGTACTTTTTTTACAATAAAATCATTTTTTCTTACACTATTTTTAAAAAAGTTATTAAAATTTATTTTCGATTTTTAGTTGGAATTTCTATAGAGGCGTATTTTTTTAGTTCTTTGAAACTATTATTTATTTTATTTGAATTCGGTTAAAAGTAAGATACTAAAACTAATATTGAACATCTTAAATCGCATTTTAGATGGTAAACAAATTAAAGTAAGCCAAATTACGAATTAAAACAGAAATTATTTTAAATCTTGTTTTTTCTTTGAGCTTCCATTCCGGGTGTTCATTGATGCAATATCCAGGTCGAGACTTCCACTACGTCACATCACACGTTGTACCATCATGACCACGTGACTGTGAGGTAATGGCCATTTCAACCCTGAATCTAATTTTGATCCAATCCATTGTACTTCTGATAACTTCTTAAAAAAATTCACTTCGAATCATTCCTAAGCATTGATTTCGTTTCAGTGATGATGAATTCAATATATCTTTTGTCATTATTGTTAGGTGAAAAATGTATTTATATTGGCAACACTGCCTGTCTTGTTTAATGGCGGATGCACCCGCCATTAAACAAGTCACAAGCTACAACCCGGCCATGTTACGTCTTCATAATTATCACATGAATAATTATAAAAAATTCTTCTTTTCCTTTTCAGTCGTTTCATTCTTAACAGATTAGTTGTGTTCGTCACGTAGGGGCCAGACCTAATGCGCCTTACGGTGTTCCGAAATATTTCCCTTCTCTATGCTATCCTACTGCACTAATTTAAGGGTTTTCTCAGTGCAAACTTGATTTGGTCGCTCTATCGCACAAGGCACCTCATGCGGTCTGGTGTCATCTACCCTTTCCGAACGCAGAGGTGTTCTATAGACTAGTCGGGAAACGTGTTCGAAGTAAGCTACCCTCTAAAATTGCACTGAAGAAAAGAGACACAGCTTGATGCCGAGTCCTTGAAGTGTCAAGACACTCAGTCGACGAAACCGATGCATTCTTCTCCCTCTCCACATCTACAGAACGTCTATATTATTTTCAGCTGGTCCTTGCTGACCTCATAACAACCATGCGACTTTTAATTTCCTCTGTCCATCCGTCATAGTCTGAGATTAAAGCCTCAAGATAGATATAGTTATGACTTAAAATAACAGACTTGAGGCGTGTGGGTGATTGATTAATTAATGCAAATAATGTTAATACGTAAATACTAATATAGTTGATATACACTAATTATGCAAGCACTTAAAATATGTTTTATTACTAACGAACTAATTTTTCTTGTAAATAGAGAATGCAACCATATAATTAATTAGGCAAATTTCTAATGTACTTATTTACTTATGAACAATTATTTTAGTGAAACTTTGAAGAATCCGAAATATGAATAATGAATTAGAATTCTTAATAAGGGCTATTGTTACTTTCATCTTGAGAATTTACATGTTTAAAGAAGCATTAACATTACCTAAATGTATTTGAACAAACAATATGTAAAGCTATCAGATTTTTAAATCATAAAGATGATTGTATCTTATTTTTATGCATTATCGGTCTCCGAAATTCAAATCGTTTCTTTTTAGTCTCAATATTCAATTTAGATATAGACAGGCAATTTATTATGCTTGTAAATTCTTTTGCGTTTTAATACGCATATTGTTTGTTTCAAACCTTTTCTGTGCATGAATATTTTATCATAATTTAAAAGCTTTGAGATATCTGATCATTTAAAAAAATTCATGCATGTATCATCGCTGACAATTAATTACAATACATTTAAATGGTGCTAATATTCTGACCAAGATTACCTTAGTGTTCGCTGTGAAAGTTCGTTTTTTTATTACTATTTTTATTATACTTTACAAAATTATAATTTCCTTTAATCAGTACACTAGATAAAAAAAATAAAAAATGAATAAAACTTTTAATACAATATTTTGAAGATATTCAATATATCTTCTGCATTACGTTCTGTGACTCTTGTAAATCACTAAAAATGTTGGCACACCCATCTCACATCTATGTATTACATATTTATTTAGTACTAATTTAAGAGGACTATATCGCCGAATGAAAACTAAATCAAGATTCTAGACAAATTTTGAATACATAAAACATCCATTGTCATTAGAAATGTTAATGAATAATTCTGTAGACTTTTAACACGTTTTATTTTGAAATTAATTGCCACAGTCACATCCCGAATTCCAGGGACATAATACTAATAGCATTTATTTTCATTAAATGAATGTGTACAAGATGTATTAGAAACAGAAAGAAACTGTGGAGTCCAGAGAGAACATAGAAAAAAATTTTGCACGCTATCAAAAACCAGTGTCCGCCATCTTTGATTACGTTACATTGCTGGTCTACATAATAAACTTAACTATACATATATTACGTTTCGTAACGTGAAAATTTTTACTGGTGGTAGGACCTCTTGTGAGTCCACACGGGTAGGTACCACCACCCTGCCTATTTCTGCCGTGAAGCAGTAATGCGTTTCGGTTCGAAGGGCGCGGCAGCCGTTGTAACTATAGTTAGAACTTATATCTCAAGATGGATGGCGCATTTACGTTGTAGATGTCTATAGGCGCCAGTAACCACTTAACACCAGGTGGGCTGTGAGCTCGTCCACCCATCTAAGCAATAAACAAAAAAAACGCTATACGTATTCCGTTCAAATTTGAAGTCGAAGTCTCAAATAAATTGTATATATTATTATGCCGACTGTTCACGGCTTAAGGCGGATCACACACGTACTTTGCAGGAATAGACAAGACGGTAGTGCCAATCAGAGCAGGATTATGAATATGCTCTGCGGTAGTACATGTATAAACATATTATTCTGGAACTAAAAGAAACAAAAAAGGTATTTTTCTATAAAGTACTAAATACCAGTGTTGAAATACTCACCTGAGTCGATGTTCGCCCCCACAGACACAGCCCGGTGAGATTCTCGTCGGATCTTCTCCAGGGTCGCGATTCCGATCCGATAGTAGATTCTGTTAGGGCTAGTGTTAGCAAATTCTCTCAGGTTGTGCCCGTGAGCTCACCTGCACCTACCTGTGCGGGCGTAGCTGGAATAGCCTCTTAGGCATCCAAAGAATAGGCAGAAAAAAAAGTTCGCATGCAAACGGTACCAATGTATTTTTATCGATTTTTTTATTAATTTAAATTTTAGCTTTCGTGTCCCCTTAAGGTACTATAATCTAGTGAGGGCTAATTATGGGCTAGCTATTACTTTAACACATATCAATTCATTTAAAAATGATAAAATGATGATTAAAGATCATCTTCGGTAGACAACAATTTCTTAAGCATCTTATAGTTGAATTACAATATTTTGTACTTTAATATTATAATGATTACTTTAAGAGCGTCACAAATTCACAAATGGCAAAATACCCTAACATCGTAACATCGGCTGTTTATTTTTGGGTGGACGATCTCACGGCCCACCTTATGTTAGGAGCACCGGAGCCCATAGACATCTACAACGTAAATTCCGCCACCCAAATTGAGACAAGAGATTTAAGTCTCAGTTTAACAGTATAAGGGCTGTTATGCTCTTGAAACGGAAACGCATTACTGCGACACGGCAGAAATAGACAGGGTGGTGGTACCGACCCATGTGAATGAGTAATACGTCTTACCATGAGGGTAGGCGCATGGGTAGGTACCACCACCCTGCCTATTTCTGCCGTGAACAAGTAATGCGTTTCGGTTTGAAGGGTGGGGCAGCTGTTGTAACTATACTGAGATCTTAGAACTCATATTTCAAGGAGGATGGCGGCATTTACGCAATAGATGTCTATGAGCTCCGGTAACCACTTAACACCAGGTGGGCTGTGAGCTCGTCTTCTCATCTATGCAATTAAAAAAAAGAAGAGTAAACTACGTTTTAAAATTATTTAAACATATATGTTTTTTTAAATTAAAATACCTTAAAAGACGTATTTAACTCACATGTGCCGCAGGATCTAGATCGCTGACGATGCACTGCTTCGTTTATTCTAGTGGTCAGCTTCGCAATTCGTGACGCCAATAACCTGAAAAAACAAAACACGTGTTGTAAGAAAATACGGAGAACCATAGAATTCGCTAACCAATAAAATTTAAGCACGGCATAAAAGGCAAATCAAATAGTTATAATCTAGAGTCTAAGTAATGAATAATTAATAAATTGGTGTTCAGATGCTTACTGGTTGCGTGTGCTCCGATGATCTGATGGCGCAGAAGTGGGCAGAGCTTCGGTTCCACACAGCGACGCTGAGATTGCTGACAAAGCATCTTCGACCACACTGATGTTATAAACATTTTAAGTAAGAGACATTAATTAAAAATACTTTGTTTGATATAATAATGCTTAAAATTCGTCATATTGATTTTCCTGTCGCTTTTTATCTCTATAATACAATATTAATTTCGTTATATGCATGCAAAACCAAAGTATTTATCTATTAAGTAAAAATCTGGTCTAATGCAAAAATATATTATAGTTACAATGTATCACAACACTTATAAGAAGAAGAGTCGCTATTATCGATATGTAATTTACAGACTCACTGTACGTAAGCACTTAATTTTAATAACATTTTATATTATACAATTTATTTCCATTCTCGTGATTCCTAGACTCAATTAAAACTACATTTATTCTTTATTTTGTATGACTATTCTAAAACTACTAAAAATCTTTGCTTTGATCGTGGGTTTTTTTTCCTTGTCTATTCGCTAATAGCCTAAGGAGATATTACAACTTCTCGCAGACGGGTAGGCGAGCTCACGGGTTCGACCTGAGAGAATTTGCTAACACTAGCCCTAGCAAGAGCAGTGCTTCACAGAATCGACCACCAGATTGGAATCAAGACCCACCGAGAAGATCTGACGAGATACTCAGTGGGCTATTCCACTGTCGACGAGTAACGCCTTAGTCGTCCGTGAGGGACCACGGAAACTGTACAGTTTTCGAAACATCAGGATAATATAATCTATACTAATATTATAAAGAGGAAAGATTTGTTTGTTTGTTTGTATTGAATAGGCTCCGAAACTACTGAACTGATTTGAAAAACTCTTTCACTGTTCGGAAGCTACACTATTCCCGAGTGACATAGGCTATAATCTTTTTTGAAAAAAATTAGGGATCCTTACTAAAACTCGAATAATGTAACCCAAGGTGTAAAAAAATTACCTAAAATATTCTTTACATCGCGTGCCCTGCAAAAACTATTGATGATAGAATAAAAAAATGTACTACGACTTTGTAGAACACATTATTATTTATAAAAAATGTCGCGACAGCATATTTCTAACTATTATAACTATAGTTATGCCCCAATAAGTGTTCGCCTATTTAAAAAAATAAAACAACGTCGTTGAAATTTTTGTTAAAGACCCGAGCGGAGCCGGAGCGGGCCGCTAGTACTTACAATAAAGAAAACATTCAAGAATTATTTCTGGGGCCTTGTACAAAAAGCAGTTATCCTTGAAGCAGTGCATGTTGCGAGGAGGTTCCTCGCCCCAGAGCCCTAATCACAGGCCACCAGCGGCATTCTACTTTTCTATTTTCGGGATTTTTAAAAAAACACTTTTATAAATATTTATTATATTTTCATTATTTTTTTATTTAATATATTTTGTACACACAGCTGTTAGAAGAAACCTAACAATACGGATACAGAGTACAAGGGCACTTTAATAATTTTAATAAATATAGTATAATAACAATTACAATAAAATACAACATAGTTAACATAGTTTTAATTATAATATTTATTTTAACGTAATTTGAAACTTTACATTGACTTCCTGAAATATATCGAAGTAATTTCAAAAATATCATGTAGTTTTAACTCAAATATTTTTAACAGAACTTTCGCAGATTCCACAAGGTCACTATAATATTCTTCTGCTTCAAAATTATATTTGAACTCGCAAGGTTTTAAGAAGAAGTAATAGAATTGGCTTTAGCAAACGATGGCCATAACTTGTATCCATGCTTATTTCGTATGCTTATCGTATTGATACCCAAACGAGCATACGGTTCACTTGATATTAATGGCTTATACGAGATCGTGGCGACATTAAAATGTCAATGTTGACACCCATCTATAATAAACATATAAAACATCAGCATCTTAGGCAGGGTAGTGATACCTACCGTAACAGGTTTATGATGCGTCCTACCACCACTATCCTTCGTTATCCAAAGCAAGCTCTTGAAAAGGTTGAGTGGTTTGTTAAGTCTAAATGTTATAATAATATTGCGCCATTACTATAAAAACATTGCCAATGGAGTGTCAACCGTGTGCATTCATGAGAACGCTTCCCTGAATACTAATGTACATATATTGCTTTCAGAATAATTGAAGCACGTCCTGAAGTCGCGACCTCTTGCGAGAATAGCGCGTGATGCCGCTAAACCACGAACATAATAAATTTAAATATTATAATATTCTTAGGACAACGAGTGAAGTACTTCGTGTCTGCTTCGTCAATATGCCCTCAAAGCGTAGGTTCGGTCTTAGATAGAGCAGGTATTATTGTTCTCTTTTAGGAGTTGTGTTCCAAGTACGAAAATTCATTCGACCCTATAAAGAAAAGAGGTTTTTTTTGCTTAGATGAGTGGATGAGCTCACAGCCCACCTGGTGTTAAGTGCTTACCCATAGACATCTACAACGTAAAATGCGCCACCCACCCTGAGATATAAGTTCTAAGGTCTCAGTATAGTTACAACGGCTACCCCATCCTTCAAACCGAAACGCATTACTGCTTCACGGCAGAAATAGGCGGAGAGGTGGTACATACCCGTGCGGACTTACAAGAGGTCCTACCACCAGTGATTACACAAATTATAATTTTGCGGGTTTGATTTTTATTACACGATGTTATTCCTTCACCGTGGAAGCCAATCGTGAACATTTGTTAAGTACGTATTTCATTAGAATAATTGGTACCCGCCTGCGGGATTCGAACACCGGTGCATCGCTACATACGAATGCACAGGACGTCTTATCCTTTAGACCACGACGACTTCAACATTCACTTCGACATTTACAGACATAATGAAGTTTTGAATAATTATTTTATTGAGGTAGTAATGCTGTGCTTGTGCAGAGACTACCATAAGCCTTCTGGACTCTGATTGTTCGATCAGTCAACGTGTGGTTCAAGCCTCATTGAAATACTTTTTTTTATCTTTCAACGCATTTTCATTTAAATAACATTACTTAGTGACGCTTGTACTTAAATAAATAAAAACCTAAATAAGTTACGAGGAATAATTTCTGAACGTAAATGATAATTTATTGGGTGCTCGTTAATAGCCCCATTTAGCTCAAGTTTAACTCATAATGAGATAATATTCTACCGGCGGCGTTTTAGATAGCTCAAGCACTATAATTTTCTCACTAAACCTCGAACGGCCTAGATTTTACAGCCAAGCTATTGAAGTGCGATAATAAGGGCCCAGAATAAAATTGTAATTGATTCCTATAAAGATTATATAATAACGGAGTAGACTATAATTATGTTTGTGCGCAAGTAATTTAGATTCAAATTTATATGTTTCACGTTGAACCGGGATTATTGTCTTGTGTAATTGACACGAAACTAAATAAAAGATTTTTCTACTAATCTCTTCAATATACTTGTGTATTAAATTGGCTTTTGTTTAAAACAAATGAGTGTGTTTTTTCCCTACCTATTCGGTGGTAGCCTAATGGCCTATTCCAGCTTCATGCGAACGGGTAGGTGAGCTCACGGACTCAACCTGAGAGAATTTAATAACACTAGCCCCAGCAAAAGCAGCGTTTCGCAGAATCTACCACCTGAAACTCAATGGGCTGTTGTCCATGGGTTAGTTCCCTCGTCGAACCCTTTATCCCCCCAATTACCTTTGAAACTAAGTGCAGCTTTACTAAATCGCAATGCGCACATCAGTGGCTATCCAACGAACATTTTTACCAATTACAACGCAATACGATACAGCACACTTTATTGCACTTAAGCACATCAAAATAACGATAGCGCAAAAAGTAAATGAGAAAAATGAAACTTACAACTAAAGTACAATGGGTGGACTTATCGTTGAAAGCGATCTCTTTCAGTCAACCCGGCCCAAGAATAAACTTCACTCCATAATCCTGAGTATAATATATCATAAGGATATATACCCTGCTTTTTGTTTTAGGACGAGGCCTAGATAAGATTATAGGTACTACAATTTCGAAAATTAAGATTTCTAAAACGCTAACAGCATTTCACAGATCATGCACTAATCGTAAACGTCATATTTTTTTAAAACCTTAATCGTAACAAAAGCGTTCATTTCAAAGTACATACAAGATTAATACAAAAATACTCATTAACCCACTGAATATGGATTTAATTCGTCTCCGTAAAGTGAAGCGATAATATTAATTTCATAATGTTCAACGATTGATTGTTGGTTGCGGACCTCTGACCAGGTGTCCGATTGCCTTGTGAAACATTTATCGCAACCGTTCCCTGGCTAAAGTGAAAACCTTTCACAAATCATTTATAGGTATTCAGTGATACGTAATCAGTAAAATAATGGGGTGGGTATTTTGACGGTTTTGAACTCGGGTATCGAGTTCGAAAGGAAGAAAATAAACGCTCTGGAAATGTGGTGCTGGAGAAGAATGCTTGGAGTTTCGTGGACCGACTTTCGTACAAATGTATCGATACTTCAGGAACTCGGCATCAAGCAGCGTCTATTTGGTATACTACAGTCTCGAATGGTGAATTTCTTCGGACACGTTTCGCGACGAGATGGCCGGTCCATCCGGCCTCGTTGTACAGGGAAGCGTTGAAGGTACAAGACCGCGCGGGAGGCCACCAATGCGGTGGACCGACCAAATTAAAACTGCAATGGGAGGTCCCCTAAATGAGTGCAGTAGAATGGCCTCGAGCAGGGAGATATGGCGCGACATCGTGAGACGCATCAAGTCTGCCCCTTCCAACACTACATGACGATCACGACCACTCTGTCAAGAGTAAGACGACTGAGAAGAAATCGAGTTCAAAACCTGATAAGTCATCTTTATAATGACATAGAGTACTTCAGAATGAATATACAATAAAATAAGTAATTCTTTTTTCTGTGATATAATAAGAAAGCAATATTTAAAGCCCGTAATCTCTTTTAAAACTAATATTAAAAATTAAACAGTATTAATAGACTATACAACTGGTTTGATAATAAACTATACAAATTTTGCTGGTGGTAGGACCTTTTGTGCTTGAATCCCGCAGGCGGGTACCAATTTTTTTTACCAATACTTAGCAAATGTTCACGATTGACTTCCATGGTGAAGGAATAGCATCGAGTAGTAAAAATCGACTCTGCAAAATTATATTTTGCATAATTAATGGTGGTAGGACCTCTTGTGAGTCTGTACGGGTAGGTACCACCACCCCGTCTATTTCTGCCGTGAAGCAGTAATGCGTTTCGGTTTGAAGGGTGGGCAGCCTTTGTAACTATACTTGAGACCTTAGAACTTATATCTCAAGGTGGGTGGCGCATTTACGTCGTAGATATCTGTGGGCTCCAGTAACCACTTAACATCAGGTGGGCTGTGAGCTCGTCCAGCCATTTAAGCAATAAAAAAAAATACAACTAATTCACCTCCAACTCCTTCGTTGGCAAGAGCTGGATGACAGAAGCCGATGATCGTGCTTAGTGGCGAGCAATTGGAGAGGTCATATGTCCATGAGTGGACTGCTATAGACTGATGTTGATGTATGCAGTGATTCGACTATAACGGAGCTCGAATCAGTTAAAAGTCTATGTTAGTGAATACGTGTACCTTTTTTTTGGTCAGGAGGAAACCGCCGGACTTCCGCCGACTTTCGAACTGACTAAAACCTCCTGTCGCTCAACAACCTACGTCCAAACCTCACATGAGACAGAACTCATGAAAAGGCAAAGGGGGGAGAGTGAAGCCTTTAGTCCGGAGCACGTCTCTCGTATCACCCTCCCCCGAATACGTGTACCTAACACATGCTTACGAACTACGCACATTCACGATGAACGAACAACATCGTGTGACAAAATGAATAGAATCGTAATGACTAGGTTAGTATAACTGTCTGCGCTGCACGTCTACAATTGAACTTTTATGTCTCTAGAAAGGTGGCAGGGATTTCGAAAAATGAATTTACAAAAAAAGAACGAATGAAATATTTTTCATGTTAGAAAAGTAATTCTAGTCCCTAAACTAATAAAAACGAAAATGAGGAAATAGAAGATTTTCAGAAAAAAATCTGTAGGAATTTTCTATTTCGCTTAGTTCGTTAGTTCGCTCTATTAGCATCTCGTGAGATAAAGTAACTTTAAAGTGAATTTTGCGGTGCTGGCGCTGTTTCTAACGATCTGTTGAATTAACGTAGAATATCAATCAAATACCGGCCGGACATACGTGTCGCAGAACCGATGGCCGATGGAGTAGACGTGTTCTGGACTGGAGACCGCGTACCGGTAAGCGCAGCGTTGGGCGTCCCCTTGCCCGTTGGACCGATGACTTGCGGCGATATGCTGGGAAAGATTGGATGCGGAAGGCGGAGGATCGTTTATTGTGGCGGACTATGGGAGAGGCCTACATCCAGCAGTGGAGAGATACAGGCTGATGATGATGATGATGATCAATCAAATAGCGGTGACAAAAATGAAAAAATATGAAGCTATAAAATTCAATTCTATTTTGTATTGCGAACTAATTTACTATGAAAACGGGCTTTAAATATCGTTTCTTTGTTTTTACAATTTAATGTAATTGGTAGTCATGGTAGAGTATGTACATTTGTAATTGAAACAAACAAAATGAAATACTTTGTTTTTACGGAGCAACGTAATGAAATGTTTTTTGAAATTGCTACAAAAAGTACAGTTAGGAGTTTATAGCTCTTGTATAGGAATAAATGTTTAAATATAATACATTATTAAGCATCCAATGCTGGCATCGAACGGCTCTGTATGCACAGAGCCGTTCGGTACGCGAATGTTTGTTTGAAGTAAGTTGTTCAGATGGGTGGCGCATTTACTTTGTGGATGTCTATGGGCTTCAGTAACAACTTAACACCAGGTGGGCTGTGAGCTCGTCCAACCATCTAAGAAAAAAAAAAAAAAAAAGTAAGAATCGCACCAACGACCCTATACTATAGTGTCTACCTTTGTTATGATTGTCTGCAAACCTATATGAATTCGATTAATGATATATTTTCCAATTTATAGAGTAAATAAACTAGAACCCCCATAATATCTTAGTACGGACCTGGATTTTATACCTACCACGGCGGCATTACTGCAAAAACAATCGTGACAATGACGCTCATAGAAATTAGAAACCATATTCTAACGTCGCAAAATAATACCTACATGCAACTTGCACACGTTAACTATGCTTTTTAGACACGTGCATTTTATTCCAAGGTTATTTAATGCACTTTAATTTGATTGGCTTCTCAAAATCGTATGATATTAAGGGGATACTTAACAAATTCGTAGGAGAGTGTTCTATAAATTACCTAAGAATCATAAAGCAATCTGCAGGTTATACCGATTATATAGGTTTTACATATTTCTAGGTTATAATGAGCGTTTAATATCGACATGGCAACAAGATCTGTTGCTAACCTAGCAACAAGCTCTGTTGCTATGCTCTTTAGCGAAACACTTATTTCATCTTCATATTGCAATAATGAAAGTAAAATGGAAATGAAAAAAAAAGTTATTTCTAGGTTATAACGAGCGTTTAATATCGACATGGCAACAAGATATGTTGCTAACATAGCAACAAGCTCTGTTGCTATACACTCTTTAGCGAAACGCTTATTTGATCTTCATATTGCAATAATTAAAGTACAATGGAAATGAAAAAAAAAAATATACATCTGTATTTCTTTCACGTAGTCACGAAGAAAACAATCGATGATAATTTTGTCGAGTTTACAGACAAAAAAAAACTTCTGTCTATTATCCGGTAAAGTATAGTATTTAATTAGTTAGTACCGCCTCAAAATTCATGATTAAAGAATGTATTTAACCTCAATCTGATACATCTAGCTTGTTTGCGTGATGTCGACATAGAAACACACCCCCCTTCCTGTGAATGTCGTAAAAAAATTGAAGGATCAGCATCAGCAGCATTCTCCGAGTATTTATCCTATTAGTATAATACTGGTATGTCGACAATCGATATTCACTGGTGTTAGGTGATATCCTAAGAACGTAAATATGGTATTCCCGTCCTGATTATTTCGGCTGCGAAAAAATCGTGGCTTCCAGTTTAAATGGTAAGACAGCACTTACAAATGTCACTTAGACCTCATGTTGGTCATTTTTGCTTAGAATGATGAACTAGCCAACGATCCATTTGGTGTAAAGTGGTTACCAGAACTCATAAACCCTATGCGAGCTAATGTTACGCCCTACCACCTTTTGAATTATTCCTTATCTAAGATGACGATAACAGGGTGGTAATGTCATCGTGGTCTAAAGGATAAAATACCTGGTGAATTCGTATCGTTTCATACATCCGTTCTGGTGTTCGTATTCCGCTGGCGATAGGTAACTAATTTTTCTAATGAAATACATACTCAACAAATGTTCACGACTGACTTCCACGGTGAAGGCAGCTCCGTGTAGTAATAAAAACCAATCATCAAGTTATAATTCTCGCAATTACTGGTGCTAGCACGTCCTGTAAGCCCGCACAGGTAGTAACCACGACCCTGCCTATTTCTGCCGCAAAGCAGTAATGCGTTCCAGTTTGAAGGGTGGGGCAGCCGTTGTTACTATCGAACTGAGAAGTAGAACTCATGTCTCAAAGTCGGTGGCAGTATTTACGTTATTGGCGTCTATTAGTTTCGGTACCCACTTAGCAACGAGTGGACTGTGAGCTTGTTCACCGGTTTAAGCAATAAAAAAGTCTCCATATTACCGATGGTGTAATACCACTTGTTGGGTTTAATGCCACTGCACTAACATATTCTCCTCTCCTTTAAATGAGGTCTAAAAATATCATCAGCGTCAGAGGAGGCTTGGCCGTGTCCCTGTCACTTCTGAAGGTCATGAGCGGTAGGGACTATTCCTCATCGGAAGGGAAACCCTTTTTCAGCGTGACCTTTATCGAACGGAATTTTTCTGTGCATTTTTTACCAATTCTAAGCACTAAATTAGTCTAAAAAATTTACACTCTGGTCAAGGAGTGATGAACTATTATAAGTATGTATGTATGTATATATGTAATGTATGTATATGTGTATGTTTGTATATGTATATGTGATTGTGTATATATGTATATACATATATACTTTTTTGTGTATGTATTTGTAAATTTCATTGCACCTACCACTATTTACTCTGCACTACCTTTGGTTGACTGGTAGAGAATGCCTTAGGCATTAAGTCCGCTAATATAAATTTTACATGAAGTGTAACAAATAAATAAATAATGCAATAACTCTGATACTTTGACCTAATAGCCTAACTAACATAAGCAAAATAACAAAAGGTTATCTTAATTGCAAGCGCAGTAAAACAGAACCCACAATACCATTAGTAAGTCCAGGGGTAGCCCCTTCATACCGGAGTCCAGGTCGTTTCCGCAGTCCGAACATTGAACCCATTGACAATAGAATAAAACACATCATCATCAATCATACAATATGTATTTAATATAAGTTACAGTACTTGAGACAGGACAAATTCATTCTCGTCACTATGAAAATTAACTAAAACGAACAAAAAATTCAAATTTCCACATTAAATTAAACATTCACTATTAACGTGCCCGAAATGTGTGTGATAAAATAATTGAGGTAGATCCACCCATCTTCTGTTTGGGTACAAAATATTACATATAAACAAAACAAAAAAAAAAATGTTTTTTTTTTTCGTGTTCCTTAAAGGGGTATAAGCAAATAAGACAACGCATTTTAAACATTATACTATATATAATTAAATATCTACAAAATTGAATATAATCAATGCACACTATAGGGGACGCATAACATCTTAAAATAGAGTGCAATGTTCTCGTCAAACATTTACAATAAAGACATTCATATAATAAACGCATTCGTTTAGGAAACTGACGCGCGCTAGCGTACTAGAGGCCCCCAATGTGGACTCGCGAAACATCTTACAGTATGCAGCCTGATACTTAATAAATACTTTACTATATACATTCCCGGCTCTCTCTCTCTCTCTGTGGATGGCCTCGACAATTCAAAACTCCGAGACCGTCGACTTCCAATATGCGCTATCTTAGTTGGCCTTTGTCATATACACAAACTATTTAAAGATAAACTTGTTAACAATTCGTATGTGTTTCTTACACGTAAGTAAAGATTTTTTTTACAAAAAAAAAAAACCGGCAATGTAAATGTGCGGTCGGTATTTGTATTACATTGCGGCGACAAGTTCGAAAAATTTGAAATTTTTCTATTTAAAATTCTGGACACCCAAGTTAACCGGGCCATTTGTCAGTTGACGAATATTGTGGATAACAATCGTCAATTTTAATTTTGCCGATTTAAACACACGAGTTACAAGCCAAGCCGGCCAACTAAGTAGCGTCATATTCAACTGGTAATACTGTAAAATGTCTGGCGATCCTTCACCAAAGCCCGAGCCGCTCTCGTATCGAAACGCGGATCGGATGTACTCAACAAAACGTAAACGATATCGAGAACTGTTAAAATCGAATGTTTTGCTCCCAGCGGCGCCGTCATACGCAAGGCAACGCTTCTAGACGTTTTTACAAACATTCCTTGCACACGACACAACCGTAACACTACTATTACTGGAGGCAGTGACAAAAATATATCTTTTTTTATTTTTATTCTCGATCTTAAGAATACTATCAAAATGCTTTCAATAATTCCACGTTGTAGACCGTTTTCACAAAATATTGTTCATTTAATTCAATTCGTTATCAAAAAACCCACTAAAATCTAAAACTAAAACGTTGATCCGCTAATCGCTCGCACCGGACGAGGCGTTCTGAGAGTAACTAATGTCGGATCCCCGCAACGACCCCAACCCCCCTCTCTTCCCCCCCGAGCATGCCCTCCGATCCAAGCACTGCCGAATTAACTGAGATCAAATATTCAAGTCCATTCTATATATGACGTGGATGAACAAATACGAAATTTTGTCTTTACGAATTTGGTGTCGAATTTCGCTATGAAAAATAAATTATTTAAACAAAAAAAAAAACTAATTAAGCGAGCCAATAAAATATGGCACTACCGTCAGTGCTGTTAAAAATTAAACTAAATTTCTTTAAATTTAATTAAAATAATAATCAGTACATTGCGATACTTTCCAAGAAGGAAATCCTAACTGCGTTGGAGGAACAACTTATCAAGTGTTATTTTCCTTTGCCTCCCTTGAATGTGAAGTATAAACTGCAGTTTGTTTAACCTCCGGTTATTTTCTAAAATAGGAAGCCGGACAATCTGCTCCTATCCTCACTCTGTACAGCATACGAATCCCACAACAAACATTCGATCAGGCACCAGCTTGACTACGAGACAAATTTTCCTAACTTTTCATTTCAAAACTATCTATCTCTCTCCCTCCCTTAATAACAGAGCAAGACAGCCGATGCAACTTTGAACAGAGCCAAGTGAGCCGTCGCAATAATGCTCTCGAACAATTCTCTAGGGTTGCCAACATTTACTTCACATAAATTACATTTTCTACACTAAATTAGCTCATTTTAATGAAACGCTCATTAAGGATCACTCGAAAGGTTACTGATCTTTACAAAGTGATTGATATCATGGATTGACATGAACAAAAAATGTTCAGTGTTGCAAAAAACATTTAAATTTAACTGGAAATTAAACTAATTGTATTTGTGTACTATTTATTTTTACAAAAATTTACATTACGCGCACCGAGAACACAGCGCAGCCCTGCACAACGTTTGGCAACCCTTCTAACAGCATCCCTCAAGCCATTCCTTTACTCCTACCAGCTGACGTGTTCTACACTTGCCTAAGGCTCCCTCTATATTACACTCGTCAAACTACACTGTTTTTAAACTTAAAAAAAAAAGAAGAATAATGAATCTAACAGAATCTCCATTCTCGAAAAGCGAACGTCTGCGGAGTGCGGTGTCTCGCCGTGACCACCGGACACAATTCATTCTAACTTAACGCTACAGGCACTAACTAAACATTACTAGCGAGATCTCGTGAGCACGGAACACAAATATGACATTCGACTTGTATATCATAAATATAAACCCTTAAAACGCTAAAAAGGCATTGTTACTATAATCTGTCAACATCTGTATAGAGGCATCAAAAAGTCTTTTCCCATATAATCTAAACACTGTACCAGACGATTACGATTATTGGTGTAAAACTAAACTCCGTGGACGCAAAAGGCGCAGTCGAATTCAAAAATAATATATTTATTTATTTATTTATTTATACATATACATTTATTTATTTACATATTCCCTTTTTAATAATTCAAATAACAGTATCACATTTCGAATGTAATTGAAATATTAACAACACACGTTTCGCTTTGAATACATTTCTGTAAGTCGCAACGATTCATTTCTAAACCTTCGTATATCTATGATTTCGTCCGACGCGCCTTTTGGGTCCACGCGAGTAATTATTAATTAATATTGCTTTCGTTAACATTTTTGTGAGACGATACCGACACGGGTTACAGTAACCGCGCGTCCCCCCTGTGGGCGTAGGGTGGGGTCGCAGGGGGGGACGGACCCCCCTATTCGACCTCGACACGGTTACTGTGATGCGATGTCGACAATTAAAGTTACATTGCAAAATATCGATTCCAATTTTGATATTCGATTTTAATTTTACATAAAAAAAAACATCCCTATACACATAAAAAATATACAGGTCGTGTTTTTATATGTACGTATATTACTGTTGGTAGAGCAAGCGCCACCTTCATGTAGAGCTTTGTCGCGAAGGATCGAGAGGTGGCAATCAAATTGGAAGGCCCCAAGGCCAGAATTTTCTCTTGTGTTACGGGGACCGAATCTAACAATGATATCGACTCGGATCGGGAAACAAACCAGAGATCCTCAATGCAGACCTAGAGGTTATCAAGGCCTAAACTAACAAGGTAATCGATTTTGCGTTACAATGTCTCTTCTTTCTGAAAATGTGATCATTAGAACAAATTCAAACTAATTGTTTCTGAGCCCCAGTTTTTTACTTCAATTCTAAACAATTGTCGTTCAAGCTAATTCGCATTCGGTGAGCGCGCAATGTAAACATTTTTCAAATCAGCAGCACCACCTATCGGTTTTCTGGAATCGTACATCGATAAACTTCTCGATTGATTTCGCTACAACACTATTTCTTTAAAACAACTACAAAACAAATCGAATATCAAAACCGTTTTAACCATTAGACCATAGACATACAAACAATTAGATGTCTCCGCGACAGTCGTTACGAAAAATTACAAAATCTATATTTTTGTACGCCGCTATGTATAGTAAACTTATGACGATTAATATAATGTTTGTGCGCAGAATCGAACCGGTCAACACGTGTAAATTAATTAATTTCGCTTATCACAAATATTTGTTATTGCTAACGGTACATAAATCCCGAGGCTCCGTGCGCGTTTCCACAGAGTCGAACGCGAACATCGACTATTAAAATTAAAATTTATTGTCGTATCGAGCTCCCCCGGCGTTCTGTGCCAAGTCGACGACTACATCTAAGTTCTACGTTACTTTAAAACTATCGGATTCTGTGAACACTTTCGGATCGTGAGGAAAAATTAGTCATTCGACTCAGCGGAAACGCGCGAGAACTATGGACGTCACTAAACACAGCTGCGAGGCGGTTTCGTCGTCACATAAAATAAAATTTACACACAGACAGAAAACGTCACTAAAATATTTTATTTAAATAAACTTTCCGGAATATTAAGACGGGTTACAACGTTTACAATGAAACATAATCGAATCCGGCGTGCGGGTCTCGACGCGCAATGAACACGTACGTAACTATCGACATGTGCTCAATCAGGCACTTGGTGAACCATGAATACGCGCGCTTACAACCGAAACGACTTCGTCGCTGAGCGTTCGTGACCACGACGATGGACATCTAAACTTGGCACCTCAAGCGGGGCTGACGAGTCACCCCAACCATCGCGCCGAACACAACGCAAGTAATAGAAAGCCAAATTAATAATTACCTTTACATTAACACTAAAACTATTTACAAATCTGGCAGTGATTCGTATCGCTGGTCGTCACTTACTTAAGCTAACCTATATATTCAGACTACCTGGCCACTCCCCGGGCGGGGCGCGGACCACCACATCGTCTATGTACAACGGGCCTGCACCCGTCCGTACGCTTCCAACTAACTATGTACACACGTTTGATCGCGGCGCCCTCGTCGCGGCGCTAAGGCTCGAACCTTGAACCGTTCAAATATCAATATAAAAAAGTAAGCATCAGTCTTGTGAATAATTTACGTCTGCTCCGCGCGAGCAGCTTACGTACCTCTACGGGTTCTCGAACAATCTTTGGCGATAATTTTCCTACGGGGACGCGTGGTCCGCCCGGCGCGCGGTCTACATTAGTACTACCTAACTAGCTGTGGAGCGAGCGACGCAGAGTCCGCGTCCAGCGTCCTACCGACACACGTGCAGAGGTACGGTCTGCACAAAACGAAACTCTAGCGTCTTACGTACCAAATAATATTAACTAAACGATGAACATCGATCCTCCGCGTCGCTCACTAGAGTCCGGGCGATGCGACTCGTGGATTATCGTCCGCTCGGCCAGAAGGCGTTCCCGCCGTACCGCCGGCCGAGCTTCCGTTTCTTCGCGCCGGTCACTTCGACTTTCTCCTTCTCTTCTTCTTTGTACAGCATGGGAAGGTTGGTGGCGCTGCATTCGTTCCGCATCTCGGCGTTCCTCCTCTGCTTCGCGATCAGGTTGTTGAGGAGGCGCGAGGAGGTGCAGTGTCTGGCGGGGAGCGTGCGCGAGGGGAGGGGAGGGGCGGGCGGCAGCGGGCGGCGCGCGGGCGTCCGGGGTGGGGGAGGGGGGGACGTCGCCTTCTTGTACGACGAGCAGAACTGCTCGTACAGCATCACCTTCGTGTGAACCGGCAGCTGGGAGATCTCGATGCGCTTTATCCTCTCGACGTCCTTCTCCGGCACCCACTCGTCTTCTAACCTGCAATCAAAGGACTTGTTTGAAATCGCCGTTGACAATATCGCCACACAGAGGAAACTGCAAACACACATTGTAATTGGCATCTTTATATTTTAATTCACAGCATGTGTATGTTTTGCATCTGGATCTGAAATATAATAAAATACGTCTATTCATATCTTAATAGTTGTGTTTGCAGCGTAACAATGGGTTGCTATCCCATTTCAACGAAAAAAAAAATCGAAAGGCGTGCAGTACTACGACAAAGCTCTGAAATAAAATACTCTAGAACATTCGGCACGGCACAAGAAGGAAAGTTCTAAGAAAATTCGGATTTAATGAGAAAGACACATACAAATGAACAATGAATACAAAGAACATATTTTAGGGGACTCGCAACCCAGAATTGCTAGCACCTACGATCAAAGTCTGACGTCACTGCATGGCGACTTGCATAAAAGATTCAAATTTTATAACCTGATCGTTAAAATTGCGAAAATTAACGTGTTCCAATATTGCTCCAGTTTTATAAGTATTGGTCATCTCTTAAAGAATTTAAGAGGATTTTAAAAATGTTGAGCAAAATAAATTCATTTATAGGCACATTCAGATCGCCATGACTTTACCGAAGAATCGGCAACAAATTTGGGTTTTGCTCTTTTCCAATATCAGCACTATATAAAATATAATCCCCAAAAATCACAATATTTATGCGATAACGAAAAACAATCTTAACTAGATAGATAGGCTTACATTACTGAGCACTGAACTAATGATACCTTCAGCGCTATTCTGTGTAAAGAACAATTTAGAAGTTCAATAGAATGGAGCTTTAAGGAACAATAAAATTCAATAATTTTATACAATATTATATTGTACTATACAATAATAATATTATATTATTATAATCATTTCATATTATACCATACAATATAATATTAAATTTAATCGATATGATTTTACTATGCAGTGACTCCACTATATCATGCTAGCAACTTTTAATTGAAGTGATAGTTGCTCTGTGTGGCATATTGTAGTGAGGGTGTGGCATGCCAAGCGCATATGTGAGGATCAACTGCATAGTTTATAACGGATGCCAATTTATCGATTAGTTCTACTCTACGAGTAGATTCGGTAATCGATTCACAGTATTAAATGTAAGTTCAAATCCCGAGTGAAATATCGATTTATATCGAAGGATAATTTGGAATGAGCACAGTTTAAGAATGCACATGATCCCCTCATCACTATGAGGTTCGTCTACTATGCACAAAGCTAATGAAATGGTTAAGCATTAGTGATATATTAATAAAGTTAATCCGATGACCATGAATTGGTTACATATTGGTTTATGATACACATTTCTTTGGTTTCTTACGTTTACATCATTGATATTTTTTTTATGATTTTTTTCAGGTATTTTTTATTTGCATTCGATGGATATAATCTCACTCTGTATCTCATTTTGACTGGTAAAGTGTATTATAAACCTTCGTCGCAAAGAGAACAGTCGGTTTTACCTGTTTTTATTTATTTTTTGCCATCTCACAATACAACATTATAAAGTCGATTACTTGTAGCTGTAGAGTGTGGGTACTTATCGATATACCGCCCCTAAACAATGAAATCAACAGAAGGCCATTGAGATTTACTTAAAAAAAAATTTTAGTTCTTATCCTAAGAAAATTAAAATTTAATCCAGATTTGGTATGATAAAGTGAATTAGTAAAAAGATTCATGTAATTATATTAACTGTTATATTTATATATTCCCAACCAACCCGGGCCCTTTTTGAATTCCATTCAAAGACTAAGCTTATTCCTTTTCTGGCTTCTTTTTCAGAAGCATTAACTATAAAATATATGTGACCTATTTATGCGTAAATAAATCTTTAAACTCTAAAACATGGAACGATACTAGATACGTTGTCGGCGCTTTCTATGCTTACCTGCAAAAGGTTAACATATTTATTGCAATATAACTAAAAAATCATCGTGTCTATTAAAAAAATTTTGAAGTTGATCTAAACTTAGCCTATTGTACTATTTTCAACAGAATCGGCAGAATTCGATTAATGTATTTTTGTTTTTGTTTAAATAACTTTCCATATTTAATATTCCAAGTATAACCCTAATTACCTAATTCATCTCAGTTTCTGTATTCTGTATTATAAGATCTATAAGATTCAATTTCCTATAATTAAGTTATACAAATAAAAAGTGAAAATCTAGAACATTTAATTACCTATTTAATTATTTATTACCCTTATTAATTATTCATTGTAATTACTTAACGTTGGTGAGAGAGTAGGATAGGCAGATAAATTTTATTTGTTTATATATCCTCATTAAATCAGTACGTTGACTGATAGATTTTTTTCTCATTATAAAAATAACCACAAAATGCGCCAATCAAAGAAAGCAAGTTTGACATTGACTCATAAATAAGACAATTACTAAATTTAGTATCATGCTCATAGATTTTCATCTATTTTGTACAATTACGTCATTATTCAAAAACGTAGTACAAGTAATATTACACAACTAGACTTGGAAGAGAAACAGACGGAGCATGGCCATTCAATTATGAACTTTAAGTTTAACGTCATACGTCAGATTTTTATTATTTATATAAAAAAGGAATTTTATTTAATGATATTCGCCACTCCGCCTCTTCGTTTCCTAATAGGTAGGACATAAGTTATTCATAGTGATGTTATATGTTGATTGTGATTTTTAATGAGACACTTACAAATGGCAATGCTTATCCAGTCCACGTTAATTACGTTATATTAA
Source organism: Bombyx mandarina (assembly GCF_030267445.1). Lineage (NCBI taxonomy): Eukaryota > Metazoa > Arthropoda > Insecta > Lepidoptera > Bombycidae > Bombyx > Bombyx mandarina. The sequence continues at coordinate 10,488,386 of NC_143220.1, read as the reverse complement.
TGCATTCCATATTAAATTTAATCCATTAAATGTATTATTAATCGTTATTACGCTGCACATGAAGGTAATCGAAGTCTGTCGAAGTTTTTAAATTTTGGCATACAGTGAAGACTTAGATAATTTAGTTCAGTATTAAATACATTCAGAATAAATAATAAGAAGATTTTTATTATATTGTACGGGCAAATTTTGACACTATTCTATGTAGATTCATAAAAAATGGTTTTACGTTTACGATTCACGTAAAAACAAATAAAATACTGTTTTTTTTAGACGATTTTTGTTCATATCTGAAATTATATGTTGTTTTTTTTTTATTGAAGTGAAACTTAATGCGACTTCCAACGAGGTAGCGTTAAACATTTAACGCTACCATGGAATAGAAAGAGACAGAGCGAGAGTGAACGCGCGTAGTATACCTGTTACATACAGCGCGAGCGTTAGCAACGAGTAGCGGCCAATATTATAATGAAGTACTTAAAGAAAAATATACAGATTTTTTATTTTTTTTTATCTATAATTTAAAATCTATATAATATAAATGTTGAAGATGTCGCATCTCTTATACACAGCATTACCTATTACAAGAGCAATCTGATTTAAGTTTCACTTCATTCACGTGCACCAAGTTGCACGCGCACCGTTTTTATTGGAACGAAGTTCCTTATGGGACGATGCGGAGGGGTACCCTAACCGGGAAAAAACGTCCGTAACGTAAGATTCTTATTAGTAATGCACACAGTGTACGACTTAAGTTTGTAATAACGTACAAAAATAACATATTTTTTATCATTCATTGACCACAATCTCAGAGCGTTCGTTTGCGCAATACACTAACTCTTATGCAAACAGCCGTGAATGAAATGTACCACAATAAGTTCGCACATTACCGAATGACTGTGGGTTGTTGCGAAGCCTCCAGTTTTATTTTCTTTATACCTCGAATAGAATTTAAAATTAATATTTTTGTAATAAGGAACTTCGTTCCTATCCGGTGTACAACGACACCAGGCATCTTTTGTTTAAATACTGTTTTAGAGAGTCGATTATTTGATCTATCTAATAAGCTAGTTTCGCTCGTACGTCAGAGGTTCTAGAACATAGTTCGGAGGTGTAACATAAGGGCGTACGTACACGTGCGGCGGGTAGTACGAGACGAGCGCTTCCCGCGTGTGCGTCGCGGCGTTGTACCGCGTGGCGGCGAGCGCGGCGTGCAGCGTCAGCGTGTGGCGCCCGCGCGGCTCGCGCAGCGGACACGCGCCGCCCAGCCGCCACCGCGTGCAGCGCATCAGCCGCCAGACCAGACCCTCCATAGTGCCGGCGTCGAAGAAATCGAACATGCGGGCTGTAAACGTTTAAACCTCAACATTAGAAGACATTTTTTTTATTGCTTAGATGGGTGGACGAGTTCACAGCCCACCTGGTGTTAAGTAGTTACTGGAGCCCATAGACATCTAAAACGTAACTGCGCCACCTTAAGCTATAAGTTCTAAGGTCTCAAGTATCATAAGGTCTCAACGGCTGCCTCACCCTTCAAACCGAAACGCATTATTGCTTCACGGCAGATATAGGCAGGATGGTGGTACCCGTGCGGACTCACAAGAGGTTCTCCTACCACCAGTAATTAATTTCATTTACTAGAGTTACAGATTTCATTAAAATTACGATTCAAATTCAATTATATGAAGAACTCACCAGACCACGGCTGCCGCCGATACCTCAGCTTCTTCCCGTTTCGCCTGATCAGCTTGCCTCCAGACTCGGATGTCTTCTTACTACTGCCTCCACTACTCGTACCCTCATTAAAGTGGTTGTTCACGTGGCGTTCCAATAATATCTGTAATGTAGGTATACGCTATTAAAATACTGTTGACTACCCACCCGCACGCGAAAATGAATGAAGGCGGATAATTTCACCTAGAAACACTACTTTTATACAACATTTAGAGGTTTAAATGTTTTTGAATGTTTTTAATTTTATTAACTTTCACTTTTGTCTTATTTCACTGCTTTCACAAGAAACAATCAGGATTGCGTTAATTCTGATCATTTTTGTTTGTGTTTTCGTCTTTTTTTTTTGCAACTCGAACGTGTCATAGACAAATGTATTATTTTATACATAATTTAGATGAATGATTATTAATTTAAGTTTTTATTTCACTTTTGAGTTTTTACACTAGCACAATACTTGAGTTTTTCATCCGTTTCCCGGCATCGCATCCTGTTGCCGTTCACGTAACAAATTAAAATAATACAATAAAAATGTCAAGGCTTCGGAAAATTTGTGGGAAAACCTTGCAAATTTGCCAAACGATACAACATATTTATTGAAAACAAAAATGTATATAAATCGACAATTCGTTCATGGACATCTTGGGCATCGTCTCCAGGACCTTGGGAAAGAAAATGTAACGGCGAATATCAAGAATTTTAAAATCCACCATTTTGGTAGTTTTTTTTAAGTGACGACATCACGTTTGAAGGCCCCATAAAGCAGAAAGATTAAAAACCGAATTAGACTCTACTTCGCTATTAAATTTTGAAGAAAATTTATTTTGCAAACTTCACGTAAAAGTACGCAACGTACTTTACTTTTTGTAAAGTTTACACTATTCCCTCTTGAAGAAGAAAAAAATACATTATGTAACATAGTAAAAACGGCTGCCAATGGGTTGCTTAAACAAAAAAAAAACATTACCATGACGATAATAATCAATAAACATAATATAAAAAATAATAATTAAATACTTTCTGAATTAAACAGTGCAATCGTGATGTGTCACTTTCACACCAATGATGGGATCACATCACGATAAACCACACAACTAGCTAGAGGTGAATAATTATCGAAGACGAATTACGTACCGATAAGAATTAAAAAAAAAAAGAAATTGGAAATATGCGAGAGCTCCGTACGTACACGGAAGGGACGTCATATTAAGCTTTCAACTACACAAAATCAAAGGGACTGACCGGAAAAGGCGTACGGAACCCAAAAAAATGATCCAATCATTAGCGATCGGATTACTTCTAACATATTATCCAACATACAGTAAAAAAAACACAACAGGGTCGGGTAGAACTTACAAGCGAACAACGAAGACAAAAAAATATAAACATATAAACTATCAAAACGCATAACCCTATGCCTAATGAAGAAGGAATACGATTAGTTTCTTGCAAGAAGAATTTCAAAGGGCGATTGGATGACAAAAAAACTTGTGTTAACAATCTACACTACTCGTGACGGCTAGCAAAGGTTCTAAATACTTCGAATGTTAATAAGCTTCTCTTTAAATTGTTAAATAATTTATGAAGTCACAAAATACTTTTCACTAAATTACTCAGCCCCAAGAAAAATCTCGTTAAGACAAACAAAAGCGACAACAGCATCGAATTTTCTTTATATACACGCACCATATTAAAGATACTAAAGGTACTATAGTTTATCTGCTCCACTTGCACCCGTCGTCATCATATGTTGTCAAAAAAAAAACTATTTGAACCATATACCAATACTCCAAAATGTTAGTGATGTTTTTCACAAACTTCTGACGAAAATTTTAGAAGTAATTATGGTGCATTCAACTGTTTTTTTATGAAGGGAATCAAGGAACGTAATTGTACCTGCGTGGAGAATCGGCGTTCGCATCCATCGACGATGCACTTAAATGGTTTATTCCCTCCATGTGAGAGCGCGTGCCGCTCCAACCAGAGCCTCGAACAAGACGGCTTCCCTCTGACCTTGCACTGACTCCACAGGCATACGTAGTTCTCCCTTCCTGCTTGAGTTTCCACGTGAGCATTCTGGAAGATTTAGGATGTTTTTGTCAGTCTTGGAAACACCCATTTATTAAACCCATCCATTTCTTTGAGAACATAGAAATCGACGCGGTATTGACATTAATTGCGATATTAGGGTAACAGTTGACAAATACCATAAGCAGAACCAAGAGTTCATACAGTTTTGGTTAAATGTGAAACCCACGATGAAGAGGCTAGTGGCAAAATCTTTGCATCAGCTAGAGCAGTAGGAAGATATTTTTTCCCTAACTACCACTAAAACTGAACTGACGCAATTTCTTCTCTTTCCTAGCTTCGACTAGACTAATGCATCTTGATCTCACTGATAGAACTATTTGATGAACTTCAGTGTCTTCAGAATTTCTGTATTAGTTTCATAGGTGGCTTACGTAAGATTAGACCATGTCTGAATTTCGTGTTCAACTCAATTGGTTGGCAATTGATCTTCTTCGGAACGCAAAAATCCTTATATATCCTTAAATATTTTCTCTTCAATCTTTCTTCACCCTTCTTCATCATTCACATCTTCAAGGTTTCGAGTTGAACGATGATATGCACGTCTTTTCCACAAGAACATCAGAAAACCTAAAATCGGTGATGCTTGTGCACTCCACAGGGTTTTTGACTATTCTTTTGTAGGCCGATGAAATCGACTGTGGGGTGCACTTCTAGTGTTAATCAGGCATGCGTAATCGCTGGATTACTTTCAGCAATTATAGGTGATAAGGCACTCTTTAACTTTTTGGTGTCTTTGTGTTATTTTAAATTACTATGTACTTATACATATGTGTATATGTATATTGTATATAGTATTCTTTATCTTTTTAGTCCATTGTGTCTATGAATGTATTTACATTTTAATATAAAAAGTTCATATGTTTGTTTATGTCACAAAGCTATATTGATTTGGATATCTTTAAGCTTCTTTTTGTTCGAAATACATGAAAATATATGTATATGAACTCTTCGTTTATTATAGGACCTTGTTTTGTTATATCGTTATGAATGTCTCGAAGGAATCGCTTTGAGCGATGATACCGACAAGTGTATACTGATTTAAAATTGTTTAAAATGTAAATAAAAAATATTAGGGTATTCAAAACTGAAAATTTCAATGATCTATAAAGATAATTTAAAAATAGGCTTATTAGGCTATGAATAACAGGCTACAATTAATTTTGTAAATTGTCGTGCAAAAGCTACAAAGATATATACTTTCGATATTTCAATATAGGTATAATTTATTAGATTTTTATATAAAGCGTTGTTCGGTATCGGAGTCACTTGGAAGGTGAAACAAAACTATTGGCCAAAACATTAAGAGTTCCGAATAAAGCTACGTTATACTGCACGCCGAGCCAAAGACATGTAGAGCACATACAAAGAACAAGTTATACCCCACGTTTTTGTTTTTGTTTTTTTTGTTGTCCTTGTAAGCAGAAGAGCATACGACCCATCCGATGGTGAATTACCGTCGCCCGTGGACTTCAACAATGCCAGGGGCAGAGCCAAGCCGCTACCTACCACCTAGACCTCGCTTTAAGTACTACTGCCGCGGGACTGAGGCTCCAAGTACCAGTTACTTCCATTTGACTCCATACAGAAGAGGGCCGTTTGCATGGTCGATAATCCTAATAACACGGATTGTTTGTATCTTCTGGATCTACAGAGATCATTTGGTACCGTATGCTGAGGTTGTGAGTTTTCTTGGTTCGTTGGAGATCCCGTTCATCTTCTTTTTATTGAATGCTGAGTTTTCTCAGGAATTGTTGAAGATCCCGTTCATCTTCTTTTTACTGAATGCTGAGAGCCGAGTTCATCACTAACACCTGGAGCTCCGGCACTCACTCCACGGTGCGCCTCCGGAACTAATTTCTACCACGTACCATCAGGTTCTGGAATGAACTTCCCTTCTTCGTGTTTCTATAGCGCTATCATTTAACTATTTCAAGCGAGGTTTGAAAGATGCTTTAAGCTAGAAAATCGGCTTTTTGTTCCTTTCGCATTGCAGACATCTATGAGAGACGATAACCAATCAAGATCATATGGACCGGCGGCCATCGAAGGCAATATGAAATAAAGTAAAGAAATGAAAACTAAAAATTTACTCACCTGTATGTGATCTAATAAATCAGGATCGTTTTCGAATTCCTTCTTACAGTCTTCCCAAAGACAAAGCAAAACAGTGGAGGTTGTATCTGTACTGGACTTCCTTTTGTTGTTGCCGCCTGGCTTCGACAAATGACTTTTAGGCGGAAACCTCAACGTTTTCGGCTGTTTGAGTATCGGACTCTTTTGGCTTTGAATATCTACTGAACACAGACTTATGCTTAAAGATAAAGCCGAGTCCTCGTCACATTCCTTACTCGTCTGCGAGTCGCTCGGTGAGTCTATAGACTTGTCCGTACCTATACCCGACTCGGACTCGGTAGTAGAGCCACAGAAGTTGGCTTCTATCACAGTATTTTGGACGTTGGACGAAACATCCTTTAGAACAGTAATCTGTGTGAAGATAGTCTCTTCACGTCTTGCCACTTCTTCCACTTTCCTTAACTCCTCAGAATACCCTTTCCTAATTTCTTGCCTTTTATCTTCACGTTTAATACTCTTATCTATATTAAAATAACATTCATCTTTTATTTTCACTGCCGCTAATTCCTCTAATTTTTCCGACAAATTACCAACTTCTGCGAAAGGCCTCGATGATATTTTATTGGTGTCTAACGAAAATATATTGTTGTTAACAGTTTTTGAAAGCCACGGGATGTCACATTTCTTCTTTGTTTTTTCAAACAGGTCCGACTCTAGGACTGTACTACTAGGTGGATCTGTTCCTTGTATAGGATTATCGGGTGGTTTAACAGGAGCAATGGGTATACTACTCGAATGAAGTGCCTGTGTGGCATAATTTGCGATGACAGTTGGTGGATGGTTCATTATTGTACTGGAACACGAAATTTGAGAGGAAGACACAGTATTCGTGCCGGTATAGCTCCAAGTCTCTTTAACATTCATGTTTGGCACCGAAGTCATAATGAATCCTGGTTGTGGCATTAAAACAGGATGACTAAAATTAACAGCATAATTAGGTTTAGAATGTACTGGCACACTGACCGTCTGTAGACCAGGAACCGTTTTATTTAACATCGGTATAGTATTTGTGACCGACGTAGGTTTGTTCATATTGGGATATGCTGAAGTCATTGTGTTTCCAAGTTTTAATAGTGTACCGTTTACGAGAATTTGCGGTGACTGCTGATTCTGCAGATGATCCTGCCTCTGCATCGCTAGTTGAGATGCTTGTTGGAGCATAAAATTCGGCATTTTTGTCATTAAATTTGGTAGCTGAACTACGGTACCGTTTAGGTTCTGCATTAGAGGAAATACAAACTGACTGTTTAATTTAGTAGGACTTTGTACGTTTACATTAGGCCTATTGAAGGCACTTATACCACTTTGTTGACCTATAGACGGAGCAGTCAGTCCGTTCGGCGGTATCCTCAATGTTGTTAACATCATATTTTGCGGAACAGCGACAAACGATGCTAGATTATTCGTAGTAACAGATCCATTACACGGTTGTTGGATATTAAGCGGGTGGCAATTCTGCAAATTGTTGACAGGTACGTTTAAACTACCAAGGGGCCCATTCATTGTCATAGAAACTTGTCGAACACCATTTGGAATATTTGGTTTCAGTGGAATATTATTTAAATTATTAGCATTGCTTGAATCTGCCGGACTACTCTTAATGGGAGAATTTTGCGGTGAGTTTGCACATTTCTGTTTTTGTACTTGTTTTAGGTTATTCGCTTTGGACCATGTAAGATTTTTACTATTCCCAATACAGGCAGATGACTTCCGGTTACTTCTTCTTGTAACTTGTGGAGTTTTCTTAGGCGTTTCCTTCTTGTTCGGTGTGGTCTTCGATGTAACAGGATTAAGACTAAGATTATTTGAGCCACAAGTTACTCCGTTCATACTACTATCCAACCTGGTGCTGGTGGTGGAGCTAACGATCCCATTAACTTTAGGCTCGAGCTTAGAGTGCATCTGCTTCTTTTTGGTTTGAGCGGCCGAAGTTGCGGGGGCTCTTCTGATTTTTGACGGTTCACTTGATGTTGTTGCAAGTTTTCGTTTGCTTTCATTTGATGTAAGTTTAGTTATCTTTACGATCCCATTGGTGGATGGACCAACGGAATTCTTTAACTCGTTATTTTTTTGTTTCCCGTCCAACAGCCCGTTAAGAATACCTGGTAGCTTTTCTTTGCTAAATTGGTCTGATACGCTATGCCTCATTTCTACAAAACCGTTCATGGATGTTGAAACTTTTTCATTTATATGCTTAGAATTCCCAAAACTTATTAAGCCGTTGGTTTTTGATTTACATGATGGTTTCTTAGCTTCCGATTTTGTATTCAACAGTCCGTTTGCGGGATGAGCTGGGTGTTTGGATGCAACTTCGGTTTGCTTTTCTACGTCCATTAAAACTTTCGGACTAAGCGTCTGCGATAAATAAGATATATATTTTTCCAAGTCGTGCGTGACGCCGTTCTTGGGTAGGCACTTTTTCTTGGTGTCGTCGTTGGCGAGCACGCTGGCATCACGCTTGAGGCCGTTTTGAGGCTTCATTTTATGATTAAAATATTCCGTGATTCGACGATGCACGAGGGGGTTGGGTCGCCGGAGGGGCACCGGTTGTGCCGCGAGGCGTCGCGGTGGTGGTGCCGGCGGCGCCGGGTCGCTCGCCCACGGCGGCATGCGCGCGCCCGCGCCTTCTTCTGCGGTGCTACACGCCGATTCGGGACTGCGCGGCGAGCGCGGCTCTGTGATGTCGCTACCGCTGCACCCGCCACTTTCCGTCGGACTCAGCACCGCCACGCCACTGTAACAAAACGAAATAACATTTGACCTCGTTGTTCTAGTTCACTATGTCATAGACGAAGTTGAAAGGTTGACAAGTCAGCTGTTGAATTGTTTCAATCGATCGCATGCAAGTGAACTGGTGGTTAAAGAGAGACAGGACGAGCGTTCCGTCGCGGCTCACGAGTTACGCCGCAAGGTGCAATGCCCCGCGGCCCAGTGCAGTGACGCAACGAGACTGCACTGACCGAACGACCGGCCCCGTCCGCGCCGAGCACACATTATTTTCGGATGCGTGACATTCACCGCACGTAGGACCGACGCGACAGCGTTCTGCGGCGAATGAACTAACAACTTTAATCGTTGTCGGAGAGCGTTCAGATTTATTTTTATTTCGAATCGCTTTTGTAAACGTGCAAACGTTAAAGAGACCGTTGACGAATATTGATCAAACCACATATTTTGACAATACATGACTCTTCAAATAACACTGCGAAGCAGCCGTAAATTAACTATCCCGAAATTGATTTCGTGTTTGTAAGGTCTATTCGAGAGTGCTCACGCAAGAAACCTGTTTCGGAATCTTTTTGTTGAGTGAAATCTACAGGTATATATATTCCAATAATACAATTTTGACACATAAATGACGACGGAAATTGCTATGCGATTATGAGCTTTGAGGATTCGTAGAAGGGAATTTTTGTGTAGGGTGCGGAGGGTGGGGGCGGGCGGGCTTGTCTCGCGGCGACGGGGGTGGCCTCACGCCCTTTGTGAAGCCCGTACAGCTAGGGTTGCACTCTCCCCTCTTTTCTCGCACTCCACTGGAAGCTTTCTTGTTAATTGACCCAATTTTTAATACTTTTTGTTCAATCTTTTAAAGAATTCTGCAGCAAGTATCTATTGGCGGATCTAAATTCGACGTTGAAGATCATTATATTTAATCGGATTTTGTTTTCAAGCTTGATTAATTAGAGTAAGTATACAAGGAGTTCGATTACAATTTTTTTTTTTGTTTGTTGATATTCATGTTAGTTTACCTGTATAGCGAAATATGATAAAACATCTATATTATAATATATTACTACGTAAAGCAAAAACTTGGTATCCCTTTTTACGTAAATTGCGCGGACGGAGGAGTATGAAATTTTCCACACTTATAGAGAATATAGAGAAAAAGTGCACAATGCTAATTTTTTTTTTTAAAATAATGCATAAAAGATCCATTAAATCAATAAAGAAAACATTACACACACTATATACCATGTATTTGACGCACACACGCATGCATACATTGCATACTATTTATTGTCAAACTTTGTTCTTGACGTCTGTTGTCAAATTGAGAATAGATTTAATATTGTTTGCCTTTGTTAATATTTTGTATAGTGTAGTCTTGGCGAAATTTGTGATTATAGAAGTATAAAATACAATCATAATAGTGTACAAACTAACAATTCCAATTAATTATAGTCGAATTTCGACTACTGCGGGACCTCTAGTATACATTAAAAGTGTATAGTAAACAAAAATATTTCGTTTGTTATATATTTATCATCGGCTAGATGCGTTATTTTCGCAATCGTCTGAATCGAAGTATCGGGCTTCGGTTTTTTTGGCGATTGTCGAAAGCAAAAGTTGTCGATCGGCGTGGCGTCGGTCGGCGTATGTAGGTGAGGCGGTGTCGATGCAAGGTCGCGCCCGCGCCGATTCCGGTCATTCACCCGCGCTGCCTACACCTTCAATTGTAATGTCTTCGAAATACGAACACAACGTTTCAATGTCTCGACTAGACCGTCTCTCGTTGTGCATAACGAATTATTATATCGATTTCGTTCGTTCCTGAATGATTATTTAACGGTTTTAATTATTATTTTAATGCTTCGATGGGTGGACCTGGTGTTAAGTGGTTACTGGAGCCCATAGACATTTACAACGTAAATGCGCCACCCACCTGGAGACATAAGTCCTAAAGTCTCAAGTATAGTTACAACGGCTGCCCCACCCTTCAAATCGAAATGCATTACTGCTTCAAGGCAGAAATAGGCAGGGTGTTGGTACCTACAGGTGCGGACTCACAAGAGGTCTTACCTACCATAAGTAATTACGCAAATTATAATTTTGCGGGTTTTGATTTTTATTAGAATCGAAACGATACGTTCGGACCTATGTAGTGTTTATTAAAAATCAAATTGCCTTTCACTTCAATTAGACTTCAAGAAGCTTTAGGCAACAATTTTGTATGTTGGACGTGATCACGATTAAAATGTATTGATTAAAATGTATTCACATATTTCTATTATAAATTTGAAAACACTAAAAAACCTTCACATTATTTTAACAGAAATGTATTTTTTTTGGGCTAACTGAAAAAGTAATAGCTAATGGTTAGCTTTTTTGAGAAACTACACAACTCAATAATTGGATTATATTATATAATCTATATATATAAAAATGAATTGCTGTTCGTTAGTATCGCTAAAACTCGAGAACGGCTGGACCGATTTGGCTAATTTTGGTCTTGAATTATTTGTAGAAGTCCAGAGAAAGTTTAAAAGGTAGATAAATATCAAAATTCCTTTTGTTTGTTTTAAGTTTATTTTATACAAAAGTTTAGGTCTTTTATTTATTAGGCACTACGAAGTCTGCCGGGTCAGCTAGTATAATTTAAAAATGAACATTAAAATAATTTCTGCTACCCAAAAAACATACGCAGTTCTCTTTAACTTCCTTATTATGATGAGCCTACGTCCCTATTCTATTTTAATACTCCTTCAAAATTACAATCTGAAACCGACTCAACATGTACTTAGAATTTATTTTTAATCCGCCCAACCGTTCATGATCCCTGTGCGATGAAACGTCGATAAAAAGGAGAAGTTATAACAATTTTATTGATGTATATTTATGACTTTATGACGCTTTTATTACAACTGTTACTTCGTTTGCTGCGTAAATAAACTTTGGAATACATCGTCATCATCCACTCAGACACAGCCTACTAAGTTTCTCGCAGGATCTTCTCAGTGGGTCGCGATTCCGATCCGGTGGTAGATTCGGCGAAGCATTGCCCTTGCTAGGGCTAGTGTTAGCTTATTCGCCAGGCTGAGCCCCGTGAGCTCACCTACCCTTTAAGTTAAGCTGGCATAACCCTTCGAGGTTACTAGCATAGGTAGACAACAAAAATAACATAAAAGATATGTTGGCTTGTATCTCGTAATAATAGTAGTCTTGTAACTAGTAACTCTTGAATAACCATAAGGTACATTACCTATATAAATACGTATAAACAAAAAGAGGATTGTGAAGAGGAAAGGGCATTGTGCCCGGATCATACAAAAAATCCTGGATATATTCCCTTTATTTTCTTTTTTTTTTCATTTACTTCAGATTTTCCATCCGTACCTATTACATTTATTACAATTTCATATAATATAGAATTAGAGAGAACTAGAATTTCGGAATAAAATAAAAATAATAATAATAAAACAAAAAAATAAAAATGAATGTAAAAACTACCTTAACCTAAAAGGCTGGTTCTGGACTCTATATCTAATAGAGTGCTCAACATGCACACGTGTCCAGTGTTGCATTATTGGGCAGTCCAGATCCATCCATCATTAGATTTTTAAAAAAGTTCTTGTAGTTTTGCTTCTTAGACATTTGTTCGTTAAAAAAGAAAAGCAACTCTGTACATTAATTTGATATGAAATAGTAAAGTTTATTAGCAAGTTTATAGTAGTACTCGATAGATGGCGTTGTAAGTTTTCCGAAGCGCACTATGATTAAGTTACCTGAGTTAATTTAAAAATGTAAGTTCCACGAGTTTAAATCAAATTTACACAGACACAGTCGCGGGTACAACTAGCTAGCACACTTGCTTTTAATTGTATTGGCACAAATTGTGATTTGCGTAATTACGATACAATTAAGACATACACCTCAAGTCTTAAGATGGGTAGTGGCATTCACGTAGTGTTTATCTAAGGGTCTCTACGGTACCCACTTAACACCAAGTGGACAGTGAGTTTGTTGACCCGTATACACAATAAAAAAATATGCTATGTTTTCTTCAGTTTTCCCGAATCTTACACATACGATAATTAAAGATAATAATCTCGTTTTTTTTTATTGTCATATTATTTCGGACATTTCTAATACATTACAGTTTTTTTGGTCAAAGACCTTGTAATTTAGTGACAATAAAAAAAACACGTGATATCAAACCGTAAAGGTAGTATCGATTAAATCATTTGGAATTACAACTACCTTCTTTTTTCCTACCCTGTTAGCCTAAGGAGTTTTTCCACGGACCAGTAGAGGTATGTAAGCTCACGGGATTAATTTGTGAGAATTGTTGACCCCTAATAAGAGCAGTGCTTGGCTGAATCTACCACCGGATCGAAATCGCGACCCGCTGAGATGATCCGACGAGAAACTGTTTGTAACGGCACAGTATAATCCTACCAGAAACATAAATTATCCGACAACACATCCTTATTAAATTTCCATGTTTCATCAAATTTTTAACACGATTTATTAACTTGAACTGTATCCAAGGCCACGGAATCTATCAACGTAATTTTCACAAACTCCAATAGGTCAAATGAGCTTGAAAATCTTGCAGACATATCAAGGATCGATCAAATAGCAAACTTTTTATTGATTGCCTTGTATTTCTTTATATCTTTAACCATGATCAACAAATTAAAAAATAAATGGTAAGACATAAAAAAGCGAAGTATGTATATCCATTATTTAAAATTCGAATAGAACACAAAATTAAGATCGCTGATAGGAGTCACTCAAATAATGATTATTGAATACCCATTACGTATATAAACCTGTTTCATTGTGATTTTGGTTTAAAAATAAATCTATTAATATTCTTAAACATATTCAAACTAATCTACTAATCGCAATTTTCTCCGTTTTCCTAGTTTAATAAACTAAAATATCTGAAACACACCTTTCTTTACCGATTCTTAGTAAGCAAAATCTAATTTCGAATATTGTTCTTCTTTTATTATTTTTAAATATAGCAATTGGCTTCTTGCGATTGTTGCCAGTGTCAAATTTGTAAAAATCTTCAATTATATGAATTATATAAAGTTGATCAATTTGAGATTAATTGGGATGAATGGACTTTTTGAAAGAACCCTAGAAGCTACGTCCAGCGTCTTTTGTTTTTCGTTAACGGTCGGTTCGTTCGTTTGTCGTCTATTAGGGTATTAAGGTTTTTATTTTTCTTTTCCTTTTTTCCCTTTTTCCTGTCGTCTTGTTCCAGTCTAACAAAAATAGCCTTATCAAGTCTCCGTCTTAGTCTATGTCTAGTCATTGTTACTTTGTATGTCTTGTAAGAGGTTGTACGCCATGACATTAATTTTCCCACATTTCTGCACTTTCACGTATGCCAAACAGTTAATAAACCACCGTTATTACAAATTTACACCTAAAAGAGATCCTAAATTAACAAAATAAAACAATTCAGACAGTTTTGCTTCAAAAAGTTCGCGCCAAAATGTCATTAATTTAATGATGAATTAACACACAAATCATTTTTCTATAATCTGAGCTAGTTTTTTTTTAATTTAGAACGTCATAGACGCCGCGATGCGCGAACGCCCGGTTCGTATTTTTCCCGCGCTGCACCTACGTAATGAGTGGGCGTACAAAAGCGCAAATGACACGTCAAACACACATGTCGCTCCGCCCGCGGGACTCTTTCATTACGTCCCCTAAATCGAAGGGATCCAGTGTAACAACTACACGACCAAATTTTATTAAGTGCGCTCAATGTACGCCTGTATGCGAACTTCAATGGGTTTTGTTTTTTAATTAGCTTTTTTTTCTCGTTTGATGGTAATGCTTGTGAGTTGTTAGGGAGCAGTGTTATCTGTGCCGATTTATCGTACCCGAGATTCACTCGATAAAACACACCGAACAAAACACAAGACAACTTTATGTCGTCAGTTCATTCGATTCGTTGCAAAAGTAAAACCATTTCTTGAATTAATTAAATAAAAGGGCATTCCATTAAATAAAAAAAAAATGTAACAAAATTCGAAAACATCAACTATTGATAAAAAAATATTACAATTTCCACAAAATAATAATAAATTTTACCCATTTTCACTTGACTGCCTGCATGGCGACAACCTCCTACTTAAGTTGGCTAGGAATTCGAAAACCAGGTCAACAATTGGACGTTACTAGTTTAGCAATGTAAAGTAAAAACTACCACATATTTTCTCGTAACATCCGAACATTGTCGTGGATCAGATTCGATTATGACATAAGCACGACCAAAGAAATTTTAGTATTTTTTTTTACATAAATACCATCCTTAATATAAACTTTAGGTATACAGTCAGGAATCAGAACGATAAGGGAATAAAGATTTCTTTAAAAACGCCAATTAAACGTTCCAAATTCTCGTTCAGGGACGCGAAATAGAATAATTTATCGAATAAAACGTTCGAATTTCGAATGGATAATCGCGGGGTCTCGGCCGCATGGGACTTGAATCCTTGTCTCCGCTTCGCTCTCCCCAGAGTTTTTGTTGCTTCCCTGCTGTGCGCATATGCGAAAAACATGGCCGCTTCAGTATTTTGAATTTGGAATTAAAATTGGCTGACATTTCGAAAAATAAATGCGTGTTCATTTTAAAGATTTATCACCGTTATTATGTTTTTAAAAACGATTTTAATAATGTAGTCTTAGGATTTAATTTGCTGATTTGCGATTTGTAGAGTGGTATCTATATCACGGTTTCATTGGACTAGAATGCGTTTTTGCTATTATATATCAAAATATCAGCTATAAATTCAAATGACACAGAACAGTGTGTTCAAAGTATGTAAATGCATATTTAATAAGGAACAGAATTAATTGACTGTTCATACAAAAAAAAGTAACAATAAAAAACAAATATACTTTAGCGTATATTATTTACATTGTTATTTCACTTTCGTTGCCACACAACACATCGAGACAGGTTTCAATGGCACGAGATTATGTCACAGACAGACGTATATTTACGTCATTACTCGTTACCCATTCATTTATGGTCTGAAAGGAAGTCGCGTCGTGAGAATCGTGTCACCGAGGGAGGTCAGACACCCCTTACTACGGCACCCCGCCCGCCCCCTCGCGATTATTATGCTAAGTGTTGCCAGCGCGAGCGAGTTCGCGCATCTGCTATTTCTTTACGCGCTTTATATTCATAGGTTTTGTAGTCGCTCGATCGTGGTAAGGCGACAAACTCACAGTTCATTAACGTTACGTAGCAAACTATTTTTCGTGGTTGTTTTTTTATTTTTATTTATTGTAATTTCGTCCTTTTGTGTACGAAATAAGATCGTTGTTGCTTTCGAGGGAAACAAATTGGTTGACGGGCGCACCCCGCGTGACGATCCCGCCGAACGTAGTTCAATTGATTTTGTTCGTAAACCGATTTTATTTATAGCTTGCATTCGGCATTTGACACGAAAAATCTATTTTCTGCAAACAAAATAAAGAAAACATGTAAAGATTTAAGGAGTTAATAAGTTTGGAAAGTTATAAAACAAAAATAATTGATAATTTATACAATTTTTTAAATATGTTTAAAGACCATTACAACATTAACAACATTAACAACATTTAATTTTGCATTGCGGGTTAGCTTAAATCCGGTATATTCATTTATTCTAACTCAACTGACATAACAAATATTTAGCACTCACTAGTGACCTACCGTCACTTTAATTACATTACACAACGTCAGAAGCTAATGCTGTCTATGGGCTCCTATAGACTTCATCCTTACCAATGTTTCGAATACTTTATACTTTTCATGGATGCGAATGGCTATTGTTAAACGTCACCCGGTCATCGTTCTCGTCGAACCCGTCGTTTGCGACGAAGGGCTCGGCGAGTAAATTAACCCATAGACACAGCCCACTGAGTTTCTCGCCGAATCTTCTCAGTGGGTCGCGTTTCTGCGAAGCACGGCTCTTGCTAGGGTTCGTGTTAGCAACATCGTCAGGTTTGAGCCCCGTGAGCTCACATACTAGTTAAGGTTACGCCGAGACGGTCTCTTCTCTAGACCATCAGCTTAGGTAGGAAAAAAAAAGTTATACCTCTACATTTAAATATTATTTTAACCGTCGTCAATTTTTTTATTAAATAAATTTCTGTCTTGATACGTTACATGTGTTAAGGAAATAATAAAAGCGAGATTTAACCTCTTGAACGTATTATTAATATTACGGTTTAATTTTAAATGTAAATTGAATTATAACGTCTTCTACGGAATTCAGTTAGTCTTATAGTATTGAGTATAAATAGAACAGATTCATACGGAGCTTTGAATAAACTCGATTTCCTTCTCACACCGAGGAGAGCCGATAATGTCAGTTTCGTACGCTTATCAGTTTCGGAATGCAATATTTCATCGGCAACTTCAAAGCTGTCGACGGCACGTTCGTTTGATGATCTTCCCGTATAATGAGACTAAACAACAATTACATTTGCGTATGGGTGATACACATACGATCCAAAAATTATTTTTTTCCAATCACAACTTTTTTTTTATTGCATAGATTGGTGGACGAGCTCACAGCCCACCTGGTGTTAAGCGGTTACCGGAGCCCATAGACATCTATAACGTAAACGCCGCCACCCACCTTGAGATATGAGTTCTAAGGTCTCAGTATAGTTACAACGGCTACCCCACGCTTCAAACTGAAACACATTACTGCTTCACGGCAGAAATAGGCAGGGTAGTGGTACCTACCCGCGCGGACTCACAAGAGGTTCTACTTACGCGTCTCATCTGTTACCGTCGAAGTCTGTAATTTTTTTTTGCCATTCCATAAACCAATTTAATAGATTATAATTTAAGCGATAAAAGTGCAAAATCAATGTTTTTAAAGCCCAATCGAACTCATCTAGTTTGCGTGTTCCCAGTACTCATTATCATAACACAAGAGATAATGTAACGTAAAGATGACTACTACCAAGGAACATATGTTTCAAATATAATTAATCATTATTGAGTTACTATACTTGAGACCTTAGAACTTGTATCTCAAGGTGGGTGGCGCATTTACGTTGTGGATGTCTATGGGCTCCAGTAACCACTTAACATCAGGTGGGCTGTGAGCTCGTCCACCCATCTAAGCAATAAAAAAAAAAAAAAAAAAAGATAAGTTGGACCCACCCTGCTGCAGTATTCAACCACTATATCTTCCTTTTATTGCGACTACACTGAGCATCTTAGCACTCTTATAACTTAGGCCACGAGTGATTATATTGTTTAAAATCTACCTCTTCCTTTTTTTTTTAAAGAAATATTCTTGTACACATTAATTAATTGTAAAAACTGAGGCCTTAGAACTAACGTCTCGAGGTGGGCGGCAGCATTTAATTTGTAGGTGTCCATGGGCTTTGCAAACCACTTTACAATAGATGGGCCGAGAGCTCGTCGCTACCCTAACCTAAGCCAGTAAAAAAAATCGAAAACAATTCGCTAGACGAATTCATACAACCGAAATTCAATCAGCATCTGAGATTTCGAATTTAAATGCGCTGGCGTTTGGTTTCCTGTAGTCTGGGCAGGAAATAAGCGGATCCGAGGCGCGCGCTTTGTCTCCTACTCGCTACTTACGTTATATCCTGTGCTTCTCTCAAAGCTTTTTCGAGGAAATAGAATTTTATGTATCTAAGAGAATAATACAAGTCGAGAAACATGTGCCAATGAGTTTGTATATTTACTAGACTAGTGATAAAACATGCGTTAGAGTGTAATGTAATGTGTTCACGATAATAGAGGAAAAGAGGGTAGTCGAAAAAAAAAAACTTGCTGGGTACTGGTGAGCACGGGCCTAAAGACCGGATACTTTATAGTGAGCACAGACCTAAAAATTTGTTTAAAAAGTGGAATTACAAATAAATCAGAACAGAATTAAATAAAGTACTGCTCTATTAGTATTATTTGATGTCTAGTGGAAGCCTAGTTTACACTGCGAACAATTCTTACGTTTGATTTCAATAACGAAACATAAATGCCTTATATTTCCAATTTCTAATAAAGGTTTTGTTTTAATTAGCAAAAATGCCGTCAAATGTGTAAGTAGAAACTTCGAGAGATCATTTGGTCACGAATGGACAGTTCACTTCACGAATCATATGCGATTTCCTACGATTCAAACGATACCTACTTCATGTAGGTATAGGGCGCAGTTTTAAAGTAGAAATACAGAAATTAACATTCTTGTGTATTGATGTGCGCTTACTTCAACAAAGGCTAATAACAATTAAATAAATTAACATTAAACGAGAGTATTATCTAAAATAAAATAAAAATCTACAGTGGTTTTTACGGATGTTTCGTTATAACTATTGAACCATGCATCCGATTGAATTGAAACTTGGTATCCATGTAGAAAATACATGTACCTAATGAATAGGCTAATATTTATATGAGTGTTGGACTCCCTAATAATAATGACAATCTATACTAATATATAAATCTACAGGGGTTTTCACGGATGTTCCGTTATAACTACTGGACCATGCATCCGATTGACTCGAAACTTGGTATCCATGTAGAAAATACATGTACTTAAGGCATAGGCTAATATTTATAGGAGTGTTGGGAATACCTAATAATAATGACAATAAATAATAATGTTAATTTTAAATGCCCAACGAAGCGGGCGAGTACGGCTAGTTACAATATATATGTACATATTACGTATAATCTTGCTTCAGTTCCGAAAGGTAGCAACAAGTTTTGTAATTCAAATTCGAGCAGAAGTGCTGCTTCTGAGAATTTGTGCGTTCGTTCGTTCTTATCCACAATTTCCAGCGAGAAACGAGCCGACAAAAGAATAGTTTCATTATAAAGCCTAATTAATTAACGGGAAACATAACAAAAAAAAAGTAAGTCGGTAACAGCAAAAGTAGTCGTCGTGGCCTAAAGAATAAGGCGTCTAGTGCATTCGTGTTGAGCGAAGCACCGGTGTTCGAATCTCAGGCGGGTACCAATTTTTCTAATGAAATACGTACTTAACAAATGTTTACGGTGAAAGAATAGCATTGTGTAATAAAAAACAAACCCGCAAAATTATAATTTACGTAATTACTGGTGGTAGGACCTCTTGTGAGTCCACGCGGTTGGGTACCGCCACCCCGCCTATTTCTGCCGTGAAGCAGTAATGCGTTTCGGTTTGAAGGGTAGGGCAGCCGTTGTAACTATACTTGAGACCTTAGAACTTATGTCTCAAGGTGAGTGGCGCATTACCGTTGTAGATGTCTATGGGCTCCAGTAACCACTTAAGACCAGGTGGGCTGTGAGCACGTCCACCCATCTAAGCAATAAAAATAAAAATTATAAAAAATAGTAAAATAATATTATTAATACCGTCAGTAATTTAAATTCTTAATAATTTCGTAAGAACATCTTTCCGACTTCAGGAATCGATATCATTTAGCTATATATACACATACATATATCTATCTTGAAGCATTGTTTAGTCTAGCATTCTATACAGAACGGAATGTAAATGATTACGCAACATTTCAGTAACGAACCAATATACACTGTTGTGTTTATGATTTAAGTCAGCAAAGCTTTTTCTTTGGTTTTCGCAAGTCGCGTACATACATATATGTAATTAAATAGAACTATTTTACGATTTCATCTGGCGTTTAATATTTTCATTTTAAAGTTTTTATAATCACACATACGTTGAAGGACGTGTTACGCGTCGATATTTGAATATTTTGGTGACTACCGTATATTATTCTAAAATAAATATGTTTTATTATATATTTTTTTTAAGTTTTTCACGCCACTAAATCGAACAGCGATTTGTTTTTATTAGACTCCTTTTATTCATTTTTTCTGTCTAATATATCAAATACTTTATTTCTGAATATCGTATAACCCCACCTATTTTCGAGCATTGTAGCTGATGCTTAGAGGTTTATAGAAGACTCCACAAAGTATCAATGTTCGGGGTCAGAGTATGGAAAAAAACCAAAATCTGTTTGTCACCGGAAAATTTGACATTGAGAAAAAAAAAGAGTCCAATAAGCTAAACAGACCAGATCCGGATGCTATTGAAAATCAGAATTTGATAGATCATATGGAAAAAACTAATACCCTGATTGGTAAAGACTTTAAAATATTTCAAACAGGCTGTCCCGGTTATTAAGCAGAAGATACGGATATGCGATCAAGTGCCTCGACTTAGAACCACCGTCCTCCGACCCATCCACGGCAGCAGAGTTTTTCATCTATTTATTTATTAGTCACCTATTTAGTTTAGTTTAGTACTTCTTTTACTTTAATTAATTATGGCTTTGATTAATTTTTTGTTTCCTTAGTGATTTAACTTATTTTTATTAGTGTTTATCTTCAATTAGCTTTCTGATTCTATTTCTTGTTATTCTATTCTAGCATGTTAAGTTAAGATGTTAGTCCTCCCTTTTAATAAATTTATTACCTTAATTCCTAATTCGCTGGGTCCTTCTTGTTTTGAGTAAAGCAACCCCGCCTAAGTATCACAATCAGGTTTTTGCTGTGAAACAGTCACCCGTTCTAAAATGAAAGGTGTCCATTTTCAATGACTTGAAATGTACGTAAAAAGCTGTGAGTGTTCCAAGCGTGTGTGCTCGTTCTACTAATTTTAATCGATACTAATATACTATTTTTATTTGCCACTAGCTGACCCGGCAGACTTCGTAGTGCCTCAATCGATAAATAAAAGGCAATCGATAAAATAAAAAAAACTTTTGTATAAAATAAACTGAAAACAAACAAAGGAATCCGTCCGACGGGGGACACATCAAAATTGTTATTTTTATTTAATTCCGAGCATTTTCATATTCATCTACCTTTTAAACCTTCTCTGGACTTCCACAAATAATTTAAGACCAAAATTAGCCAAATCGGTCCAGCCGTTCTCGAGTTTTAGCGAGACTAACGAACAGCAATTCATTTATATATATAGATAGATAGAAGATTCTAAATGAGAAAGTTTAGATGATTGTTTCTGAAACACACAAAAAATTGCTGATTTCGCAATCCAATTCACCTAAAGGATTGTTTTCACAAAACTGTACACACCTATCGGCTCCCAAAACACAAACATTTGTTTTTATTAACACTGCTACTGATAACAATGGCTGCCACGGGCCAGTAACTGACCCAGTCCGTTATCGGTCTTACGCTATAGTTTAACGCCAACACGCTTGCATTAGTAATGTTAGCCCACTAAGTTTCTCGCCGGATTTTCTCAGTGGGTCGCGTTTCCGATCCGGTGGGGTCAGTGTTAGCAACTTCACCAGGTTTGAGCCCCGTGAGCTTACCTACTCGTCCGGTAACGCTGATTTCACCAGGTTTGAGCCCCGTGAGCTTACCTACTCGTCCGGTAACGCTGATATAGCCTCTCAAGGCTATCAGCTTAGGTAGGAAAAAAGAACGCGCCTATTGGGAAGTGGGCTGCTCGATGTGGTATTCGGAGGGCGACCCCTTTTAAAGAGCATCGCTGTGCTTTTCGTGGGGTTGATGTCGATGCGCCACTACCGGAACCACTGTCCCATGGTGGCTACTGCGATCTGGAGTCGCCGATGAAGCAGCGACATCTTCCTACACGAGTAGTAGATAGCCATGTCATCAGCGAAGAGCGCTAAATGGGTCTCCGGAGACCGGAATATATCATTGATATACAAACTAAATAATAACGGAGAGAGCGCGGAGTCTTGCAGGACTCCGGCCGTCGATGTCGGGGGCGAGAGCGAGTTCCCTCTACTCGATATCAAAACGAGCTCCGATAACCACTTAACACCAAATGGGCTATGAGCTCGTCAATCTATATATGCAATTATAAAAAAATTTGAGACAACCCTAATATTATTATTCTTCACGTCCTATCCTTTTCGCACCGACCTAAAACGCTGTAATCGAACAGAGATACGAACAAAGGTCCATAGATTACGCTTAGAGGCTATCTGCGAACGTCATTTTTAACAAACAAGGGCATTGCACCGTAATAATATACGATAACTTTACCATGTCCCCTTCAATGACAAGTTTCGTAAACAAAACATACATATATAATTTAATTAAACAACGATCGTTAATTGTAATGTAATTAATGTTGCTGAAGATTTGCGACGGTACAACGAAGTATTTTATGTGTCTAAATAGGATTTTAATAAGAAGTATTCCAGAAATACAAAACAGTGAAAAACACAGAAGAATAATAATTTAGTAGATGAGTATTTGAGTAGAGAATAATAGAAAAATATCATTTTGATATACAATAATAGCAAAATATCAAAATGATATCTTTATGTTACTTATGACGAGGCTTGCAGCTGAAAGTAAGTATTGTACTTTTTGACGAAGCATGTTGCTGATAACTCTGTTTCTATAATCTGACGAAGCATGTTGCGGATACTAAACAGGTACTTTTAGGTTAGGAATATTGTGTTCTTTATTTTAATAATAAATTTATGAATTTTGCTATTATTCTATACTCAAATACTCTTTATTTGAAATATTTGAACTTTATTATGTAACTATACTGAGACCTTAGAACTTATATCTCAAGATGGGTGGCGCATTTACGTTGTAGATGTCTATGGGCTCCAGTAACCACTTAACACCAGATGGGCTGTGAGCTCGTCCATACATCTAAGCAATAAAAAAAAACATTGCTGCTGGTAGGTATGTATTATACTTTTTCTAAAACATAAACTAAAGTATTTCATCACATATACATATATTATTATAAAAATTGTTTTTTTTATTACTTATTATCTATTATAAGTAAGTAGTATACATTTATATATTAGTATATATTTATCATTTTATTTATTTATGTATTTCATTATTAGCGAAACAAATGAATTGTTCAATTTCAATAATTTTATAATTGTAATGTCTATGGGCTCCAGTAACCACTTAATATCAGGTGGGCTGTGAGCTCGTCCACGCATCTAAGCAATAAAAAAAAATAAAAAAAATATTCCAACATAGGTTATCAATAAACCTTATATTAAAATAATAATTGCGTAGGTATTTATTTACGTTTGAATTATTGAATTCAGAAACAACATTACATCTTGCAATCCGCAAACTTCGTTCAAGGTAATGCACACCTATATGCTAGTAATTTATGTTTTAGTATTTTCTTTGTTTGTATGTATGCCAAGCGCTTGCATGTTATTCAATGACGCATCATAATAATTGCAGTTGCTGGCTGCACTGTGAAAGGATAAATAAACCCCTACTAACTGTTCGAGAATTGCGAGTTAAACTCGAATGCTGCTCGAACTTAAAAACTATCTCCAATTTTTTTTTGTGTCCTTTGTGGGCACTACATGCAAGCACGAGGAGGGCGGCCATCAGAGAAGATTGGCAACGTGTTTTGAAGCTTACCATCAACACCTCAAGTGATGACCACGACCAGTCCTTCAAGAGTGCTACGGACAAAGAAGAAGAAGAAGGCAGAAGAAAACACGGTCCTCTTGATGATAAATAAGAACAGTAGCTTATGGACGTCAGCAATGCTAGGGGCATAACCAAACCGCTATTTAGAATTGCAATAGAAAATCAACTTCTTACACCACTTAGTCCCACTTAGTGAATGGAGGTATATTATAATGAATTCAGCAATTTCTAATAAATCAAAGTGCTGAGTACTGAGAACTCTACATATTTTTAGGTAACGTCTGATATGGACTAGGATATTTTATAATCTATATAGAATATATACAAAAAAAAAGAAGCTATTAAGTCAAAGAATGAGCAAAAATTTTTAGCAATTAATTTTTAAAATTTTAACACTGTCATTTTTTTCTATTCTGTTTGAATTTAGTATAATAACATTCATTATTATTTATTATACAAATATAGACACGTCTAGTTTAAAGTACTTCTGTAATTCAATTTCACAGACACCCTGGGTGACGCTAATTAGAATTTTTTTTTTATTATTCCTACCTAAGCTGAGAGCCTTGAGAGGCTATTTCAGCGTAACCCTAACTTTAGTAGGTGAGCTCACGGGGCTCAAACCTGATGACGTTGCTAACACGAACCCTAGCAAGAGCCGTGCTTCGCAGAATCTACCACCGGATCGGAAACGCGACCCACTGAGAAGATCCGGCGAGAAACTCAGTGGGCTGTGTCTGAGAGTTAATTTACTCGTCGAGCCCTTCGTCGCAAGCGACGGGTTCGACGAGAACAGTGACCGGTGCTTGAAGTACCTAAAAGCACCGATAAAGAGTAGCTGTTTAAATAGAATTATAACAACTAGAAATATGTCCAGGTAAAGACGAATTTCAATGAACAAAGTTTAACGTTAGATTATAACGTAATTTGAAACTTTTCAGAGGTACTAGAGGCATGCTAGTACAATTGTGATTGTTATGGAAATTAATTTAAATTATGTTTTAATTCGCGTGGGAAACGTCAATGTTCCGGGAGCAATTTAAGCTTTTTGTATACGATTTCCGGAATAGGACTATGAATTGGAATCATTTTTCTAAACGGATACAATTTTGGTAATTTTAATTTTAAATTCATGAATATTGGATGTTCTAGTTTTTTTACAATAAAGAAGGAAGAAGAAAGTATAATCTTATAATTTGCCTTTAAGCGTCATTTATATACGTATATCACAATGTTTATACAGTGTTAGAAATGTTTGTAATAAATTATGTTTCTTACTCTCTTATATCTCCGTTAACTTTTTGAACGACTACAAAACCTTTACAAAGTTATTTTTGCTTCGAAAAACAATAGACAAGCTATATTGACAACGAAGCACAATATGTTTTGGCTTAAAGACCTGCAGTCAAATGGTCTAGACAGTTTTGTGGGACAACTTTCACAATTAGTCGCTATGTAATTTAGTGATTACAAAAAAAAAAAAAAAAACTACGCACTGAATCGAGATGATATAAAAAATTTAAAAGGACGGATTCGTTCTTCTAAAGGGCTATTTGTGTCGCAACTGAAATGCCAAAGTCTTGTCCAAAAGATTACGCATACATACAACGCTGTTAGTTCTCGTATAGATGAGAATTGAAAACCATTAACATACAAATACCAATGATAAACTTCTATTGGTTACTTCTGGAGAAATATTTAAGTGACGAATGGAATACTGAATAAGAAAGTGGAAACACTAAGTATAAAAAGAACAAGTGACCGCAGAAAATGTTAATTGCAGAACGTTATCTTATACGTTAACTTTCATTGAGACGCTTTTTTTTTTACTTAAAAATACTGGTCGACCCGTGCGAGTTTCATAATTATTGTCGATTTTGCTACAAAAAAGTATTGAAATTACACTGCGCTCCGAAATGGTGAATCAAACACGTGTCCAATAAAGTAATCTATTAAAATTAAGTTATATTTTTCTTTCACTTAATTTCATACGCCACCTTTAATATTACAAATGATATTAAAACGGATTTGGTACAATACATAATTTACTAAAAGTTAATTTCAAATCGTATAGCAATGGTATGGGTAGCGTCAATGTAACTATGTTCCGCACTGCAAGTGCAGCGGCCTTGCTGATCTCTATAATATTACAATCACCTTCAATGCCATGTGTACTATTATAGTAATCACGGTTTATTATTGCAAGTTATTTAATCCTGTGCAGAAATAAATCGAATTGGCTAGCAACAGTTACAAGAACTTAATTTAAGTATTTGGAGATATGCGTTGGCTGTATCTTTTGTGTTTTCTCATTTGCTTTCCTCAGCCAAATTAAGCCATCTAACAATTAGACGGGATACAGAAATGTTATCTATGAATCCGACAATTTGTAGGTCAATCTCCCCTAGGGCGCCTTTCTCGGTGACGATTGCATTTGCATGAGGCCGGATTCCGAAAGATAATCGATTTAAATAATTTTGTCATTGAGCTACTATTTTTAGTACACCCAAATAGAGATAGTTAATAACTGATTCTTATAATTTTTAATCGTCTCAAGAAGTTTCAAAAGCGATTTGAAGAATTCGGACATTATTCACAATCGGTTTCTCATGAAAATTTGCGAAAACAATACTGTACGGGCATTGACTTTTCAAGACTAATTTCGTTAAGCCTTTTAAGTGTTCGAATTAAAATGAAAATAATTTTCTTAGAAAGCGTGTAAAAATACGAAGTAAAAAGGGATGTTATTTGCAGATAAAGGGGAAACGAATGGGATTATGAGAGAGAGAAATCGAAGAAGTATCTAATGATGATAAAAAGAAGGCGGCGGAAATTTCATTATAAAATTCAAAGGGAAAATGTTTCTGGAAACACTTCGATGGCTGCTGATTTGATGTTAAAAATAAATTTACGGAATCATCTCAAGTATTCCTCCGAGTTGTCAGTCTCTCTAAAAACCCACAAGTCTCTATTGATCCGATTACAAAGTTCACGTTTAATTTGCATAATCTCGTATCGATGAATTTCGTTATATACTAAAACTATAGAAATACATTTTAGTAAGCGGCAATACTGTATGCTGCATAACACGAAATGCATCTAAGCTGTCTCTTTTTGTTAATTAGTTAAATAGTGGGGTACACGTGAAAGCGAACATCCAGCCGCGTTAATGGTCACGTCGTGACAATAACAATCCATTAATTATGCGCCGGAACTTGGCTTCCTCCGCGCTTTTGGGACGACACCACGTTGCCGTATTAAAAGCACGGTCTTTCATTACCTTCTAATAAATATAGCTTTTTTGGAACAAAAATTTAAATTTAAATTCTTGTGTTTTATTTTTGTTTGTTTTTACAACCGTTTCATTTTGTCACAGATGTTTTTGTTATTTCAACAAACTTAGCTATAGGCCGATCCTGAATAAAATTCTTTAAATTTGTCGATACGTTTATTGGCTCATTTGTTTTTATATTTATAAGCTTATGAACATGAAAATAATAGAACCAAATTGCAGACCAAATCAAATCACATATTTACATTTAATCATAACGGCTTCAACGTTAAACTCACACCAAGACTAAGATGTTTTATAGCTGAGACAAATCAAAAACAAAATATAGCCTCAGGTTAAAAAATGTTTATCCGTTTACTTAAAGTCGTATAGATGCCCACGAAAATTTTGCGACGCTACACCACAGCCAAAATTTAGACCAAATGAACGATGTAAACGCCAGATAAAGAGTTTAACTTCAATATGTTATTAACATTTCATGAAAAACCACGGTTCCCTCCGTACCAGGTTACATAGAAGAGATTTGTCGGAGCGATAAGGCCTCTAAAATCATGCACATCAAAATGTTCTATTTTTCTTCGCTTGGCTCAATTTGGCCCTCTAATACATCGGCAATATGTGCCTTGAAAATAACCTAACCTCGAAAACAAACCGACATAAAATCGTTTGACAAAAACTTATCAACAACATAAAATGTAAACACAGTAACATAAATACGAAAGTGAACGGCTTCGCTTCATCAACTGATAGGAATGACTTACGCAATTGAGAACAACGTGCGTGTTGGACACTTACACGCAAACGTTGGGAACACGGTTCGATCTACGCTAGTATCAATAAAACATTCGTACTTGCTTCGATATGAGCCAGTGTTGGTTAAACACGACGTTGTGTTCATAGCATATTGATTAAAGAAGGCACTGAATCTGATTAGGTGCATACAAAGCATGAGTGGCTCGGATAGGTACTAACGTCATGTCTATTGAGATGGGGGGCGGGATGCCCGTTATGATGTCTATGGGATCTGTCAACCACTTTCTGCTGGTTGTATCCTGAGCTCGGCAATCAGTGCAACGTATTTAAAAAAATAAAGACGTACTTACGGTAATCAGAATAAGGCTCCGAAATATATTTATATATTTTTCGTGATGACATAAGCAAAACTACGGTGTTTATAGATAGTAGTTTACTTTATAAGCATAATGTTTTTGTGAATCCGCTAGTTTGAGTAAAACTATCCAGCATATTTAAGGCGCAAAGAATCCATGGATGTCGGCTTCAAGACTAACACAAAGGTTGAGCCAGCGTATTTTTTATTTTATTTTAAATATAGCTCCCTTTTACGAACACCTTAATTATTACAATACAGGATATAAGGCAGACTTCAACAGTGAAATAAACTGAAAGTTTCACGGCTTTACTGAGGGCTACCGACGAGAGCAGGTGCCGTACAAGCCGTCTCTACAACGCCGCGCCGCATACGGGGTTAATTACTTGTGCACTTACGACAGGGCTATCACGCGCGCGTTAAAGTACGCGAGCCAACGCTTCATACGCCCTTCATGCTCTTACGGATTCAATTTCGGAGAACAGTTTGAAAAATAAAAAATTGCATTGCTGACGTATATGAGCGACGGTCACTAACCCACTACTGAGTTGCCCGCCGGATCTTCTCAGTGGTTCACGACTCCGATCCGGTGGTAGATTCAGCAAAGCACTGCTCTTTGCTATGGCTAGTGTTATTCTCTCAAGTTGAGTTTCTGAGCTCACCTGCCCGTCCAAGCGTAGCTGGAATAGCCCTTTAGTAAAGCAGCGATTAGGTAGGGTATAAGACGATAACCACTCGCCACACATGTCGTTTGCACGTCTTCCTCCCAAATTATAAAAAATGACTTCTTCCTAGCCGCAACGCAAGGGGTCTAAGGCGATTGATATGCCGATCGAAGCCTCGGTTTAATAAAAATGTATATCATTTGATGAAAAGAAAGGCAAAATCTTACCATTAATTCACTTTTTTATTTGATATTTCGAATACTTGGATACGTCATGATTTATGTGAAGTGTGTTTTTCGCGTTTTTTTTTATCTATAATAAGCAATGTAATAAGGCTATTAATTGCCTGAAGTTACAGTTACTTTGATGCCAGTTTGACAGTGTAATAAAAAAAAATCGATAACAGAATAAAACACAAGAAAATGTGTACATCAGTCAGTTTACTTCTGACATCCTTGAATCACATTACACTTGCGGCCGAGTGAATCGTCTCCGAAAATGAAAAAATAAAAACGAGATAAAACGCGGCCGCCTCAGACTAATTTACGCGGGAGATATTTTAATCTTATAACAGTCATAATGCAACTGTATTTTACTTTTATTTAATGTCAAAAGATTTTTTTACGTTAAGTAAGACTATCGAAAATAGAGATGCTTTTAATTGAATATACATATACCTACTAGTAATTAAGGCACAGTAGTGGTCAGTGTTAAGATCTAATGGTGTTGTCGTAAATGCCACTGTACAGAATTAAACGTATTAAATAGATAAGGCGCTATTAGTACTTAATTAATGTTTCCTGTAAACTCGGTCTCAGTATTCGTAGCGTTTGGTCCAGCCAATTACGACACATGTTAGATATTGAAACGATAAAATAAAGCGAAATTTTTGGGGTAAACTGTACAATAATTGTTACTGGAATGTTTTCTGTACATATCATTTTTGGCACGTTTTATTAAGACCTACGTTTACATATATTTTGATTGACAATTCTTAACTTGGTAATTTAAGTAATCATTTTGCCAATGCATAAAATAAAATTTTCTATCAAATTTTATACTCAAATCAACTACTACAATTACATTCGAATTATCGACTATTGCCAATAATAATGTAGTTTACCTCAATTATGTATTTCTATGATCGAACGTTCAGAATTCCACGATAAATGGCCTAAGCGTGGAAAGGCAAGGCAGCTAGCTAGCTAGACTTTAGAACGAAAAGCATAATGTTTTTCTTGTGTAATAGATGTGTAAATACATCCAACACATGAGCAAATATATCCAGTTCCCGAATACCTGTTTTTATTGCACGTTTAGGCAAGACGAGCATACGGCCCACCTAATGGCGAGTGGTTACCGTCGACCATGGGCTTCAGCAATGCTAGAGGCAGAGCCAAGCGCTGCTTGCCGTGAAGTACTCTCCACAAGCCTCGTTTGAAGAAGGACATAGCGCGCGGGAAACACCGTGAAGGGGAGCTAATTCCAAAGCCGGATGGTACGTATCAAAAAAGATCTCTGGAAGCGCACTGTGGATGAACGCAGTAGTTCCAGGTAGTATGGGTGAATTCTATTTCGGTGACGAGCGGTGCGATGGTAAAAACGAGATGGTGGTATCATCTCAAACAATTCCTCAGAGCTCTCCCCATTAAACCTTTCACAAAGATTCTCACTCCGAGCGACCGTAGAGAAAAAGTAAATTTTCCTATGTTCGTTTAAGATTACCAACGAATCATTAAATAAAAAGCCAGAATCTAATTTTTTATCATACTAACATCACGAATTTTACTGGTGGTAGGGGACCTCTTGTGAGTCTGTGCGGGTAGGTACCACCGCCCTGCCTATTTCTGCCGTGAAGCAGTAATGCGTTTTGGTTTGAAGGGTGGGGCAGCCATTTTAACTATACTGAGATCTTAGATCTTATATCTCAAGATGGATGGCGCATTTACGTTATAGATGTGTATGGGCTCCAGTAACTACTTAACACCAGGTGGGCTGTGAACTGGTCCACCCATCTAAGCAATAAAAATAAAACGAAGCACAATTTAATTCTTATTTCTTATAACCGAAATTAACCAAAAATCAGAACAGCTTGCATACATCCAAACATGAAATGACGTTCCAACGTTCACTAAGCCACGAGCGCTCCATTATCAGACACTAAACAATTACGGAAAGCCATCGTCCGATTTAATCTAAGTCGAAGCAGGCATCGATACACTTCGCATGTTGTAAACGAAGGCGTAAATTATAACATTATTATTTTAATGGCCAGCGATGCTATCAGCGCGTGTGAGCGGATCATGGGGGTAATTTGTGGCCGGGCAACGAACCTTGAACCGTAGCCCGCATGCACATTGTCCGCCGAACAATGTCCACTTGTGACCTGTTAGCCGGGTGTCTGTGCGCGCGGCGTTTCTGAGGTTTGTTCGACGCATCCAATCGCATGTTTGTTACAATGTAAAGGGACCATTGTGAGTTATGAAGACGAAAACATTTTTATGTATTCAACAGGGCTAGTTAAGCCACCACGATCTTGACTGCTACCGCCAGTAAATATAATATAATTTGTGCTTTGGTTTACTAATAAAAAAGCCTACACGTCAAAAGCCAGACCGAAATCATATTGTCAATACAACACATACTCGACTTCGTAAAAACTTGAGAAATATCTATTGTCCTTTTATGTTTAAATAAGACCTTTCTGTCGTAGCTAAAAATTTACCAAACAATTCGTGCACTTCATATACAAAAGGCTCCAAAATCCACAGCGCTATGATAAAATAGACAGGCGTGTCCCTCTATCCGTGTAAGCCTCTATTAAAACTACATATAAAATAAAACAAACCGTGTCAAAACATTTATAATACCATAACCATTAAGTTAAATATGAACTATTAAAAATATAAATCTTCAGTTGTATTTACCCAAGTAACTTTACTCGACTTACTTTATAAATGACCACTATCATTTAATTTATTGCTCAATTAGCGGAATGCCATAATTATTTAAAGCGGATAAATTAAAAAATAACGTGAATTAATTTGTCAATAAACGGGACGGACGGCTTTAAGCTTGGGCCGTATGCAGTTTTACTGCACGCCACTGTAATCAATTTTATACTGACGTTCATTATCGTATCCTAATTAATCTTTTTTTTTTTTAATTACAGGTACAAATGGGCAGGGGCCTGGCTTAAATCAACGATCAGTGGATTTGCAGCACAAAACAGATTTTCATGAGTATTATGATTAGAAAACTACTTTTATGGTTAAATCTCGAGTTTTTTACCGTCATTATATTATTTCCTACGTTCCGAATACTTGACAGGTTTACGAAAATTTATAGTAATAATTATAAATACTTTCATTTCAATCATTCTGAAGACATTCACAAAAAAAAAAAAACATGATCGATCTAGGATAATATTTTTAAATTTTTCATTTAAGTACTACGGCTTTATTTGTTACAGTCAAGCATTCTACACCGCATGGCAACGATAAGCATAACGCTTAATGAGTCTCAAAACTTATCGAATTATAAAAAGGTAACATACTCAATTGCCGTGATCTTCGAAAAATACTTTTAAATGAAGATCTAAATAGTAATAATCTAATTCACCGACAATGTCCGTCTGCATTCACTAATGAACGTTATTATGGGCAACGGTTCGCGACATTTATCTTTTTGTTATACTCGTAGTGTGTATTCAATATCTTTCTTATATCTTATCTTTCTTACTGGTGGTAGGACCTCTTGTGAGTCCGCACGGGTAGGTACCACCGCCCCGCCTATTTCTGCCGTGAAGCAGTAATGCGTTTCGGTTTGAAGGGTGGGGTAGCCGTTGTGACAATATTGAGACCTTAGAACTATATCTCAAGGTGTGTGGCGCATTTACGTTATAGATGTCTAAGCAATAAAAAAAAAAGAAAAAGAAAATGTTAGAGAAAAAAACCGAAGACTAGAAATATTTTAACGGTATTTGTTTAACGTTTCCATACGCAAGGATGACGAATAAAGAGGTTATATCGTTAAGACAAATCCCTTTTCAAATTATTGCAGCGTAGCTAGCAATCCTAGAATAGAAGGAATCCGACAAAACCCTATATCGCGCTAACGATATTTTCAAGATAAGTTTCCATTAATACAAATTCCGATCAACAATATTTTAACGATCTTCTGGTAGATCTAATTTTTTTTATTGCCTTTGTAGGCAGACAAGCATACGGCCCATCTGATGGTAAGTGGTCACCGTCTCTCATGGATGTCAGCAATGCCAGGGGCAGAGCCAAGCCGATGCGTACTTTTTTTCTCTAATTTATCCAATGTAATTTATTTATTAAAAAAAATATTCATCAAAATGAAATCTCAATTTACAAATATTGCCTACCGTAAACAAAAACAATAACATCAAATAAATGACCAATAAAGTAAGCACTCGAGTTGCCGAACAAGTTCTGAAAGTATTCTACAAAAATCAATACAAATCATAATAACGCAAGGGTTCTACCAAAACCGGTTTCAAATTTTAATGCAACTGCATTTCTCAACACACAGTCTATGTAAACACGGTCGGTTTGCCTCGTTCTGATATTTAAAAGAGGACCTAATTTGTATGGGCGATTTAAAACGGACACTCTTATTCGGACTAACACTAGCCCGCCGAGTTTCTCCCCGGATCTTCTCAATGGGTCGCGATTCCGATCCAGTAGTAGATTCATTCGTGAAGCGGCTACTCATGAGTCTCCTTAGAGTAGAGTCATTCGGGTAACTGTTAACAAATCCTACCCCTCCTGGCTTAGCCCTTTCTCGGCCACCTGTCTTGGTGAAACTGTAAAGGCCTCAGGGCCACTAGTAATCCTTCCTTAATAAAAAAAAACTAACTCTATTTTAAGTGGCGTTGAATGAAGAAGATGACATTACAGTCTTTCTAGAGGTAGCAGCGGTTCATTTCTACTGAGTTCCTAGCCGGATCTTCTCAGTGGGTCGCGTTTCCGATCCGGTGGTTGATTCTGCGAAGCACTGCTTTTACTAGGGCCAGTGTTAGCAACACTCTGGTTTGAACCCCGTGAGCTCACCTACATGTTAGGGTGAAGCTGAAATAGCCTCTCAAGGCTATCAGCATATATAGGGAAAAAAAAGCGGTTCATAGAAACAATACGAATATTGCGCCTTGGAACACGAAGGTCAACGGCCATCCTACCCTTTAAACCGGAACACATGTTCGAGACAGATAATAATACAGTCAAGATGTACCCACGCGTGCCGGCTCACAATCGGGCCAGTAATTACATATTAATTTTCAGATGTTGTTCCTTCATCGTTAAACTTGTTCGTGAGACAAGTGCTTTAGATTCTAGTATTTTTATTTTTTACCCTTCTAGGCTGACTAACGTACGACCCACCTGATGTTGAGTGGTTACCGTCGCCCATGGACTTCAGCAATGCCAGGGGCAGAGACAAGCCGCTGCCAACGTCAAAAACAAAGTCAGTAAAAGAGTATTAATGAAACAAAAAGGCCTTTTACAACGATAATTATACCAAATGTTATCTTCTTTTTCTCCACCTCATCCCACTAGATGGGGTCGGCACAACTAATTCTTCTCTTCTATTCTCTTCTATCAGCCGTCATCTCAACACTCACTCCTCTATCTCTCTCATATCGTCATTCACACACTCCATCCATGTCTTCTTCGGTCGACCTCTTCCCCTTCTACTTTGTACTACCATTTCCATACATCTCCTAGTCACATGCATCTTTTCTTTACGCATCTAATGTCCATACCACACTAACCGTCCGCTCTTTTTTATTAAATTATACCAAATTTTATGCCCATCACAATATAATAGGTTGCTCGTTACAATATTACTGTATAAACATTGACTGTATCGGTAGTGTAGCCGCATATACATATATGTTCGAATACAGAAAATCTTGAAATAAAACAATCCGTACGAGACAAAGCGTCGCCGAATGTGAGCTTGTAAGCTCGATGTTGTCGTGAACGCATTTAATTCACCTTATCAAGTCGTTATCTCCAGCGGGACAACGAAATTATTCGAGCAGACGCATGCATCCCACAATACTTACATTCAACAACAATATTATTAAAATTGACAGGTTTTGATACGTGAAGGCTATATATAAATTATATTATATTATATTTACTAGTGGTAGGACCTCTTGTGAGTCCGCACGGGTAGGTACCACCACCCTCCTATTTCTGCCGTGAAGCAGTAATGCTTTTCAGTTTAAAGGGTGGGGCAGTCGTTGTAACTATACTGAGACCTTAGAACTTATATCTCAAGGTGGGTGGCGCATTTACGTTGTAGATAGATGTCTATGAGCTCCAGTAACCACTTAACACTAGGTTGGGCTGTGAGCTCGTCCACCCATCTAAGCAATAAATAAAAATTATTTATATAGCTATTACGCAATAACAATATGTGCGAATTTGATTTTTAGTACTATGTTATGGGTGGATGAAGGATCATCGTGAAAATCGTTCGGAAGCATTTATAAAGCACGTCTTTCATAAAAAAAAAATTGTACTTAGATGCGGGATTATTCGCATCGCTCGATATGAGGGCACCAGTCTTCTTATCCTTTAATCCATGACGACTTTTCAATAGTTATAAGGGTAGGACTTTCTTTTTTAGTTTTACTTATAAGTCGATATTGCATTTGGCATAAACACATTCTAATGCGTTTTAGCATAACGAATCTAATAAATAAATAAACATAATACATCAATAAGATAAAAACAAAAAAAATATATACTCCGTAACTTAAACTCAAAATATTGAAAATTCCATTTTTGGTATTTTTGTTTGAAAATACAATTGTTTTTGCGACATTGAAAACGAAAAAAGATTCGCTTGTGCTTTGGCGTATATGTTTAGTCTATATTAATTATGTACTTGTGTCACTTAGGTTGACCGATGAATGGTAAATGAGTGTTCGGTAAAACGTGTTTTATTTCCGTTCGTCTAATCTAAATATAGATCACTCGAACCAAGTATCTGTAACGTAAGGATTGTTATGCATACATTTATCATTTTAATGAGTGAAGGTTTTTTTATGCTGTGGCGGTAGCCATCATACAACGCAAGATATTTGACAGAGGCCTGAATCTCGCTTACGACATTTTCAAGATAAGCTTACATATATACAAATTCCGAAAAACAATATTCGGATCGTCCGTCTACCGAGCAATATCATCAGCTCGGTGGAAGATCTTCCCTTTATCCATATATCCCTACAATCTAATCTTTTGTACTGTTTAATTTTTTCATCTTTTTTGTATATAAAGTTCAAATCAAGTAACCTATCATTTGGCGTAGTCGGATGGACGACCCGATTACTGAATTGGTGTTAAGTGTTTTTTTCCACTACCTATTTGCTGGTAACTTAAGGGCCGGTTGCGGATACGCGCAAATGGGTAGGTAAGCTCGCGTGTTCAACCTGAGAGAATTTTCTTACACTAGCCCTAGCAAGGGTAGTGCTTTTTAGAATTTACCACGGGATAGTGCACATCTTAAGCAATCAATCAAATGTAATCAGAACTTAGTTTTATACATTTTTTCATTTTTGTTGTTAATGCACTGTCGATTGCACCTATAATTGAGGTGACATCTGCCATGAACTTTTGTCAATTTGTCAATGTTTTCTATTGATGATCACTTTGTTGGTGCAACTTATTAAATAAATAAATAGGAAAAACGACCCAATGACAAGAAGATCCGGCGACAAACTCAGTGGGCTGTGTCTATGGGTTAGTTAGGCCAGTGACCGGTGCTTGAAGAGCCGAAAAGCACTGAGAGTGGAAAGTGGTTACTAAAGCCGATTAGACCCTAATGAGGATGCCGGCACCTTTAAATATATTTAGGTATATCGAAATATTGCAATTACTAAGAGAAAAAAAAAACTAAGCTTTTTGGAAAAAAAATGTTTTTAAGAATCTTATTTGCGAATCGTAGATACGATTAGAATATAGAAAGAACTACGTAAAATATAGAGCCAGACAGAAAGCGATAAACTATGTATATAAAAAAAGTGTTCTAAGATTAGTTCTCTACCAGTAAAACTTAGAAAGCAAAATTTTAAAACTATTAAAACGCTACTTAGCGTTCCTCGGTGTTAAAACAAGAAACAGTAGGTAAGTAACGACAGCTGTACTAAGTTTCAATTAAACTAAATTATCGCGTGGAACACGAATGTGCAAGTGATATTACAATTATTCCTTTTTATACATCAACTAGCGGCCCGCTCCGGCTCCGCTCGGATCTTTAACAAAAATTTCTACGATATTAGACGTCGTTTTTTTTTAAATAAAAGAACACTTATTGCGGCATAATTACAATAGTTAGACATATGCTGTCGCGACACTTTTTGTAAATAATAATGTGTTCTACAAAATCGTAGTACATTATTTTATTCTATCATCAATATTTTTCGCAGCGCACGCGATGTAAGGAATACTTTAGGTAATTTTTTTACACCTTGGGTTACATTATTCGAGTTTTAGTAAGGATTCCTTACTTTTTTCAAAAAAGATTATAGTCTATGTCACTCGGGAATAGTGTAGCTTTCAAACAGTGAAAGAATTTTTCAAATCGGTTCAGTAGTTTCGGAGCCTATTCAATACAAACAAACAAACAAATTTATCCTCTTTATAATATTAGTATAGACTAGCGACCCGCCCTCGCTTCGCTTCGGAAACATTAAAACACACATGAAACAAACAAAAAAAAAATTAAAAAAGTAGCCTATGTTCATCAGGGACAATGTCGGCTTCTAATGGAAAAGGAATTTTTCAAATCGGTCCAGTAGTTTCGGAGCCTATTCGAAACAAACAAACAAATCTTTCCTCTTTATAATATTAGTATAGAAGTATAGATAAAGATGACATTCTCGATGATAGACAAAGATCGCATCTATTTTCAACGCGATTCAATCATTCTGTAAATTAGTAGCAGCGTCTCTGTCGGTCCCTCACTGCGCAGTGCAAACAGCCGTGAAGATACCAGACAAGTATTTCATAGTAAAGAACAAGTAAGATTCGTTCAATGGGCGGGTCATCGACACCGCGTGGGTAGTACCGTATCCAAGCATTTTGTTACATAACATTTAGCGGTTTTTTTTTCTTCTCACATTTACGTCTTCTTAGTTCTGGTCACTCATAAAAATATTCAATTTATTTATAGTTAAATTATTTTCTAATGATCTTTTCAAAATCTATTACAACCGACGACCGCTTTAAGTTTTTTGTTATTATTTTTATTTTTATTGCCCGAGTAGTCAGACGACCATACGGCCCACCTGATGGTAAGTGGTTGCCGTCGCTCATGGATGTCAACAATGCCAGGAGCAGAGCCAAGCCGCTGCCTACCGCTAGCCAAGCCTATCGCTAAACCATAGTATTTGATATCGTGACTCAAGTTATAACCGCTTAACATCAGGTATACCGTAAGCTTGCCCGTCCGAATGGAGAAACAATTACTGTTTTAGGGGACAGACCCAGTATGAGGTGAATACTAAGCACTACATGAAATATTTTTGTTATAATGACCCTAATCCGTGAATGTGAATATTTTGATTCCGACGGAATTACCACAGAAAAAAAGCATATATTATATAAGTAATATACGTTAAATAAGATAGAGTAAATATTATATTGAGCGTAAGATTGTTTTGTAATGTGACTTGCGTTCCGGTGGCGTGTTCGGCGTCTGATGCTTGTTTGGCGTTAATGGACAATTGATTTTTAAATTTCGTATTAAATCTATACAAGAGGTCCTACCACCAGTAATTTCATCACAGTCTAAGAAAAGTTTGTTTGCGATGTGGGAATCGAAGCCACGACCCTCGAGCTCAGCTGACATTAGCCCTAACTACTGCATCACCCAGATTATTATTACCATTACAATGGTACTAGTTACTCAAGGTAATTACTTCCTAGTGATGACCGCAGACTCCTGCTGAGCTACGAGCCCAACGAACCCGTTTTATGAACGCGAGAACGTAACAAAATATAATATTGTTATTGTAAACAAAAAAAAACCTAAGCCGCACGCAGTTGACATTTTACCGGCTACGAAACAATAAATAGTTTACAATAGTTTTTATTGTTCGCCTCGTTTACGAACGCGTATTGTTTACGCCGTAATTACAACTGTTATATTTTGTCGCTTTCACTATAAAAACTGGTTTTACGACCGTTTTATATATTACCGAGAAAGGCTCGACGTGTTTCGCGATGAAAGCGTTAATATTCGATTTGTTTACAAAACAAAACTTTATTTTTTATTTTTTTATTTATTGAATGCACTAAAAACAAATGTCGAAAAAAACAGCATTAAAAACGTTTTGTCTTCCTGTATGCAACATACCTTTTATAAACTTTTTTTTATGATTGAAGGATTACTGGTGGCCCGGAGGCCTTTCCAGTTTCACCAGGACAGTTAGGCGAGTAGAGGCTCAGCCAGGAGGGGTGGGATTTGCTAACAGCTGCCCGAGCGCCTCGGCCTAACAAGTCAAGAGCAGCTGCTTCGCGAATGAATCTACTACCGAATGCATGGGTTAGGTTGCACGTCGAACTCTTTGGCGAGTTCGTCCAGTACGGTTACCGGGGTCCCTACTCCTAGTGTTAGAGCTGAAGGCGACTAATGCAAGAGTTATTTGTTCTGATGAATCCGTAAGGACGTGCTAATAAACTCTGCAGCGGTGAAACTAATTTGTGTGCAAATGCTTTTGACAAAAATGTACCGTAATTGATAAATAAAAAGAAACGCGCACAATATAATAATATATTTCCTACCTATTTCTAGTAAGCTCCAATGACTGGATGATTAAATATCGCAGACGAAAGCCATTCAATAAAATACAAGAACCGAAAAATTATCAGGTTTATAAATAATGTTATTAACGAAGATGACATTCCGAAAAATCACTACTTAGCACATAATAGCAATAAAACTTAACATTATGGGATTAAATTAGAATAAATCATTTAATTTACAATATCCTAGGAGAACGATTATGGTGTTTTAAAACTCCGATATAAAAAGTTTATTTTATCAAATATCTTTGTTTAGCATTGGCTCGATGGTGATTAGTGATCTCTGACTGCCGGTATGCGGATAGTGGGTTCGATTCCCGTTTAATAATTATATACTAGAGGTCCCGCAGTAGTCGAAATTCGACTATAATTAATTGTAATTTTAAGTTTGTACACTATTATGATTGTATTTTATTCTTTTATAATCACAAATTTCACCAAGACTACACTATAAAAAATATTAACAAAGACAAACAATATTTAATCTCAATTTGACAACAGACGTCAAGAACAAAAGTTTGACAATAAATAGTATGCATGCGTGTGTGCGTCAAATACATGGTATGTAGTGTGTGTAATGTTTCCTTTATTGATTTAATGTATCTTTTATGCATTATTTAAAAAAAATATTAGCATTGTGCACTTCTTCTCTATATTCTCTATAAGTGTGGAAAATTTCATACTCCTCCGTCCGCGCAATTTTCGTAAAAAGGGATACAAAGTTTTTGCTTCGCGTATTTATTTATATAGATTTAACGTATATACCTAATATGTAATATTAGTCTCTGGTTTTCATTGGACAGGGAATCCAAGTTTGGGACCGTGTGATTTGTCTTCGATTTACTTAACAGTAGAAGTCCGGTCACCGTCCAGGTCGAACGCGTCGCTTGCGACGAAGGGCTCGACTAGTAAATTAACCCACAGACAGCCCACTGAGTTTCTCGCCGGATCTTCTCAGTGGGTCGCATTTCCGATCCGGTGGTAGATTCTGCGCAGCACTGCACTGCTCTTGCTAGGGCTAATGTTAGCAACACTCCCGGTTTGAGCCCCGTGAGCTCACTTACTCGCCCGATCACGCTGACATAGCCACTCAAGGCTATCAGCTTAGGTAGGAAAAAAAAGTAGAAGTATTTCTTCCTTTCCTTCGTTGAATTCGTGTATACGATCTATATGATGGTAAGCGATCACCGTCACTCATAATCATCATAAAATACCAAGCGCACAGTAAATTACCTACCACCCACCCAGAAACATTTTCAAACCATATATGTACTATGTTAAGAAGGGTACATACCCGTCCTTGGGAAATGACATTATTACACATACATTCACCAATATATTATATTACGATCGCTTGCATTATTCTTGTTGCAACATATAACACTACAATGAAATCATTTAGACCTATTAATCCTTTACTGATAAAGATGACATTTGAACAACTGAAATAATATCACAAAAACACTCGTTTTCAAAAAAATTACCTTAATCTATACGAGTATATATAAAAAAGAATGTATGTGTGGGTACGTTGACCTAAAAGCCGAGAGCCGCTATAATTGATATGAAACTTTGCACACATACATATAAAGGGTGACATGACCACTCCAACAACTCAATAGTTATGTTTTGCCGAATAACTGGCGCTGATGGAATTGATTTACATCTTTTCACCATAGGTCGAATTTATATGAATATTATATATGTGTGTGTAATGTATGTTCATCTAAAATTAACTTACGTAGTAAACTTTCAGAATCGTCTCATGGTTTTAATGTTTTAACATAAAATAGTATATTGTTGCGGGCGATGCCACGGACGCAGCTAGTCATAAAGATAAAGATAAAGACGCCTTTATTAACAACCTTAATTCATATTTAGATACATACTATTAATTTTTTTTTTTTTAAACTATTCATAATTAAATTATAATTGTAATAAATAACG
This sequence comes from Bombyx mandarina, assembly GCF_030267445.1. Lineage (NCBI taxonomy): Eukaryota > Metazoa > Arthropoda > Insecta > Lepidoptera > Bombycidae > Bombyx > Bombyx mandarina. Next base: position 10,446,418 of record NC_143220.1, on the reverse strand, counting down.
TCAAAGGTTAACCCTATTTTAGATCTTCACTGCGGACACAAAGCATCTATCACGATTGAAACTCCGTTTTGGTTCCGTAATCACGACGAACGTTCAATCACTCAAAATAAAAGTTAATAATAAAGCTAATGATTCCTTTTAAATATTCTAATGACTTTAAAGATTGTCACGATTGACCGTAGTCAACAAATCAAACCTTAATTAACTAGTGAAAATCAATAAGAGACAAACCATTTCATTCAATAGACGATGTTAACATTCTTACATTTTAAACGTAAAATAAAAATAAACGAATTTAAAAATATATTATACACATTATTACAACACGCTACAACAAAACTACATGAAAATAAAAACAGCGAGAACGACTCAATAAAATCGATACGATTTAAAATTAACATAATGAGAGGAAGACGATCGATTTAAACGATTATAAAATCGATTTTAATATGTAAAATCGAATACAGGTTTTATTCTGAAGTCGACAGAGGGCAGTGTACGGGAAAACCGGTTCCGGCGGGCTTGCATTTAGGCCATTTCTGAGGTTTAGCCTTAGTGATTCTCAACTTGTGGTTAGTTCTGTTTTACGAACATATTGATTTATTACGTATTTATGTATCATATGTTACGTTAATTCTACAACGGAATTGTAATTAGATATTTAAATATTTGTAAAACACTAATAAGGTTTTATTAAAAATTTACATACATTTTTTTTTTAATCAAGACGAGCTATATCTTGTTAATTACCCAACACAAGTTATTTGTAAGTTAAGCAAAATTATCAGCCCAATTTATCTACAAATTATCATGTAGTCTATGACAATTTCTACACGCCATTTTTTTATTGTTCAACTTTTAATAGTGAAGGAGAGTGTTTAATCCACATGTTCGCAAATTTAAGTGCTTATCTATCTATCTATATATATAAAAATGAATCGCTGTTCGTTAGTCTCGCTAAAACTCGAGAACGGCTGGACCGATTTGGCTATTTTTGGTCTTGAATTATTTGTGGAAGTCCAGAGAAGGTTTAAAAGGTGAATAAATATGAAAATGCTCGAATTAAATAAAAATAACAATTTTATTTTTATTTTGATGTGGCGGACGGATTCCTTTTGTTTGTTTTAAGTTTATTTTATACAAAAGTTTAGTTCTTTTATTTATCGATTGACGACACTATGAAGTCTGCCGGGTCAACTAGTTAATAATAAAAAGTAATTTTGAACAAAATCATTTGAGCTCTTAAATCCCCAAACTATTAGGCTTAGGAAGAACGGAGCGGCGTTGGCGTTGCGTAATCGCAGAGTCGATCAGACGAGCGGAGCGCGGAAATTGAGCGTGCTTTAGCACCGAGATTGCTTTTAAATCACATTATACCCACGAGCGATGCACCGACGATGCAGTCGCCCGGCAAACTTGAAACCAACCTACTTATATCCTATACCCTCTGCTACAAGCATAATATACATTTGAATGTATTTACATGGCCGTGCTCCAAAAAGAAAACGTTTAAGCGGACACTCTAAACACGTATACTTTGCAGAAACGGAATTGTGATGATAAAAGGCCTCGTGAAGAGTACGCCTTTGCCAATAGAAAACAACTGAATACACAAATAGCGTTTTCTAAACGACTGTACCGTTTATCTAAAAACCAACGCATTCAACACTAAAACTACTATATATAAAACAAAGGCATAAACACGAACGAACAAGACTAAAAAAATTATAAACAATTGTGACCGAAACGAGAAAACGTGATAACTAAAAACTAAAATGGCAGGCACACGGAAAGGTTCAGTCGTAAAACTCGGCTCGATGCACCAGGAACGGCAAAAAACCATTACGTTTCAGCGTAAGCTATGTAAAAAAAAAAAATATCGCCAGTGTTTTCAAGCAAGAAATTTCATTTAAAAAAAAAAAGTCGATATGACATTGACAGATGACGTTAGAAAGTGATCAAAACGATAAGTATTATTCGGTGTTGAAAACATTGAACGCAACACACGTCACAGTCTGTTTAAGTCGTAATGCGAACGTTGTAAAATACAATTATACATTAAAAAATTAAAAGGTTTAGGTTCGACGTTTGACGCACGTGTTATGTATGCATAGATCGAGTGTTGACGATAATGTCCAATCAATCAATGTAACTGCAAAAAGGCGGGTATAAGGTCACCTTGCGTTGTCGTTCGCAACATCTGTCCAACTCGTGTTAATCCTAACACTAAATAACCTTTACAGAGTTTTACGATAAATTTTTATATTGCAAATATACTTTCATTCCGTGCCGGGGCGCTGTGAATTTTTAAAAAGCATTAACTAGGTTGGTATTTATTTAAATTGTAAATGAAAAGTTAGTAGTATAGCCTTCAATGTTCTTTATTGAATCAAGCAAAAATGGCTGAACGCAAATATTTCGATGATAACACATAGGATACTCTTTATCATCATAGTAAATGACATGACCCGGGCAACGCCGCGCAATCTATTAAAATAAGATAAACAGTTTATAGACAAGAAAGTAACATAAGTAACTCGAAGGAAAGAGTAACCGTGCTCTCTTCACAATTTCCGAATTACCAATTCAACGCGAGTGAAATTATTAGTAATACCTACTGCATTCGATTAAAAAAATGGAATCTTTCCACTGTTTGCAGCTGATACTACAAGTATCATTATATATTTAAATCAATGTTTGAAGACAGCGTAAGAAGTTAAATTACAAACAGTACAATAATATTAGAACATATTCGAAAAGTCATTTAGGGGAAAATGTTTCACATATCGAGAAAAATGTCTATGTGTGGAACGAAGCTCGTCAAATGTCACGCAAAATAAAGAATGTCAGATAAAACCAAGACTAGATTAAATATTCAATGAATAAAACCGGAAGGTTGAACACAAGGTGTTAGACACACCTGCTTGTTTGTGTCCCTTTAATAAAAGGCATTCTCAAGAACAACATTCTAATTCAATGCAAACCCTATTCGAGCTATGACGAGTTTCAATAAACCAGCTAGCTACAGGCAATTAGGCGATGCCGAGAAAAATCTTAACGAGAATATATCAATCAGAATGCGGCAAATTGCGAACTAAATATCATATAAACAACATTGTCATTCATTTAAATACTTAACTAAATTTAATTAATAATATTTAAATTAGTTGTAAATCGAATGAGTCCAACATGAATATTTGATTTTAGTTATTGTTCTCAATTCTTCCTCAACTCATTTTATTCTAACTAAAACTGATAATAATTATCATTGTTCGTATGATTTTTGTTTATTTTATTACAATAATAATATTTATTATTAAAAATAGGTAGTTATAATAATTAGAAGAAAAATAAACACAAGTCAACTAATTGCTGGGCAATTAATAGATTATGGTATTGTATTTTTATTGAACGATTGATTGGTGCCAATGTTTCAGGATTTCCTGGTGCAGTATAATAAACATTGTTTGCGGGTTTTTTTGCGCTTATAAGTAATTCTACATTATTTGCAGCTTCAGTGATGACATTACGTTCATTTTAGTACGATTTTTTTTGTTTGTTAGATTGTTGTTATTTTATAAAACTAATCCGGTCATTTTCGATAAGAATCGATTTTTCATTGTATTAATATTTCGCATTTCCTACAACGAAACTAAGATTTACATTTTTATGAATGGTTAAAATATGACTATGTTTAGTTTATTATTTTGTTTTACTCATCAAATATGTTTACTGGATATCTAAAAGCAGAATAAAATGGGCAATTAGCATAATTTTAAACGGTTCCTAGCCCGTAACTCTGATAAGTCTAGGAAGATATAAAAATCTTAATATTTTATTTTATAGATAAATATTTGGTCTGGAAGGAAACGATAATATATTTGTATGAACAAAATGCAACCGAACTTTTTCCTCTTCGAGTTCGGTATAGTGCACCCCGATTCTTATATTATTTAAGCCCCGAAATCAACGGCAGACATAAAAAATCAAGCCGAACCTTCGGCACAATGAGTCCCTCGAACGCGAAGGGAGAGAGACACCCATTGTTAAAATAAAATAAAAACTTTTTTTTGTCGCGCCTAACGAAACAAGTTTCTTCGAGCAGGCAGTACGTACTCGAAAAAAAGCGCCAAAAATGCCGAAATACACTTCGCCGTTTCTTACCAAAAATTAGGCATTCGTGGAGATAAAGCAGTGAAACGGGCACGACATGCCAAAGCTCCCGTGGCGTTCCCACATGCATGGTGTTTTTAGGGCCGAGGTCGGGGATAATCACCTCGGTCGGTGTAACATAACTTCTCATCTCTCGGTCCACGGTCAGCTCCGCGCTGCAGCACGCGCACTGCACATCCTGGGCATTCTCACACACAAAACACCATCACTGGTTAGTAGGGCACACAGATCGGGTCGTCGCCGCACTACACTATGTCACTGTGAGCACGGTACGCACGAGCAGCAGGACGGGCGGCACGCGCTGTATTCGCCGATGCATTGGCGGCAGTGTGCGCGCGGTCCGGGCGCGCAACAGCTGACGGGAGGCGCCCCCCTGCGTCCGCGCGCGCAGCCGTTGCGTGCGCCGCCACCCCCTCCGCGTCCCTCCCCCTTCTCTAATCCATTATTTACGGACGGGCGACCGGTTTCAGGCGCGTTCGTTCTGGCCGCCGCGCCGCACCGCTTCACGATCGTTCAAATTTAATGCCCTTCCTATGTCCGGCCTCTAATGCGATAAGATTACACTGCAACAGCTATGGGAGAACGAAACGAGCCCCGTTTCTGCGACGGCAGCTTCGCGAATTCAAACTAATTAATCGACGCGTGATAGTGCACATTATCAAAGCACGTGGACATAATGCATAGTAATACAACCAAAGTGCATTTACAGTGGAAAGGTGAACGAACGAACAGCAACCGTCGACTTGTACTCTGCCTTCAATACTAAAACGCCAATAACCCAAAGTTATTATTCTGTTGTAAGCCGCAAGTACGCTTTCGAAGCAGTAAATCACTACGTCGACGATAAAAACGTAAAAATAGGATTGGACAAGAATGAGTTCCAGGACCTCGACAAGTTATATTCACACATAGTGCTCGTTGAAATATAGTCGTGAGTACGACAACTGTTTAAATGCGCTTCATAAAAACTTTCACGGTCGACCCTCTCGCTTGCTAAGTTTATCTTAGCATTTATCTTATTTCCGTGAAAACAACTTAAAAAAGTTATGCGTTATCTTCTTCTTCGGAGAACACGATACCACTCGTTTCCCAGTGAAGAAAACTGAGAAACTTTATAATACATTAATATAATAACTAGTTCAAAATGTGTTGTATGCGTTTTGATAGAATACACAAAATGCAAAGGTAGATAGATGGATATAAATATAATTGATGGATAGACAGTACAAAGATCGATAAATAAATAGGGATTTGGTGGAGTAATTGCTCGCAGTTTTCGTTATCATTTAAATTGTCTTTATGTCTTGGCAAAAACAAGAAACGCGTTGAAAATTTTATAACTGTAAATTAGGCCTAAGAATAATACACAAAAATATTAACAATTCTTATAATGATGTAATGCAATACATCGTGAGGACCCCCACGACGATCCTTTCCGTGAAAGATCATATTGGCTTCGGTTTCTAATGAGTGAATCATTAAATACTGAAAATAGTAAAGCACGCAGACTCGGATGGGGGTCCGATCGGAGGGCAGTCCGTAGTGTTTCATTACACGGTTCCTCGTAAGATTAGTGCCGTCCGAACGATCGTCGAGAGATCCACTTTCGGCGGACAACCATAGAAATCACGTAGTTCGCGGAACTTTGTTACCTGTGGTGCGCCGGCAGCGCAGCGCGTCAAGGTGAACGCTCGGGCCAAGGACGGTTCGGGCGGCGGGAGGCGCCCCCCCCAGAGCCTCCACCCCCCCGTGCCCGAGTAAAAACGCCCTAAGCCTTCCAAGACGGTGCAGCCCAGCAAAAAAAGGGCCCGACGGAACAAATAGAAAACGTTCAGTCCCAAAAAAAAAGAACAAATAACAGGGGTCTCGGATAACAAAACTAGTTAGGCACTACGGTCGGATTTCGAAATAATATCGAGTTCGCGTGTCACCTGCGCCTACGCAGAAGGGTCACGCACCCAAAACTAGAGTCGCTGTGATGTATAACGGAAGAGGTGCGGAACCGGCTCCCGTGACAATCACTGATCATCTGACGTCACGTATAATAAAATTTTATAGTTTCGCAAATGCATCGAAGCAATCGCACAACGAACATATTAATATTCTACAAGGGACAAGTCTTCCATTATTTATGTCTTCTTGCTATTCGCGCGACATAAGCTCTAAAGTTTTTCATGCGAATTAAGGGAAGACTACGATCGATAAAATGCGAAGACCGCTTCCTAGTCGTATCCCCGACCGGTTCAGCTGTGCATTATAATAACTTCCACACGAGAAAAACCTGTACGTGCATTAACTTCCCAAGAATATTCTTTAACGACTCGCATTTGAAATTTCTCATCAGCCGGGAATGTTATGTGCATCGCATAACAAGACCACGCGTTCTACAAGTTAAGTGAGCGGATAGTTTTTACTGTGTCCATGCCGAAGTTCAATCAATTGATGGAGAGAATCAGTCTCCTTGATTCCAGTTACATTAGCAGCCTGTTGTCGATGTTACATCACCGTACGTAAATAGAATCTCCTGGAGTGAGTCGCACTTGCGTGTAGCGCGTGCAAGGAGGCGTAACACTCCGTGCTGCTCTAGCGGCCAGCGAGCAACGAGAGAGAAAGGGACGTGCCTGTGTTACAGTTAAGCAGGAACTCTATTTATATGCAAATATAACCTCGGAGTCGACACCTGTTTGCGTATTCTTAGCGCTCGCCGCTTCGCTTTGTGGCAACACTGTCATCGTGGTCGGCAGTGTCCTTTAGATTATAAAAACAAAAGGATTTTTATTAAGTAACTGGTATTCGTTCAAACCTTTACAAGCTAACGCATCACGACTCTGATCTTCCTACTAAAAACAACATTCAATTTGTCAGCTCCATTGGAGAATTCCCGTTTCCCTCATTCTCTGACTTATTTTTAATCCTATTGTTTAATGAAAAACTCATTATATCCTATTTGCGGAAAGGGATTTTTTTCTTTCTCAAAACTGAAGTCTTGACATAAAGCGAATTCTAGCAATGTGATTCATTGGTTAAGTGTTGTGGTTTTAGGTGTGTCTTTAAATAACACCATTATAGGCCAAATATATATGAAATACGTAGTCGTTGGCTGTACAGGTTTTATATTATTAGTGTAAAATATATCAACCACTATGAGAGAGGCATCGCTCTCTCATCCAACAGAAGAGAACAGAGTTGGAACCGACAAGCCCTCTGTAAAGTTTTAAAGGCATTCTATTCATGGATCTGTGGACCCGGAAATTAGTGCATTCTTATAATTTATTAGTTTTTGGCGCCTAATTTGAAAAATTAATTTGTTTAACTTTGAATTTTACATGAAATAATGCAATGATTAACATTTGTTTATGATATACATTTCACAATCGCATCTAGTTCACTCCCACATATGTATATAGAATTAAACCAAATGCTTATGACAACAATAAATTTCCCTTGCGATTTGGACGTCGCATCTTTCCATTATCGTCATATTTCTTCCCACTGATCCCCCCAGTCAGAGTTTAGTAGAGATACGGCCACCAACGAGTTTATACTAAAATAACACAATTTCACTTGTAGTCAGTTTTTATAATTTTGATTTACCAACACCCTGAAAGGGTTACTCACAAAAACATATTTTGTTGGTCCAATATCCCTGTAACATTATGTGGATGTTTACTTTGATTTTGTTACAGAGATATTGTTGTTTTGTTGTATTATGTTACCGAGTTTTTACTTGAATTTGCCGTCAAAGAAACAGCAACAAGCATTCAAATTGTTACAGAAACGTACCTATTCGCTGGTAGGCTAAAACGCCATTCCAATTACGCCCGTACGTGTGAGTTCACGGGCTCAACCTGTGAGAATTCGCTAACACGAACCCTAGCAAGAGCAGTGTTTCGCAGAATCTACCACCGGATCGGAACCACAACCCACTGAGAAGATCCGGCGAGAAACTTATTGGGCTGTGTCTATGGGTATGAGTTAGTTCGCTCGTCGAACTTTTCGTTGAAATCGACAAGTTCAAGGAGGACGGTGACCAGTGCTTGAGGGTCTTAAAAGCACCTTGAGTGAATCCGGGGTTCCGACAGGACATATTTTTAGTTAATACATAACTTTTGTTTTCGTCTAACCTCTTTAATTTGAATCACTTCATTCATTCATTTTCAGAGACAACAAACTTATTAGACGACCGAGGTTCTTTGTTTTAAAATACTCAGCTATATCCTAATTACCAACTTTCATGTATTATATAAAATATTTCACGTTAATTACATAAAGTACTTAGCAGTGATATACAACTTATCTTATTGGCGACTATTTACTAATCACTAACTGACATTTGTGCTGAGACTGTCGTTTGCACGTTTCTTCATCTAGCTTCATATAACAGACTTGGCACTCGATGCTTTAGCATGGCTCAAGGTCCCATTATACTGGTTACGTATTTATGGTAGCTCTAGGCGGACCTGCGTCCAGTTCTGTCCATTTATCATTTCAGGCGAGTATGCTGAGTGCGTTACCGTGTTCGGCCAGATGAGAAGGGGGTGGTAGCTCTTTTATTTCGTTTGTTTATTTAGTCACGTCTGCTACGATAATAACTGCGAATGTGGCGATATATTGTGTATATCGGATATTGCTGTATCAGTTTCGTGTTGTCCGTGATCAATGTTTTCAATTTTAAACATATCGATGCACTTACGTGCTCATCATTGTTCCGCGTTTATTTGTTTCTCAGAAACGGACGCGTCAGGTTTTGTTATATATTTATGATTCATCACTTCTTATGTCGTTTTTTTTCAGTGTGATGAAATTATTTATTCATATCTTTTTTTTTTTGGTTTGTTGTAATGGTCATTGACTTTAATTGTTTTCAGCATTCGTAAGTAGACGAGAGTTTTTTTTTTAATTTATTTTAACGAGTAAACGGCCCACCTAGTTTTAAGTGGTTATCCGAGCCTGTATGAATGCTGCCTCTCACCTTGAATTATGAGGCCTAAATAAAGTTTAACAGCTGTTCTATTGTAAAGTAGGAAAGCATGACTGCTTCCAGGCAAAAACCAACAGGGTAGTGATCCCTACTGGTGCAAGAATTTGTATGATGAATTATATTTGCTTCCGTTCATCTACAAAAAAACGACAAACGACCTTACGTTCCAACTAGTAAATGGATTTATCAATGCCTATTGATACCCTCAACAATAGCTCAAGTCTGGAGTCCTCTCTAGTCCGCATGTCGTGAACAAAATCCTTAACATTGCTACCGACTGCTCGATACTTCAAACCGCCACCCACATGTATTTCAAGAAAATAAAAAATATCTCCCACGTAAATTATGAACGATATATTTCTCTCTGAATAACATGACCATTAACGGCATTCGCCAGGCGCAAGTTCGCAAGCTGACAACCACCTTATCATCAATTTGTACTAATTTATTCCACCGTCTATCTTAATAGTCTATTTTAATATTCTTAACAAGTGCACCTGCTTCTATTATAACAATATAAATTCTAAAAAATAACTCATTTCGTATAAATTTTCTGTATTAAGTTTCTATAATTTTCTCCTGTGTTTTTTTTATATCCTACCTAAGCTGATAGCCTTGAGAGGCTATTTCAGCGTAACCTTAACTAGTAGATGAGTGATGCTAACACTGACCCTAGCAAGAGCCGTACTTCGCAGAATCTACCATCGATTCGGAAACGCGACCCACTGAGAAGATCCGGCGAGAAACTCAGTGGGCTGTCCTGTGTTATGAACGCCTAAAACGCATGCGATACAAGGAGCATGGCCACGAAAACCTCAAATATCTCATAACTTTCACAAACTATCTATACAACAATAGCTCTCGACACCGTCTCCTTTGTATTGAAATATACGGTTGGAGTATTTTCGAACATCAACACTGGCCTGATCAGCACAATTAAGCCAACTTATAACATCCGTCTCGGCATTATTGTAACGTTTAATATTGCAGACAATAATAAAAACTGTTACAAAAATACTGCAATACAGCTAGCCTATAGCTCTAATCCTTATTTTCGAATCTCGCTTGTTTTTTGCATTTATTGCTAAGATTGATGGCCGAGCTCACGGCCCACCTCGTGTTAAGCGGTCCCCGGAGCCCATAGACATCAACAACGTGAATGCCAGCAGCCACCATGAGACAAGAGTTCTAAGTCTCAGTGTTTCAATATGACTGCCTCACTCTGCATACCTTAAAGCCACGTCCTTACGGATCCATCAGATCCAATAACTCTTGCATTAGATACCTTCAGCTTTAACACTAGGAGCAGGCTGAGGAACCCCAGTAACCGTACTCGTCGAACTCGACAAAGAGGTCGACGTGCAACCTAACCCATGCATCAGCCCGCTGAGTTTCTCGCCGGATCTTCTCAGTGGATCGCTATTCCGATCCGGTAGTAGATTCATTTGCGAAGCAATTGCTCTTGAGTTTTTAGGTCTCCTTCGGAGGCGCTTGGGTAGTTGTTAGCAAATCCCACCCCTCCTGGCTGAGCCTTTGCTCGCCCACCAGTCCTGGTGAAGCTGGAAAGGCCTCCGGGCCACCAGTAATGTTTCAATCATCCTTAAGGCGTTACTGCTTCACGGTACAAATAGGCATGGTGGTGTCATAATCTAGAATTTTTCTCTTCTTTTTTCGCTGTCAAGTTTTTTATGTTCACCTTGCGATGTATTTATTATTGGAATAAATCAGGTGTCGGGACACAGTTAGCGCACCTGATATTTTACACAGTGACCTTTTGACAAATGCAAGTATGCAAAACTTTTATCGGTCGCCTCGATCGCACGATCGTAAATGAATCGGAGACGGGTGCGACGCCCGTGTGTCCTGCTCGCCCTTTTGGACGATGCCTCGTGAACTACACACGGTGCCTTTAATAGAAGGACAACGTAAATTTATTGCGTGCTTTTTTATTACATACATTGAAAATAATTTTTACGTTACTATGTACTTATAACACGCAAGGAGGCCAGGCGTTGTTTTATTTTTTGTAATCCAAAAATAGTGAATCAGTTGTAATTTTTATGTTTTTCAGTTATTTTAGTTTCAATAATATTAACATTTTTTTCTACGAACAAGAAATAATTAAGTTACATTTTTGGCACGCGAAAGACACACAAACACAAAAACTAACTTGTGAAATGTTATTCTTACGAATTTAATTGGATTGTTTTTTTTTTTTTAACAATCACAAGTAGTCTTCTGTCATTCCCTCCTATCTACAAGCCAACCCACAGATCTGCCCATTACGCAACTAGTTAGGTAGTTTGGTAAATCGTTCTAGTCAATTTCTCGTCAGACGCGTCTATTCGACTAAGTACTGACTAAAATGAACGAATATTCAATATTATCGTTGTCCGAACAGCGTCGCCGTGTGTATCGTTCCGCAAAACTAACGACCTTAGCTTTACGACACGTAATTACGTTACAGACCGGCAATTATTAGCATAACAAAGTTTTCCACTTTGGTGCATCGAACGCTATACGTTCGCTGACAAAAGAGTATCTCGCCTTTGTGATAATATGTGCGTCGTCACGAAACCGGTCTCCCAACAACGAGCACTGCAAATAAATTGAGTTTTCATTAGACGAGAGGGAAATTCAGTCGATACGTTTTGTCTTTCGGAAGCCAGATATTTAAATTATCACATCAGCGGTGTCAGGGCTACGCGGGGAAATCGACGCCTACATCCAAAAACGTTATCTGTGAGCCTCGCCTGAGAAATAGTTTCCCGCGATTTTAAATTGTACGCATTATTTTCGTATTCAAATACATTTTCATGTCCCGTGTCACTAAATTATTATGTTGTCACTTTCTTTCATCACAAATGTTATACGTAAGTGTCAATTAAGCCATTCTTTATACATTGAATACAAAAGAAAATTTAATTTGACACATAATGTAATTTCAGATCCTTACATTAGCACGGATACGAAACCTGAAATATCAACAGGAATTACTGAATATTATAAACGGTGTGTTAGATTCTTCCCCAAAATACGAAAGGGAGATTAGTGCCGATAGGATTACGGGTTCACGAGACGACAAATATTTAGCTTTGCTTAGAGGAGTAATGATTTTAAGCTTATATTGAGATAATAAATGATCATACGCATTTTTATTTTATTTTATTGCCCTTGTAGGCAGACGAGCACACAGCCCACCTGATGGTGAGTGATTACCGTCGCCCATGGACTTCAGCAATGCCAGAGACAGAGCCAAGCCGCTGCCTACAACGGCTGCCCTCTCGATTCCTTGAAACGAACCTCGAATTTGTTTTTATTAAACCTAAAAATAAACCATAATGAACTGACATTGTCTGATTAAACGCGTATTTATTTGGAAACGTTGAAAGGCCTATAGCTGTCGTTGACTAAGGGAATAAAGTCTTGTGCACTTTGATGTCGGCTGTACTGTACTGGCTGTGGAGTGTGGCCCGAGGGTGGCGAGGGGGTGAGGCGGAGGGGCGGGTGGGGCGCGGGCGGGTGCGGCCCTACATCGCGACGCGCCGACGCGGACGTGACCTACAAACCGTACGTACGTACACCACACGTAAACAATTCGTAGATTAGATATTATTACAATGGATCGAAGCGTGGGCCGAACCACGTGGTGATCATAAGTTGTTTTCCAAATCACTAATTCAAGCCAAATCATAAGTAAATTAAGAACTATAATCGCCAAACAAACTATTGGAGCTGCAGTTTTGTCTTGTTAGTGCAATAATTGAATATCATTTCTCTTTTCAGTTTTAGTTATAAACAACAATAAAATTTGAAAACAAAAATAAAACAATAGTAAGTCGTCGAACCTTATGTAATAGACGCTGGCGATGCCAACGGCTAGACAAAAGCGAGAAATAGCTTTACGAAATAGCGAACTATGTAATAAAAGCATTTTAAAAAATAAGATCTTCTCAAAAAACATATGCTGCTTTCCATTTCCAAACAACATAAGACAAATTGCAAACCTTTCTCTCTTAACCTCTTCGGGGACATTGGCACATATGTATGTATGTGTAGGTTGGGTTTCTTTTTTATTATTTATATATTAAACTCTACGAAAAAATTCCACATAAGTGGACGCATTGCTTTTAAATAATATGCTATTGCTTGCTTTTTTTTTACTCACTGATTGATCTGTTTACAATATACAATTAAAAAATTGCAATAAAGAATAAAGTAAATTAAGGTTTTTTGTACTTTAAAAGTTTCGTCTCTAAAGAGGTTAAATTCAGGTGAACACTCAAATTTTCAATGTTTTCAAAATCGTTCTATCTACATAGATATAACATGTCTATTGTATATACGAATATGAAACAGAATATTTACGGGCGACTCACCCCCGCGATTAGGCGGAAGGCGTTTCTTTGACTCACTGCCTCGCTTTAGAATTTGAATTATTAAATTCACATCACAAGGAATAGGATTTGGCTTCCATTCGTCGAGCGAACATCTTTGGAGCCCGGTCGGGACCGCACACGTAGACAGTGTTAATTACAATGTCGTGTTATGCATTTTCGTGTTGAACGTGTTAATAGTTGAACATTAACATGTAAATGTATTTCTTAAGCGTTCTTTTCTGACGAGGAGTTGTTATTAAATTTGTTTCTTCTTCTTCTGAGGCGGTCTCTTCATTGCCGAAGGTCGTGTCTAATTTGAAATGTAGACCACTCGATGCACAATGCTTCTCCACGTCTTTCTGTCCTCGACGGTCTTTATAGCCTCGGTTATTGGCAGACCGGTGACCGTCTTTACTAAATTGGACCAGCGGGTAGGTGAGCGTCCGCGTGATCTTCTCCCGTCAACCTGACCAACTACCATCAGCTTCTCTAAGTTATCGGGGCCTCTACGAGCGATGTAGCGCGAAATTTGTCTACATACAATTATTTATGTTCTTAATTATTTATATTCAAGTATTTTAATGTTTTCCAATTACGTTGATGAAGTTGATGAAATGAACCAATCAAGGTGATCAAATCAATGTTACAAATCATCTAAATTGTTTTGAAAAAATATTCTACAAAATGTACAAGAATAAATAAATTTGTTGGCTGCGGCTTGGCTCTGCTTCTGGCATTGCTGACGTCCATGGGCAACGGTGACCACTCACCGTCAGGTAGGTCATATGCTCATCTGCATACAGAGGCAATAAAAAAAACAAAAAAAAAACACGTGCGGCACTCGAGCACTGTCGCGGTAAAGCTATTGCATAGCATTTTTTATCAACTTATGCAATTATAATTAGACAAATAATAATTTAATATTAAAACAATAATAAAATAAGACTACGCTATATTTATAAACATTAACAAAAGCAAAACATTTACTGTCCCCTTCACACTCATAAGCTAGACCGCGCGAAAGAGAGATAGGCAGACTTTTCATTATGCGCATGCAGAGCGACATCACGCTGCGCGCTTATTCACAAACACTACACAAGCGCATGTGTGAATGTGTTGAACGCGAGCTACATGGTAGGCGGAGTGGGGGTTTTAGGTTTTATTTTCGTTACGGAATCTCTTGATTCGGTCGCCGCGCTCAAAGCCCGCGATAAAATCTATGCAATATCATAAAAAACTAATAAAATAAAATATACTTTTATACAGTATTGAAATGTAGCTAGTTTTTAACTTTAAGATTAGGTGGTTAGACCACGTCTTCTAATGTTTCTATCAATCGCTCGGTCAGTCACCTACACGCTATAAAGATAAGAAGTCCACTGAAACTCTTAGATTGCGTGTTGCTAAAATCTTCTATAAATCGACTCTAACTATAATCAACTAGTTGTAATATAATATATAAACTGGGAACAAAGCACGCACGGTAATCCGGCCCCAAATGAGGAATCCCAGTGATAAAGGTAACAGAGACTGACATACATACGTTTAATTAAAAACATACATAATTAAACACACATTTACTGGTGGTAGGATCTCTTGTGAGTCCGCACGGGTAGGTACCACCGCCCTGCTTATTTCTGCCGTGAAGCAGTAATGCGTTTCGGTTTGAAGGGTGGGGCAGCCGTTGTAACCATACTGAGACTTTAGAAGTTATATCTCAAGGTGGGTAGCGCATTTACGTTGTAGATGTCTATGGGCTTTGGTAACCACTTAATAACAGGAGGGCTTTGAGCTCGTCCACCCATCCATGCAATAGAAAAATAATAATAAAAACATGGATAATAAACCCACAAACAAACCTATTCATCACACGTCTTTGTCCAATAGAACCTACGACCGTTGGCGCAACAGTAAGGTGCCTTAACTTCGCATACCGAGCACCACCGAGTCAGTCTTATAATAAGTGTAATAACAACTAGTTTAACTGTAAGTATAATCAAGATAGTTACAAATTAAAATATTAACATTTTTAATGTCACCACTAAATCGATTGTCAATCGCATCGAATTAATTAATCGATTGAAAATATACGTACTTCTAATTTACATAAAACATCGATTTCCTAAATACATTTTGCAAATAGTACATAAAATAATAAATTAAAAAGTTATCTTTGGTTATTTCAGTTTAGCACGTATGGGTTACCACCTCACTGCTCATTACTACCGCGGAGCAGTCATGCGTTCTGATTTGAAGAGCGAGACAGCTGCCGTACAAACTATTGAGACTACGACCTCATGTCTCAAAGCGCATTGTGACAATTACACTGTATATCTATGAGATGTGATACCTACTTAATAAAAGGTCCGTGAGCTCGATCAATTATCTATACAAAAAAAAAAAAATACTTTGTATATAAAAATACCCACAAATATACATAAATACGTATCAGCCATCAATAATAATATACATTCGGTTGTATAATAGAGGAAACCATTAAAATATATTTAATCTAAACTTCTAATAAATATTTAATAGAATTGCTTTATTAAACACTTTTTTTTTCTAACATTCTAATGTATTTATTCAGGATGCGTTCGTAGCCAGACAAACACATTCTCGAATTACCAAATCAAGTATACTCATGTGCCGTAAGTAGGTATGTACACCGGAATAATTAAAAACAGCTTTTTTGCTACATCTTATTTCCATTTCATCTTCAGCTTGGTTTTTAATTAACATGTATTTTTTATTCTAAATCCAGTTTCCTTTTTTTTTTTAATGTACGTAGGTAACGATTAATGTTTGCGTAATTAGACAAAAGTTTAATGAGAATTCAGTTATTACCTTAAAGCTAAGGCTATTTGGCTATTCGGCTTTTATATAAACGTCTAAGTATAGTATGTTCTTCGGGTTTCACGGGTCGTAGTTATTTAATAAATTTAAATAAATCGTAAAAATATCGTAGATTAAAATTTATTTTACGGTTTAATCTCGATGATGACTCGCTTGAACCGTTACAACAAAAATCTGTCAAGTTCGAATCGTCTTTACTACAAGTAATGCATATATTGACAATAAATAAAAATAGGCAAAATTAAGCCCTAAAAGTAGCTTTAATTTTATCTAAGAGCGATGTTTGAAAATAAACTAATGATGCCAATCATATATCGCCATTGAAAATGGACTGAAATATGCATTCGTTTAAGCAATTCATACGTGTCACATATTATATAATTAAGTGAATTAATCACATCATAGGTACTTAGTTGAAGTCGTCGTGGCCTGCAGGATAAGACGTCTGGTGCATTCGTGTTGAAGCGATGCACCGGTGTTCGAATCCCGCAGGCGGGTACCAATTTTTCTAATGAAATACGTACTTAACAAATGTTCACGATTGACTTCCAAGGTGAAGGAATAACATCTATACTAATATTATAAAGAGGAAAGATTTGTTTGTTTGTTTGTTTCGAATAGGCTCCGAAACTACTGGACCGATTTGAAAAAATTCTTTTGCCATTAGAAGCCGACATTGTCCCTGATGAACATAGGCTACTTTATTTATTTATTTTTTATTTATTTTTTGGTTTCATGTGTGTTTTAATGTTTCCGAAGCGAAGCGAGGGCGGGTCGCTAGTCGTGTAATAAAAATCAAACCCGCAAAATTATAATTTTCGTAACTACTGGTGGTAGGATCTCTTGTGAGTCCGCACGGGTAGGTACCACCGCCCCGCTTATTTCTGCCGTGAAGCAGTAATGCACTGGATGTTGATAATCTCAGCAAATTATGCAAGTTTCATAACGCTCAAGAAACACGGTACATTCCGGAGCCGGGAAACGTATACTCCAAAAAATCTAATTAACTAATAGCATCTATCGCACGGATAGTTCGATAGAGACAACAAAAATATTACGAACAGACACATGAACATAGGCAAATATTGTTAGTGGCAGCGCAAAAGGAACGGGCGAATGGCTGCGGAACACAACATAAATCATTTTGCAAGTAACTCTAAAGGGCCGTTAAAGTTTCATCAACGTTAATTGCTTCAGTGGCTACGTATGTGTATGTATACGTGTTTAGTGCGATGTTAGGGGCTAGCCATACTTGTGGGCAACGAACTGGAAAATTACTACAACTTTTTGGATGTGATCCACATACTTCGGTATGTGGTAGGCGGTACGCGGTAGGCAGCGGCTTGGCTCTGCCTCTGACATTGCTGAAGTCCATGGGCGACGGTAACCACTCACCATCAGGTGGGCCGTTAGCTCGTCTGCCTACAAGGGCAATAAAAAAAAAACTTCTAGGTTTGATGACACCTATAGACACGGAGGAGGGGAGACAAGATAAATATGTTGCTTAAAAAAATTCTTTTGAAAGATTTTAACGTTTTCTTTTGACGTAATTAATGTCCTCTCGATAGATGTCCTTTAATTTGCCTTTTGTTACAAATGCGTCTTCTTACATTCATGTAGGATTGGTAAGAACGGAACGTATGAAAAGAGTGTGGAACGGAGCGTTAAGATGTGAGCGAGAGAAAACGGAAAGAAAGGGAGAGGAGAATGACAGAGAAAAGGAAGATGGCAAAGATGGTTGAAAAATGAGCAAGACGTAATAAAAATGTTAATTATTAATTTTTAATTATTATTATTATAACAGAAGATTTTGGAGCAATTGAAGTTTTATTTTATGCGTTGCAATTTTATGCCCCCTATTCTACATTAATGTTAATTGTACGTAACCCAATCGGAAATCGATATATATGATACTTTAGCTCGTGTATTTTATGTCGAATATTGTTTGTCAACAATTACACTACTCCTTCGGTTAACATCCGTTAATGTATTTCATTCGTTTTGGTTGCAAAACTGGTTATTTCTTAATTCATACTTGTAGCGTCACTGCCAACATTTAGTTTGTACTTTGAGACACAAATGTTAAATACATGAATATATTCCTTTAAAAACCGTAATTAAGAGTGTAACAAAAAAGTAGTGAAATAAGTTTCATGAAGAAAAAAATAGTCTTTGTGTGTAAATTAAATTAAAAAAAACACAACCTTTGTTTATTCTCAATTAAATCATGTTCCAAATTTACAATTGATGACGTGCAGTCCAAATTCTATTTTTAGCTAAACGATATTAATATGCTTTTAAATATGTACAATATCACAATATCATAAAAAATATTATTATTGTTTAATATATTTAAAACGAATGATAATCGAGTAAATTGGGGAATACGTGTTCTGAAGTTAATATGAATAACAAAGAAGATCGGAATTAAAAAATAAATGAAATTTCTTTGAAATTCTTATACAATTTAGATAAAACTCAGGAAAGCTCGTTTCACGTTGTTTCCGTAGTGTGCTTCTCCCCTAAGTCGACGGTTGGATACGCCGGAAGTGTACTCATATCTATTGCCCTATTTATAGTCCGGTGTTGCTAGTACGTAAGGGAAAATGTTAATTTTGGCGAATACAATCTGCATAATTAATATAAATCGTACCGCCTGTGCTTAAAATTCGGTCAGTTTGTGCGGAAAGTCTTATTTATTTTCAACAGCATACATGTTTTAATTTTGGATATACACACTAAATCCTTAATTTCATATTTCCTAAAGAATGCTTCGAACTTACGTACGATTATTTCTGTAATGATTTGAAGATAAGGTTTCTTTATATTTATTACTACTTACTACGCAAAATCGTTACCAATGTTACTCGATTTGTAAAAAAGCATATAGTAAGACGTTGTCAAAGCTCGACGTTCGTGAACTCACCTCAGTACAGATAACTTCAAAAATATTGAAGTAATTCGTTCCGTGCCTTTTTAATATCGAAACAAATGTCTTTTTATAGAATCGCTGCATGAAGCGACGAACGCGGAGGCTGTTTATAAGTAAAATAAGCGCGAACCGATACAATTGTATGAGCCCTTTTAATATTACATCCAGAAACATTTCCTTTAACTACGACAAAAGCACTATGTAAGTGTGTATGTATATGTAAATGGTAAGTATATATCTATTTATTGTATGTACATATTTTATATTATATATATTCTTGTCCAGAATTTCTGTAAGTTAAACGGTTGTCTGGAAGAGATCGCTTTTAGCGATAAGACCGCCTATTGTACAAATGTATCTTGCTTGTTGACTGTTTTTTAATGTTAATTATGTTTAGGTGTGCAATAGAGTGTATTCTCTCTCTCTCTCTCACACTATTCATTTCTCAAGCAGAATAACATTGATCTTATTAATTTCATTACATTAAAATTTTACATTAAAAGATGAAGATATCACTGGACATCTGATTCTGTTTATATCACTATTAAGATTAAAATCAGCCAAAGGAACAGCTCATTGTTAAATGAAACGCCACAAGGCTCCCCGCTTAACTGCTTCCAACGTATTCTCGCGTACTTCGGCCACATCGCTCGTAGAGACCCCGATAACTTGGAGAAGCTGATGGTAGTTGGTCAGGTTGACGGGAGAAGATCACGCGGACGCTCACCTACCCGCTGGTCCGATCTGATTAAGACGCTCATCGGCCTGCCAATAACCGAGGCTATAAAGACCGCCGAGGACAGGAAGACGTGGGGAAGCATTGTGCATCGAGTGCTCCACATTTTAGATTAGACAGGAACTTCGGTAATGAAGAGACCGACTCAGAAGAAGAAGAAGAAATGAAACAGATCGCTACGAGAGATTAGAGACACAAAAGAGAAAAAAAAAATTACATTAAAAACTCGTTTTTTTTTTATTGCTTAGATGGGTGGACGAGCTCACAGCCCACCTGGTGTTAAGTGGTTACTGGAGCCCATAGACATCCACAACGTAAATGCGCCACCCACCTTGAGATACAAGTTCTAAGGTCTCAAGTATAGTTACAACGGCTGCCCCACCCTTCAAACCGAAACGCATTACTGCTTCACGGCAGAAATAGGCAGGGTGGTGGTACCCACCCGCGCGGACTCACAAGAGGTCCTACCACCAGTAAAAAGAAACTAAAAAGTATCAAATCAAAAGTATTTTCGTATCAAAAGAAACTAATACTATACAAACAGAGCGTCTGTATTCGTTATTTCGCAGTATTAATTAATTCGTATCCGTAAAGACGGGAACGGCGGACGTATCTTCTACAGTGCGAGATCGTAACTTAATGAATGTGTTTCCGTCTCTTATTTTAGAAGAGATTAACGTTTCAATTTAACAGCTTTAAAAATTCTTTTTCCGTGTGCATATATTTCTTTAGAGTTTTATTTAATGTAAAGTCTAAATGAGATATCAGTTCTTAGAAAATTATTTATTTTAATATTCTAGTTTGGTTTCTGTTTTAGATCCCCTTTAGTTTGTTGATAGATAATATAATTATGATGATGAATACAGATGATTAAATATAATAGTTTTAAAGGTGTATATGCCTAAATTCGTATAGGCCTAGCAAAATAAATGTATATGAAAATAAGATAGGTTGTATCTTTCTCGTCAGTAGGTCCTCATCCTCCTCAACCTCCGAGTATTGAGTTAGGTCACAAGACAGATGTCTTGTTGTCGTCGCTGATTATGTCCATGGACCGCAGCGATCATTTTCAATGAGATTGGCCGCAAACTTGTCTATACTTATTGACACTAACATAATTAAAAATAAGGCGACCTTGCTCAACAAGCCGCATAGCGCATTTAATTTTCTTGCTCTCAAAGGCAAAACGACTATATGATCTTCTCTCCCTATGGTGAGAGGCCACGACGGACATCAGCCTATCAAATAAATACCGTAAAAAACTTTTATCTTGAGGATAAGAGAATGCTAGATAAAATTACCTAACTACCAGACCTAAAGATACTGTTACTTATTCATTCTGTGTGCAAAGAAACGATTTTTTTTTTCTTTAAGTTTGATGGTAGTTAGTTCAATAATCAAATGTCGACAAATAATTACACCCGAGTCATCCGTGACCACGAAAACTGCATTCGATATGTTAAAAACAGTACAGTGAAAATAATAAACACACAAAATTAAAAACTGTAAAATTAGTTACAATTGCGCACGTCATTCTTAATAACCCAAGAAGATTACTATATCCAATCACTGTATTGAAGAATTCAGAATTGTGATACATTCGAATTCATAGGTAGAGGTGTAATTTAATTCGTTTGTAGTTTTTATTTTTATTGACTCACCCTTAGACAGTGGGGTTGTGTAGGGCACGCCAAAGGCAGGACCCGATGCGAGTTAATTAATATTGTTTTATCACTTTATTTTCCTTCGAAGTCGAAGCGGTGTGCTTTTACCGAGATCACCATACCGGGCTTTTCAATTAAACCCTTTGTTGTTGGGATTCCCTCAAATCTCCCACACAGAATTTTGATAGGTTCAGATTAATTATTGGAGTCCATACCAAGTGCTTAAATATATCTTTTCTTTTTTTATTGCCGTATAGGCAGACGAGCATACGGCCCACCTGATAATGAGTGGTTACCGTCGCTCATGGACGTCAGCAATATCAAGCCGCTGACTACCGTTTAATACTCTCCACAAGTCTCGTTTGCAGAAGGACATGTCATAGCGCTCGGGAAACACCGTGGGAGCTCATTCCAAAGCCGGAGCCAATCTTTCAGGATTACATGTAAACTGTGCGATCCACGGGGACAGTTCATGAAGCCGAAACAGCTTTAGATAGGTTTTGTTGTTCTAAAATCTTAATTAATAGTTGGTGAAATCCCACGACCCCATTTGATTTTGAACTGTATAAGGTTTAGTTCATACGTTTTGTAATTTAAATCGAACAACTATTTATTTGTACATCAGCTGTTGTGTGGGCTGATGATTTGCACATTTTTTTTTAGATTTATCGTATGTCATTATGGAAAGGTATGTGAATAGGAGATGTATGGAAATGGTAGTACAAGGTAGAGGGCGAAGAGGTCGACCGAAGAAGACATGGATTGAGTGTGTGAATGACGATATGAGAAAGAGAAGAGTTAGTGTTGAGATGACGGCTGATAGAAGAAAATGGAATAAAAAAATTAGCTGTACTGACCCCACTTAGTGGGATAGATGGTGAAGACAAAGAAGAAGAAGTATGTAATTGTAGAAACATACACATTCATATATTATTTATCCTAAGTAGTGCAAAAACCGTACTATTTAGTACAACGAACCACTAAATCTATTAAACATATGTACGTATATATTTTTTTAAATATTCTGCCTAAACGTTGCGTGACTACAAAAATATGGTGTTATGTTATTATTATTATTATTTTCGTTTCCCCGTGTGTACGGAATTGGGTCATTCATGCATCACGCAATAATAGCTAGGTCAAATTTTCAGGTTAAATATTGTAACCACCCAATAACCACGATGAAGGGAGATACAAACATAAAACCCGCATTTATTCACGACAAAAGCAAACAAACTCCGAGATAAATTATTTATATTCCTTATCCCAAATTTGAAGATTACACTGCGAGAAAAAGCGATTAAAATACTTCATGTTTAACATGTCTTGATATTTTTACAAATTTACTAACGAACTAGCCAGACTTCACAGTTTCTCCGCCTTTAGCTTCGAAATTAAATAATTAACACGTTACATTTTCCCGGGATAAAAAGTTACTTGAGTCGTTTTTTTGTTGACGACTACAATGTAGATGATTTGTAGAGGCATTAGTACGTTAAATCATGAACCAACACCAACACTTTTGATTTTATAATAGACTAACATACCCGGCTTTGCCCATATCATTTATGAATATAAATAAACGTGTCAATTTAGGTTAAAAGCTATTTTTGTGTAAAATATCGCCCAACCTCGTTCGGCCATTTTTTGTTTGATCGAATAACCACGCATTCAAAGTACAAATTCTATTCAGCTATTTCAAATTCAACGGCATCACAACATACTTGTTGAATGTCAAAACATATATAGTCTTTAGCACCGGTTCAAAAAAAGCCACAGTTCTGACAAGTGTATGTATCGAAGGAGAACTAATAAGGCAGGTTCCGCACTTTCCTGGCACGTCTTTTAGCGTTCGGCGCCGAGTACCGTGTTACGAATTCATGACTCGAACATCCTGTTCCGTTCGATTTTAGCTGCGCCGATGATTGCGAGTTGTCGCGAATTTATCGCGGTCAGCGGTTCACGATGTTTTTGACCTCAAACTTCTCTTCCAACAGTTGAAGACAGTTTCAATAAAGTTATTATTATCTTAAGGCTCCGTCAAACAGAACGCGTACTTAGCGCTGCGTTTTAACGTCACGCTCTTTTCATGTCACACAAATTGACTAGATGAGTCCAACGCTCCTTGACGCAACGCATTATCCAAATCATAGTGCCTTTCGATAGCAATGTGAAAATTTAAAAGTATTAAGATGTCGAGTGATTCAGATGTGGCACTGTATAAGCATGGGTATTTTCTAACTATTTCTATAATTTTTTCGGGCATTATCCGTTATTTTAATACACATTCACTCGGACGCTAAAATAAAATTTGTAAAAAATTACAACGCCTGACGTCAAAGCGTCCTAACGCCGCGACAGAACGTTGCGTACTTATAGCGCTGGGGCTCTGTTTGACGGTATATTACCATAGTAGTACAACACATCTCGGCGTCATAGCGCGCCGTCAGTTTAGCGCTCTGATGCGCGCTAATTACGCGTTCTGTTTGACGAAGCCTTAAACGAGTCGCAGATGTGACTGGAAACGCTTTTGTTACTCTAGTCTCCATCCGAAATTCCGGTCACCATCCTCGTCGAACCCGTCGCTTGCGACGAAGGGCTCGACGAGCGAATTAACCCACAGACACAGCCCACTGAGTTTCTCGCCGGATCTTCTCAGTGGGTCGCGTTTCCGATCCGGTGGTAGATTCTGCGAAGCATTGATTGCTAGGGCCAGTGTTAGCACCACTCCGGCTTGAGCCCCGTGGGCTCATCTACACGTTAGGGCGAAGCTGAAATAGCCTCTCAAAACTATCAGCATAGGTAGGGTAATAAAAAAATAATCCGAAATGGGTATTTGTGGTTTTCTTCTTAGCGGAAACTAGCAAAGTCCGGCAACACTTTGCATCTAATAGCAATCATTTCATTATTACCTATACGGATTTTGTTCACAATTTCAAAGTTTTTATTTCTTTCCGCTGAATCCTAATTTTTATTTTAACACTAAAAACAGACACTTCAAATTGGCCTATTTGTTTAGACCACTAACAAAATACTCTTTTTTTTTTGTCAAATAGATTAAGGCGAAACTAAATGTAGCAAGGATATAAGGGAAGCGTACGAATGTTCCCTTAAATCTAATATGAAATAAGGTTTAAATCGAACGTCATGAAATTTCGCATACGCATAATTCATTGTACAGGAACGAGCATATACTATTGAAACTTGCATTGAAACTAGCATACGTAAGAGGCGAAGTTGCGGTATACCATTAGTCACAAACTAATAACACAGAAAGGTAATCCATATGAATGTACGGACGGTGAACCTTTGATCTTTGGTAGCGTATGTGAATACGAATCGGAATTATTTTATAGTTCGAAGAACCTATGGTTTTATTGTGAGGGTATTCCGATATTAGCGTGAAGGCATCTTAAATGCTATTTTAGGCTTGAATATAAATAGGTATATCGATTATAAAGACTGGCAACAAACAACAGTTTAGGCTCCAGTCAAAATGAACGTTGAAATCGTAAATGTTTTCAGTATGTCTATGACTCGCGGCTAGCCGAAAAGATCAATCACTAAAAGTATAGATTTTTGCTTAATATCACCAAAAAGTGTGAATTCTATATTGTACTAGCTGACCCGGCAAACGTTGTGTTGCCCTAAATAAGATTTCTAGGGAAATTCTACTGTAGAAAAAAAAACCTCATTTAACCACATAATACTTCATTATAAACAAAAAAAAATATCCAAAAAATTAAAATAAAGAATAAATGTTTGGGGTGGACAACGCTTTTCACTTAGGGGTATGAAAAATAGATAGTATCCGATTCTCAGACCTACTGAACATACTATTGATACACAAATAAAACCAAAAAAACATGGCTGAAAAATGTATAGTATTGTATAGCTCTCAAATTATATATTAAGTGTATAGTGAGTAAGTAAGACAGGAGACCGGCTTCGTCCTCATCCCTACTACGTGATGTTTGCTGGATGAGTGGTGACACCTGGCGGGGATAGCTGATCAATTGATAGTTGATCAGTAGTCGACCGGCGAGGGCGGGAGATCAAATTCAATTTAAAAAAAATCATAATTAAAGGAACTTGAAATTATAAACTCTGAATAAGAATTTATCGTACTACAATTATAAAATTTGATTGCCATCTTGCAACCTTATTGCAGATCTATGCATAGAAAAAAAAATATTAATCGGGGTGGAAAAATAGGGGTTGATCATATAAGAGTGAAAATTGAGAGTAATATGATTTTTTTATTTTAAGTCATAACAAAATAAAATAAAAAACTTGCCAAAAAAATTAAAGTTTATAATTAACAAATAAAAAATAGCGGTTGATCATAGAGGGATGAAAAATTTAGAGTAACATCAGATTTTTTATTTTAATTCATGACGAAATAAAAATAAAAATGAAAATCTTGCCAAAAAAATTAAAGTTTATAATTAACAAATAAAAAATAGGGGTTGATCATAGAGGAGTGAAAATTTCAGAGTAATATGAATTTTTTTATTCTACGTCATGACAAAATAAAAACAAAATTCACGCAGAAAATTTTAAAATTTTTAATTAGCAAATTAAAAAATAAGGGTTGATTGTAGAGGGGTGAAAATTTAGGGTTGTATGTATTTTTGTATGCTGTAACATAAAAAAATAGAAATTAAAAATTTTGTCTAAAAAATAAAAAAAAAAATTTAGGGGTGGACTACCCCTAACATTTAGGGGGATGAAAAATAGATGTTGGCCGATTCTCATAGATACCGGATAAGCACAAAAAATTTCATCAAAATCGGTCAAGCCGTTTCGGAGGAGTATGGCAACGAAAACTGTGACACGAGAATTTTATATATTAGATTATTTTTTTCTAAATTAGTTTAATGTTTATGTGTACAGATTTTATCCAGTTGTGTGAAACTAAGAATAACAAAAAAAAAATTATGATCTGGATGCCAACACATAGCCATACTGATAGTTCTATCGTATTCGTGCTAACACTGAACTCTCCTCAGACACAGCCCACTGAGTTTCTCGCCGGATATTCTCAGTGGGTCGCGTTTCCGATCCGGTGGTAGATTCTGCGAAGCACTGCTCTTGCTAGGGTCAGTGTTAGCAACTCTCCGGTTGAGCCCCGCAAGCTCACCTACAAACGTTAGGGCGAAGCTGAAATAGCCTCTCAAGGCTATCAGCATAGGTAGGAAAAAAAAAAAAGCTAACAGTGTGCCTAAAATAGCACCCTTTCTTTTGGTCGTAAATACGACTCAGGGTTTCTTCGGAGGATGAGTAGAAGCATCCTCAAAGTATGATAATAATATATAACGTGTAAAGCATCCTCAAAGTATAATGATAATACAAATTCAGCACTATATGTCTTGTTTTGTCGTGCGCACATAACTTATGTTGCAAGCCAGATTTTGGGTTTTTTTACTTGTGTTTTTTATGTATCTTTTTAGCTTGTGATGTGTATTGTGAGCCTAATAAATAAATAAATAAAATATATAACGTGTAACCGATATACCGCGATCGCCAACCGTCACATATTATGGTGGCAAAGTAGGTAGGTAGTTAGGTAGTGTATTGTAAGGCCGCCTAAGTTTGTCGCAATATGACACAATAGAATTGAGATTTCGACATGTCTTGAAGGGGATGGTGGAAATACACGTTGTGATGTATACAACCACGGGTAAACACTAGATGCGGCAATAGCTCATTCCCTCATCTAAGCCACAAAAAGGCTGACGATCTCATTTAAAAATAGATGACTTTTAACCAATAAGAAGAACCATCTCGCGTCCCCTTCAATCTCTGTATTGATTGCTGATAGAACGTGTTTATCTCGCAATGGTAGGTACCGTCTTCTTTATTGAGTAATGAAACCGTCGTTATTGTAGGGCAATTGAAACTTAAATCAACATAAACTCTAACTAGACAGAGTGGGGTTGATAATTTTTTTTTTTTCTTTTCTTTAAGCTTTGGATAATTTTTTAAAATAAACTTCTTCGATGTGTTCAAAACATCTCTTACCTCTATGTTCCCTTTTCTGTTACTTAACCAGTTTAAATTCCTCGAATACCGTAACCACGCCCTGTGGCTAACTAAGCATATTGAATTCAAACAAACGTTCTAACTATAATTTTAAAACATCTTCACACGTAACACCGACAGTACTTCTCTTTCATACCATTCAAAGATGGCGCGATGGTCCACTCCGAAACAGGAGTAATGAGCGTAAAGTCACACTGTACTATTGTTTTAGTTCGCCTTCTTAATATATTTTATCAGTACTTACACGGAATAGTTGGCAGTCGCTCGTACGGTTGCTAACTAAAGTACGACCGGTTCGTTAGGGTTGCCACTATTTCGAGGTGGAAGCTTCTAAGTCATTTTTGTTTTTTCAATCTCTAGTTTAAAAAACTTTCATTTTGTTTTGGCTGTGTAAAAAGCTATGGTAACCTTTCAGTCTAACTGATGCCATACGGACATATGGAGGACAACGGATAACTGGAGACTATAACTATCTCTATCGCTGCCAGTTCTGCGTATCATATACGACATTTAATTATAAAAAAAACCCATTAAATTAGCTTCACGGATATATCCGACGAAGCTGAATTATTAATTAAATTGTACTCAACGATATTCTTTGTACTTTAATAATTTATACTAAGTATCGGAATCAAATAAACCAGAAAATAGTGTTTTCTGTCAAATCTACATGGAAAAACCAACAACAATAGAAAAATCTAATTTTATTCTATAATATTAAACGAGATTTTCACGCGCGAGACAACCCTGCACCGTAACCCGAGCAAGTCGACCCCGTGTTTGAGGAAGAGTCCACGTTCCCACGGGGCTCGCGAGCATGCGCACCAACTTCGGACGTACGTACGTACCTGTAGACAAAACATGTGAATTTATAACATATAATTAATTACTTAGATTGCTCATTTAGATTGTTTAATTGGGCTTTATTTAAATAGTTAGAGATTTGAATATTGAGGTATTTAATTTATTCAAGTCATCAATTAAAGGCCGTGTTGCTTGAGCTTTTAAGCTCGATTGACTAAGTTACAATCACTAAGCCGTTGATTTTTATTGTCCGTATCTAAATACGATTATTCCATTACTGTAATGTGATAAGTGTTGTCAAGTGTGAGCGACCCAGGGGTGGCAAGAGTGTCTTTTTTTATTGCATAGATGGGTGGACGAGCTGACAGCCCACCTGGCGTTATGTGGTTACCGGAGCCCATGAACATCTACAACGTAAATGCCGCCACCTACCTTGAGATATGAGCTCTAAGGTCTCAGTATAGTTACAACGGCTGCCCCGCCCTTCAAACCGAAACGCATTACTGCTTCACGGCAGAAAAAGGCACGCTGGTGGTTCCTGCCCAAGCGGATTTGCAAGAGGTCTTAACACCAGTAAATTGTCTATTATTGGCGCACTAGTTGCTATATTTTTGACAGAGATCTAACAGCTGGTACCGATAACAGCAAAATTATTTGTTCTCACTCATTGGCTAGCATAACCTAATTAAAAAGTTCATGGGACAAACAGATCGACATCGCGTCTCGAAACAAAAACATCTCGATATTTACAATTCAACAACTACGAATTTTTTACACTGACCTAGGTCCTTGACCCGTATTAGTCAAACGACTTTAAAACGTATGACGTCAACACACAAGTAGGCACCACAATGCCGAGAGATTAATGTCAATGACCGTTATTATGCAATGTGACGTCACCGGTCGCCATTTAATTTCCTACTGACTTAGTTTAAGGCTATGATTTATATTAGTGAGTTAATATAACAATTATGTCGTGTTATGATAGAAAAGGCAGGTTATTAGCGCGTTTGTCTTGCTTTAAAATTTCCATTAAAGAGATTTTAAATTGGATATATGTTTAGGGGAAGATCAAAGCAGATATGAGGCGATTGCTTGAGGGATAATATTACGGAAAAGTTTTATGTAAGTGAGGATGTATAGAATATATACCTAGTCAGGTCATAAGTATTGTCACACAGTAAAAACTTTTCTTTTAGAATGCTGGCCACAAAAAAGTTTATTGAATTCGAATTTCGAATTGTTCATGAAAATAAAAATGTATACTTTTAGAATTTTACTCATTTTTAAATATGGAGTGGACGCTTAAAGAAGACCGTGTTGCAGTTATTGCGTTGCATCGTTGCGGTTACGCGCCAAATCAAATTTTTACCATACTGAAAATTTTGAATATAACCTTAAGATTCGTTTATCGTACCATCAAACGATACAATGAAGACTCTAGTGTAGATGACAGGTCAAGAAGTGGTCGCCCTCGGTCTGTTAGGACTCCAGCGGTGATAAAAGCTGTGAAGGCGTGAATTCAAAGAAATCCCAAACGTAAGCAGAAACTGTTGGCCCTTCAGATGGGGTTAAGCAGAACCACGGTGAAAAGGGTGTTAAATGAAGACAGGGCTTCGGGCATATCGAAGAAAAACAGGACATCGTTTGAATGCTCGTTTAATGGACCTGAGACTGAAGAGATGCCGCGCTTTGTTGAAGCGGTACGTGGGAAAAAAATATCGGGAAATTATTTTTTCGGATGAAAAAATTTTTACCGTAGAAGAAAGCTACAACAAACAAAATGATAACAAGCACTGGGTATTCCAACAAGATTCGGCGCCAGCTCATAGAGCGAAGAGCACACAAGACTGGCTGGCGGCGCGTGAAATCGACTTCATCCGTCACGAAGACTGGCCCTCCTCCAGTCCAGATTTGAATCCGTTAGATTACAAGATATGGCAACACTTGGAGGAAAAGGCGTGCTCAAAGCCTCATCCCAATTTGGAGTCACTCAAGACATCTTGATTAAGGCAGTCGCCGATATTGACATGGACCTCGTTCGTGCTGCGATAGACGACTAGCCGCGCAGATTGAAGGCCTGTATTCAAAATCACGGAGGTCATTTTGAATAAACTTTAGTGTCATGAGAATCTATGTTTTGTTAAGTTCATTTTGGTATATGAATGGTTACATAATGAATAAACTTGTTTCAATTATTGTACATTAAACGTGTGACAGAATTTATGACCTGACTAGGTATATACATTTACCCTAACCTTCCGACCGGTAAGAAGGTAAGGCTTCCGAAGTGTAAGAAGAACAGAATATTGGATTTAATGAAGCGTAGAGTTATTTGCAGTATGGTACAAAATGAGAAGAAAGATGAAAAAGAACAAATAATGTAGATAAACAAGGTAACGTCTCAGGGTCTCGGAGTTTTGTATATGAGCTAGTAAGAACGGTTTTAGGACAAACAAGGATTTCGATCTTAGCTTTTAAAATGTCCGGTGCATTCGTATCTAGCCATGCAACGATGTTCGAATCCCGCAGGCAGATATCAATTTCTCTAATGGAATACGTACTTGACAAATGCTCATGATTGACTTCCACGGTGAAGGAATAACATCGTATAATAAAAATCAAATCCGCAAAATTATTATTTACGTAGCTACTGGTGGTAGAAACTCTTGTGAGTCTGCACGGGTAGGTACCACCACCCTGCCTATTTCTGCCGTGAAGCAGTAATGCGTTTCGGTTTGAAGGGTGGGGCAGCCGTTGCAACTATACTGAGACCTTAGAACTCATACCTCAAGGTGGGTGGTGCCATTTACGTTATACATGTCTATGGGGTCCGGTAACAACTTAAGACCAGGTGGGCTTTGAGCTCGTTTACCCATCTATGCATAAAAAAAATTAAAAAAATCTACAGCTTATTAAATAGTAAACAATTAAAAAAATATATAAGTAAATCTGTTGAGATACACAGTCGAGCAATCGTATTTAGCTTTTTTACCTTTCCCAATTACATACCGTTGCACGAAATGCTTACTCAAACCCATTTCTTTCAAACACACTTGAACGACCGAAGGGGTCGAGTGAAATTCACTTGGAAAATCTCAAGGATCCGTAGGGTTCATCACATCGAATCCAAACAGGGAATTAAACAAGTTTAGTATTTAAAAAACCATACACTAAATAGTCACTATAGTTTTGATGAAATGTAAACTGATTTCATTATTACTGGTTCTTTTTTACTGGTGGTAGGACCTCTTGTGATTCCGCGCCGGTAGGTACCACCACCCCGCCTCTTTCTGCCGTGAAGCAGTAATGCGTTTCGGTTTGAAGGGTGGGGCAGCTGTTGTAACTATACTTGAGACCTTAGAACTTCTATCTCAAGGTGGGTGGCGCATTTACTTTGTAGATGTCTATGGGCTCCAGGAAGGATTTAACACCAGGTGAGCTCGTCCACCCACCTAAGCAATAAATTACAAATATATTAGTGTTATTACATTGGATGGATGGATGAATTGCATTCGATGTGGCATGATAAAAGTTTGTGCTTTTGAAATTAGATGGCCCTTCTTGTTAATCGTGTCTGACTGCTTCCCTATGATCCGTGCTGGTACCTCACGTAACTTGATAGCTGGTGATAGGAAGGGTTGTGTGCTCGCACCATTAGGCCCGGGTAATTAGAGAAGCTCATAATTGCGCATAGAGGGCAAGCGCGCCGTGATCAGAACACCAGTCGGATGGTCAGTTCTAGTAAGGGAAGCGCTTGGTGGTAGTCTGTACCATGCCGTCCATGCCAACCATGATCGAACACAGTGGAGGAACATCACATGTGGTCGCGATCCTCAGTAGTGAAGGGAAAGATATATAGAAGAAGGATCCACTGCTACGCCTATTCCAGTGGCGAAGCAAACAAGGCTCGT
Source organism: Bombyx mandarina (assembly GCF_030267445.1). Taxonomy (NCBI): domain Eukaryota; kingdom Metazoa; phylum Arthropoda; class Insecta; order Lepidoptera; family Bombycidae; genus Bombyx; species Bombyx mandarina. The sequence goes on along the minus strand of NC_143220.1, from coordinate 10,413,934 downwards.
TTTATCTTAAAGCTGTTGTTTCTATGCAGTCAACTTCAAGCTCATGCCGCAGGGAGTGATTTTACGACTTCAAACTAAACTTAGACTAGTAGAAATACAGAGGAATGCCGATAACCAATATAAATTTATTCTTACCTATAAATTCGATTTAAGTTTCAAAGACGATATTTTGCTCTGATAATTATTACGTGTTGCGGTCTGAATCTGAAATTCCGAAAGTCTTTGACCAGTGTGTGTTTCCAGTGATGACATATGACACTGAGACGTGGGCGCTCACAATAAGCCTTATGAGAAGGTTCAAGGTCACCCAAAGAGCAATGGAGAGGGCTATGCTCGGAGTTTCCCCGTGAGATCAAATCAGAAATGAGGAGATTCGCAGGAAAATCATGGTAACCGACATAACCCAAAGAATTGCGACATTGAAGTGGCAGTGGGCAGGACACATTGCCTAACGTAGCATTCCACAAATCGATGGTTGAAACGTTATATGACAAGAGTAAAATAGAGTGACGATGGATTATAACGAGAGAAGGATTGCGAAGGATGCACGAAATACTACTTTGACTTACATCTATATATATTCTTCTCTTAATATGGTATGTATATATTGTGATTATATTTTTGGGTTTATAAAACCACAATAACAAACGATACGCGTCACAAAAAATTAATGAAATTCGCATGTATTACGAGTATCATCCTAATACCATTAAATTTGAATGATTCCTTTGAAAGTTTAAACTAGGCTATGACGTTTTTTTTTCATATGCATTTCCTTCAGAGATTTGGTAAAATGTAAGCACGTTATTCGAGATAGCTCACGAGACTCGTTCGAGTGGCGTTATTTCCTACCCCGCATATCTGTCAGCGTTAGGTGAACATCAAAGGCACCGTTAATTTGGGGCCATGAAAAATGTACTAATAATTAAAAAAAAAATTATACATATACTGGGTGGTTGCGCCAGCGTCATAACGGATTTGTAGATGTTTTTATAATAATATGGCAGCTATGACACTTTTCCCTTCCCCTTCCTCACCCATTCCCCGCGCCCTGGATTGGCTAATACGAGCGACGCGGGCACACACAGAAAAAAGAAGAAAAATATGGCGGTTACCTAGCGCGCGCTCCGCATTACAGAAAGCAGTATTTTGTGATGTAATTATTGAAATGGCCTAAGACTTTATTTTTATACAATATTAGTGTCAGTGTATCACAGTGTCGTGCAAGAAGAAGATACACCAACTGGCTTCAAGCACTTTTAGCAGCCGTGATTCGGACGACTCCATCCTCTCCAGGTACGGCGTTTTCCTTCACAATTTCCCTCGGGTTGTGTTCCTTTGTTTCTTCCCGCTACGGCCCGAGAAAGTGTCATAGTTGAACAACGCAACTACAGTCCACTCATTTTTGTATTAGGTGACCGTTACAATTTGGTCTGCCAACCGCATAGCGCAACCATTATTTAGTGGTCCATTTCGAGCCGGATTCTGAACTTACATCGTCTCATATTAGTAACCTAGCATTATTTGTATTTAATTCCATAGGGAATTAACGCACCGCAATTAAATACTTATTTAATATAGTAGAAAAACCCGCATTTAGGTATTTAGTTGTAGGTAGATTTAGATAGCCTAGGTAAACGCCATCTTTCACACACATTCGCTAGACGCTGAATGCGTAGAAATTGTATTTATTTAATTAGTTTTTTCGTATTCGAAAACGCATCATAGATATCGTAAGAGTTTACTTTGAACATTGTGATCTTGTGATTAGCTACCTTCCCATTATTTTTATGTTCACAAGTTATTCACTCGCTTCGCTAACCGCATTTGAACATACAAATACCTACCTACCAAATTGGTTTGTTTTGATTTATTTGAATGAATAACATAATACATACATCGTTCGTGTTTAAATATTTGTATGTTATTATATTTTATTATCATTTTTGATTTAACTAGGACAGAGGCATAACCTAGGTCGTTTGATATTGTCTGGTTGTTTTATTCTCAACGCGCCAATAATAGCAACTTTTATAGTAGTAGCTATCTAACTATTTTAAATATTATTATTATTATTTTATAAGACGACGAGCGCTGCGCTTGCACCTCGCCGCGCGCCCCCTCGCCCCTGCGTCGTTCGTCCGCCCGCGTAATATACTTTATTCACAAAATTATTTGATTTCCCGCGCTGTTTTGCAGATTTTATTTTGTTTCTTTACCTATTAGTTTTATTTAAATTTTAAATATGCCGCCTAAATCTAATAAATCCGAGAACGATTTGAAGCTTTTGTACGCTAAGAGGGATATGATTTATTCACGCGTGCAAACAATTTGTGATAATGCACTTAAGATATCCGACTTAGCAATACGAGACTCATTTCTTTGTTCTATTGAAAACATAGACGATTTGCGCGCGGATTTCGAAAGTATCGTTCATAATATTAACGCATTGCAATTAGAACTAGATCCTGATTACGCCGTCAGTTACTCTGTTATGTCGTCGTTTGATGATCTATATTGCCGTATAAAACGTGTCGCTAAATCTTTAGAAAAAATACCTAGCGCCGGGTATTCGCAAACGGAACCTAAGTTCACCCGCGATAGACCTAGACTACCGCCTATCCACATACCCGAATTTAATGGGGACATCCGTAATTGGGGTTTATTTATAGATAGTTTTGAAAATACAGTAAATCAAAATGATCACTTAACCGATCACGAAAAATTACACTACTTAGTAGAAAAACTTACCGGCAAAGCCCGTGCGGCTTGCGCGGGAATTACGTTTGGTGCCGAAAACTATACTTTGATTTTGAACACACTCAAAGCCAAATATGAAGATAAACGGTTGATAGCTACCGCGTACCTGGATCAATTGTTCGAATTAAAACCTATTTTATCGTGTACCGAACAGAACTTGGAGAAATTCTTAGACATATTTGCATCATCTGTTCGGGCTATTAGAAATCTCAACGTCAATGACCTCAGCGACTTTTTATTTTTGTACATTGGCTTAAAAAAGTTAGATTTCGAAACTGTTCGCTTATTTGAAACGAATCAGGGTACTAAGGGTATTGAATTGCCGAAATTTAATGAATTGGAATCATTTTTACGTAATCACATAAGAATACTTCAGCGTACTACGCGACCTCACGAGGTCCCGAAAAGACAACCAGAAAGACATTTAGAAACGTCCTCAAGACCGCTTAGAACGACTCATAGCTATGTAAATACCGCGGCGTTGCCTGCGTCCGTGCCCGCCAAGTCGACTTGTTTTCTGTGTAAATCTTATCATACACAGTTGTATCAGTGTGCTGGGTTTTTGAAATTGTCGCCTACCAATCGTTATAATTTTGTTCGCGCAAATAACTTGTGTTTAAACTGCCTTAGTGATAAACATCGCGTTGGTGTGTGTAATAGTAGCCATAGTTGTCGCAAATGTTCGTTGAAGCATCATACCTTGCTTCATTTTGATAAAAATAGTAATATAGTAGCCAATAGAAATACAAGCGCAGGTAATCAACCAATGTATGGTAACTCGTCGCTAGCAGTATCAAGCTCGGAGCACTCGCATGGTCGAACTCACGCTGGCGGCAACGCACGTTGTACGACACATCTCGCGCGTCCCGCGTATTCACCCGCGCTTCCCGCCGCTGCTGTCGCTGCCGCTCGCACAGACAGCTCCGCAGCTATCAACTCGGACGGCAACACAAATGACGTCACATTATGCTCGCTGTCTTCCGCTCGCTTGCCTACAACTGTTTTGCTTGCGACCGCTCGAGTTGTAATGGTTGATACTCATGGCAAGCCGCATCTTGTTCGCGCCCTTTTAGATAGCGCCTCACAGAGTAATTTTATTACTCGTGAATGCTGTCAACGTCTTGGATTAAAATATAGTAACCAGACTACGTGCCCCGTAGTCAAGGGCATAGGGGGGTCTACTAAGGACATCCAAGGGTCCGTAAAAATTAAATTTGAATCACGTTTTAGCTCGAATGTTTCATTCGAAATAAACTCGCTGGTTGTAGATAAAGTAACGGAGCAACTTCCTACTGTTTCTGTAGATACCTCGTTGTTAGCTAACTTTGATAGTTTGCCGTTAGCCGATGATACTTACGCCGTTCCAGGAGCCGTCGATATTTTGATTGGCGCTTCGATTTTCCCGCACCTCCTGCTGCCACGTAAGGTTCAAGGTCATTCGGCGAACCCCGCACCGCACGCTTTGGAAACTGTTCTCGGTTTTGTTATAGTTGGATCCGCACCCGCTCTTATAAATAGTTACTCGACCGTATCATACTGCTGCGCCGTTGAGCCGCCACTGGAGTCCACCGTCCGCCGCTTTTGGGAAATTGAAGAAGTAAATGTTCCGCTGGTTATGAGTCCTGATGATAAGACCGCTGAGGATATTTATTGTAGCACGACCACCCGCGATGAAAGTGGTCGTTATATTGTCGCCCTCCCCTTTAAGGGTGATACCTCTTCGCTTGGTGATTCGCGCCTAATGGCCGAAAAACGCTTTTTTTGTTTAGAATGTAAGATGATGGCATCTCCGAAGTTGAAAAAGGCCTACGACGATGTCGTCAATGAATATGTAGATAAGGGTATCATCTCACCTGCTCCCGCTGTACTTGATGAGACGCAAAATGGTCCCTCTTATGTCATCCCGCATCATGGTGTCATTAGAGAGGATAAACTCACCACAAAATTGCGTGTTGTTCTGGATGGCAGTGCTAAGACTAGTACTTCTGTTTCTTTAAACGACATCTTGTATTGTGGTAAAAATCTTCAAGGTAACTTGTTTGATATTATCGTCAATTTTCGTTTATTTGTTGTAGCGCTATCTGCAGACATTAGACAAATGTTTCTTTGTATTGGCATTCGGGAATCTGATCGTAGATTCCAAAGATTTTTATATAGGTTTTCCCCACACGAACCATTAAAGGTTTACCAGTTTAACCGCGTTTGTTTCGGACTTAAGTCAAGTCCGTTTCACGCGCTTCGCACTGTGAAGCAGTTAGTTCTTGATGAGGGTGATTCCTACCCCAAGGCAAAAGCTACCATCAATACTGGTCTGTATATGGACGACTTTGCTTATAGTGTAGATAGCGAGCCTGAAGCCATCGAAACAGCTACTCAAGTGATAAGCCTAATGAAGACTGGGCAATTTGACCTTGTTAAGTGGACGAGCAACTCTCAACGTGTTTTGGACTGGATTCCGCCATCGCATCGTCTATCGACGGTTAAGGATTTTGATGTCAATGATACACATAAGATTCTCGGCTTGAGCTGGTCTCCCACATCCGATACATTCAGTCTCAAAATTAGCTCGACCCCGCCAACTTGTACCAAACGCACCATATTGTCTTGTGTCGCTCTCATATGGGACATTATGGGTTTTGTAGCACCTGTAGTATTATACGCGAAGCTTCTTATTAAAGAGCTTTGGCTTTCTCAGTGTGACTGGGATGACATCGCACCGGACAACGTGGCCAGATTATGGGCACGCTTTAGGGTAGAGCTTCCTTTACTCGAACATATAGAAATCCCACGTCATATAGGTATCTCTCGAGATAGTGTAGTCACAATAGTGGGGTTCGCAGATGCTAGTGAGAAGGCGTATGGAGGAGTGGTGTATTTTCACGTTTGCAATGGCGACAATATTAGAGTTAGCCTTATTAGTGCGAAATCTAAGGTCTCCCCTCGAAAGGTCGTCTCTCTCGCGCGCCTTGAGCTTTGCGCTTTACTACTATTGACGCGGCTCATTGGTGCCATAGTCAAGGGTTGTAACAACCGCATTAATATTGATAGAATTGCTGGCTTTTCTGACTCAACCGTAGCTTTGTGTTGGGCTCATTCTTCTCCCCACCGTTGGGACACATTTGTTGCTAATAGAGTAGCAAAAATTCAGTCTGAATTATCACCTCAAAATCTATATCACGTAGCTGGAACAGACAATCCTGCCGATTGTCTTTCGCGGGGTTTAACCCCCGCTCAAATATTAGATCATCCGCTCTGGTTTCATGGTCCATCATGGGTACGAGATGCACCCTGTGATTGGCCAGTTAAGCTTTTTAATCCCGCGACTGTCTCTGAACCGCCAGAAGAAAAACGACACACTCTTGTAACTTCTGCGCCAAGAGAAGACTCAGTTATATTATTGTTGGCTAGTCGTGTTTCGTCATGGTCAAAGTTGTTACGTTGCGTGGTATATGTTTGCCGCTTTGCTAAACTGTTACCACAGCAACAGTACATAGTCGCCTCTGACTTTTATAAGGCAGAGCTTATTGTTCTTCGTGAACTGCAACGAGCGCATTTCGTTTCAGAAATTAGCAGCCTAGAGTCTAATAAACCTTGCAGGCGTCCTTTTCAAAATTTGAAGCCTTTCTTACAGGATGGACTCATCCGAGTAGGTGGTCGTTTGAGTCAGTCCAACTTAGGATTTGATCAAAAACACCCCATAGTTTTACCGCGTAAGGGCCACATCCTTGATTTACTGGTCGATTATTATCACAAACTTCACTGTCATGCTGGTCCCGATTTATTGATGTCAATACTTAGACAAAGATATTGGATACTTTCCGCACGTAATTTGATTCGCTCAAGGGTACATAAATGTGTGCCCTGTTATAGACTTCGTCCGCGTCCCATCGCACCTGAAATGGCTGACCACCGTTCTTGTCGCGTTGTAGAAACCGCTAAACCTTTCGTGCATACTGGTACAGACTTTGCTGGACCCTTTAAGGTCACCATCTCACGTGGTCGGGGTATTCGTTCATCGAAAGCATATGTTTGTCTTTTCGTGTGTATGACCACTCGTGCTGTTCATATAGAACTAGCCAGTGATTTGAGCACGCATAGTTTCATGGCTGCTTTTAAAAGATTTTTATCGCGCCGAGGTCCTGTAGGTTGTATGTACTCAGATAACGGTACAAATTATGTGGGTGCCAAACGCAATATTTCGGAAGTTCACGCTTTTTTGAACTCTAAATACTACAAAACTGAATTCGCACATATGTTAGCAGAAAATCGCATTAAATGGCAGTTTAATACGCCCGCCGCAAGTCACTTCGGCGGAAATTGGGAAGCAAATATAAAAAGCCTTAAATCCCATCTTTATAGAGTTGTAGGGTTGCAGATTCTCACTTTCGAAGAGTTGAGTACCGTGCTCACTCAAATAGAAGCCGTGATGAACACACGTCCGCTATGTAGGACACTGTCTGGCGACCCAGCTGAGCCGTTAGCTTTGACTCCGGCTCACTTTTTGTCGTTGACGCCGCTTAAATATTTACCCGCTAGAGATATTGACGAAGACAGGCAGCATATTCTCTCGCGTCACTCTCTTTTAGATCAATTAGTTCAGTCATTTTGGAAACGTTGGAAAACAGACTACTTACATACGCTACAATCGCGCCAAAAATGGAACACTCCATCCAACCCAATCGTTGTTGGAAAAGTAGTAATTTTAATGACGGAAAACGCGCCCCCGCTACATTGGCCTTTAGGAGTAGTGGAGGAGGTTTTTCCTGGTTCAAATGGAGTGATTAGAACTGTACGCGTTAGGACCGCAACCGGATCGTATCTACGCCCGGTTATTCGCCTCTGCCCTTTACCTAATTCACAATAGAATAACTTCAGTATTAGATATAAGGTGTTCGTTAGATTTAGTTTAATATGCATAGATAACATAGATATAGATAGATAGATAGATAGATCTTCGCATAGGGGTTTGGTAGGTTAGCTTTTTATTTCTTGAAGGTAACCCTTCAAACTGGGGGGGAATGGTTGCGCCAGCGTCATAACGGATTTGTAGATGTTTTTATAATAATATGGCAGCTATGACACTTTTCCCTTCCCCTTCCTCACCCATTCCCCGCGCCCTGGATTGGCTAATACGAGCGACGCGGGCACACACAGAAAAAAGAAGAAAAATATGGCGGTTACCTAGCGCGCGCTCCGCATTACAGAAAGCAGTATTTTGTGATGTAATTATTGAAATGGCCTAAGACTTTATTTTTATACAATATTAGTGTCAGTGTATCACAGTGTCGTGCAAGAAGAAGATACACCAACTGGCTTCAAGCACTTTTAGCAGCCGTGATTCGGACGACTCCATCCTCTCCAGGTACGGCGTTTTCCTTCACAATTTCCCTCGGGTTGTGTTCCTTTGTTTCTTCCCGCTACGGCCCGAGAAAGTGTCATAGTTGAACAACGCAACTACAGTCCACTCATTTTTGTATTAGGTGACCGTTACAATTTGGTCTGCCAACCGCATAGCGCAACCACTGGGTACCTATAAACTTATAAAAAATTAAATAATTTTTTTTATGAATGGTTCCTCCGAAACAACAAATAATAAAAAAAAACATCGGTCGTGGCTAAGACGGTTTCATTTTCAATGTTTGGTTAAGAATTAAATCACCCTTTAGTTTAGCTGTCAAAGGCGAAGCTTTTCTATTACCTTTGTAGACAAACGAACATACGGCCCACCTGATGGTAGGTAGTCTCCGTTGCTCACGGACATTAACAATGTCAGGGGTGTGCCAAGTCACCGCCTACTGTTATAAAAAGTGGTACTTAAAGTACTGAACTGCTCAAAAACCCTACTGTTTTATCCCTATAATAAATTATAAGAACGAACTTAAAAATGTTTAATTAATATATTAGGTACCTACCTACTTTTACGCATTGCAATTTAGTTGGATGGCTGTCAATTTTAGACATCAATACAATTAGTTTTTAAATATAAACAAATTTATATTTGAAACCCAATATGCATTGCATTTACAGCGGTTGTGAGATAAATAGATGTGACACGAATTATAATCAAATAAATTATTTTTATTTTGTAATAGACCGATAACAACATTAACCCATTCAAAAATAGCTCTAAGGCTTTTAGTTTAAAGGCCATTGTTCATTGCAATGATCACGAATGTGCTTGTAACAATGCAGTGCGTCAGACTAGACGGCGGGTCTGTGAATCGAAACAAAAAAAGCCTTTATATCAACTAAAACTCGTTTCTGATAATGAATGGCACGAGTTCGCAATCGCAACGCTTTGACCTGTCCAATGCGATATATCAATCATACTTTGGCACTCAAGGTCATTTTTGTTTATATTATCGTCTGCTTAATATTCCAAATTGGATTTTTGTCGATCTCATTTTTTCTAACATACCTGTTTCTTTTCTTTTTTGATGTCATAACGTCTTATGAATCGATGAACAACGGGCTGCACGCACGAAAAAGTATCACGTTCCGCCTGATCCTGAGTATGCAAGCGCGAGCGCGGAACAAGCGTCAGGGAGGCACGATCGGCCCAAGCGTAGGCTTGTGACACATTTATTTCTCTTCTTACGTGACGTCAGAGCTAACAAACAGGTCGAATAGTTCTACTACTGACATTATCACGTAGAACTATCGTCCGTAAGCAGACTTTATAGAAACTAAGGGCATTGTTTCTGCAAACTAACTGCATATCATTCACGTGTACAGATAGACGGTGAAATGTCTATTTTATTTAGGAGTTTCTGTGCGCGTCGCAGAGTGTTTGCTTTTAGTTACTCCTCGGCTGTCATTTATCGATGTACAAATAAATTTTGAGGTTAAGGTACTGGTGGTGGGACATCTTGTAAATTCGCACGGGTAGGTACCAGCACCCCGCCTATTTCTGCCGTGCAGCAGTAAAGCGCTTCGGGTTGAAGGGTAGGGGCAGCTGTTGTAACTATACTGAGACCTTAGAACTCATATCTCAGGGTGGGTGGCGGCATTTGCGTTATAGAAGTCGTCCACCCATCTAAGCAATAAATAAATAAACCGCTCGTTTAATGGCCCAAGCCTACAGGCGCGTCGCAGGAAGCGACCGGCGTAGGCGGACGCATAATGCGGGTGAGGAAGCATTGCGTCCGGTACGAGCTGTACGTACGTACTACGTACGGTCTCACAACACATTCGTGACACTAAACTCGTGCGAAATAACGTAAAACACACTATATTTAGTCATTAAATGACATCCAAACCTGTTTTGTTTTAAAATCGGATTGGTGGCCAGAGTGGGTAGCGGCATTTACGTTATAGTTGTCTATGGGATCCGGTAATTTCTTAGCAACGTGGGCCGAACTTGTCCACTCAACAAAGCAATAAATATTTAAAAAAAAAAACAATGACAGTTCCTATCTTATCTCATCTCACAAACACTTATTATCCGTAAGCACTTTATCGCACATAACAAAACAATGGCAATTTTAAGTTGCTTTATTAATCTCTTAAAAAGTATGAGATTTAAATGTGCATGTAAAAATTATATTACATCCATTGTTGTTTGTCGCTTGCAGTTATCAGACGTCCAAACACAAACTGGACACGTATTAACGATTGTCTTCTATAAGAAAGGAATGATTTGTAATGATAATCATGATGAAGCCACACGATGGAAAGGACCAACGGAGAAAAGGAATGATGATCGACAATATAGACGATAGGCTGATGTCATAACACAAGTCGCAGGAAACGACTGAATAAAATCAGGTAAGGACAGTGAGTCATGGAAAAGAATGAGGTCTTTACCCAAATAGGGGTACAAATCTCATAAATAATACTAATATTAAATAACTAATATTAAATTATTAAATAATAATTAATTAATAATTAACTAATAGATTAATTAAATTAATTAATAAATTTAAAGTCGTCGTGGCCTAAAGGATAAGACGTCCGGTGCATTCGTATATAGCGATGCACCGGTGTTCGAATCCCGCAGGCGGGTACCCATTTTTCTAATGAAATACGTACTCAACAAATGTTCACGATTGACTTCCACGGTGAAGGAATAACATCGTGTAATAAAAATCAAACCCGCAAAATTATAATTTGCGTAATCACTGGTGGTAGGACCTCTTGTGAGTCCGCACGGCTAGGTACCACCGCCCTGCCTATTTCTGCCGTGAAGCAGTAATGCGTTTCGGTTTGAAGGGCGGGGCAGCCGTCGTAACTATACTTGAGACCTTAGAACTTATATCTCGAGGTGGGTGGCGCATTTACGTTGTGGATGTCTATGGGCTCCAGTAACCACTTAACACCAGGTGGGCTGTGAGCTCGTCCATCCATCTAAACAATAAAAAAAAAACCTTTCTTAAATTTAAGCAACAAATTACTAACAAACATTGTAATATATCGGTCATAAGGTGCTATAACATCATTTATGCAAATTATGTACTTTTTCAGGAGAAACGATGAAAATTCAATATCTTAATACAATAATATAGTTTTTCTCAACTAAAGAAATAAAATGATAATATTTAAACTACAACTTTAAACGTTATTATTAAAAGCAAACATCTTACTAATAACTATTAAAAAATGGATTTTCTCAAACTCAGTTCAGTATTAACAAGAATCTCATAAGTGACATTATAGCTCTGTATGTGCGATATATCAAAAGTGATTTTTTTTTATTGCTTAGATGGGTGGACGAGCTCACAGCCCACTTGGTGTTAAGTGGTTACTGAAGCCCATAGACATCCACAACGTAAATGCGCCACCCACCTTGAGATATAAGTTCTAAGGTCTCAAGTATAGTTACAACGGCTCCCCCACCCTTTAAACCGAAACGCATTACTGCTTCACGGCAGAAATAGGCAGGGTGGTGGTACCTACCCGTGCGGACTCACAAGAGATTCTACCACCAGTAATTACACAAATTATAATTTTGCGGGTTTGGTTATTATTAATCATTATTAATTTGGGTAATTACTGTTCAGGGTAGGGTAAATGGTAAATTATCTCGTGGACGAAGCTCCATGCGTTGGACTGATCAAGTGAAAGTCCTTACCAAAACCCCATTTAATGAGTGCGTGCGCCAAGCCTCAGTTCGCGAACCATGGAGAACATCTGTCAAGGCTTTAATAATCAAGGATTCCAGATGACCACGAGTGCTCTGCCAACAGTAACCGACTATGATGATGATGATGATGAATTACCGGCGATGAAGCGTATTGTAAGTTCGCACGAGTAGGTTCCAACGCTCTGTCTATTTCGGCCGGATCTGATTTAAGCTTAGATCTTATAGCTCACGGGACCAGTCGTATAAACAAGAAAAAAAAAAAAAAAAATATTTACACATTAATATTTGTAAATTTCTGAATCAACAAAACCGTTTGTTTATGCAGTAGGCGTCTTTATTATGTACATACCAAAGTATAAATTCAAAATATATGAATAGAAATTCAAATAAGGAACCGATGATTTTATCAAAACATTCCTTGGTCCCCTCCCCCTCCCATCCCCGGGCATCCCGTATGTTTTGGAAACTTGTGATCACGCGCGACGTTGCCGCTCCGACCTTCGGCAACCTTCGGCAAGGTTCGGCAAGGTTCGGGAGACGACTCCGACGCACAATGGAAGCAAACAGCTGTTTGAGAAATTTAACCCTCGACCATATACAGGTAGATTAAAAACATTTGAAATTCTTTGTTGAAGTGTTTTTCATCTAAAATAAGCACATACGTACGTACGTACGCCTTGAGTTTTTATTTTAGATAAAGTAACAAAAAAAAATTGTGAGTAGATGCTATTTAATGAAAATTTACTACACAATATGAATTCAAAATTCCAAATAATTAACGTCTTCATTTCATTAACTGTCTAGAAATAACTTTTGCTTCCAACTTCTTAAGTTTTTGATAACAGCAAGCCCAATGACGATTATTAATTAAAACACAGAGCATATTATATACATACTCTGGTTTATAATATGCTAATGTATAACATCTGTATTACGGAAGTATAATATATATATCTATATATAAATAAGTAAAGACAAAGAAGATGAGAAAAGTTTATTTAATGAAAACGACTTTTTTTATTTCCAATTTAATTTCGCGTTTCTTAGTTTCATTAGATTATTTTCGTATTCACGAAAACTATAAATTATTCAAAACGTTAGCAATAATATAAAGACAATACGACAATATAAAATGCGAGGTTAAGCCGTAAAAGTCATTTAGATTATAACTAGGACTTGCGAAAAAACGAAAAAAAATCTAAATTGTATTTTCTTTTCTCTCTCTCTCTAAACCGATTTTTTTTGTTTTGTCTAAAGTGTATTGACTAGCTATAGTATCTTCAAATTTATTTGTGAAAAGGCAGATTTTCTACAATTACAATTATCCTTCTTTTTTGTTTATACGAATCACAGTTGGACCTGAAAATTGTAAAAAGGAAAAATGCATTTTATTTAATTATTGTCATACTTAAAATGTTAGATAAAGAATTCATCGCTTCAGTTTATAAACGGTTTCTGGATACATATCACCAGAAAAATGCCGGGCAACGGAACGCGATCGAATATTTCATTGATAATTACCCAAAAGCCCAAGAATAGTTTATCACAAACTTTTTGAAAACTCCAATGTTTACCGCGATCCAGTACGCAAACAAGTCTTTCAAGTCGTGCCTTCGACTTATTTGCTTGGCGGTCTTCGACAACATTATTCAACACAAAGAGTAATCGATCTGCCTGAATCTGATCCCTGCAATCCGCGGGAACGAGTCAAGAGCACGCATCATACACGCAACCACCACATGTGTAAATAAGCGCGTCTACATACCCACACATTCACACAAACGCACGCAAATATGTGTTAAGTACCAACCTTCTAATTGAAATACCCGCAAAAAGTTTTTACTTTTCAAAATTGCGAACTTGTAATGTGAGGTTAGAAGAAGAATGAATTCATGAAGTGATTATTTTGGAGTGTTCGTTTTTAAGGGCACAAACAAAAGAAAATACGATTCAACCAAGACCAGTCAACTTTAGTCATGTATTTTGATATAAGAAGTCAGTCGGTGCTATTAATCTAAATCAACAAACACCAAGACCTCATATCAAGCATTTATTCCGAAATTTATTAGATATTATAACTGAAGATACTGCGCCAAAATGAGTAAAAGCAAGGAAAAACTTCATTCTGATTTAGATATTGGTACGTACTTAGCTAAAACTTCATGGCAGACATTCAAAAGAGAATAACACCGGACGTATGTATACAAAGGACCGAAGAAAATTCAAGTATTAAAAATTAATCGAATTGATTGAAAAGGACGAAAACAAAATAACCACGAAAACTCGAAACCAAATATCCATTACAAACAGTTGATCAAAAGTATGAAATACAATCCACTAAGCCAGCAACGACGAACACCCCACAGCGAGGGGATATTTAATCCCCTGTCTATTTCAAACACGTTTTACCTCATTCGTCTCGCGTCCAACAAAAAACTTATTAGATTTACTACTAGTACTGCAAGATCGATATATGGCCGTTGTGATTTTGACACATCCCTATGAACGAAGGGTTGCTAGTAAGCTTAGCACTTTATTTAATAGAGTGGCTTTGTGTTAAATTATTATAGCTATAGTGTTTGCCCAACGGTCGAAACTTGACTATAAACATTGGACAACTCAAGATTTGGATATTTTTTCTTTTCTTTTTTATTGATAACACTACGGTTCGCCAATTGCTACTCCATAAGAAAATCGATTTTCAAAGACAAGAGAAAAACAGCTATTTAGTATTTATTTACTTTAACAGTGTTCTAACTTATTTATCGTTTAGCTAAAATGAAAATATATAGTGTGGGCAAATATAACAAAATATAGCTGTAGTGAAATAGTGACTTCTCGGATTTTTTCAAAATATCTAATGTACTCTTTGTAAGTTCTCAAGATTTTACTGAGAGGTTATTTCATTTCAATCATCCAGTCAATCCACGGTATTGTGTTAACTTTTCTTATTTAATTACATCTAATTTCATTTTATTTGTTTCCGTTTCATCTCTTAATAACAAAAAATTTAACCTTTGGTTCACAATATTACGCTGTATAACCTGGGTTCCCTTTGCCCATTTAAAGCAACGAAAAAATAATTTTATATATTTTCTTATAGTTAATATCAAACGAAGAGACTAGCATTAAGTTAAAATATACCTGCTTTACATATATTCTTTTATTTATATAGATAAAACCTTATGTTACATGCAATGACTTGATTGCAAGATTTATTAAAATGAAGCTTTAAATGAACAGACGATCTCACGGCTCATCTGTCATTTAGTGATAACATATATACCAAGAACCTTAAGAAATAAATCGAGACAAGAATAAAAAATGTCCCGCCCTTCAAAGACCCCTATAACCGTATTTGACGATCACAACATAAAATTTCGTTCGACAGAAAAAGCCTACGAAAATTTTCAATATATTTTACATTCACGTCACGTAAATATTTGTCTTAGGTCCAAGAGTTTAACCTAAAAAATAAAAGCTCGAACATTGCTTCAAGCCACGTGTTCCGTAGTCGTAATATAGCGGGTTTTACGTTCGCCGGTGTAAGGCTGCATACACATCTCGGAATGATAAATGAAAATAGTTGGCGAGGGGGGGCGCTCTCCCGCGGAGCCCTGCACACATGGTCTTATCGACCTGCAAGCGTGGTCTAAACGAAAGCGAATCATTGCGAATTTTCCATTATTAATAAATCAAAATGCGCACAACCGAATAACGCTGTTAATGTCCATTTGAAAAGATAGATTTTTTATTTATTAAATAAATTGAATTAATTTTGGAAAAGTTTTCAGATACGTTATTCTTATTGTCAACAGAGGCAAACAGACACAAACTCGAATGATTGTAAATTTTTTAATTCGCACAGCCGAATAGTCCCGCTAATGTCCAATTGAAACCAATTTTTTTTTAAATTAAATTTAAAATATCTCAACAAATAAATTGAATTAATTTCGAAATAGTTTTTGGTTACGTCATTTTTATTGTTAAAAGAGGCAGATACAAAATCGAACCCACTGAGTTTCTCGCCGGATCTTCTCAGTGGATCATCTCTCGCGTTTCCGATTCGGCGGTAGATTCTGCGAAGCACTGCTCTTGCTAGGGCCAGTGTTAGCAACACCTCCGGTTTGAGCCCCGAGAGCTCACCTACACGCTAGGGTAACGCTGATATAGGCTATATCAGGCTATATATAAACTCGAATGATGGTAAATGATTATCGTCTACCCGATGATATGTAGGCGAAGTAAAATGTCCCTTAGAAATAAGGTGACACTCTACAAAACTTGCATACGCCCCGTCATGACCTATGCAAGTGTAGTGTTCGCTCACGCGGCCCGCATACACTTGAAATCATTCCAAGTCATTCAATCCCGTTTTTGCAGGATAGCCGTCGGAGCCCCGTGGTTCGTCAGGAATGTCGACCTCCATGACGACCTGGACTTAGAGTCCATCAGTAAGTATCTGCAGTCGGCGTCCATGCGCCACTTCGATAAAGCGGCACGACACGAGAACCCTCTCATCGTGGCCGCCGGAAACTACATTCCCGATCCTGCGGACAGAATGGAAAGCAGTCGACGTCGCCCAAAACACGTCATCTCGGATCCTCCCGATACACTAACGGTGCTTTTAGGTAATTCAAGCACCGGTCACCGTTCTCGTCGAACCCGTCGCTTGCGACGAAGGGCTCGACGAGTAAACTAACTCTCAGACACAACCCACTGAGTTTCTCGCCGGATCTTCTCAGTGGGTCGCGTTTCCGATCCGGTGGTAGATTCTGCGAAGCACGGCTCTTGCTAGGGTTCGTGTTAGCAACATCGTCAGGTTGAGCCCCGTGAGCTCACCTACTAAAGTTAGGGTTACGCTGACATAGCCTCTCAAGCTTAGGTAGAAAAAAACAAAAAAAAAAAATGATTATCGTAATCAAAAGGCATAGGCAACACCGGGAGCTAAGCAATCGGCAGTAGATCCGTGAAAAGGAAGAACGATCTATAAATGCTAGATCTCCGTGTAAGCTACTAATATCTGCGCATGTTTCCGTCGAACTCAAAGCCCGCTGTTCACTCGCAACTTGCCCTCACCGTGACACACTCCTCCGCACACAATCGTTCGCGCACGAGCCACGCGTGTGACCGGCGGCTGCCAAAATAATTGTCCATTAACATCGCACGACGCCCGCGTGGGGGACTACGCACTGACAGACTTCTCTACATTGTAAACATACCATCTTCTGGTACGCGTAAATAAAATCAAAAGCGCGAAATATTTATTTTGCATTTACGTTGTAGATGTCTATGGGCTCTGGTAACCACTCAACACCAGGTGCGCCGTGAGATTGTACACACATCAAGGCAAAAAATATATATATAAATAAAATAAAAAACACGTGTGAAACTCGGGGTCTGCCGCGGTAAAGCTATTGCATAGTATTTTTTATCAAGTTATGCAATTAGACAATAAAAATTTAATATTAAAACGATAATAAAATAACATCACGGTATATTTATAAACATTAACAAAAGCAAAACATTAACTATCCCCTTCACACTCACAAACTAGACCGCGCGAGAGAAAGATGGGCAGACTTTTTATGATGCACATGCAGTGCGACGTCACGCCGCGCGCTTATTTACAAACACTACACAATCGCAACGTGTGAATGTGTTGAACGCGAGCTACATGGTAGGCGGAGTGGTGGGTGTTAGGCTTTATTTTCGTGACAGAATTTCTTGATTCGGTCGCCGCGCTAAAACCCGCGATAAAAGCTATGCAATAGCTTGAAAAATATCTAATTCACCTATACAGATCGGCACGTACGGTCCTGGTTTTTTTCGCGTAATATTTAAATGCAACTGAAATCTCAGAGCGTCTGTCGCATCTTGAACCAACTTTAGATCAAACAAGTTGTGATACCTCACGTACAGTTTACAGGCGTAAAACACAGAAAAAAAGCATGAAATTCGTAGTGTAATTTTATGAGCGTGAAGAAAGATGAGATTAAACTTTAGACAAGCCGGTTAAAACGGATATCAGGATGCTTGGCTAGTAAATTTACTATGAAATCCCGGATATATTATGATATTGTACATATGTAGGTACTTATTTAGGCAGAACGGGTAACAACGCGTGTGAGCTGAAACATGTTTCTCTAGTAACCACTCTCTAAGAAGTTTTTAGTGTTTTTTTACAATCTTAATATATTCTCGTATCAACTTTAATGGTCTTGATTTTTAACAACTTCATAACTCACATGCTGAGAGTAATAAAATTATATTTAAAATAGTAAATTACTTTAGTTGAAAGATAAAAAATTCGATTTAGGGCATAGTATGAAAATAACTATATAGGCATATACGTGGATGGCAACTTATCAGTAAAAATGCCAATAAAAAAGAAACTACTGAGTCCCAACAGGCAGAAACCCAAATCGCGCTAACGACATTTTTTTTTATTGCTTCATTAGTTGGACGAGCTCACAGCCCACCTGGTGTTAAGTGGCTACTGGAGCCCATGGACATCTACAACGTAAATTCGCCACCCACCTTGATTATTGTTGACATTTCGTACATCAGCTTGCATGTTTGGACCCCAAGAATAAAGATAACCACGGGACCGCCTCGGGTGAAAGATCCTACATTTGCTATCCCCAAATCTATTCAATAATTCAGATAGGTACCCATCATCCAGAATCATTATCAGACCAGCTCAATGTCATTGAATCAATGGTATTATACATATTTTCATGAGATTCTCGAAACGTGTTTTAAACAAATAATATTCACTGTAAAAAAAGGTCATAGCCCATTTGACGCTTAGCGGTAACAAAACCCTCATATACATAATACATAATATGTATGTAAAACACAGTGTAAATATCAAAGCTATATAATGAAACTAAAATGTTTTATCTAATGTATAAACACTAACATTAGATAGTTCGTATTTTGTGCATTGCCACATCGTTCATCCGATTGCTATTAAACTTTGTCACAAAGTTATAGGCACAGTACAATTATCTTACAGCAGGTGGGGTAGTTTTATTATTATTTTTTATTTCCCTAGTACGCATACGAGCGTACGGCCCACCTGATGGCGAGTGGTTACCGTCGCCCATGGACTTCAGCAATGCCAGGGGTAGAGCCAAGCCGCTGCCTACTAAAATATACTTTTTTCAAATGAGTGTAATTCAATAATTCAGCGGCAGTCACAGTGGAGCGTGGCTCGATTCAAATTAGTTAAAAAAAAACTGTAATTTTGGTTTGTTTGAGCATTTGAATTCCTTAACCCCGCCTATTTCTGCCGCGACACGGCAACGCGTTTCGGTTTGAAGAGTGGGCCTGCCGTTACGTTGTTCAACGGAGACTTAGAACTCATGTCTAATGGTGGTTAGCGGCATTTACGTCATTAGTGTCTATACACTGCAGCAACCGCTTAAAATCTGGTGGACCGTGAGCTCATTCACCCGTCTAAGCAATAAAACAAAACAAAAATAGTTCTAAAATAATAAAAAATATTCTTAATCTAAATTAGTTAAATGGTTGTATTTCATTGATTGAGTTAAATGATTAATTAATTAATTTACCTATTGGAGCTCTTATAATTCAAATGTATATTGTCTTGTTATCATCACGTTGAGTAAAAATAGATATTCACAAACGTATTTCGTGTTTATTGTCGAAACGTTTTGGTTCTAATATTTTTTCGTTAAAACTAAACAATAAATTGCAAATACACATTAATATAAAAAGCCTATTAAAAATCACATTATTGCACATATTGAGCTAATGCTACTATTTTTAGAACACCTCTAAAAACAAATGCTTAGTTTTAACTGAATTTGCAGAGTTCTTTTTTAAAAATCTATGTGTATTTTCATATTCATATTTATTCGAAATATTTAAGGATCTCAAGCGAACTAGCGATTTAAACCATGTCAATTAATTATCGACGTTAATAGAGGAAAATTTTCTTGCGTACATTCAAAAAGTCTCCAAAATTTGATTTTCTTAAAGGCAAATATAAATTTTCCTTCCAAAATTTAACTATCGCCGAGTACACAAAGCCGAATAGCCAGGCTGGTGGTAACAAATAAAAGAACATTGTCCGGCAACTGAGCCATCGGGCGGCATCTGTCAAAACAATATACACCGGAAACCGTAAACCGTTGTTAACTGATGTTATTTATATATTTTTTTGTATTAATTAAAACGTTCGTCTATAAACATTTATTGGGTTACAGAGTAGATAGAATGCGGAGCCGCAGTGGAGGCGTTTTGTTTTACACGTGTTCGGTTTTCTATTTTTGGCCCTCATTCCATAGACAAGCCACTGAGTTTCTCGCCGGATCTTCTCGTGCATTGCTCTTGTTAGGGCTAGGGTTGCTTTGCTCAGATTGAGCCCGTGAGCTCACCTACCCGTCCGGGCGTAGCTGAAATAGCCCCTTAGGCTACCAGTACTTAAGAAGAAAAAAACAAGGCTCTCATACTGAATGCTGTCGAACAAACATTGGCTCGGCTATAATCGATTTTAAAAATAAACCGATTAGATATCATTATTGTTAGTGGTACCGTAATTACGGCAATTTGTCAATCAGGTGATTTGATATAACTAATTGGGTATTGACAGCTGTTTTCTATCCAAAAATAGACAGAATGCGGTTTTACTATTGACAAGATTCGACAAGAAATTCGGTTTTTTTCTTTATGATTTTTTTTAAATCAGTACATGCAATAAGTATGATTTAAAGTATACGAAACAGGCCTGCAATACCGAGCACTGGGCAAAAATCCGTTTGGCGTGTTTGATATACGGAGAGCATAATTTTCATTACAATCAAAACTTCTTAAAATTTCGTATTAACTCACTGCACTTACGATTATTTAATTTTATCATTACAATTTTTCCACCAACACGACCCTCTATTCAATATACTAGAGCACTTAGGGATCTCAAGTGCCACTGCATGTAATAAAAGGAAGTTAATTAAACATTTCGATAATAGGGACTCGCTTTGAAACATGATTAATTTCCGAAACGTTAATTTTTATAGGAAATGTTTTATTGCTATCGTCATTACGCGTTTACGTAATTAAAACTTTGTTTTATGAACTTGCAGCGATACAATGAGGAAGGGACTATCTCAAATTACTGAGATAAAATTAAAATTTATTTGTGAAGCCTTCGCCTTGTCGCACTGAAAGTACCTCTAAATACATATCGTCTTCTCGCATTAAAACTGTATAATCTCAAAACGTACTAAATTTTACAGGAGAGTGTTTTAAAGGTTTAACATGTGATATTTTGAATATTAATCATCTTTGCAATATGTATTTATTTTTTACTTTTTACTACATAGTTACATTATCTGTCTTTTAAAGTAAGGTAAAATTGTGTATTAATTTTGTTAATAATAGTCAAAATATATATAAACTAAAAAAAAAAACTAAAACTAAACTACGCTCTTTTGACAGTATTTATGAGAAAAATACTGGTGATACCAAATCATGCTTCATATTAACTCAACTTCGAATATTTTTGGAAATTGTACACTTTTAATGCGAAAAGACGATATGTTTATTTCGCTACACAGATTTCATTTCTCATTTACGTCCCCTCCTAGGAGGGGGCCGTTCTAAAAAGATTGGACGGACTGTGTGAAAGAGAAGTGAATGTGAAGAAGAGGGTGTGAGTAGAGATGATGGGTGGTAGGCGTGTATAGAAAGAGAGAACATGCTGCGCTGATCCCAAATAGAAGAATAAAACTAAGAAGAAGGAGAAGATTTAAATGCCTCGGAGATTGAAACGACATTGTAACATGAGATCGAAGTTTCAACTGTATTATTTAGCGGCATTTCGCGGCATAAAGAAGTACGACCACGGATCGTTACCACGCCACAGTCATATATCGTATAATACCATGCCATACACGTCCTACTTCAACTAAATACGAAAAACATTTTTTTTGCTTGTTTATTTTTTTTACACTTCGTTATCCCAACACTAAGCTAAGTGTGTATTTGCTTAAAATAAATGGTACCTGTTTGCGGGATTTGAACACCGTCATGGTCTTATCGCACGATACAAGTACACCGGGTGGCTTTTTCTTCAGGTCAAGACGACTTCAGGTACTTACACTTCAGGCTCGTACCTTGACGATATGCGTTTCTTTTCATGGTCTTTTTGGTAAGTATATATTATAGTATATCTTATTTAGATGACATAGTTGTCATAGCGATCAGTGACACTGAACTCCGTTCCGAGAGATTCCTAGTTGAGAGCTACAGTATCTTTGTCAAACATTTAGTGTTCGAAGTCTGAGTATATTTGTTCTTTTATATGGTTCAAATATCCACAACACAATAACTCCTTACATGGGGTCAGTCGAAAAAATTCGAAAAATACCGTATCGTTTATGTAAATCGCAGATGTTAAGGGAAAAAACTCATGACTGACAAAATGAAAACAGAGCAAACATATTCGCAAATCGGTTCTGAATCAGTCCACGCTTAATTAATAGTTAACATAGCATATAACTGTACTGGTGGTAGGACCTCTTGTGAGTCCGCACGGGTAGGTACCACCGCCCTGCCTATTTCTACCGTGAAGCAGTAATACGTTTCGGTTTCAAGGGTGGGGCAGCCGTCGTAACTCTACTGAGACCTTAGAACTTATATCTCAAGGTGGGTGGCGCATTTACGTCGTAGATGTCTATGGGCTCCAGTAACCACTTAACACCAGGTGGGCTGTGAGCTCGTCCACCCATCAAAGCAATAAAAAAAATATTTATAACGTAACAGACTCAATTTGATCAAACATCAATACGGGTCAAGGACGTGGAGTGTTTCGTACACACACGTAACAAAACAACGCTTACCAAAACGACACATAATATCTGGAATACAATATTTAGGTCAGATTACGTCTCGCAAAGTGCGCGAGAGGCCTTTCAAACACCAAAAGAAAAACAACTTAGTTCCCAACTAAAGTTCCACCAAAAGTTCTAGTAATACATAACAATCAACCATTGAAAGGTATTACCTAACTGTACGTCATAGTTGTGCTGAATGTTGCAAAAAGTTTCCCAGAGTTAAGCACGCGGCTCCGGTCCCCCTCGGGGGGGGCGAAGTTTCGAAAGCCCGTCGTGTTACGCGAATTAGGTAATAATTTATTTAGTTCTTTCTTTCGTTCCCCCCAGGAGACGGCTGCGGTCAACTTAAGTAAATTTACTTTGATTTTAATTCTCCAATAGCCAGCTTGGTAAATAAAGGAAAACTTAAGTACCAAAAGGTAATAAGAATCAGTTGGTAAAAGATTAACTATTTTTAATTGCAAAAGCAATGTAATCGAATTGTGGCAAATATTACTGATTTATCGTTTTGGCTTTCAGGTACGGATAAATAATGAAGCTCAATACCCTTATATTGTTCGGAATGAAACAATGCGAAGATTATAATAAATTGTAAAGATCGCCTTTCTAATTTTGAAGAGGAGCTTTATTCCACTTTAAAGCTTTTCGAGGGAAAAGCAAATTACCTATTCAACGTTTCCTTAGAATTGGAGGAGGCGACATAAGCCGCTTCGTTAACAAAGATACCACGGTGAAAAGAGACAGAAACTTAAATAGAACAGAGCAGTAGAACGTACAAAGATACAAAACGAAAGACAAATTCTTTTACAGCGTTCCACGTCAATCAATCTCGGATAAAAATAAAACCGTAATAGAACGTGAGCGAAATAGGGTTGAAACTGACCCCGTTAACGGAACCGTAAATTGTTTTCGCTTCGAAAATGTAAAAAAGAAAAAAGAAAAGAATGTCATCGACAAAAGCCAACGCGGATTTTGACATCAATACGCGAACGCTTCGGATTCAGGCGGCTGAGTGGCAGCGTCCAATCAAACTTTAATCAAAGCAGCCGACTGCAGTCTGCGGGTAGACGGGCCGCACCGCGTGCCTAATTGAGCGGAATGACTCCAGTTCATGACACGCCAGCCCTGGACGGGCGACAGGGTATAATCTGTCAACATTCGGACGGTTGAAATGTTTTGATTCCGATACGATTTTTCGCGTGTGTGAATTTAACGTTTATTTTGAATATTAGAATCAGATTGACCGCTCGTAAACCGTTTTTTTTTTTAACAAACTTTAATTGTTTCTTTAATTGTTGAAATATTGAAATAGCCGCATTTGACTACATTCATATAAATATATATACGGTACATACACCAAAATAACATTTTGTACAATTTTTTCTGTTTGTCTGTCTGTTTCTTTGTTCCGGCTAATCTCTGGAATGGCTGGACCGATTTTGACGGGACTTTCAGTAATTTTTTTTAGACTTTTTTTAGACTAGCTTCGCCTCGCGGCGTCACCCGCGGTACGACAATAACCGCGGGTTACATCGCGGGACTCAGCTATCTATATCTATACTAATATTATAAAGAGGAAAGATTTGTTTGTTTGTTTGTTTCGAATAGGCTCCGAAACTACTGGACCGATTTGAAAAATTCTTTTTCCATTAGAAGCCGACATTGTCCCTGATGAACATAGGCTACTTTTTTTTATTTATCTTTTTTTTTTTTTTTTATGTGTGTTTTAATGTTTCCGAAGCGAAGTGAGGGCGGGTCGCTAATCTATACTAATCTATACTAATATTATAAAGAGGAAAGATTTGTTTGTTTGTATTATTGAATAGGCTCCAAAACTACTGAACCGATTTGAAAAATTATTTGTCTGTTTGGAGGCTACACTATTCCCGAGTGACATACGCCATAATCTTTTTTGAAAAAAATTAAGGATCCTTAATAAAAATCCAATAATGTAACCCAAGGTGTAAAAAAATTCCCTAAAATATTCTTTAAATCGCCTGCCCTGCGGAAACGATTGATGATAGAATAAAATAATGTACTACAACTTTGTGGAACACATTATTATTTACAAAAAGTGTTGGGACAGCATATGTTTAACTGTTATAGTTATGCCGCAATAAGTGTTCTTTTATTTAAAAAAATAAAACAACGTCAAATAGCCTTGAAATTTTTGTTAAAGACCCGAGCGGAGCCGGAGCGGGCCGCTAGTCCTATATAAAATACGAAGTTAAAGAGCCTAGTGCATAAGAACATCTATCGAGTTGACACCAAATCGAATGGATTTGTCCTCGATTAAAAATGTCATTTTTTTTGTATTTCGTCCGCCTTTCCAATGTTTAGATAGCAAAATATAATTAAATAACATATTAATTTCGTAATGTTGCCGAGCGAAAATGTCGCGAGCACAAAGCGAAAGGGTGCATCGGCGAGAGAAGCCCATGTCGGGTGTGACGCGGTCCTGGAATGTCCGGAATTTAAAGTTGAACTCGATCAAAGGGCTCGAAGTGGATTTTAAAATTAAAACGACAAACAGTGAGGTGGCTCACATCCCGTTCACGTGTTTGGTTTGCTCGCTTTTTGTTACATGGCGTTCGTGTTTTTCAGGCGTGTGTGTGTGTGTTCGTGCATGTGTGCGCGCGTGTGTCTGCGCGCGTGTGTCTGTGCGTGTGAACCTTATTTTGTCGTGTAAACATTACTTTTCTTAAGCACACCGTATGAGCAGACCACAATCGAACGTATTCGTGTATTGTGCAAATAACAGATAAAAAAGCACACGTTTTGTTGACGAAAGCGGTTGTTAGAAGGTACTTGGTAGTAAACAATACTTACTTTACTATATGGATTGAGTAGAAACGATCAAATTACAACTATGGGTAGTTGCATTCTGTTTTAAATTTTCAACTAATATGTACCTATAAAAGTTAGTTCGACCAACGCGGAGGGATATTACAATTTCGAGCTGAATCTATTATTATTCCTGATGATGACATATCTAGTAGGCGTCAGGGGAGGTTTAAATGCGATTATACCTTCTCAATAAGATCTAAGATATACTACTCGGACGATCTCTTGTATTAATACAAAACGAGATGATGACCGAGCTTTGCTCTGTTTTTTTTTTTTTTTGATAACGCCATCTTGTTTGTTTTGTCTTTAAAGCGGTTAGTTGCCCTAAATTAAGGAAAATATATTATTATTCGTCAATACATGTCCGGAAGAGTTGATTACTGAAAACACGAATAAAACAACATTTTCTGAAAATAAATCGTAGCTAGATCGATTTATCGCCCCCGAAATCCCCTGTATACTAAATTTTATGAAAATCGTTGGAGCCGTTTCCGAGATTCAGATTATGTATATAGATATTAATATACAAGAATTGCTCGTTTAAAGGTATAAGATATTGCGTCGTCATTAAGACGAGATTCAACTATATAGATTACCTAGTATTATTAATGGATTCTGATTCATTTTTAAGTGTCCACGTTTTTGTCCGACTTATAGCTAACATCTTTAAATTTTTCTATTATAACATATATATTTTATTGCCTTTGTAGGCAGACGAGCACACGGCCCACCTGATGGTGAGTGTTCATCAAGACTGTTCATTCAGGAGTTGCTCATCTGCATTGCCAGGGACAAAGCAGAGCTGTTCAGCTACCTACCGTATTACAGACTAGCTTCGATTAGAATCACGAGCGACGATCACCAATCACCGGTCTGGTGAATTGTAATCTGGTCTGCTTTTCTAGATCATAAAAAATAAATAATTAAAAAAACTAACAAAATACGCTTTTATAGAAAATCCAACTACAAAATAGAAAATAAATTTTAATAAATTTGAATTAAAAATAGTGTAAAAAAGCATGGGTCAGGATATTATAAAAATAACCCTTAAAATTTATTGGATTTTCTATAATAGCGTATTTCGTTAGTTTTTTAAAACTATTATTTATTTTTCATTATGTAGTTGAATTTTAAATTTTTTCAATTTTTCTTTTCATTTTTTTTTAATGTTGAATTGTCATCGGTCCTTAATAAGTATACCAAATTTCGAGTTGATCTGACGTTTTGAAGGGGGTCAAAATCATGTTCAAAGATTCCGTTACAAACATACATACTAACACACACACGTCTGAAGCTAATAAAAGCGTATTAAAAACGAACAACGTTAAGTTTTGAACTAAATTACATTTTAATATTTCTTTCGGAACAAAATGTGCATCTATATATTAAAACGTGAAGCAAAAACTCTATCCCTTTTTACGAAAATTGCGCGGACGGAGGAGTATGAAATTTTGCACACTTATAGAGAATATAGAGAAGAAGTGCACAATGCTAATATTTTTTTAAATAATGCACAAAAGATACATAAAATCAATAAAGAAAACATTACCCACACTACATACCATGTACTTGACGCACACACGCATGCATACTATTTATTGTCAAACTTTTGGTCTTGACACCTGTCGTCAAATTGAGAATAGATTAAATATTGTTTGTCTTTGTTAATATTTTTATAGTGTAGTCTTGGCGAAATTTGTGATTATAAAAGTATAAAATACAATCATAATAGTGTACAAACTTACAATTCCAATTAATTATAGTCGAATTTCGACTACTGCGGGGCCTCTAGTTTAAAATATGATACGAATTAAAAAAAACAGTATGTTATTACAAATGAGAAAACATTTCCCGTTTTACTAACTATGTAGGTACGTTTGAATAAACCGAGAGCCGCGGGAGGTCGTTGTAAAATTAGATTACAACAAACAAATCTCGTTTTAATGAGGCAAATACATATTCATAATTACGCAGATACGCCACCCGCCACATGTTTTCGTGCGTTTGAAAAAGGCATCGTTTACCGTAGAATCAGTAAAACGCTAAAGGCTTTTTTTTGTGCTTTTCTTACTACGCGAGAGTTCACACGGCACTTCAACATAATTGTAAATAGACATGCTTTAACAAAAACCGACCTCAAATAGAAAAAAAAAAAAGATATTCCCAAACAAATTAATATACACTAAAAAGAATAATCATCGAAATCGATTTTAGCGTGATATTGAGTTATTCAGTTTTCATCTATTTGTCGCGCACGTACTTAATGCAAATTTAAGACTTATATGGTTTTCTCATGGATAACATTCTCACAACTGGACTAAATTTAAATGGGACCACACGGAAAGCGTCAGCTTTCTTATAAAAAAAGAATCATCAAAATCGATTCACCCATTCAAAAGTTATGAGGTAACAAACATAAAAAAACATGCAATGGAATTGAGTCTCCTTCTTTTTTGAAGTCGGTTAAAAACTAGGATTTATGACATTGACGATGTCACTACACGTTCACAGCCTTATGCACTAGATAGAACGACTAATACCACAAAGCTTCAAAACTAAAATTTTAGCGAATTTTTGGAACGATGTTCCTTATGGGACGATGCGGAGGGGTACCCTAACCGGGAAAAAGCGTCCGTAACGTAAGATTTTTATTATTTAGTCTTAGTATGATAACTATATACAGTGTCTAATGTAGACTATACGTGATGACGGTTATTATTATTATTCATATAAATAGCTGTTTCTTTGTATATTATTATTATATATTTTTTATAAATCATTGTGAATAAAATAAAGTTGATAACTTTGTAAAGTAGTTTTTTTTAAATTTTTATTAATAAAAAAATCATAATAAAAAATGTATACTCGAATAATTATTTTCTTTCTACCTCGAATAGAAATTAAAATTAATATTCTTATAATAAGGAACTTCGTTCCTATCCGGTGTACGACGACACCACACATCTTTTTATTAGGATAACAAACAAGTGACCACGCAATTATTTTATTGCAGAAAGAAAATTTTTAATTAAAAACATACTAAAATTGAATAGTGGATACATTCTTGTGTGGAAGCGAAGTCGTTCACGGCGCGATGGCAACCCCCGGCGACGTACCCAGAACGCCACATGCAGTGGCCTTTCTCCGAAAACTCATTATCCGGGCACGCGTCACGCGCGGCGCATAACCGGTTTTATTAGGTTTCACCGACTGACTCTGTGACAAGCGTTTCGTCTCTGCGATACTTTACGACGCCCACTAACAATGTCTTATATTAAAACTAGCTTTTGCCCGCGACTCTGTCCGCGTGGAATAGTTACTTTGGCATAACGCTAAATTTTACGCCCCCACTTCAATTACGTGGAAAATGAAAATATTTTGAAGGATTCTTTATTGGTGCTCCACTGTTATTGGTCTTACCGTGATGTTATATAGCCTATAGCCTTCCTCAGTAAATGGGCTATCTAACACTGAAAGAATTTTCGCACCAGTAGGACAAATCGGACCAGTAGTTCCTGAGATTAGCGCGTTCAAACAAACAAACTGTTCAGCTTTATAATATTTATTAAATACTAGCTGACCCGGCAGACTTCGTAGTGCCTCAATCGATAAATAAAAGACAAAAGGAATCCGTCCGACGGGAGTCACATCAAAGGAAAAACAAAATAGTTATTTTCATTTAATTCCGAGAATTTTCAAATTTATCTACCTTTTAAACCTTCTCTGGACTTCCACAAATAATTCAAGACCAAAATTAGCCAAATCGGTCCAACCGTTCTCGAGTTTTAGCGAGACTCACGAACAGCAATTCATTTTTATATATATAGATAGATAAGGTTAGATACAAATTAATTTGACTTTCTCCTGTGTACTTTAAGTGAAGACTAATGGGATAGAATAGAAAATTCTTCATGTAAACCTCACATATTAGAAAAGTAAAGGATAAATCTTGAAGTCGTCGTGGACTAAAGGATAAGACGTCTCGTATCAAATGCTTTAAGGAAATACTCATTTAATTCGTGTAAGCAACTGACTTCCACGATAACATAGAAACATGTTCGATATATGTACATATATCTACATTTTCTTGGTGCGTTTGATTTTCATAAATAAATCACTATATATTTTACCAAATAACAATACATTTTTCGTGTTCATTTCAACAACATTAGCTGAATAAAAAACGTATCAGGAAATACGCGTCACTGTGACTAGACTTCAACAATTCCTAATCTATATTTTTGCCAGCCATCTTTCGCAAGGTTGAAAAGGATTCACCATAAAATCTGACCATTTACACAATCACTTTTTTGTCGCTAATTTTGGGTTATTTAAGCTTATTGGCGATAAGACCGCCAATTGTACTTTTTTTTGTATTTAATGTTTCGCATTGTTTCTTTTGTTGGTGTACAATAAAGAATACTCTCTGTCTTTCTCTCTCTCTCTCTCTCTTATGTCTAAGGGTCGTGTATTTATGAACCTGGATAATACATAATGTGCCTTATCGAACTGTTTTGAGGATCAACCTCTCATTTGGGCAACGGATAACTTGAGCCTCTCCGAGTTTGGACTCGACCGGGTTATGTTACAGCAAACCAGCAGCATTTAGCACATCACAGCCTCTCCAAACAACACTCAAATACAATTTCAAATTAAGTAGCAATTTCCGACCTTGTCACACTGGTACCGTCCTTTATGTTGTAAAATCAAGTCCCAAATGAATTGGTAACGAAGTAAAGGCTCGAAGCAAGGGTTCGATTGTCCTGTAACCCAAATATTAGCTTATTGTATCGGGCGGGGCCTCGGGAACGGTTATCGGTAGCGCAGGTACTCCGCAGCCCGCTCCCAGGGGATCGGAGTGTTTAATCCAGATCATCAATTAGTTCAAATTGTCTAGAATAGTTCTGTTTGCGAGCCGAAAGTTTTGACCGAGTTTCATCAATACTAAGTTGTTTAAATTTGAGTTTCGAAACTGTGCGTGTTTTATATGCATTTTTCGTAATCTCAATTTAAATTTAATTTAATCTAAATATACCGCGTGGTCTTAATACTAAATCTATCTATTTATCAAATTTTTTTTTCTTTATATTGCCCTTGTAGGCAGACGAGCATACGGCCCACCTGATGGTGAGTGGTTACCGTCGCCCATCGACGACAGCAACGCCAGGGGCAGAGCCAAGCCGCTGACTAGCATTAAGTACTCTCCACAAGCCTCGTTTGAAGAAGGACATGTCATAGCGCTTGGGAAACCCGTGGAGGGAAGCTCATTCCAAAGCTCGATGTAATCTAATCTAAAATTCCGTAAACTAAAGACACGAGGTAAAAGACCGACACATTGGACTGACCAGATCGGCACTACTCTCGACATTACAGTCCACGATGCTTTCTACCACTCGGCGGCAGATAGGAACAAATGCTTTAGAGTGATCCACAATAAGCTCTTGTTACAAGGAGGTGGTCACGACCCTCAACTTTGAGGAAACCGAAGCGAGGAGGAGAAGAATCTAATGACACGCATTGTGTATATGAATGTACAGGATATTTTGCATTTTCGTCCTGTTCTAAATATTGCATAAACAAGTTAAGTTAATTAAGTACAATGATGTAGTATCTAATGGCGCACTATTAAAGTGATGGAGATTTCGCTTATTAAATTTATCTTAATCGGTGTAATTACTGTTTACATATTCTTCGAAATTTGTTCACAAGACCTTTTACTATTACCATATTTAACTGTAACTCCATTTTTAGTTGTAAGTGCCACAGGTAGGTACTGTATGTAGTAAGTAGGACTTATCAAACTAAAACAAACATGACTGGGATTTTGAAAAGCTGATCCTAACATATTGCAGTTTTAATATAAAAATTTAGCCTTTTCAACAATATTGTACTTATCTACTTCCAACTTAATATCCGCTTCGTTCTGGCTGTCATCTCAAACACGAACGCCGACCGCTTACAACTAATATCAAATTAATCTTCTCCGTTGTTATACGATATCAGCGCAAAAGTGGCCTAACCCACATTTTTTTATATTCAAGCTTATATGGATGTCTGTATATTGGACTTTATTTAAAATATAATAATTTTTTATGCAATGGCTTTGTTAACATTATTTATGTGCGTATTGTTTTTTCCCCACTCAAATTCAAATTCATGAAAATTCATACTTATTGCCTTCATACTAACTATGGTAAGCTTAGACCACTTTTGCGCGGACGACCTCTCATGTGTGTGCATGTGTGAGTGTATACCGCAATACCGGGTGTTAGTGGTATTAGAAAGCAAAAGTACCAGGACTGCATAGAAGCAGAGAAGGTTAGCGGTTCTCGTATAGGCTCGGTGCGTGGAACAGACGTTGGCGGGAGGGGGCGGATCGATAGCCCGGCCGCATTGTTGCCCCCGCCCGCTCCCCGCGACCGCACCGCCCCGGGCCTGCACCCGAAATTCGCCCCATTTGATCCTGAGTGCGCGAATCAATCGCTTTTGTTGCATTAACTCGATGCACCGAAGGGCGAAGGCGGATGGGATGACACGTAAAATCGCATATAATTTTGGACCATCTCAATACGGTCGATAAGAGTGAAAATCGAGCGCAATCGATAATTTTCTCAAACATCTGTTCGGTCGTCTTTAACATGAAAATGTTACAAAACATCTGTATTGTTCAGAAAAGGTCTGCATTAACAAAGAAGATTGTTAAATAAATACAAGGAAGGCATGGCGTACGTGAGAACCCGGCCGGGTTTACGACGTTATAAAATGCCTAATTAGCTAGGCTAGTTGTTATTTAACTGTATTTTACGCTCGACTGCAAGCTTTAGTTTGTAATTGCTTCGGCTATGAAAGCAAATGTGGGTGACGGTTAGTAAAAAAGCAAGGACAAGTATCATGTCATTGCATCTATACATTTTCGGATCCTCCCGATCCACTAACGGTGCTTTTAGGTACCTCAAGAAACGACCATCGTTCTGGTCGCTTGCGATGAAAGGTTCGGCGACCCACAGACACAGCCCACTAAGTTTCTCGCCGGATCTTCTCAGTGGGTCGCGTTTCAGATTCTGTGATAGATTCTGCGAAGCACTGCTCTTGCTAGGACTAGTGATAGAAACTCCCCCAGATTTGAGCCTCGAGAGCTCACCTACACACTCGTTAGGTTATACTGGCATAGCCTCACAAGGCTATCAGCTGAGATATGAATAAAAAAAACTATAAATTCATTAACTCGTAAATTACAACAAACTTTAGTATGTAAAGCTTATACGTAAGTATTATTCCAATAAGTTACGAAATATCTTCCATGGCGCGGTAATGAGTTAAAATCAAATATTATTAAACTTCAGCTTTCCGAAAGGGTGTCATAAATTTTGCCGCGCAATTACCCATTAAACGTAAGTCTTATGCTACACTAATGATGCTAAGCTAGCTAACCTAAACTTTTTTATCTCACAATTTTGTTTCTCAAAGTCCAAAACTGATTTGTTTCTCAAGTATTTTCATTTATATATTATGGTATCAATTGTAAATGCTCACTGGTGGTAGGGCCTCTTGTGAGTCCACGCGGGTAGGTACCACCACCCTGCCTGTTTCTGCCGTGAAGCAGTAATGCGTTTCGGTTTGAAGGGTGGGGCAGCCGTTGTAACTATACTTGAGACCTTAGAACTTATATCTCAAGGTGGGTAGCGCATTTACGTTGTAGATGTCTATGGGCTCCAGTAATCACTTAACACCGTTGGGCAATGAGCTCGTCCATCCATCTAAGCAATAAAAAAAACATGTTACTACTAGCGATACTTTAAATATCTTGTACTTTTAAGCACGTAGCTTCGATAAAGCTCTACGCACAATACTCAAGTGTACCTACACCTACAAGCACCAACGAAATATTTTACTCTAACGGTAATCCGCGAGATATATCGTCGGGCCTCTGCCCCTCCCTGCCTTGTGCATCATTAGACAGATGTTGCTTTAAAGCACACGCGATTAGCACGACACCAACACCGGAACTTCGGCATATTTCCGTAACTGTTGAACACGCCCACGCAATGAACAGTAAATTATTAAAAAAAAAATAGTACTTTTGTGGCTTTTTTTCTCTTACATATGCCGATAGCCTTGAGAGGCTATATCAACGTTACCCTACCGTATAGGTGAGGTCTCGGGGCTCAAACGTGGCGAAGTTGCTGACACTGGCCCTAGCAAGAGTAGTGCTTCGCAGAACCTACTACCCGATCGGAAACGCGATCCACTGAGAAGATCCGCCGAGAAACTCAGTGGGCAAAGAAAGACTCGTAGTGTACCTACCTATCGCAAATAACATCTGTTTGTTTAAATGTGGTTTGAAGAACCCTCAAGCAGCCGACGCGTATGCTGTGTTTACTTTCATCTAGTTTAAATAATTTATTATTTATTGCTTAGGTGGATGGACGAGCTCACAGCCCACCTGGTGTTAAGTGGTTACTGGAGCCCGTAGACATTTAAAACATAAATGCGCCACCCACATTGAGGTATAAGTTCTAAGGTCTCAGTATAGTTACAACGGCTGCCCTACCCTTCAAACCGAAACGCATTACTGCTTCACGGCAGAAATAGGCGGGGTGGTGGTACCTACCCGTGCGGACTCACAAGAGGTCCTACCACCAGTAAAAGTAATAATAAATGCTTCTATTTTTTTGTTTATTAGATTGTAGGTGTGTGTGTTTCTTGTGCATCCCGCGTTTTTTAAGCGATAATGTTAGAAGTGTACAGTTGCTGATCTTCTAGTAATATTTCTAGCATAGTACAACTAACGTAAGGATTGTTTCAAGTAATTTTAAACCCGGGGAATACCGATCTAAAGCAAACTTGATAGCTCAGATTATAAATTATTCAATGAAACACTTTTTTAAATTTTGACTGGATTTCGTATTCCCGTGTTGCCCCCTTAAAAACTGAAGCTAATTTATTTGATGTTTACTTAATATCGTAAGCCTACACTCAAAAGTTAACAATGGTACGAGTAAGTACGTACAGTACACGGCTATAAATAATCCACATTGACTTTGGGAAGGGACAATCAATTTCGTATCTCAACCGTCTAAATAAAACCAAATTTATAAATTAATTTAGAGTTACGAAGAATACTTTAGAAATTGATAGCTGTAATAATTGTAATAATTTATTGGCAGTAATAGTAAAATGAGAGAATAAACCGCTAATGAAGTTTTAATTATAATTCTATGTAATAAAATATTACAGACATAAAACCTATGTCGAGTCTATAAGGTAATAGGATATTTACATTTATTAAAATGTCATTAAATATTTATGTGGCGATTGTGGGTAGTTAGATCCGCGCTGCACGTGTAAGTGTGCAGTAGGTAGGTTGTTTTCTAGTCGTCGTGGCCTAGATAATAAGACGCCTGATGCATTCGTATCGAGCGATGCCCACTGAGTTTCTCGTCTAATCTTCTCAGTGGGTCGCGTTTCCGATCCGGTGGTAGATTTTGCGAAGTACTGCTCTTGCTAGGGCCAGTGTTAGCAACACAGCCGGTTTGGGCCCTAGAGCTCACCTACACGCTAGGATAACGCTGATATAACCTCTCAAGGCTATCAGCATAGGTAGGAAGAAAAAAAAATCAAGCGATGCAACTAGGTTCGAACGCGAGCAGGTAATATTTTTTTCTAACCAAATACGTACTGAATACATGTTCACAGATAACTTGCACGATGAAGGAATAAGAGCGTGTAATAAAAATCAAACTCGCAAAAAATTATAATAGAGTTTCTTGTGTCTTCGTAGGACGGGGCAAAATAAACTATAAAACTGAGAATTAAACCTCATATATCAGGGTGGGTGGTGGACGTTATTATGTTTATGAGCTCCGGCGACCGCTTACCACAAGATGAACCGTGAGCTCGTTCACCCGTCAGAGATCACAGAATCGGTTTTTATGTATTATAATAAATAGATATGATACCGAGGGGTACCGAGGGGTGAGAAGCTATTTGGTTTAAGCGACATTTCGCTTGATACGCGACATTTATCTTTTTTAATTAAAGGTGCGTATTATTTGTTATTAGCATCAACAGTTTTATGTTTTTAATTATACCTCAATTATGTTTATTCCATTCAATGCACAGCTGAAGAAGTTTTTTATTATGACATTTTTTACAACTTTTAAACTCTAAATGGTTTTCCTGTAAAGTTGTAAAAATGTCCTTTAACCAAATAAGCCTTTCTAGCCTTTCTATCTACGTCAATTTTAACTATTTGACATTTGTTTAAATAAATAAAAATAAAAACTCGAAGCTATTTATCGATAATTTTACATTTATTAATTTAATATATTCCATATTTTAGCACTCAGAAACGTCAATGCAGATTTCATTACAATTGTTTCTCACCGTAGTACCTCTACTCAAACGGGTTCCAACGTGTTACAGACGTAATATTACCTGAAAAAAGATGAAATCAACTTTTAATTGCAATAAAAACTCCACATATAATTACGATTCTAAAGTAATAATAAGCTACTGCTATTGTCTTCTGCGAGAACGGGGACCTTCGACTAAAAAATATCACAGCAAGAAATTAATTTTTTTTTCCTATATGATATCGGACGGGTATGTGATTTCACGGGCTCAGCTCAGACACAGCCCACTGAGTTTCTCGCCGGATGTTCTCAGTGGGTCGCGTTTCCGATCCGGTGGTAGATTCTGCGAAGCACGGCTCTTGCTAGGGTTCGTGTTAGCAACGTCGTGAGGTTTGAGCCCCGTGAGTTCACCTACTAGTTAAGGTTCCGCTGAAATAGCCTCTCAAGGCTATCAGCTTAGGTAGGAAAAAAAAAGATGAGAGAATTTGCTAACACTAACCCTAGCAAATCAGTGTCCGCAGAATCTACCACCGGATCGAAAACGTGACCCACTGAGAAGATCGGCGAGAAACTCAGTGGGCTCTGTAATCCAGTTCACCCGTATAGTGCAAATAAAAAGGAAAACATTTTAAATGTTGTATTTTCATTATAGAATGACAAATGACAGAAACACAAATTTTGCCTCTTAGTACCTCTTTTATTCTATTCATTAAGGGAACGAGCTCACGGTACATCTGGTTTTAAGTCGTTAGCCGAGCCGAGAGACATCACGAAGAGTTAAAGGTCAATGAACTTGAAAAATAAAACTTATAAATCATCGTGTTTCTTAAATAACCATGATACACATTAGACATTAATCGCAATAAGCTTCTACATCATATAATTCGGTAATGTGTGTTTTATATAATACTAGATAAGACTTGTTTACTGTTTCACGACGAATGAATAATAGGTGTATTTGTGGCAGAGGGCAGTCACCGATCGCGATTACTGACCTACGACAACACGGCACTAGTGTTGGCCAAATGCGTCATTCGCAGATTACGACAACGTTTAGGAACTATATAGTTGAATTTAAGCACTAGGGGTGTGCACGCGATCATAAGATTAATTTTGGTAATTTTCATTAACATTTTCATTGGCTTATGGTTTCCGTTTGCACACGATCGTGAGATGGCCTTTTTTCCTACCTATGCTGATAGCCTTGAGAGGCTATTTCAGCTTCACCCTAACGTGTAGGTGAGCTCACGGGGCTCAAACCGGAGTGACGCTAACACTGGCCCTAGCAAAGGCAGTGCTTCGCAGAATCTACCACGGTATCGGAAACGCGACCCACTGAGAAGATCCGGCGAGAAACTCAGTGGGCTAAGAGATGGCCACATTGAGCTGTATGTAGGTGATTTTAATTACGAGTCATACACCCACAGGGGCACCATTCAGCGAGATATTATTTAAAATGGCACTTTTAATGTATCTTTAATTATCGTTCGATAAAAGTAATTTTATGAATGCCTAGCTTCTGTAATTCGAATCGTATTAAAAGTTCAAAAGAGTTCATGGAAATTACAACGCGAAAGCCGCTGCCAACTTGAAGAAATTATCCTGACCACATCATCAGTTAAAGCTACCATCCACGTATATTGGAACAGCTTAGATTTTATATAAAGCCTTTATTTAAAAACAAAAGTTTTCTATCAACTATGTACCCAATATAATTAACATTGAACAAAAATGACTTGTAATTTAATTTTCAATGCACCTACAATTGTCTACTCTGCACTACCTTTGGTTGACTGGTAGAGAATGCCTTAGGCGTTAAGTGCGCCAATTCAAATATTATGAGGTGTAATAAAAATAAAAATAAACTTATGACGAAAGATCCATTTGAGAAAAATGACATGTTTAAAGACAAAGCTGGGTGAAGTACTTTTATGAAACTTATTGTACACAAAGCATATTCAAGGAAACACAGATTACTCCCACGCCAATGTCGCAGAAATATATATTTTTACAATGAAATTCATTAAAAAACATTATTTATTATGTGTGTCAAGGGCTATCGTTCGCGATCGTACTGTTTTATTGCAAATAATTTATTTATTTGCGTGAATTTTAAATGTCAAGACTTGTTTGTGTGCGCGCCAAGTTTTAGACTTCTAAATGGTATGTACAGTGAATACCACTTTTGCGCTTTTACGTGTAAATGATAAAATATATTGTGTAGAACGTTTACAATATATCACCAATATGTACATTCCAAAGTATTTCCGTGCAAAGCCACGAAAGACATTTTCAAGTGGTGACCGTTATTACCTTACTGGTGGTAGGGAAGTTATGCTGTGACGTGTAAACATAGTTTGGTACCGTAACCTAGTCTACTT
This sequence comes from Bombyx mandarina, assembly GCF_030267445.1. NCBI lineage: Eukaryota > Metazoa > Arthropoda > Insecta > Lepidoptera > Bombycidae > Bombyx > Bombyx mandarina. The sequence goes on along the minus strand of NC_143220.1, from coordinate 10,375,644 downwards.
CTGAAGAGAAATATCAACTTGAAGTGAGGGCTCAATTGAGAATGCGAGCCCGCGTCTCGAAATAAGCGACCACTCTTATTTCGTGGCACTTAGGAGTCGAGTTCGTGTACACTTTCAGACAAAAAACTCAGACCCAAAAATAATGATATTACTCAACTTAAAAGAGACTTTTTTCAAAACGACTCATTCCAGTCAAGGCTTCTCAAACTTCATGTTTCGTTTTTCTTTTATAAATGCATTCCGAAATTACAACATTCGTACAACAAATAATAAAAGCGTCAATCGATTTTAGACTACATAACAGTATAGCGTTCAAGAACCTTTAATAAAACAAAAGTTCCATTGTTCTTTAAAGAACGAAGTCTTCTTTGAATACGTCGATGGCTTTAGTTCGCAACACGACACCGATTTCCTGTGCAACACGAGTCGTCAATTTGAATGCATTCGACATTAGTTTCGATATTATTTTTATATTTGTAAAAGTGAATTTCAAGTGTGGCATTCATTATAACCAAACACTTATACAAATCGATTTATCGCAAACGAAATTCACTGGTAATTAATCACACTCGACGAATTCCTGAACATTGGATCATGTAGAAAAAAAAAGAGAAAAACAAAAAAAAAATATATTGCCTTTGTAGGCAGACGAACATACGGCCCACCTGATGGTAAGTGGTCACCGTCGCTCATGGAAGTCAGCAATGCCAGGGGCAGAGCCAAGCCGCTGTCTACCATTAAGTATTCTCCGCAAGCCTCATTTGAAGAAGGACATGTAATACCGTTCGGAAAACACCGTGGAGGAGAGTTCATTCCAAATCCGGATGGTACGTGGCAAAAAAAGATCTTTGGAAACGCACCGTCGATGAACGCAGCGGTTCCAGATAATATGGATGAACTCTGCTCCGATTGCGGCAGGTGCGATGGTAAAAAGGATGTTTTTTTATAGGAAAGTTTTGTGCTGTGTTGTAGGTAGGTAGGATTTTCGAGTTTTTCGGTCACGTCGCGAGAAAAAAGGGTTACAAACTACTCATCACAGGCAAAGTGGAAGGAGAGGCCTAGGGAGTAGTTCCATACGCTGGTCCGGTCAAATTAGAACGACTTTGGACTCCAGCATCAATGTCGCTATTCACTGCGCAGAGGACAAGAAGGAATGAAGGTACATAGTCCAAACAAAGTGGTCCGTAAAGGTCACGACCTTTAAGCACTGAGGAACACGATGCAATGAGGAGGAGTAGTTATGTATGTATTTAAATATGATTTTAGTCTCTTCAATTTACAAAAGTATCGACACCAATACCGGCATATTTCCGTAACTGTTGAACACGCCCACGCAATGAACAGTAAATTATTACAATTTTTTTTAGTACTTTTGTGGCTTTGTTTTTCCTACCTATGCTGATAGCCTTGAGAGGCTATGTCAGCGTTACCCTAGCGTGTAGGTGAGCTCACGGGGCTCAAACCGGAGTGTTGCTAGCACTAGTCAAGAGCTAGGACTAGTGTTAGCTGCTCTTGCAGTGCTTCGCAGAATCTACCACCGGAACGGAATCGCGACTTACTGAGAAGATCCGGCGAGAAACTCAGTGGGCTGTGTCTATGTGTTAAAAAAATACCATATCACTTGCTTAGTTTTTAAAGAGCCGAGTTCGATAATTCGGGTATTTGGCAAGCTATACGTGTATACTCGTAGATTTTTTAAGCGTGCTTGCTATTAAGCAATAATTTTTTTGCAATGACGTATACTTATTAACTATGGATAATACTTAATAATTTACCTATATAGATATCATTTCCACGTTGACATATCGTTATGTCGAGTGCTTCGAGAATAGCAGACGGTGTCACTTACGCGCCGCTGTACAATTCATTTGCATAATTAAATAACATTATGCATTCATCGAGGTTACCCCAGTAATCCACCAACACAAAAGGATGTTTTTAACAGGAACACATTTTTTGTTTGAAAAAAAAAAGTTTAATTTGCTTGTTAATGATTACTGAATATGTGTATGAATATATATGCTGCTTGTTTTGAATCGTAGTCTATATGTTAATACGTGAAGCAAAAACTTTGTACCGCTTTTTACGAAAATTGCGCGAACGGAGGAGTATGAAATTTTCCACACTTATAGAGAATATAGAGAAGGAGTGCAGAATGCATTTTTTTTTAAATAATGCATAATAAATAGCTTAAATCCTACGAATAAATACTTATTATTTGTTCGTAGCTTAAATCAATAAAAAAAACATTACACAACTACCATGTTTACTGGTGGTAGGACCACTTGTGAGACCGCGTGGATAGGTACCAACGCCCTGCCTATTTCTGCCGTGAAGCAGTAATCCGTTTCGGTTTGAAGGGTGGGGCAGCCGTTCTAACTATACTAAGACTTTAGAACTTGTATCTCAAGGTGGGTGGCGCGTCTACGTTGTACATGTCTATGGGCTCCAGTAACCCCTTAACACCAGGTGGGCTGTGAGCTCGTCCACACATCTAAGCAATAAAAAAAGAAGATAGTGCTCCTTTAATGCCTTCTTAACATCTTCAACTTATTTCCTACTTCACTGTCTAATACTTTACGCTCCATTTCCTAGTTTAAGTCCAGTCAGAACTTATTGCATCGCTTATCGCTCTATTTAGTCTCATCGTCCTGACTATTCATTTATTACGGTAACTTTAAAATAAAATTAATTACAAAAAAAAACACGGTAGATACGAACGGTATTGTTGTCGTCACGAACTAATCGTGCATAGGTACACAGATTTTCAAATAATCGGCCCTTTTGAGAATTATGTGGATTCAGATATAGTGATTTAACTTGCTAACACTAGCCATAACAAGAGCAGTGCTTGGCTGAATCTATCACCGTATTGAATCCAATTGAGAATTACCAATCACCGAATTGAGAAGATCAGAACAAGATTTATTTGAATAGTCAATGCGCGTTTACGACTAGAGCTTTTGTTTGATTAATTGACACGTTTATTAACATGTCGAAAGTATTAGACATTTCGGGGCTACATTTAGAAATTTAAATTTTATTGATAAATCCTACTTTAGAGTCAAAGTTAAAAAAACTTTATTTATGCATATTTACTCCTATACTAACACATTTATTTAATATTTCAGATTATAAATAATGCACTTAATATATAAGATAATCAATAAGATAATGTAAGAATATTAATACTGGCATAAATGAATTATATGCTTATTTATTTGTATGGTATATTTCAATTACGTTTTTTTTTTCTGTAGTAAGATAAGGGGCGGTACTTCAAAGACAATTCAGAACTCCTTCGAAGGAGTCTGCCGAAATTCAAATATTCGAAGTGTCGGTCATCGAGGCTCGAGGAAATTTTCGAGATTCGACCGCGAAAAGGGAAAACTGTCCGGACAAGGATAAATGCAGGAAACTGGGGAATTAATCGCGTCGAGCAAGGCCGGCAAGTAAACATTTACTTTCACCATGAAGACGTCACGTCACATCAAACGCTACGAGATCTTAATTTGCCAATGCAATACGATAAATTATCGTAAATAAATTATCGTTACAAATTAAACTTGTGGATGCGACGAGCGCAATAAAATTTACGATGAAATATATTCGAATGCTTCCGTTTAAAAATGTCTTCATAATTTATTTTACTCGTTATTTTAGTCAGCTGGAAATTTACAACGCACGATTAAACGTTGAGGACAAACAAAAAAAATAACATTAAGATATTTCGATTCTCAATTCAAATATCATATTTAAAAAAAACTTTTATTTCGAGACATGACATCTCATAGTGTGTTAGCATTACAAATAACTTAAGAATTATGTTAGTATCTATATATTAATACGCGAAGCAAAAACTTTGTATCCCATTTTACGAAAATTGCGCGGACGGAGGAGTATGAAATTTTCCACACTTATAGAGAATATAGAGAAGAAGTGCACAATGCTAATATTTTTTTTAAATAATGCATAAAAGATACATTAAATCAATAAAGAAAACATTACACACACTACATACCATGTATTAGACACACACACGCATGCATACTATTTATTGTCAAACTTTTGTTCTTGACGTCTGTGGTCAAATTGAGAATAGGTTAAATATTGTTTGTCTTTGTTAATATTTTTCATAGTATAGTCTTGGCGAAATTTGTGATAATAGAAGTATAAAATACAATCATAATAGTGTACAAACTTACAATTCCAATTAATTATAGTCGAATTTCGACTACTGCGGGACCTCTAGTTTGAGTAAATCTATCAATTCCGTCCATCCACTCTTTTTGCTAATACCCTCATAATATAATCGTTAGAACATACAATTATAACAACGATGTAATGTTATTTTGATAATTACGTTATTGTTATATCAACAATGGCAATTATAACGTCACGCACGTCACGTAACGAACGGCTCACCGCGTGTTACGCGCGCAGTACGCAATCGTACCACGCCTTTATTTAGCCTTCGGGAATGGTCGGGTATCGTCGGCAGAGTTCGCCGAAAGCGAAACCACCCCGTCCTCCCCCTGCGTCGGGGCCGAGGTCTTTGTCCCGACCCAGTTAATGACCGACTCGCAGTCGCAGAGCCTTGATATAAATACGCCCGCTACACTTGACCTCCAAAGTTTTATTGGAAAGCACGTGTAACAACACGCTGTAAACAATATTACGCTGTGTACAAATTTTCTCGTACAACCGTGTTACGTATACTGATTCATCTTCTTCACAAGGCTGTATGAACGACTTCAGAGTTTCATTTATTTTTACGGCACGATCTTTCGGTATGGTCGCATTGCGATTTGAACTCGAGACACGTACCTCTTGGCTTATTTATGCGATCGTAAGCTTTCGACGTACTTCTATAAAAAAAAAAGTGTTTATTGTAACAACAACAACAAAAAAAAAAAACATAATACATCACATCGAAGTTGTGTTTAACCGCAGAACATTTTACGGCGGCACGTAGCGTAACTGTCAAACGAAGAATTCCATTACAGCCCAATAAATCCGTGCCATCGGAAAGGGTTAGTCGGACGCGGTCCGGCGCGGAGGGGACGCAACAGGTCGCGAAACAACGTTTTAATTGTGGTTTGATAAACATCGACATCGGTCGAGCGCGACTCCTACGCGAGCCGGAGGCGATCGGGACGCGACCAGGTGCGATGACCGCTCCTACACTTGCTTTCTATCGCGCTGTTTACCCACACCTACTACTACTGAGCGGGACCGAGGTTGATGGCATTATGTAATAACACAACGCGTCTTCTCGCATTAAAACTGTATATGTAATCCCAAAACTTACTAATTTTAAAACATGTGATATTTTTAATATTAATCATCTTTGCAATATTTTATTTTTTTTATTTTTTACCTGTTAAATTATCTGCCTTTTAAAGTAAGATAAAATTATTAATTAATTTTGTTAATAGTAGCCAAAACATAGGTAAACTAAAAAAAAAACTAAAACTAAACTACGCTTTTTTGATAGTATCTATGAGAAAAATACTGGCGATACCAAATGATTCCGCATATTAACTCAATTTCGAATATTTTTTGGAAAATGTACACTTTTAATGCGAAAAGACGAACTATGTTTTTTTTTTTCAAATCTTTTTACACTTCGCAAATCGGAACACGATAAAACGAACGTAAAATTGATAAATCGTTTTATAACAATCGTTCAATAAATAATTTTAATTTATAGCACCTCGATTTTTGTTCCGTAATTGACCGTAGCGCAAATTGAGTTTAAAAAAAAAAGATGATCCACACAATCACGGAACCAAACTTCAGGCGTAGTCTATTCCAAGCGTGGTTTAACTCGATCTCACAGTTTCAATAAATCCATTAAACGATAAAGTTTCATATCGAGAATAGTCTAAGAAGTTATTCACGATATCACAAGTTTGATTAGTAATAGCGAGTCAATAGATATTACAATTCAATGGCAGTTTAGACACCTCGGGGACTCCAGGCACGACTTCGAGCCCCAGTTTATCATGAACCCTTCGTATTCAACAAGAATTTAACTTATAAAAGTACCACGGAGGTCTCCGAGGCTGGTCGGGTTTTACGCCAAGAAGCGATAGTTGCATAGTGTTTCACAAACCGCAAGTGTAGTATGAGTTGAATTCGATCCTTTGTTTCGCCGATCAGTTACCGCGAGCTCCGCGGCCGTTATTAATGAATCGAGAAATTTAAATTAAAAAATGAAAACCACAAGATTTATGATCGAAATATATACTTACATTGATATTATAAGCGGCAATAATAAAACTCGGGATATGTGGGCGTTCGTCTGAGATGTTTCCTCATTGTGTTTGGAGGCTTTGTGTCAACTTAAGGCTTAGCGCCGTCGGTTTTCGACTTTAGAGCACAATTTTAAAGTTAACCGGAGATTGTTCGCCACAGAAACACGGTAAAATATCTGCCCTATTTCGAGTTAACATCTTGTGCAATGAACATAATAGCTTGGGTTCAATTTATGTAGCAGTTTACTGTGATAGAAAATGTGTTTGTAATAATTCTGTCGAGATATTCAAATTTATATTGGATAGTGCGACGAAATTTTTAGGTAAATCTAACAGATAATTTCCAACATACGACAGCATAGCGACATTTGTAAGTTTATATATTAGAACAGGCTCTCTGCCATCTGCCGGGAATGTGTTATGAGCTTCTTCGAAAAGATTATGCGGTCTCCCAGAATTAGAGAAACTCATAATTGTGGGTCTCACAGAGGGCGAGCGCGCCGTGGGCAAAACATCAGTCAGATGGTCACATCTAGTAAGGGAAGCACTTGGTGGTAGTCTGTACCATACCGTCCATGCCACCCATGATCGAATACGGTGGAGGAAACATGTGGTCGTGAGTGAGGGAACGATATAGAAGAATATTCGGACACCTGGAGGCGTAGTATCATTTTTGCCGTCACTATAACATTTAAGGATTTAGATTACTCTGCGTAATGGTTCTAGTTTGGTAGGCAGCGGCTTGGCTGTGCCCCTGGCATTACTGAAGTCTATGGGACGACGGTAACCATTCACCATCAGTTGGGCCGTATGCTCGTCCGCCTACAAGGGCAATTAAAAAACAAAAGTTGCATTTTTATGAGCTGTATACGATACATTCAAAATGCTTTGATAATGACTGACCCATTTAGATCGAACGCATTACTGTTTTACGGCAAGAATAGGCACTACTTACTGCCAGTAAGACTTGGGGACACAGACATTTGGCGGACTGGAACCTCGGACACAGATCAATTATGAAAATAATTGGTAAACAATTTTCATAAACTGTAAATAGGACTCTTGCTAGGGCTAGTGTTAGCAAATTCTCTCAAGTTGAGCACGTGAGCTCACCCTTCCGTCCAGGCATAGCTGAAATAGCCTCTTAGGGTACCAGCGAATAGGTAGTGAAAAATGTAATAGGGTTATTTATTTTATTAGATGGATAGACGATTCGTCTAGTGGAAAGTGGTTACTTTGGGGGTCACAATTACGTCAATTCCTACTAATTAATTCGGAAAACATTCCTCACATCAACGATTCCTTATTGGTTGTACCCTACACAAAGAACATTCATATACCGTTTCACCTTTTCCAGAATTGTTTACAGAGTTTTGAAACATTCGATCGTGCAACAAACTCGCTTGTTTCAACCAAAGTCATATTTCAACGCAATAACGACTTCAAATGGTTTTCGGTGTGTCACTTATATTCCCATAATTCTTTACGTTAACAACTGCACTTAACCAGCCACTCTAAACATACGAGCGATTACAATGAAGTCTGTTGAAGATTTTCTTTCAGAAAGGGAACACATAAATAAGCATTACTGCTAGTGCTTCCAACGGTAAGTTAGTTGAATTCAAAAACGTATCTTAAACATCGAACTTCAAGTAATTCATTTTCTGATTCCGTTACTCATATTATTAATAAATATTTATGTAGATTTACTATTTTTTCCATTGTTTGTCAACCGTTTTTTTCCTTAAGCAATGAGCCACACTTAAGCATCTGTAAGAACTGTAAATAATAATTTTATTTTCAATACATTAATAACAGAACAAAAGATAAAATGTAATCTTGAGGCGTTAGTGATTGTTTTTCTGTTTATGTTAATGTAATTTTTAAGGTATACCCCGACGTGGCATTTTGTATAGTTTAAAAATAGTTTAAGGGTCTATTTCACTTACGAGCAGACGGGTAGGTGAGCTACGGTGTAGGTGAGCGCGGGCTCAACCTGAGACGATTTGCTAACACTAGCCTTAGGTAGAGCAGTGCTTCGCAGAATCTACCATCGGATCGGAATCCCGACCCACTGAGAAAATCCGACGAGTAACTCAGTGTCAATGGGGTCATTCAGTCTACATGGGAAGATGGCTCTCTGGAACAAAAGTCCAGAGCAAGTGGACACTAACAAAATAAAGTGAAAAGATTAGTTCGTATTTCAAAGGGTACGCAAGATTCTCTGCAAAGCAGATTGATAGTACCAAGTGGTACTGAGACTTTATGGCCGATAATCTTAAGCCGTTATTTCAATACGATTAATACTTCGGCCACATAACAGTTTAATACAGTAAGCACTTTGACACCAAGTAGATCTTGATTACATCTACCCAACTTTAGTTGAGTTGGATAACCAAAAAAGGAACAGGAAAATCTTCATTCGTGCGTTTACAAATCTACACATTAATGAAGAAAATAAAGAAATTAAGAAATTTAACGACAAATTTCCAATTACGCCATACTTTGGGTTCTAATCAACAAGCCAAGCATTTCATATGCGCTGTAAAATCTTTTACGACAGTCAGCGAAAAAGCTGTGAGTGCGGACCACACTATGAGGCCGGTCACATTAAATGCTTTCGAGCGATACGCATGTAAATGAATGCTGGCTATTGGTATCCGATACCGGTTCGGAAACATTATCAGGGCTCTCAGTAACGTTCCATTATAGCTTCGATTATTTATAACATTTCGATCAGATGGGGCTGTATGTTGTTGTGGTTGTTGACATTGACATGATTTTGATGATATACACATATTACCATCATTTTTGTTAATGTCACCGATGAACAATGAAATTGTAACCTTAGTAACAGCAGTTGAAGCTAGACATGAGTTGCTGGATTGACTAAGATGATCAAAATACTTACGATTTAATCTTGTATTTATTGTACTAGTTAATTTTATAATCTTTGAGTTTCAAACACAATATTCAGAGGAATGCCCTGGTAATCGCCTAAGATCATAGATACTTTACTTTAGTTAATGAGATCGACATTCATAGACTATTATAATATTAGAATTTGTGGAACTAAACATGTCGAAGTGGTACTTATAAAATTTTCCTGGACTTATGCTCTGTAAAGTACAATTAGAAATTGCATTGGATCTCTGGTTTAAGTTTCTACGATGTCTAACTTAATTCTATAAAATGCCGATCTACAGAAATACTTCAGGTGTATCTATGTTTTAAACCGCATGTTCCACGAGAAGTGGTCTAAAGAATTTTCAAAGTGCTCCATTCCAGAACAGAGTTCAACCATCCATGCTCAAAATCATTGCGTTTACCAACAGTGTGTTTAGAGATAATTTCAAATGTGAAATGAGTTTTAAATTTCAGGGTCATCCAAAATCTATACTAACAGATACCGAAAAGAATATCTTGCCAGCCCTAACGGCCCAATAATAAGTACATTGCATTAGTGCAATTGCAGTTGCAACAGAGGCCTTGTATTCGCCACACCGGCCCTGGACCGAGATACGCGCTTTCACGTTCTAAAGTTGTTCTAGCCGCTGGCCTTACCTAAATACCTAAATACGTTCATACTCTGTCATTGTCCCGCTGACATTTGTTCATGTAACTTTTGTTATTTACGCCATTATGACTCCGTGTATAGCCTGTACGTAATGTAGTTGAAAACAGTTGATGATTATTATTTATTTGAGTACCTACCCGAAGGCGTTTAAACGCAAATTGTGTAATGACCGTGCAGTTTATTTAGTTGAAGTCAACAAGACTTGTAGTTTGCGGTACGATATGTTAATTGCATGCAAATTGCATTTTGCTGTTGCGAATTTTACAAATAATTGCTATGACCAAAATATTTTTAAGTGTTTTCAATTTACTTTACTCATCACTTAATTTTATAAGCCACACTGTAAGTTGCAAATGTTATGCGTATAAATTATAGGTTTTTTGGAAACAAAATATTCATATACTTAGACTTCATGAACAACTGGTGCAAAGCTGTTTACATCCAAGGTCACGACCACACAGCTGTAAACCAAATCTGCACCATACATAACATACAAAAAACTATCAGTCTACATTTTATTATTAACCAATGAACATAACATCACAACCGACCACGCGACAGCGGAACTTGATATGACATCTACAATCTAACCTAAAATCACTATTAATTAGACTGTGACGCGGTTAGGATCCGGAAACGGGCCGTCCCAACTCGTACTGTGACCGCAAACTGCGATCGATTTAGACCACAGCGCTCTCCTTGTATGTAACAGATTAACTGCATTGATTGGATTAATTATGTCATATTACAACGAGACATTTATTCATCGACATATTATTTAGCGTAAAGGGCTATTCCAGCTACGCCTGCACAGATAGGTGAGCTCATGGGCTCAAACCGTAGTGTTGCTAAAACTAGCCCTAGCAAGAGCAGTGCTTCACAGAATCTACCACCGGATCGGAAACGCGACCCACTGAGAAGATCCGGCCAGAAACTCAGTGGGCTGTGTCTATGGGTTAATTCGCTCGTCGATCCCTTCGTCGCAAGCGACGGGTTCGACGAGGACGGTGACTTGTGGTACCTAAAAGCACCGTTAATGGATCGGGAGAATCCGTAATGACGTGACCGGGTAGTGCTAACAGTAAATACTAGTAAAACAAGACGCTTATAGTTTTTAGAATAACCAAGAGCCTTTAAAAACCACGCTGAAATTTCGCCAATATTAAAGTTTATTTAACTTTCTGAATAAGGAAATTTCGTTGTTTCATACAGATTTATTTCTGTAAATAGCCTCGAAATTGTAAACGAATTAGCATTAGATACCTTTATAATGTCCATCGAAGAATGTTTGCATATAAAACATCTCTCTATATCCTTCGTGGTGGCAGAGACGACATAAACTGCAACTTACATCTTTTAAATATTATCAACCCTTAATTAACAATACTCGTCACTAGATTTGCAAATTCACATACTCGAGTATTCGGGAACCAATTTGTACATATTATATCTATTAACATTTCGGACGACGTATTCAATAAAAGCAATCAACTAATTGAGTCACCGTATTATTTTCACAACAGCGAATTTTATCGCGGTTCTTATCACATAGTAACAAAGATCCTTATCAACCGGTTGGAAACACAAACGCAACACGAACACATGACGGCGATCGTGAGCCGCCCACGCCGCGATACACGTGCCCGCAATAGAACAAACGTATGTGAAGTCATGTAATATTGGATCGAAGCGGTGACCCAGTTTTTTATGAATCATCTCTTTGGTCTTGGCAAGGTTGGAAGATAGCCGCTGGACCGAAGTGGTCGTTGAGTCATTAGAAATAAATCAGATTGTAAAGATTCGTCTACTGACGTGCTTGCTGACTGATGAGTTTTTTTTTATTGCCGTTGTAGACAGACGAGCATACGGCCCACCTGATGGTTAGTGGTTACCGTCGCCCATGGACTTCAGCAATGCCAGGGACATAGCCAAGACGCTGCCTACTGTTTAATACTCTTCACAAGCCTCGTTTGAAGAATTACACATGATGAGCATATGAGCAGACAAGAGTGTCCATAAAAACGTTGGCTTACGTTCGTGAAAGAATGAAATTGTTTACGTAGCATTTACGTTATTTTCAGCAGTAGGCAGCAACTTTGAGTGTGCCCTTAGCATAGATAACTTCTATGAGCTTCGGTAACCACTCACTGTGAGAAAGGCCGTACATTTATCCGCTTACTAAGGCAATAATTTTTCTTCATAAGTACCGTGCATTTAAAATTTTTTTTTTTTCTTTTTTCAAATTAATTTCCCGCTCTATTTTGCTTGCATTCTTTTATAATTTTACTAGCCGTACTCGCCCGCTTCGCTGGGCATTTAAAATTAACTTATTATTAATTGTTTATTGTCATTATTATTAGGGAGTCCAACACTCATATAAATAAATATTAGCCTATCCATTGAGTACATGTATTTTCTACACGGATACCAAGTTTCAAGTCAATCGGATGCATGGTTCAGTAGTTATAACGGAACATCCGTAAAAACCACTGTAGAAATATATATTAGTATAGATATTGATTAGTATAGATTAATTAATAGACTTTAGAAGGTATCGTATTTATTGCTTCATTGTTCATTGAACGTATGCGTCACTCGTTCCACTCATGCTGTAGTTTACGTCATCTGTATTCATAGTAGTCAGCTGTTCAGTAGTAAATTAAAGAAATTATTGTGTTGTAGTTCATTGATGCGACGGAAACGTCGGATCTAATTTTTAGTGTTTCAATGTAACTCTCATTATTACAACTTCCGCTAACTTACAGTCTAGACGACGACCAGCCGGTTTATCTATACAATGCTAACACACTTCTTGAGCACTGATCACCCGTGAACATATACTTCACGTTACGATAACACGGGTAAACCGTTCTAGAAATATATATTTTATTGTCATTTAATGTTTGAGAGATTTGACGACAAAGGGAAGATCTTCCACCGAGCGGGTGATATTGCTCGGTAGACCGACGATCCGAATCTTATTGTTTGGAACTTGTATATATGCAAACTTATCTGACAGCCCCGAAGGAACCACACATTTTAAAAGTTTAATTAAGTAAAAAGGGGAATACCTGCTATTTCTAGTGCACCGCGTACCTGGTATTAACAAGACGCTAAAGAAAAGCACTTTAGTTCGCGAAGCGTGACCGATGAATTTCAAAGAATTAAAGCTTCGAGGTTTTCAAGCTTATTAACAGTCAGACAATGCGACTGAAGTTGAAGATGAAGAAGCTTTAAGTGACAACAACAATATTACGATTTTAGTGAAACCGTGGCGAGTGCATAACGAACCTTAATACAAACACATCTCAAAGAACTGGTACCTGCACAGGATGGTAGGAGCGAACCTTCGAAGGACAATAGACCTGTGTTGATTTTACACCTCTACATAACAATAGCGTTGACGGAGACAAAAGGTACGTTAAATAATAATTCGTCGAGAACAAAGGGATGTTTTCTAGAAACATCGATAGGCCATTGTTTTATAATATTTGCGAACTAACTGGAAAACATTACAAACGTTAGGATCGTGATCTTTAGTGTTGAGTTTTTCGACTAATTCTTTATTTTAACGTTCCGTGAAAAATTTAACTTTGTAATTGGAAATGTATGGCCGGACCCATATTATACGGTAATAAAAGACCCAACGTTCTATATTCTGATTTTCTATGCGTAGCTTCTATGTCCGGTCACACTCTGTTTCTAAAGTTGTTAGATGTTGACATCTAGAGATATTTGAATATCCAAATTTGGTCTCGGCGTGAATGAATGTTTCCGGTACCCAGAATAGCAGTTGTAAACGCTACCTTGGAATCATACCCGATCCTGTGGACCGAATGATAAACAGTCGACGTCGCTCTAAGCACGTAATTACGGATCCTCCCTATCCATTAACGGTGCTTTTAGGTACCTCAAGCACCGATCACCGTCCTCGCCGAACCCGTCGCTTGCGGCGAAAGGTTTCGGCGATTAAACTAGCCCATAGACACAGCCCACTGAGTTTCTCGCCGGATCTTCTCAGTGGGTTGTGTTTCCGATCCGGTGGTAGATTCTGCGAAGCACTGCTCTTCCTAGGGCCAGTGTTAGCAACACCTCCGGTTTGAGCCCCTAGAGTTCACCTATACGCTAAGGTAAGGCTGATATAGCCTCGCAAGGCTATCAGCATAGGTAGGGGAAAAAAAGGAGTCATTTAAACATCGTCTAATTCCACAGTTCACGGGCGACTCAAAAGTAATAAATAATTATTTAATTTCTCTATCTTCTCATTTCTATCAGTATTATTGAAATAAGCTACTTTGTCCATAAAAATGTCTTTTTATTTATTTCAAACGTTATCATATTAAAAATTTAATCTTATATTTCGAAAACTATTACTAAAGTATCGAAATTACGACATTTCATGCGCGTACAGTAAGTATTGCGAGCTGGTTGGATACAAGTTTCCAGAAACATCGGATTGTTAATATGTATATGTTGCTTCTTCATCGGTACCTGCAATTTTGTCATTTAAATTACATAATTTTATGAGGAATTCATTGTAATCAGCATCGGAGCAACCTTTTAATTATTACAATGTAGCTTCTTCAAGTAATGTTAGCTAAAATTACCATATTAATAATATACTAATTTTAATATCGTCTTTTTTGTTGCCAGGCTATTTTTCTGTTTCTGGTTAATAATTATTTAAAATAAATATAAAATGAAATAGCTTTATTACGACAAACGTATACATACATGTTTATTCAAATATCAAAGATAATTAATTCATTTCAGTTCACTATAAATTCCTGTTTTAAGCTATACACAGCTTGGCTAGCTATTACTGGCTTATTATTAGCTTAAACAGCTTAACAACTTATTACTGGTGGTAGGACCTCTTGTGAGTCCGCACCGGTACCCCCCTTTTCGGTATGAAGGGCGGGGCAGCCGTTGTAACTATACTGAGACTTTAAAACTCAATCTGAAGGTGGGTGGCGGGATTTATGTTGTAAATGTCTATGGGCTCCGGTAACCATTTGATACCAGTTCGACTGGTTTTTTTTTTTTTTTTTTTATTGCTTAGATGGATGGACACAGCCCACCTGATGTTAAGTGGTTACTGGAGCCCATAGACATCTACAACGTAAATGCACCACCCACCTCGAGATATAAGTTCTAAGATCTCAATATAGTTACAACGGCTACCCCACCCTTCGAACCGAAACGCATTACTGCTTCACGGCGGAAATAGGCGGGGTGGTGGTACCTACCCGTGCGGACTCCCAAGAGGTCCTACCACCAGTTAGTGTGAGCTCGTCCACCCACCTATGCAATAAATAAAAAGACATATTTCAACATACTCGTACGTACATCTTTTCAAGACATGTTCTATAAATATTACCAATCAAATTATACTAATATAATTTTTTACAATTGATTGATGGTAGGCCGTATTATAAGCCCATACGGGTAGGTATCACTATCCTTAATATGTAGATCTGCCAAGAAGCAGTCATACGTTTCATTTTAAATGGTGGTACAGCTTTTTGTACAATACAAGTGGGTGATAACATTCTCGTTGTGAATTATATGAGTTCCAGTAACTAGTTAACCAGTTCATTAATATTAAGTTAGCGTAAATTAATTATAAATGAAAATAGTTATAGTCGACTCATAATTGTCGATACGGCATATTCACATAGAAGTACATCTATAACCGACCCCTAATAAATTCGCATTATTTTCAATATTTTTATTTTTATCATGACTTCAACTAAATATCCCATTAATTCATAATATGTTTATTTATCAGTCAAGTTTCCAAGGAGGAAGAGAAAATAGCTTCCTCTTCTTCTTAGTCGAATACTTCATTGCTGAAGGTCGTGTCCTTGAAAGCCCTTCGTGGCTCTTTGTACCCTCAGCTTCCATTTGCTTCGGTTTTCGGCTTCTCTCAGGGCGTTCGCAACAGGGAGTCCAGTGAGCTTCCTCACGCTACACAAATAAAATAAATACAGTATACAAAAAAGTGCATCATCGAATAAGTTTTGCAAACATCCGCTTTTATAAATGATCTTATCTGCTATCATAAAAAAATTGCGTGTTTGCTCACTAATAATTTTATTTAATTTATTATCTTTCAGTAAATTTGATAAATCAATAAATACATTATCAAGTAATCAGTGCATTTAATTGTTACCATGAAATTAAAGACGCATGTGGTTTTTTGGTCCTTTGAGCCGGATTTGAATAAGCTACCTATTTTAATTTTAATGACACACCCTATAATATTCATTCTATGATATTCGCTGGTATTCCATACTGAAGATGAATAATTTAAATAGGAAGCTAAGGCATCTTAGACGGCATGACCAATATGTGGCATTTCCGGAATCGTGATGTTATCTAGACGTGGGTTTTACCTTTCAAAAGAATCGGTTAATGACCTGCCGAGAACTGTCTATGTTCCTAAAGTTTGTAACGAATAAATGATTTTTGAAAGAGCTTTCCAGTTTAACCTCGTTATTTTCATTCAATTTGTGCTGTATGTACTTCGAATTTTTATTTTTATGGCGATGACACTGTATTTTGATCACATCAATACATACTTCATGAATACTTAAGAAAACATTGATTCAGTTTTAATTCTAACTAGTAGTTCCACAGTAGTCAAAATTCGACTATAATTAATTGAAATTATAAGTTTGAACATTATTAAGGTTATATTGTTATAGATTAGTATACTTCTTTATTCACAGATTTCGCCAAGACTACACTATAGACAAATATAAATAAAAACAAACAATATTAACCTATATTAGGTAACCTATATTAAATATATTTCAATTTGATCACAGACTTAAGCATTAACTAAAGTTTGACAATAAACAAAGCGTATATATACATATGTATGTGTGTCAAATACATGGTAGTGTGTGTAATATTTTCTTTATTGATTTAATTAATTATTTATGCACAATTTAAAAAAAAAATTAGTATTCTGCACTCCTTCTCTGTAATACTCTATAAGTGTGAGAAATTTTATACTCCCGTCCGCGCAATCTTTGTAAAAAGGGATACAAAGTTTCTGCTTCACGTATTTAATATATAGATATCGTTCATTTAACTTACTCTCAAAGTTTTTACGAAAACGATTACTCTCATCTATCTGAATATACAATTATACATAGTCCCCTGTAAAGATTATTAATTGTCAAAAACAACGAAAAAGCTTTTCGCAGTGCAGCGGTTGGCTTAGTCAAAACAAATATGGTGAAACATCGATGCTTTCGTAAATTCATTGAACATCTAAATTATTTTAAGTATAAATCATTGGTAATGTCGTATTATGTCAAATGTATCAAGTCACATGAATCGAATGTTTTGTCCTACATTACCGATGATCGTGACTTCATTGGATCGTGAAGCTCTTTTACGGTTAGGCTCCTGTCCCACATGGTCATAATAAGGAATCTGGGTTATATTTTTACTGAATCGAATCGATTTTTTGCTAGTGGTAGGACAGCTCGTGAGCCCGGGTAAGTACTACCATCCTGGCTACTTCTGCCGAGAAGCAGTAATGCGTTTTAATTTGAAGGGTGGGACAAACGTTGTACTTTAAAAACGGAGAATTAGAACTCATATCTCAAGGTGGGTGGCGGTATTTAAGTTGTTGATATCTGTAAGCTCCGGTAACCCCTTAGTACCAGGTGGGTGGGTGAGCTCATCCACCCAACTTAGCAACTTCCTTCTTTCGCACAATAAACCCACTTTTTCAAGAGCATAACTTCTAATCCCGACCAAACATCATTACAACTCACGGTACTAATTGAATATGCAATTTCGATAACGGCACATGTCGCATATTTTGTCAAATACGTTTTTTTATATACTTGTAGTTTTGAGGCTTACGTACACCCATTTTATAATAATTCCAGTAATTTTCAATTGCTAATTCTTCTTTTTCTCCACCTTATCCCACTAGGTGGGGTCGGCACAGCTAATTTTTCTCTTCCATTCTCTTCTATCAGCCGTCATCTCAACACTCACTCCTTTCTCTCTCATATCGTCATTCACACACTCCATCCATGTCTTCTTCGGTCGACCTCTTCCCCCTCTACCTTGCACTACCATTTTCATACATCTCCTAGTCACATGCATCTTCTCTCTACGCATCACATGTCCATACCACGCTAACCGTCCGCTGTCAATTGCTAATTAACACTAAAATATAACTCAAAACTTTATATTTTAAATTTTACACTGCTTTAGAAAATAATCAGTTTTTTTTTCATTTCCTGAACATTTTACATTTTCAGAGATGTGCCCTTTTCGAAATTGCATACTCAATTATTTTGAAATCTTGACTATTAATAATAAAAAAAACCAACAACAATAAATAACTTAGCTTCGTATCGCTCGCACAACGCACAGCTATTTCAGTAGTAAATAGCGTCATAAGAAGTATGAGCTAGTCGCGTCGATCTCACACGCCAAGGTTACTTCGGGTATGCACTATAAACTCCTCGTGTTTATTGCCGTTCGCCTCGTCTTTGTGTTTATGGTAAACGAGCCGAAACACGAACATACTGTGGGTATCAAACGATACATTGAATTGGGAATGTAAATTATACGAAAGGTTATCTCGTAGATTTACGCAATGAATTTTAAACTTAATGTTTATATGCAAAACTAAACGAAGTAAAACATTGTATTGGTAAATATAGGCAGTACAAAATGCTTTCACACGGTTTGTAGAATCTAGATCGTCAGAGTTCTATCGCAAAGGCATAAATGACCTTCCTTTTAGATGGCAGCAATGTATAGATAATAATGGTAGGTATTTTGATTGAATATTTTTTATTTATTGCTTAGATGGGTAGACGAGCTCACAGCCCACCTGGTGTTAAGGGGTCACTGGAGCCCATAGACATCTACAACGTAAATGCGCCACCCACCTTGAGATATAAGTTCTAAGGTTAAAACGGCTGCCCAACCCTTCAAACCGAAACGCATTATTGCTTCACGGCAGAAATAGGCGGGGTGTTGGCACCTACGCGTGCGGACTCACGAGGGGTCCTACCACCAGTAAAACTCACAAAACGCTGCCAGCCTGCGCAGCCGTTGTACTGTTAAAAGCGAGATCTTACAACTCATGTCTCAAGGTGGCGGCATTTACATTGTAGATGTCTATGGGCTCCGGTAACCACTTACGATCAGGTGGGCCGTGAGCTCATCCAACCATCCAAGCAATAAAAAAAACCGCTTCTCGGTCGGTTTTGGTCAAGATCAAAGTGCACGATATATCGCAGAAATATTATAATAAGTATAATCACAGATTAATTTTAATCAGACTCGATATTATGTAGACTCTAATTATGATATACTCATGGTCAGTAACCGCTACCGGTCGATCACTGAATGACAGTAATCATCGTGAGACCCGCCCACCGAAATTCTCAGTCGTCGGGGCAACTCAGACCAACTTATTCATTCACATATATAGTGTTACCAACTTAGGATCACGTAAACACTCCCGAATTAATATGTGTTAATCTGGCTACTCTAAATTTTAAATGGCTGCACAAAAAACGAATCGAGTTGCAAATAGACTTTTTTGGTTTTGTTATATACACTATTGTTTGTTAAGGAAAACTTGGAACTAAAATAGTATTTATGTATCTATTCTATTTAAATCGGTGAACATAAATATCGGATAGTATATCTTCTAAGTGGTTGTAAGTTCAATAATAAGTATTGTCGATCGAATAATTTATTGATTAACTAGCTGACCCGGCAGACTTCGTAGTGCCTCAATTGATAAATAAAGGACCTAAAATTTAGTATAAAATAAACTTAAAACAAACAAAAGGAATCCGTCCGACGGGGGACACATCAAAGGAAAAACAAAATTGTTATTTTTATTCCGATTAATTCCGAGCATTTTCATATTTATGTAAACCTTTTAAACCTTCTCTGGACTTCCACAAATAATTCAAGACCAAAATTAACCAAATCGGTCCAGCCGTTCTCGAGTTTTAGCGAAACTAACGAACAGCAATTCATTTTTATATATATAGAAGATAGATATAGAATATAGATAGATATAATAGTAGTTTTATTTATTTAAAATACCTATGATATCATATGCTGAACAACTAACAACATACGAAGTATCAATAATGGAAATTATTGACCAATTAAAAACCAACCAAAATTCCGCTAAAAAATTCTATACTCCCAAAATTTTGTCACAGTCCAGAGTGACAACAAAAAACGTTGCCGGAACTGTCATCCGGAAAATTTCATTTCAAGGCTATTTTATGTTTTTTTCTCTCTCTGGTAACCCGAAGGTAAAATTGAGGTGCGTGTTTCGTCAGCCGCGTCAATATCGAAGTTCGAAGTCCGGCTGTCATTGTATAAGTTTTTCACTTGGGAAATACTTTTTAAGTAAATTTTAATTGAAATAGCTTAGAAGAGATGCTAGGATAGGTAAAATAAATAGCACATTTTATATTATTATGGAATTAACAAAGAAGAACAAAGAACAAGATTTTATTCCACTAGCAATTTTAAATTGTTTTTTCGCTTGCTGAGAAATATATTATTAATGAACCTAATAAAGATAAGTTAGCAAAATAGAATTAAAATAAAGAAAAAATACTACAAGTCACAATCTATTAGTAAAAAAGATCTAAATTAAAAATGCTAAATACATTTCAGCTAAGAGCATGCAAAGGAATTTAATTCTAAGATATTGGATTGCCAGAGATTCAAAGTAGGGTTCAATGGAAAACAATTAGCTTTGTTAAATCAATGCTCACAAGCTGCAATCCATTAAAACTCTTGGACGCACGTCATTTATAACACAGAAAATTTAATTTGTTACGCATTACATTCTAAAACAACCGCTAGCCATTGATGTATGCACGATCCCAACGGATATCGGGCGCGGAAGAAGATATCTATCTACATATATACACAACCTTGCCTTATTTCACATCGGTAGATGAATTTGATTATTCCCAAACACAAGGGACGCGGCCAAGCCGATATATATATCCTCAAGGGCTCTTTTTAAACACTAAATCGTGGAGGGGTATTCATTCTTGAAACGTAAGTGGTAATAATGACTGCTGGTTCTTTATTGTGGTTGAAGGCTGTGGTTTACGTAGGGAAAACTCAGCAGTGACGAAATCCTTTCTAAAATATTACTTATATATTTTTTTCCTACCTAAGCCTTGAGAGGCTATTTCAGCGTAACCGTAACTAGTAGGTGAGATCACGGGGCTCAAACCGGAGTGATGCTAACACTGACCCTAGCAAGAGCAGTGCTTCGCAGAATCTACCACCGGATCGGAAACGCAACCCACTGAGAAGATCCGGCGAAATACTCAGGGTAAGGTAACATACGGTACAAAAACAGAGAATGCTATCACCTTCGAACCGAGACGTTCTAATTCTAATCGACACAAAAAGGCCTCCAGCATCTGGTCACACCTCCAAAATTATTGGCTCATTAACTTGGCCCTACTAAAACATGTGTTTTTAATTGGTTAACTTAATGAATGCATAAATAGAAAACGAGATAAGCGCTATCTTGATATATTCCCAAAACGATATCATCTTGTAATTAGAATGATCGATCTAAACGTTACAACGCGAGTTTTATCTGAGAAGCAGTAAGTACCATATTGAATGTAAATGATCTAAAATCTGTTTTTTTAATTTGACACAACTAATGTTTAAGTAATTGTATTTCTGTGTTATATTTATGGTATGTATAAGTAATCTATACTCATATATAAATCTACAGTGGTTTTTACGGATATTCCGTTATAACTACAGAACCATGCATCCGATTGACTTGAAACTTGGTATCCATGTAGAAAATACATGTACTTCATGGATAGGCTAATATTTATATGAGTGTTGGACTCCCTAATAATAATGACAATAAATAGTAATGTTAATTTTAAATGCCCAGCGAAACGGGCGAGTACGGCCAGTTGTTTATATAAGTAGGCAGCGGCTTGGCTCTGCCCCTGGCATGTAGGCAGCGGCTTGGCTCTGCCCCTGGCATGTAGGCAGCGGCTTGGCTCTGCCCCTGGCATTGCTGAAGTCCATGGGCGACGGTAACCATTCACCATCAGGTGGGCCGTATGCTCGTCTGCATACAAGGGCAATAAAAAAAAAAAAAAAGAAAAATGTTTCCATCAAAAGTCTTAGGCACAACACAAAACGTTGCCCACATCCTGTTGACCGTATATTGTTTTGTAGCCCTGAATCTGGTCAGTAGTTTAAATACCATTCGTTTTGTTGTAAATTAAGTACCACTGGTGCTGAGCGTTTAGCCCGCATGATTTGAATTCGGCTAGATTTTTTTAATATAAAAATAATAAAAACTGGGGGCCTAGGTCACATACGGTTATTTCGCAAATTCGGATTTCCTGCATTATGGGAATAAGAGACTTAAACACATACTTATATATATCTAAATATATCTATATATAGACATTAAACACCCCGGCAAAGAGTAAAATGACCTTAGAGACTCATGTCTTGAGGTGAGTGGCATTGACGTTGTAGATGTCTATGGGCTCCGGTTACCACTAAATACCAGGTGGGACGTGAGCTCGTCCACCCAACTAGGCAATAAAAAAAAAAAAAAAAATTTTCCTTGATACGGGAATCGAACCCACGACCTCGGTTCAACAGTTCGCTAACTACTGCATTTGAACTGGGCATACAAAAGGGCTATTCAACAGGCGAATGGTGAGGAAGTAGAGGCAGTTACTTGATTTCGAGTTCTCCGAAGTTTACTGTCTTGAAGAGTTTGAGAATGTGTATAAGGAAGATAATCCAGTTGAAATTGAATGTAGGCAATATCTATTTGATACTTTATGGCCGTCACAATAAACTCTTGTTCCACATCCGTTATCTGTACTTCTATAGGTACTTAATATTATAAAAAGGAAAGATTTGTTTGTTTGTTTGTTTGTATTGAATAGGCTCCGAAACTACTGAACCGATTTGAAAAATTATTTTACTGGAAGCAACACTATTCCCGAGTGACATAGACTATAATCTTTTTGGAGAAAAATTAGGGATCCTTACTAAAACTCCAATAATGTAACTCAAGGTGTAAAAAAATTACCTAAAATATTCTTTACATCGCGTGCGCTGCTAAATCTATTGATGATAGAATAAAATAATGTATTACGACTTTGTAGAAAACATTATTATTTACAAAAAGTGTCGCGACAGCATATGTCTAACTATTATAGTTATGCCGCAATAAGTGTTCTTTTATTTAACAAAATAGAACAACGTCAAATATCGTTGAAATTTTTGTGTAAGACCCGAGAGGAGCCGGAGCGGGCCGCTAGTCAATAATAATCATTAATCTTCTAATTGACGCCCGGCCAGACTATTAAAATGTAACATCATCTGGCTTGTCTGTATTTAAAAATACATTACATTATTTCGCTGCCCGATTACAGAATGACGTATCAAATTGTGAGTGAATGGACAGCCAGACCGGCTCGCGAGTACGGCTGTGAGTAATCGTATTGAATCGAATATGACCACTATTTCCGTCCCGTCGACGCGACGTGGGAACCGCTTTCGCATTGACGTTATAAAGCCGAACAGGATTTCTGCCGGTCTTCCTTTATCGTTTCTTAAATTTACACTTCAACGAGATGTTGCAGATCGCATCTATGGATATATCTGAGTCCTGAGATCCTGTCCGTCCGATTTTGAAACCTGAATTCGGTTTTAAATAACGTGTGGTGATAATGTTGGGTAAACTTTAACAGATGTTCACGGACAATTTCCACTATGAAAGGATATTATTATTATGTTTGTGTAATCAAATGAAAACTGCAAATTTTAAAAAGTTTTATATCGCAAATGTAAAAAAGCAAACGCGTGTGAACATGTCTCTTTATTGTATTTTTAAGTGAACGAGCTCACGGTGTTCCTGGTGTAAATTGTTTCGTGAAACCCATAGCTACACTTTGAGACATGAGACCTAAGTTTCATGAGAAAAACGGTTATTTAAACCACAAAGAATTAATGCTTAACGGCAGAAATAGGTAGAGTTTTGGTACTTACTGGGGTGGGCACACAAAGCGAACTATCATCATTCATATTAAGTATAGACATCATAAGATCTTTTAATATTGTTACGCCGATAAGAGTAACGCCATCTGTCATCTATCAGCAGAAACAAAAATCAAAAGAACTAATAATATCGAGAACGCTCGAGAAGTGTAACGCCATCTATTATCAATTAGCGGAAACACATATCGAAACGACTAGTACTATCGGGAATGTTTTGGAGATCTGTAGATATAAAAGCGTTGCAGAGATGACATGAAGGCTGTTAGTAATCGGTTCTACTCGAAGCGAAGCAGCGAACGGATCATCTGAAGCGAAGTGGAAGAAGTGAAGCGTGAATTGTAAAGTGTTCTAAATGTTAAATAGAGTTTAAATTTGTACTTTGGTGAATATTTTTTCTAGTTAGTCTTAAATAAGTCGCCTTCCAGGACTATGTTTTGGATGTGTGTAAAATAAATTTGTTTAACATAAATCACAATAATATTTTAACATAATAACAAACAGGTTTCAAAGAAAAATATAAGGATTATAGTCTGATCATTAATTAAACACTAGTTTGAACGGCGGTTCTTCTAAATATGTATTATTTTGTTCATATCAACATGGAAACCATCTTTACATCTTATTTATTCAAACAATTACAATTTTGCCGTCGGCTTATTATTGCAAAATTTAAAACAGCAAAATTTTTAATTCAGTTTAATCCTCTCTAAATTTTTATTTGAACAATAAAACTAATGTGACCATACCAAATAGTAATAAAAGTTTATCAAACCAATATATTATATTACGTCGATGCATGTATCAGTTATGGAAGTGTGGGCGAAGAATAGTTCCCTGACCTGCTTGCTGTTGCGATTCGCGCTGAGAAGTGACGCAATCTTCAGAGGAAACATCGAAATATATACCTGTATATTATTTATTATCTATGAGTTCGATTACCGCAGTTTGCACAATATCCAAATGTCCAAATCAGACAAGAGAAAACTGCAAAAAGTAGTAAGTGTGAGTGTGTGTGCATGTGTGTGTATGTATGCATGTAGTGTGTTTAAGCCTACGGCTCGCGCAACTAAAGAAAAAACTGTAATTTGTTTGTGTGGGTACGCGGGCGTGTGTTTGTGTGTGTGTGTGTGTGTGTGTGAGAGAGAGAGAGAGAGAGATAATTTTACTTATGACTTTTTTGATACCGTTTCATATCTGTGCTATCTAGAAAAATAAAGCATCCAGCGGATTCCCCTAATTAAAACTCAAATCCGTAAATTATAATTTTTGCGGGATTGATTTTCATACGATGTAGTTTAGTATGTAGATTAGTATGGGCTAACTTGTTTCTTGACTTGAAGCGCATTCAATGCACGTGCCAACATTTATGTACGTAAGTAAAGCAGCCTTATGGAATTATTTTCATTAAATCGTCCATGTAATTGTTCATAATAAATTCTGTTTTATATTTATGAATACGCATAGATTCTAATGTATGTTACATAACATAGACCTCACAGAACTCATGTTTACGGTTACAAAATAAACACAAAAAGTCTAAAGCATACACACTATAATATATTAAAGTCTCTTCTAAATTTCAAAAATATGCATTTAATGCGCATTTTCATTAGTAAAGTACTACTTGCAACAAAACATTATCGATGATTTTACAAAAAAAAAAAAAACGTATAATAATATAATATAATATAATATTTTTATTTATTCAAGCCTCTTAAAAAAACAAATACGTACAAAAATTCTTAACACTAGTATAATAATATACATGGATTTTTTATGAGGTATACAATAACAATATTCCCTGACTTTTATGCTAGGAAAACTTGTGTTACAAAAGTCAGTAGGTAGTCAGTCAGTATAGTATATAAATTGTGCAAAGCAATTGCGTACGTTCTTGTGCATCGATAAATCAATGTTAAGTTACACGGAACATCGTTAATAAACGTTTTAAAAGCTTTAAGATCGTATCAACACGATAACTAACTACTGTAAGTGATTGCGGACGGTAAAACATAATTACTGGTTCATGTATCAATTAAATTCATTGAACACAACCAATTTAATGAAAAAAAACGTGTTTTTTTGTAATTTTTTTATATAGCTTAGATGGTTGGACGAGCTCACAGCCCACCTGGTGTTAAGTGGTTACTGGAGCCCATAGACATCTATAACGTAAATGCGCCACCCACCTTGAGATATAAGTTCTAAGGTCTCAGTATAGTTACAACGGCTACCCCACCCTTCAAACCGAAACGCATTACTGCTTTACGGCAGAAATAGGCAGGGTTGTGGTACCTACCCGTGTGGACTCACAAGAGGTCCTACCACCAATAAATTTTCAGAACCGTTGAAACGGAGATGAGTAGATCGCATCCAAACTATTTCAAAGTAGAAATGCTTAGCTATTGGCAATCGGTTGTTACTAATTTCTATCTTTAATATTGAGTTAACCGTTAATAACACTTCTCGATTGGTTTGAGTTAACAACTCCAAGTTAGTCTTAACTGTGGTCTGTCTTGACTACGATTATTATTACAAATACTGACTACGATTAATATTACTGGGGCTGTCTTTTTTTATTTCTTCAATAAATAGACCAATTTGCGACATAGCTACAGCTACTAATATACGATAAGAATCCTGTACATCTTATCTATATATTAATACGTGAAGCAAAAACTTTGTATCCCTTTTTACGAAAATTGCGCGGACGGAGGAGTATGAAATTTTCCACACTTATAGAGAACTAGCGACCCGCCCTCGCTTCGCTTCGGAAACATTAAAACACACATGAAACCAAAAAAAATAAGTAAGAAAAAAATTAAAAAAAGTAGCCTATGTTCATCAGGGACAATGTCGGCTTCTAATGGAAAAAGAATTTTTCAAATCGGTCCAGTAGTTTCGGAGCCTATTCGAAACAAACAAACAAATCTTTCCTCTTTATAATATTATTATAATATTAGTATAGATATAGAGTAGAAGTGCATAATGCAATTTTTTTTTTAAAATAATGCATAAAACATACATTAAATCAATAAAGAAAACATTACACACACTACATACCATGTATTTGACGCACACACGCATGCATACTATTTATTGTCAACTTTTGTTCTTGGCGTCTGTTGTCATATTGAGAATAGATTAAATATTGTTTGCCTTTGTTAATATTTTTTATAGTGTAGTCTTGGCGAAATTTGCGATTATAGAAGTATAAAATACAATCATAATAGTGTACAAACTTAGAATTCCAATAAATTATAGTCGAATTTCGACTACTGCGGGACCTCTAGTTCAACTAAATCAATCAACTACATATTATGTCAGTTTTAAAATGTGCACTAGAATGTAATAAATCAACAGAAAGACAAAGCGATATAAGCCAACATACCATTAGTTTTAAATTGGGATAAATTCGAACCAATAGATATCCGATAACGTATTATTAACACCAATCCTGCTCCTCCAAAGGAACATTTTAAAACAATTGAAAGTTATAAGTCTGACGAGGAAAACGTCAATATTAGATGACAAAAGACACGCTGCCGCGCCGCCTTTTTGTTTCCAACATTTTTTTTTCTCCTTAAAGTCGTAACTTTCGAATATTGAGGAAAAACCGGCAGTTAAAACGTTTCAAATGCGATATTACACAATTGCTCTTCTCATTATAACTACTTTTATTACGTTCGACAATAGAACCGTTTTTATGCCTGACAGAATGTGGAATGATAATAACGACTTCCTGTTTGCTTCTGCCGTCTGTATGCTTTCCGTTTTCGAAGAAAATTATAAACTCTATTTTAATCAATTAGAAAATTCAAGTTAAGACAGGCGAAGACAGTGCTGAGGCTTACTTAAAAATAAGTACTTGTTTAGATTAATGGGAAGTTATTCTCGACTCGCTTGTACGGTTGGCAAACTTAATGGATAATCTTATGCGAATAGAGTATATTAAAATTTCTATTGCTCTAGATCAGGAGTGGCCAAGCGGTAGATCGCGATCGACCGGTCGATCGTGGCTATTAGTTTAGTCGATCGTGGCAACACACAAAATATAAATAAACAGACTGCGCAACGTAATCACCAATTGTTGCACGCATCATCTTCATCTTGTATTATTTGTTAACTAGCGACCCGCCCTCGCTTCGCTTCGGAAACTGTAATTTATTATTGATTTCTCCACTATTTAATGAATGTTATTATACATATAAACCTTCCTCTTCAATCACTCTATCTATTAAGAAAAACCGCATCAAAATACTTTGCGTAGTTTTAAAGATTTAAGCATACATAGGGACAGAGAAAGCGACTTTGTTTTATACTATGTAGTGATTTCAGGTTTATTTTAATCTTATCCGTAGACAGTAGATTTTGATCCTAATCAAGTTGGCCACTAGATGGCTCTAGATGAATAAACGAACCGCGGCCCACTTGGTTTGAAATTGTTTCTAGAGCCCATAGATAAATGTGAGCCAACTAACATAAGGCATAGGGTTTTTTTTTGTTTTTCCCTATCTATTCGCGGGTAGCCTAAAAGGCTATTTCAGCCACGAGACGGGTAGATGAGCTTACGGGTTTAACCTGAAAGAGTTTGCTAACACTAGCCCTAACAAGAGCAGTGCTTCGCGTAATCTACCATCGGAATCGCGACCCACTGAGAAGATCCGACGAGAAAATCAGTGGGTAAACATGAGGTGTATACGTTGAAATTCTAATGTCACATTAGCTTGGAATATACTGCCTCACGAAATATTCGGGATTGTGGTATCCAGTCTTGCAACACGCCTTACCACTGGCAGTTATAATATATGAAGGTACAAATGACTTAACATATATCTCATTTGTATGAATAATGTATTTATTTGATATCTTCAAATAAATATGCTGCGTGTTTTCATATTCAATAACTTTAGTATTCATTTGCCACTTCTCACCAGACCTACTAGAGGTGATTTGGGTCTAAGTTTGTCAATTTAATAGTCTTATTTTTTAATTAAAATAATTTCATATAAGAGCTGAAATTATTGTCGTATTTTTTTTCCATTATTTCGAATCACGTCTTATTGTCTAAATTACTTGAACTATATATATATATAACAGATTCTAGAGTCTAACATGAAAACTGGTAAAATGCTTGTAAACGTTACCGAAATTAGGTAATTGTATCGCACAAAATATAACTATAGCGATGGAATCAATTAAAAATTTTCGATGCGACAGTTCGGTAGCCGTGCGGGGTTGGCGCGGAATGCCGAGGGCGGGGGAGAGCCACAAAAACTTAGTACCTGCGCTGCGGTACGTTGACCCGACGACTGTACCCGGTATCTACCTACGTCTTCAGAAGCAACTCCTAATCTCTATTCATTACTTACACTTGTATTAAGAACCTTCATTACTTCAACAACGAGTACGGAAGATATTAAGCTTTAGAAAAATTTCGGGTATTTTCTATAAATACATAGAGCTCTAGTGTAATGAAATTGAAAATTTTGAATTTTATCTTCAACATCTGGGAATCGTGTCAATAATCAAAAACATCACTAAAATACCAATAATTACTGATATTAACATATTTTTTTAGCAAGTGTTACTCAATTATGATCTTACTAAAACAACATTTTCATAAATACTAGTGTGTATGTTAAGGTTCGCTTCGGAAACAGTAAATTTTATTATTAATAGCTGAGTCTCGAGATGTTATTGTCGTGCCGCGGGTGAAGCCGCGGGGCGAAGCTAGTCTAAAAAAAGTAGCCTAAGCTACTCCTTATATCATCAGCTACCTATCAGTGAAAGTCGCGGCAAAATCGATCAAGCCGTTTCAGAGATTAGCCGGAACAAACAGACAGACAGACAAAAATTGTAAAAATTGTTATTTTGGTGTATGTACCGTATATATATTCATGTATGCATGTAGTAAAAAGAGGCTATTTCAATATTACAAACAGACACTCCAATTTTATTTATATGTATAGATAATGTCTTAAAGAGCTTAGTAGATACAAAGGCAACTATTTATTAGAACGACACAATTTTACATACTAAAAGTAACAAAGTGTCGATTTTTTTACAACCCGTATCATTATTATTGGTCGATTGGAATGAAGATAGCGAAGTTGAAGTTATAAGCCAAGTCGATACATAAACATCAAACAAGCTAGATAAGGTCGCATGTCTCCCATTCAATTAATTTAATAAATCCCTCCATTATACGTCGCCGAAGATCGCCCGATAGCGGGCAGGCTCAGCCATCGTTAATTTAATTGCAACTATGCAGATTGATGTAGCAATAAAATATTTTATAATGCGATTTATTATTACGCCCACGGCCGACCCGAGTGCATCGTTCGAAGTGTTCGGAGCATTCAATACAGCCTAAATGTGGCAATTCTCAATTTTATACCTTTAGATGACTAGGTGGTGCGATGACCTCCGAACGGTGGCCGGCAAGAAGTGGACGAGGAGAGCCGTAGACCGGGCTCAGTGGTGTGGATTGGGAGACCTATGTCCAGCAGTGGACGACTGTGGGCTGTTGATGATGATGATGATGAGATCACAGATGACAAGAACAAATGCGGAACCAAACGTTTACTGTTTTTGTCAAATCTCTCTCTTCCCAGCTATTTATCCCACATGGTGGTGGGGTCAGCTTTCCTGACTTTACTCCTCCACTTCGCTCTGTCTTCGACATCCTCGTCAGCAACATTGCATTCTCTCTTGTCCTTCAGCACTACGTCCCTCCACCTTATCTTGGGTCTGCCTCTAGGTCTCCGACCGGGGAGGTCGAGCAGTCAAATATTTTATATTAATGTAAAGAAAAACCTTTATTATTTAAAACTCTTTAGTTTTTAAAAATGATTTTTCTTTAGTCTCATTCAGTGTCATGCATAGACCATGATAGACCTTGAGTCATGGAAGTTTGTCTATACTTCTATACTAATATTATAAAGAGGAAAGATTTGTTTGTTTGTTTGTTTCGAATAGGCTCCGAAACTACTGGAGCGATTTGAAAAATTATTTTACCATTAGAAGCCGACATTGTCCCTGATGAACATAGGCTACTTTTTTTAATTTTTTTTTAATTTTTTTTTTTTGGTTTCATTTGTGTTTTAATGTTTCCGAAGCGAAGCGAGGGCGGGTCGCTAGTCATTGAGTAAAGAGAGTTCAGTTTTGTATAGTTTAATAATACTGTTTAATTTTTAATATTAATTTTAAAAGAGATTAAGGGCTTTAAATGATGTTTTCTTATTATATAACAGAAAACGCAATTAAGTCTTTTATTGTTTATTCATTCTGAAGCCCTCTATGTCATTACATTTATAACACATCGAATTATGAATTCTCTTTCGTCACAACTCAGACAAACTTGATTTAAATTAATAATTTACTCACTAACTAACTCCGTCCATTCCAATAGCTTCCCACATGAAACATACCTGTAACAAATCAAAAAGTTAGTTTGTTTCTTAAATACAAGGAACAATTCACTCAATTTGCAGTGTTTCAGAAGCCTAGTTTGTGTTAAGTTCGATTGGCTCGGATGGCAGCGATGCCCATCTCTGTTACACGCTATGAGTCGGAGCGAGATGGAACTCGTGCATAGTAAGAAGCCTTTCCAAGCTTCAAGAACATGTAAGGGCTTTTATTCAGCTGTTTAGTATTCCGTTAGCGGGCAACGCTTCGCGATGTAGCCCTCTAAATTTCTGTTCCTTAGTATTTCGTGGGTGTTCCATTTGTATTAAGATTTCTTATCACCGTTTTATTACTTAAAATCGTTATCATGATAACACTAAGCGAATACAAACCAACTACCCGCTTACATTTAACGATAATCTTAAATCCCAATTTTCTATTAAAGTCATTAAATATTGCTTTTTTTACTGCCGAATGGCTTTACGTTGAAATCGATTTAACGACCTTTCGAAATGGTGGTATTTTGTAATCATTTTATATATCGTCTTTTCGCATTAAAAGTGTACAATTTCCAAAAATATTCGAAATAGAGTTAATATGCGGAATCATTTGGTATCGCCAGTATTTTTCTCATAAATACTGTCAAAAGAGCGTAGTTTAGTTTTAGTTTTTTTTTTTTTAGTTTACCTAAGTTTTGACTACTATTAACAAAATTAATACATAATTTTATCTTACTTTATAAATAAGACAGATAATGTAACTGGTAAAAAAAAAAAAATTGTTGCAAAGATGATTAATATTAAAAAGATCACATGTTAAACCTTTAAAACACTCTCCTGTAAAATTAGTACGTTTTGAGATTATACAGTTTTAATGCGAGAAGACGATATGTGTGTCATCGCATTGAATGCTGATTACGAAATCAGATAGCGTCGGGGTAATTACTTTAGGTCCAGCAATACGATACCCATTGAAGGAAATTACACAGAGTTCAGTTGATTTGGTGTAAATTCCGACATTATGCCTGTCGCGTACATCCTGATTGGAGCCAATCAGCAATGGATTTCAATATAAATAAACATGAGACTATGGGTTTAATAAAATATCGATGGATTTATGTTTTGATATGAAACAAGACTTGTGGCTCGCGTGAGCTTGTGTGTTGTGTATATCTAACATTCTAGTTGTATATTTAAACAGATTAGCTCATAAGATTTATATAGCTACACTTAAGTACTGACCTTACCTGAAATTTAGTTTATTTACAATATAATTTGTCATGGTTTGCGTAGTCGACTCGTAAAACCAAATTAAAACTATTTATCGATTAATTAATACTACCGTCTATTTTTATATAATAATATTTAAGTGCTTCAGTTAGAACAATATTCAAATTACGATGTATTAAAAGTTTAGTGATTCGAAATCACGAAATAAAACTATAAAGGATTCGTTACAATGGTAATAATATAATGACACGCACATAAATAAATAAAAGTTTGAAATTGGTAAAAATAAAAAGTGACAAGTAAATGATAAACTTTTTCTGCATATTGATAGGGCTAATGGAACAATGGAAGTTCATCTTAATGAAAATTCGAAGAAGACAAAAACGATGAAAATCACGAAAAATCGTAAAAAGCTTAAACCGAAGGGATTGAGTAATTGGATGAACCAACAGCATCAATTATACAAATTTCGTTTGTTAATTCTGTTATTCTTCGACAAAAAGATTTAATTTTTAACAGAAAATTCTTTAGGTATCTTCGTAATCCCCGAGAATCGAATTTTGGGTTTGATGGTAAGTTAATATTACATATTCAACTAATTGGATTGAATTTTTTTTTACCTATGCTGGTAATCTAGGGGGCTATGCCAACGTAACCGGGCGAGTAAGTGAGCTCACAGGACTCTAACCTGAGGATGTTTCTAACACTAGCCCTAACAAGAACATGCTTCGCAGAATCTACCACCAGATCGGAAACGCGACTAACAGAGACGATTCGGCGAGAGATTTAAGATTAACAGAAAGTTCTTTAGGTTTCGTATCTTCGTGATCTCCGAGAATCGAATTTTGGGTTTGATGGTAAGTTACATATTGAACTAATTGGATTGATTTTTTTTTCCTACCTACGCCGGTAATCTAGGGGGCTATGCCAACGTAACTGGGCAAGTAAGTGAGCTCACAGGGCTCTAACTTGAGGACGTTGCTAATACTAGCCCTAACAAGAACAGTGCTTCGCAGAATCTACCACCAGATCGGAAACGCGACCAACTGAGAAAATCCGGCGATGGAAATTCCTGAGAAATTCAGTGGGCTTGGATTTTTAAGATTAAAAGCTGTTGATAGAATTTGCGTTTTTATTCTAAAAACCTTCCGAATAATCGAATTTAATAATCATCTACAATAGAAAGCCATTTTCATTTCAGAACGTAACCTCTTACGTTTGGTAAACGATTTTAGTAAGCCAGACAAATTTACTTTCAAGTGATGTAGGCACCTAAACACATATGACAAAGTCTTACACCCGTATTATAGGAAGATACGTCAAAACTTTTTCAGACCATCAGTAATCCTGTAGCGTGGTATGGACATGTGATGCGTAGAGAGAAGATGCATGTGACTAGGAGATGTATGGAAATGGTAGTGCAAGGTAGAGGGGGAAGAGGTCGACCGAAGAAGACATGGATGGAGTGTGTGAATGACGATATGAGAGAGAGAGGAGTGAGTGTTGAAATGACGGATGATAGAAGAGAATAGAAGAGAAAAATTAGCTGTGCCGACCCCACCTAGTCGGATAAGGTGGAGAAAAAAGAAAGTAATCCTGTAGAAATCTTAACAAAAAGTACAGTATAGACTGATTTTAATTATTTGTGGTAATTTACAAAAAATTTAGGAGAAACAATGAGATCAATCGAGCAAAATATACACACACGCACATACACATAAAATACAACAGGGACTATAAAAATACGACTTTATTGAAATCCCAATACATTTATTACCAATTACTTATTAATTTTATTTAGATAGTTCTTAGCGATTGGCATTCATTTCCCCTTCGCATAACCGGTTACTGATAAGAACACCATACCAATGGGAGAATGTAGTTTAAGAAAGAGTTGCGTATGGATTTTTTATTTCAGGGAAGATATTTCTATTCTATATCTTATTACATATCGTTTTTGGAATGTATTTAGAGGTACGTTGAAAAACCAATTGCGTCAGTTAATGAAACATCCTTTTTTCACTATGACTTATTGCTCTAAAGACACACAGAAACCTGTTTTTCAGGCATCGGTCGGATAAATTGACATCTAGGTAATCTTCATTTAAAGTAGAAATTCGTAATTCACGAATCGAAAATAATGTGACCTTTCTATTATTACATATTATAATATAATCATTGTCTTTAGTCAAAAAAATTAAATACCTTGTTAGTAAAGCTCTTGTTCTCACGAATTGTATTATTAAACTAGCTGACCCGGCAGACTTCGTAGTGCCTCAATCGACAAATAAAAGATCTACATTTTTGTATAAAATAAATTTAAAACAAACAAAAGGAATCCGTCCGACGGGGGATACATTAAAGGAAAAACAAAATTGTTATTTTTATTTAATACCGAACATTTTCATATTTATCTACCTTTTAAGCCTTCTCTGGACTTCCACAAATAATTCAAGACCAAAATTAGCCAAATCGGTCCAGCCGTTCTCGAGTTTAAGCGAGACTAACGAATAGCGATTCATTTTTATATAATATATAGATGTTTGAAATATATTAATGTGGAATCGTTACGCACTTATGCGTGCAGAATATCGATATGTAACCATACAGCACAGCTGACGGTTTCGTTAAATTAATTTAATTGATGAGCGATACCTAATTTTTATTTATCTAATAATTTGTGGTCACCCTAACGCACAGAACGCAGCCAACATTTCTCGTATATCTTGTCTCGTGTCCTACACGATTTATAGCGGTACTATTTGTGAATGTGTGATATATGAAGAGTTTATTAGTCGAACGGCTAATTTTGGACTCGAAATAGCTTAAGGAAGTCGTTTGTTCTGTGATGAATAAAATATGCGCAATATAAAGAACGGTTTAAAAAAATTAGGTTTTAAAAATAGAAGATGCATCTTTGTTGTCGCCCACTGATGAGTCACTGAGATATATATTTTTAATGAAGAGGAAACACTTCCGTATTTACATTTGTTTGCTTTTTGTTTTGAATCTTTATCATGTTAATCACATATGTTTAATGTTTTAACTTAGATAGACATACATACGTATCGCATTACACATGGAACCTTAGTCTGAGACAACACGATCGCGTGTAATGTGTTCCCTATTTTTTTGTTTTTTCCTACCTAATTGAGAATTGTGTTCCCTATTTTTTGTTTTTTGTTTTCCGTACCTAATCAGTGGGTGCTGTTACACACTCACACACGGATTCAACCTGAAAGAATTTGCTCACACCGGCCTTAGAAAGAATACTGCTTCGCAGAGTCTACCACCACCAGCGGGTTGTGTCTATGGGCTAGTTCGCACTTCGAACACCTCGTCATAATCGACGAGTTTGACGAGGGCGGTGACCGGTGCTTGAAGAGCCTAAATTTTTAGAATCATTATTTACTTTAAACAGTTTATGATTTTTTCTGATAAGATCGTCCAATTTATAACAAAATTTACATCACTAATTTAAGTTATTTTGAGACTATGGCTGTCATATTTTTTTAGACTTCATTTATTGCTGAACCTTATCTCTGAATATTTAATATTTAAATATACCTATCAGTACTTTTTCTACAGTACAAAGAATGTTAGTTTAGAGCCGGATAACCGAGTGTGATTTGTCCCCAATTATTTACACAAATATTTACAAACATAATGTGATCCTTCTAATTCATCTCCGCAAATGCACAAGAATTAATTACTTCCTATGGATTATAATTTTTGCCTTCCCAGCCCTCCGAAAGAAACAACAGACGGCGCAAGAACCCAATATTTTATCAGTGACGAATAATGCCCTTAAAGTAGTCAAGCTCATCATTACGACGACAATATTTAATATAAACAGGATCAAATATATTGTTTTTTTTTATGATTGAAGGATTACTGGTGGCCCTGAGGCCTTTTCAGTTTCATCAGGACAGGTAGGTGAGTAAGGGCTCAGCTAGGAGGTGTGTGATTTGCTAACTACTGCCTGAACGCCTCCGAAAGAGACCTAACAACTCAAGAGTAGCTGCTTCGCGAATGAATCTACTACCGGATCGGAATCGTGACCCGCTGAGAAGATACGGCGAGAAACTCAGCGAGCTGATTCATGGGTTAGGTTGCACGTCGAATTCTTTGTCGAGTTCGACGAGTACGGTTACCGGGGTCCCTAAGCCTGCTCCTAGTGTTAGAGCTGAAGGCGTCTAATGCAAAGGTTATTGGATCTGATGGATCTGTAAGGGCGTGGCTATATTTGCGATATGTAGTACAGTACATACATACTATCTGACTGAAACTGTGTTGTCCACGCACGCATTCGGTATATTTTCAAACGGGTTTCAAACAAGTCCCTTAAAATTCAAAGGGTGAATACGAGTTTGGGTTTTACAATTCAATAATATCCGGTTCGGGCGGCAGGTGGTGTCCGGTTCGATGTCTCGCTCATAAATCTTCAAAATACATAAATTAAGTGTTGATGGTTTTTTTATAGAATCAATGTATCTTTACTGCATTCCGTTTTTCTGTGAAGTTAATAAGTTTTTTGGCCCGATAATAGCCAGCGCGAACCATATCCGAGATTAATTAGCCTAAAGAAACAAATCTAATATATGTATGTGATCAAGCATTGAATTCCAATTTTGATTCTTCGAGAATTTCAAATAAAAATTTCGTTATTTCAAGGATAAATGTGTGTGTAAATTAAATAATTTATTATAAAGGGTTTTGGGTACCTATATCTAAGTTCTCAAACAGGCTTGGTTGCGCGTCGGCGCGGTAATTACAGGGCTCGGTGATTAATGAGCAATCAGACCCTCACCCGGGCAGGGTTGGCTTCTTTCGCAAACAAAAATCGACCGACCGACAACCGGCGCGCTCAGTTCGTTTTAAATCTTTAAATAAAAATCAGAAAAACTAAAAAACGGCCGTCTAGTGTAGTGGTAAGTGACATGGGCACTACACAAGGGGGTTGCGGGTTCGAATCCCGCCAAGGGAAGATATTTGTATGATAAATATAAATGTCTTTTCCACGGTTATGGATGTATCTTAAATATATGTATGTGTATAATAAAAATCTTACATTTATTTCCATTACCTGTAACACAAGTTCTTTACGAACTTATCACGGGACCAGTTAACGTGGCGCGATTGTTAGTAAATATTAAAAAAAAAAAAGAAAAAAGTTTTTAAACTGTATTTTAAGAAACTGAAGTACGCTAAATACTAGACCTTATTAATACCAAATACATACCTACACAGTTTAATGTCGCGTTTACTATTAGGATTTCAATATTAGGAACAATCTCTTGTGTGTCCGCACGGGTAGGTACAAACGCCCTGCCTATTTCTGCCGTGAAACAGTAATGCGTTTCGGTTTGAAGGGTGGGGCAGCCGTTCTAACTATACTGAAACCTTAGAACTTATATCTCAAGGCGGGTGGCGCATTTATGTTACACATGTCTATGGGCTTCGTAACCACTTAACACCAGGTGAGCTGTGAGCTCGTCCACCCATCTAAGCAATAAAAAAATCCTTCGTCTAATTGGAGCATATCTTTTGAATTTTATTGCGTGTTTTTCGTAACTCCTGATGATCAACTTCAGATTTATCATTTATTTTTGTTAAAGTTTCTCAACCATCAAAATGGTTTACGAAAGAACAAAAAAAAAACGGTTTGACTTAACGCGACCCTGTTTTGTACCAACTATGTAAAAAAAAAAACAGTATACAAGCGACTTTAATACTTAAATGATTCGAGATACAGTTGTTTTTCGTTTGGACAGTATCAAGTCGAGTCTTGTCATTAGGGTTTAGCTTTTAGGAAATTATTTGAGACTTCCTTCCACAGCTGAGCTTTTAGTGATAAACGGTCGTTGGGTACTCTCTTCTAAACTTCGCATTCGATTAAGAATCACGTCAAAATGTTTAAAATTTCGATTCTTACCGCGGCCTTTGTTTTTTTTTTCCTTCCTATGCTGATAGTCTTGAGAGGCTATTTCAGCTTCACTCTAAAGTGTGTAGGTGAGCTCACGGGGCTCAAACCGGAGTGTTGCTAACACTGACGCTAGCAAGAGCCGTGCTTCACAGAATCTACCACCGGATCGGAAACGCGACCCACTGAGAAGATCCGGCGAGAAACTCAGTGGGCTGTGTCTGTGAGTTAATTCGCTCGTCGAGCCCTTCGTCGCAAGCAATCTAGAGCTGTCCAACTTTTATGGGAGACAGAGACAACCTATAAGATGACATTATAAAATATGTGTTTTTATATAGATCACGGTTGCTAATGGCTGCAAGCCTTTTTGTTGTTATGACACAGATGACAGTTGGCGTAGTCTAACGATGAGACCAATTTAAATACATTTTTTGTGAAGAATTGTTTTATAGTGCATTGAGTTTCGGCGTTAATGGTCATTCCTCGTTTTTAAATCAATTAGTCATTACAGTAATCGAAGTTGAAGCCCGGGGAATGTTGTTTTATTGCGGCGTCTCCCCGGGGACGGACAACGAATCCACGCCCGTGGGGACGCAAGGTTGTGCATAATACAACTATCCATGTACTCGCGTGATTGTTTGTTATATAATCTTCTATTTTTTTTTTCGTATATATAGGCAGCAGAGCATACCGTCGTTGTCAAACCAAAATGAGCTATGTGCACTTTTGAGATTTTTACTTTTTGACCTTTTCGTATAGTTGACAGCCCTATCTACTGTATAAAAAAAAAACTGTCATGTGTCTATAACTTTAATATTTATCCATAGCTTTCATTTGATATATTTCTTAAAAATTCACCTTCATATTAAATTTTATACGAAAATGTTTTTACTCGTTAATTCAAAATAGTTTTAAAGAGAATAGAGAGAGAGCAGATTTTGGTTTGACAGCGACAATACCCTCTACCTGATAATAAGCGGTTGTTATGGCTCATGAATGTCAGGATTATCAGGGGCATATCCAAGTCGCTGCTTACCGTTGAGTAAAAACTTCGTTTAAGAAGAACATGATCGCCTTCGGGAAACATCGTACAGTTTCAGAGGGAGTTCATTGCAAAGTCGTATGGTGCGTTTCAAAAAAGATATATCAAAATCATGTTCAAAGATTCCGTTACAAACATACATACGTCTGAAGCTAATAAAAGCGTATTAAAAAGGAGATGGAGGGATCATCTCGAACAATTCTTCAGAGTACTAGGCCTTGGGTTAACTCTTATCCTAGAAAGTGGATTCGACTGAACACGTTTTCGTGTTAGAATTAGTTGGCTTACAAAAACTATTGCCTATATGAGCTACTAGAAGTGTCCCGCGGGTACACTCGTTTTAAATTAGTAATTAGAAAGAATGAAAAGAGTTGCATATGCTCTGTTGTCCATAAGCTACCACGCGATCTGTAGTAATTACAGGAGACAAACCCTCTGTTATCCGGGTCATATCGTTTACCAAGAGTGTCCAATTTGTTAATCCAGGGTATAAACTATCTTTACGCGAAATACATACATACAAATCTGGCATTTTTGCGTAATCAAGAAACAAACATACAAACTTTTCGCACTTTCACATTTACACTATTAGTATTGATTGAATCAGTATTAGTAGTATATACTATTAGTATTGATTAGTAAAAAAATCTACTACTGCTAACCGTAATCGGGGCGATAGTAAAATCACCCTAAGTTCCTTGTTTCGTGAGCACACTGAAAATTAAAGTTAGTTATATCAGAACCTTTTTCTTCAACTTCAAATATTCGTTATGTCTACCCTAACAAAAGATTTAACGGTTTAAAAGCGACAAATAACGTCACTTAAGCTATTAAGTTGAATGACTTTCAGAAAAACGAAAAGCTTGGTAGTAAGTACGTACGGACGTGCCTCGTTTGAAATCTTTAAACTTTTGATTGAACCGCGCGGGCGTCTATACTCAATTATGTTCATGTGTAGACATCTCTAGTCCGTCACTAGGGATGCCAACTAAGTTCAATTATGTAGGTTAGGTATATAATTTCATGCGTAACAAAAAATATTAAGTGAAGAAACCGTTTTCTGATGAGCATAATGTCTTAATAACACGCCCACTAAATATTGTAATTACCTTATTAATCATTACGTATTTTCTTTTTTTATGTTCAGTATTACCACTCCTCATAAAATTCCAATTGTTTCTATAAATCTAGGTATTAGTAATTTTCGATTTCTATTTAAGCCTTAGATGACGGTAGCTTTTGATAAAAAAAAAACAATAAGATCTTGAGGCTACATCCCTATTACTAATCGATTTTCAATGATTTGGTTTTAGTCACGTAAAGGTCCGTTTAAATCACAAGCGAACAAACGAAAATCGTTTCAAAATCAAACGCGATTTAAATAATAAGAATATAAAAGTAAAATGGCTATCAAAAGAATGTGTAAGTAATGAATGAATGAATGAAGAGAGATCGATAATTTTAGGATCGATATTATCTGTGCCCCGCCCTGGAACGCTCGGCCCTGGTAACCCAATACGCGACAACGGGAGGGTTCAACTACACGGATATAATAGTACTGGATGTCGCACTTTTTAATTTAATATGTAGCCCGTATTAAGAAAAATTTTAGTATTCCTTAGTGTATAAACAATAATTTATGTTTATTCATAAAATAATTTATTGTTATTGAAAATTCTATTACAGGGTCTGTGATTGTTAAATAGCAATAGTATTGTTCTGATCTCGTTAGTTTATTAATCCTGACCACTGAACCCAGGTTTCTATTCCCGGATGGGCTCAGTATGTTTGTTAAATATATTAGGTTTTCATATCTGGTTTTACTCATTCTTGTATAGTACCTACATAATATAATATGCGTATTTGCGATATCGATACCAGTTAGGAGAAATTTATAGTTCAAAAGCGCTTAATTTATAATACAAATTGAAAGACATATAATTATGTTACTGTTTCATTGCGGGAATACTACTCCATCTGGTCTTAAGAGATGTTTGTCGCTTAGGATTCTTTATTTCGAGCTCTTTGCTTAGATAGATAGTGTTAACCTATTAGCAAAACTTATAGAGACCACACGAATGTCATCATTATATATGAGACGCAGACTCCAACCAACCATATGTCGAAGATGTAGACATATCAGCCTACGTGTGCAGTAAAAGTACGCGTTAAAATATTCATCTGCTCCTAATAAGTCACATCCATTGCTTACGCATCTTGTATAGCTGCATGGCTTTGTGTGAACAGCCGGGTGGGGTCCGGCCGCGACACATCGTAACCACGTCACGGACCATTGAACACTACCAAACTCACACACGCGCATTTTCTGCTGAAGATAAATTAAATAACTATTGTAATAATAACATTCGTAGGGATCTTTCTTATGCTTGATTTTCTACGTAATTAGTTTAATTGGATATAGGATATAGCGTTTTTAAATATTCTGAAAATAGTATCTACATTAGATTGTTTCCAAATTAAGATTCTAGAGATGGGAAAATAAGAAAGAGAAACATGCTGAGAACAGCGCGACGTCTCTTTCGCACAACCGTACTTTAATGGTATTTTTTTTGATAATTGGACAATTATCCCCCATCGTTAGAACATTACAGCATCACGTCTGAGTGGATTTACAATATTTCTGCTTTCTTTCGTGTTAGGGCGCTGGTTTTTTTTCCTATCTATTTTCTGGTAGCCAGGGGGCCATTCCAGCTACGCCCGGACGGAAAGCCGCTGGGTTAAATGCTTTACGTCAACGGCAGCATTAAAAATGGCAATAGACAACAGTCAGGATCAATTTTGATTTCATCATTTCCATGAACACACAATTCTAATTATTTCTCTTTTAATTTAATTTTTGACACAACAATGAGGAAGTGACACGTCTGGTGCTAAATTGATGATAAAAAACTTAGGATCGGTACTTATTGTAAGAAACAAGCAATAAATTCGTTTAAGTTTATCATTGGTGTCCTATAAAAAAGTAAATATCCGACGGACAATATGTAAATTTGGTAAAAAACAAAATGTGTGCAATTCACACGTGGTAGAAGTGAAACCTTCCAAAATTAAAATACAATTATCCTAAACGTCTTAAGTATATGTAAAATTTTGTCATTAGTAAATAATTGTAAGGTAGCGCCCTCTGTGAATTGATATTTTAATTTCACGTATAATCCTAAATTAAAATTCACTACAAGAGCTTTCATACACACGTTAGTATTAAAAAATCTCACAGATGGCGCTGTATTAAATAGTATGTATATTTCTGTCTCATTCTTTGCTGGCTTCATCCTACACATTTTTGTATTTGTGTCTCTTACCTGTCGTTTTTTCCGTTGCATCCGGTTTGAAATCACAACGATTCTAAAGAAGTTTTCACTTCAAAATATGTCTCTTCTATTAATCTGCTATCTACAACACAGTATCAGTAAGGCAGTATAAAATGGAAATCGAAACTAATATCTAAAAATGTAAATACGTTGAGTGGAGGGTCGTGTTGGGTCCGTCCGTGTCACATCGCCATCGTCACGGACTATCGGACCGTGTCAGAAACTCGCTTCAATAGACTACGTACGAGTAATGCGTTGTCCTTCAACATGTGAACGTCAATTTTACTGCGACGGTAATATGTGTACATCAGCAAGAGGAATTCACCATATAGGTAGAATAAGTATAATGGGTAGAATAGGTAAAATAAGTATAATAGGTATAACAGGTATAATAATAATAAGTATAATAGGTAAAATAGGTAAAATAAGAATTAGTTCGCTAAATACTAGAGGTACAGAATCAAGAATGCATAAACTTTGAAAAGATTCGGATCCAATCAACTCATTTCTAAAATCGACTACGAAATATCGGTTCAAATTTATTTTCTATATATTGGCCTATTCTATTCTATAGATCTATTCTATATATTTCTATATATATATATTCTATACATGGCCGCATCCAGATACAACGAAGATCTAATTATAAAGCTACCAAACTAAAACTTCAAACGATTTACGTAGAATGAATTTTTTTGACAAATCAAGCGAGATACATTACGACGATTGTAATCAAAAGAACTAGAAGCGCGTTTTTATTATTATTATTATTGTAAAGTGACCAACATCTGTGCGTAAAATAAAGTTCATTATCATAGTAGGTATACAGCGTACAGCATCAGTCCAAAGGGTTGTGAAAGGGCGCGTGGCAGCGCACGTGTGCAGTGCAGGATTATGTTAATGCACGCCTCGCTCCGCTGCGTCCGTCTAATCGGAGTTGAGTATCTGATCACGATGCACTGTGGGGTACGATTTTTTTTTTTAATTTCCATTCATATTTGGCCGTTGTTATTATGTTGAGAACTAGTGTTTATTCATGAGAGATCCAATGGTTTACAACTTTTTTTTCAAGTCTATTATTATAAATGGTGTAGTGTAAAAATAAACAATCGCAGTTCTTGTTCTGGCGT
Source organism: Bombyx mandarina (assembly GCF_030267445.1). NCBI lineage: Eukaryota > Metazoa > Arthropoda > Insecta > Lepidoptera > Bombycidae > Bombyx > Bombyx mandarina. Next base: position 10,331,638 of record NC_143220.1, on the reverse strand, counting down.
CCGGTGTTGCAACGTGACTTATTGTTTTGAATTTGTTTTATATTAGGTTACTGATTAAAAAAATCATAAATACTGCAAATTTTTGGAACGAAATTCCTTATGGGACGATGCGGAGGGGTACCGTAGCCGGAAAAAAACGTCCGTAACGTAAGATTTTTATTAGTAATGCACACAGTGTACGACTTAACTTTGTAATAATGTACAAAAAATAACATATTTTTTATCATTCACTGACTACGATCTCAGAGCGTTCGTTTGCGCAATACACTAACTCTTATGCCAACAGCCGTGAATGAAGTGTACCACAATAAGTTCGCACGTTACCGAATGACCGTGGGTTGTTGCGAAGCCCCCAGTTTTATTTTCTTTATACCTCGAATAGAAATTAAAATTAATATTTTTATAGTGAGGAACTTCGTTCCTATCCGGTGTCCCACGACACCACACATCTTTATTTTTTAGAAACATAACGCCATTATCTATGGTGTAGTTGACAGTAGCGCATGTGTCTTCGAACTTGCTTGAAATGCTTGCTTGAAATGTACTTTATAGAAATTTCAAATTTAAAAAAAAACAATCAATTCATTATAAACATGCTCAAGGTGGTTTATTTTTGTAATGAGAAGCAATTTAAAAACTTTTCACGTTATAAACACTTACAATGTCGACCATCTTGAATTCTGAGTTCTATCGACTATCGAAATTTAAATATGTACGTAAGTGTATTAAAAGTGACGGAGATTCGCAATTAGGGTACATCTAATTAACCGACAAATTCGTGAGAAACGTGAACACACAAACAGCACAATGCGAATAGAATCCACCACTATTTATTTGGGTAATACACAAAATGCGCGCGCACGTGTACGCCTACTATTCGCACTACCCTCCTGAATACTGATTAAGAACGATTTCGAACTCTATATCAAGGACATAAAGGATATTCGTAACGAAAATACAATTTCGTTTACAATTTCAGAATTAAATATCATTGTTTAAGTCCCTTATTAATGCAATATTGAGGTACAGAATGTCACGGGGGTGCGTTATTGTGTGCGAAAAATTAAGTAGGCTTTAAACTTTGAAATGTGTCGTTAAAAGTTACATTGTCAGGGTGTTTGCATATTATAGCGGAGTTTAGGCGACGAGGATCGGAATAGATAACGAGTTATGGTGTTTTAATGCGATTTATTCGAGTAACTCAGGGTGTTTATTAGCGCCCAGCTCCAAAGCTTTCCGCCAAAAATATATTAATTTGAAAATGTTGCATCGTTATATTATGACAATGACAGAAACAAACGGTGTTCAAGTTTCGCTTTTGATTGGAATTTAGTGATTAGCAAGTAAAAACAATTTCCAGATTTTTGCATTATTACTAGTCAAACGTCTTGATTTAATTTGACTTGGCTTTGATCGTTACCAAACAGAATCATCCACTAGGATTGGCCGGCAATTTTTCTAAAAAGTTCCTTGAGTCCAGTCGAGCCGTTTCGGAGTCCATAATATGGAAAATGCCTAACCCACAACGACTTTCATATATATTTATCATTAACTTTATTTTTACTACTCAGATGGGTGGACAAGCTCACGGCCCACCCGGTATTAAGTGATTATCAGAGCCCATAGACATCTACAACGTAAATGCGTCACCCACCTTGGACATGACTAGTGAGATCTCAAATGTTTACACTACCACAGCTGCCCTGCATTACTAACCGAAACGCATTACTGCTTCACGGCAGAAATAGGCAGGTTGGTGGTACCTACACGTGCGGACTCACAAGACGCCCTACCACCAGTAGTTACACAATTGTAATTCAATATACTTGTTAACATTTATAATAGTGACTGTTGATTTCCCTTTTCAAAACTGAATCGATTTACAAAAATAATCGAATAGCCGAATTATCGAATATTGTTGAATCATCGTAAGTTTCCCGAGAACCGGCCAGATGGTCCTTTATCGATCGTGGGGCGAGCGCTCACGGCCGACTGCCTCCTATCGTTGTTTAATCGCAATCTCTGCGATTACCATAACTATTGTGCACTACGCACCGACCGACTATTACACTATACGCTAAGGATAACAACAAAACGCTTTGTTATAAATTATTTAAAAAAAAAAAAAAAACAACAAGAAATAGTTTGCGCAATTTTTTGTATTTGAGCTTATATTCAAGTGAAATTATACTTCAAAGCCTAAGCATAATAGGTGCCCATCTTCTAACGAACTTCGCAGGCTTTAAATCTATTTCTTAGTTAGTATCGGCACGAAACATCAATGTTAACACGTGTCTGCGAACGAACGCACATAACGGAATCACGAAAAACGTGTGCAAAAAGTCAAAGTAAAAAATGAAAAAAAAACTTTATGTAGATTTATTGCATAATTAAAGAAGAATCAAAGTTCAAACATCTCTGTTTCGTGTCTTCAAAAATATACTAAATTGTTTATAGGTGAAAATAGTTTTATGGGGGTAACTATTTTATCATGTTGTTTCATTTATTTACGGGTCGTGGCGCATTGGCGTGATCCCGACGCTAAGTTAAAGAAGCGTAAGATCGAAACGGACATTTTTAACTAACTAATATAGCTCATTGCTTTCTCTGTTTCTTGGTCACCTTAGATTCTGTTTAGGCAATCCACGTTAGAAGCTGAATATTACTAAATTTTATTGAATCAATAGTATTGTGGGGGCTTAACGGCGAAGGGAAGATCTTCCACCGAGCGACGGTCAGAATGTTTTTTTTCTACCTATGCTGATAGCCTTAGAGGCTATTTCACCCTAACGTGTGTAGGTGAGCTCACGGGGCTCAAACCGGAGTGATGCTAACACTGACCCTAGCAAGAGCAGTGCTTCACAGAATCTACCACCCGATCGGAAACGCGACCAACTGAAAAGGTCCGGCGAGAAACTCAGTGGGCTGTGTCTATGGGTTAATTTACTCGTCGAGCCCTTCGTCGCAAACGACGGGTTCGACGAAGACGGTGACCGGTGCTTGTGGTACCTAAAAGTGCCGTTAATGGATCGGGAGAATCCGTAATGACGTGTTTAGGGCGACGTCGACTGTTTACCATTCGGTCTACAGCGTCAAAATGTTGTTGTTCGGAACTTGTTTATGCAAACTTATCTTGAAAATGTCGTAAGCGAGATTCAGGCATCTGTCAAATGTGTTGTGTTGTAAATCTTGTGTTGTATGATGGCAACCAGCCACAGTACTAATGTTATTCAATGTTCTAATAATCTCTTAACAAGAAATGAACCCTGGGACCCTCTCAGGACAACAAAGCAGTTTGTAACAACCAACAGGTTTTTATAAGTGAGGTAAACAAACGATGTATAAATAAAATTGCTTTTACGGTTTAATTTTACCAGTATTATTTTCATTTATTTGTATTTTGTGTTCTTTTTTTTTACTTTCTTTGTTTTTGGAAATAAAATGGGCTTATTATTATTATTATATTATTATATTTTGTGAAGTTTTGAATGATTTACAATTTTCTTGGTCACGGATTTAGAGAAGACGACTCGACTGCTTTGTTCTTCAAATATAAAAAAAATGCACCAACATATTATTGTTATTTATAAATCAATGACATCACATATAAATCATGTGGGTACCAACCATGATGCGTGCCACATGCATTAAAAGTTTGCTGCCCTTCAATTAATTAAACTGAAATTATTTAGAAGAACGAACGCGCAAAAATATCATTAAAAACTGTAATTTTTTTGTTCTGAGATATCTAAACGGTGTTTAAATGTTCTTCATTTAAAAAAAAATGTTGATAATTACGAAAGCTATTTCAAATGAATCTGCTTAGTGAATTTTCAATGGTGACACAAAATACTCTATCTTAAATTCGACCCTTGAACTTGAAGTCGATGTGGACTCAAAGATAAGGCGCCCTGTGTACTCATATCGAAAGATGACACTATGCCAGTATTCGAATCCCTCAGACAGGAAGCAATTTTTCTAATATAATAACGTCAACATGTCCACTAATGACTTTTCCACTATTAAGGAATAATATCGTGTAATAAATAAATACAAAACCGCAATAATCATAATTTGCGTAATAGCTGGTTGTAGGGCGTCCTGTGAGGTCGCACGGGTCGGTATCACCAACCTACCAATTTTTGCCGCAAGGCAGTAATGCGTTCCGATTAGAAGTGTGGGACGCCATTGTTCTATAGAACTGAGCTTTATTTGTGGCTCCGACCACCACTTAGCATCAATTGGGCCGTGAGCTCGTTTTACTGTCTAAATAAATAAAAAGTTACATAATGGGATTAGATTAAAAAATAACTGAGTACACGTGCATCAAGGTTGACAATCTTGGTCTTAAAGTATGATATCAAGTGAAGTAGGAACGCTCTCACATCGACGGGCCCAGTTAATCCCTGCAAAGTCGGTAAACGCAGGCGACGGCGTCGACCTCGGCGTGAACACTAATTGCGACTCTCCCGGCCTGCTAATCCGTTCACAGCGGGCAGCCTCCAAATTAAAAACCCCTGACACAACTGTCCGACTTCGAACCAGGATTACCGCGCCAGGCAAACGTTCGAGATCCACCCCAAAACGAAGGGTGAAAATCTAAAGGTCTCCACGAACTTCGAAATCCAGAGATGAAATAGTAATTTATCAAAGGATTTTGAAGGTCTCGAGGAGCGGAAGTGAAGGATGGACGCCCTTTATCGCAAATTGCAGCAGTAGAGGGTTTTTATCGGGAATTCCGTGAACGCTAAAAAAGTACGTCGACACTAAAGCGACCGGAATGTTGCTAAATGTTTTCGAGCCTGACAGTAATTCGTTTATGACGGTTCAGCGAACACAATTTATTCTTTAGAAACAAATATTCGTTCGCTAGCCTTGATGGTTCTCACAAAAAACACGAATCAGAGAGATACGATGCAAGCGATAACTATTATCTCAAAGGGACGATGTTATCGATCCGTTTAATGTTCGGATATCGGTTTCACACTTTATAACGGACTGGTCCATTACAGAGTTAACGGCTTCGTCAGACAGAACGCGTACTTAGCGCTGCGTTTTAACGTCGCGCTATTTTCATGTCACAAAAATTGACTAGATGAGCCCAGAGCTCCTTGGCGCAACGTAACATTCGCCAAATCATAGTGCCTTTCGATAGCAATCTGAAAATTTAAAAGTATTAAGATGTCGAGTGATTCACATGTGGCATTGTACAAGCATGGGTATTTTCCAACTAATTCTATTAATTTTTCGGGCATTATCTAGTATTTTAATACACATTCACTCGGACGCTAAAATAAAATTTAGTAAAAAATTACAACGCCTGACGTCAAAGCGTCCTAACGCCGCGATAGAGCGTTGCGTACTATTATACTTGTAGCGCTGGTGCTCTGTTTGACAGTTTATTAAGTATAGTACAACACATCTCAACGTCATAGCGCGCCGTCAATTTAGAGTTCTGACGCGCGCTAAGTACGCGTTCCGTTTGACGAAGCCTTAAGGTTATTTATAAGCCCATAACGTTTTAATGTATGCACGATGCGATACACGACTAAACGAATGCGCCATAGTCGTATTAATATTCAAACGGGCTTTCGACGAGGAGTCCGCTGGATCCCGTGGCATTAGTCCCATTAACATTGCGACGGCGAGTTGTGCTTGTGTAAACATTCTCCCATACCGGTTACCCTTTGTACGAAAGAACAAATTCACCACAATACGCAGTTTTTACTTATTATCTGCAGCTGGTCGACAAAACTGTTTTTATTGAATGCTAAACGATAAAGTGGCATGTGTATTACCAGTGGTAGAACTTCTTGTGAGTCCGCACGGGTAGGTACCACCACCCTGCCTATTTTCTGCCGTGAAGCAGTAATGCGTTTCGGTTTGAAGGATGGGGCAGCCGTTGTAACTATACTTGAAACCTTAGAACTTATATCTCAAGGTGGGTGTCGCATTTCCGTTGTAGATGTCTATGGGCTCCAGTAACTATCTAACACCAGGTAGGCTGTGAGCTCGTCCTCCCACCTAAGCAATAAAAAATCAATAAAAACAAAACATGAAAGGTCCAATAAACCAGCCAAAAACACATTTTTCCGGCTGATATTATCGGTCAATTAATTAAAATTGGAGCTATTTCATGAGCATGTCAACCCATGTGGAGGAATAGAGAAAATTGAAGCATTTGGTCTTTAAATTCTTCAGAAACTTTTTCTATTTACCATCCATCCATCCACCTAAACAATAAAAAATTTAAAAAAAGGGGTCCGTGCACTTGTGTACGCGCGTAAGAAGTTATACTTTATTTTTATTAAATTTATTTCTTTTTTTTTTTCAATATCAACTAATTAATAATAAATATTTAACGTTAATAATTTAATAATATTTAGTATGAATTATATTAAATAATAATTTTGTCATTTATATTACTAAAAAATGAATGCTAATAAACACTTTTTTTACGAGTGTACATGCGCGAAAATTCACCTGCGGCTATATTCAGACTCGCCAAGTTACGTCCGTCGTATTGTAATGAGCGATTTAGTGGGCAACTTCATTTCTGTTAATTTTGTGTCACGGTGCGCACGCATCGTAAAATTTCACTCTCATCATTTTTTCATAACGAGCCTAAAGAAGCATAACTTAAAAATAATAATAAAAAAGCTATTTTTATTGAATGCTAAACGATAAAGTAGCATGTGCGCCGCCTTTAGCAAGCCTGTTCATAAATTAGAAATAGATTAAAGAGCTCTTCTTATTTTTCATCAGCTCTGGGTGTAGCCGTTTCCTTCATAACAACGAACAGCTGTTCTAAAGGTTACGCCTTTATCCTTGCACCTGCGGCGTCTCCCCTCGCATTACTTCACCACCGTTACAACTAGTTACATTCCTATTAACGAAATCGTCTCGACGCTATTAAAATTTGTCGCACGACATTTAGCGATCGACACGATAAATATTTGACTTTTATTTATTTATTTTTTTATTGCTTAGATGGGTGGACGAGCTGGTGTTAAGTGGTTACTGGAGCCCATAGACATCTACAACGTAAATGCGCCACCAACCTTGAGATATCGTCGCTGCGCGTGCGAATCCGCGTAAGAGCACCTTGTAAAAAAGACCGCGTATTTGCTTTTTGATGATTTTACAGGAGGAAGAAAAAACTCAATATCTCAGCCATTTCAATTGTTATTAACAACTGAACTTCACAGCTAGTTCTTTACACCTTTCTTTATTGGAAAATAACGTACATTTAATCGTAGTTAGCCTAGATTTTGTGGAAAGTCACATACGCGGTTTTGTTTTAACTAATTACAAAACAATTACACTTTTATTAAAGGTAAGGCGGTTTTTAAATGAAACAATTGATTAAAGGGTTGTATTTATTATTAGAAAAACCAAATCGGAAACAGTACAATCTAACAAAAATATTACGTATTTATTATCGAAATCAGTTTACAAAAGGATACTTATTACCTATTCATAATTATTAGATCATTAATATTTATATTATAAGTTCTAAGGTCTCAAGTATAGTTGGCTGTCTTGACTGCTTTCCGTACATTATGCTAACAAACTTTTTTATTATTCACCAAAGATAAGGTTGCCTAGCGCCACGATAATTTATATTTCCTCGAAATCTATTCATTTTAAGACTGCGGCTCGCGCGAATTATGTTCGCAAGCTCATTGGTACACGTGCGAGGGAGCGAGTTCACAAAGGGTGATTTTTTTTTTGCTCTTATATCGCAAAAAGTCCGCTGACAATTACGACATTAGGGATAAAGAGAGCTGGGTGCCAACCTTTTTCCTTTCAATCGGTTACCGTTGGCCTTTTTCTCCGAGCGAAGTTCTCTCTCCACGGGAATGTTTTAATTAAAAAATCTTTTAAGTCCGGGAGCGTACGCAGATCAGTAGTTGCTCATTGTAATTTGTATGGATACTGATTCGCAAGCACCCGAATATTAATCAAGGGTTCGTTAATTAACTGAGAACTTGATCGGCCGACGAGAATCCACAGTCGGAAAAGTTTTTTTTTGTTCTCTTACATTTACATTCCACGCGTGTAAACGACGACGGATATTGATTTTCCAAATTCGTACAAACGAAGGTAGATTATATTATTATGTAAGGAATTGTACTATTTGTTTTGTCTAAATATATAAATCTACAGTGATTTTTACGGATGTTCCGTTATAACTACTGAAACATGCATCCGATTGACTTGAAACTTGGTATCCATATTGAAAATACATGTACTTAATGGATAGGCTAATATTTATATGAATGTTGGACTCCCTACACCAGTTGCGGGGGCCTTAATGATGAGGAGAATCTTTATGGGGTGAGAAATAATAATGTTAATTTTAAATGCCCAGCGAAGCGGACGGGTACAGCTAGTCTTAATATATTTTTACACTTTTATTTATTGCCCTTGTTGGCAGACGAGCGCACGGCCCACCTGATGGTGAGTGGTTACCGTTGCCCATGGACTTCAGCAATGCCAGGAGCAGAGCCAAGCCGCTGCCTACCGCTTAATACTCTCCACAAGCCTCGTTTGAAGAAGGACATGTCTTAGCGCTTGGGAAATACCGTGGAGGGGAGCTCATTCCATAGCCGGATGGTACGTGGCAAAAAAGACTGTTATATCGCAAGAATTCTGTTCATAGTTTGCATGTTTCATGACCTCCGGAACAAGTGAAGAGAATCCAAGACGGGGCACGCGAAACAACCTAATGACTGCCCTGAAGGTAAGTGCACGTAATTTCACCTCGTCCGCTTGGCTGGAGGCGCGCACGCACGCGACTCGCGCGTCAGCCGGGAGCCGACAGTTTTATCGCGAACGATCACAGATCAACGAAAACCAGCCTTATAACTGTGGCCATAAAGTCTCTGCACACAACAACGAGCTAGCAGAGCCATTAAGATGGACAGGCTTGCTTAATTTCGCTAACAAATTTGTACGGTTAAGTTATGGCCAATTTCTTCAGGCTTCTACATGATATGCTTTTTTTATTTATTGCTTAGATGGGTGGACGAGCTCACAGGCCACCTGGTGTTAAGTGGTTACTGGAGCCCATAGATATCTACAACGTAAATGCACCACCCACCTTGAGCTATAAGTTCTAAGGTCTCAGTATAGTTACAACGGCTACCCCACCCTTCAGACCGAAACGCAATACTGCTTCACGGCAGAAATAGGCGGGGTGGTGGTACCTACCCGTGCGGACTCACAAGAGGTCCTACCACCAGTAATTATGCAAATTACAATTTTGCTGGTTTGATTTTTATTACACTGTGTTATTCCTTCACCGTGGAAGTCAATCGTGGATATTAGGTACGTATTTTATTAGAAAAATTGGTACCCGCTTGCGGGATTCGAACACCGTTGCATCGCTCGATACGAATGCACCGGACGTCTTATCCTTTAGGCCACGACGACTTCAAAACGCTTTCGCATGGTAGCGACGCTTTGTGCCACCCTATAACCTATAGCGTTTATGTGATGCAACTAATGATCGTCAGCTGTCGTGGCTCCTCTTCGGAGTTTCGGTGTACACAAAAGACGACAGGGATCGATCGAGGCCGCCTCGCCGTTCGTGACTATTGTTCGGGCGGCGAATGCACTATGTACCGTACACATCTGTTTCGTTTCTTTTTTCATTCGGCCTGCATAATGAAACCGGCCCATTGTAAGGAAAACGTCTACAAAACGAACGCGCACTTTCTGCCGTATTTTATAATGTATGAAAAATATAACAAACGCTTTAGGGCTAAAGGTGGGCGGCGCGGAGCCGTCGGATATTGAGAAAGCCGATGCAACTGTTATGACATACGCGGCCCGTGGAGTGCTCTCCAAAATAAACAGCAGTTCGGGCTTCAAAGAATATCCTGTTTAATTAGCAGATTATGGTACAGGAGGTAAGGCGTGGTTGTTTTAAAACAAACGGTGTACGGTTTGTCCGCACAACCCTCTGCTGTGATAATGATAACAACTCCGATATTGATTAATTGTTTATTGATAGGAGTATGCTGATTATGATTATTTATATGATAACAATGACATTATGCGAGTACGCGACGCCTTGCTGATGGCGGTACACGAACTGAACGAAAATGAATGACTTTGACGTAAAATGCATCGGTCTGCAATATGATGTGCGCGCTGGCCCTGTACGATACATGACTCGTACAAAAACGAATCAACGATTTCGTGCTAGCTTTTAAAATAATAATTTCCGTTCTAAGGTTGATTGATTATAGTTAGAAGACCGCTTTCTTCAAACCTAGTCAACATCAGATATACACTGCTTAGTCGAATTATATACCCAAACCCAGCCGCCGTCGTCCTAAACGCGTCGTTTACTGGTGGTAGGACCTCATGTGAGTCCGCACGGGTAGGTATTTTTTAATATAAAAATAATAAAAACTGGGGGCCTAGGTAACATACGGTTATTTCGCAAATTCGGATTTCCTGCGCTATAGGAATCAAAGACTTAAATACATACTTATGTCTAAACATATCTATATATAGACATTAAACTCCCCGACAGAGAGTAAACAAATATGTTTATCACACAAATTGAAGGGTGGGGCAGCCGTTGTAACTATACTGTGACCTTACAACTTATACCTTAAGGTGGGTGGCGCATTTACATTGTAAATGTCTATGGACTCCAGTAACCACTTAACACCAGGTGGGCTGTGGGCTCGTCCACACATCCAAGCAATAAAAAAATAATCGGATCCTCCCGATTCACCACACGGTGCTTTTAGGCATTCCATACACCGGTCATCGATCGTACTTGTCGAATGCTACAAAGGGTTCGAAGTGCAACTTGACCTACAGAGTTTCACGCTGGATCTTCTCAGTGGGTCGCGATTCTGATCCGGTGGTAGATTCCGCAAAGCACTGCTCCTGCTAGGGCAGTAGTTAGCAAAGTCTCCCAGGTCGGGCTCCGTGAACTCGTTTACGCACGCAGTGAAGCCAAAAGAGACCCTCGAGGCTACTGTAAGTAATAGGTAAGCTAAGACTGCTTAAACAAAAAGAAAGGATTTTTATATTTTTATTTGTCTTTTTGTAACAATTGATTCAGTAAAAACTGCTTTATCTAATACGACATTAACATATTAAGGTTATCGTTTCTGCGTAATTCCTTCATACAAACAATAAACGACATTCAGTTAAGCAAATAAATGATTTTTATATTTCTGTCTTGGTAAATCTATATATTAATACGTGAAGCAAAAAGTTTGTATACCTTTTTACGAAAATTGCGTGGATGGAGGAGTATGAAATTTTCCACACTTATAGAGAATACAGAGAAGAAGTGCACAATGCTAACATTTTTTTTAAATAATGCATAAAAGATACATTAAATCAATAAAGAAAACATTACACACACTACATACCATGTATTTGACGCACACACGCATGCATACTGTTTATTGTCAAACTTTTGTTCTTGACGTCTGTTGTCAAATTGAGATTAAATATTGTTGGTCTTTATTAATATTTTTTTATAGTGTAGCCTTGGCGAAATTTGTGATTATAGAAGTATAAAATACAATCGTAATAGTGTACAAACTTACAATTCCAATTCATTATAGTCGAATTTCGACTACTGCGGGACCTCTAGCATTGATTAATTCAAAACTGCGTTCGAAGTGACGTTTAGAGAATATAAAATAAATACGACATTTATTAAGGTTATCATTTCCGCGTAATTCCTACGTACAAACAAGAAACGACGTTCAATTAAATTTCAATGAATCATTCACAAATTTAAATGGACGTTCTATTTTCGAATCCACAAATTAAGTCTACACCATTGAATATTGTAATATGATAATGCCCCAAGCTGTGGGGGATACGTGATTTGATCACATATCAATTTCAAATGGAGCTGAATAATTCACGTAGTAAGCGAACAAACGATCGGTTTATTGACTCTTGACACGGTCGCGCCGGTTACTTTCGCGGATCCGTGTAGGTACATTCATTACGGTATAATTGCCACGAGTGAAGTAACAGATGTAGTAGCTATTGACGAGACCGCAGCAACCGGGTAATTTCGATGCGGAATACACAAGTGCGGTGAGTGAACGAAGTCGCTGTACTTTCCGTTTCAAAGCTGACACGGACTTTACCTGGAATCGAATTTCAGTTATTCGTTATACCCATGTACGTTCGTTTAATGAATGAATGAATGAATGAATGATTTATTTTATTTCAGACAACAACAACAAGTCCATATGTGTACATAGTGTCATTGAAACATATTTAAAGTTAACAAAACCAATCAAGTAAAAATGATAGATGTATTAAAAATAATTATCAGTTGAATAAATTTAAAATATTCCATTCTACTGATACTTACTTCGAACCAATGAATGAGTGGATCGGAAACAGACCTATACTAGTAACCACGAGGGGTTATAATAGATTCTACGGGCGTGTAGGTGAGCTCACGGGGCTTTAACCTAACAATTTTGCTAATACTAACCCTAGCTAGAGCAGTGCTTCGCAGAATCTACCACCGGATCGGAAACGCGACCCACTGAGAAGATCGGCGAGAAACTCAGTGGGCTGTGTCTGTTAAAGTTAAGTTTACTCGCCGAACCCTACGACGACGGTTCCAAGAGAAATCCGTGACAATAATCATGACACATTGAGAACATTCTAATTTATTTTAAGAATATGTGATTCTTTGCACAGAAAGCGATAATAGCACTGTCTTGAGGTCTTGCAATTTGTTCGATTTGAAATTTCCTCTTGACGAGAAGAGGATCCCAACTGTTAATTGCATAAGCGTCAATCATCATTTCCATTAAGACGTAGGAGACAACAAAAGTAATATACGCGAGCTTAAACTTTAAAAGTGGTTTTTATTGTGTTTACAGTTCACGAATGCCTATAGAAGATACTATTCACAATTCTGTTCCACAATATTTGTGTTAATATGAGAAACAAATTAAAAGAAGAAAGGGAAAATGTTTATAATAATTGATTTAAAATCAAACAAAAAATAAATTGTATTCCGTCAACTGAGAAATTGTCTACCGAAAAAACATTGAATAAGCGAAAAGTTAAAGGAGACTGAAACGATTACCTACATACATTTTTGGGCCCGAATGTAACGTGATGAAACTAATATGAATTAATAGATTCAGATTTATCAGTACCTTTCTGAAAATTATAAAAGTTTTCTCAATCTGAGAGCCGAGTTAATAAAGATTTAGTAAAAGTTAGGTTATGTTACAATCTCTTTAAAAGAGCTGAATAATAACTTATTTAAGCATAAGTTAATGTTTATTATATCCATTGGATAATCTTTTAAATGTCATATTATGAATGAATATCAATGATATATATCAGGTATGGAATATGGAATTGCTATCCCACAATTCACACAGCGATCCATAATTTCAACAGTATCCAATGCAACAATTTCAAGTCAAACGTGTGAGCGATCTTCGGTGTCCAGTGTAGAAGCAATTGTCGTACAAGGCTGGCAGAGTTGGAATCCGTAATAATAAAGCAGTGATCGTTGAAAATATAAAAACAGCCCGATAGATACACACTCAAAATGCGTCGAAGATACAAAACGACTAGAGCAGAAAAAACCAACAAACGCCAAAAAATAATTGTTTAATCTATGAACAAACGTCATGTCAGCTTACTGTCAAAGCTGTCATCAAAAATACAATCGATTTTAATCGATTTGAAATCGATAATCAGATTACTTTGTTAAGTAATAATTTTCTTCATTTGTGTATATTATCGCAATTAAATCCGGCGTATACCGCACTTGTATACAACAAGTATAAATCGCTCATTTAATTACTTTGCATTAATTACCTAGTGCAATGTTTTTCTTTTTATAATCCTGTAATCGATTAATTAAATCGATCACACCGTTATACCGACAAAAACTAACTTTCTCATTTTTCTCCGGTCCCAGAAAGAGGATTGAGGTGATTTTTTATATTCTTATATAAAAAAATGTGACAAATTTTTTAGACTACATTCCAAATTATTACATTTTTGGCCCACGATTTTCCGTCTCCTTTAGCATCCAAAATGAAGAAAAAATGCATTAAATATAATCACGTTGAGTAGGACCTTGAGCAAACAGTAAGTACAGTGTTCAATGTCCGACTAACTGAAATTTAGAGTAAAAGTTGCCTGATATTGTAAAAAGTACATTATAAATGCGGGTTTCGTGGTTGAAATCGTTCTCCCCGGGGTCGGAACCCGTGTCGGCGATTAAATACACTTAATTTCTCTAAACGTTGGCCGCCGGGAGTTTTGTACTTATTGAGGGCACGGCAAATTATGTACCGAGCGACTAGACCAAATCAAGATAAAAACTTCAAATCGTCTAAAGTTCAACTTGAGCAAAAACCTGAGAAAACAGTTTGAAACTTGTGAAAACTGTTTTAACACTGAAACGATCAAATACCTACATAGATTTGTTTACGACGTGCCTTATTCTCGCGTCGCCATGGAAACCTCAGCCCGGGCAAAACGATTTTAAACTTAACTAGAGGTCCCGCAGTAGTCGAAATTCGACTATAATTAATTGGAATTGTAAGTTTGTACACTATTATGATTGTATTTTATACTTCTATAATCACAAATTTCGCCAAGGCTACACTATAAAAAATATTAACAAAGACAAACAATATTTAATCTATTCTCAATTTGACCACAGACGTCAAGAACAAAAGTTTGACAATAAATAGTATGCATCCGTGTGTGCGTCAAGTACATGGTATGTAGTGTGTGTAATGTTTTCTTTATTGATTTAAAGTATCTTTTATGCATTATTTTCAAAAAAATATTAGCATTGTGCACTTCTCTATATCTATACTAATATTATAAAGAGGAAAGATTTGTTTGTTTGTTTGTTTCGAATAGGCTCCGAAACTACTGGACCGATTTGAAAAATTATTTTTCCATTAGAAGCCGACATTGTCCCTGATGAACATAGGCTACTTTTTTTTTTAAAAAAATTTATTTTATTTTTTTGGTTTCATGTGTGTTTTAATGTTTCCGAAGCGAAGCGAGGGCGGGTCGCTAGTTCTCCATAAGTGTGGAAAATTTCATACTCCTCCGTCCGCGCAATTTTCGTAAAAAGGGATACAAAGTTTTTGCTTCACGTATGTATTAATATACAGATACAATTGCTATTTGATTTAACAATTATGCGAACTAATCAAAGCCATTGAAGCGCGTATCTCATCTCGGCGTATGTAAATGAGCCGCCGGCGCGAGGGTGGGTGCGGCCCCAGGGCTCCTAGGGCGCGCGTCGACCCTCGCGTGCTGATCGAAACTACCACGGCAGCCGAATGAGGCTCCCACAAACAACTCGCGGTCACGATGTGTATCGCGATAAATAATTGTTCTCGGTTGAAAATTTAGTAACGCTTTTTATGGATTCAACAATTTTCGTGTGTTATATTTTATTCGTGAGCAAAATAACCGTTTAAGACCAAACATCGATTGGCTTGGGAAATTCAGGTTTTTAACATCTTTATGTTCAGTTTTTGTTGTAATCACTAGTATGTATTCAATCGTCGTTGCTAACGTCAGCATTATAGATTCGATATGATATATTCAATTTTAGCTGACGTTGTCGATAAATAGGGGTGAGGAAAATTTATGATTTTTTTTTGTTTTCTCTTGATTCGTGCAGTAGGTATAATTTCAACGTAGAATATAAATATAATAAAATTTCACGTAAAGCAAAGATCTTCCCACGCTCGGTTCGGGATCGCTTTTTGTTCGACATGAGGTAAGTTAACTATCGCGTGATGCTATGCAGAATATTCATTTCGAATGAAAAAAACTAATCAAAATTGAACTCTATTTCCTTGCTTATAAGTAACACCTGTAAATTCCACAGTCGAGGAACGAAAGTGGATATCGCGTGTTTCCCGATCGAATTATTCCGAAGAGTGCCGCCCGTTAATTATCGGATAATTAATCTGAACTCGAATTCATTTTTTTGCGATCGCCTTGTTCCCGTCGTGGTAGAGTTTAAAATTGATTAATCGAAATTGATTAAACGATTGATTTGCCGTGCTGTGATCTCGAGAGCGATACTTCGATCGGAGCGAAGGTGCGAGATACGGCTTTATGAATGCAATGCGCCTGTCTCGCTCACTGGTGATTCCGCGGTCGATTTATCGATGTTGATCGCATTTTTTTTTAATTAAAACCAACATATGCTTAAGATTGTGTGACAGTTCGTTTCCAAATGATTCTTGTCCACCTGATGGTTGTCTGGAAGAGATCGCTCTTAGCGATAAGGCCGCCAATTGTACTTTTTGTGTTTGATGTATCGCACTGTTTGTTTGTTTTTTGGTGTACAATAAAGAATACTCTCTCTCGCTCTCTCTCATATTTTTTTGATTAGTATCAGGGCTTATTGTGCCCGCACTTCATTCTGACTCTGTCTTCAAACTATTATACTTCGATTGTAAAATTTCAACTATGGACTGTACGGAGTATGACGCCCATTTTTGATTCAAATCAAATCAAATCAAAATAAAATAAAAACAATATTCAACATAAATGAAAGTACATACTTGTTGAACGTCAAAAAGAACTACCGCCAATTCACAAAAACTAGCCTCCGTGTTGAGAAGAACTGGCAAGAAACTCAGTGGGCATGTCTTAATTTTTTAATATTAGATATATTTTTGGTACTTGATAAATATTTTTTTGGATGGAAACTAGCCACATCTTGCAGCGGATATCCCTAAACTTATGTGTTGTTAAAGTTAAGGCATTTAATTATTGTATAACTAAATACAGAAAATAAAAAAATAAAAAATCATCCAAGTCTTTATTTCTTATACTCGTAGACAAATTGATTAAATTTTATTAATTTGTGGTTTCTGAAAAAAAACTTTCATTAAGAATAAAAAAGACGATAGGTAATATGTTACTGAAATCTACAGGAGTAATTAGAAACTAATCGAAGCGAAGCCATCTAGTGGCGGACGCCCGTAAACATTTTTTTTGAGTGCTTGAGTTGCTTATCTATAACTAATTTATGTGTATTATCTATGGCTAGGCCCACCGGTGGGCCGCATGGCATACAACGCATTAATTATAATTTATAGTAGAACGAACTTTTAACACATTGAATGCGTTATGCGGTATAAAAAGGCCCATACGCAACTGTCCTCTGATGCGGCAGTCATACTCGTGTTCTAACGCTCGAAACATGAGGCGACCGTGTCCAGGTTTCTATGGGCATGAGTTATGTTAAAACACGGTCCTTTGTGAGACTTATCATGTCCCATACGCACTGCAAAGAAGTCCGATTTTGCTTCGAAAAGACCTCAAACGTACTGACTGAAAGTCTTACAAAAATGGTCCCGCAATCAACGTGTTAATTAATAATTTATACTGAATGTCTACTATTTATTTTAAGTAAGTCGTGTATAAAAACACACCGAAACGGACCTTAGAAGGCTTTGTCCTTCAATATTTTCATTCCAACAAGTCATCAATAATAATAAGCGTTATCCTACGAGTATAGGACGGGGTAGGGGCAGTACAGGCCACACGCAGGCAGGCGGCGCCGCGCGCGAATCTTGTGGCGAGACGTCTCGAGTGTCCGCTACCTGTGTTTACTTCGCATCATTACATTTATGCATCATTAGGGATGTCGGTCTCATCATAATATCTTTTATACGTGACGGATGTAGGTAATAGGGCTCTTTTCATTTTACTGACGCTGCGGAGAAGGAATTCGTAATTTATTGTATTTTATAGTGATGAGGCCCGGCAACTTTGGCTCGGAAAGATCTCTAATTATATGGAATATATTATAGAAACTAATCGCTTGCTTCCGGCGTTACATCACTATTTTGTTCTGTCATAGTAGGTATATTATAATATAGCTAACCATCTTTTTTTTTACCCAATTGCTGATAGCCCAAGGCCCAAGAAAGTTTGGATGTGGGCCACTGATAGTACTTTGCCCGAAAAAATCCCAAAAATGTGAACAACAACGACCGCGAGGTCACAAACAAACAAACTCATCCTCGTGTATTAGATTATTAGCATACTAGCGACCTGCGCTCGCTTCGCTTCGGGAATTGTAATTTATTATTGCTTTTATTCGAGTTTTTTTTATACTAATTTGGAGTTGACAGTAAAAAATAATAAAAAAAGAACGTAACAAACAATGGATCTAATCAATCCATAGTGGACTTTTTTGTAGAACAATTTAAGATAAACATTTCCATAATATGATAATACATTGTAATATACGTCTAACTCAAACGGTTTTTGGAGTGTTCGCTAAAATAGCTCGGAGATGGCAGATTTTTTACCTACTTAGCACTTATCGTTATATTTTGAGTAATGCACATTATATCTTTATAAATAAAAGCCTATGTGTTGTTCTGATGTGTAAGCAATATTATTGCAATATAGTTAAATCAAAATTCATCCAGTAGTTTTTGCGTGAAAGAGTAACATAAATACATACATACATTCTTACAAACTTTCGCATTTATTTATTAGTAGTAAGTAGGATATCTGACTGACAACAGAATAGTGGTTTTGTATACCATTCAATCATCACGCATATCATCAGTATTAGTATAATATGCTTTAAAAAAGAAGAATCCGATGTTCGAATTCAGATCCCGTGGTATGACTTCACACACAACCACAAGACCAAAGATTGTCTTTAAAATTATTTGCTAACATTTATGTTTGTTTGTACAGACAAAGAATTAATAGTACGTTGAGGTTGGGCAGTTTGTTTGACTTGGGTTTCCATCTTCACGATAAGAGGATCCCGCCCGAGTGTCAGATAAGCGCCAACCATCTTTTGCGTTAAAATTAGGGGATTTACAATTTCAACGGTCTAATGTTAGTCCGGACTCTTAGAATCGCGATATCTCAGGAATAGTAACTCTTAAGAAAAAAATCATAAAGACCGTTTTTGTAGAGAATTTGAAGATCTACAACTTTGATTTGAGGTTTTATTTTGATAAAACATACCGCTTTCGAGAAAAATCCAAAAAACCTCAAATTTTCACCTTTGACCCCGAACGACTTTTGTAGCACACATAGGATTGGGAATGGACATGGGGATTTTTAGAACTTTATTTGTAATGATAAACCCTAGCTTTCCGCCAATATTTGGCTCTCCGGCAATTTTTGTTATTTCAAATGTCTATATTGACCGGACTATGTACCATACGTGGAATTAGTTTATTTATTTTTGGATTCTGTCAAATTTTAATAATCAGCTGGCACCTCTCCAAAGAATTTTAAAAGAATTGGTAGTTTCTATTCCCCTGTCATAGTTTAAGATGATTTGTGTCCGAAATCCTTGAATCGAATCGAGAAAATAATTTAAACATCTTTAACGAATAACGCTAACAAATATTTACATACCGACACGATTGTAAGTCTGTAAATTAATAAAATGATAATTTAGTCATCAATCGCTCAACTAATTAAATAAATTTAACATGGCTCACAAATTATTTATATTACTTAATATAGAGAACTGCGAATCTTGACAGATACAATCAATAATCCACATTTAATTTGAATAATTAATATTAATAATGTGATCAGTACACATAAAAAAGACCGGCTCAAGTCTGTGCGCACTTTTGTTTCGACACACCGAAGCGTGGTCATACTTACTCCATTATTAGACCACTCACCACAGATTAATTTTGTTTTGGGTAAGTACTGGCGGTAGGACCTCTTGTGAGTCTGCACGGGTAGGTACCACCACCACCCTACCTATTTCTGCCGTGAAGCAGTAATGCGTTTCGGTTTGAAGGGTGGAGCAGCCGTTGTAACTATACTGATCTTAGAACTTATATCCCAAGGTGGGTGGCACATTTACGTCGTAGATGTCTATGGGCTCCAGTAACCACTTAACACCACCCATCTAAGCAATAAAAAAAAAATTAGGTACTTAATTGTTATAATCTCTTTCGCCACAGTGCTTGCTCAACGAAAAAACTTTTGTCTGAGCGGGAACTACTCAAATAAATAAATACTGCACTCTGTTTCACTCGCCCAATCAGTCATGGCATTGACCATTACGAGTTGGAAATTATGCATAATCACCGCCCAATTTGATAAATTTTCAATAATTTATCGTTTTTACCGAATTTAGTGGTGATTACAGATAATTACCGGTTAATATTTGTATATCTAGCGGTTGAATACTTTTACTACGGTAAGTATAAAATACGGTATGCAACATATTATGTAAGAAATTCAAGTTATTCTTAGTTAATTGGATACAGAGACTTAGTTACGTCTAAGGAGACTTAATTATTTGATGCATACAATTTACTTACATTGTAGAACAATTTATGTGTATTATCTGTGGAACAAGGCCCTCTCTTCTTTATTTTTTGGGCCATGGGCCGTACCTCTAACGAGGTCCCCACGCTTAGGGGGCGCGCGGGGTTTGTGGGACTGGGCCGCGGCTGCGGACCGTGGGCCCAAGGGTGTTTTAGGACCCTACCCACTAAACGACTCCCCTGCACTCTTCGTCCAAGCGTCCAATCCCCTCCGAGGTCAGAACCCGGATTAGGTAAGGGAGTTGCCGCGGCCAGCACTGCAATCAAACGGCGCAGCTGACCCCACGCCCGGCCGACGGAGCCTTTGAGGAAAACTGAAGGTTCTGAAACGTCAGCCGTCTGGATATGGCAGCCCGTCAGGCCGTCAGGCCGTCAGGCCAGAGAATGCCGCTAGTGTCCCCGCTGGACCAGAACCAGCCTGCCGGAACGCGATATACCGCCAATCGCTTGCTCTTTTATCATAATAATGCTCCTTGGCTGCGTACTAGAGTGTTGGTAGGACGCCGCGCAGCCGCAACTCCCTCAGGTCGCCCCTTGACCTTCACCGGGGAGAACAAGGGCCTCAGTACTACCTTTTTTCGGGTCGAGGTCTCCTAGTAGATTCTCGGGGATAAGGCGTGTAAGGTAAGGCACCTAAGGTATATAAGTATGGAACTCGGTGGAGGCGTTACCCTTCACCATTGTGATCTTTTAAACTGTATACCCATTTACAAAATCGTGGTCCAGTCTTTTTTTTGTAGATTCAACGTAGGGTCAATGAATTCTTGACCTACTTTTATTCAAGTGGTTGCCGTAGACATACATCAAAACGTATACGCCTGTCGCCACCCGCCTTCAGACCTGAACTTGAAGTCTCGACTGTATTGTGTGACAGCTGTCAAATCCTGCATCGAAGGATATACCACTGTTAGAACTATTTTTATCTACATGTACTTAATAATATGGCTTAAGTTAATTACGTTTGTTAATTTATGAAACTTATACTTTGTGTTGAAAATGTTTCGTCTCTCAGCCCTATCGATAATGAATATTTCGGGAATCAACTAGAACTTAGACGGGGTCTACTAAATTACTTGAAAGTCGGTGTCTCGTCTTGGGAGCCATTAGCTGCACGCCACCAGACTATATCGCGTATACGTGTAGCTGTATCGATTACGCGTCATAACTTTGTTTGGTATCTATCTAACGCTCGTCTAACTGATACAGTATACTTTTGAAATATTTTCCAAGGTTGTCAAAATTGATATTTTATTTTTATTTAGTTAAGGTTACGCTGAAATAGCCTCTCAAGGCTACCAGCTTAGGCAGAAAAAAATAATCAGATATACTTCCTCGTCTAAAACGAGGCTCCTACAATGTTCCCTTCCCTGCTTAACAGCGTCAAGACATTCAGTACTGGACCACAAAGACATTTATAGTCTTCACGAAATATACGACCCGTGTTCAACAGATTCCCAGTTAACTTTGTAGATACATGAGGGTCTAAGTAAGCTGAGAGCCGCGAAACGTGTCACGAGAATGTATTCCTTGGAAAACCGCAGGGGAGTTCGCAGTAATAAAATTGCGGTCTACATTTCATTCGTTTGAGAATGAATACTGCTTCATATATTGTAACGTTGAATTTTAATGTGTAACAGAAAAAAAAACATTTAAAACTGGCCTTGACTTATAGAAACTTTCCACTGACTCGTCATATTCATGGTACTCGATATTTTAATTCAATGATTGAAGCAAATAGCATTGATACCAATGTTGAAGCGACCAAGTACCTTTTTTTTTTCTTTTTCCTACCCATGCTGATGGTTTTGAAATACCATTTTAGCGTAACCTTAACTAGTGGGTGAGCTCACGGGGCTCAAACCTGACGTCGTTGCTAACACTAACCCTAGCAAGAGCAGTGCTTCGCAGAATCTACCACCGGATTGGAAACGCGACTAACTGAGAAGATCCGACGAGAAACTCAGTGGGCTGTGTCTCTTGCTAGGGCCAGTGTTAGGAACACTCCCGGTTTGAGCCCCCTGGAGCTCACCTACACGTCAAGGAGGAGCTGAAATAGCCTCCCAAGGCTATCAGCATACGTAGGACCAAAAGATGTGTGGTATCGTGTGACACCGGATAGGAACGAAGTTCCTTATTATAAAAATATAAATTTTAAGTTCTATTCGAGGTATAAAGAAAATAATGATTCGGGTATACATTTTTTATCATGAATTTTTTATTGATAAAAATTCAAAAAAAATACTTTACAAAGTTATCGACTTTATTTTATTCGCAATGATTTATGAAAAATATATAATAATAATATACAAAGAAACAGTTATTTATATGAATAATAATAATAACCGTCATCACATAGACTATACATTAGACACTGTATAGCCATCATACTAAGACTATACATAAATAATAAAAATCTTACGTTACGGACGTTTTTTCCCGGTTAGGGTACCTCTCCGCGTCGTCCCATAAGGAACTTCGTTCCAAAAAAAGCAATAAAATTCAACAATCAAATCCAACGAATTTCAACTAAGCACCTGTTTATCTCGTGAAGATCTGCCCGAATGTTTTGTACTTCATTGGAAAAACGATCGCTTATCTTTTCAATTCTGTGTAGGCGAGCTAAGAAGTTTCTTACCGAACGTGCCGCGGAAATTCTGTGTCCATTTGAGGTGCAACAATGGTATTTCGGTTATTATATCGGGTAGCGCCTTTTCATTAAGCAAACATGTAGTACAGTCACGTGCGGTGTTTTATTAACTGTCGATTATCTTAATTTAGTGGCTCGCGAACTATGAGGCCCCTCGGATGTGTACGGACGATGTGTGCGCAAGTACCTCACGTACTATCCGCTTTTTGCGAGCACAAAGAATACACTTAGGTGAACTTAGGTGTGTAAAATTTGAGGATCTTTTAAAGAAGTAACGTAACGTAATATTTAACGAGCTAAATTTATCAATTTAAATTCAGCAATATTTTTTTTTTTTTTATATCCTTTGTAATATTTATAACTTTGATGATTTGGAAGGTATAGATTTGTATAAGACTAACTTATTGAAATACTAGCGGCCCGCTCCGGCTCCGCTCGGGTCTTTAACAAAAATTTAAACGACACTGTTTTATTTATTAAATAAAAGAACACTTAATACGACATAACTATAATATTTAAACATATGCTGTCGCGACACTTTTTGTAAATAATAATGTGTTCTACAAAGTCGTAGTACATTATTTTATTCTATCATTAATAGTTTTCGCAGGGCACGCGATGTAGAGAATATTTTAGGTATTTTTTACACCTTGGCTTACATTATTGGGGTCTTTTTTTAAAAAAGATTATAGCCTATGTCACTCGGGAATAGTGTAGCTTCCAAACAGTGAAAGAATTTTCCAAATCGGTTCAGTAGTTTCGGAGCCTATTCAATACAAACAAATATTCCCTCTTTATAATATTAGTATAGAGTATAGAAGTATAGATATCTACTAGTAAATATACTTGAGACCTTAGAACTTGTATCTCAAGGTGGTTGGCGCGTTTTCGTTTTGGATGTCTATGCGCTCCAGTAACCACTTAACACCAGGTGGGCTGTGAGCTCGTCCACCCTTCTAAGCAATAAAAAAAATGGTATACGCTGGACACGGAAGCCAGTAAGAAAAGTAAACTTACTCATTCAATCCGATGACGATGACAAAGCAATAAATAAAAAATTGTCGTTAAAACTCGTAATGTAATAAAAATTATAATCATATTGCTTGAGAGACATTTTAATGAAATCAGTCTCTGTCACCGTATTAATCTAAAGCCATTACGTACGAACATAATCATAATTGCTTCATAGTAACCGTTTCATCAGCACGGCGTTGATGCTAATCGCAGAACAAGGATGCGACGTTCAAGAATTCACTCAACCGGACCTCGTGGATGCCGAATAGGATTCTTATCGGGACGTGAGAATATAATTAAAAATTCCGTCTGAGTCGACGCCTAACTGTCCCGATGCGGTTAGATGTGAGTCCGCGCGGTCAAGCCGCGGTCGCCATCTGCAGAGTATCGCGAACCCGGGACTTTAGCCGACCAGAATTATTGCGCAAAACATGCCAAAATTTTCAGTAAAAACGTTCAGCTCCTGAATTCGAATATCCTTCAACTAGTTTTATTATTAAACACGATATCTATACATATAATTTTTGTCTGACTGTCTGTTTGTTCCGGCTAATCTCTGAAACGGCTGGACCGATTTTGACGAGACTTTCATTGATAGGTAGCTGATGATATAAGGAGTAGCTTTGTCTTCTTTTTTTAGACTAGCCTCGCCCCACGGCGTCACCCGCGGTACGACTATCAGCTATCAATAATAAAATTTAATGTTTCCGAAGCGAAGCGAGAGCGGGTACAATATAAACAAAAGACGGGTGACTTTCAAATGCTCCCAGCACAAAAACCGGTCTCAGTACTTCAAACGTTTAAAGTTTAGTTAGTATAATTAACATTACGAGCCCGCAGCAGCTACTGACGTTCCACATAAACACGGACGAACGAACGGCTGCCGTGAAAACAACAAAAACGAATATGTTTCAAGTTAAACGTGATCACGGGCCCGGAGACGAGCGTCAGAGGCGCGTGTTTACGCATTCATACGAAAGAACAAGTTCAATGGCAACGAAACGAACGCCGAAAAAACGTTACATAAATACGTCCGAGGTCAATGTCGCGTCGAACAAAGATCGCGAAAGTGCTCCGGCACCGCGCGACGAGTTCTCTCTCATAATTGCGACGTAATCGACGTAATACATCCAACCGACGACTCGTTTCCATTTACGGAACTTGCAGCTTGCTAGAAGAAACAGCTGACCGCGCCGGCACGCGCCCGACCGCATATTAATGCCGTCGCATTCGATGCAAAAACACGAATAAAATCGAAATGTTACTATGAATTATTACGCGGCCGGCACAAGACTGTACCATCGTCGACGAACGCGCGCATAAATCAAACTCAGACTCGTCTTAATGTAATCGATTTCAGTTTTTCGATACACTTGTTTTATGTTGTAACTTGTAATACGACGGATACAATTCGCCTTTAACGATTATTATACTGTAAAATTTTATTGAACATTCAAAGTGTTAACTTTTTGATTTAACGCGCGGCATAAATTGTTGTGCGTACATGAATCGTGCGTTGAGGATCACTGGAGATGTATCGAAGTCGGATTGATGAAGCGGTTATTCACAGCGACATTTATAGGAGAGACAACCCCTTGCCCGACATACAATATAAATTGAAGGTCACACTATTGATACCGGTGATTTTCGCTCAGTCCACGCTGTGAGGCAGCTGTCCCGCGATGACAATAAAACGAACCATCACGGTATTTCAATGACAGCGCAATAATTCAAGACCCCGATTAAGAGATAAAGTTCGTTTTAAATTATTTCTAGTCGATTCGAAAGGGTTAATCAATTTAACATTTACATGTTACAAACAATGCATTTTTTTTTTTTTTTTTTGTCAGGAGGAAATCGCCGGACTTCCGCCCTTCCCTGGGGATGGAGGGCGGGGTATGTCGGAGTCGAACCGACTAAAACCTCCTGTCTCTCAACAACCAACGTCCAAACCTCGCATGAGACAAAACTCATGAAAAGGCAAAGGGGGGAAAGTGAAGCGTTTAGTGCGGAGCACATCTCTCCCATCACCCTCCCCCTCGGGACGCCGGACTGGTGGTCGTCGGCGCCACGACCACCAGCCCTCTCGGTCTGCAGGCTATCCGAAGCCCGCCTAGATGGCGCCGGTTAGAATGGTCTATCCTACGGAATACCCCGCTGGGTCAGAACCAGCGTGGGTTGAGGATAGCCGGCCTTCCATCACCCGGATGCTCATGCGTAAAACGCGTGCAGAGCAGCTTGCACGACGTCTTCTTAGGTCCCCCTCGCCGGTCCCCAGACCGACATATGAGGGGGACCCGAAACACTTAGAGGGCCAGGGCTTGGGCGAGATCCGCCTCCCTGGCCCCCGCTCGACGGCGGCGGGCCTGTGCGTCTCTCACGCGCCCCGCCGCCTCCTTCTGCGAGATGGTGCACTCGCAGAAGTCGAGCATCGCCTTCCACGACTCGTCGTCACCGAGACAAACAATGCATGGTGATAATCGTATTAGAAAAAAAACACTTCGCTTACTTCAATAGACTAAAAGTTTCGAGTCTCGACGCCTTCAGCTCGAACATTAGGAGGAGGCTTAGGGACCCCGGTAACCGTACTCATCGAACTCGACAAAGAGGTCGACGTGCAACCTAATCCATGCATCAGCTCGCTAAGTTTCGCGCCGGATCTTCTCAGCGCGCGTTTCCGATCCGGTGGTAGTAGATTCATTCGCGAAGCATTTGCTCTTGAGTGGTTAGGTCTCCTTCGGAGGCGCTCGGGCAGCTGTTAGCAAATCCCACCCCTCCTGGCTGAGCCTTTACTCGCCCACCTGTCTTGGTGAAACTGGAAAGGCCTCTGGGCCACCAGTAATCCTTCAATCATAAAAAAAAAAGTTTTTAGTCTCTCCTAGGTTGAATTTCCTAAATTAATAAACTAGACTCAACTTTTATTAACAACTAGTCAAGCCCGCCCAGCTTTGCTGGTCGATCTCTGATTTGACTTTGATCAGATCTTTCGAAAGTTTCGAAGTCTATAGATTTTCTACATAGCAGCATACACATATCGACTGTTTGTATAGAAAATTCCCTTCAAACGTTCAAGTGTTAAGAGAATTTTATTTCGATTCGTAGAAATTCTCATTTCAACATTTATTGACCATGTACTCTTATCTTGGAAGATAAAAATATAAATTTCAAGTATAAATATTATCGATTCACGCACTTATTATTAATGTCCTAGCACATAATGGGATCGTATTTTTTCTAGATACGGTATAATGTAATGCGGCAGATGGTCTGGGTCATCGTCGTAAGACCTTTCGATGTTGTCGCGTGCCTGCACATGCTGCGTAATAAATGAACTGTGTACCTAATATGCACTTAGCACTTACAACAGAGAACGCTTTAATTATTGCTGTGCTCGGAATTTTCTGACACAGTTCATCAATTACCTGCGCGCCGCATGTTAGGCCAATTGAGTGTTTGACTTTAACTAAGGTATGGATATTTAACACTTTCGTTTGATTTTTTTTTATCTACAGACGACGCATGCTCATAAGCGGACTTTAATCTGACTTTGACTTTAATCTGGCTTTAATTTGGAGCCGGATTTTCGTGCGTGTTTTGTTGAGTACAGTGATAATATTTCGAAGGTGACTTTATTAGACACTACGCATAATGCATTTTCCGGTAACGCGGCATCGAGTGCAATTTTGAATATTCTTTATTAAGCTATTGCATAGCTTTTATCGTCGGCTTTGAGTGCGGCGACCGAATCAAGAAATTCCGTAACGAAAATAAAACCTAACACCCCCACTCCGCCTACCATGTAGCTCGCGTTCAACACATTCACACGTTGCGCTTGTGTAGTGTTTGTGAATAAGAGCGCGGCGTGATATCGCACTGCATGCGCATTGTCAAAAGTCTGCCCATCTTTCTCGTGCGCGGTCTAGTTTATGAGTGTGAAGGGGACAGTTAAGGTTTTGCTTTTGTCAATGTTTATAAATATAGCGTGGTCTTATTTTATTATTGTTTTAATATTAAATTATTATTGTCTATTTATAATTGCATAAGTTGCTAAAAGATGCTATGCGATAGCTTTACCGCGGCAGTCCCCGAGAGCCATACGTGCTTTTTTTATTACGTTACCTCGTCAAGAACGTCAATAGTATAATTAAAACCAAGTACTTATATAGTTTAATAGCGTTTTCTTGTCATTATATTATTTACGACGTGTCGAATACATCACATTTTTCGTGATCATGGACGACTCGTAAACGTAATTAATATAATTAAAGTATAAAAAGCGAGATCAAAAAGTGACTTTAGCGACTCCGGGATAAACGAAGAAAATATACTATGTGACTTCTTTGAATTTACGTTCTGTTTATTGAACAAGATACACGAGAGTCTTCATAGGGCATTGACGTAGCAGAAGACGCGCAACGAAAATGAACCGTATCAGATAAGTTGTATAAAAAAACATACTTTTTTTTTTTCAACTTATTCGTAAAATAACACTTACTTTATTACGATGGTTTCATAAATTTTATAAACTGACTCTGAAATATGTACCTTCCTTACGAAATTTTAATTTTTCCACGGCTAATCATAACTAAATTGAACTTGCGCAACATTTGACTTCATTAGCATGTGATTACAATTATATTTTTTTTCAATGCCCGTGCTCGCTCACGCGCCTTACCAACTATAATCGTAATTTTGTTCGTTCTTGCCCAATGTTTGTGACGTTAATGACGTCATTACACGTTATGTGCGTCTCGTTTGAAGTGCATTGGTCGTGAATCGCTAGTAAAATTGTTTAACGTTAAGTGGATGGCGATCGAAATTGATATTGCATTATGGCGATTAGTCGGCCGTATACTTAATTGAATATGCAATATCGAAAAGGGCACATCTCCGAAAATGTAATATGTTTAGGAAAAAAAAAAAAAACTAAGTTTCTAAAGCAGTGTAAAATTTAAATAATATTAACTTTTGAGATATATTTTAGTGTTAATTAGCAATTGAAAATTACTGGAATTATTATAAAATGGGTATCGTTAAGCCTCAAAACTACGTGTATATGAAAAAACGTATTTGACAAAATATGCGACATGTGCCAAACCCAATTTTGTATGCAGTTGGAACAGCGCCCCTAACTGCAAACGTGGGCAAACGAACCCATTTCATAAAAATATGAGTTAACTTTTACGCTATCGAGAACGTAAAAAAACTCGCACTAAACACACCGCTCTGAAGGGTGGGAAAGCCGTTAATCCAATGTAACTGAGACTTAGCTGGTGGGACTCACGTCGCTGCATCTATGAGGTCCACTGACTACTTAAAATCAGATCGGTCGTGAACCTGCTTGCTCATTAATGTTCATAAAAAAGATAAGCACCGGAAGCCTATTAGGAGATAGATTAATTTCACTCGAATGAAAACAAAGAAGTTTGTCCTGTATTATTATTATGACTTAAATAGTGGATTGTTGGTTTAAAATTTAATTGGTTATTTGGTGGGAAAGAATAGTTTGAGTTTGAAGATTGCAATAAGAGAAAACCTTTAATGAATATAAGGTTTTAATAAGCTAACAGTAAAATGTGTTTCATTTACATTAGATACATTGACAAAAACAACAGATTGACAATGACATCAACTTATGACTGATAGTTTCAAAAGTAAGAAGTTTACATCAAAGATCTTACTTACGTGCATCTAAATATTATAATTTACAAACATTTTATTGCCTTCGTTTTATTCGTTGTTGTAAAAGTAGCCCTAAAAATTAATGAATATACGGTAAATTGTGAGAATATTATACTCGCAAGTTGTAGGAAAGTAGCTGTTGTTATATTTACGAGTTTTCGCGACGAGGGGCCTATTAGTGGAACCGGGTCGCGTAACTTTATGTCGTCGTGAGGGACAATTCTGGCTTCTGAAAACCGCACAGTCGGCACACCTGCCCTATTTAAAGAAAACAATGGAATACAATTTGTATGGGTCCTTTAAAAGATCATACATAAAATTGAGTAACAATAAGTGAAAATAGCTTTTTTAAAATACATTTTCTACTTATAAATATAACGTCGTCAGGGGCTGGGTTCATGATGCTTATTCTTCGAACAGTGCCAGTCTCAACACGTCCTACCACCAGTAAATTTAATATTAAAGTTTTCATACATTTAGGTTTTTATCTCAGTGTACGTATCCAGCGTAAGTTGAAACATTTTAATGACCGAGAAACCACGGGCATTGTGATTGTACTTTTAGTTACAAATTATTTATACCGCCAAAAATGTACTGTCTCGACACATCGTAATTATACGACGGAACGACTCGCCGACGTATTATCGATACATATCGTTTCTTACCTCGCATCTATTTTATTTTGAAATTGAATAAAGCCGTCGACGAGTATTAAATTATCGGCCGTCAGGTTCTCGGACCGTCGAGAAGTATTTTTATCGATTTTATTATCGATATTAAATCTCGACTTTGTCTGTGACTAACTTAATTTGGACGAATGTTTTAATAATCGATTAGGTATTTTTTATGTGACGGAGTTACCTAGTTTATCGTTAAACAACACGCTAGTGATGAGAACACAGAGTTTCTTTAATTATTTAACGCGAGGTTTATGTTAATTACTATTAATTTGAATAATATTATGTGTATATTTTTTAGAATCAAAATTCGAGTTGATAAAATATCCTGAATAAATTCTAATAACATAAAAAGATAGCATTTAAATTAGTTATCCAGTATAGGTATATTTACGCTTAACGAAGACAAATACATAATTCGACGCTTGAAAGGCAAACGTGACTAAGCGACAATGCGTGAACTTTATAGTAGACTAATTTAAAATTGAAATACCTGAAAAAAATTCTATTTTAACGAATCTAGCTGTATGGTTGAAATTATTTTAATAGACCTAGAAATATATTTTTTTTGCGCATCGCATATGGTTATTGCCTATCATTTATGTACAAAGCAGTTATTGTCGCTTAGTCACGTTTGCCTTTCGAGCGTCCTTATGTATTTTTGTTCAGATATCGTGAAGAAAGCGTTTACCTTAAGCAGAAAACTTTTCTATAATATAAGTGCGACACGTCTTTGGAATGTTTAAAATTTCAACGTATAAAATAGTGATACCCCTTACACGGCTTAATGTAGTTCTAGGGAAGGATCCCGTGCATAAGCAATGAGGTGTATGCGAAAATGTAAAGTAGATAGCTGTGTTTTTGGCGGTTTCGTATCAACCATCCGAGACTGACAGCTGTCAAGAGTTCAATTACCTCCTTATTCACTTCTCTTTCTTTATTATTTTCTTGAGACCTTTTTTGTGGAAAATAATAATATCATTCGAAAGTTGTCTTTATCCAAGAAAATGAAAAATTCAAAATGACACATGCTGAGAAATTTATAGATAATCCGTCGGTCAGTCTTAATCAATCAATCTTATTCAATAATTACTAAATGAAAGATTAAGCGAAAACAAGATGGTAGGTGGTAGTGTGGGCTGCGACGGCTAATGGTTTGGCACTGTTCTTCAGAATCTTACCGCGAAACCATATAAAAAAAACAACAATTTATAACTGAGGATAGCTTGCTAAGGGCGGAGAGTACCGCAAGGGTAGCAATTCTCCAAGACAAATTACATTACTGATGATCTCTGATATCATAGCATAATATTGTCGCTCGGAAAATTTTAGACTATTAATGTTTAAAAAAACTAACAAAATACGCTTTTATAGAAAATCCAACTAAAAAATAGAAAATAAATTTTAATAAATTTGAATTGAAAATAGTGTAAGAAAAAAGTATTTTGTTGTAAAAAAGCCTAGGGTGCATGGTATCAGTAGTTATAAATATTTTATTTTAATATACAGTAGTTAATAAAATTTATTTTCTATTTTTTAGTTGGATTTTCTATAAGAGCGCGTTTTTTATAGTTTTTTTAAACTCTTAAGTATTTATTTTTCATTTCTTTGTTGGATTTCAATTTTTTTTTTAATTTTTTTTTAATTATTGGTTTGTCATCGGTCCTCAATAAGTATACCAAATTTCGATTTAATTCGACGTTTTGAAGGGGGTCAAAATCATGTTCAAAGATTCCGTTACAAATACAAACATATATACGTCCGAAGCTAATAAAAGCGTATTATAAAAACCACTTGTTTTTTGGTACAATATTTCTCGTCGAATTCGTAGAGTTGCGGGCCACGTCAGACGCGGGGGGCGCCCGATGTTGCTCCGGTTGGCATTTATTTAAATTGCGGGTAGACAACAAAACTCAAAACTTTAATTGTTTAATTTCTGCACAAAATCATATAGTTTGAGTATCGGCGTTTGGGCTTTACGAACGACTGCGGTTTGCGCAAATTTTATCAGCCATTTTTGTATGTCAGTGGAATCAGTGGAATCAGTGGAATATAGACGCGGTGTAATTAACGAGTTCTGACGGCGATAACGTATACTCGTACTAATACTATTTCGTACGTGATAATGAGATGGCCTTGTCGAACCACGATTTCG
Organism: Bombyx mandarina; assembly: GCF_030267445.1. NCBI lineage: Eukaryota > Metazoa > Arthropoda > Insecta > Lepidoptera > Bombycidae > Bombyx > Bombyx mandarina. The sequence continues at coordinate 10,299,097 of NC_143220.1, read as the reverse complement.
ATGCCGTCACACTAGAATACTGATGCCGTAATATAATGTATTATGTAAGATAAGTTTACGAATTTAGTGTTTGTATTGTCGTAAATGGACTTTTGTCTGTTTGTCTCTACGAATGGCAACAACAGTTAGCCCCGATGCGGTTTACATACATATCATTGTAACAACTGATTAATTTCGTTACCGACAGCAATAAATTTAAAAACAGTTTCTGCGGTTTTAATATATCGTAATTATAATGTCACAATGAAATGAAATTAAATTTATTTCTCCCGTGAAGCAGTAATGCGTTTCGGTTTGAAGAGTGGGGCAGCCGTTGTAACCATACTTGAGACCTTAGAACTTATATCTCAAGGTGGGTGGCGGATTTACGTTGTTGATGTCTATGGGCTCCAGTAACCACTTAACACCAAGTGGGCTGTGAGCTCGTCTACCCATCTATACAAAAAAGTTTAATGAAAACTACATTTACAAATTAAATTTCTCATTTTTGCAGAATATCAGCGAAGCAACGCTCTTACTAGGACTAGTGTCAGCAAAGTCTATGGGCTGAGCCCCGTGAGCGTGCCTACACGTCCGGTGAAGCTAAACATAGCCCCTCATGGTTACTAGCAATAGGTACAAAAAATGCAATATAATTATATTTAAATGTCGACTAGCAACACCTAAGTCATGCGTGACCACGAAAACTGTAATGTATTCGCAACGTCTGAAATAATGTGATGACAGTAAAAAAACGCGAAATTAAATCAAAGTAATTTTAATTACGACTTAATTATTGTTTTTATGAATACAGGTGGACAAACGAGTTTACGGGACATTACTACAATGTCAATGTCAATAAATAGTTCAATAAACTAAGTAAATTTATGGTAAATTTTAATGTGCGCGCTAAGGAAACGGTTCATCGAAATGAGTTTATTATCGAAAGAGTATTGATATTTTATTATACTAGAAGAACTATTCGAAACAGTACGTGTACAAGATATGAAATAAAAGTGATTTTTAAGGCACAATACATTTTAGATGTTATTTCTATACTAATATTATAAAGAGGAAAGATTTGTTTGTTTGTTTGTTTCGAATAGGCTCCGAAACTACTGGACCGATTTGAAAAATTCTTTTTCCATTAGAAGCCGACATTGTCCCTGATGAACATAGGCTACTTTTTTAATTTTATTTTTTTGGTTTCATATGTGTTTTAATGTTTCCGAAGCGAAGCGAGGGCGGGTCGCTAGTTTTCTAATAAAATACGTATTCACACACAACACTCACACACAAATGTTCACGATTGACTTCCACGGTGAAGGAATAACATCGTGTAATAAAAATCAAACCCGCAAAATTATAATTTGCGTAATTACTGGTGGTAGGACCTCTTGTGAGTCCGCACGGGTAGGTACCACCGCCCCGCCTATTTCTGTCGTGAAGCAGTAATGCGTTTCGGTTTGAAGGGTGGGGCAGCCGTTGTAACTATACTGAGACCTTAGAACTTATATCTCAAGGTGGGTGGCGCATTTACGTTGCAGATGTCTATGGGCTCCAGTAACCACTTAACACCAGGTGGGCTGTGAGCTCGTCCACCCATTTAAGTAATTAAAAAAAAAGTTAGCTCCAGTGAAAAGTAATTAATGTCTTTCATAACAATCTTCAACAAGAAATACATAATATTTTTTATGGTTTTTGGATTCATATCACAGAAACAAAAGCAAATTTATCGTTCCCCTCCTCATTCGGCAGGATTTTTCCGGTTGGGTAAGTCCTTTTATCGCACTTCAAGCCGTGTAAAAGCAAAAAAAAAACACCATTTGATTCTTAAAAATAAAGTCTGTTTTCGCGTTTATTAAAATTCGTAGTTTCAACTGAACGATCTCTAAATAGTTTCACACCGCAACGCTAACATTTTATATAAAAAAATAATTAACTACATATTTCAATATTTATTCGCCCGCCTGTTAATAACGTATGTGCGTTTGATAAGACTGTCATGATTTATTCTATCATATTTTATTGTATTTTTTGCGGTATCTTTTTTTTTAATTCGAGTACGTATAAAGCGTTGTGCACACTTTTAAATCGGTCATTTTTTATAAATCAATCCGGTGTGCTTGCGTGTACAATTTTATAAATTGTAATAAAAGTGCGTGTACACCCACAAAACAGGAGACTATATATTCTTCAGAATCCTGTAAAGTGCCGCATTTACTCAATACTTCATTAAAAGCTGTATAATTCCTCAAAAGAAACGTCAATAGAACGTTGTATAAGAAACATTTTTCTGCGTGTTCATATTTCTAGAACTTTTCCTACACTTTATTGAAACACAGATAATTTCGTTGAATAGGTAACCAACGGCCGTCTGGTGTAGTGGTAAGTGACATGGTCACTACACAAGGGGGTCGCGGGTTCGAATCCCGCCAAGGGAAGATATTTGTATGATAAAGATAGAAATGTCTTTTCCAGGGTTATGGATGTTTATTAAATATATGTATGTGTATAATAAAAATCTTACATTTATTCCCGTTATCTGGTACCTGTAACACAAGTTCTTTACGAACTTAGTACGGGACCAGTTAATGTGGCGTGATTGTTAATTAAAAAAACAAAAAAACAAAAAATAACGAAAGAAATACGAGAATTTATTTAGAAGATTTATGTTTTTCTTGTAAATTTATTTTTGAGAATCCAGCTAGTGCGATGAAAAAATGTACATTTTTACTTAATACAGTAATAACAAGAAAATTAACGTTTTTTATGTAATGAAGCAAATTAATACATTTTGTGAGTTTGATTTTTATTACATGATGCCTTTCTTTCTGCGTATACAAGTCGATCCTGAAAATTTCTTAGGTATTTCTTTTTTTAATTTATTGTTTGGATGGGTGGACGAGCTCACAGTCCACCTGGTGTTAAGTGGTTACTGAAGCCCATAGACATCTACAACGTAAATGCGCCACCCACCTTGAGAAATGAGATCTAAGGCCTCAGTACAACGGCTGTCCCACCCTTCAAACCGAAATTACTGCTTCACGGGTGGTGGTACACAGGTACAGGTATTTTGAGCGGTAGTTAGCGGCTTCGCTCTGCCCCTGGCACTGCTGAAGTCCATGGGCAACGGTAACCACTCATCATCAGGTGGGTCGTATGCACTTCTGCCTACAAGCGCAATTAAAAACCTACCCTTGCGGACTCACAAGACGTCCAGTAATAACACAAATTATAATTTTGCGGGATTGATTTTTATTACACAATATTACCTATTCCTTCACCGTGGGAGTCAATCGTGAACATTTGCTAAGTACGTATTTTATTTAAAAAAATTGGTACCTAGCCTGCGGGATTAGAACACAAATGCATCGCTTCATACGAATGCACCGGACGTCTTACCCTTTAGGCCACGACGACTTCTTTAGAACAAACAATTGGTATTTGAGTAAGATTTGAACATCGGCATAAGTCGCGTCGTTTCTTCCGTTCACGGGAACAAGACACTGTGAAAAGTGTCAGTCAAAATTTTTGACATGAGCTCCAAGCCTCAATTTCATTAACACAAAATTGCCTATTTGGCGGTCAATGTGACATGTCACATTTATCTTTCAAATTTACTAAGTTACAGCAAACAATTTGTGTTGATACAAATTATCGCTAAAAGCGTCGAGGCTGAACGTTTGATTGATCACACGGATAATGGTAAAGAAAAGTGCATTCGTTCTGGTATTGATTGCCTTTGAAAGGGAACGAGCATTCGCGTGGTGGATCTATAGGTTGAACTTTGCTGTAAATAACAAGCTAAAATTATATAAATAAATCTTAAGCTATCGAGTCTATTTTTATTCCGAGTTCTTCATAGGTTGGACAGTGAGCTGCTTTTAGTTTGTGCGGGTATGTACTAAGACTGCTTTTTTTGGTTCTACTTTCGCTAGTTGCCTAAAGAGCTATTTTAAAGCTATGCAGCTCACGGGCTCAACCTGAGAGAATTTGCTAACACTAGCCCTAGCAATTGCTTCGCCGAATTCACTGTCGGATCGGAATCGTGACCCACTGAGAAAATCCGGCAAAAAGCACAGTGGGTAAAGGTTCCACCTGTATCATTTTCTCTTTATTAGTAGAAGAAGATCTTTCGCACAACAGACGCTTTTATATTTTAATATAACAAACTATATTTTTTATTACAGTCTAAAACTTGATTAGATTAAAATCGCAGCACCAAACCATACTGTGAACGGTTACCATTAAAATTTCACCGGGTCATTGCACTTGACTACAGATCTTGCCCCAGCGTCGTTCGGAAGTTGTAGAAATGCAAGGATTATGCAGCAATCTGCCATCAGAGGTCCCCCGTAGCAACGTATCCTGTTGCCAGGATTAATTGACGTTCACCCCACACCCGGGGACCAGATATGTACACACGAAACGTAACGAGAAATTAGCCACGGTTGTTATGCGAAATTAATATTATAAAGTAACGTTATAGGGTGGTGCTGGTCGGATTGTATATCTCCTGATACTCTGATAAAAAGTGTTTTAAGACGCACCGTTCAAATACCGACGTCAAGATAGAGATATATTAAAAATTATATAGTAAGGAATGTCAAGAGAAGTAAATATATTTTTAAGCTATTGCATAGCTTTTATTGCGGGCTTTGAGCGCGGCGACCGGATCAAGAAATTCCGTAACGAAAATAAAATCCTCCGACTACCATGTAGCTCGCTTTCAACCCATTCACACGTTGCGCTTGTGTGGTGCTTGTGCACTACAAGAAACGCTGAAAATAATAGACGCGAAATTAAAGTAGTTTCAATTTTGTGATATTTTATTAGTCATTTTAGTTTATTCTCCGAAATAGAGTTACTGCGCAAAGTTTTCAACATTGGTATCTTCATCACGTATAACGTCATTTGGGTTCAAAATAAACGAGAAACTAACCAAAGATCATACACGATTAGACGCAGGTATAAAAACGTTATAAGATTCATTAGATTTTATTTCGATATATTAAAAATATCTGGCGGCATTGCGTAATATAAGTCGACACGCGTAGCGACCCCTGCCGTCTCTATTTCGACCGCGTAATATCACAGGCTCCGCTTTGAATGATAGGATAGCTGTAATATAATATAAATTAGAATTCACAACAAAATTATCTTAGTAGGTAAATTTAACGGACACTGTGTAACTTTTATTTTCTTACCTTTGCTGATAGCCTTGAGAGACTATTTCAGCGTAACCTTAACTAGTGGGTGAGCTCGCGGGGCCCAAACCGGGAGTGTTCCTAACACTGGCCCTAGCAAGAGCAGTGCTTCGCAGAATCTACCACCGGATCGGAAGACGCAACCCACTGAGAAGATCCGGCGAGAAACTCAGTGGGCTGTGTCTTGGGTTAATTTACTCGGCGAGCCCTTCGTCGCAAGCGACGGGTTCGGCGAGGACGGTGACGGAATATGTAACGTTAATCAAACACAAATCCTATTTACAAAACAATTCAACCGATCCGACCGTGCAGATACCGGCCGTTGCAGACTAGACGGTCGCATTGTTCGCAATTCCCCAAAGGAATGCTACATTTCGATGGAATTCGGAAGACGATGCTCTGTCTGTACATACCCTTAATCATTTCTAAGAAGTTTTTTTCATTTTGAATTATTCAGTTCCTAAATTAAATAGTTTAATATTAATTTTAAGTTGATATACGATAGATATAGTAATCCCCTTATAACGCGTTTTCATATTACGCGATTTTAATTCCCCATATAACACGGGCATACCCCCATATAACGCGGGGATTTCTCACATACATATTTCTGTACTGTGAAATTAATAATGATTTGTACAATTCACAAATTAGCTAATTCATAATTGCACGTGTGTCAATGGTGTTATTACAAAATTCAATTATTTTACTACATTATTTTGTATTAAAAGGTGTAGGTTCAATTTTATTTCTATAAATGTTATTTCAAATAAAATAAAATTTATTTAATCATTAAAAGTTAAACGTGATTATTCATTTACACGTAATGCGTTATACGAGGTCGTCAAAATGCGTTATATGAGAATACCCCTATAGCGTGGTACCAATCTAGCGCGTTATGAGGGGGGGGGGGGGGGGTTACCGGAAATACTAAAATTTGATATTTGTGAATGCAGCCATTCAGCCACCTCGTTTGAAGAAGTACGTCAGTGGTTGGGATGGACCACTATGGAAGAAAGTTCATTCCAAAGACTGTTATGGTTCTACTTAGTTTCAAGTTTTGCTGAGTCATAGCATTGGTAAAACTATGTGTCGGAGCATCAGTGGAAATAGCTGTGATATATTAGATTGGGAACGGCAGGTTAATTACCTGGGTGGAATCGGAGAAGGCGCTGCGATCGTAATTGTTTATGTGGAGACTTGTTATTGACCACTATTGACTCGTGCAATAGATTGACGTATGTCAAGTGTCAGTGAATCTGTGGATGACGTATGACATTTGAAGAGTTAGTCTATGATGGTAGTGACTAGACGGTCATTTGAAAGAGAAGGCATTCTCTTTGGAGGCACCGTTGCGATCGCACGCGTCTCTGAGATCACCGCGTTTCTAGTCTGATTTTATTTAATTGTGTTCTTATTTGTAGTCTAACCTACAAATGACTGACCACGAGGACACAGGTGATGGTTGGGAGAGCTCAACCCGGCATATCGTCGCTGTCAAACCAAAATCTGCTATGTGCAAAAACTCTATTTTGAATTAACAAGTAAAAACATTTTCGTATATAATTTTATATGAAGGTGAATTTTTAAGAAATTTCAAATGAAAGCTATAGATAAATATAAAAGCTATAAACTTATAACAGTTTTTTTTATACGGTAGATAGGGCTGTGAACTATACGAAAAGGGCAAAAAGTAAAAATCACAAAAAGAGTACATAACAGATTTTGGTTTGACAACGACGATATGTATATCCACTGTTACTATACCACTGAACCAAAGTAGATTTATTATCCTAATGATCCGGGTTTTTATTATCATCGATCCTTGATGCGCGTACAAAATTTCAAGTTAATAGGACGTTTTGAATTGAAGATTACATTCAAACATTCCGTTACATAGACAGACTAGACAGAGGTCAAGCTAAAAACGTGTTAAGACACCGTAACAACGGCACGAATAAAAGGAACGCAAAAACACATTACTGCGCTTATAATTATTAATGCAAAAAACTTCGTTCTGATTGATGCGCGTCCTTGATCGTCCTTCAGACTAAACGTTATGATTAACAAAAAAAAGCACGTCACGAAAACTCAATTATATGCAGCGGCTGTTTAGCACGACGCCCGCGGTCATACGAACATTTATTTAGACTCTTGTGAATAGACAGTCTGTTTGTTACCTGATCTATGTTTAGAGGAGGTTTAGAGGCCAATTTAGTCAGCTAAGGAACGATCTTCGGGAAATGGTACTTAGGTATAGTGACGAGTATTTTTTTCCCTTTATTTGGCACTGTAATAAATCAAAACACTTTTATTTATTTATTGCTTAGATGGGTGGACGAGCTCACAGCCCACCTGGTGTTAAGTGGTTACTGGAGCCCATGGACATCTACAACGTAAATGCGCCACCCACCTTGAGATATAAGTTCTGAGATCTCAGTATAGTTACAACGGCTGCCCTACCTTTCAAACCGAAACGCATTACTGCTTCACGGCAGAAATAGGCTAGGCGGTGGTACCTACCACTTGCTGAGTTTCTCGCCGAATATTCTAAGGGGGTTGCGATTCCGATCCGGCGGTAGATTCAGCGAAGCACTGCCCTTGCTCGGGTTGCTCTTAGCTCTCAGGCTGAGCCTCGTGAGCTCGCCCACCGGTCAAGGTGAAGCCAGAATATGTATAGATAGGTACATAGAAAAAAAAACTGCTGAGAATAGACAGGCGTTATTTTCATTGGATGAAGTTGTATCGCTGCATTCTTGTTCACATTTCATGTATACCTAGTATAAGTTGATATTATCCGGTAATTAGTAGGAACTTTTCAGTTCGGCAAGTCTAATGGGACCAAGCAAAAACTGGTTTACTGGTGGTAGGTCTTCTTGTGAATCCGCACGGGTAGGTACCACCACCCCGACTATTTCTACCAGGTGGGCTGTGAGCTCGTCCACCCATCTAAGCAATAAAAAATAAAATAAAATAAACTTGAATATTTTGGGCACGTGCTCCAGGTATTTATTTTAACTGATCATGATGGGCAAGGTTGAGGACAGGAAATTCGCCGGAAGACGCATTAAGTTGTCGACTGCCCATATTTAGGAGCGAACGAGGCCACTTAAGAGGAATAGTAGAATATTTATTGTAGTGGTACAGTTTCAACTGTAATTTCCTCTTTTTAATCATTTCGTCGTTAAGAATTTGCTTACATTTTGTAAACTCAATCTAAAATGAAAAGTGAAAGAGAATATAATTTTTTGTATGTTATTACCAATATTCGTGATAATGAAGTTTCAAAATACGTTCCAAACAATTTTGCCAACATTAATAAAAGAAAATAGAGTAAACAACTTTTTTTACATTCATGTTGGTACACCTGTTACGACTTGCACAGGTTGATTGTTATCTGTGTACCGTTAGTTTGGTTATTAACATTCAGATACAAAAAGGTTGACTGGAGGTAAAATCTTTGCCTACTCTTTTTTATTTCCTGTTATTAAAAATGTAATCTAAAATTTTCTTATTAGTTTTTATTATATTGTTAACGTGTAGGCAGGTTGTAGCACGCGATTAATGACACCCTATCTTGGAGTTTTAGTTGATAATTTGTTATATTCAGCAAATACTTTTTTACAATTATTTTTTTATTGAATTTGAGCGAATCCTTTCCTTTTCGGAACGAAGTAGTACGAGTTGACTAGTAGAAATCGTCACGTTATGAAAAAGCGTTATGCCCTTCAAGCTCTGTCTCTCTATCTCATTCTACTGTATACCTACGAGTAGATGGGTATGGTGCGATTATCGCGATTCTTCTTTTTTATTTTTCATTTAACAAAATTGTTTCCTAATTTTGTAAATATTGGCTTCTTTATTGTATCATAACTAAAAGTATTTTCAGTATAACCGCTGTTAGAATTTTTTCAGATTGCTATTTGATTCTTATTGCGGACGCCATGAAGACCAATCGCGAATTTATGTTTTTATCATCAACAAGTTCCCTACATTTCGCAAATTACTAGAATCTCAATATAGCTGTAATTAAATATTTTGCGACTATTTATCAATAAAATTAAAAAAATAGTATAACCCATTTTTTCCTCTTGTATTTCAAGTTGTTTTTTTTTTTACGAAAAATTATTAGGTAGATATTAATCGACTTACCTAGTATTCTAACGTTTATTTTACTTCTCGAGCCATGTACAAAACGTTTGCCTGAACACCGATACGATTCAGTTGGACGAGAAGAGAAGGAGACGACAGACCTCAAGCTCTTAACCACGACCGCCCGACACGACCGTTCGCATGCAAATAAATGAGAAAATAGCGATCTTATTTGTATAAAATTCCAAAAATAAATAATTGCGCCAATATGTCAGTAAATGTGAAAACGTATATACATACATAATGGTATCGGTGAAAATGCCAAAGGCCGGTGTGAGCAGGTGCATCCGCGTGTTTTCGAACATCTGCTACACGATGGCTGCTTGTACGATAAAAGTTTTTCAAGAAAAACACGAATGGAAACAATGTCCAAACAATCGCACAGACAATTGCAATTTGCAATACAATGCAAAGGTTTAGTGTATAAAAAGTAAATGTGAAATTTGTGACATTTTCTACATCACCGTACTTACTATTTAAAAGAAACTATGTTTGAATTGTACATTCTACTTTTTTTAAAATTCTGTTTTCAACATCTTTCGTTCCAAATTCAAATGTTTTAAAACCGTTACCCATTGGCAGAGGTATGTAGTAAATAAAATAAATTGGCAGAATTTCACATTAGTTTTAATTCACACAATAAATTTAGTGTATCTGTGCGCGAAAAACTTGTTTCTATAGTAAAACAATATGTAAGTAATTTTAACTAATTTTGTAGTATTAACAAATTCACAGTTTGCTATTTAAATAAATGAATACATAGACACATTACTTTTATTGTTCTAAAATATACAAAATAATTTGTAAATAATGAAACGTATCTATACTAATATTATAAAGAGGAAAGATTTGTTTGTTTGTTTGTATTGAATAGGCTCCGAAACTACTGAACGGATTTGAAAAAATTTGTCACTGTTTGGAAGCTACACTATTCCCGAGTGATATAGGGTATAATCTTTTTTGAAAAAAATTAGGGATCCTTACTAAAATTTCAGTAATGTAACCTAAGGTGTAAAAAAATTACCTAAAATATTCTTTACATCGTGTGCCCTGCAAAAACTATTGATGATAGAATAAAATAATGTACTACGACTTTGTAGAACACATTATTATTTACAAAAAGTGTCGCGGCAGCATATGTCTAACTGTTATAGTTATACCCCAATAAGTATTCTTTTATTTAAAAAAAATAAAACAACGTCGAATATCGTTGAAATTTTTGTTAAAGACCCGAGCGGAGCCGGAGTGGGCGCTAGTATGAAATAAACACAGGTAAAACTACTACAGACTTTAAAAACCACGACAAAGCAAATAGTGCAATTATAAGAACAAGAGACGAAAGGAGCATAGTTAGCGTGCGACTTTGAGCAGTGTTGCCGTTTTTAAGCAATTACCTACATAAATTCCTAGACAGCGCGAGTTCTCGTCTGACATTTGTTTGACAACGCGACAACGATGACAGTTGACTTTCCATTTAAACTTCAACACGTTGCAGACTTTAACGCGAATGTCATTGCGAAAGTTCACTAATTGAATAATTATCTGTGGCGTCTAAGGAAGGGGTTGTGGAGGCGACTATATAAATCATTTGTGTTTTAATGTTAGGTATGTATATGAGCACGAGCGAAAAATATCTGTAAAGTTATGTAAGGCAATCATTACAGATTCAGTTTAATCCTAAACTAATTGTCATTGAAACAATGCCGAATGGTAACCTCGACATTTCGATCAGGTTTCGACGGTTTATGATTAAGAGAACACTAAGGATTTACATAAATTTTGTTACATAAATGGTACGACTTCACAATTCACCTGATGTTAATTGGTAAATATAGATATTATAACGTCACTATCGCTAACCTCCTTGAGACATGTGTGCTTGGTGCGAGTTTTTTCACGTTCTCGATAACGTAAAAGTTAACTCAAATTTTAATGCAGTTTGAACAGCGCCCCTAGCGGCAAACATAGGCAAACGTTCCAACTGTATAATTTAAGTCAACTTTTTTTTTCCTACCTAAGCTGATAGCCTTGAGAGGCTATATCAGCGTAACCTTAACTAGTAAGTGAGCTCACGGGGCTCAAACCTGACGACGTTGCTAACACGAACCCTAGCAAGAGCCGTGCTTCGCAGAATCTACCACCGGATCGGAAACGCGACCCACTGAGAAGATCCGGCGAGAAACTCAGTGGGCTGTGTCTGAGGGTTAATTTACTCGTCGAGCCTTCGTCGCAAGCGACGGATTCGACAAGAACGGTGACCGGATTAACTTTTACGCTATCGAGAACGTTAAAAAACTCACACTAAGCACAATGAAGTCGAAGTATTAATGGAAATATGTAACGGCTATCCCGTTCTTCGAGCTGGAAGGTAAGACTGCTTCGTGGCAAAAACATGATATTTGGTAATTACTCGTGAGGGCTTACAATACGTCTTACCACCGCAAACTATTCCTGTTAATGCAATCGGAAGCCTCTAACATTTGAAGATTTTTTTTAAATCTATTTTATTTTATTTATTTTTATATTATTTATTGGGCACACAATTAACATCACAAGCTAAAAATATACATGAAAAGAAACAAAATCTGGCTTGCAACATAAGCCATCTGCGCACGACCCAACAAGACAAAGTGCTGAATTTGTACACAATGTTCCTTACAACTATACGACAAAACAACACGATAACAAAAACTAATCTAACTTATAATGTAAGGAAATCATTTTATTCACAATATACAATTAAACAATTACATAACATATTACTAACATGGAGGATGGCTTTTAACATTTTTATAAACGTCAATAACCTACAAGTAAAAATATCCAGCTCAGTTGAAGTCTTTGCCAGTTCGTTATAGGTGCGACTCATTCGGGTATATGATATAGGTATGTAAATATATTCTTTTCGTCAGATTTTGTTTGCAAGTTCATGACCAACTAAAGACCTTCGCCGATGCTAAAGCACCCATTTAATGCGTCATTTAAATACATGATATGGCGCTCGCGTAACACTGGCTTAGGTTTCACACCGAAATTCGCCGGTTTCACTGTTGTTTTTTTTCTCTATTGAAAATATCAGCGATATTTTATCTTCAATGTGCCATGATTAATTCAAACACGACACACGAACATGAACATACCATATTTAAGTTTAGTACTTCCGAAACAAGCGACGCCATTTTCTAATCCGACTGTCGTTTGGTTAACTTTAGTTCTCACTCAATGCAATCTTAACGGTAGGTACACGAACAGTCGATAATTACATTAACACAGAACCAGTAGTTGCGTTACTGCCCTATGACTGCACTGTGATTTTTTTATTGACAACTCCTGCTAATTTACTGACCTCAAAACGTTGTGAAACTAAAGCTGCAGAAATTGGCGGCTTTTAATGAAGTTCAAGGTACAAACGGTAAGTGTGACCCTATTTTTATTGTTCTTAAAGGGAAGACGGGACTAAGGACCCACCAGACTTAAAATGTTTAATGAGGCCCATAGACAATGCCGCGTGAATACCAACTATCTTGACACACAAGGTTGTTGTCCCAATAAACATATTATTTAATATCACATATCTTATCTTACGGACATTTGCAAGGAACAATGAAATCAGAGTACTTAGAGGTATTGAATGATCGCTTACTTAAATTTTATCAATACTATCATTCAATTATGAAAATCGATAACGATTTCTTCAAAACGATTATTGATAAAAACATTTCTAATATTTTAGTTTATAAAGGCAATCCACATTCAACTAGACGTGCAATATCGCACGTAACTGCACTAAAATTCTATCAAATAGTTTAGGGTACAAAGAGAATTACATTACTAGATATATCATTTTATTCACTGTCCCTACAACAATTTTCGTTCCCAGCATTCTACGACCTTGGAACTTTCTTTAACTTTACGACTTTTATTTAAGAGTGGTGTGTTATTAGTGTCATTAAAAAAAAAATTTAATTTTAATTTATTTTTATCCCTAAATGGAAATGTTAATCAAATATTGTTTTTTAAACTTTTGCATTAAAAACGCATTGTGTAAAATACGAAAAAAAACCTTGATTATACACAAAATCAGAACGACAATGGACTGGTCCTTCGCCCTTGTCTGATAACAACAGTTTTCTTATTAACATCACCGAAACCATAAGGCATTATCACAGCATCGCCGATTTAGATTGAATTATAAGACATTTTGTTTTAATTGCCCTTTAACAAAATACTGTTCAAAGCCTTCAACTATTGTTCAAGTCTTCGAAAGAGATAGTCAATAAGGCATATACATAATTTTGAGACAAAAGATCATGCTTGTGTAAACATTCTCCCATACCGGTTACCCTTTGTACGAAAGAAAAAATTCACCACAATACGCAGTTTTCACTTATTATCTGCAGCTGGTCGATAAAACTGTTTTTATTGAATGCTAAACGATAATGTGGCATGTGTATTACTGGTGGTAGAACCTCTCGTGAGTCCGCGCGGGTGGGTACCACCACCCTGCCTATTTCTGCCGTGAAGCAGTAATGCGTTTCGGTTTGAAGGGCAGTGCAGCCGCTGTAACTATACTTGAGATCTTAGAACTTAATAATTCACGTCGTAGATGTCTATGCGCTCCAGTAACCACTTAACACCAGGTGGGCTGTGCGCTCGTCCACCCATTTAAGCAAGCAAGTTCGAAGTATAGGGCAATTATTTGTTCAACACATCACGCCTGAAGAAAGACGACGTCAAACACCAAAGAAGCGTCATTACAGGGTTTAAAGATATGTGGGAGGAATGATATGCTCGTAGATTCGAAGTCTCCTTTGTCTTCAATTCTCTTATGGTACAAGTCCAGCACGCGTCGCACAATCACGGTAAACAATAATAAAAAAAAAAGGAAAATAAACAATAATTCAAGTTGAACGACTCGGTGACTCAGTTTTTACCTGAACGTGTCAGGGTTGACATCGCGCATTTTCATAACACTGCAATACATCAACGATCAAACATATTTCATTTTTTAATATTCTTCAAAGTTTCTCAAGAGTTACAGTTTCCTTACATTATAAATGATGAAACATAATGATATAGTAATTGCACTATTGCACTAACCAAGTTTACCAAATTTCAGGTGTGGAACTATACCCGAAGGAAATTCCGCTTTGAGTAATAGGTAGTTTCTAGTAGAGCTAGCATCAAAATGACACCAACAAAAACATATCCCATAAAAGCAAACTGCGACATAATACATTTTTGAAACCAGACCCCAGAATTTAGAATTTGTAACAACAAATCTTAGGACTCATATCTCAAGGTGGGTGGCGCATTTACGTTGTGGATGTCTATGGACTCCAGTCACCACTTAACACCAGGTGGGATGTGAGCTCGTCCACTTATCTAAGCAATAAAAAAAAACCGTAGTCAACAATTTGAGCGGAATTAATTTTGTATTATGCTGTCAGAAATAAATAAAAAAAATGCGTGTTTGATAACCCTAAGACGCTGTCGTTTTATTGTAAGAACCAGTGTGATGATCACAAAGACAGGAATTCCGTAACATCGCAAGCCGGCTGATCATATATCTCCGTGCGCAACCAAATAATAAAAAACTTGGGGTCTTTGTGTGCTTCATCTTTTTGCTTAATTTAGATGTCATTAACAAAAGGTGTAGGAGTTATCCCGGAACCGGTTCTAGTGTCGAAATTATCAGTTTTTAAGGGTAGGCACAGCTCTTGTGGAGAAAATAATATAAAAAGATTTTAACTGTTTTTAAAAATTATGTAACAGCCTAATGATCGTACAAGTTTAATTTTTTTAAGATTTTTATAAACGAGACATACCATCTTTAAGAACACATCAATGAAAATTTACTAAGACCGATTTTGTATATTGATGTAATTAAATTCATATAAGGAAACTAATAGTCTCGAAGCTATACTTTTTTCAAGAATTTCCGTAGCTTTTCGTGTTAAAATCATTTTGTTTCTGATTTGTTTATGTTACAAATAAATCTAGGTCTTACATAAATAGAACTCTAAAATTAAAAGCACAAAACAAAAAAAATGTTTCTAATACTGTAAAAATTTCCAAATTTAAAAGCACTGCACTCGGCGAGTTTGCTTGCCCCTCCATGCAACGGCTGAGGGCCAATGCGCCCGCGCACGCTTCTAATGACAGCGAGGGGGCCGGGGCAGCGGGGAGGGGAACGACCGGTCGCGACCGCAGTAGGTATGTAGCTGTCAGAATATTATCAAATATCTTTAAATTAATACGCGAAGCAAAAACTTTGGACCCCCTGTTACGAAAATTGCGCTGACGGAGGAGTATGAAATTTCCCACAATTATAGAGAATATAGAGAAGGAGTGCAGAATGTTATTTTTTTTTAATTATGCATAAAAATACATTACACACACTATCATTTATTTGACACACACAAGCATGCATACTATTTGTTTATTGTCAAACTTATCTTATTGCTTATTAGTATAGTCTGTTGACAAATTGAGAATAGATTAAATATTGTTTGTCTTTATTAATATTTGTCTAAAGTGTAGTCTTGGCGACATCTGTGATTATAGAAGTACTAGCTGACCCGGCAGACTTCATAGTGCCTCAATCGATAAATAAAAGACCTAAACTTTTGTTTAAGATAAACTTAAAACAAACAAAAGGAATCCGTCCGACGGGGGACACATCAAAGGAAAAACAAAATTGTTATTTTTATTTAATTCCGAAAATTTTATATTTATCTAACCTTTTAAACCTTCTCTGGACTTCAACAAATAATTCAAGACCAAAATTAGCCAAATCGGTCAAGCCGTTTTAATGTTATGTCGTGACAACGGAAAACGGGTTTCATTTTTATATATATAGATAATAGTCTTTGACAATAGAATCATAGATTATATCCTAAAAGCCAGCCTCGCTTGCACATACAATTGGAACCACAACCTTTGAATATTTGAAGTTAAGAACAAAATTCCCTTCTATAGCTTACTTCCCTTCGCATTTGGCTCATATCATGCATGCAATTTCCTGATTTGATCATTTGGAATCCTTATCACACATCGCTACTTTTATATGTTGTCAGTTGTTTTGTAAATTTAAATGTTTACATTAATTTCAGATAGCAAACAATCGCAACCGGAAGATAGCACAAGCGGCTCTCACCTTTATTCTTCTTTTTTATTACGTACTCGTGTACTCAACACAATCGGTATTTTGTGATGTGGAAAAACATAAAATCTTAACTCTGTTTGTGAATTGGATTTGCATTAATTAACGAATGGCATTCAAATTATTAAACACGTTTTTTTGGTAGAATTTTTTTTCTTTAGCATAGATGATTAATGTGTCATGTCAGAAATGGTGATAAGGGATCAAATCGTTTCCTTAATCTGTAACTATAACAAAATTTTAAATAAAAACCGAGGTCAGAAAGTTAGTTTGAAATGAATTTGAGAACAAGCAGGAACATCACTACATAGAATAAAACAAAGTCGTTTTCTCTGTCCCTATGTATGCTTAAATCATTAAAACTACGCAACGGATATTGATGCGGTTTTTTTAATGGATAGAGTGATTGAAGAGAAAGGTTTATATGTATAATAACATCCATTAAATAGTGGAGAAATCAATAATAAATTACAGTTTCCGAAGCGAAACGAGGGCGGGTCGCTAGTTTTCAACAAAACAATAATATATTGACCGATAAACCGTATTAAGTGATCTCCGCTATTTGAGCACAAAATAAATAATCTTCGAAGGCAGCATATTACCACAGCACGTCTGGGAACCCGTTCGTATTCCCTCGGCGCGCCCGGTTAGAACTCCTAACTTTTTATTTTACTGCTCGCCCTTTGTGGCTTAGGCTCGCGTGAACGCCCTACTGCCTGCCGAACTTTGCGACGTACTTGTTGTTGGTCTTGGGTTAGCTTTAAAGTCTTCTCGCATTAAAACTGTATAATCTCAAAACTTACTAATTTTACAGGAGAGTGATTTAAATAATATTTTTAAAATTAATCATCTTGGTAACATTTATCTTTTATTTTTTACCAGTTAAGTACATTATCTGTCTTTTAAAGTAAGATAAAATCATGTATTAATTTTGTTAATAGTAATCGTAGTCAAAACATTGGTAAACTAAAAAAAATAATCTAAAAACTAAACTACGGCTCTTTTGACTGTATTTATAAGAAAAATACTGGTGATGGACCCAATGTTTACATATTAACTCAATTTCGAAATTCCGCTTTTTTCAGTCGATAAGAACCTTGCTCGTGAATAACGGCATTACGCGCATGATGACAATTTTAAAGGTCGCGATTTATATACATATTATGTATGTCAGTTTCGTCCGTTCCAATATTGGAGACCATAGATATTTGGTAGATTTTTTCACAGATACCATTAGTAATAAATAAATACCTTTTATTTCCTGGGTACAGTCTTGGTGTTCATTCTACTTAATAATTGTTTGTTGACACACAATATTATTATTACTAGATTGTCGACTGCTGCGTCGCTCTCGTGCATTTTAAATCGGCGATTTGTTTTACTACACATTTTTGGTTAGCCCTTTCCTATATTTATTATCTTCAATGTACATATCTACCTGATTTTATTGTTCTATTATATAGTGATGCTGATAATGAAACTAAAATATTTAGTTTCATTTTATGGCCTCATTTTTCTTCGTGCGAATATATTCAATATGTAAAACTGGTTAAAACATAGAAAACTAGCTTATTTTATTGGAGACAGATGATAAATAAACAAGGCGAATCGTTAAAAAAAATGTACGCTTTTTTTATTTAGTAGGTATTCGAGTTTTTATTATTATTTACTTGTTGAGCGATGGTTAGGTATACACTGTATCTATGTGATCACTTATTACCAGTCGGACCGTTAACTCGTTCGTCCGAGCATCTAATGCATTAAAATAATATGGATTACAGAAAATCGATTTTGATAGATTTAAATGGGGAATAAACGATATTTTGGACATCGATGGTATGAAAATATTATATTTTAATTTCTGTAAAGTACATAATTTGTAGTCTAACATTCTTACTGTTCATATTAACAGTAATATTTATTGCCTTTTTGTAGAGTATAAGCAAAAATATTGGTAAGTTAATTTCTTTTTTCTCTTACTATGACATAGTTTATACATTTATAGGTAAAATAATAGACTGTTTATTGTGGCATAAAATAATCCGGTATTCGGCAATATCGATTTTTTTCCTTTTGATATTTATCGTAAATCGACACTTCGCCTTGGTCCTCAATCGTCTATGGTTTTCTAATATCGATCAGCCCAAAGTGAAATAAATACTAGACAAAAGTAGTACCTCTACTTCTGAATAGTATTGAAAACATATTGTAGAATATGTTTTAATTAGTTACTAACCAAACTAACATAGGATTATACCGCTCTAAAAAAGTCATTTTGGGTCATCTCCGTGCTTTCAGGCATTTCAAGCACCGGTAATTGTTTTCGTCGAACCCTTCAAATGCGACAAAGAGCCAACGTGCAACTTAACCCACAGACACAGTCAACTGAGTTTCAAGCAGGATCTTCTTAGTAGATCGCGATTCCAGTCCAGTGGCAGATTTTGCGAAGCACTGCTTTGGCCAGGACAGATGTTAGCAAGCCCCCATGGGTTCGCCTGGACCTCGAACGAAGCCAAAATAGCCCGTCGAGGCTATAGTAGGTAGACAAAAAAAATTATACCACGTAAAACAATCATAGCTCGATTTAGAAACCTAATAACCCCATCTATCGAATACTACTGTGGACGCGCTTATAAATTGTAAACTATTATAGCTTTATATTAAATGGAGAATGTCGTAATATTTTTTATTTAGATCAATAGTAAGAAGGAAAACTACAAAAATTATTAGTAAATTAGTTTTTGCACGATGCGCAGACAATGGCAGACACATTTTATTTATACAATTAAATGTAATTCCAAGACATTTCGTTTTCAACTACAATAACAACAAAACATCAATTACACAAAAGTACAAAAAGTTTGTCTATAGAAAAAAAAAAAACTATTAAAAACGTAGATAAGTATACACGTCGTAAAGGCGAACAGATTACGGTTGGCGTGTAGAAATCAAGCGCACTAGGTGACTAGGGACGTGTACACTTGTCATGCGTATGATAACAGATAGCGCGGCTCAAGTGGGTTACTTATCGATTAGGTGCAACCCTAGGTAAATTCTTCTTTGTAAATAGTATGTGTCGTACGGGTAAGTAGGTACGCGCTTTTTCATTTATATACATATTTGTTTTTTGTTATCGGACTATTTGAGAACATTGCTCAGCTTTTTTTTTCCTACTTAAGCTGAGAGCCTTTAGATGTTATTTCAGCGTAACCTTAACTAGTAGGGGAGCTCACGGGGCTCAAACCTGACGACGCTGCTAACACGAACCCTAGCAAGAGCCGTGCTTCGCAGAATCTACCACCGGATCGGAAACGCGACCCACTGAGAAGATCCGGCGAGAAACTCAGTGGGCTGTGTCTGAGGGTTAATTTACCGGTAACGATGACCGGTGCTTGAGATACCTAAAAGCACCGTTAGTGGATCGGGAGGATCCGAAATGACGTGTTTGGGTGGCGTCGACTGCTTCCCATTCTGTCCGCAGGATCGGGAATACTCAGCGGTAACTTTACGCTATATAGGTTTTTTTTTATTTCCTGCCATTGGGTCACAATTTCCGATATTTCGAGGAAGCACTGTACAGATGATGGTCTAAATAAATGTATTATAATGCACAGGGATAGGCATATTTGTATTGTAGAATATTTCCCCATTACCATTTAGTAATATATATAGTAACTGGTGGTAGGACCTCTTGCGAGTCCGCACGGGTAGGTACTACCACTCCGCCTATTTCTGCCGTGAAGCAGTAATGCGTTTCGGTTTGAAGGGTGGGGCAGCTGTTGTAACTATACTTGAGACTTTAGAACTCATATATCAAGGTGGGTGGCGGCATTTACGTTGTAGATGTCTATTGGCTCTGGTAACCACTTAGTATCAGGTGGGCTGTGAGCTCATCCACCGATCTGCCCAACAAAAAAAAAAAAAAAAGTCTAAATTACTATTACAATACTAAATAAGTTCACATTACTATCACAAAGTCTGATATAAGTATGTGTGCATAGTGAAATCAGCAAAATTGTAGGCACACCCAGCACAAATAGCAATGTTATCATCATTTATACTGACCCAGATAATTCACCAGTCACTATCTGCATGATATTGGACAAGACATGTTTCAAATTGGATACTACAGCAAAATGGTTAATGGTCATTGAAATTACTAACAGTTTATTACAAAAAAATAAGTCGTCATTTCTTAAATTTTTTGTTTTAATTAGTTCCTATGAAAGAGTTCCTTAAGATTAGCACAATCGGTTACTATGTATTTTTTTATGTTTAGATGGCTGCATGAACTCATGGCCAACCTCATGTTGAGTTATATTACACATGTAAATTCCTCCACCCATGTTGACACCTGAACTCAGAATCTCAATTGCATTGTATAATTGCTGTGCCATGCTTTAAACCAGAAAATAAACTACCTCATGGCTGAAGTAGGCAACATGGTGGTACCTATTTTTGCAGGTTCACTATACACTCTACAATCAGTAAAGTTAAATTTTGTACATCCCACTGTGTGTAGATTAAAATAAAGTTTATGGTCTGCAAAATTTATTATCTGTACTGTTTATATATCTAATTTAGTTTACGATAATATTCTAATTGGTTTATGTTTTTTCATTGCTCAATGACAGTAGATACTCTTTAGTAAATATAATAAGTGCAGTATATCATAGTTATTATTCTCCAGTTTCTTTAGTTTGGTTCCAAATACTGCTTCATTTATATCTTTACCATAATCTTACATTAAAACCGAATGCATGCTTTATTTATTTTAGACAGCAGAATAGATGAGAAAGATATTTGGACCAGCTGACCACAAATATTCAATAAAGAAACCAAAGAAGTTTGGCAGGAAGAGAGTTACTGTTATCAAGAACAGAAACTGTATTTAAAGTAGACAGATAGGTAAGTTACTTTCCTATGTGTTCCCATTAACAGACAGAAAATATATTTTCATCTAATTTGATGATTCTGTCTTAAATTGATAATCAAGAGAGGCTTAAATGCTTTTATAAGGTTTTTTAAATGATCTCTTAACGTTTTTTATTTATAGTTACTGTGATAGATTACATTTTCTATGTTCTGAAATGTTGAAATAAACCAACAATCAGTGAGGAAATAACATGGTATCATACTTTCTGTCTGATACCTTTCATACTCAATTTATATGTGAGAATATTTATTTCAATTAGTAATTATATACAATTTTATCGTAAACTCTAATGTTCAAACCAGAAAATTTCACTCTGCTGTTTTGTTATCTAATAACCTTCAAATTTGCGTAAGCACTAAGCCCTTGATATCATCTGAACATGTGGAAAGACAAAGAGATTAAATTTTTATCATATCTTGCCACATAGTTTGTGCTGCATTTTGATAATGACCAACATTCAGCCTGATATTAAAATCGAGTCAAGTTCAATATCTTTTCTGACGTAGGCAGCTGTTCAGCATTAGGAATATAGCAACTTACTTTATATTTCTTGGTCTTATTCCAAGTGTTTTTCTAATTAGTTTCACTTTCGTATTGTCAGTTGCCTTGGCATTTGAAACGTGAGAAATAGTTCTTGAACTTGTACGCTTGTTAAATAATACGCAAATATATAAACAAGTAATGAGTGAAGTCTACAGGCATGTTTATTATTAGTATTATCTGCCGTCTAGTCGCTAATTAAAAGCCAAGGTTAGATTTTTAGCAGCTATTTAGCGACTGTTGTGGAGTGTGTTACGCAAATGTCGTAGCTGACCGTCACATTTTCATAACGTGTGAAGTTATCTCACGCATCAAGTAGGTATATCAAAAGAATACCAAATAATTTTACGACGGTCCCGCTCGATTATCTAAACGATTCAAACCGCGCTCGCTTCTCAACGTATCACCGTACTATTCGCCATTTGTCGGAGGGCATTCAACCGCACAGAGACGCCTTAGCAACTCCATTTTTTCGCGATGACCATGACATCGAAATTGAACAGCCTCCGGTCACTAGAGCATTGACTCTTTGTAACAGCACACTTGCAAACAATCACGCGTCACCTAGGGTGACCTAGGTATTCTTATAACAGAAAGTGGTATTTACTCACCTGTCAGAAGATTCGGAGCTGTCGTATCTGTCGATGCATCTCTTCTTCCTGTCATCAACTTCGCTTTCATCGGACGGTTTTCGGTAATCGGTAACAACAGTCGTACCATCCTCAGCCACGCCGTGTCTATCACTTTTATCACACGATTCACTCGTTTTTCGTTTTTTAAAGTATGATAACTTAACGCTCTCGTCGTCGAACACAATGTCACTACACTTTTTTGAGTCACGGTGTCCTTTATCGGTCGCGGTAAAAGTTAAATTGTTCATTTGTTTAAGACCGGCGCGATCCTCAGGCGACCCATCCGCCATCTTTGAGCGCGCGAGTGTTTTGTCGCGAGCTTCGGTACGAGGCCGCTATCGGTCGTCGCGCTGTAGTCGCGAGGGGAGTGCGGGAAGCAGGCGGGCCGGTGACGTCACAGCGACTGCGCGACCGCGGGGGCAGATCACGGTGACGTAACGACTCCGCCCCGTGCAAATGCAGGGCCGCTGTCATTGGCCGCGTGTTACGCAACGCACGAGCCTACTCAAATAAGCGCTCGGAAGGGAGCGTAGGACTTGTGTCGAAGGGACGGGCCCATCCCAGCCCTAACGCAACAAATAATGCAGCATAATGAGCTACATGCACACATTGACGCTGAACTAGCGCACACATAGGTACCACTGGTCACTCGAAACAAGTGTACCGAAATTAATGATCACTGATCAGTTACATTCTCCACGGAAACTTTACGTTTCACGGACTCTAATTAATATGACTGGAACATGGATTTTAAGTTAATAGGCTGCATGACCTACGTACAGAGGTTAAACATACTTATCTAAATATAGTTAATTAAATAAAATTTGATAACTATCGAAACTTGTTTCCAAATGTCGGTAAAAAAGAGTTCTAGTACCTATTGATCTTTTGAATACCTGTTGTATGCACACATTAAATAGAATTAATACCCTACTATTATTTAATACATATCCCCCATTTTATACAGTATTGATTTGCCTAATTGTTCTTGGTACGATAGCATTGTTGACGTCCATGAGCGACGGCGACCACTTACGATCAGATAGACCGTATGCTTGCCTCCCTACAAATTTTATAAAAATGTTTTTTTACAATGCGTAACTGCAACTTCTAAAATTTTATTTTTATTTTAATCACGTGGTATCGAATGTTGATAGTTTTGATAGAGTTTTCTCAGCAACTACGTACATAAATGCCAAAATAAAAAAAAACCCTTAAATGATTTTGAGGGTTATGACAAAACTATAGGTACATACAGCCTAAGCTCAGTCTCAAATCATTAAATGTCAAAACCTGGTAGTGTCTCTTTCACGCTCTGGGCCTCTCTCCTCCGTGCGTACGTGACGAGAAGTATAATAATAAAATACATATGTATAAGATGGGATACGGCCTAGAATTTCAATTGGGAAACGTAAAAGTCTAGTGTATGTTTGGTCAGAAGCATACCTAGCAAAAATAAGTTGTTATAAAATGTCACAGTACACCATTCAAAAAAATGTTTTCATGTTTATGTTTAGAACATAGAGTTAGTATATTTTTGTAGGTAGGTACTTATTAACTCTATGGTTTAGAATTAATTTAACTTTTTGAGGCGAAGACATTACAAACGCAAAAGACACATAGATATAAAAAAAATGGTTGGTTTTCTTTAAGAAACTAGACTATTCAACTTTTCATTATGCTATTAATTATGTTAATCACATCTATTAGGTACATAATGTGTGTAATAAATGTGAGTTCGAAGTAAATATTTTATTTACTTACGTAATTTTTTTTACGGATTTTAAGTGATCCTTTTGACTGGCTTAATTAATTAAAAGATAATTGTATAATTATTTTATTATCTTCATACTGCTCATATTAAATTGTATGGGGCCAATAAAGATAAATTGGTTGTAAAATTCACAATTAAAAATTACTATTCTCTATTGTTAAGTATGTAACTAAAATAATTCTGTAATGAAAATAAGTAAGTGGGCACTAATTATGTGGGTTCATATTTTTCAGAGATTAACATTATTTATTTAAAAAAATGAAGACAAAAAGTAATATTTAAAAAAATTACTCTGAACACGATAAAGAAAAGCATCTTAAAAACTTCAGCGATCTAGTGTTTATCTTGGCTCATCAATTTTGTGAGTGCATACCGCCATCTAGTGATATAATAATAATTCATTCATTCACAGAACAACACTGAGAGCTTTGCCTAGTCACTTACTTTGTTTGTACAGTAGGTAGTCATATAGCATTCAGCGCCATCTCCTGGTAAATTTTGGAAAATCAAAAATACCAAATCTGTCAGGATAAAAGGTGAACAATTTTTTTTAAATGCCGAATTTTTTTTGGGAAGAATAAAAACACCTTTTTTTAAGAAACAAAATATATTACTGATTTGACATAAGACAACACAAGCTTACATTAAAAGTTAATAAAATATTTAATCTGTGATTCGCTTTCCAAAACAAACGTACATATTACAACCGTTTATTTGTAGATGAAATAATTAGTACACCTCATTTTATGATAATATTACTGTAATGTACACCACTAAGTATTAATAATCTCAATTTACTTAATATTATGTCAAGTAATTATATTAGAATAGTAGACCCAAAGTCAAAATAATACATTACATAATAATACAATATATTACCTATAATAAATAGCTATTGAAATCAAACTGGATTAATAAACGAATGTGTATAGCACTTCTATTTATTCTCGTCCAAATTAATGTATCTCTATTATAAAAATATGTGAATATTTCTACATTGAAATATTTTTAAATATAACTTACCATTTTATTATTAAATTTTCCAATTAATTGAATTAAATTTTAAAATACACATTTCATTTTCTTGTTTAAGTTATGTATTGTTTGAGATTAATAAGATTATCTAAAATAAATTACACGAAATACGAATTACATAATTTCACTATACATATATTGAAAGATGTTGAGATGTTTACATCTCTATGTTATCTCTGTTCTAATACTTTATATATATGTATACAATAGCTTCCTATTTCTGCCAAATATCGGGAACTTAAGTTCCAAATTAATGCGACACATATATAGACACCATGATTTATAATTACGACGCTTCATTATAGATTTGATTTGAAATGTTTCAGCTAGCAAGTCATGCATACATAGTCGAAGATCTATAAATAAAAAGACAACGATATAACAGTTCACAATGCTACTTTCTTATGTAATTGTCAAAGGAACTTTTTTGTATTTTAATAAAGAAGAGATTTATAAATATTTAAAAACAGTATATTAACACCTTTATTAGAAAAAAAGGCCAATAACAAAACAGAAGAGAAAATAATATTATAACACATAAAATCAAACATTAGTCGACACTAGGAGTGTTTCAGTGAAGTATCTATAACTTATGTATTCATTGAAACGCTTCAAGTATTAAAACTGATTTTTTATTAAAATTTTGATTGTAATTTTTAAACAGCAACTTAGAATATTAGGAATGTTAAAATGGAAAAATATAGACATAAATCATTAATTGTTTCAAGGAAACAATAAAATTGGGTATAAATTGAAATTTAAAATAAAATAAAAATGGAATTACACATTTGTTGTACATCATATAAAGTTTTACAATAAGTTCGAAATTATTACATAATAGTAGGGATGTTCTTAACATATATTTGTCGAAGGGAATGCTTTATAGAGGTAGCTAGTTCAATGTCAAGAATGATGCTAAGGATTGTCAAAGGTCAGGGACGTGTGATGAGAGGAAATGTAACCTGGTCTGTGAGATGAGGTACAGCTAGCCTTCCTATAACACGGTATTTCTACAATACGATAACGAGATGTTTGTCTAAAATTATTTAGAAAATTACATTAAGCACTATGAACACAAAATATATGGGAATAACCGAAATTTTACTGCTTATTCTTTATGTAATAGGTAAAAAAAAACGTGTTGCTATATTGCATAGCATTTTTGATCAACTTATGCAATTATAATTAGACAATAATAATTTAATATTAAAACAATAATCAAATAAGAATACACTATATTTATAAACATTAACAAAAAAAAACATTAACTGTCCCCTTCACACTCATAAGCTAGAACGTGCGAGAGAGAGATGGGCAGAATTTTCATAATGCGCATCCAGTGCGACGTCACGTCGCGTGCTTTTTCAGAAGCACTACACAAGCGCAACGTGTGAATGTGTTGAACGCGAGCTACATGGTAGGCGGAGTGGGGGTGTTAGATTTTATTTTCGTTACGGAACTTCTTGATTCGGTCGCCGCGCTCAAAGCCCGCGATAAAAGCTATGCAATAGTTTAAAAATACATAAAGGCATAGTTGTTTCATTTAGAAAAAATACCTTCCTTCTTGTAGTAGCTTCTAGTATCGTATGACACTGTTTTGCACAACACGGGTCTTTGTAGGAACGTATCTACCGTGTTATAGGGAGATTGTCTGTATTCAATGATTGCCGCATAGCAGAAATTAGGATATGGGTACAAAATAATCGTTTATTCAGCTATTTATCAATATGATCGTGGCTTCTTCGGCCTATAGGTCCGTGATGGTAGCTCCCTCGTTTCCATGCCTTAAATACTGCTGGTGAAGGAACATTGTAAGCTCACCCGGATAGGAACATCATTATATAAATTAAATACTTTAATATCTCAGGGTGAGTAGCGTCATTCGAGCTGAGGTGTCCATGGACTCTTACAAAAACAATGAATATCAATAAATATCTTATATTTGCCTCATGAAATTTACAAGTTAATTATTATTTCATGTTATAATTACTATATTTATTAGAGGGTCCAACAAAGAACAAAAACAAAGCGAAGTCCACAAGCAACATTGGGATTTGAGGTCTATTCTCTCAATTGTGTAGTGATTATGCAAATTACAGTATTTGCGAGTTTGATTCTTATTACAGATTTTTTATTCGTTGATGGTAGAAATCATAATTAAGTTAGTAAGAATTTCACTAGATTTTTTTTTTACCCGCTTGCCGAATTCGAACACGGATGAGTCGCATCGCTCGATACGAATGCCCCGGCCGTCTTATCCTTTAGACTATGACGACTTCAAAATTAGTTTAATGAAAAATAGTCAATTAATTTTTGTTTTCTTAATGTAAAGTATCAAAATTATTTAATTTTTATTATAGTGATTTACGAATGTAATTGTCTCGTGTTAATTCCGTATAAAATACACTCCTTATAAATTATTATCTTTTAACACATAATTCATAATGTTGGTCTGTGACGTATGAAGGGAATATGCGAGTGAATACCAGAATAGTTTTTTGGAGAGAACAATCAAGAATCAGATAAGTTTCAGTTCACATTTAAACGATACCACTAATCAATGCATATTCAATCGCGAAATTAGACTTAAATCTATACTCCGCGCGCGAGCTCCGAGGATTCCGGGGCTGAAGAAGCGGGCGGGCGTGCACCGCGCCCGACCGTCGCTTCATACCCCGCACTGTCCCAGTACTAGTGTTGACCTTAACGTGACGCTAACCGACTCGTTGTTTTTAATTTTGCGATAGCAGTGTTAATTACGTGTGATTTCTAATATAAATAGTCTTACACTTATAAGTCTTTTTGTTTGCACAAATAGCTATTTAATTTGATGAAAAAGGAATGGCGAGCACTAGCATAATAAATGTCTTAGCATTAGAGGAATATTTCTGGCAAAAGGATGGCTTAATGGAGGACGTTGTCGAATCATTTATTATTGAAGTATGAGAGGAGAGTGATATCAAGAGGAGAGTACATCAAATTCTTCAACTACTGATTAATCTGATTGCGAGAGTAATTAATAAGATTTCACGTTCATTTTGTTCAATAAAAATCAGTTCATTAAATTAAATTCATACGTGATCAAATGTTTTTTTTTTCAAGTTCATAATACCCTCATAAAACTATTTTATAATTTACACTCGCACGGAGGCTTAAGATGTGTTAGTATCGATAGCGCAATATCGACTAATTACAACACTAGCTCATTACGTCAACATTCCTTAAAAATCCTCGGAGCTCGCGCGCGGACAGTAGATTGCTCTAAAACTCAAAGTTGAATAACTATATGATCAAGTTAAGAGCCAGCTTCCGCATTTTTTTTCATTTAAATAACTTTAACGATTCCTACTTCTAGTAACATTAATTATATTATATTTTTATTGCGAAATTAATGTTTTTGAAACGATTTTATTTAAGTCACACTTAAGTTATTTAAGTTAACTACACCACTAATATTTTTATTTTCGATTTAGCACCCGATTTAAATTCTAACAAACACTCAAATCATGGACGTCAAAGCACAATCAGTAAGGACGATATATAGTTGCTGTGAAATGAACAATAAATTAAATACGCGACTTGAAGAAAATACTGGCTGTGTTCGATTTTTTTTGTCAATCCAATCGGCTGTAAGCGTACTGGCTCCGAAGGCGACATTAACGATGGCAATGTTGAAATAAGACGAATTAAAAAAAAAACAATTGCGGTCGAAAGTTCTTCTCCAATGTTTTTTGCATTATACGCAATGTAAGATCAGATGACGCGTGGGGTCAACGACCTCACGCGTCCAGTCACGAGAGGATACCTTCAGTTTCGATTGCGGGTTCCCAGTTTTTTATTATTTCATGTTTATTTTCGATATTAAAAAAAAAGTTAAGTGGCAAGTAAAAACCAACCTTGTATAAGTTGTGTTTAAAGCTACTTTGCTGATCTAAGTAATGAAGAGAAATCACTTAATATCCTTAAATTCCATCAAGTCCACAGCGAAGTAGGCATCATTCCCTCCATTGAAGTATTTCGCGGCGTTAATGTTTCGTTGCAAAGGAAATCCAGCGGCATATCGACCAAATGACCTTGTATAAGGTCTATTTTCCTGTTCGCCAACGCCGGGTCGGTGTGCCACAATGTCTGACAGTGCTCCTCTTGATAACGTTTCAATTGTGCGAACGTGTGTACCGCGTCCGTGGGTATGCTGTGAAATACCTGAAAATACATAGCTAATATAATATATTTATGCTTACTTAATGGTGGTAGGACCTCTTGTGAGTCCGCGCGGGTAGGTACCTCCGCTCTGCCTATTTCAGCCGTGAACCAGTAATGCGTTTCGCGTTTGAAGGGCGGGGTAGCCGTTGTAACTATACTGAGACCTTAGAACTTATATCTCAAGGTGGATGGCGCATTTACGTTGTAGATGTCTATGGGCTCCAGGAACCACTTAACACCAGGTGGGCTGTGAGTTCGTCCACCTATCTAAGCAATAATAAATAATAATACTAGAACTAACGTCCTCGTATATCTCTGTGTTCTGTCGCGACACGGCCTGCCACACGTGCCGGTAGAAGCGCTCGCAGCAGGGGTCGTCGACCTCGCCGCCCCCCTCCCCCCGCCCCAGGTGCTCGCGGAACAGTCGCTTGCGCAGCGCGCCCGCCACGCGCCCGCACGGGAACGCCTGCTCGTTCATCGTCCCGTCCGTGAACTGCTCGTCCTGATAGCAAAAATAAATAATTATTAAAGATCCAGAAGTTGCCAGTTTACAACACGGTATATTTGGTGGTTTTTTTTTTGGTTTGGTTGGAGTTTGGTAGCCAATTAATTCTGAATTGAAATGGGGAAAGTAAAGAACTTCATAAGTGGGTGCCGCGCGAACCGAACAATCGCGGCGAACGCGTTAAGATATGCCTTGCGTCCTTTTTTTTTTTTTTCTTGCTGGGGACCGAACCCCCTACGAGGTCCCCGCGCCTCCATGCCTAGCGTCCTACTCTGACCGGGTTCTGACCCCGGCTGGAGATCGGACGTCGGGTGAGAGAGTGTAAGGAGAGCCATTTGATGCGGTAGGGCCTCGAATTGCATCCCTTGGGTCCGCTCCCAACATCTGTGGACTATATAGTCCCGATAGGTTCAACCTGACCCGAAAAAGTATCTTGCGTTACAATAAAATAGTTTTTTACACTATTTTTAATTCAATTTTATTAAAATATATTTTCTATTTTTTATTTGGATTTTCTATAAAAGCGTATTTTTTTTATTTTTTTTTAAACTATTATTTATTTATCATTTTTTAGTTGAATTTCAATTTATTCTTTTTTATTTTATTTTTAATATTGCATTGTCATCGGTCCTTAATAAGTATACAAAATTTCGACTTAATCCGACGTTTTGAAGGGGGGTCAAAATCATGTTCAAAGATTCCGTTACATATTAACATACATACGTCTTAAGCTAATAAAAGCGTATTAAAATAAAATATATCTAAAAGAGTGAAAGCGTTTGTTTTTCAAATTATTTAGATCGATGTTCCTTTCATGAATAGTTTATGGGTGTAGCGTTAAAGTGTATCGTTATGTTTAGTTGGGTTGATCGCGGCACGTTTGGAACCTCTAGGTCTGCGGAGGGACTTCGGTTCCCTCTGTATTTTGTACCGTATGTTCCTTGGGGAATGCTCTGAGGAATTGTTTGAGATGATTCCCTCATCTCCTTTTTATCATCGCACCTCCCGCCATCGGAGCAGAGTTCATCCATATCATGTGGAACCACTGCGTTCATCGACAGTGCGTATCCAGAGGTCTTTTTTGCCACGTACCATCCGGCTATGGAATGAGCTCCCCTCCACGGTGTTTCCCGAGCGCTATGACATGTCCTTCTTCAAACGAGGCTTGTGGAGAGTATTAAGCGGTAGGCAGCGGCTTGGCTCTGCCCCTGGCATTGCTGAAGTCCATGGGCGACGGTAACCACTCACCATCAGGTGGGTCGTATGCCCGTCTGCCTACAAGGACAAAAAACAAAACGTGCCTGCAGCAGCACGGCGATCTCGGAGTCCCTGCTGCCGAGCATGGAGCGGTCGTTGAGGTTGGCGCTGCCGCAGATGACCGTCTTGTCGTCCGCTATCAGCAGCTTGGAGTGCACGTAGATGAGCTCGGTGACGGGCTCGCCCTCCAGCCGCGAGTGCGTCCGCAGCCCGTGGAACGTGATGTACTCGGACGGGTCCGAAACGCCCGCCTCGTACAGACGGGTCAGGATGGCTTCACGACTCCTGCACCGGAAACAAATTGATTTACAGTTTTTTTTTTAAAGGGATTTTAAGACCTGGTATAATAGCCGGCAAACTTCTTGAGCATTTGTTGACGTAGTGGGGGTAAGTTCGAGCATGGTACACTCACGTGCAAAAACATTATTTACTCTGCGTCATAATGCAATTAAATTATTAAAATCAACATATGTATTTATTTATATATTTATTAGAACATCAACAAAAAATATAGGTTTTAATAATTGAATCTTGGGGTAAAATAGATATTCCTTCTATTAAGTAAAAACTAGAGCTGTTGCCAGGTCTTGGTTCAGTTGAAGCGAAGCTGGTATTTGTAATTTTTTTTTCGTTATCATAATCTTGACCATCATCATCGTCACTGTTTTCATAACCAGAGTCGCTATCATCGTGATGAGTCGACATAGTGCTCATCGGTGTAGTTCATAACTCGGTCGGTTCGGTCTTCTTTTTTGTCTATAATTAATTATTTTTTTAAGATATTCGATTCGTAGTAATTGAATGTAACTTTTTTCAATTACCAGCTTCCGATTATTTTCTGTTTTTTTTTTCCAT
This sequence comes from Bombyx mandarina, assembly GCF_030267445.1. Classification (NCBI taxonomy): domain Eukaryota; kingdom Metazoa; phylum Arthropoda; class Insecta; order Lepidoptera; family Bombycidae; genus Bombyx; species Bombyx mandarina. The sequence continues at coordinate 10,266,854 of NC_143220.1, read as the reverse complement.
CTGAAGCCTAGCTCTTTCATAATTCGTCGTAAACTTCATTTCGAGCCATTAAAATTTATATCTTCTTTAAGTTTTTCGAAGCCTTTCTACGGTACGGAGTTTCGCTGCTTGTTATGTAGTTATTATGAATACATATTTTTATTACAGATTGAATGAAACTATCAATTCCGGTAACTTTCTTCTTCCCTGATCTTTTCTTACCCGAAGTCCGAAACACGGCGAGCAAGCCAGAGCCTTTAGCTTCGTTAATATTGCACCTAACAGTACTCACTGATGTTTTTGTTGTTTCCGAAGTCTGTTTTACTTTTTCCATATCATTCTTCCCCTGTTTCATAATGAAGCAATATAAGTCGTACACAATTTTTCTACCCTTTCTTTTGAATACTACACCAATTTGTCACTGCATAGTGTATTTTTTATAAAAAATCAACAAACACTCGACAAATAGCAATGGCAACAAAGTCAACAAGCAATTATAACAAATAACTTAACGATTAATAACGATAGACTTTTCACTATACGCAAGCGTACTTTTGGGAGCAAGCGGAACGAAGGCGCGGTGCGGGGCGCAAGGTTCGACTGATCTACCAATAACGCGCTCGATACGCTTTCCCCTGCCGTCGCGCCTCACCCTCACCACCAAAGTGATCTAAAATTCGGTTCTGCGCAGTCAAGGTCATTTGCTCAAGATGTTTGCCGGTTACTATAACTACGTGTTAGAATTGTATAATTCCTGAACGCATTTTTATATCAACTAGTGGTCCCGCAGTAGTCGAAACGACTATAATTAATTGAAATAATAAATTTGATCATTATTATGGTTCTATAATAACAGATTTCGCCAAAACTACACTATAGACAAATAAAATTAAAGATAAACATTATTAACCTATTCTCAATTTTACCAGACTTTAAGCGATAATAAAAGTTTGACAATAAACAAAGAGTATATACATATATTTGTGTGCGTTAAATACATGGTAGTGTGTGTAATATTTTTTTTATTGATTTAATGTATTATGAATGGATAATTTAAAAAAAATATTAGCTTTCTGCACTCCTTCACTATATTCTGTATAAGTGTGGAAAATTTAATACTCCTCCGTCCGCGCAATTTTCGCAAAAAGGGGTACAAAGTTTTTGCTTCACGTATTAATATATAGATACCAAATGTCAATTGTAGTGGTCGTCCCTTTCTTCTTCTTGCGTCGCTAATGACCAATGACCACTGACAAAAAATGTATATCGCCGTTAGAATAAATACTATTCTTGCAAATCTTCGTCTTTTATATGAAACCCAGACGATCACTCCAACACTAGACCTTTAGGTAATGTCTTATTTTGATTTAATTTCTTATTTTTATGAAAAATGATAATATAAAGTGAAGTGAAATGAAGATGATTGATTTGAGACATTAATCAATTGGGATGAAATTAAATGAAATGAGATGAGATGATATGGCATGAAATATAATCTTAGGAAAATGGTGGTCATTTACTGCAATTTTTTCTGTGGATTTTTGGAGGATCCCAAGAAGAATATTAAACTTTTATACACTTTCACAGATATAAACCACCGTTATTACACGTTTAAGCCTGAAGGAACACTAAATAGACAAAGTAAAATAAATCACACAGATCACGGAGAGAACGCAAGATGGCGTCTTATGTCGGTGTACGATAAAACATCGCTCATGAACAACGATGTATCGAATTTTGTTTATTATTTTTTTATTTTTTTGCCATTGTAGGCAGACGAACGTACGGTCCACCTGACGGTGAGTGTTTACCGTCGCAAACGGACTTCAGCAATGCCAGGGGCAGAGCCAAGCCGCTGCCTACCGGTTAATAATAATTCGTTAGCATGCCCTACACCGATGGGGGCGGGGTGTGCCTGTACCTGCTGATGCTCTGGTAGTTCCAGTGCGTGACGGCGTGCAGCGAGGTGCCGGAGGGCGCGCCCACCTCGCCCTCGAAGGCGGGCAGCAGCGGCATCACCACGTACACGCGGAACGCCTCGCCGCCGCGGTGCGCGCGCATTATGCGGTTGAACAGCGCCTCGCCGATCTGCACCAGAGCGGACATCGAGTATAACACTATGCTGGCGGTAGGACCTCTTGTGAGTCCGCGCGGGTAGGTACCACCGCCTAGCCTATTTCTGTCGTGAAGGAGTAATGCGTTTCGGTTTGAAGGGTACGAAAGCCGTAGTAACTGTAATGAGATTTTAGAACTTATATCTCAAGGTGGGAGGAGCTAGAACAGCGTGCCCAAGACCGATATCAATGGAAAAATTTGATTCGAGCCCTACACCCCAGCAGAGGGTAATAGGAAAGAATGACGATGATGATGATGATGATATCTCAAGGTGAGTGGCGCATGTACGTTGTAGATGTCTATCGGTTCCAGTAACCACTTAGCACCAGGTGGGCTGTGAGCTCGTCCACCCGCCTGTGCAATAAATAAATAAAACAGATGTTCATTTTACATTTTGGACCAAACAGCATTCGAAAACTAAAAGATAAAATCTTATTAGTGAACGTAGAGTATTAGTTCTCAGGGACAACATTGAAAATAAATGCGATTTTTTTATTATTTAGTCGAATTATGAATGAATGAATAGTAAATTATATAAAACCATAATATCTGGCACTGCGTTAAAATTCGCATGTCACATAATGACAAAGCATACACGCTGCTTTGAACTTATGTAATAACTCATTTTCACTATGCCTAGCAAATAAATGATTTCTTTCTTTCTTTCGGTTTATGACACGCTTGAGACCGACCTGGTTCCGGACCGCAACGCTGGATCGAGACAGCGTGATGAAGAACTGGTTCTCGATGTAGAGGTAGTGCTGCGCCCTCATTATCGTATCGACGTACGCTTCGTGGATGCTCTGCTCCACGGTGTCCGGGTCGAGGAACCCGCCCGACCAGCTCGACACGCTGCGTAGCACCTTTAGAGAAAGAAATATAACTCTAAGTAACGTTGTAGTCATTGTGACGAAAGGTTAGATGTCGGCGTTACGGCCAATATATTGATATTTTTGGTGACTAAGAATGTCAGGAGGGGGGGGGCACCCTAAAAGAGTCTTGGTAAAATTGTGTAAAGGGGATATGTGAGGGTAGGGCGAGAGAGATGACCTACGATAGGCCTGAATGAAAAAAGAGTACATGCTGAGCGCACTCCATATGGTGACACAAGAATAAGAGAAAGGGATATTAGGTTAAAAAAATATAGAGTGTATTAGTTTTTTAATTGTCTATAATACAATTTTATAGTTGTTGTTTTATTCACAAATAAAAAAAAACGGTGTGCGTGCAACTTGGTACACGTGAATGAAGTGGAACTTCTTTTTCGATGTGTAGTATTGTGGTTTTCTTCATTTTTCATCCTTAAATCAGATTGCTCTTGTAATAGGGAATGCTGTGTCTAAAAGATGCGCGACATCTTCAACATTTATATTAGATAGAAAAATAAAGATATATATATATATATTTTAAATACTTCATTAAAATATTGGCCGCTACTCGTTGCTAACGCTCGAACTGGCCTGTAACAGATATACTACGCGCATGCGTTCGAGTGTCTTTCTATTCCATGGTAGCGTTAAGCGCTTAACGCAACCTTATTGGAAGTCGCACTTCACAAAAAATATGAATTCTTTTCTTTTATGTGCTATGTGTACCGGAAACACCCCAACTCCAACCAGGAATCGATTCGGGCTTTCCAAGTACAGTGGCTAAAAATTCTAACCACTCAGTCAACAACCTTAAATCTTTGTTTAAGGCGCGTGCTTCTCACCTGACAAGACACGTTGTTCATGTCGATGTTCAGTAATTTGTCGAAGTCCCCTAATGGCTGTATGTCGCTGTATGTCTTCGGCACTAAGTACGGGTAGTTTGTGTTTTGTCTGTAAATCAATTATAATAATGTTTTTAAAATCGCATTAATTAAATAAACTGACTAGATTGTATTTTTTAAAAATTTATATTACAGTTAATGAGAATAGAAGAATTGACGGTAGCCATGGAAACACATTTGTTTGTTGTGCAGTTTCTCTTATAAACAAAAAAAAGAGTGCGTGTACTTATTTATGTACGCGCGTAAGAAGTTATACTTTATTTTTATTAAATTTATTTCTTTTTTTTTTATATTAAATAATTAATAACAAATATTTAACGTTAATAATTTAATAATATTTAGTATGAATTATATTAAAATTATAATAATTTTGTCATTTATATTACTAAAAAATGAATGCTAATAACTAGGAGTGGGTAATATCGGTTTTGCCGCGTATCGAATCGTATCTATATATCGAGGATCAATATCGGATATTGAATCTATATATTTTCTGAATCTATATATTGATGGATGCTAGTAGATTTTCTCGATTCATGATATTTGAGATTTGAAACGATACGCTGATATAATATCGTAGTAGATATAGATTTAAGTCAACGTTATACGGTTGGTTTTCTGATATCAATTTATAATATGATCTTAAAGTAATAAAAAGAACATGAAAATAAAAATATCAAAAAAACTTTCCTTCATGCTTTTACCAGGCTTAGGACTAGCTACATTATTTTCAGTTTTTAGTATTTTGTGTCTTAATTTAAAATTACAAAATATACCAAAAGAGTGTAGATTTCAAAAGCTTAATACAAATACAAGAAATAAACTCAATTATTTGGATTCAACTAAAAATAGAAAAATGTGTACTTTAAAAATCAAACACAAAAAACTTTTAAGTATTTATAAACACTTGTCCAAAAATTCTAGTTCAAGGTCAAAGCGCGTGAAATTAAATTCAACGATGCAAATAGGCTATACTGCATTCAAGTTAGGGTCGAAAGTTGAAACTTCTTTCCTTAATTGTATCCTGCTGATACGCTAAGAATAATCTACAGACATATGGACTTAAATATAAGGTTTACAATTGTATGGATAATGCCTGTTTCTGTTTCATTCATCACATGATATCCCTATCGTGCGCTCACTCACTCTGGCCGATTCGATACGAATTAAACGAATATTGCTGATATTAACGAATCGGTACGATATGCCGATGCGCATCACATCGAGCAATATCGTGTATCGGCTGATATCGAAATATAGATATCGATTCACGAATCCGTACGATATGGCGATGCGCATCACATCGAGCAATATCGTGTATCGGCTGATATCGATATATAGATTTCAATCCACAAATCGGTACGATATGGCGATGCGCATCACATCGAGCAATATCGTGTATCGGCTGATATCGATATATAGATTTCAATCCACAAATCGGTACGATATGGCGATGCGCATCACATCGAGCAATATCGTGTATCGGCTGATATCGATATATAGATTTCAATCCACAAATCGGTACGATATGGCGATGCGCATCACATCGAGCAATATCGTGTATCGGCTGATATCGATATATAGATTTCAATCCACAAATCGGTACGATATGGCGATGCGCATCACATCGAGCAATATCGTGTATCGGCTGATATCGATATATAGATTTCAATCCACAAATCCGTACGATATGGCGATGCGCATCACATCGAGCAATATCGTGTATCGGCTGATATCGATATATAGATTTCAATCCACAAATCGGTACGATATGGCGATGCGCATCACATCGAGCAATATCGTGTATCGGCTGATATCGATATATAGATTTCAATCCACAAATCGGTACGATATGGCGATGCGCATCACATCGAGCAATATCGTGTATCGGCTGATATCGATATATAGATTTCGTGCGGGGCGATATCGAATTCAACGATATTGCTGCGATATATAGATATTGAATCTATATACGATTTATATCACCCACTCCTACTAATAACACTTTTTTTTACGAGTGTACATGAGCGAAAGTTCACCCGCGGCTATATTCAGACTCGCCAAGTTACGTCGGTCGTATTGTAATGAGCGATTTAGTGGGCAACTTCATTCTGATAATTTTGTGTCACGGTGCGCGCGCATCGTAAAATTTCACTCTCATCAATTTTTCATAACGCGCCTAAAGAAGTATAACTTCAAAAATAGCAATTGTTTTTTTAATAACACATTCCTTGTAAAATGACGATTCTGTTTTTGAATTAGCATTTGCTTGACGGTGACTAGTGCTTGAGGTGCCTAAAAGAACCGTTAATGGATCGGGAGGATCCGTGATGACGTGTTTAGGGCGACGTCGACTGTTTACCATACGGCCCACAGGATCGGATATGGAAAACTAGCACTAAGCTCACTGGTCTATAGAGTCCAGTTCCGCCTAACAACGTTTATCGTTAAATCAAATCAGTAGCGCCTTTTATTTTTTTATTGCTAAGATGGGTGGACGAGCTCACAGCCCACCCGGTGTTAAGTGGTTACTGGAGCCCATAGACATCTACAACGTAAATGCGCCACCCGTCTTGAGATATAAGTTCTAAGATTTCAGTATAGTTATAAGGCCTTTTTTTTAACGCTTGGGAATCCATTTACGTATACCCGGTCCGGGGGTAACGAACCGGGTTATGTCGGACATAGTTATTATTATTCTTATTATTATATATATATATATTATATACACTACCTAGCCTTCTCTAGTTTGATAGCGTTCCAGCGCTGTATGAAGTGTCGCGCGACGTCCCGCGCGGCCGCGCCCTGCACCACCAGCCCCACGTCGTGCCACGGCATGCGCGGCGTCGTGTTGCGGTCGACTAGATCTACAAATTAACGAGAACTTTAAAAACCCAAAAATCACACCCTGTATATTATGGCCTTTAAAACAAAAAATCACACCCTGTATATTATAGCGGTCTTGTTCACTTAGTTACTATGAGTTTTTATAGCTTTTTACTGGTGGTAGGACGTCTTGTGAGTTCGCACGGGTAGGTGGCACCGGTTTGAAGGGTGGGGCAACCGTTGTAAGCTATACTGAGACCTTAGAACTCATATCTCAAGATGGGTGGTGGCATTAACGTCGTAAATGTCTATGGGCTTCGGTAACCACTTTACACGAGGTGCACCGTGAGCTCGTTGAGGCATTTGAGAAAAGAAAAAAGTTATCGGAGGTTTATAGGCCCGTTATAATAAGACTGCTTAAAAGTATTATTCGTAATAAGGCCACATGAATAATATTTTGTGCCGGCAGGTTTTTTAATATTTTTTATTTCAGTCTTTTTACAAACTAACTGTTGAATCAAAACATTTGCGAGATAATAATGTTACTTCAATAAATTATATTCTAATTATAAAGCTCCGATAACTTATGAATAAATAAGGGTAATTATTATGCTTTTCATCGATAGTTGCACAATAATTCAAATACATAAGATTTAACTATGATAAATTGACACCTGAACATATTGACCATATACCTTTCACTTTATTTGTATTGAGATACTGTTTACTACTGACGGTTACCGTGATATGGACATGCGATGCGTAGAGAGGAGATCCATGTGAATATATATCAAATGTATGGAAATGATAGGGCAAGGTAGAAGAGGAAGAAGTCGAACGAAGAAGACATGGATGAATGACGATATGAGAGAGAGAGAGGAATGAGTGTTGAGATGACGGCTGATAGAAGAGAATGGAAATTAATGGAAAAAGAAGAAGATACTGTTTACCATCCTATATATTTGAAAAGCACTAAAATTGAAGTTTACCAATCGATTCAGCTACGCTAAAAGTTATCTCCTGCAGTTAAGAATGTCAAAAACTCACCGACAAACGGCAGATCCAAGTTGTTGAAGTCTTTAACAATGAAATTCGTGTAGTCCTTCCCGATCCACAGCTTCGAGTTCCCCTCGACGCCTTCCAGCGCGTCCTTCGTGCTCTCGGTGATGACGCGTCCCTCGACGACCTGCGCGAGGGGTGCGGGGGCTAGGGGGGGTAGGTGTGCCCCCCGCGCGCCCCGCCCGCCGAGCGCGTCCGTGAGCAGCACGGAGTCGTTGGAGCGCGCGTACTTCTCGGCCTTCTTCCGCTCGGACTCGTCGAACTTGTGCTCGTTCCTCTCCTCGTCGAACAGTATGCTGCTGATGATGTCCTTCCCGCGGTCCGTGAGCTTGTCGAGCACGTTGCGCTTCTGTATCTCGGGCGTGTCGGTCCTGTAGTCGGGCCGCGTGGCGATCATGAGGCGGTCGCCCGGCTCTAGTACGGGCAGCTCCGGCTCCGGAACGCTCTCGGTCTCTTCGCTTTGTTCCGGCTGACTTAATTCATGTTCTTTTGCATTCAAATCTTGTAGTTCTAAACTGGAAAATAGATGTTTATATATTATTACTCCAGCCCCCCCACTATAGCAACGAGCCCTCGCTGGGCCTTCTCTCTCTCTCTCTTTCTCTTACATATAGAAATAACTATTTTTTGTAGTCGTTGTGGCCTAAAGGATAAGATCTCGCGTTGAGCGATGCACCGGTGTTCGAATCTCAGGCGGGTACCAATTTTTCTAAAGAAAACAAATATTCACCACTGACTTTGACGGTGAAGAAATAACATCGTGTATGAAAATATATAACCCGCAAAATTATAATTTGCGTAATTACTGGTAGTAGAACTTCTTGCGAGTCCGCACGGGTAGGTACCACCACCTTACCTATTTCTGCCGTGAAGCAGTAATTCGTTTCGGTTTGAAGGGTGGAGCAGCTGTTGTAACTATACTTGAGACCTTAGAACTGTTATCTCAAGGTGGGTGGCGATATTTACGTTGTAGATGTCTATGGATTCCAGTAACCACTTAACACCAGGTGGGCTGTGAGCTCGTCCACCCATCTAGGCAATAAAAAAATGATATACGCTCGACATGGAAGCCATAGAAGTAAACTTACTCATTCAATCCGATGACGATATCTCTGGAGGTCTTCGCCAGCTCTAGCGCGGCGTCGATGCCGTTCGCGTTGTGTATGTACAGGCCGCCCCCTCCCGGCGAACTGGAAGTCTTCTTCTTAGTCCTTATAGAGTTCTTCGGTTGAGCTATATTACCGAGATCCGTCAACCTGTAAAAGGGAGATAAGAGAGCACGTGATTATAATTGCTGACAGTCAATTTTATCGGGAAACACGGATCCCAGCCTCCTTGAATTACTAGTACCCTCACCCGTCCGCACAAGTATCTTCCCCTATCTTGATGACAATGTTTAATATAAATACTAGCTGTACCCGTCCGCTTCGCTGGGCATTTAAAACTAACATTATTATTTCTCACCCCCACAAAGATTCTCATCATTAACGCCCCCGCAACTGGTGTAGGTAGTCCAACACTCATATAAATATTATCCATTAAGTACTATCCATTAAGTACATGTATTTTCTACATGGATACCAAGTTTCAAGTCAATCGGATGCATGGTTCAGTAGTTATAACGGAACATCCGTAAAAACCACTGTTGATTTATATTTTAGTATAGACAAATGAGATGAGGATCTCGACACTGGCAGCATCTTCGTTTTCGTGTCTATAGTTTCTGACGATAAATGATCTAATACATGAATAGACAAGGACAAAATTTCTAGATATTATCCTCCTCCATTGGTTAAACTATTAATTTAGTGCCTACATATGTAGTGCTATCAATAGACATATAGCAAATAGTCTGTTTTTTATTGTCTAAAACTCGAAATTAATTTAAGCCTTGTGGTATCAGTGATTATGGTTGAATTTCAATTGATGTGCGGACACTAATAGCTACAACCTGGCGGCCCATCCGTGCCTCTCACCAGGGCCCTGAAACTGCGATACTTTAAGTGAAATATTTTTTTGTATGGAAACTAGCGACATCTTGCAGCGGATGCCCCTAAACTAATATGTTGTTAAAGTTAAGGAATGTAATTATTGTATAACTAAACACAGAAAAAAAATCAAGTTATCAAATCAATCATATAAGTCTTTATTTGTTACAGACAATTTGTCAATTTTATCAATTGGTGGTTTCTGAAAATTTACAAAATCCTTCATTAAAAATAAAATATAGGATAGGTAATATGTTACTGCCATCTACAGGAGCAATGAGAAACTAATCGAAGCGAAGCCATCTAGTGGCCGACGCCCGTAAACATTTTTGTTGAGTGCTTGATTTGCTTATTTATAACTAATTTATGTGTATTATTTATGCGTCTCACCTGTGTCTGTGGTCGTCCCACCGACCGTAGCAGAGGTCGATGCCCCCCAGGAAGGCGACGCTCTGGTCGACAACGACGATCTTCTCGTGGTGCGCCCAGAAGAACACGCCGGCCTTCGCGTGGTCTGGGTGACGGAAAACCTACCGTTAGATAGGAGTTATAAACATTTAGACATGGCACGGATATCTTAGAGCGGCGATGTCGGTTCCAACGGTTGCCCGACAGTTGGTTCTAATCGCAACGGAATAAGGGTTATATTCCGCAAACGAACACGTGGGCATTTTAAGCTCTTCGCGTATATGTGGTCCACAGACAACTGGCGTAAAAATTCTGGCAATAAGCTTTAAAAAGTGTATATTTGACATAGCGACCAGTAAATATGCGGGCCAGCATATTGCATATAACCCAGTGACCAAGAGTGATTTAATATATCAGTCAACACGCGGATGACAGAAATTAACCTAAATTTTAATTATTAATTAGTCGCAGCTTAATACTGAGAAGCGAAGCGCATCCATGGCACTGTTTTGCGCAGACGAGCGTACGGCCCACATGATGGTGAGTGGTCACCGTAACTCATAGACATCAGCAATACCAGCGGCAGAGCTAAGCCGCTGCCTACCATTATGAAATGTTCAAGAAAATTATATACAAAATGCCACTACTCACTTTAATATTGTCATTAGCTAATCTACTTTTGCTGTAGTAGCTGTTGATGCCGAGCGCCATTTCAACTTCTTTATACAGCAATATAAATATTTTCACACCTTGCGCCTGAAAAACAATACAAAAGGATCGTTATTTAACATGTTCTAAAGAAAACATTGTACATACTTATATACTGTATGCTATACTTTACTGGTGGTAAGGACGTCTTGTGAGTCCGCATGGGTAGGTACCACAATCCTACCTGCTTCTACCGTGAAGCAGTAATGTGTTTCGATTTGAAGGGTAAGTTTTTTTATTAGCATACGGCCGCCCACCTGATGGTGAGTGGTTACCGTCGCCCACAGACCTCAGCAGTGCCAGGGGCAGAGCCAAGCCGCTGCCTACCACATAATACTCTCCACAAGCGTTTTTTTTATTAAGCAATCACGCCATGTTAACTGTTTCGGTGCTAAGTTCGTGTTACAAGTACCACATTAAGGAAATGAATGTAAGATTTTTATTATACACATACATATCTATACTAATATTATAAAGAGGAAAGATTTGTTTGTTTGTTTGTATTGAATAGGCTCCAAAACTACTGAACCGATTTAAAGAATTCTTTCACTGTTTTGAAGCTATACTATTCTCGAGTGACATAAGGCTGTTAATCTTTTTTTGAAAAAATTAGGAATCCTTACTAAAACTCAAATAACGTAACCCAGGGTGTAAAAAAATTACCTAAAATATTCTTTACATCGTGTGCCCTGCGAAAACTATTGATGATAGAATAAAATAATGTACTACGACTTTGTAGAACACATTATTATTTACAAAAAGTGTCGCGATAGATCACATATGTCTAACCATTATAGTTATGCCGCAATAAGTGTTCATTTATTTAAAAAAATAAAACAACGTCAAACATTGTTGACATTTTTGTTGAATACCCGAGCGGAGCCGGAGCGGGCCGCTAGTATTTAATATACATCCATAGCCCTGGAAAAGACATTTTATATTTATCATACAAATATCTCTTCTTGGCGGCGGGATTCGAACCCGCGACCCCCTTGTGTGGTGACCATGTCACTTACCACCACACCAGACGGCCGTTAAGTTGTGCGACAAACAAACAAAGCTACTGACCGCTTTCCTCTTCAAGATCATATCGAGCCTCCAATAGTTTCCGTTGAGCGCGGGCCGCTTCATGTACACCTCGGGGCTGAGCCACCAGTCGGCTATGAAGATCTCCTCCCGCGCGAGCTCCATGGCGTCGGCCGCCGCCGAGAAGTACTCCGCGCCGTCGACGAGCGCGCGCGCGGGGGTGGCGGGCCGGGGGGGCGCGAACGAGTGGTGCACGTTCGGGTACGTGAAGTCGCGGGCTGAAACGAATACGCCATTTTTTTTATCGTTTCTCGTTTTTTTTTATTTATTTTTTATTGCTTAGATGTGCGGACGAGCTCACAGCACATCTGGTGTTAAGCGGTTACTGGAGCCTATAAACATCTACAACGTAAATGCGCCACCCACCTTGAGATATAAGTTCTAAGGTTTCAGTGTAGTTACAACGGCTGCCATACTCTGCCATACCGAAACGCATTACTGCTTCACGGTAGAAATAGGCAGAACGGTGGTACATGCCCGTGTGGTCACACATCACGCATTACCATCAATGAAGTCGTTTGTTATCTTGAGTACTGGTGGGCAATTGAGAAACCGCACAGTTCTAAAATAATATTTAAAACCATAACTGCGAAAAGGATTTTAAGGTTGAAGTGCTCGGAAGCTCCGACTCATAGTTACTATGCAGACCGAGAGCTCGTTTAACGTCGATTAGAGAATTAATGAAAATTGTAGGGTAGTAGGCCAAGAGGCCGGCGCGTACAGGGTGTTCAAAAGTCGATATAGAGAACCGATAGCAGATACTCACCACTCTGATTAGCTACAGTCTTGAGGTAGTTCATCCACTCCTTGCTTTTTCGTTTCGTCCAGCACTTGATGACCATCTGTCGGCTCTGGTTCAATATCTGAAGACCGTGATTCATCCCAGTTGAGTACATGCCACTTGATACCTCGAAACTGTAATTGTATTTTTATTTTGTTACATGGCAACCCTAATGTGGCATCGTTCACTTTGATGAGGTACTAATTTTGTGTGAATTAATGATTTTTTGTTTTCATTTTTCATCTAGTTGGTTAAGTGGTTAGTGACTCAGACTACTGTACAACGGGTCCTAATTAGATTCTCAGTCTGAGTCATTATTTCTCTTAAAGATATGTGGTTTTTGGGGTTTAGATTTTTTGGTCATTATGTCGGTTGTGTTTGTGTATGTGTAAGACAGAAGAAAATCTTAGCTTGGTGTTTAGAAAAATTCAAATAATTTACAAAGAGGACTGTTAAAGCTTATTAGAATAAAAGAGCCAGACTAAAAAGTCCAGTTACCAGTCGCCGTGAAAAAAGGGAAAAAAAATTATTTTAACAATGCAATTCAACTAGAGACAGCTTTTTAACTTATAAAAAAACGTCTTGAGATAATTATTTGTGTTAAAATTAATACTAGCAAATTTTACAATTGCTTCGATATTTTAAACTATAATAGAAAAGATTATGTACAATTATATTTACCTTCGACTACTTACTTATTCAACAAGGGCTGCTTGTAAAAAGGAAAACAAGAAAGTAATTTGGAATTAAGACCACTATTTATAAACTACGTTATCCGATTACAATGGAATATGCAATTTCGAAATGGCACATCTCTGAAAATGTAAAATGTTCAGGAAATGAAAATTAACTGATTATTTTCTAAAGCAGTGTAAAATTTAGAATATTAACTTTTGAGATATATTTTAGTGTTAATTAGCAATTGAAAGTTACTGGAATTATTATAAAATGGGTGTAGGTAAGCCACAAAACTACATATATATGAAAAAACGTATTTGACAAAATATGCGACATGTGCCCTTTTCGAAATTGCATATTCAATTATGCTAAACGATTCGTATCAGATTATAATACTAAATTTAAAATAATGTAAAATACTGAAAAAAGGTTGATAATCGGATGCAGATTGCATGAATATTTTATTGATATACCAAATGGTTTTCTCTAGTCTCACCCTTGATCAAACAGCATAATGCCCTTGACAATTCCGTCCCGGGGTCTTATGTAGCCGAAGAATGTGTCCTTGACGAAGAACCAGCGCTCCTGCCATTTAGCACAGACCAGACCGGTGCAGAAGTAATTACACCTGGAAAGGCCGATAAATGTCATTAGAACCGATCGGGATCGGAATAGTTCAGGCTAGAGAATCGAGAGAAAAAGAGAGAAATAATAAATAAATAAATATTTACTAACAATCACGATGCGTTAACGCAAAACGCATTAACTGGTCCCGTGGTAAGATCGTAAAGAATTTGTGTTACAGGTACCAGCTAACGGAAATAAATGTAAGATTTTTTTAAATTATACTTCTTTAGGCGCATTATGAAAAATTGATGAGAGTGAAATTTTACGATGCGCGCGCACCGTGACACAAATTTAATAGAATGAAGTTGCCCACTAAATCGCTCATTACGATACGACCGACGTAACTTGGCGAGTCTGAATATAGCCGCGGGTGAACTTTCGCGCATGTACACTCGTAAAAAAGAGTTTTATTAGCATTCATTTTTAGTAATATAAATGACAAAATTATTATTTAATATAATTCATACTAATTATTATTAAATTATGAACGTTAATTATTTATTATTAATTATTTAATATTAAAAAAAAAAGAAATAAATTTAATAAAAATAAAGTGTAACTTCTTACGCGCCTACATAAGTACACGCACCCTTTTTTTTACATAATATATCACTACATAGTATAAAACAAAGTCGCTTTCTCTGTCCCTATATCCTTGTGTATGCTTAAATCTTTAAAACTACGCAGCGGATTTTGATTCGGTTTTTTTAATAGATAGAGCGATTGAAGAGGAAGGTTTATATGTATATAATAACATCCATTAAATAGTGGAGAAATCAATAATAAATTACAGTTTCCGAAGCGAAGCGAGGGCGGGTCGCTAATTTAATATACATCCATAACCCTGGAAAAGAGATTTATATTTTATCATACAAATATCTTCCCTTGGCGGGATTCAAACCCGCGACCCCCTTGTGTAGGGACCGTGTCACTTACCACTACACCAGACGGCCGAAAGAAAGAAAGGGAAAGGAGAATGATTGAGGGTCACCTGACACAGACGACGGTGCCCAGGAGTCCGAAGCAGTTGCATCCAGCCTGTCCGGGCTGCGTGGAGCCGGTCCGCTTTTGTATCATGCCTTCCTTTCCTTTGCTGCCGAGCTCCGATATGAATGATAAGTTTGAAACTTCAAGAAACTTCACCTGAAATATATACACACGAGCCTTTTATGTGATTTATTTATTTATTGCTTAGATGAGTGGACGACCTCACAGCCCACATGGTGTTAAGTGGTTACCGGGGCCCATAAACATCTATAACGTAAATGCGCAACCCACTTTCAGATATAAGTTCTAAGGTTCTCAGTATAGTTAAAACGGCCCCACCCGTCAAACCGAAACGCATTACTGCTTCATGGCAGAAATAGGCAGGGAGGTGGTACCTACTCACGCGAACTCATAAGAGGTCCTACCACCAGTATGAAAACCCGGTATTAACTGGCTGCCGGAGTCCATGGACATCACGTGGAAGGGACGAGTACACGTTATAATTAAGTATTCATGGATAATTGTGGACTGTTTATTAATTGATTTTCTACTGTCTTTGTTTGAAATTTACTTAGAAACAAACAGTGCGTAATATAATCTTTTGATGAACATTATTTTAAACAACAAACAAATTTTGGAAATTTTCCAATTATAAAGAAAATATTTAATTTACTTCTATTATTTTTGTATCGTTCAAGCCTGGATCAAATGCATTTAGATATTTGTAAAATTTTACGAATTTGTAACTTTTAACTATTGCAATTTATAGGTAGGTACTGTCTTTTAATAGATTACTTAATCAATTTATTGCGGAAAAACCAAAAATATATACACACATTCACACACAAAAGAGCAGATACGCGTCATAGCGATAAGAATTTTGGTTTAATCCGTTTTTAATCATTTAAAGTGTGTATTAAAATTATTTATGTCCCGATAAATGACTGACCACCTGCATTTTTTTATATTCTCGACCATATTAGCGACTTGGCGTACTCACCTAAACTAGAATATTTATCTTATGTAGTTTTTCATAAATGCATAAAAATATGTTTTGCAAAAAAATACAATTACAATGTGTAAATTTTGAATTTCGTCAACACTTCAACAAAAATTCGAAGGATTTTAAGTCTTAAACGCATTAAAATAAATGTTACGCTTACCGTTTCGTGATGATTCCTGTATATGGATATGTTCAGGAGATTATACAAATATTCTTCTAATTGTTTCATTCGCAATTGTATACCTTCGTACGTGATCATGACTTCTGGTTTCTTCGGAAACCTTTAGAGAAAGATTGTAAGGATTTATTTGTAGGTTATGGTTAATGTAGGTTTATTGATTATTAATTTAAATATTGGAAACCAAGATAAATTGTTAATTTATAGTTTACATTTTAAGTTGTTTCATTTATTACGTCTATTATCGCCTACTCAGGAAAATCTAAGACATCTGGGATCGAACCCACAGGAATAAGTCGGGATAAATAAAGAAAATAAAGCTAAATAAATAAGGTTAAATAAAGAATTTGATTTTTATCTATATATTAATACGTTAAGCAAAATACTTTGTACCTCTTTTTACGAAAATTACGCGGACGGAGGAATTTGAAATTTCTCATACTTGTAGAGAATATAGTGAAGGAGTGCAGAATACTATTTTTTTTAAATTATCCATTCATAATACATTAAATCAATAAAACAAACATTACACACACTATCATGTATTTGACACACACACGCATATATACTCTTTGGTTTATTGTTAAAGTCTGTGGTCAAATTGACTGACAATTACTGCTTCACGGCAGAAATAGGCGGGGGGTGGTACCTACCAGTGCGGACTCACACGAGGTCCTACCACCAGTGAACAATCAATAAATATAATATAAAATCAATCTACCTACTCCGACCACTGCAGATAGCAAAGAGGCCCTAAAAGATTTACCTTGGCAAAGCCCCTCTTCTCTTCCTCGGTTTGGTGATGCGTTTCGAGTTACTCCTCGGGACAGCCTCGAGAGCCACCCTCTCGGCTTTCTCTTCAGTGTCCACCGTGTTCTTGAAGCTAGCCCTCCTAGACTTATGGGCCTTCGTTGGAAACGGTATGTTTAGTGACGCCCGATATAGTGTTAACTGCTGGTGCAGATTTAATATGTGCTTGTATCGCTTCTTGATCGTCCACGTGAAGTCGCCATGTTGCAGGGATATTGTATACCTGGTGATTGAATAGGATAGAGGGTTATTAGATAAATAATTAGATTTGCTAGCTTTAGCAATAGTTTTAATTTGCAATCACTGATTACGAGCCCACTGAGTTTCTCGCTGGATTTTGTCAGTGGGTCGCGTTTCCGATTATGTGGTAGATTCTGCAAAGCATTGCTCTTGCTAGGGTTAGTGTTAGCAACGTCCTCAGTTTTGAGCCCCGTGAGCTCACCTACTTGTTAGGGTTACGCTGAAATGGTCTCGCAAGGCCATCAGCTTAGATAGAAAAAAAAAACTGATTACGATTATGCGTAGTTTTTTGTCAGGCGTCAGCTTGGAGCACTGGTATCGGAGGTATTCAGACACACTTAGAGACAACAAGATTGAAAGTATGTGCAATAGTTTAAACGTAATATTTGTTAAGCCGTTTTCAGACTACCCTATAGCATAGTGCGAAATAGTATAGCAGCGTATACTTATCCATTAATATATAATACAGTATAGTCGTGTCCATAACGATGCGATATTGTTGTGCTATGAGCTATATGCTATATGTTATTATATTATAGCTTAGTCTGAAAGCAGCTTTATAGTTCAAATATAATCTAATCTTTGGTTTTAGTGAGTCGTAGACATAATTAGACCTATTTTTACGTCAGACGTGACCATAACAATTGTATATTATTCGAAATGTAGAGGAGAGAAACGTGCGTCTCGTTACGCCCGACATAAGTGATAACTTAAACTAATCTGAGTTGAACTATTTAATATTGAAATTGTTTAACTTGAGAAAAGCTTAGGTTATTATTTAAATTTTATGCGTGTTAATTTTTTATTTTTTTTTTATTGCTTAGATGGGCGAACGAGCTCACAGCCCATCTGGTGTTAAGTGGTTACTGGAGCCCATAGACATCTACAACGTAAATGCTTCACCCACCTTGAGATATAAGTTCTAAGATCTCAGTATAGTTACAACGGCTGCCCTACCCTTCAGACCGAAACGCATTACTGCTTCACGGCAGAAATAGGCGGGGCGGTGGTACCTACCCGCGCGGACCCACAAGAGGTCCTACCACCAGTGATTATTAATATGATAATGTAAGGCAAATTGTAACATAAATTAAAATAGATATATAAATAGTTGGGAGTAACGTACGTTCTCAATACCGCTGCCGTATGCGTGAGAGAAAGAGACGCCAGACAGACTGGCGCCGTAACGCGTTACGTAACGAAGCGGTCTACTCTCCCATAAGAAGTTATCACTTCAAAATATAATTACAGTAAAAATCGCGCGACCAAACTATTAAAATTGATTCTAATCCAGTTCCCGAATCATCACGATATACGAATTGCGTATAATTAAACCCTAAGTCGGTTTTAGTTTCTAGGGCATTATTGCCCAGAACCCTAATTTCAACAGCAGTTGAACCTATTTGGAAGCGGTTTTCGCTATAACGCTTCGTCTAAGACTTATGATAATACTAGCGGATCCGACAGACGTTGTCCTGCATACACAAAATGAATGAAATGAATGAATGAATGCATACACAAAAATTCATTCAAATCGGTCTAGCCGTTTAGGTGTTTAGTGACATACACACGTACAGTAGAATTTTATATATAAAGATAGACCTGTTGGTCGAATGTTGTTATTTGAGATGAATATACTCATATGCAAGATTTTTTGGAAATTATCTTTGCGTGAGAATCAGGTTCGACAACATTATTTCCACTTTCCCAAATGCTTCTTACCAAATTAACTGACGTAACTAGACTAATTCTCGGTCGTCGTGTCGGTAACTCGACAATAAACTTAGAAACAAAACGACAACTTAATAATAAATGCACTCAATTACTACGTATATACAATTGCTCAATCCTTGACACGAGTCTTGATCGTACTGTTAGTGACAATGTCAGGCGCTTTCATATTAGCTCGATTAAGTGCAACTACAATTCCGCTAATGAACGACTTCAATTAACGACACAGAAAACACAGTGTTGCGTTATATTAGAAAAAGTAGAACATGAGTCATCGGTTTATTCGTAAGACTACATGTTAAATCCTTGTTGGAAAACTCAGTGTGTATTAAACTGCGTACATACATATGCGTTTGAGGTCAATGTTATTTTCACACAGCTTCTTATAAACAAAACTGATATTGCTAATAGCAATACTTAACGGAGATTATCGAGTTTTTTTAAATTATTTTTTTATTGCTTAAATGGGTGGACGAGCTCACAGCCCACCTGATGTGTTAAGTGGTTACTGAAGCCCATAGAAATCTACAACGTAAATGCGCTACCCACCTTGAGATATAAGTTCTACGGTATCAGTATAGTTACAACGGCTGCCCTACCCTTCAAGCCGAAACGCATTATTGCTTCACGGCAGAAATAGGCAGGATGGTGGTACCTACCCGTGCGGACTCACAAGAGGTCCTACCATCAGTAATTACGCTAATTATAATTTTGCAGGTTTGATTTATATAAGACGATGTTATTCCTTCACCGTGGAAGTCAATCGTGAACATTTGTTTGTACGTATTTCATTAGAAAAATTGGTGATACGAGTTCTAAGGTCTCAGTACAGTTACAACGGCTGCCCGATCCTTCAAACCGAAACGCATTACTGCTTCACGGCAGAAATAGGCGGGGTGGTGGTACCTACCCGTGCAGACTCACAAGAGGTCCTACCAGAAGTAAAAATGTGTTTAGTCTATACTAATATTATAAAGAGGAAAGATTTGTTTGTTTGTTTGTATTGAATAGGCTCCGAAACTACTGAACCGATTTGAAAAATTCTTTCACTGTTTGGAAGCTACACTATTCCCGAGTGACATAGGCTACAATCTTTTTTGAATAAAATTAGGGATCCTTTCTAAACCTCCAATAATATAACCCAAAGTGTAAAAAAAATTATCTAAAATATTCTTTACTACCTCCTGTACTACGACTTTGTAGAATACATTATTATTTACAAAATGTGCCGTGACAGCATATAGGTATGCCGCAATAAGTGTTCTTTTATAAAAAAAAAAAACTTCAAATATCGTTGAAGGTTTTGTTATAGACCCGAGCGGAGCCGGAGCGGGCCGCTAGTTAGTAATAAAGACAGTTGCAGGGGTTATTTGTTTAACAGTGTTCGGAGAATACATACTATCCTTTTTTTTTTTTTTTTTTTTTTTTTTTTTCGGGTAGAGGGCCGAACCTCCTACGAGGTCCCCGCGCAAAAGGGGCGCGCGGGGTATGTGAGACTCTACGATCTGCATGGTGTTATGAGCAGACCGCGGGACCAAGGATTTTAGGGCCCACCCACTAAACGACTCCCCTGCACTCTTACACCCGACGTCCGATCCCCTCCGAGGTCAGAACCCGGATGAGGTAGGGGGGTTACCGCGGTCAACACTACAACCAGACGGCGCGGCTCACCCCAAGGACGCCCAGCCGACGGAGCCTTCGAGGCGAATCGAAGGCTCTGAAACGTCGGCCGTCTCGGTACGGCAGCCCGTCGGGCCGCCCAGACGGTGCCGCTGGTGTCCCGGAATACCCCGCTGGACCAGAACCAGCCTGCCGGGTCGGGACGCGATACACCGTCGACCGGTCGCTCTATTTACTCCATGGCAGCGGGCTAGAGTGCTGGTAGCGCGCCGCGCGGCCTCACCCCCTCAGGTCGCCCCTTGACCTTCACCGGGGGGAGTTCGCCTCTTACAGGGGCCGAAGTCGGACAAAAGCCCTTCTGCGGCCCCCGGCTCGGCGGCGACGGATAGGTGCGGAGAGGGATGAGCTCTCCCTCTCTCGTTCCGCCGCCTCCTTCTGCGAGATGGTGCACTCGCAGAAGTCGAGCATCGCCTTCCAGGACTCATCGCTGCCGAGCATCGTAGCCACGACAGTCGGCAGCGACAAGTCCGGTCCTATTTGCGAGACAAGGACACGGCGTTGCTCCACCCATGCGGGGCAATATGCGAGCGTATGCTCGACCGTGTCCTCGTCGCAGTCACAGTGGTGACACTCCATCGTCGGTTCCCTCCGGGCAACGCGATGCAGGTACCGGCCGAAACACCCATGGCCGGTAAGCATTTGCGTCAACCGGAAGGTGAGACGCCCTTGGTCACGGTTCGCCCATTTCGCGAGGACCGGGCGCACCGCCTCGACAGTCCGGAGACCGGCCGACGGGTCCGCCAAGCGGCGAGACCACGCCTCCAACACAGACCGCCGAGATTGGAGCCTCCGCGCTCTAATTGCTCCTTCTCCGGGACGTGGTTCCCCCCTGTCGCGAAGGTCACAACGCCACGCATAATCGGCAGCGAGCGCCTCCGCCTCCAGGTCCCAGGGAGGCGTCCCGGCGAGAACGCACGCCGCCTCGAAGGAGACGGTGCGGTATCCACGAATCGCCCTGACTGCGATTGCACGCTGCGGGCGTCGCAGCGCCACGACGTTTCTGCGAGTCAAGGCGCGGCACCACACGGGGGCTCCGTATAATGCAATAGACCGCACCACCCCCACGTAGAGGCGGCGCACCACCGTGTCAGGCCCTCCGACGTTTGGCAAGAGCCGACTCAGCGATCCAGCCGTCGCCATCAGTCGGGGGCCCAACTTCTCGAAATGAGCGCGGAAGTTCCAACGACCATCCAATTCGAGACCGAGGTACCGTAACCCAGTCACCCCGACCTCGACGCGGACGCCTCCAATCACCAGGTGGGCCCCGGGTGGCGGCTCTCTCCCAGCCCTGTGAAACAGCAGGGCCTGGGATTTCTCGAGGGCCACGTCGAGGCCCAGCCTTCGGATCTTACCGACGACGAGTGCCACCCCTGCGCAGGCAAGACGAGCAGACTCTTGGTAGTTCCTCCCCCGGGCCACGACCAACGTGTCATCCGCGTAACACACAACGCTTAGGCCCGGGAGAGGGCCGTGCAGGGCGCTCCTCAGAGCCCAGTCGTAACCGATATTCCACAGGAGAGGGCCAAGGACCGACCCCTGTGGAACACCGCGCTCGACCGGAAAGCGGAGCACCGCACCACCGTGTCCGGTGCACACGACCGATCTGTCCTCGAGATAGGACCCGATCAGTCGGCGGAGGTACGCGGGGACGCCATGATATTCGAGCGCCCCCGCGTTCACTGACCAGGGCAAGGTGTTAAAAGCGTTGGCGATATCCAGGGACACCGCCAAGGCCACCCCACCCCGGGCGACAGCTTCGTCAGAGAGGGCACGCACGCGCATAATCGCGTCGATAGTAGAGCGGCCCTCTCTGAAGCCATACTGTTCCTCCGACAGATCGGGACCCGTCCCGGTCAGGTGCCGGACGATGCGGGCGGCGATAACTCGCTCCAACAATTTTCCCGCCTCGTCCAGCAACACGATGGGGCGGTACCCCGCAGGTGAGTCTGCGGGGCGCCCCTCCTTCCTCAGAAGGACGAGTCTGCCCGTCTTCCACTGCTTAGGAAACCGTCCCGACTCGAAGCAGGCTTCAAAGAGCCGCACGAGCCGGTCCCCAAGGGCACCGAGGGCCAAATCCCAGACCCGGCCGTGAACACCGTCAGGGCCGGGGGCCGCGTCTTTTCTCCGCATCCTCAACACGGCCGCATGAATCTCTTCCTCCAAAATGCTCGGAGGGACCACCTCAGCAGCACCGCTCACGTCACTGCGAGGCGGCGCGCCCATGGAGGGAGGCTCAAAGTCCCTCTCCATCTGCGGGAACAGCCCGGAGACAATCTCCCGCAGCTGCTGAGGCTGGAGACGCTCCGTCACTGGGAGCGCCCACGGCCGCAATTTCTTGCGGACCGTTTGGTACGGGCGCCCCCAGGGATCCTGATCGAGCATCTCCAGGAGCGTCTGCATGCCCTGAGATTTGGCCTCACCGATGGCCAGTCGCAACGCTTCCTGCTTTTGGCGGCAGTCGGCGCGCAACCGGTCCGCTACCTCCGCGAAGTCCTCATCGCGAAGGCGGCGGCGGCGATGGCGAGCGCTCCGGCGGCGCGCCCGCACGCACTCCTCGCGGAGTTGCGCGATTTCGGGCGACCACCAGTACGCACCGCCACGCGGAGCACTGCTGCCTACCCGGGGCATCGCTGAGTCACAAATACGACCCATCGTTCCCCGGAACCAGTCAGCCTCTGACTCCACGTCCACGGGGCTAGTAGGCACGGGTGCCCACGCAGCCACCGTGGCTGCCTCCACCAGGAGCTCCTTATTCAGGCGCTTCAGTGCCCACCTGGGGAATGACCGAGGAGCACTTCGCGGGAGCTCCTCCTCACCGCGGGCGTTCATAGCCGACGCGGATCGAGAGGAGGCTGAGAGCTCAAATCGGACGTATCGATGGTCCGAGAGCGTCTCCGCCCCCTCAAGAACGCGCCAGCCACGGGTGCGGCGTGCGATGGACGGAGATGCGAATGTCACGTCCACGTGAGATTCGCCGTTCCATCGCACGCAAGTCGCGACCGAACCTCTGTTCAAAAGACAGAGACCAGCCGCGATCGCCCACTCCGAGAGCATCCTGCCGCGTGAGTCCGAGCGGGGGGAACCCCAAGTCACCCATTTTGCGTTGAGGTCTCCCGCTAAGATAACCGGGCGGGACCCGAGGCGGTGAACCAACACCTCAAGCCCGCCCAGGAACTGCTCGAACTCGGCGAGATGTCTATTCGGAGAGAAGTATACCCCGATCACGACGGTTTCGTCGACCCTGGCCGCGACATAACCGGATCCCCTGGCCACCATCACCAGGGGGGTTAACGCCGCGGCCTGCCTGATAGTAATAGCCACGGAGCCGTCGACGTCCCCGATCCAGGCATCCTGGTCCGCAGGGACGAAGTACGGCTCCGCGGCTATGGCAACATCGATTGACCACTCCACCATGGTGTGGACGAGGAGATCCTGCGCCCTGGCGGAGTGGTTCAAATTCGCCTGGAGGAAGCGATGAACGTGACCCATTATTAAGGGGCCACGTCCATTGCTCCTTCGTCCGTCCCGCCCTCCGGCTCTAGGACCGCGGCGGGAACTGACTCGCCAGCTGCTTTATTTGCAACCGGTTTCTTTTTATTTATTTTACCCTTCCTCCTCTTGGATGAGAATACATACTATCCTAAGGTGATACCACCGTGAGACAATGAAATCCTAACGCAAGAATGCTTCGCGACAGAAATGTCTAAGAATAGATTATCTACCCGTGTGGACTCAGAATATAGGGTGTACCACAAGTAATTACGCTAATCTGTTTTTCTATCAGTCAGAAATACACTTGTCTTCTTACCCATTAGGCCATTGAAACTTTATGTAAATTTCGAATCGAGAATACGCGAATGAAACGAGAAGAACGTTCTCATGCACATGACCCGAGAATCCGTCAGGATAAGCGATTCATCTATATATTAATACGTGAAGCAAAAACTTTGTATCCCTTTTTACGAAAATTGCGCGGACGGAGGACTATGATATTTTCCACACTTATAAAGAATAAAGAGAAGAAGTGCATAATGCTAATATTTTTTTAAAATAACACATAAAATATACATTAAACCAATAAAGAAACATTACACACACTACATACCATGTATTTGACGCACACACGCATGCATACTATTTATTGTCAAACTTTTGTTCTTGACGTCTGTGGTCAAATTGAGAATAGATTAAATATTGTTTGTCTTTGTTAATATATTTTATAGTGTAGTCTTGGCGAAATTTGTGATTATATATTAAGTGTATAATCTGTTTGTGATTATAGAAGTATCAAATACAATCATAATAGTGTACAAACTTACAATTCCAATTAATTATAGTCGAATCTTGACTACTACGGGACCTCTAGTTTCTATAAATTTATAACATTTTAATAGAATAAGAAAATGTCGTATTTAAATTGTACCAGTTCTTCCTTATCAATAGAACGAGCCTTATCTTCCTGCGGTAAATCGCGAATCGTGATGCGGAGAATTAAAAACATTTAGATATACACAGCTGACTGATGGATGACAATGCGACAAAAATTCTTATAAATTATTCTTATCTTCGAAGTATGCTATATTTTTATGTTTGTTTTTGATTGATTGAGTTACGCACGGTTAGTTCTATTTCGAGTTATTTTTAATATCATACTTAAAGCATTGTTGTATGTACGTGTATACCAATCTTGCAGCTCATTTTTTTATTTTATTTTTATTGCTTTGGTGGGTGGACGAGCTCACAGCCCACCTGGTGTTAAGTGGTTACCGGAGCCCATAGTCATCTACAACGTAAGTTCCGCCACCCACCTTCACAAGTGCTAAATTTAATCAAGCAATTATTAAAACTAGAGGTCCCCCAGTAGTCGAAATTCGACTATAATTAATTGGAATTGTAAGTTTGTACACCTATTATGATTGTATTTTATACTTCTATAATCACAAATTTCCCAAGGGGTTACCTGCATGGTAAACAAAGTAACAATACTTTAAATTGACAATGGAGCAGGTAATGACCGCACTTCTTTCTATTCAAAAAGAACTCGACGAACAGAAAAAACTTATACACAAAAAAGGGGAAGAAGTGACAGAGAACGTAACATTAAATATAAATAAGATACTAGAAGAGAAATTAAAAAATTTGGAAGAAAAACATGAAAACCTTAAGTCGAGGGTGGAAAATCAAGAGCAAAGATTATACTACATGGAGAGACAATCAAGACAACGTAATCTAGTCTTCTTTGGATTGGAGGAACACGAAAAATCCTACTCAAATTTAGAAAACACTATAGTAGACTTTGTACATAAATACTTCCCAATACAAATAGACCATAAAGACTTACAAGCGATCAGAAGAATAGGGAAGAGGACTAAAAAGCCACGACCGATAGTTATTACTTTCACAACACTTGGCAAGAAGATAGATATCTTAAAGGGCAAAGGAGCTTTAAAAGAAACACCGTATTATATCA
Source organism: Bombyx mandarina (assembly GCF_030267445.1). Classification (NCBI taxonomy): domain Eukaryota; kingdom Metazoa; phylum Arthropoda; class Insecta; order Lepidoptera; family Bombycidae; genus Bombyx; species Bombyx mandarina. Next base: position 10,240,729 of record NC_143220.1, on the reverse strand, counting down.
AAGAAGACTACCCTCAATCAGTCTTGCAAAAAAGAAAAGAGCTACAGGAGCAAGTTATAGCAGAAAGAGAGAAGGGTAATAAAGCCATTATTAAATACGACAAGCTTGTTCTACTAAATAATTCATCCAAAGACCCGAAAAACAATAAAATAAATCTATCAGAATCTCCAGAGAATAACACAATCAACCATGCCGAGCAGATATCTCAAGCAAACAAAAAGAACAAAACCTTGGCTGCCCACATAATCCAAAGGTCTTCAAGCTTTTCCGAAAGCGGAGTAAAACCGAGCATACTAAACTATCTAACAAACAAAAATAACAAGAAAACAAACACACAAGCCAACACCACAAATATATAGCAACGAACCGACCAGCCTCAGCCAGAAAACAACAAACAAACTGAAAAATGTACATTAATACAAAACACACATCTTCCAAGCCGGCTGGTCCCCGTGGAAGAGTACGACCACAACCCTCCAGGAAAAGCACAAAAACAAAAAACCACTAAACTGAACAAAGACTTTAAGAATTGTATAAAAATTGGAACTTATAATGTCAGGTCTCTGTCATCAATACACCGATACTTAGAACTCAATAATGCATTGAAAGATATAAAATGCGACATACTAGGACTCTCAGAAACAAGAAAAATGGGCTGCCACATAGAAGAGTATTCAGACTATGTTTTCTGCTACATAGGAGAAACAAAGGGATTGTATGGAGTCGGATTTTTAATAAAAAAGGCATGGAAAAACAATATAACTAACTTCACTGGCATTTCGGAGAGAGTAGCGCTACTTCAAATGAATTTTGGCGGACTAGACATTTCTATAATTCAGGCATACGCACCCACGGAAAAATCAGACGATACAGAAATACAAAAATTCTACAATGATCTGAAAAAAGCTCACACACTATCCAATGAGAAAATCATAATATTAGGAGACTTCAATGCAAAAATAGGGCAACCCAAAAAAGAAGATAAACTCGTCATGGGACAGTACGGGCTAGGCCAAAGAAACGAAAGAGGCGAAAGACTGCTAGAATATGCATTGGAATATAGACTAGCAATAATCAACACTTATTTCAAAAAAAGACCAAGCAGAAGATGGACTTGGAAGTCACCAGACGAAAAAGTTAAAAACGAAATCGACTACATCATGAGAAATGTCCCAAAAATAGTCCAAAATTATGAAGTTCTCAACAACGTAAAGTTTCAAACAGACCATAGACTACTTAGAGCAACAGTTCTATTGAGTCAAGTGAAAAAAAATAGAAAAGGCTTTAAACCACCACCAAAAATCCCAAAAAATGAAGAAGAAACAAGATACTACATAGACAGCCTCAAATCGAACATCGATACCAAACTAGCAGATACCAGAAACGTTCAATCTTACTATGATGCGCTAGAAATAGCTATAACAAAAAGTTTAACTAGCAAAAACAATACAAAAAAAGAAAAACGACACAAAATATTTAGCGAAGAAACACTAGGCTTAATTAACAAACGCAGTGAATTAACTCTAAGAAAGAATAAAGATGCTGATACAAAGAAAGAACTAAGCAAATTATATAAGGAAACTAGCAAAGCGATTAAAAGAGACTATAGTAAGCACAGGCAAAGGATAATAACAGAAAATTTAAATGAATTCCGAAGCACAAAGAGAGCATTTAAAGAATTGAACTTAAGAAAAACTTGGATACAAAAACTAGAAGGCCAACATAAAGAAATTACAACAAGACAAGAAATCGTACAGCAGGCAACTTCTTTCTACCAAGAATTATACAAAAACAAAAATAAAACCATCAAGGAAGCCAACGATTCACACAACTGTTATAACACGGAAACAATTAGACCGATAGAAGAAAAAGATACATACGCCCAGCTGATGCATCTAAAATCAGATAAAAGTCCTGGTCCCGACGCAATAACCAATGAAGCTCTGAAAATAGGCGCACCAGTTTTACTTAAGCCTCTCACAGAATTATTCAATCTCATACTAGAAGCTGAAATCGTACCAATCCAATGGTGCACGTCGGACATCATATTACTATATAAAAAAGGAAACCCCCTCGATATCAACAACTATAGACCAATTAGCTTACTGGCAAATATATACAAAATCTTCTCATCTATAATTCTTAAACGCATAACACAAGAGATTGAAAAGGCACAACCAATAGAACAAGCTGGCTTTCGTTCTGGGTTTAGCACACTAGACCATATACAGGGACTAGAACAAGTTATAGAAAAATACGAAGAGTTTAATAAGCCACTCTATCTAGGTTTTATCGACTACAGCAAAGCCTTTGACAGCATAAGCCACAACTCTATATGGAAATCACTAAAGAAATTAAACATAAATTCGAAATATATAAATATTATAAAATATATATACAACAACAGCATAAGTTATGTGAAGCTAGAATCTAGAGGTGATGCAATTAATATTGAAAGAGGAGTCAGACAGGGGGACCCCCTGTCACCTAAGCTGTTTATCGCGGTTCTAGAAGATGTATTTCGAAACACAGACTGGAAAAATAGAGGTATAAAAATAAACAACAGGTATCTAAACCATCTCAGATTTGCGGACGACATAGTTATGCTGTCTGAAACAGCAAATGAATTACAAGATATGCTCCGCTCTTTTGTTCAAGCGAGCTCACAAGTAGGATTAGAGATGAATGCTACAAAGACCAAAATCATGACAAACAGCATAGAACGACCCATCAATGTAAAAGGAAAAACTATAGAATATGTCTACAGTTACATCTACCTAGGCAAACAAATATCATTTTTAAAAACGCACAATGAAGACGAAATTGAAAGAAGAACAAACATAGCCTGGAAGAAATTTTGGTCACTCAGAGAAATTTTAAAAGGAGACTACTCAATAAACCTTAAGAAAACTGTATTAGACACCTGTATACTGCCTTGTCTACTGTATGGCTGCCAGACTTGGGTATACACGACAAGAGCAAAACAAAGAATCACAACAACACAAAGAGCTATGGAGAGAAGTATACTAAACATAAGAATTCAAAAAGTCAGGAGCAAAGTAATAAGACAGAAAACAAAGATGACAGATGCCCTCACACAAGCTCTAAAATTGAAATGGCAGTGGGCAGGTCACGTATTGAGATACACAGACACCAGGTGGACAGTCAACACTACAATCTGGAAAGGGCCAATTGGCAAAAGAAGGGTAGGGAGACCGAAAAGACGATGGGCTGACGACATAACCGAAATAATAGGAAAAGACTGGCAAACGATCGGCAAGGACAGAGATCAGTGGAAAGGACTGGAGGAGGCCTTCACCCGAGGAGGGGTCCATATCCAATAACAAAAATTAACTCGTACTAACATTTAGACAATAAGCATTAATAACTAACTAAACACTAACAAATAAATACCACATTACAAATGAAAGTTCAGGATAAGGAAATACAGGCTTTTAAAAAAAAAAAAAACACAAATTTCGCCAAGACTACACTATAAAAAATATTAACAAAGACAAACAATATTTAATCTATTCTCAATTTGACAACAGACGTCAAGAACAAAAGTTTGACAATAAATAGTATGCATGCGTGTGTGCGTCAAATACATGGTATGTAGTGTGTGTAATGTTTTCTTTATTGATTTAATGTATCTTTTATGCATTATTTAAAAAAAATATTAGCATTGTGCACTTCTTCTCTATATTCTCTATAAGTGTGGAAAATTTCACACTCCTCCGTCCGCGCAATTTTCGTAAAAAGGGATACAAAGTTTTTGCTTCACGTATTAATATTTAAAATGTAATCTTCTCATTTACGGTAGCAGCAACGAGAAATGATGATAAGATATTAAAATAACACATCCTTTCTCGGAATGATAGCGGCCGATGTGGGAATTGTCACGAATCGAATGGTTACGAAATAACGATTAAAGCGTTTTCCAGAAAGTGCACATGTCACATTCAGCATTTCAGCGGAAAGCAGCGGCTTGGCTCTGCCCCTGGCATTGCTGAAGTCCATGGGCAACGGTAACCACTCACCATCAGGTGTGCCGTATGCTCGTCTGCCTACAAGGGCAAAAAAAACATGGCTTTTTCTAGTTTAATTGACGGATACGTTGAGCAAGAAATATCACCTAATATAGCAGAGTTGACGACCCCATAACTGGGATAGGACGTTTGAGGCCACTCGCCTTTGACTAAAGATATTTTCGAGTGTCATATTATTCTAATAATATTAATACGTGAAGCAAAAACTTTGTATCCCTTTTTACGAAAATTGCGCGGACGGAGGAGTATGAAATTTTCCACACTTATAGAGAATATAGAGAAGAAGTGCAAAATGCTAATATTTTTTTAAAATAATGCATAAAAGATACATTAAATCAATAAAGAAAACATTACACACACTACATACCATGTATTTGACGCACACACGCATGCATACTATTTATTGTCAAACTTTTGTTCTTGACGTCTGTTGTCAAATTGAGAATAGATTAAATATTGTATGTCTTTGTTAATATTTTTTATAATGTAGTCTTGGCGAAATTTGTGATTATAGAAGTATAAAATACAATCATAATAGTGTACAAATTACAATTCCAATTAATTATAGTCGAATTTCGACTACTGCGGGACCTCTAGTTCTAATAATAAGGTACCGAACAGATCTAATGTATGAAAATTGGCGCATAAAATTTACATGTACACTACCTAATCGTTGGTAGCCTAAGGGGCTATTTCAATTACTCATGGATCGGTAGATGAGCTCATGGGCTAAACCTGAGAGAATTGCTAACACTGACCCTAGCAAGGGCAGTGATTCGCTGAATGTACCATCAAACGGGAATTTACTGAGAAGATCCGGCGAGAAACTCAGAGGGTGAAATTTACAGAATGCGGCTGGACGCCACTATATTACGTATGACGTCATTTCAGCCCAAACTTAACGACGGGCTAATAATTGCTTGTATACTAATAGCCCCGTATGACATCACGTGTTTAGTTTGGTACTTAGCTTGTTGAAAAGCAGATAGTCGTTTTAAAACTATACATAATTATATAATGATTTAAATGTAAATAACATATTTAAATATTATTAAAGTCGTTTAGATTTTTATTCCCATTCTCGTAGCCTATTAGACTTAATGGTTATTAGTGTCTATTTGGATTTTAAAGCCTCGATCTAATGTCTTATTTAGTGCGCGGCCAAATTCATATTAAGTCGTTGATCTGTGTATCAGCTTTATGTGTGGATGGCTTAAGGATAAATAGGTGGAGTAGCCTCTTAGGCTAATGAATGGGTAGGGGAAAAAATAAGGATAAGACGCCCGGTGCATTCGTATTGAGCGATGGAACTGTGCCGGTGTTCGAATCCCGCAGACAGGTACCAATTTCTCCGGTGAAATACATACTTTAGTTATGTTTAAAGATAAACTTAGGCGAGCTAGGAATAGTCGATACTATACTAAAAATGAAATGCACAAAAAAATACTAATAAAGTCTACATAGAGGCTGCAAGTGTCAACGCGAAGACGGCCTTCGGACTGTGATGTGTACGGGCTCCCAGGTGGCATTCATTCGCCCGCCACGCAATATATTTAACTTAACTATAGGGCTCCCGGTCATAGTTCTCGTCGAACCTTTGCGACGAAGGACTCGGCGAGTAAATTAAGCCACAGATACAGCCCACTGAGTTTCTCGCGGGATCTTCTCAGTCGGTCGCGTTTCCTATTCGGTAGTAGACTCTGCGAAGCATTGCTCTTGCTAGGGTTAGTATTAGCAACGTCGTCAGGTTTGAGCTCCGTGAGCTCACCTACTAGTTAGGGTAACGTTGAAATGGCCTCTCAAGGCTATCAGCTTAGGTAGGATAAAAAAAAAATGTTTGGGCTAAATAGATCACATCGAGGTGAAAGGTTATTTGGTTTTAAAGCGACGTTTCACTTTGTAATTAAAGGTGTGTTTTATTTGGTATTAGCATCAACAACAAGCAACAGTTCGATGTTTTTAATTGAACTTCAATTATGTTTACTCCATTCAAATTGCTGAAGAAGTTTTTTTGTTGTGATATTTTTTCGAAATTTTAAACTTTAGGTATTTGGCTCTCCTATAAAGTTGCAAGAATGTCGCTTAAACCAAATAGCCTTTCACTCCTTGAATGACAAATACATATAAAATATTATTACAACATTGATAACTTGAAATCGAATACCGATTATAAATATAACACCGATTAATAGTCTGGCGTATATTACAAGGTTCATTCGGAAAAAAAAAAACCCCGTAAATTCAAAGTCAAACTACATCGAAATATGTAGCTTCGACATTGAGTTCTTTATCTAATTGAGTTACCGTGTTCTATTAGATTGTGTTTTTAGGACAATATAGTGATAGGTATGTTTGTGCTAGTTTTTTTCTTGCTAAGATTGGTGGACCAGCTGACGCCTCACCAGGTGTTAAGTGGTCACCTCGAGACATGAGTTCTAAGTCTCAGTTTTTACAGCACAACGACTGTCCGACCCTTCAAATCGAAACGCATTACTGCTTCACGACAATAATAGGCAAAGTGGTGGTACCTTCCCGCGCGGGCTCAAACGATGTTCTATTACCAGTAATAAGCCAAATTATAATTTATGTTTCATTTTTACTACACGATGTTATGCTAACACCATGAAACCCATTCGTGAACATTTGTTAAGTACGTATTTCATTAGAAATATTGGTACCCGCCTGCAGGATTCGATCACCGGTGCATCGCTAGATAACGAATGCACCGGGCGTCTTATCCTTTAGGTCACGATGACTTCAAAGCTGCTATTGATGGCTCTCTCGCATCGAGAAGCCGATCTTATTTAACCTAATAACTGTAACCTAATAACTAACTAATAACCTAATAGATGTGAATCGAATTGCAGTAAGAATATAGTGTATTCGGGTGATTGGACGATGCCTTGATCCGAGTTCTATGGTAGGGATGGGACAGTGGTCACAGACTTGACTTTGCTGAAGTCGATGAGTGTAAGTATTTACGATCAGTTAGGCCGTGTGATCATCTGCCTATAAGAGCAATAGAAAAGATCAATCTAATCTAAGTAGACAGGTTTTGAACGATAACATCGTGCCACGGAAATAAAGTCCGTTTATGAAATTCTGTCATTGTCTGGCAGTCTGGGTATGTATCAGTCATTGTTCTACTTAAATCTGCTGTAACGCATTCGGGTGTTTCGGTCTGAAGGTTAAAAGAGTCGTACTACAAGAGTACCAACTGTCCAAGAATGGACAAGATAAGGAATGAGTATACTAAAAGTGTGAAAGTAGTCCCGATAAATAACAAACTAAAGAGCGGACGGTTAGCGTAGTATGGACATGTGATGCGCAGAGAGAAGATGCACGGGACTAGATGTATGGAAATGGTAGTGTAAGGTAGAGGGGGAAGAGGTCGACCGCAGAATACATCAATGGAGCGTGTGAATGATGATATGAGAGAGAGAAGAGTGTTAAGATAACAGTTGATAGAAGAGAATGGAAGAGAAAAAATCGCTGTGAAGAAAAGAAGATTACAAGAGTTCCACCTCTTGTATCAATGTGAACAGTGGTAGTTATTTCAATATGACTATGAACTCCAATCATCACTTAACACCGAGCTCGTGTGGCGTAATAAATTCTGCTGATGGTGGAACATAATCAAGGCAATCAGCGTATTCACAGTATTAGCATTATTATATTACGAATCAAAATCACATGGTATATACTCACAAATTTGGATTCAGCAGATGTGTTGTAACACTCCTTTCGTTTTCGACAAATCTCACCTTTATTTCGACTCCAGGAATGAACACTTTCCTATGAACCGAATTGAATTTTATAGGTGGTTCGTGGATGTGTTTGAATGGCACCGATTTGGCATGTACTGCTGTCAACAAAAATGTTATGTTCAAATTTATTAACTAAAAATATGAACGAATTTAAAATACGAGACCATCAGAACTAAAACTATGTTTAAGGTCTTGCCTTCTCTTGCTTTTTATTTACTTTAACTATTATTTCCGAAGATTCGAATGCTATTAATGAAATTCTCGTTTTCTATCGTATCTTAACTTTTTCTATCGTATCTTAATGGATTGTTAATAGGTTGCTAAAGTCCGATCACGTAACGACACGTGATCGCAAAAACACAATTATGAGCTTTGTGCAGTATATTATTGGCTGGCTCTCTCTAATGTGAAACCATCGTTATCTTTCAATATTAATCAATGATTAACAGTCTCTCATTAATTACATAATTTTAATGAGCAAAACTTCTAGCAGATTTTACTATACATGAACACTTATGAATCATGATAGGGAATGAAGTCACCACTTTACTCACTTAATTTAATCGATTTCTTTGATAATATAGATCGATATGATTATAATCTAGATTTATATCGAAATAAAAAATATGACATATTCATTTATTCCATTTGTCACATTTATTGTATCGTGTTTATATAGCTCCTTATCCTTTCTTAGCAGATAGGGGTTCTGTCGAATTCTCTATTTTGTAATGCGCATAGCTTACGCAAAAGTAACAAAAAAACTATGTATTCGATCTGCAGAATGTTTAAATTTAACTATTTTCACTTCTCCGGTCTTAAGCTGTTTTCAGACTACGCTATAATATAGCGCCATATAGTATAGCAGCGTATACTTATCCAATAATATAAAATATAGTATACAGTACAGTGTGAACGGGTCCATAAAAAAGTATGGCGCGCGATATTGTTGTGGTATGAGCTATGAACTAGGTATATGCTATTATATTATGGCGTAGTCTGAAAGCAGCTTTAAGGTACTACGTATAATAGCCGGCAAACTTCTTAAGCATTTGTTGACGTAGTGGGGGTAAGTTTGCGCATGGTACACTCACGTGCAAAAATATTATTTACTCTGCGTCATAATGCAATTAAATTATTAAAATCAAGATATGTATTTATTTATATATTTATTAGAACATCAACAAAAAATATAGGTTAATAATTGTAATAATTTAATCTTGGGGTAAAATAGATATTCCTTCTATTAAGTCAAAACTAGAGCTGTTGCCAGGTCTTCGTTCAGTTGAAGCGAAGCTGGTATTTGTAATTTTTTTTTCGTTATCATAATCTTGACCATTATCATCATCACTGTTTTCATCACCCGAGTCGCCATCATCGTGTTAAGTCGACATAGGGCTCATCGGTGTAGTTTACGACTCGGTCGGTTCGATCTTCTTTTTTGTCTATAATTAATTATTTTTTGAAGATATTCGATTCGTAGTAATCGAATGTTACTTTTTTCAATTACCAGCTTCCGATTCTTTTCTGTTTTTTTTTTCCATCTGAAGCCTAGCTCTTTCATAATTCGTCGTAAACTTCATTCCGAGCCATTAAAATGTATATCTTCTTTAAAATTTTCGAAGCCTTTTTATTACAGATTGAACGAAACTATCCATTCCGGTAACTTTCTTCTTCCCTGATCTTTTCTTACCCGGAGTCCCAAGCACGATGAGCAAGCCAGAGCCTTTAGCTTCGTTAATAATGCACCTAACAGTACTCACTGATGTTTTTGTTGCTTCCGAAGTCTGTTTTACTTTTTCCATAATATCATTCTTCCCCTGTTTTATAATGAAGCAATATACGTCGTACACAATTTTTCTACCCTTTCTTTTGAATACTCCACCAGTTTGTCGCGGCATAGTGTATTTTTTATAAAAAATCAACAAACACTCAACAAATAGCAATGGCAACAAAGTCAACAAGCAATTATAATAAAATATAACTTAACGATTAATAACGATAGATTTTTCACTGTACGCAAGCGTACTTTACGCAAGGTTCGACTGATCTACCAATAACGCGCTCGATACGATTTCCCCTGCCGTCGCGCCTCACCCTCACCACCAAAGTGATCTAAAATTCGGTTCTGCGCAGCCAAGGTCATTTGCTCACGATGTTTGCCGGTTACTATAAAAGGTATGCATTTACAATTGCAAAATGAATAACGAACTACCTTAACACTTGACGTGACATAGTGTTGAGTTCTCAGTGAAGACAGAGAGAACGAATATAGAAAGGATTTTATTTCTTGCTACGCTACACTACGGAGCACTAAAAAGGATATATCAATTTAAATGGCGACGTCCAAGATTCCACTTTAAGTGAAGCGGCGCAAACTACTGTTGTAATAAACGATTCCGTATATAAAGTATTTGAATTTAAATTTCTTCACTACACTCGCCAAAAGCAGTTTGCTTATTCGATATTATTTTATTTATTAACCAAGACTCGAATAACTATCGCTTTAGTTCCACGTTTATTCATAGAAGTTTCATAATATTTACGTAAACTGTGAATCGCTATTGCATAACCTTTCCAAGAATACAATCCGATGAACTGAATGAGTTTCAGAGTGAAAATAGATTTATTAAAAACACCGAAAAACGCTTGCTCAACAAAATTGTTTTTTTTTTTAATTCTGTCTGATTTCTGATTAGCTCGATAGGTTAAAGGGCTAAACATCTTTACTATTGTAACTATGTATTATCCTGAGTTGTCAATCTTAGGCTCTATTTTTTTTAAACTCCTATTTGTCTAGTATGTCAATCAATCATCAATAAAAACATCCCACATATTGCAACCGGTAGGAAGATAGATAACAAAAGATACATAACTTAGTTGAAATAACTAACCAACTCACCGTCACAATCCTTGTTGTCAACTTTATCTATGTCTATAACTGAGAGTGACTCAGGTACTGCAAGACTCTCGTCAAATTCGGAGTCCAACCCTGGGCTCAAGGAGTCCATGTGCTGGAATAGCCCTGGTAGGCAGTCGCCCGGGGTCGTGGGCGTGGATACATCCATCCCGTAGTTTGTGTAACTGTACAGTTGTTCATCTAAAACAATATTAATTATAATTAATTGTCTTGGCTTCTAAAAGTTGTAAATAGACAAGCTTTACATACTATCTACTAATGTTGTAATTGAATTGCACATATATCACTGATTGCAGTAGATAACCATAATGTAATTAGTGCGGTCAAGTTAGATATAATCTATAGGTAATTTTAGTATACTATGGTTTGCCAGTTCTTGTTATTCACTGATAAAGGAGTATAAAGTGGATAATTAAACATGAATCACCAAAGACTAACTAGATTATTACCAAACTAGTTTGGTTTAGCCTTCAGCTTTGAATACAGCACAACCATTTTTGTATCAGGAAATAGTGTTAACAGAAATAACTTCATTAGTTTATAATTGTATATTGAAAGAATACCAAAGCCTTTACTTCTAAGCTGAATAATAGAAGAATTAATTGCCAGTAACTAGTATTACCTGTTACAAGGACTTTTTTTGTGTGTTATTTTTTAAATGTTTAACAGTTTGATTGCGATTTACTTAATTCAATTTAAGATTGAAATAATTTTTTTACCATGACTATATTTTGTATTACATAATTTTAGTACATATTTCCCTCTTTAAAACCCATTTGAATCAAGTTTCATTTGACATTTTGTTAAAGGTAATGTCATGAATTGCATTTTTATTTACAGTAAAGAAGGGTGAATTAGCTTATGGTTCCACCAGTTTTAAGTGGTTGCTGGAGTCCATCACACACCACATCACAACATGAATGCATCCACTCACTTTGAGACCTACGTCTCAATAATATTGTATAATAGTTTAGTCATTCTTCAAACTGAAATGAAACTGTAGCTATGCAAGTTTATATTATGAACACCTAGTAAAAAATTTCTGAGCTATAATATTCAATGAATAATAAATTTAATATAAAAGCATATGTTTTTAACTACGTGTATATTAATTTTGAATTTCCAATTCTGATAACAGTATATCAATGTACAAAAGTGTTTCAACAGACAGTATGTATTTGACATGTAAGCTTAGAGGTTTTGAGGTATTTTAATGTAATTTGAACATTCAATGGATACTTAATAATTTGAACGAACAGGTAATTTGGGGTGAAATGAAAGAAAAAATATATGGAATTTGAGATCTCTCACAGATTGTTCAAAGAAAATAATAATTTAATGTTTAGTTAGTAAAGATTATTTTAAATACAGTAGCGGAGGTAGTTGTCAAATATAAAATGTTGTTTATGGCACCACTGCTATTAAAATGTAGATATGGGTGAAATGTTGAAAGTTCACCCATACCGCTTTCACTGTTACTTACACCCATATTTTGAAACAATAGTTGTTGTAATTTTACAAGAAATTTCATATTTGCAAGAAGAAAGATGTATTTGATAATGATACAAAATAAAATATAGAAAGTACCCCTATTAAATTATGTTCTGTTGCATAAAACAAGTCACCAGAAAACTTAGAGCTATGTGAATTAGTTCATCCATAACCCCTTAAATATTTCACATATTTTTTTAGTTCATAATTTCGAATTTACTATGAGTATTTGTTTTTTTTTAAATTGCACTTAGAATTTTTAAATACTGTTGATATTCAAACACTTCAAAACTAACAATAGCACTTCACAGTTCAAAACATATTTAACATTATCAACTGATACCTTTCAAAACATTATCTATGTCACCATTGAAAATGTACCATTAAGGTTCATATTCCAAAATCAAATAGACACTAAACAACACTACCTCGTTTGATCAAATTGTGAAAACTGAGTGTGAGTTCGTTTCGTTCCATACGTGTTTTGTATTCTATATCTTCAATCACTTCAATATTAATAAAACGGTACCCATCTGGGTGCTGGTAAGTAATGTGTTGGCCATTACACTTACTGCTGACACTTGTGTACATAATCTATGTGATAAGATAAGAATTTTATCAAAATGCAACAGTTGATTTTTGACAGCCACGGAAGGTGGTTGCATGGCAGAATCACGCGGTTTATTGTCTAAAAACAATTGCATAGACGCTTCCACGGTCCGGTGGTCACGGCCTCCGATTTTTTAAGATTCATTGCTGTTTTAAGTGAAATCTTTCAACTTACCTACTTCAGAGCGACCTTACGGAACTTCGTTCTCTCATGGTTCTCAACGACGATTAAATCATAGGGTTTCCGGGGCTGGGTGGGGCTTACAAAAAGCTTGATTCATTCATTCAGTTCAAGGATGTTCGAGTTCATTGTAGAACTTGTCGAATGACGTCAGTAGTTGTAGTAGGTAGCTTTCCAGGGATATAAACAGTTTTGATAAGTTCTGTGTTAAAATATATTGTTGTACATCGTTCAAGTTATAATTTATAGAATAGTTTGTAAATGTTATTATTTGTCAAAATTGTACATATATTATTGCATTTAGAAACACTATAAAAATTAATAATTAACAAACACTAAGAAAAAGATTAACAAAATTAATTTTAATTATTTGGGACGTGAATGGGTTTTTACGATATCACGACATTATTATAATTCAGGAATCAGCATTTCGTTTTCCATTACATTAAGTCTGCTTTACACCTTGTTGGAGTTTGAATATTAAAGTAATGGCAGGCAACACTTGACACATGTAAGGTTACAGTTCTAGAATATTGGAATACTTATTTAAATGTTCAAAACAGATGATTGTCTTCTTTTCAGTGAGGACAATGACTTCTCATCAATATTAAGTGTATAATCTATGCTTCTCATCTAGACGCGGACAGTGCAACATCTTAGGGCTTTATAAAAATAAAATACTGTAATGGTGTAATAGTATACAAAAATATTTGCAATATTAACCATGAAGCAGAGAGTGTTTTTAAATAGCCCCTCACCTACAGAACCCAATATCATCAAATTTAACCGTCCAACACACCTCCTTCTCTCGATTACCGAAAGTTCGTTTTGTCCGATATTTGATTGAGAACCTTTATTTTTAATTGTATTAAACAAGCAGACGAGTTTGCAGTCCACTTGGTGGAAATTGGTCACTGCTACGCCACTATTATTTATGGATTTTTTTCCAATTGAAATGAACACATTGAAAATTGTTTACGCCCCCTGAGAGTATGTCTTATGTCAAGTCAAAACTTCAAGTTGACAACGTCAAACAAAAATGTCAAGTAGTCAACTAGAATGGCAAAGCAATTATACCATACTGCCAAATCTTTCTTTTAATGAAAAATGATAATAGGAAGTGAAATAAAATGGAGTTTATTAATTTGAAACATTAATCAATTGGCAGGAAATACATTGAAACGAGGTGATATGGGATAAAATATAATCTCTGTAAAATTGTGGTTATTTACTGACTTATTCAGTGGACCTTTTGGAGGATCCCGAGAAGCAACGTCCAGCGGCTCTGTTTCATTTTCCCACATTTGTGCACTTTTACAGATACAAAACAGTTAATAAACCACCGTTATTACACATTTAAGCCGCAAGAAACACTAAACAGACGAAATAAAACAATTCACACGACTTCGCGTATCCGCCAAAAAGTTCCAAAAATGTCAAATACAACTGACAAAAAAATGTGCGTTACATTTTATCTATACTAATTTGCCCTTTACCTTTACGTCATTTGATTTTAATCTATACTAATATTATAAAGCTGAAGAGTTTGTTTGTTTGAACGCGCTAATCTCAGGAACTACTGGTCCGATTTGAAAAACTCTTTCAGTGTTAGGTAGCCCATTTATTGAGGAAGGCTATAGGTTATATAAGATCACGCTAAGATAAGAGCACCGTTATAGAATGTTTCAAAATCTTGTTTTTTTCCCTTTTGAGAGTTTCCGCCATGCGCTGCGGAAACGGTAAAAGTTTCGTTAAAATAATGTATGACGGAATTGTTCCCCTTTAAAAGATTATTTGTGAAGGTGTTTTTGTGAAGTTGATATTAATCCCTATCCAAATAAATACCTTATTCATTACAAGTATTTAATTTTAAAGAAATTTACCCACACTTGATTTTAATGAGTATGAGAAGATATCGCAGTTTTGAAATAACATCGCAACAAAATATTGATCAAGCGCGTAATATTGATCTACAAGGCGCTGGCCGGCCGGTGCGTGGCGGCACAGAATAAGAACAATAACAAGAAACATCCAAATCACTTCAAGATAGGCTGTGAAAATTATAGATTTTTGTGGATTTCTCCAGGATCCCATCCCCAGGATCATCATCAGGTCTTGATGATTACAGGACAATTTGGAAAGCTTATCCTTTCGAACAAAAAACAAAAAAGAGCATTATCAGAATCGGTTCAAGCGTTCTCGAGAAATCGGTGAAGATAAATAGATATTATAAAAAATGGTGGTCGAATTGATAGCCTCCTCTTTTGAAGTCGGTAAAAAAGCGTAATTTGTGTAGCTTAAATAGCTCCTTAACTTTCTATTATTCAAAAATATTTTCACTTTCTATGTAAATGAAGTCGCGGGTAAAACTTAGCGTAATGCCAAAGTAACTATTCCACGCGGACGAATACGCGGGCAAAAGTTAGTACATAATATTCCTTAATTAAACAACACAGCGCGTCCGAAAAGTCACAGCCATTAGGGGTCATCCATAAAGTACGTCACACGTTAATGGGGAGGGGGGGTATCACCGAAGTGTGACATCGTGTGACAAGGGGCATGGGGGGGTCAATACTTTTGTGACGTCACATGTTAAAATTTAAAATACTAAAACGCAAAGTTTGTATGTGAATTAAAAATTTTAAAAATTTACAAGCTTGATCTATATTTATTAATAATTTTTTGATATATATTTATTGATCTATATTTATTAATAATTTAGCGAAAATTCGTCCTCAAAGAATTGCGGCTAGACGTGCCCGAGAAATTCTCTGTTTAATGAATGATGACGATGCTTTATGGATGGAAGAGAATGATGTCGACACTAAGGATGTTCCTGACGTTCAAATTCAGAACGAAAATGAAGTGCCTGATTTACCAGTAATAGCTGATATAAAAGAGTGGATCCAAAGTCCATGGACACTCGATAATTAAGTTTTTTATCTTTAATTAATATAATTAATCGTTTATTATTTTCTAACTAGTCGTTTGTTTTTTTCGGTTTTATGAAATGTTGGACTTTATGTTGATTTTATTAGATTATTATTTAATAAAAATAAGTAAAAAATGAAAATAGCTGTTTTCTCTCGATTATTTTTTAAATACATACATAAATTTAAAAAATGTGTGACGTCACATCAGGAGGGGGTGTTATAAAAATGTGACAACCTGTGACAAGGAGGGGGGGAGGGGTTCAAAAGTCCTAAAATTCGTGTGACGTACTTTATGGATGGCCCCTTAGTTGACATAATTATTTTGCCTATTAAAAGTACATTGTCTTAAGAGTGTTCTTTTCGATTATCGCGAGTCGCCGTCGTAGAAAAAAACCTTTACGTAAAAATAGTTAAACCCTAAAAGTAAGTAATTAAAACTACTTTTTAATATATGCATTTATTTTTATAGAAATCATTAAGAACATGATTTAGATCTGTATAAACGCAATATAAAACCGTAAAAGTAGTTTTAAGTAAAATCCTTTTTTTAATTAAGCCAATGGATTATACAGGCCTGAAAATGTAGGCGAGGGTTTTGTAACAGAGCGTGTCCCATGCATCAGACCGCTGAGTTTCTTGCCGGATCTTCTCAGCGGGTCGCAGTTCCGATCCAGTGGTAGATCCATGCTACTTGTATAGTATTTATTATTAACATATTAAAATTAAATTGTCTTACAATTTGGTTACGGTACCATATTTATTTAAAGATAGATTAGCTCACGTTTCGTCTGGTTTTAAGTGGTCACCTGAGCCTAACGCCTACAGACATTAACCACACCAATGCCGCCGCCCGTCTTGAGATTTGAGTTCCAAGTCTCAGTTCTTAGAGTATAGCGGCTGCAACACCTTTCAAATCGAAACGCCTTAGTGCACGGCAGAAATAGGCAAGGCGGTGATATTATTAGATTGAAATTTATGGTTCATATTTTGTAATAATGAAAAGTAAACCAGCGCCTGTTTCAAACAAATAGTTACGTTTAAGTAAGTGGTTAGGATAAAATATTATATATTCTATACAAGGAGTTGAAAAAAATATTTGTTACACAAACGAATTTTGTTTTCAGCTAATTCTATTTATTTTTATTAATGATACTACTATATTTAATTAAAAAACCTGTAATTTATAAACATATAACATAAATCGATACTATAAATTCGACTGAGATCAGAAAGAAAATCTCGACGTTTCGCTGCCAAGTAAATACTTAAGACACGTAGCTTTCCTATTTCTTTAATGTACGACCGCTAACCCCTGGGTAATCGGTTGATTACCCAAGACTCAGGCTACTGGAGGACTTTAGAATCGTGCAATTTTGCGTAAATTATTTATGTTAGGTTTGAAAGACGCGGCGAAACTAGTAAAGTTGCGGGCCACGCGGAGGACGTTTTAAAAAAATAGAAATAATATTTTATGAACGTTTATTCGACACCAAATCTGGCTTAAGACTAACTTATTACTAATCTTAATCTAACGGGAAGGGCATCGGACCACCGGTCCAGCAGATGCCGTCGTCTGCGAATTCCACAATTCAGCAGTAGAGTTCGCCGAAGATCTCCTTTGCATACTTGCGTCAGCAAAGGTGCCCGACGTAACTAGCTCCACACAAAGAGGCAGACTCATGGAGTTAATAAGTACCTAATAGTAACTCCATGGGCAGACTATAATAAACAATAACACCTTTGACATAAACATTTGACATTTGGACATAAGCAATACTACCCATAACTATCCAGTGGAAAAAAGCGCGGGAAACTTCGTTTATGGTAGACGTATTTTTCACGGTGGTGAAAATTTAATTTAATTTTATAGTTAAAACGCGGAGGATAAGCTGGTAGTGTAAGTTTTAGTAATATATGTAATCTTTGTATCATATTTGTGTATAGTCTCCGAACACCACGCTGAGCATCCCCCTCCCGACTAGGCGCGTCAATACCCCCGCCCCCGCCGTTCGCCCGATCACGATGTTCGACCAGCCCATACCGTGGGCCCCGAAGGTCAAATACTTAGGCGTCACCCTCGACAGTAGGATGACATTCCGCCCCCACATTAAGACGGTACGCGACCGTGCCGCCTTCATTCTAGGACGTCTCTACCCGATGATATGTAGGCGAAGTAAAATGTCCCTTAGAAATAAGGTGACACTCTACAAAACTTGCATACGCCCCGTCATGACCTATGCAAGTGTAGTGTTCGCTCACGCGGCCCGCATACACCTAAAATCATTTCAAATTATTCAATCCCGTTTTTGCAGGATAGCCGTCGGAGCCCCGTGGTTCGTCAGGAACGTCGACCTCCATGACGACCTGGACTTAGAGTCCATCAGTAAGTATATACAGTCGGCGTCCATGCGCCACTTCGATAAAGCGGCACGACACGAGAACCCTCTCATCGTGGCCGCCGGTAACTACATTCCCGATCCTGCGGACAGAATGGAAAGCAGTCGACGTCGCCCAAAACACGTCATCTCGGATCCTCCCGATCCACTAACGGTGCTTTTAGGTACTTCAAGCACCGGTCACCGTTCTCGTCGAACCCGTCGCTTGCGACGAAGGGCTCGACGAGTAAATTAACTCTCAGACACAGCCCACTGAGTTTCTCGCCGGATCTTCTCAGTGGGTCGCGTTTCCGATCCGGTGGTAGATTCTGCGAAGCACGACTCTTGCTAGGGTTCGTGTTAGCAACATCGTCAGGTTTGAGCCCCGTGAGCTCACCTACTAAAGTTAGGGTTACGCTGACATAGCCTCTCAAGGCTATCAGCTTAGGTAGGAAAAAAAAAAAAAAAAGTCATCGTATAGTTGGTAAGTTTTTATAATTTTTGTAAATATTGTATGAACGAGCCCCCCGATCTCGATCGGGGGGATGATGGCTATGTTGGCCTGAATCTCTCCGTGGGATCATATGTAACTGTTGTTTCACAAGATGAATTTGATAAAATGGATACGGATTGTTCGTTATCATCTCAGACAGGTGAAGGAAGTCGTAAACGAACACGTTATCTACGCCTTTGTCGGCAGTGTACGAAAAGGAGAAATAAGAAAGGTGGTTCTAGCGGTGATTACTGTCAGTGCGAAAGTTTGTGCAATATGGAAGATGAGTCAATTTTAATAAAAAAGATTACTTCTAAAAGTTCTAAACCTATATCTCAATCGACGTCATCTTCACACTCGCAAAATAATAATAATTCACATAAAACGTCCTCTCAACCATCAACATCTTATACGGAAAATTCAAATATCTCTCAAGACTCTAACGCGGGAAATTCAAATATCTCTCAAGACTCTAACGCGGGAAATTCAAATAACACGAAAACTACAGTAACCAATACAGACTCCCGTTGGATCGGCCGGACTGAATAAGTTCTTACTGATGTTTCCCCTTATTTGATACACGTTCAACGTATACAAAGTTCACCTGATGACGGGACCGTTCTCCATCCTATAACTTTTAGCAATTTTTTAAAGCAGAACAAATTTGAAAATATTATTCCCGGTAGTGTAAAACGTATAGGAAGAAATAGGTGCGTAGTTGGCTTTTCCGATTATAAAGACGCCAATAACTTTCTTAACTGCAATCTTTTGGAAACGAAAAAGTTAAAAGCCTTCATTCCGACTTTCAACGTGACAAGGATGGGGCTAGTTCGTGGGGTCCCTGTAGATTGGAGTGTAGAGGAAGTTCAACGAAATGTATCCGTTCCTTTAGGCTGCGGCAAAATACTTAAAATAAGACGTTTGAATCGCAAGGTGAAAATTAATGACTCGGTTTCTTGGAAACCCTCTGAATCCGTTGTAATAACGCTTGATGGGCAAGTTTTACCAAAACGGATTTTTATGTGCTATAATGCTCTTCCAGTAGAGATATATATTTTTCCTACAATACAATGCTATAAATGCTGTCGTTATGGTCATACCAAAGTACAATGTCGTTCTAAGACTCCAATATGTTATAACTGTGGAGGTCAACATGCAGGTGTCTCATGTGACAGGTCAGATGAAGATCCTCTATTCTGCGTAATGTGTAAAGTTGAAGGGTCTCATTCAGCGATAGACAAGTCATGTCCAGAGTTTGTGAGACAGACAGAAATCAAACTTAAAATGGCTCAGAGCTGCATGTCTTACGCAGAAGCTAGTAAATGTTTTCCTTCTGTTAAGCCTTCATACGCAGATGCACTAAGTTCAACAAGTCCAGAAGTACCGAAACCTGCATATGTTCCCACACCGATGTCTGCATCTCATAACAATTTTACTAATTCATCATATAAAAAGACAGTATTTTTAAAACCTCGGTCTCCTCCTAAGCATCAATATGGTTATGATCGTGTTGCTCATAAAAATTTATTAAAAGATTTCCAGGTTTCAGAGCCTAAAAATGGCTGTGCTCTGGTAGATAAAAGTAAAGAGGAAGAAAAGTCTGATGTCTTAGAAATGATACTAGCTTTATTAAGTACTTTAATAAACTCAAACTTACTAAAACCGTCCCACGTTGCCTCTATTAATGAAAAAATAAAATCAATTAATGTTAATAAAAATAATGGATTGCAAAATAATTCAATGGAATTGCAGGAGTATTGTTCCAAAGAAACATGATTTAATATATTTGTTAAATAAACATTCTCCTGTTGTTGTCGCATTATCCGAGACGTGGTTAAAGCCAGGATACCTATTTAAGGTCCCTGGATATACCTGCTTACGTGATGATAGATACGATGGCTATGGTGGTGTAGCATTACTCGTCAGGAACTCAATTGATTTTTCTAGAATATCGTTTTCTTCATTAATTTCTAATGATGCCATTAATATTGTCGGCATCAAAATTGATAATATTTCTATAGTTTCCATTTATCTCGCTCGTTCCTCTTTTATTATTCTCAATAGCATTAATAATTTACTCTCTTCACTTAGTGATCCATTCCTACTATTAGGTGACTTTAACTGTCATCACCAAATGTTTGGTTGTGGCACCACTGACACCAATGGTGTACATTTAGTAGAAATATTAGATTTACAAAACTTGTGTTTACTTAATACTGGCTCACCAACCAGACGCACAAAGCCTAATGAGAAGCCTAGTGCAGTTGACTTATCAATTTGTACCCCAGATCTTGCTTCTTCTCATTCTTGGTACACCTCATCATCTACTTTTGGCAGTGATCATTTCCCGATTATCATATCCTCTCCTATTAGACGCCCTCCTTATCAAAAACGAGAACCTCGTGTGAAATATAAATTAAATAATGCTGATTGGTCTGCATTTAAGAACCTTGTCGAATCTAAAATAAAAGATTTGCCTGAATTAGTTAGCGGTGGTGAGACCAATTCTTCTAGAGCTCTGGCTACATGTTTAATAGAATCTGCCGATCAGATTTTTTCTGTTAAACGAAATCCATCCAATAAGATTCCATATCCTCCATGGTGGGATAGAGAATGTATGGATGCTGTAAGTAAAAGAAAGGTAGCTGAGAGAGTCTATGCTGAGGACATGTCTAATGAAAACTTAGATATTCTCAATGAAGTTATTTGTATTACACGTAAATTCCTCAGAGATAAAAAGCAGGAAGGCTGGAAAACATTTTGTACTTCTTTATCTCCTTCTACGTGCCCTACAGAAGTTTGGCGCAGTATTAAACGATTTCGGTCTGCTTTCAAAGAATCTTTATCATCTTCACTTCCCCCTTCTTTAACAAATGCCTTTTTAGACAGATTAGCTCTTCCATCAGTTGCTGAATCCATCTACTTTCCTTTAGAATCATCTTTGACAGATGACTCTTCCTCTTTAAACTTTCCTTTTTCACTACATGAATTAAAAGGTGTGCTTTCACATGTGAAAGATTCATCTCCAGGTCAGGATGGTATTATGTACTCATTTTTATCTCATCTTGGTAATAGTGCTTTAATGTATTTTTTAAATTTAATAAATTCAGTCATGGTCACAGGTAATATTCCTGAAACATGGAAGTCTCAAGAAGTTATAGCGATTAAAAAACCTAACAAACCTACCAATGATGTTGCCTCATATAGGCCTATTGCGCTGTCCTCTGTTTTAACTAAGGTTACTGAACATCTTGTGAAGAATCGTTTGGAATGGTTTATTGAAAACAATAAATTCATAGCCAATAGTCAATACGGTTTCAGGAAGTCAAAATCTACAATAGACAATTTAGCTATATTAACCACAGATATTCGCTTAGCTTTTTCGCGCGATGAAGATATTGTAGCTGCCTTTTTGGACATCGCTGCCGCTTATGATAATGTGAACATTTCTATTTTACAACGCAAATTATTAGAGCTACAGGTTCCTACATTATTAATACATTTTATCATCAATTTACTATCCTGCAGATACATATCATTAATCGTTCAGAAAGACGGTAATACTACTGAGTTAAAGCGTACAGTTTTTAAAGGCCTTCCCCAAGGTTCAGTACTTAGCCCACTTTTATATAACATTTATACATATGATTTAGAATCATCTTTATATTCCCACATAAATGTGCTACAATATGCAGATGATCTGCTTTTTTATTCCGTAAATAAATCTATAGATATCGCTTGCAATTTCATGTCTAATTCACTTAATAGTTTAAATGTGTGGTTAGTTAAAAATGACTTAAATTTATCCGTATCCAAAAGTTCAATAGTCGTATTTTCTAAAAAACGTACAACTCCTGTCATAAATGTGACCTTCAATGGTCAATCTTTGCCATATCAAACAAAAATTTAATTTTTAGGAGTTATATTAGATTCAAAATTGTCTGGACTTGCCCATTATGAACATATTGATATGAAATGTGCACAGCTACTTAATATCATGAAATGCCTCTCAGGTGTATGGTGGGGTGCTCATCCGTTTTCTATGAAACTTGTGTATAACGCTCTTGTAAGATCTGTTCTAGATTATGGCACATTTCTATTAGATGGTGGAAGTGTTTTGGGGAGTAAAAAACTTGATGTCATTCAGTCAAAAGCTTTGAGAATTGTGACAGGAGTGATGAAATCTTGCCCAACCAATGCATTACAAGTAGAATGCTGCGATCCTCCTTTAAAATTAAGAAGGTAATTTCTAAGCGATCGATACTTGTTCAAATCTATGCAGTTTTCTGACCATACTCTTCATGGAAAACTGCATGAATTGAACAATATTATTCAGACATCCCGTTATTGGAGTCACAAATCATTACCATGTCTAATAAAAAGCTTTCGTAAATTTTTAACAATACACAGCCACATTCATCGATCTCCATCATTATCCATATTTATGACACAATTCAATTCTTTAATTCTAGCTCCGGATATAAGATATGATATAGGTGTCGGTAAACAAGATATTCTGGAGACAAATATTCGTTTCATGAGTAGCGTTGAGGAACAAAATTGGAGTGGATGGGATTATATTTTTACAGATGCCTCTAAAATCTCTATTGATGATTGTGTTGGAGTCGGTCTAGTTCATTGGCAACATAAAATAATACAAAAGATTAAACTTCCTCCTGAATCCTCTGTTTTTACTGGAGAGTGTTTTGCTCTTTTAAAAGCTGTAGAACTGGTTATTTTATTAAAATCTAAAAGAACAATCATATTTTCAGACTCAAAAAGTGCACTACGAACTATTGAAAAATTTCCATTCCAAATGAAACCTTGTTATCCTATTATTTGCGAAATACGTGATAAGCTTTTGATATGTTCTCAAATAAATCACACCATTATCTTTGCAT
Organism: Bombyx mandarina; assembly: GCF_030267445.1. NCBI lineage: Eukaryota > Metazoa > Arthropoda > Insecta > Lepidoptera > Bombycidae > Bombyx > Bombyx mandarina. Next base: position 10,217,010 of record NC_143220.1, on the reverse strand, counting down.
GGATTCCAAGTCACTGTGGGATTAAAGGGAACGAGAAAGCCGATCAGCTTGCCAAAGAAGCTATAAAGGATGGAGACTTAGTCCCGTACATTAATTATTGTCATGATTTGACTGCTCTTCCCAAAACCTATCTTTGGGAGTCATGGAATGATGTTTGGTTGAGAAGCAGCAAGTTCAAAGGCAAACTTTATGCTGAAATTCAACCCTTGATCTCCAGTAAACCATGGTTCTTTAAAGCTAAAAGTTCTAAAATTGTCACTTCTATCATTTCCAGAATGCGTTTAGGACATGTATGTACACCTCATCATTTAGCAAGGCTTCGTATTGTTGATAGCAATATTTGTGAGTGTGGAGAAGATATTGGTGATCTCGACCATATTTTCTTTTCTTGTTCCCAATATGACCGCACCTCCTTTATGAATTCCTTACAATTACTACAGGTTCCGTTTCCGACTAAAATCTCCTGCCTTTTGCTTTATCCTTTATTGTATTATAATGTATTATCCTCTTTCATAATCAATAATAATATTAAGATTTAATATATTTTATTTATTTTTATTAATTTATTTCCATATCTTGTTTTTAACTAGCTTATCCTTTTGTTTCCTTTTGACGACTTTGTCGCGTGTAGTTTCCCTACCTTTCACTTGAAACTGGCATAAAGTTAAAACTATTGCCATAAAGGAAAAAAAAAAAAAAACTATCCAGTGCGTTCTGGTTTGAAGGCTGCAACAGCTTTTAGACAATACTAGTGACGTCAGCAGTTTGATCTAGATGTGAAAGATTTCTGTTCGAATTGGTAGTGGGAACTTTATAAATCGAAGTGAGTGTATATTTTTCTAGTTGAACCGATATAAATACTTCTTTTTATTTATAAGCTTTTTATTAATAATATTATTTAAAGCTAGTGTTTCTCTTTTTTTTTGCCGTATAGGCAGACGAGCATACGGCCTACTTGATGATGAGTGGTTACCGTCACTCATGGACGTCAGCAATTCCAGAAGCAGAGCCAAGCCTCTGTTTACCGTAAAGTACTCTCCACAAGCCTCGTTTGAAGAAGGACATGTCATAGCGCTCGGGAAACACCGTGGAGGGGAGCTCATTCCAAAGCCGAATGGTACGTGGCAAAAAAGATCTGTGGAAACGCACTGTGGATGAACGTAGTGGCTCCAGATAGTATGGATGAACTCTACTCCGATGGCGGGCGGTGCGATGGTAAAAACGAGACGATGGTATCATCTTTTGGGATTAACGACGGAGGGGAAGATCTTCCACCAAGCGGGTGATATTGCTCGGTAGACCGACGGTCCGTATGTTGTTGTTCGGAACTTATATATATGTGAGCTTAACTTGAAAATGTCGTAAGCGAGATTCAGGCATCTGTCAAATATCGTGCGTTATATGATGGCTACCGCCACAATCTCTATCACTTCTTCAGAGCACTTGAAGTCTTTAGTCCCATTAAAAAATTATCAAGATCGAACCAGTCGTTATCCACTATGAGCACGTATGTATACCAGTACAAAAAGGTATAACATATATCAAAAGAAAATAATCACGATTATAGCAGGTTTGCAATACCGAGCACTGACTAAAGATAGTTGGAAGTAGCGAACAACAGTGTGTAGAGCACAATTTCAAACCCAACTTCACTTATACTGTAAAAACGGAGACCTTAGAACCCATATTTCAAGGTAGGTATTTATCTTGTAGATGTCTATCTGCTCCGGTAAACATTTAACATCAGGGAGACCCTGAGCTCGTCCATCCATCTAAGCAATAAATAAAAAAATATAATATATCTAAATATAAAAATTTGAAATTAAAACTAGGGAAGGCTGCGTTTACGATGGAATGAAAGTAGACTGAGGATTACTTATTTTTGTTTGGCATTTTAAGTTTAGCAAGACATTTTCAATATGTGATTTAGGTTAAGAAAGGTCTGGATCATATTTTTGTTTTCCTACTATGTACTGAAAGCGAGATTCTCACGAGTTTATTGTATTCTTTCCGATTGTAATACCTCCTTCTTAGTTAATGAGATACTTCTCCTGAAGTTATAAGGAATAATAAGCTAAATTTGTTGCATACACCGATGTTCTTTTTTTTTCATTATTACATAGATGGGTGGACGAGCTCAGAGCCCACCTGGTGTTAAGTGGTTACCGGTGCCCATAGATATCTACGACGTAAATACCACCACCCACTTTGATATATGAATTCTAAGGTCTCAGTATAGTTACAACGTCTGCTACACCCTTCGAACCGAAGCGCATTACTGCATCATGGCAGAAATAGGCAGGGTGGTGGTACCTACCCGTACGGACTCACAAGAGGTCCTATCACCAAAAAGCGCTCCAATAAATTGTAATTTTAATATCTAATTAATTAAAACAGCTGTTGGGGGCCAGAAGTACTCGATGGTCGACCACGCACCGGTAAGCGTAGCGTGGGTATTCCTCCCACCAGTTGGACCAGCGTCACGCTAAAGATCGCGGCTATTCGCTGAATGTAGGCTGCGCCGGAACAGTTACGGTGCCGAACCTTGTAGGAGGCCTATAGCCAGCAGTGACCGTCTGTGGGCTATATATAAAATACAAAACGATTTAATCCTCATTTTTGTTAACGTTTTCCAATTCGTAGCTGATGTTCTTTCGGAATGGCAATACGTGCGAATTATGTATCATATAGGCTTATATGAGTCATCGTCGACTCATAAACGACTTCCAAGATAAAGGAATAGTGTTGTATAATAAAAACGAAAGCAGTCTTTAATAATAAATTTGCGTATAAATTAGTGGTAATTCGTATAGTCAATTTCGCAGGTAAATACCACTATTACCTATTTCTGCCGCGAAGCAGCCGTGCGTTTCGGTTAGAACGATGGGACAGCAGTTTTACCATACCATGGAGATTTCGATTTTTTGCCTCAAAGTCGGTGATCGCATTCGCGTTCTGATGCCACACCAGGCCTTGGTAACCGGGTTCTGACCCCGACCAGATATCGGACGTCGGGTGAGAGTGTTAAGGGTGTTGGTAATCAAATAAACAAGCGGTGAACTCGATTGACCCTCATACAAGGATTATAAAAACTGTCTGTAGCAGCTTCGACGCGCTACTGGACGCGCTTTAAATGCGATTGGCATTAAATATAAAATTGCCAAAGGGGTAAATAGCACTAAATGTTATAATACTTTTCGTTATATTCTTATCACATATAATTGTTCAGGTAAAACAAATTACTGTCGTTTATGAATAGCTTTGGTACACCAACCCTATACGTATTAAAATAGTGTTACGCCGGTAAAAGTAGCGCCATCTATCGCCGAATAGTCGAACGAATATCGAAGGATCTAGTAGCACCTAGAACACTCGAGAAGTACAAGGCCATCTATTGTCAGATAGCGGAAACACAATACTAGAGATGTGTGGAATATTCTCGATAATTCTAGGGATGTGGTATCGGCTATAAAAGCGTTGCAGAGATGGCACGCAGTCAGTCAGTAATCGGAACTACTCGAAGCGAAATAGCGAACGGATCACGTGAAGCGAAGCGGAAGAAGCGAATTGAGAGTTTTAAAGTGTTTGTTGAGTGTTTTAAAAGTGTTCTAAGTGTTGAATACAGTTTTTTAAGTTTTACTTCGGTAGAATTTTATTTATCCCGAGCCCCAGCGCGTAACAATAGAAATACTTATCAAGAAGACATTTTACTAAAGTAGACTCCTTATCCTCTTCCTCCTTGCGTCGTGTTCGTCAGTGCCGAGGGTCGTGACCTTTACGGAGCACTTTTGTTTGAACTAAATTACTCCACTCCTTCCTGTCTTCTGCACAGTGGATAGCGACATAGATGTTGGAGTCCATTGTCGTCTTAATTTGATCGGACCAGGGACTACGCTACCTAGCCCTCTTTCCTTACACTTTACCGACATAGGCCGTCACAATTGACTAAAATTTAATAGATTTTTTAGTTTTATATAATAAAGTCCGTTATTCCGTTTGAATTTAAAAACGTAACGCTTTTTTGGGGACGATTGATTTTACTGCTTAACACACTGATGCGGGGTCTTGTCACTGATGGTAGGACCTCTTGTGAGTCCGCGCGGGTAGGTACCACCACCCCAACTATTTCTGCCGTGAAGCAGTAATGCGTTTCGGTTTGAAGGGTGGGGCAGCCGCTGTAACTATACTTGAGACCTTGATGATGATTCATCCGACCGATTTCGGCCATGGCGACCACTTTGACTCCTATCCGTCGATTTGGCGCTCGTGTGCTCGAAGATGGCTTATATAGCCTATCTTTGCGGCAAAACTCCTTGCGCATTGAGGGCACATAAGCACGCCGTTCTCATAATTATAGGTTATGGCAGCAGGTAGGCGGGCCTTCAACTGGTCGCGTTTGTAATCAAGGTCAGCTTTACGCTGATCCTCGAACTCGCGTACTTTGCTGTTCACCATCCTGCGCCATTCTAGCCGCTGTGCTGCCAAGCGCTCCCATTGAGAGGGCTCTATATCACATCTCTTCATGTGTCGTTTCACGACATCCTTGTACCGCAGGAGTTGTCCGCCATGCTTTCGCTTGCCATCCTGCAATTCAGAGAAGAAGATGCGCTTCGCCACTCTTTCCTCCGTCATGCGTGATACATGACCGCACCATCGAAGCTGCCGACGCATTAAATAGGTCTCAATGCCACCAACATTGGCACGTCGCAAGACTTCGGTATTTGGCACTCTATCAGACCATCTGATTTTCATGATGGCACGAAGGCATTTAAGGTGGAAGCGATCCAGAGTGCGAATGTGGCGGCGGTACACACACCACGACTCGGAGGAGTATAGGAGGCTTGGCAGCACAATTGCCATGTAAACTGAGATTTTAGTGGCCAACTTAAGTTCGTGTGAGCAGAAGACCTTGGAATATAGCTTTCCAAATGCTGCAGCAGCGGCACCGACCCTGCTATTGATCTCATCATCAAGGTCACACTTGGATGTTAAAGTGTTCCCCAGATAGCGAAATTTATCCACCTGCTTCAATACATCCTCACCAAGCTTTATGGTTAGTGTCTCGTGACCGTGACTGTCCAGGGACATCACCTCCGTCTTATTGACACTAATCTTCAGGCCGAATTTACGGCAGGCTTGGTGAAAAACGGACATCAGCTGTTGCAGGCCGTCTGAGGATTCTGCTAAGAAGCACAAGTCATCAGCATAAATGATCTCAGTGATCAATGCATACGACACTTTGGTGCGAGCCTTAAGTCTAGCCAAATTGAAAAGACTGCCGTCCGTACGGAAGCGGATGCGGACTCCTTGGGAAACAGTTTGTAGAACCTCTCTAACTACGACCGCAAAGTACAAGGCGAACAGAGTAGGCGCTAAGACGCATCCTTGCTTCACCCCACAGGTAACGGGGAAGAAGCCCGTCTGTTCACCATCTACAGTGACGCAGCATTGCATGTCGTCATGCAGGAGTCTAAGAAGCGCCACAAACTTTTCTGTGCATCCGAGCTTCCGTAACACCAACCATAAGGCTTCGCGAGGCACGCTGTCAAAAGCCTTCTCCAGGTCAACAAAACAGAGGTACAGCTGACGACCCTGTTCTCTGCTCTTTTCTTGTAGTTGACGCACAGAGAAGATCGCTTCGCATGTGCCTCGATCCGGTCGAAAGCCAAACTGAGTTTCGGGCAGGATCTTTTCAGATGAGACCTTAGAACTTATCTCAAGGTGGATTTATTTACGTTGTAGATATCTACGGGCTAGAGTAACCGCTTAGCACCAGGTGTGCTGTGAGCTCGTCCACCAAACTAAGCAATAAAAAAATTTCTTTAAATGAAATAGATTCTTAAGAACTAAACTCCAATAAAAATAAATTTAATGTACGCCTTCTCCGTGTTACTTGTTGTTCCAAAAATGACAACAGTGCCAATCGTTGCGCCATTTTTCAGTTGGGCAATGCAACTTGCGTAGGCACTGCACCTTGATTGTTTTTCTGCGTGCGGCTTCAGAGTTCATTGTTAAAAACTTAGCGTGAAACGTAGAACTGTATACATTAATAAACAAATCCATCATCACGTAACTCATGGGAATTTGTAACGTGATATAATTGGAAATTGCTTTTAGCTATCGCGTGATCTAAAACAGCGCCAAAATTTCGCGAACACATGAAATTTGAAAATTGTGTTGGGAAAGTACCCGTAAATTAGTATTCTGTGCAATGTAATGTAATTTTATGAGTCGATCGTTTTGAATTTTTTTACTGTCATTCATAATTCATTCATGGTCAAAAATTTTTACTGTCATTCATTCATGGTCCGCACGGGTAGGTACCACAACTAAGGGGAGGTCATAAAATTCGTAGGTTTAATTTTTATTACACGACGTTATTCCTTCATCATGGGAGTCATTCGTAAGCACTTATTCGTATGTAGGCTACTGGTGGTAGGACGTCTTATGAGTCCACATGGGTAGGTACCACCACACCACCCTGCCTATTTCTGCCGTGAAGCAGTAATGCGTTTCGGTTTGAAGGGTGGGGCAGCCGTTGTAACCATACCATAGATATGTATGAGCTTCAGTAACCACTTAACACCAAGCGGGCTGTGAGCTCGTCCACCCATTTAAGCAATAAAAAAATATAATAATAATAGCGTCGCGTAGTCAGCATTGCATGGTTCCTACCGCCTCTTCAATAATTATTTGTGTACATTTTTAAATCCTTCCATTTGTGGTTATTGAATAACGTAATATTTTGTAAGGTGCTGCTATTTTGGTTATTATTGTGGTGGGGCCGATGAGCTCACGGTTCGCCTAATACTAAGTTGTGGCTACGATGTTCGACATCGGCGAGTAAAACAACTCGCAGAAGGAGGCGGCGGCAAGGAAGAGGGAGTGCTCTTCATCCCTCGCGGCGCAGCGATTCCGGCCCTATGAGAAGGCGTTCGTCTCCCGGTGATAGTCACGGGGCGACTTGAGGGGGTCGAGGCTGCATCGCATGCTACCGTCACTCTAACCTTATGGCTGGAGGATGGGACGACGCGTCGGCAGCTTTGATCCACGCTGCTGTCGTCACTGTCATCGCCGAACGTGCTGTGGAACATACCCCAAGCGCCCCCTAGGTGTGGATACCAGGTAAGAGTTTCGGCCTACTGCCTATTTTACATAAGGGGTTCTGCTTTTAAAAAATGTGCAACATTCGATTATCGATTTTCAGTAGTTTTTTTTATTCAGCTTAGACAAGAAAGATGGATACTTCGAAAATTCGAGTGATTTTTGAATACGAGTTCCGACGCGGAACTAACGCTGCAGAAACAGCTCGCAATATCAATGTTGCGTATGGTGAAGGGACTGCTAATGAACGCACCGTGCGATTTTGGTTTAAACGCTTTCTTGTCCTAAAACAAAGCTTACCAATAAAAAGGTAATGGTAACTATGTGGTGGTCTCAACATGTTGTTATTTACTATAGCTTTCTCCGGTCTGGTCAAGCAATAACGGCAGATGTCTACTGTGCCAAATTCCGCACAATGATAGCAAAACATGCAGTGAAATAGCCCCGACTCATGAATCGATCTTCACCATTATTGCTCCAAGATAATGCAAGACCTCATACCGCACGAGAAACCGTTTTAACTCTACAGGAACTGCAATTAGAAACCATTCGTTACCCTCCGTATTCACCAGACCTTGCGCCAACGGACTGCCATTTTTTTTTCGTGATTTGGACAATTTTCTACGTGATAAAAAGTTTTCATCCAAAGAGGCAGTACAAAATGCTTTCACACCGTTTGTAGAATCTAGATCACCAGAGTTCTATCGCAAAGGCATAAATGACCTTCCTATTAGATGGCAGCAATGTATAGATAATAATTAAATATGTTAAATGAAAAAAAAAACTAATATAATTATTTCAGTACAAATCGGCAATTTCATACTTTAACCCCTAATACTTAGAGATTTAGAATACGATCTATATCTAACAAGTAAGGCGAGCTTATAAAATTTGTAGGTTTAATTTTTATTACACGACGTTATTCCTTCATCATGGGAGTCATTCGTAAGCACTTATTCGTATGTAGGTTACTGGTGGGTAGGACGTCTTATGAGTCCGCACGGGTAGGTACCACCACCCCGGTTATTTCTGCCGTGAGCAGTAATGCGTTTCGGTTTGAAGGGTGGGGCAGCCGTTGTACTGTAAAAACGGAGACTTAAGAATAATATTAATAATAATAATAATCTCATGGTAGGTGGCGGAATTTACGTTGTAGGTGTCTATGGGCTCCGTTAACCACTTAAAATCAGGTGGACTGCGAGCTCGTCCACCGATGCAATAAATAAAAAATGTGTTGTGTTTCAAGTATGGTGCTTTATCGTTCCTATAATTCTAAATCCTATAATTCTATTCCTATGTATTCTTAAGGAATGTTAGACGGTTGGTCATGAATCTGGAAGCACCGCGTTAGAAACATGTACAGTAATACCCACCCCGATAAACCCACTACAACACGCTCACTAGCGACCGTTTTGACAAATATGTTGGCACCATTTTCCGATTAGTTCCCATATTTACACAATAACTTTGACGTTGCTTGAATTTTAAAAAGGCTCGAACGTTTTTAGAAACCTTCCACCATCACTCACCCATTTAAAACAATTTACATACCTTTGTTTACTTGTTACACAAAATGCTTAACCATTGTTTTTATGTAACTAGGGATGGGACTGTAAAACGATCTTAAGTCAAATTTTATGTAACAGAAAAATGTGTACGTTTTTGAAATCAGCCTGAAATATTGTTTCTGAAAGCCTCCATTGTACGGTCGCGAGCGCAACCGGTCCGGTCACTTATCGAAGCGTCCATTATTACGGGAACCAGTTCGATTCTGCATTGCGGCACAAAGTGAGCGGCGGAAAGGCCCTCGTGCCGGCTGCAGTGGGTCAATTAGAAATGGTTAAACTAAATAATATCACGGATTAACATTTACACATGCGGCTAGGCGGTGGGCAGAGAGTGTCGCGGGAGCCCCGGTCACCGCAGTCGCATTTCGCGCCCCGATCGGTCACCGCGTACGAGTCCCGCACGCACGCTTACAACGTAACGCACGCTTCCCGCCATTGATTCAAAATTCGAATGCTATTCAATAATTTCTTGTTTTTTTTTTTTTTTTTTGTTTTTTTTTCTATTGCGAATGTTCACTCGCGCGTGAAAACTCCGAACCAGTAGCGACACTGTTTTCAGTGTCCGGATTGCACTGAGGACGTTGACATCGCAATCAGTGATACGGAACTCGAATTTATCGATTCCGAATATTCGATTATGTAGAATTACGGCGGAAAGTGTGTGTTACGTTAATAAGTTAGTACCCGAACTTTCAGTGAAGGTGGTATCGGTGTTTTCATGTGACAACTGGAATGATGTTGGATTCCACATAAGATATAAAGAGTGTTCGAATTTTTATGTAATCCGAGTTCAAAGCAATCAGACTTAATTGAAGGTGAGTGTTTTAGGTTTGCTCTTACGATGATAGCGTTTTATAGTTCAACGATAAATGTGACGCTTTCTAAATAAAGTAGTGGCCATGAGTGTCCGCTGTCACGACTGCCGTTGATTCTGCACAAGAGTTTTTCAAGTTAATTATATCTCTTGCAGTTGCAGCTCGTAATAACGGGCAAGTTTTAAACTTGTTTCACGAAAGTAAATGTGTAGGTATACCGCGAGAACGAAAACGTTGCGAAATATCATTCGAGTGAAAATATTAAAACGTTCCAATGAAATTAAACTAGTCTATTTGCATCTTATTATGTCGGACGAGATTGCGTTGCGTGATTGTGCCTTTTAAAATTTTTTATTGCTTAGATGAGTGGACGAGCTCACAGCCCACCTGGTGTTAAGTGGTTACTGGAGCCCATAGACATTCACAAAGTGAATGCGCCACCCGCCTTGAGATACAAGTTCTAAGATCTCAAGTATAGTTACAACAGCTGCCCCACGCTTCAAACCGAAACGCATTACTGCTTCACGGCAGAAATAGGCAGGGTGGTGGTACCCACCCGTGCAGACTCACAAGAGGTCCTACCACCAGTAATTACGCAAATTATAATTTTGCGGGTTTGATTTTTATTACACGATGGTATTCCTTCATCGTGGAAGTCAATCGTGAACATTTGGTTGAGTACGTATTTCATTAGAAAAATTGGTACCCGCCTGAGATTCGAACATCGGTGCATCGCTCAACACGAATGCACCGGACGTCCTATCCGTTAGGCCACGAAGACTAGTACGATTTAAACGATGAATCGTTTTGTCAAATCGCAAACCTGAGATTTGATGATAAAACTTTTACAAAATTTGACGGTGACGTAAAAAATTGGCAGCGTTTGTTTGAAAACGTCGTAAGAGCCCAAAGAATGAAAACTATTTCGACTTTAAATTAATTTACATTAGCAATAGATGTACAATTAAGATATTGTTTATTGAAAAGAATGTGATGATATTATTATCTCTATCGTTACACATTTTCGCAGCTTTTTTTGCATTGATTCGACTATGGAACAGCGAAACAACATATTTTATTATTTTCACATCACGTCTTTTTATTTGTTTTCTTTACACATAAAAATAAATACGGAGGATTTAATAATGCTATCAAAATTTAATATTTTTACTAATTGATGGGTCAATTTGCATTTATATTTGTTCGATTTCATGATCGGTATCGTTCGTCTAAACAAATCATAGCTTTAATTTAAGCATTTGTATATTTAACTAATTTAATTTATATTCTCGCAGTTTCACTTTCAAATTTTAATTCTGAGGAAACTTTTAGCAGAACACATAAAAAGTTCTTGCTTGTAAAACATAAAAATTGAACATGTTTAGTTAAAAAAAAATTTAGGCAGAGAAAGCTACGAAAACTTTACCTTAAAAGTTCATATGTGATGCAGAAAAGAGCGTGTTTCATTATACACGCTTAACGTCACGTAAGAATGAAAATCCGAATACTAAGAAGCATTAATTAGGCGGCTTATTGCCAAGTGATTTCTTCAAGCAGCACATATAAACAAAAAATAAGAGCAGATCGTATTTTCGTTATGTTTAATTTAGTAAATAATGAAATAACTTTTTCGTCTTAAATAACACTGTGATAGATGTGAGATCGTTCCGAGAAGTAGGAAATCAATTTATCCGAATAATTTGGGGCAAATTATCGTAACTATTGGCGGACGAATTTAAAAAATCAAGAGATGTATTATATAATTATACATTTGTATATTTATATATTTGTATATATTTGTAGTTTAGTTTAATAAGAAGCGAAGAGTTTCAAGCGGACAGCTTATTTCTCAAATGAAAATTGCAGTTTTCCGTCAGCTCTTACGTACATAAAATGGGGATAAAATATATTATTAATTTAGAGTAACTAAAATTTAAAATATAAAAGTTAATTTTTCATCCGGTCATGCGATAATATTTGCAGTAATTACCTGTTACAAAATTACTAAAGATACTAAGTCAATGTATACAATGTAAAAAAATATATTGGGTACATACAATTTTCTTCGACAGAATTTGTTTTCACATTTATAGTTCAATCATTTTGTAACGGTACAAATCCAAAGCTGTTTCTAATCATTTCCTATATTCGGTCGATTTCCTAACGGTTAGCTTAAATTACTTATATTTAGGTTCAGAAGTAAATGTTCCTGTCATAGTATCGACAAACGCATTGCGACTTTATCTTGATTCTTTGTTGTGTTACACTTAACTAGGGCTGCCAACATGTTTCCGGCGACGAAAGGAAAGAAATTCTGAAAAGTAAAACAAGTTAATTTGGTAACTATGACGTAAGTTTACTTACTAGCTCTGGTATCCTGTCAATATCAAAGACTGTCCGACGGTCTACCCATTTACGCCCTATCATTGGGAGGCCCGAGCACAGAATCGTTTGGAGTGGAGACGCTTGGTGCAGCAGGGCGTGCATGTCTTTGAAAACGACAGGAGGCGCGAACTGGACGACAGACGAAATAAACTGAAAAATAGACCACCTTCTACCATTTTCTACAACTTCGTGGGTGATGTTCTTACGTGTAGCTTCTGTTTGCGCACGTTTAAGAACAAGATAGGCTGCCATAACATAAATTTACTAATAATATATTACAAAAAAAGTCTTCTAAAACTCAAACATAGGGCGAATGTTGTCTTCAAAACCATGAAATCTGTCAATTTTGTTTTCTTTTTTTAAGCCCAAGGCAGCCCTACTTACCGGACCTTACCGGCCAGTATTAATAAAGGCAGATATAGTGAATAGGGACCTTGTGCAAGTTATTATGAACGATATTTTTTTTCATTCGCTACAATTTTGACAGTGTTTCACGGTTGGTTTGAAAGGTAAAACTGCGTTGTAAAATGAGCAAAAATTTTGCAAGACGCGAATCAAAATGAAATCTACTACATTCAAATTATCGCAACTCGTGTTTTAAGAATGTGACGAAGTAGGGATTTTTTGTGAGACTTCAGTTGTTTTTCTCGAGATAGTAAAATAACACTAAATGCTTTTTTTGTTTGAAGACCGCAGTTCATTTTTAGAGCTTTACGTATGATTTCTAGATACTGTTTTTAATTTTCTTTGAAGTGGACTATTAGTATAGTCACCAGAATAACAAGTCTCCTCAACAGAATATATCGAACGAAATAAATAGTATTAAATTAAAGTCCCCGTAAAAATTAACAAAATACATAATCACCAATAAAAAATAATTTAATTAATTATTTTATTTTAAGTGTCAGAGTAGTTGATACTGAAAAGATGGGTGAGAATTTATGTTTTATTTAATAGAATATTATTGTACCGTTCAGATTTTATTGTACTCTTAAAACATTTTTGACTAGTTGTGATAAAATAACTACAATAAATAATTAAACAAATTTAATATTAGTTAAAATCATGTCACAAAAACTGTTTTTATTGAATGAAATTTCAAACACCTTATGGCGCTCTACTCCCGGCTTTGAACTGCATACGAACGGCGCGAACATATACTTTCGGCTGTGACGTTGCGTACGGAAGTCTGATACGATGTCATATTAACGCATAATAAAATTCAAGCCTACCTATACAGAGACTATATCGTGAAAGTGAACGATCCATTGATGCACACGTTTCTCTTATAATTCTCACAATTCATGTTTAACACACTGAATTTACTCAAATAAAGTATGTCCTTGTGAGTAAAACGATTCTAAGTGGGAGATCAAGAACTGGTGTGAGAAATGGGGAAGTCGATTTTGAGTTAACCTAGCAAAAAAAGTATAAATCGAAATGAAAAAAACAATATTTTTTTCAAAATAAAATTCATTTTTGAGGTTTTTGCAACTATTTTTTTAGTTACTACGGTTCAAGCCCACGTATCGATTTTTCATTTTAAATTTTTACATTATAATATTGTGTACTAAAAAAAACCAGCGACGTCAGTAAAATCAGTAATCAAATCAAAGAAGTCTAAATAAAAATACATTGTCGGAATTCCTGTAGAAGATTACTACTATAAGCTTAAGAAAAAGTCATCTATAAGATAAAATAAATAAATAAACAACTCATTCAACATTACATAATTTTGTGACATCACTCCAAAGTATATTTTTTACGGTTCACTGTTTCTAGTCCATGTTATAATAATACTTTTGTTTAAACAAAACAAATACGCGACACTTTCCAATATTTCAATGGCTTATTACAACCGGTGTGTAATTCCGTAACAAGGTACTGCACGAATCTCCACAAATTTCTTGTAGATCAATGGAAAATATAACAATGGCCGTTATTAGCTGCCCGAAACAACGGAATTGGATTTCTTATTAATTATATTTGGATTATCGTCGAGTCTTCGAAGTTTTTGAGATCTGAAAATGGCTTTCAGCTGATAATGATTACGGGACCTCTTTGGTATACGAGTAATTTCCGAGGTTTGAAGCTTGAATTCATTCAGATGGCTTAGTATTTAGCCAGTTTTTATTTCATTTTCATAGTCGTGTTCGCAAGAAGCTCTGTGCAATTTTAATCTTTTCACGGCACATAAGGAACCATTCTTGTTTTTGAAATGTTGAATATACGCTTCATTAATGTCGCTAAGTTCGTTTTGTCTATTTATCTACTATAGGATAGATTCTCTTTTTGAAATCATTAGAGAAATGATGAAATGATTTTAAAATTAAATCTAACATAAAATCATGTTCTTGAATAAAGGAAATTGCAAAAAATTATTTTATAATAAAATTTGGAGGGAGTATAATTAACATCTGTTATAGTAATAATCTTAGAGATAATACGATTTTACGATTTCTTTATGCAAATTCGGACTATGAAGGTTCTAAGCATGTAGTGTAGAGAGATAAATTTAGATTTGACACTGTAGGAATTTGTCACTATAGTATCCTTTGATGTTTGACGATGACAAATGTATGAAGAGGATTTAACTTTTGAAGATGTAGGCCTGTTTCTAAATGTGTGACACATAATGTAACGGTTTCCATATTGGTAACATTTGATATATATATGTCCGAAAACTGTCATCTTCTTCTGAATGACCTTTTTTTAGGTCAAGGATATGTTATGTAGGTATAGGCAGGATAGGTATAGGTATAGGTAGGTGTTATGTAGGTAGGTATAGAATTTTTTTTTGTTGAGGCTTAGTAACATTGTCTATATTATGATTCCGATCCAGTGGTAGATTCTGCGAACCACTGTTCTTGCTAGGGCTAGTGTTAGCAAATCCTCTCAATTTGAGCCCGTGAGCTCACCTACCCACCAGGCTGGGCATAGTTGGAACAGGTCTTTAGGCTATCAGTGAATACGTAGGGGAAAAAAGTCTTTATATATGTATAAGAATTACGGAGCGAGCACTGAGTCGCTTAGGATTTGATGTCCATTAAAACTTTACTGATAGCTTTTTTAACCTATCGCACTATATTCATTTTGTAGTTGCTTAGCTGCGTGGCTGAGCTCACAGCCCACCTGGTGTTAAGTGGTTACCAGAGCCCACAGACATCTACAACGTAAATGCGCCACCCACCTTGAGATATGAGTTCTAAGGTCTCAGTATAGTTACAACGGCTGACCCACCCTTCAAACCGAAACGCATTACTGTTTCACCGCAGAAATAGGCAGGGTGGTGGTACCTACCCGCGCGGACTCACAAGATGTCCTACCACCGCTTCTACTTATTTTACGTTTATGTGTAATATATAAATCAAATCCGGCAGCAGTAAATTGTTTGAGCGCAATTACATTCTAGTCACGAACGATTAATAGAGAGCGGTCTTTTGTCTAATAATAAAATGGGATTGTAAACTGATCACGATCAACACAAAAATAAATTTTCGATTTTTTTATTATCGGAGATGTGTTCACGGGTGTTCAAGATTTTTCGTAAATTAATGCTTAATGATTAATTATATTCGTACCTTAAATCAAGATGCAGGTATTTTAGTTTCTGCTTTATCTCTAAAATTAAATGTTTCCTTACGAAATCTAATAGACTATGTATGAGTTATTTAACTTGTAAAGTCATATTTTATTGCACGTTACAGATATCTGAGTGAAGTAATTTACAACTTTTTCCACTTGAAGTTATCCACGGGCGTGTTGAGAAAAATTAAAATGATTACTTTGCGTGTGCAATGAAATTCGACTGTATAAATTTGCTCTTTTAATTAACAATTGTTAATAATATAATCAATCTTAACGAAGCACCTTTTTTACATAACTTTACGTTATAGACTATTTCGATATAGATAAAATTTATTTTATACTTGTTTCCACTAATCATTTACAACTAATTATTTTCAGTACCTACTTAGTTTCATATCATATAAATAAACTGAAAGATTTAGATAAATATGGGTTACGTGATTAGAGTGTTATTTAAAATTTAATTATGTATTGACTCTCTTCATATTCTAGAACGTTGTTCCTTTGCCTCTCACGAGAAGTCGTGATGAAAACAGTAATTCTTTTTGATACCATATTGCAGAAACAACTAGAGTCAATATTCTCCGTTTGCCGCATGACAAACACTTAACAACCTGAACTGTCTATATATTGATAAATTTAGCGACCGCATTTGCGATTTTTTAAATTAGAGCCAAATTATTTTGTGTAATCTTAAAGCGAATTAAAAACTAAAACGTAAAGCCAATGTAGTTTTTTGTTGTTCTTAAAAAAAAAGCGGGCGAAGATTTGAAAGTCTACCTGATGTCAAGTGAGTTAGATAATTGTATCTGCCCGTGAGGAGCAAAAATTTGAGTGTGGCCAGGAATTAGACGATTTCGACTAACATATTGATTTCCGAATTAAATTTAGCAATTCTGTGCGATGGTGGAATAGCATATAATTGAAAAAGAAAGGTGTTTAACCTCTACAGGGACGAATTTTTTTATGTACAAAAAACATGAATTTAATTTAATCTTTATTACATTTGTTCGTTTAATCCTGAAAACGATTCGTCAAGTAAAAAAAAATTAGTGACTATTCATTAAAAACAGATATGTCCACATATGTGGCCGCTTAGTTTAGAATTAAAATGTAATAAATTAGAAAAAAAAAATCTTACGTACCTATATGCTCCAATGTCACTGAAGAGGTTAACATTAGTGGCTCAGTACAGATTTGAAAAATTCGACTCACATATAAGATTCATTTCACGAACATTAACTAGGTATGTACGTTATGTTTCGTGTCATAGAAAGAAACAGGTTGTCACTAAACGATTTGCATTGTTGGAGATCGCGCACGAAGCGTTCCGAACATTATTTATATAAAATAAAAGAACCGCGAGTGAAAGTGTCGCGAGCTCGCCTCCTTATTCGGACAGGAAGAGTTGCCGGCTGTGGTTAAGTCGCAAGGAAGTTAATTATAATCAGCTGACAAAACAATCGTTCGCTTTGGTTTATAGATTTAATGAAACTAGTGGTCCCGCAGTAGTCGCGAATACGACTATATTTAATTGAAATTGTAAAGCTTGTACACTATTATGATTCTATTTTCAAAGAATATTTCATAAATCACAAATTTCGTCAAGACTACACTATAGAAAAATATTAATAAAGACAAACAATATTTAATCTATTCTCAATTTGCCCACAGACGTCAAGAACAAAAGTTTGACAATAAATAAATAGTATGCTTGCGTGTGTGTGTCAAATACATGGTAGTGTGTGTAATGTTTTTTTTTTATTTAATTTAATTTGATTAAAATATTAGCATTGTGCACTTCTTCTCTATATTGAAAATCCACTCTAGTGTGGAAAATTTCATACTCCTCCGTCCACGCAATTTTCGTAAAAAGGGATTTTTTTTTTTTTTTTTTTGTCAGGAGGAAATCGCCAGACTCCCACCCTCCACTGGGGATGGAGGGTGGGGCATGTCGGAGTCGAACCGACTAAAACCTCCTGTCGCTCAACAACCAACGTCCAACCCTCGCATGA
The DNA here is from genome assembly GCF_030267445.1 of Bombyx mandarina. Lineage (NCBI taxonomy): Eukaryota > Metazoa > Arthropoda > Insecta > Lepidoptera > Bombycidae > Bombyx > Bombyx mandarina. Next base: position 10,199,535 of record NC_143220.1, on the reverse strand, counting down.
GACAGAACTCATGAAAAGGCAAGGGGAGGAGAGTGAAGCGTTTAGTGCGGAGCACATCTCTCCCATCACCCTCCCCCTCGGGACGCCGGGCCAGCGATCGTCGGCGCCACGACCACCAGCCCTCTCGGTCGGCAGGCTGTCCGAAGCCCGCCTAGATGGCGCCGGTTTGAATAGGTTATCCTACGAAATACCCCGCTGGGTCAGAACCAGCGTGGGTCGAGGATAGCCGGCCTTCCATCACCCGGATGCTCTTGCGTAAAACGCGTGCAGAGCAGCTTGCACGTCGTCTTCTTAGGCCCCCTTCGCCGGGCCCCAGACCGACATATGAGGGGGACCCGAAACACTTAGAGGGCCAGGGCTAGGGCGAGATCCGCCTCCCTGGCCCCCGCTCGACGGCGACGGGCTTGTGCGTCTCTCACGCGCCCCGCCGCCTCCTTCTGCGAGATGGTGCACTCGCAGAAGTCGAGCATCGCCTTCCACGACTCGTCGTTGCCGAGCATCGATGCCACAACACTCGGCAACGACAAGTCGTTTCCTATTTTTGCGACAAGGACACGGCGCCACCCCTCCCATGCGGGGCAGGCAATGAGCGTGTGCTCCGCCGTGTCCAAGTCGCAACCACAATGGTAACACTCTGCCGTCGGCTCGGCTCCGATCCGGTGCAGGAACTCACCGAAGCAACCATGCCCAGTGAGCACCTGCGTGAGCCGGAAAGTGAGGCGTCCTCTGTCACGATTCACCCAATCCACAAGAATCGGGCGAATCGCCTCGACGGTCCTACGACCAGCCGAAGGATCGGCCAGCCGCCTGGACCATGACTCCAGCACGGACCGCCGAGATTGGGCCCTCCGCGCTCTGACCACACTGGGGCTGGGACGCGCCACGCCCCGGGCACGAAGGTTAGCCCGCCACTGATAGTCAGCAGCGAGCGCCTCCGCCTCCAGGACCCAAGGCGGCGTCCCAGCCAGTACACACGCCGCCTCAAAAGAGATGGTGCGATAACCACGGATGACCCTGACCGCGATGGTGCGTTGCGGCCGTTGCAGCAACTTCGCTACCTCCACGGCCAGGGACTGGCCCCACACGGGTGCCCCGTATAAGGCCATTGACCGCACCACCCCCGTATAGAGACGGCGCGTCCCCTGGTCAGGCCCCCCGATGTTGGGAAGAAGCCGGCTTAACGCGCCGGCCACCCCCAACAAACGAGGGACCAGGTGCTGAAAGTGAGCACGGAAGGTCCAACGACTGTCCAGAATGAGGCCGAGGTACTTTAACTGCACCCCGACCCCGATCCGGACGCCTCCAACCACGATATGGGCATCGACAGGTGGCACTCTCCGGGGCCTGTGGAACCACATGGCCTCGGATTTACTGAGCGCCACGTCGAGGCCCAATCTCCTGATTTTGCCGACGACATGCGCTACCCCAGCGGTGGCAAGACGAGCAGACTCAGCAAAGCTCCCTCCCCGGGCCACGACCAGCGTGTCGTCTGCGTAACATATTACGCTTAGGCCCGGGAGGAGGGCACCCCTCAGCACCCAGTCATACCCGATATTCCACAAAAGAGGGCCGAGTACCGACCCCTGTGGAACACCGCGAACGACCGGGAACCGATGTACGACCCCACCGTGTCCGGTACATGTGACCGATCTGTCCTCCAAGTAGGAGCCGACCAGCCGGCGAAGGTAGAGGGGCACTCCGTGTCTTTCCAGCGCCCCCCCTATCACGGACCAGGGCAGGGTGTTAAACGCATTGGCGATGTCGAGCGACACCGCCAAGGCCACCCCACCCCCACAGACGGCCTCCTCCGAGAGGGCCCGCACGCGAAGGATCGCGTCCACCGTTGAGCGGCCCTCTCGGAAGCCATACTGCTCCGCCGACAGATCGGGTCCCACCCCGATCAGATGCTGGATGATGCGGGCTGCCAGAATGCGTTCCAGCAGTTTGCCCACCTCATCCAACAACACGATGGGACGGTACCCCTCCTTTCTCAACAGCACAAGTCTGCCCGTCCTCCACGATGAAGGAAACCGTCCCGACTCGAGGCAGGAGTTATAAAGCCTCAAGAGTCGGTCCCCTAGGGCACCAAGAGCCAAGGCCCAAACCCGGCCATGGATGCCGTCCGGGCCAGGTGCAGTGTCCTTTGCGCACATTTTGCGTACTGCCACACGGAGCTCCGCCCCTGTTATATGGGGCACCTCAGCAGGGGCGACGCCGTCGTACTCCGGCGGCGCGCCCATAGCGGGAGCGACAAATCCCCCCTGCTCCTGCGGGAACAGTGCCGAGACGATGTCCCGCAGCTGCTGAGGCTGGAGACGCTCCGTGATTGGGGGGGCCCATGGGCGCATTTTATTGCGCACCATGTGATAGGGTCGCCCCCACGGATCCTCATCCAGCGTCTCCAGGAGACTCTCCATGTGTTGGTCCTTGGCTCTTCTGATGGCCAGCTGCAACGCCCTCTGTGCGACGCGAAATGCGCCGTACAGCTGGGCCTCTACCACCGCGAACGCCACCGGATCGTTGCGCCGCGGCAGGCGACGGCGGCGATGCCTCGCGCACTGGCGCCTCGCCCGAACGCACTCCACGCGGAGTTGCGCGATTTCGGGCGACCACCAGTACACTTGGCGATTGGGAGGTCGAGGGCTAATCCGGGGCATCGACACGTCACAGATGCGACGCATCGTGTCCCGGAACCACCCCGCTTCGTCCTCGACCTCAACTGGGTGTGGACGCATGGGCGCCCACGCCGCCACCGTAGAGGCTTCCATCAGGAGCTCCTTATTCAGGCGCTTCAGTGCCCACTTGGGGAATGACCGGGACGCACCACGGGGGTGGTCCCCGTGGACGTCCGCGACTGCGGAGCGGGCGGAGAGATCAAACCGAATATATCGGTGATCTGACAGTGTCTCCGCCCCCTCCAGAACTCTCCAGTCGCGGATACGACGTGCGATGGCCGGGCTTGCGAACGTAACGTCCACAATAGACTCGCCCTGCCACCGCACGCACGTCGCAACCGACCCTCTATTCAACAAATAGAGGCCGGTCACGTTCGCCCACCTCTCCAACAGCCTACCACGAGCGTCCGAGCGGGGGGAGCCCCATGCGACAGACTTCGCGTTGAGGTCCCCCGCAAGAATCACTGGACGAGGAGCGAGGCGGCGAGCAATCGCCCCGATCCCGCCCAGGAAATGCCCGAACTCGACAGTAGGCCTATTCGGAGAGAAGTACGCCCCGATCACGACGGTCCCTTCCAGCTGTACCGCGACGAACCCTTGGCCCTTGGTCACCATCGCCAAGGGGGGATCGTCGCGTCTCTTCTTATGACTATGGCCGCCAGGCCGCTATCGTCCCCGAACCAGCAATCATTTGCCGGGGGAACGAAGTACGGCTCGGCGACCACAGCCACGTCTATGGACCACTCCGTCATGCTCTGAGACAGCATGTCCTGAGCTCTGGCGGAGTGGTTCAGGTTTCCTTGGAGGAAGCGATAGGTGCGGTCCATTACTGTTGAACCACATCCATCGCCCCCTCCTCTTCACCGCTGCCCCCACCCTCCGGCACCGGCGCCGCAGTGGGGATTGCAACATTGGCCAGTGCTCCTCTGGCCAACCTTCTCTTCTGCCGGCGCCTCGATTTTCGGCGCCGGTTGCGTTCAGTATTAACACTGGACGGGAAGCAAGCCTTGCCTCCCGCCCGGTGGTTTGCCCTACGCCCGGCCGCAGCGCACAGAGCGCAGTGCGGGGCGGCCGTGCAGGACGCCGCTTTATGACCCGGTTGGCCGCAGCGGAAACATAGACCGCTGCGGTCAACTAAGCTGGTGCACTTAGCGAGGCCGTGCCCGGTGCTTAAGCACCGGAGGCATCGCCAGGCACGTGGTTCTTGGAGACGCACGTGGGCCGCTATCCAGCCCACGCGCAGTCTCCCCGGATCCCCCATTGACCTTCCCGGCGGAGGAGTGGCCAAGGAAGTAGCTGCCTCCACAGGGCAGCGCGCCCACGCTGACCTAGCTCCGGAGTACCCTGAGCGAAGTTCGCCCACGGTCACGCTCTCCAAGGCACATCCACCTTGGGCGGCTATTGCGGCTGCCACCTCCTCCTTGGTAGCACAGTCGTCCAGGCCGGTGATTCTAATCTCGGCCATCCTCACCGGCCTGTGCACGCGCACCTCATCCTCCGGCAGTGCCACGCGGAGCGTCGCCACTAGTTTGTCTGCGATGCCAGAACTGTCGGCACCGGGACACTCCAGCAGCTTCGCTCCATTGGCTGTATGCCGGAAGCGGAGGCCCTCCTCCGCCCCGATTTCGTCCAAACTTACAGCCGCGCGCGCTCGGGCCATCACGTCATTATAGGTGAGGCCCTTTTCGGCGGCGGCCGGTAGCAACGTCACTACGACGGCAGCAGACCGCGTTGCGCGCGGCTTCTTCTTTTTGCCGTTCTGCTTCCTGGTTGCCAGTGCTCGACTCTCACGAGGAGCAACCACGGCCGCCAGCTCTGTGCTTCGGGCTGCCGCAGTTAGCGCTCGACCCCCTCTGGGAGCTGCCAGAGCCGCTGTCTGCTGCTTAGCTTTCTTGCCCCGCTTCACCACTTCCGTCCAGCCCTCGTCCATGCTTGACGGGGGAGCAGGAAGGGGACGGGGTTGGGATTTCGGGGCAGGATTCTGGGCACCCGTACCCTTGTTATTCTGGTCCCGGCCTCTACGCCGGGCCAACCTCGCGGATGGCGTGGGGGTAGAGGTCGGCCGGGCGGCCTGGCCCCGCGGGGCGGCTGCGGTTGTTGGCGCCGGGACGCAATCTCCGGAATCAATCAAAGAGCGGAGTATCTCCTCGAGGCCGGCAAAGTGCTTGCTGACCTCAACCGCCACCGCCCGCGAGATACAGGCCACCATTTCCTCTCTACTTGGGAGGGAGTAGTCCACCTCTTCTATCCCAGCAGCCGTGTTGTGTGGCCCGCGAGCCTGCAATCCCGCAGCACGCGAGGGTGAAAGAGGCGGCGGTAGCGCCGGCCACTCATCCACCATCCTCGCCAGTGGCGAACGGATGTCTTCAGCCCGCGCTGGCGCAGGGCTTAGCCTTCCTCTCCGTGCAGACGCAGGGGCGGCCGATATGCGCGGAGGCGGCGCAGGCCTTAACTCAACTCTTCGTGGAGGGCGAGGGAGCGCGGGGTTAGGTGCTAGCGGGACAGGGACCACAGGATTGGGCTCTGGCATTTGCGCTGTCAAACCCACCGCCGACCGCAAGTGCACGTCAGTATCCATCGCCCCCGCGGGGGGTCCAGAGCGTGCCAGCGGAGGCCTCGGCAACAAGGGAGTCCCTCCTCGCAAGGCCGGGGTGTCTCCCGGGATGCGACTCTCGCTGGAGTCACAATGAGCGACGAGATCCTTGCTCTCCACCTCTCGGCTCTCTACCAAGTCATAAAGCTTGGACATGGTGGGGATCAGCCTCGTTCTCACCATAGCGGCTGCCTCCCGGAGCCGTTTCCGGTAACTGCTGCCTGGCTCGGCGCCCTTGGAAGCCACAGTCGACAGCAACTTACCCAAATTAACCAATGCAAGGTCGAGGTCCCGGAACGTCTCGTCCCCGCTAGCCAGGGACGCGGCCGACGTCGACATGGACTCCACGGACGTCGCCGGTGACACAGCGCCCCTCCTCCTCACTGGTGCCCACTGGGGAGCGGGCATCGCGTCTTCCGACGTAGCAGGCACCGAAACTACCGGAGTCACCTCCTCGATGGCCATCGTTTTTCCGGTACCTCAGTGCCGGAGGATGATGCGCCGCCGTCATCGGAAGTTGGTAATGCCGTCTTTCTTCTCCCCCTCTTTTTCCCCGCCGATGGTCTGGTGGGATTGATTGCACCCGAGTCGCTGGCGAGCGCAGAGCGCATCGAGCCGGCGATCGGGGAGCGCCTCGGTTCGACGGGAATTCCGCTGCCCGTCGCACAGCCCCCTTCATCCTGACAATTGTTGCCCCCCCCAGAGTACGTGGGGCAGCGTGCTTCCACTGAGGAAGCACGGAGGGATTCTCCGCCCGACTCGCGGGCGGTACCCTCCTGGGGTACAAACTTTTCACAATTTGCCATCATCATATTGCCTTTTTATTAACCAGGGGTTTGGTCCCCTGGGATCTATGACACCCTCGGGACTGGAAACCCTCCAGCCATACATCCCATCGCCGGGTGTCGAGCTTGGGATTAGGGCATTTTTGAAGAGGTTTGCATCCTCGCGGCTTCGACCAGTAAAGGCAGAAGCCCCCGTTCCCCATGACTGGGGTTTACGGTTTGACCGACGGTGGCCGAAGCCTGTCCATCGCCCATAACGCGGTGCGGAGCCACGCCGGCGAACCGGTACCTCCCATATCTGGAAGGCTTTCCCCTGTAGCCAAAGCCGGGGACATGGCAACCCGCAGCCGGAAGACACAAAAGTGCCGCTGGCTCACCAGGCTCCCGAGAGCCAACCCCTCATCCCCAGAATGGAACTCTTTGTCAGTGCAAAGGGCGAGGGGAGAAGGTCCCTCGCTCTCTCTCATGGCATCCCCCGCAGAACGCGGAGGCGGCCGAAGAGAGCTGGGCGCAGTTCTCTTGGTCGCGGCGTCCCACACAGATTCCTCTGCACGCGATTTTAGGGACGCACGCTTAAGCCCCACCGCCACGACAAGGCGGAACTGCATTCGGTGGGGGTAAAAAGGGATACAAAGTTTTTACTTCACGTATTAATACATATATAGATATTAGAATTACGTTGAGTGTAATTAGATGTAAGCAGTTAGTATGGGAGTTTAAATTGATATTTTGAGATTTCAGGAAGACGTAGGTACCTTGAAATTTAATAGCGGTGGCTGGTGGCTGGTAGTTCTTTGAAGCATCGAAGAATTGTATATATATACTGGTGGTAGGACCTCTTGTGAGTCCGCACGGGTAGGTACCACCGCCCCGCCTATTTCTGCCGTGAAGCAGTAATGCGTTTCAGTTTGAAGGGTGGGGCAGCCGTTGTAACTATACTGAGACCTTAGAACTTATATCTCAAGGTGTGTGGCGCATTTACGTTGTAGATGTCTATGGGTTCCAGTAACCACTTAACACCAGGTGGGCTGTGAGCTCGTCCACATATCTAGGCAATAAAAAAAAAAATAACAACTGTTAAATTTATTCGAAAATAACATGATATTTTGCTTCTTTGAGACCGCCAAAATGAATGTATAACAAATTTCGAAACTGAAGTGTTCTGTCACCACGAGTGACACGAGCAAATTTATGTTTTGAAAAAACATAAACGCAAAATTATTACATACTTCTGAATTTTAAATTTATCGCGGAAGAAACCGCATAACGCCTCTATGAATGATAAAAAGAAAAGCTCTCAGAGATATTACAACGATAAATTGAAACAACAAGAATTCAAATAGTATAATAAATGAATAAAGACAGTTTATACCAGTGTTTCCCAAACTTTTTTGTGCCATGCCCAACTGTAACGTTTTTTAAATTTTTAAGCCCCCCCATTGTAAACCATTTTAGCATTAAAAAATTGATAGTAATAATTATAATAACTAGGCACAAATCACGCACGGTCATCTGATCCCCAATTAGGCTTTGTTCTGTTATGGGTACCTAAAATTGATATACATATTTTTACGTTTAAATATATACATATATAGATAATAAACACCCAGACGAAGAGCAAACAAACTTGTTGATCACACGAATGTTTGGGAATCGAACCTACGACCCTCGGTACAACAGTCAGAGGTGCTAACTTCGGTGCCAGGCGAAATCTAAATGAGGGCTTAGGCTGGCATTCGTTCGAGCGCAGTTTGCAAGCTTTGTACACAACGCTAAGCATATTGCCTAAGTCAGCAGTCTTTTCGCAAAAACTTAAAAGCTGTGACCTTCTTTGTCCACGAAGACCTCAACGGTGACCCGTTTAAATACACGGTAAACAAACAAAACGGTGAAAAATAAACATTACAGTTAAATCTACATTCTAATACCTTGAAATTTGAACAAAGATTAAATAAAGTGAACGAATGAATGTATTCGAAAAATATAGTTTTTAACTGCACTTCGCAATCGACACGATGTTTTGTGTTAGAACCACCAACGTTCACTCACATATCGCCTCGAGGCAGATGCATAATGAAAGTGTACTGAAGGACAGACGCTTATGAACTTTCTAATTATTTTAGTCTTTCCTATATCATTCGAGCGATTTAAATTGAATCATTGAATGAACAGAAGCGTTAATGTGTCTTAAGCCGGTTTCTTTTATTAGCTTTTTGTATCGCTTAGTTGCTTGGACGAGTTCACGACCCACCTAATAGTAAGTGGTTACCGGAGCCCATAGACATCTACAACGTAAATGCCGCCACCCACCTTGAGACATGAGTTGTAAAGTCTCACTTTTAACAGTACAACGGCTGCCCCGCCCTTTAAACCGAAACGCATTACTGTTTCATCGCAGAAATAAGCAGGGTGAAGGTAGCTACCCGTGCGGACTCACAAGACGTCCTACCACCAGTAAAGCTGGCCGCCGGGCAGCTTTTAGCACTCGTGAACATAAAGCATTGTTGATGTCTATGAGCGACGGTGATCGCTTTTCTTGTGAGCTATTTATTCGCCTGCTTATAATGGTATTTGAAAGGGAAAAAAAGAATTCTCATTAATATCGGTGACCCTGTCATAAGATAATTTCTCTATTAAGACAAGTTTATTTATTCCAGAGCTAAGTAGACTTTCTTCAGGTTACAATTTACCATGGAAAAGATCATTCAATCGTCAGCCACGAGTTTTAATAATAGAAAGTAATTGGAGAAATTTTGATAAAATTCAAATCAACAATTTTTCACGAACAAAAATGTTAATATTAACATTCCGAATACGTAATTATTTATAATTTGCCAGAAAAAAACTTCGAATTATTTGACAATGTCTCTCATCGTGTTATGTTGTTTAGGCGCGTTCACGCGAGGTGCTAATTACCATCAATAGCCATCGCTAAAGAATGATCAAACAAGCTGATTAAAACAGTAACCATCCGTGGCAGCACGCTAATGAAAAGGTTAATCACTTCGTTTTTTGGTATTGTTTTTATAAAAAAAAAACATATTACTTTTATCTAAGCTTTATGCTCTGGCACAATCGTGTCATTGGATTACTGGTGGTAGGCCTCTTATGAGTCTTCTGCCGTGAAGCAGTAATGCGTTTCGGTTTGAAGGATGGGGTAGCCGTTGCAACTATATTGAGACCTCAGAACTTATACCTCAAGGTGGGTGGCGCATTTACGTTGTAGATGTCTATGGGCTCCAGTAATCACTTAACACCAGGTGGGCTGTGAACTCGTCCAATCATCTAAGCAATAAAAAAAATAAAAAAAGAGTATAACGGGCTTCCTACCCATTAGACCACGTTCAAGGTTCAAAATTATTCTTGATATTATTCTCTACCTAAATAGTATTGAAATAGAATCTGACTCACTGCCCAAACACTAGGCACCGACACCGACCGGCGTCCATTTATATGCAAAACTGGTCTTAATTCACTTTCTATCAGATATTGCGATTCGATTTCAACTTGACCCACTTGCGAATATAAATCCACATCTGTGATATACCGACCCGAAATAACGAAGACAAAATTTTCTTGTTGCGTTCATATCTCAGATTTGCATTAGACGCCTTCAGCTATAACACTAGGAGCGGACTTAGGGACCCCGGTAACCGTACTCGTCGAACTCGACAAAGAGGTCGACGTGCAACCTAACCCATGCATAACGCTGAGTTTCTCGCCAGATCTTCTCAGCGATTCCGATCTGGAAGTAGATTCATTCGCGAAGCAGTTGCTCTTGAGTTATTAGGTCTCCTTCGGAGGCGCTCGGGCAGCTGTTAGCAAATCCCACCCCTTTTGTCTGAGCCTTTGCTCGCCCACCTGTCCTGGTGAAACTGTAAAGGCCTCCGGGTCACCAGTAATACTTCAATCATAAAAATAAAATTCTCTGATTTGTTATGTTTGTTAAGACAGTTTTAACAAAACTAACGCATTATAAAAGCAATTGCAAAATACGTCGTACTAACTACGACTTTATTGTACTTTCATAAAGAACATAGACAAGTTTTAAAAGTATTGCCACAAGAAAACAAACAACTTAACTTTTCATCGTGCTGTATTTTAATTTTAATTAAATTCAATTTCGTTATAACATTGTTAGTAAGAACATTTTAATGCTGGAGTTTACGCAACGTCAGCAGTGTCTAGCAAAAGGATAGGTTTATTCTGTAAAATTTCAATATTTTTTAAATTTCAGATAAACGATTGCCTCCCGTAATTAACTTGTTGCGGTAGCTATGTATTTGTTTTTTTCTTTGTTTTCCCTCTTTAGACTTTTACCAAGCCATTGTCTGAGGTAGATTCCTACTAAATCATTCTTAACGGTATTCACACCGCCGACAATCATAAAGCATGCGGTCAGTCTCGATTATGTTAGAATAAATGTTACTCTCACTTGAAACTGGAACGCACGACTGCCGTGCGGGGTTTAGATCACGCCAAATATGATCAAAATTATATCCAGAAATTATTCAAATCTATCCACGTACCATCTGTCGAGAACGTGTGCTTCTTCGGACACATCATGCGGTATCCCGAGTTTGAGAAGCTCATAATTTTGGGTCGCATAGAAGGCAGGCGCGGCTTACACAAAACACTAGCCAGATGATCAGATCTGGTTAAGAAAGCGATTGGTCGTAGTCAAATGCGGTCCACCATGCGGTTCGTGCCACCCATGACCGAACACTATGAAGGAAAGTCACATGTTTTTTTATTTTATTTTTTATTTCTTAGATGGGTGGACGAGCTCACAGCCCACCTGGTGTTAAGTGGCTACTGGATCCCATAGACATTTACAACGTAAATGCGCCATCCACCTTGAGATATAAGTTCTAAGATCTCAGTATAGTTACAACGGCTGCCCTACCCTTCAAACCGAAACGCATTACTGCTTCACGGCAGAAATAGGCAGGGCGGTGGTACCTACCCGTACGGACTCACAAGAGGTCCTACCACCAGTAAGTGGTCGCGAACCTCAGTAGTGAGAGAACGATGGAGAACAGAGAAGAAAAGAACAATAAAGTATTGATCACAGTGTATGTTTGATGTAAAAGCGCACATTGACGTCGACCGTGAGACGTCATCGCTACGGTCAGAACGATTACGTTAATATTACGTTGAAGGGGAAAGTGTCATTGATATGTTAAAGCGGGAAAAATAAAACAGAGCGGAACCAGTTGAGTTGTAAACAGTAGTACAATAGTAAGCTATTTCGAAAATTTGGAGTTTAAGAACGATACATTATTACTACGATACTATGATTTTAATACTATTTTGGACTTTTTGGTGGGATCGCGAGGAGTGATGTTGTGTGATTTGTTTTATTTTGTCTATTTAGTGTTTCTTCAGGTTTAAATGTGTAATAACGGTGGTTTATAAACTATTTAATATCTGTGAAAGTGCATAAATATGGGAAAATGAAACAAAGTTGCTGGACGTAGTTTCTCGAGATCCTCCAAAAAGTCCACTGAAAATTTTTCAGTAAATGACCACCATTTCATATCATTTCATTTAATTTCTTTTTATCCCAGTTGATTTATGTCTCAAATTAATTTTTTCATTTCATTTCATCCCTTAATATCATTTTTCATACAAATAAGAATATAAATTAAAGTAAGACATGACTTAAAGGTCTTAGTTACCAGGTCATAAATTCGCTTATAAAAATACTATTTTTTTAAATTAGAAAACATATTGTAAATTCATATTGGATTGGATCTATTCACAAACATTTGGTGATATTCTGTGCGTGTGTAGTTTTATGAAAACATTGGTTCATTTTTAATAGATTTAATAGTTTTTTTTTGTGAGCGTACACATTCGGATATTTTATGTCATCTTCTTGCATACTAATTCTTATACTTGTATGTACGGGTTTGTTCGTTTTTTGTGTCGATTTTCCGTTCCATCTACCTAGTTTAAAATCACAACTGCGCTAGTTAACCTGCCGTCACAATATCAGCGCTATGTCGACTGACTTGTTGCGCTGGTTTAGAAAGTAAACGCAAATTCCCTACGGCACCGTAATGCTCTCAAGCTGTTTCTTTTTTTGAACGACCAGAATTCTGTTAATTAATTAGATAATTATTATGTATTAGACGTACTGTCACGAATATATTATGTAGATGGTTTGATGCACACCCGACAGATATTGGGGCCAATACTAGTCAGGTGGGTACCTATAACAAATTTACAATTATAATCTTAAATAAATAATAGTTTTAAAAAACTAACAAAATACGCTTTTATAAAAAATCCAACTAAAAAATAGAAAATAAATTTTAATAAATGTGAATTAAAAATAGTGTAAGTAAAAATGATTTTATTGTAAAAAAAGCGTGGGGTGCTTATCAGGATATTATCATAATAACCCTTCTACTCATATCTGTTCATAAAATATTTATAACTACTGATACCAAGCAAAAAGTATTATTTTGAATTAAGTTCAGTTATTAATAACAATTTTTATTACATAAAGAAATGAACTAGTTATTCAATTATATTTTTGTAAAATACTGTTTATAAAAACTAGAGGTATTTTCCTCGTCTTAGGACAGACTCGATACAGGTATGTCAATTGCTGACGAGACATCTTAACGAAAACGAAGATTCATCGTCAGAAAACCAAATGCATTCTTAACAATTAAACCAGATATTTTTCGTAAAGGTCAAAAACAGTTGTCCAACCTATCGTGACTCCACTTGTATTTTATTTGCATACAAAGCTCGAAGCACCTTGTAATGTCCTATTGTATAATTGAGGTGTCAATTATCATCAGTCTTGTATACAAATGTTGAATAATAGCCAGGAACACCAGTTAGTGAAACAATGCTCTATGCATATTAATTGTGATTCACATTGTGTTTGTCGAAATTTTGTAGGCAGCCGCTTGCCTGTGCTCCTGCCAATTGCTGATGTCCATGATCTATCGTGAGGTCGAAAGATGAGATAAAGAATCGTCGTGCTATCGAGCAGGAACATTATGGGCAAGCAAAGATTTAAGCCGAGTAGAGCGGAAGGAAATGGAGGAGGCTTTTGCCAAAAGTTGGGCAAAAAGACAAAGTTGTCTATGTCATCGACTTGGCAGAGTCGTAAATTTTTTGTAAATATCCTTTTTGCGTCTGAATAAAGACTTTTATCATTATTATTATGAGCTATTGTGACTACATAACTGGTGAGTCGCATGCTTCGTTTGCCTATGACGGCGATAAAGTCAGCTTCCTCTCAAAAATAACGCGGCCGAGAGAATGCAATTGATATATTATTAACGGTGCAAAATTATAACATTTGTCCAAAGATGACAATATAATTTAATTCTCAATAGCAATCATTCGTTAGTAGGTTTAAACAAACTTTTCTACTAAAATGGCAATATCTATGCTAACTTAAAACTAAATCTTTAGTTTAAATACGAAATGCCGGGAACAAATCCTTTCAGCGGCCGGAAAATAAATATATGACTACTACGTGTTTTTTAAAAAACAAATCTGCTGTTTCGAGAAATTCACTTTCTGTGTGTTCCAGTTGGAACAGTGTCCCTAGCGGCAAACGTAGGCAAACGTTCCAACTTAATAAAAATGTTGAAGTAAACAATATTATCTATATATTAATACGTGAAGCAAAAACTTTGTATCCCTTTTTACGAAAATTGCGCGGACGGAGGAGTATGAAATTTTCCACACTTATAGAGAATATAGAGAAGAAGTGCACAATACTAATATTCTTTTAAAGTAATGCATAAAAGATACATTAAATCAATAAAGAAAACATTACACACACTACATACCATGTATTTGACGCACACACGCATGCATACTATTTATTGTCAAACTTTTGTTCTTGACGTCTGTTGTCAAATTGGGAATAGATTAAATATTGTTTGTCTTTGTTAACATTTTTTATAGTGTAGTCTTGGCGAAATTTGTGATTATAGAAGTATAAAATACAATAATCATAGTGTACAAGCTTACAATTCCAATTAATTATAGTCGAATTTCGACTACTGCGAGTAAGAATAAAATACAAGTGACATAAAATTATATATTAGTTTTTGGTTCAAAGATTTTTAGTAACCTTTTTTTTTACTGGTTTTATTACTGGGCGTCATCTGAGCTTACACAGGTAGGATTATTTTATTTATTTTATTGTCCTTGTAGGCAGACGAGCGTACGGCCCACATGATGGTAAGTGGTTACCGTTGCTCATGGATTTCAGCAATGCCAGCGCCAAAGGCAAGTCGCTGCCTACCGGATATCACCACCCTGTCTTTTTCTGCCGTGAAGCAGTAATGCATTTCGGTTTGAAGGGTGAGGCAGCCGTGCTGTAAAAAGAAGAATTAGAATTGATGTGTCAAGGTGAATGACGGTATGTACATATGTATGTACGTTACTGATGTCTATGGGCTCCTACAATCACTAGATACCTACTGCGAGGGCCGTGAGTTTGTCTAACCATCGAACCAGTAAAAAAACATTCATGATTTCTTAAGCTTGGATAATATTTTAAAATGACGCAACTCCAAAATCCAGCAAATCATGCCGAGTAATGACATTAGAAAAGCACATTCTTAGTATTCACAGGTGTGTAGTTTGACACTTGAGCGTTTCGTAACTTATCTTCTAATGTTGTGAAATCATCGTCATCGTACTTCTATTAGATTAAACGCTTATTAATAAATCACTCTTCTTCCATTCTTCTATCTTCCTATTTTTAAATAGCATCGATCATCGCTTTTCTTTGTCGTTACGACCTGGAGCTTCTTCTACAACGTTCAGTGCACTATCAGAGGTCGTTACACCCTTTTCATTTATAATTGAGATTAAATTGGCAGCCCTTACATCTTCATTAATTAAACAATTAATCATTTCATGGTAATCTACACGAATGGTTTTTTTTATTTTTTTATTGCCGTATAGGCAGAGTAGCAAACGGTCCACCTGATGGTGAATGGTTACCGTCGTTCATGGACGTCAGCAATGCCAGGAATAGAGCCAAGCCGCTGCCTACCGTTAAGTACTCTCCACAAGCCTCGTTTGAAGAAGGACATGTCGTAGCGCTCGGGAAATACCGTGGAGGGGAGCTCATTCCATAGGATAGATGAAAGCATCATATCGTCTAGCAAACATCGAACTAGTAAAAAAAGCAATTGATTTAATTGCTTGTGGTAGCGCGTTTTGTGAGCCTGTTTAGGCAAGTATTCGCATTCACTTTATTCTATCTATAGGCTCTAGTAACCCGCTTCCACCGACTAATGGTAAATTTGGGGAAATTTATGTAAATCTTTGTGGGTTCATTAATTCGAAAATGTCGACTGTTTTGACTATGCGAAAAGTACCGTGAAAGTTTATATGCTTTTGTGTGTTTGAAGAAACAGGATCGGATTGTGTTTAAAAAGTTTAGAGATATTTGCTTTATAGATGGCACCTGTTTTACAAACAAAAAACTCAGAAGATATAACACATAGTTACGATGTTCAATTATAAGTGTAGTTTACTCAAACGTAGAAAATTTTAAGATCCAGAACAAATAGATTTCATTACGGAGTCTCTCCTAATTACGCCAAACTAATTGACTCCTTCAAGTGTCACGATAAGCTTTAAGACAGCATGAATTGTATAACAAATTATGACTATTAAGAATATAAACATTTCATAGACCTTCGAACTTAAGCTGTACAAATAATTCAGTAGCAGAAAATAAAGTACTAACAATTTACATACTAAAGATATCAATCTACGTTATACAATTTAGATTGGGCCACTAGATAATAATATACCTAAAGCTTCATATCGAAGTCTAGATCCAAGGCCTAAGGATGTTGATTATTTTTTATTATTTTCTTGCTCAATAGAAAGGAATTTAACAAAAGATTCAGATGAGATGTTAATCAGTTATCGAACTATCATTGTTCGTATTGATGCGTGAAATATAATAAATAGTCCAACACTCCGTGTGAAATGTTACGACAAAAAATTAGAAGTGAATCAGAATTGCGCTTTATTTGCGAAGGGAAACGGAGAAAGGGCAGTTATTTTTTTATTAATGAATTATTAATTGATTCAATTACTTAAATTATTCAGTAAATCTAGTCCGATCATTTACATTAACGCATACGTAAGTAATAAATGGATTAAATGATGTTCAAACTCCGAATTCCCCCGAAATAAAAAGTGTCAATGCGCAAAATCTCAGACGTTATTATTTATTTACTTATTTCTTTATTTAGACACACCAACAGCAATACACACAAAACATTCAAGCTTAAAATTAACATCTATAA
The DNA here is from genome assembly GCF_030267445.1 of Bombyx mandarina. Lineage (NCBI taxonomy): Eukaryota > Metazoa > Arthropoda > Insecta > Lepidoptera > Bombycidae > Bombyx > Bombyx mandarina. The sequence goes on along the minus strand of NC_143220.1, from coordinate 10,183,163 downwards.
AATGATGTACTGTACTGTACTTAACTACTACTTATCATACTATACTTATCATTTAAAAACTAGTTACATTTAACTACGAATATTTTTTATTTAAATGGTTATCGGCGCCCGTGGTCATCACTACTTGACATAATATTAATTCACAAGGACCCAGTCTCAATATTATAGCCGGGGCGTTTTCTGCAACTATACTAGTTTTCGATAATTTTGCTGCGGGAGAATACGGTTGGTGTTCTAATAATAGAAGAGTACCCGCTCTCACTAGAGAAATATATTAAAGAATTGTGTATCATAAAAAAAAAAGTTATAATAATAATCATAAATCAGCAGAGTAAATATTTCTTATAACAAAATAACAATTATATTATAAGAAGTTACTTAATTTAAAATGTTTAAGTTTTTTCTACATTTTTGTATTAAATTTTGTTGTGTATTATTATTCAAATGTTAATTTTATTTAAGAGACGAGAATGTGAGTCGCTGGACCAGAAAGGCTTTCTATGAATTATCTTACGCAACATCCGTATTATAATATCGCGAACTTCCTAAAGTCAATTATAATGAACGTTTTCGTCATAGGTTCTGATCTAAAAAGTTTTTTATGCGTCGAGTAGAATAGCAGCTGTCTGTCTGTCTGTAACCAATTAATTTTATTTCGACAATAAATAAAATAGTAAAGTATCATTTTTGTATCGGTTTATTTGTATGCAATTTTCTTGATCAAAATTATGTGACGAAAACTTTTTTCACTTAATTGTTGTTGGTCTTTCATTACGAAGAAAACAGTAAAGTTTGCGACGCTTCTGAAAATATATGTACATGTGTGCTGATGCATATGTATTAACCGATTTACCATGGAAATACTTTTGGACTGGGATTAATTTTATATAGTATATATACGACGGGCGAGCTCACAGTACGTTCGGTGTTAAGTGGTCACCGGAGCCCATAGTGATTAACAACGTGATTGCCGCCACCCACCTCGAGACATAAGTTCTAAGTCTCAGTGTTACAGTACAGCAGCTGCTACGCCCTTAACACTGAAACGCATTACTGGTCCGCGGCAGAATAAGGCAGGGTAGTGATACTTACCCGTGTCGCTTCCCAAGACACCCTACCACTAATAATATATATCTATAGCAAACCGACCTGTACGTCACTGTCGCGGCCGTATGCCCGCTCGCTATACATATGTAGTTAGTATCTATGTCCGTCTTTTAACAGAGTGTATAATCTATGTTCCGGGCGCTTCCGTTTTGAGTGTGAATAGTGTGCGCCCGCGTCTGAATGTAATTATCGTTTAAAAAATTGAAAATTGTTTGTGGTTAAGAAAGATTAGAATTCGAAATTCTATACTAGTGACTAACCCATAGTTTTATTGAATAAAAATACCCCTGAGATGTACCTCTCACTATATACCACAATTGTGAACTGAAATTCAGCGAAACGAACAGGCGACAAATATCTACAGAATTTGGCCGGCGAGAAAATCAGATAACTACTTACCAAGGTTTCACTTTCATCGCGTGTAAATCACTCTTTTTTTTGCTACCGTTTAGAGCTACCGTTGGCGAATCGTAGATTACCTTCGACGGTATGTGTGTGTGCTGCTGATAGCGAACAGTTGGAGTTTATATACATCAAACCTTTGCTTATGCGACGCTTATACTTAAATACCAAGTCCAACTTGATACCAGCATTACCATGCCAGCTATCTATCAATTTCTATCGGGTAGCTTTAACCCATAGACACATCCCAGTTTCTCGCCGGATCTTCTCAGCGGACCGTGTTCCGGTGGTAGATTCTGCGAAGCACTGCTCTTGCTAAGGCCAATGTTAGTAACAACTCCGGTTTGAGCCCAGAGAGCTCACCTACACGCTAGGGCAACACTGAAACAGCCTCTCAAGGAAATAGCATAAGTAGGAACATAAAAATAAAAATTCGGACAGAAATAGGCAGTGATAGCCAACTTACACCATCTCACTACCGGTACTGCGTCATCTTTAATCTTTGTTATGAATTAAAATTGGCAACTTTTCGAGTGTGCTCCTGATGTTACATACATTACGGCACTGGGACCTTTTGAGAAACGTCCCGCTGTTTGTCTTGCCGTAAAACTAATAATTACATCGAAAATACATATGTCACAGAGTTGTGATTAGATAAATAATTATCTACGTTACTTACAGAGTCTTGTGCAAAGTAAAGGCGCATTCAGATTTGTTCGAAAGTTGATTAAAATTGCTTGACAAATTATATTATACAAGAGAGTTTTTGGAACGAAGTTCCTTATGGAACGATGCGGAGGGGTACCTTAACCGGGAAAAAAGTCCGTAACGTAAGATTTTTATTAGTAATGCACACAATGTACGACTTAACTTTGTAATAACGTACAAGTTAGTAATGCACACAGTGTACGACTTAACTTTGTAATAACGTACAAAAAATAACCAATTTTTTTATCATTCATTGACCACGATCTCAGAGGGTTCGTTTATGCAAATAACCGTGAATGAAGTGTACGACAATAAGTTCGCACGTTACCGAATGACCGTGGGTAGTTGTAAAACCTCGAGTTTCATTTTCTTTATACCTCGAATAGAACTTAAAATTAATATTTTTATAATAAGGAACTTCGTTCCTATCCGGTGTCCCACGACACCACACATCTTTTTTCTTTTATTAACCTAAACTTGATCATAATTCTATGTTTTTAATTATTGCAAAAGAAAATTTATCACAATACATTTTGGACTGTTTATAAACCCCCCCCCCCTCCGTATAGTGGCATATGGGTATGTAAACAAGTATGTACTTTCATTTATGTTGAATAAAAATTTTTTTTGATTTGATTAAAAATAGATGATTTTATTTATATATTTAGAAGCGCGGTAAGCACCGTGCACTTAGCTTTATCGGTTGTCGCGTGCGTTCCGTCTCACGATGGAGCTACTGAACAAATGCTTAATGCTAGGTTTAAGTCTATGCCTGCAATTAGCTCAGGTTATGCAATGGTCGTGACATATTTTTATAATGGGCTGTTAATTTTGAAGACCTCATTAATGGTTTCGAAGTTATTATTAAGAATGATTTAAAGAGGTACAGACTTATGTCAGCTTAGAGCTATTATGGTCTTGGCGTGTGTCTGTTCATCGTTCTAGTTATTTATAATACAAATAATATTTTGTAATGTTACTGAATACGGTTAAAAAGTAGTTTTTTTCAAGAATACAAAGGTTTTTTTGTTGTTTATGCCTTAATTGCATTACATGCATATTATCACGAAAGAGGTTTGTTTTGAAAAATACTATATAGTTAGAACTATCTAGTTTATCCTCAAGATTTCTAAACAAAAACGGTTTTTGACTGAATCTATACTAATATTATAAAGAGGAAAGATTTGTTTGTTTGTTTGTTTCGAATAGGCTCCGAAACTACTGGACCGATTTGAAAAATTCTTTTTCCATTAGAAGCCGACATTGTCCCTCATGAACATAGGCTACTTTTTAAATTTTTTTTTTTTTTTTTTTTGGTTTCATGTGTGTTTTAATGTTTCCGAAGCGAAGCGAGGGCGGGTCGCTAGTGAATAATATTTGTTTACATTTCTAAAAAATATATATATTTTTTTTTTGCAAAGGTGTCATTGTGATTGTCTTTTATGTTATTTAATTTAAAAAAAACACGCCACATCAACATAAGATCTCTCCTTGAGTTAAGGATCGATTGACTCGCGAGCAATTTTATGATTATGTGATATTTGGTTTTTTGTTCGTATTTTATGCACTTTCACAAATATGTATAGACAATATCTAGTCTTTTAATTGAGTTTAATATCATATTTTCTAAAACAAATCGTATCCGGGTCATGGCTTTAAGTGATAATCCTTTTAGTTAGAATCGCCGATAATTTTTTATGAAAATTCAAGTGGGTACAAATTATTTACACTTTGTGGATGCGATGATTAATCAAAGACCAGAATCGACATTTTATTTTCCAGTTTTTCAAATAAAGATTTGTAAACAAGATCGTCCGTAACCACCTAAGCAATAAAAAATAAAAATACTCCAACCCTGTCGCAAATTGCTTACCAGTGGTGATTAAGGCGTAACAAAAAAAAACCACAATGATTAATTATACTATGTATATTTTATTGCTTAGTTGGGTGGACGAGCTCACGGCCCACCTGATGTTAAGTGGTTACCGGAGCCCATAGGCATCTACAACGTAAATGGCGCCACCCACCTTGAGACATTAGTTCTAAGTGTATAGTTACAACGGCTGCCCCGCCCTTCAAACCGAAACGCATTACTGCTTCGCGGCAGAAATAGGCAGGATGATGGTACCTACCTGTGCGGACTCACAAGAGGTCCTACCACCAGTAAATATCTAGCAATATCTTGCTATATTTCATTGATGCTTGAATCTCGTTATCGATATTATAATAATTCGTGAATATCTTTATCATTTACCTATAAAAATGAATCTCATTATTTTAAATATTTCATGGTAGTTATATCAAAATATCACCGTGCTTCACTAATGTCAAACAAATTTTAACTAGGACCTTTATAAAACTCGATATGTTAATGTTTCGGCGAAATTTTTTGTCTTGTTCGACCGTGACATTTCAATGTTGTTATGTCGGCTTCATTAATTTTACATCTCGGCATCTCTCCACACAATATAATGTCAACGGTCCAATTAGATAATAAATTACGGCGCATAAATGCCACTGGCATGTTTTTTTTTGTTGAAAATAACTTATTAAGTACTTACTAGTTGAAACGGCAGACTTCGTAGTGCCTCAATCGATAAATAAAAGATTTAAACTTTTGTATAAACTAAACTTAAAACAAAAAAAGGAATCCGTCCAATGGGGGGGCACATCAAAGGGAAAACAAAATTGTTATTTTTATTTAATTCCGAGCATTTTCATATTTATCTACCTTTTAAACCTTCTCTGGACTTCCACAAATAATTCAAGACCAAAATTAGCCAAATCGGTCCACCCTTCTCGAGTTTTAGCGAGACTAACGAACAGCAATTCATTTTTATATACATAGATAGATAGATAAGTATATAAAAAACTCAACTCTCTGAAAACCTAAAAAATTTTGGGACGAATAAAGGACATAGATGAAAGCAGCTGAAAATATCCACAGAGAACTAGAAAAACAAGATCGTTTTTAACTTTGATTCATATATTTTGCAATTTAATAGTTAATGTCACAAGGCCAACCCAAGGCCTAAGTGCTTATAATTAAGCCGGCCTAAACACCCAGAGCTTTCAACGATACTAATAATTAGCTCGCGACAAAATAAGCAGAGCCGCTTCAATACAAAATTTCATAGGGATCAATGGAATACAAATAAGCATCGGTTTAAATGTATCAATGTCTGAAAGCCGGGCAATAAATCTTGTTCAACTTACCTTTCCAATAATGAAATATTCCGCCGTAATGACTAAAAAAAAAGGTAGCCGAATGACCGAAACTTGTGCTATCTGGGACATTACCGGTGCAGTTTTGCACAATTTCTTACGTAAGTTATGTCGATTGAACGCGATGCGTGTGTGAGGCAATTTTCACGGCACTGTTTAATTGTCGATAGCTCGTTACGGTCAGTTTGTCTTGCGGAAATCGGGCCGTGAACTTGGCTATTAGTAAAATAACTTAATCCAGAATAAGAATCCACTGGTTATTACTTTTTATTTGTCTTGGTGGATGTACGAGATGAGATGAGATGGGAATCAGTATCAGTATCACCAATAGCAGTAACAGTTGTTTATCAACGGCTGATTCCATAAACAGTCGAAGAGAAATTGGATAAATTTACAATTTCACGTAATAATTATTGAGGCTATTTCATGTATTTTCTGCCTATTTCTGTCGCGAAGTAGTCACGTGTTCTGGTTTAAAGTGTAATTGGCATTTCGACCTCATGTTTCAAGGTAAGCGTGATGTGAAAGATGTGATGACCACTGCAGTTTAAAATTGGGAAAAAAAACTTCCATTTGGATGAAATAAAATTTATTGAAGTTCAATTAAAAACATCGAACTTTTAATGTTAATACCAAGTAAAACGAACCTTTAATTACAAAGATAAATATTGCGTATTAACCGAAATGCCGCTTAAACCAAATGGCCTTTCGTCCGTCGATATAATGATATTATTATTTAGTTAAGTCGTTACCTCATCATAAACACTGCATTTATCATTAACATTGCAATACTCGTCTGCCTTGAATGTTTGAACGGATTGAAATTCCTTTTATTTTATCTAAATTCTTTTTTATTGTAGCGTATTTACATAATATGGTATTTCCTTCTTCTGTACGTACATACCTTAAAAAATCTTTTCATATTTAATTCGATTCACTAATGGTCGTGTTAATTGGCTTTTTTCATACAAAAAAAAACTCATACGATACAATTTATATTTCCTCAATTGACTATCAAATTACAAGGCGTGGTAACTGGATTAATTTAGTATTTTAAAGTTCAGTTGATAATAAATTTTGTTTATTGACTTTTCATGGCTTTCTGTGGACCTGTATGTAAGTTATTCACTCAAACTTGGTAGGAAAGTTCTACTGTCAATAAGACGCCTGGCGTTTTCATATTTAGATGCAACTATGCTGGTTGAAGTATCGAATTCAGGTAGCAATCAAAATGTCACCGAGCGACGTCTGCCATGACACAAATTTTCTTTCAAATTCAGCCGTCAAGAGTAACACACCAATTTTATACATCTTCTTTTCTTTATTTTGTCAGATAAAGGATAAAATAAAAATCTCAAAACAATAAATTCAGTCCACGCTCAATTACTACAACGCAACAGACATCTATGATGAAAAATAGCATCGTGGAATCAATTTCAAAACTGACTTGAGAACGTTTTGCGAATTAAATAGGGATTAAAACAATCCTAGACTCTTTATGCCACGAAGTAGTTACACATTTGTTCCGATACAAGGATCTTAAAATCTCTACCCGAGAAAATTGGGACTTCGATGTAAAACAATAAACGAATTAGTGCATTTCAAAATAAAGAAACCACTGGAAAAGTAATCGGAATCTTCCTTAACTAGTAAAAGTAGGTGTAGACGTTATTTATATCTTCGTTTAAATAAAAAATGCCTTTCGCTTTTAAGAAATACCAAAAGTTAATATTTAAATCTAAGAAAATATAGATAACACTGAATATTAAATAACTAAGCATTAGTTCGCAACTTTGAGACGCAGACTTTTATTAATGTGTTTTGAATAAATCAATAGTCAAATATATTAGTGTAATAAAAGTACATGGTGAACTAAAATCGAATCGGATGTTTCGACAGAAGTTGTTGAATTAAAATTAAATTTTGAGGTCAGATGGGAAAAGGCCCGATGGAGTCACGCTAATTCCATGGTCAGTTGGTAGGTGCCTGGTAAGGGGTGCTACTTGTGTGGATACTAAGGCTCCCTGTCATTTAGATGGTACTTCCTCCCGCCCCGGTTCAGCTGCAGCTTCAGCAGAAATTACAAAAAAGCGGAAGTATTCGGGTTTGGGGTCTTCTTATTCTTTTTTGCCTTTCGCGGTTGAGACGATGGGCCCTTGGGGCCCTGAAGCAAAGAAATTTTTAACAGAAAGAGGTTACACATGATGCTAAGGCTGGCTGGTACTTTGTACAGAGAGTGAGTCTGGCTGTCCAACGAGGCAACGTAGCCAGTATCTTGGGGACTGTGCCTCCTTCAAGCGCGTTGGAAGATCTGTTCTACTGTGTGGGTTGAGTTATGTTAAATTATTTTGATTTGACTTTTTGTTAATAAATAAAATATATCAATTAAAAAAATACTTTAAAGTTCAATGATAATTAAAACATAAATAATACATTTATCTCTGTAATGATATATGGATCTGTATCAATAATTTATAATCGGATCAGACACTTAAACTCAACTAAACTCAACATGAAGGCATAACGCGATTATTGAAATAAACATTAATGAATATAAAATTCAAAATATGTTCTAAATATTGTATTACATATTGTCGCTGTCAAACCAAAATCCGCTATGTGCAAAAACTCTATTTTGAATTAATGAGTAAAAACATTTTCGTATAAAATTTATATGAAGGTGAATTTTTAAGAAATATATCAAATGAAAGCTATAGATAAATATTAAAGCTATAGACACATACCAGTTTTTTTTATACGGTAGATAGGGCTGTGAATTATATGAAAAGGTCAAACAGTAAAAATCTCAAAAAGTGCACATAGCAAATTTTGGTTTGACAACGACGATATATATAAGTATAATGTACTAGCGGTCCGCTCCGGCTCCGCTCGGGTCTTTAACAAAAATTTCAACGATATTTGAGGTTGTTTTATTTTTTTAAATAAAAGAACACTTATTGTGGCATCACTATAATAGTTAGACATATGCTGTCGCGACACTTTTTTTAAATAATAATGAGTTCTACAAAGTCGTAGTACATTATTTTATTCTATCATCAATAGTTTTCGCAGGGTACGCGATGTAAAGAATATTTTAGGTAATTTTTTTACACCTTGAGTTAAATTATTGGAGTTTTAGTAAAGATCCCTAATTTTTTCAAAAAAGATTATAGCCTATTTCACTTGGGAATAATGTAGCTTCCAAACAGTGAAACAATTTTTCAAATCGGTTCAGTACTTTCGGAGTCTATTCAATACAAAGAAATCTTTCCTCTTTATAATATTATTAGTATTAGTATAGATGTGATGTTTTCTAGAAATGCGATATGCATATTATGTTTTCTACGAGCGTTGCTTTGCAAAATAAATCAGTGTTCGTCGATTAAATTGCTCGTTACAACCCCGTTGCGGTGTGGTCGGTCTATATGGCATCTAGGCAGGTCGGCGCCCGATGAAAGCGAATTGCATCAAAACGAAGTCGCGTGCAACGATGCGTCGTCGTGTCGCGTGATAATTCACATCGATACATGTTCTTTTTTTAACGCATTCCATGTTTTTGTGTTTCTTCATTGTGCTTTAGTCGCTTGTTAATTGTTTAGTTATTGTTTCGTTTTTTTTTAATGAGCTCTGATAGACGCGCCTGCGGTTTGAATTGCAAGATTGATTTGAATGACAAAGCAAATTCTGTCGCCTCTCTCGTGGCAAAAGACGGAAGTCTCAAACTATTTATTTAATAATGATACAGCACTCACTCATCAATAGATCTCCAAAACTAAAAATCCGTTGCTTTTCATTTGGCAATAGATACTCATTTTGCGATGTAGGTACTCATTAAGAAAGGCTTTTAGTTATTTATAAATATTTTTTTATACACATTTATGACTGGCATCTGAATAAAAATATAGTATTTTCTGCGATTTTCACAAGTCATAGGTATAATCAAAACTACTTCTGTTGTTTAATCTCGAGTTTTTTTTTTGTTTTTTTATTGCACTATATTATTTCCGATATTTTACATTACATCACGCTTTATTGTTTTTGTGGTCAATGATGACTAAGCTCTTATTCGTCGACATTTTAAATAATATAATAAAAATAAGTTATTCTAACTATGGCATAAAATACAATTAAATTTTTAAGCGGTCGTGTTATATTTAGCTTGTTGAATTATCGCCCGTTGGAATAGACATAAAAATACGTGATTAAATGTGTAATGCAGTGAAATGAAAGTACCTTGAGTGAAAGCGTTTGGATTGACACGAATGATTTATTAATACGAGTACTCTTCAGACGATCCATGTAAATAGTTCGTGGTTTATAGCTTGGCTTTCAACATTGTTAAGAAGGCTTTTGGATATTTTATTTAAGGAACCCTTTCAATCTATCTATACATATAAAAATGAACTGCTGTTCGTTAGTCTCGCTAAAACTGGAGAACGGCTGGAGCGATTTGGCTAATTTTGGTCTTGAATTATTTGTGGAAGTCCAGAGAAGGTTTAAAAGGTCGATAAATGTGAAAATGCTTGAAATTAAATAAAAATAACAATTTTCCGGACGGTTTCCTTTTGTTTGTTTTATGTTTATTTTATACAAAAGCTTAGGTCTTTTATTTCTCGATTGAGGCACCACAAAGTGTGCCGGGTCAGCTAGTGTGCAATAAAATTAACATTATAAAAAAAAAGTAGTTACAATTTACCATGAGCTATGAACTTAATAGCGAAATAGTAGTGTAAAATTATTTTATCTAATATCTTGGATGATGTAGACGTTTAAATGAATTGCTAACTGTCTACCTGATGCAGACGACAAAGCCGTTTCATTACCAATATTATCGTCCGGTTTAAAAAAAACGTGTTATTTCCATTTTTTTAATAAATGGCAAATTAATAATTTAAATAATAATAATAACTGGGAATAAATCACGCACGGTAATCTGACCTCAATTTAGGATTATCTGTGATATGGGTACCAAGGATTCATAAACGTACTTATGTATGTTTACATAATACTCTAACACACACTGCACTAAGTCCATAAACATCTTTTTTGTAGTAAAATTTTAAAATGTATCGAATGTATGTAATCGATTCTTCATTAGAATCACTCATCTTGACAGTACGAAAAATAAATTAAAATCACACATTTTCCTAATTTGAATTTGGAATGAGCTTCTTTAAAATTTTAACTTTTAATGGTACCAAAACTTGTCGCAACAGTCAGGGGCGCTAATTACTGCACCGATTCGGTGGTGTCAAATAATTATACTACTTCTTCTCGTTCTTACATATGTGGGGTCATTATGTGGGGTCGCGGCAGCATCTTCTCTTATCATTTCGCGTAGGGATTTGGTATGAGTTAGACGACCAGTGACCTCAGTGACGTCAACCTTCCCTTGGTTATATCTCCAGTAGTATATTCATGGACATGTGCAATATAGGAAGGGTCTTTTTCTTTTGATGTTTATTTTACTTCGACCGCTTTTGGTTCTATGATTTTCTTAGTAGTGTAATAGATTCATTCATACTAAAATTTAGATCTTCAAATACTAATAAGATAAAAATATTACATTTTATTGGATGTTCTCTATTTAATGACAGGTTTTTTTAATTTATTTATTGCATAGATATGTGGACGAGCTCACAGCCCACCTGGTGTTAAGTGGTAACCGGAGCCCATAGACATCTACAACGTGGATGCCCCACCCTTGAAACCGAAACGCATTACTGCTTCACGACAGAAATAGGCGGAGTGGTGGTACCTACCCGTGCGGACTCACAAGAGGTCCTACCACTAGTAATTACACAAATTATAATTTTGCGGGTTTGATTTTTATTACACGATGTTATTCCTTCACCGTGGAAGTCAATCGTGAACATTTGTTAAGTACGTATTTCATTAGAAAAATTAGTACCCGCCTGCGGGATTCGAACACCGGTGCATCGCTCGATACGAATGCACCGGACGTCTTATCCTTTAGGCCACGACAACTTTTAAAATGTCTTATTGACTTCGTGTATTATGCCCATACATATGTAGCCGTTACATAATTAGTGGTAACCGTAACTATAGAAGCTATAATTAATTATTGTAAATCCTTGTTACAGTGAATGATGCGAGTCGTGTGGTGGAGCACGGCCTTGCTGGTGCTGCTAGCTGCCGCCAGCGCCCTTCGTACCCCACAGGTACACATACCCTTATTTACTCATCTATAACGTTCAGTGTAATATCAGAGGTCGGTGCACCCTTTTAAATTATTATTTTTACTGGTGGTAGGACCTCTTGTGAGTCCGCACGGGTAGGTCCCACCACCCCGCCTATTTCTGCCGTAAAGCAGTAATGCGTTTCGGTTTGAAGGGTGGGACAGCCGTTGTAATTATACTCAGACCTTAGAACTTATATCTCAAGGTGGGTGGCGTATTTACGTTGTAGATGTCTATGGGCTCCAGTAACCACTGAACACCTGGTGGGCTGTGAGCTCGTCCTCCCATCTAAGTAATAAATATATATGTTTAGAGCAAACCGCGGGCCCAAGTTTCTTTTTAGCTGCCCATTCAACCTAATCCTAACTCTATTAAGGTTAATAAATTGGCTATCTCATTTACAATAAAACTGACTTATGATTTCGTTTTTTTTTTAAATAATATACAATTAGGTATTAAAAAGAAAATCTGAGATTATATCACAAACATGTGTTCTGTTGTTAATTATGAAACTCGTTCAAGCTGATATGGGCGTTCGGTCAACTATCAAGGCTAGAGACACAATGTGATTGATTTCATACCGCTTACTTGATGCCTTGCTTGTTCGAAGGCGACACCAGGTAATTTTAATTTATAGCCTGCGTTTTGTTGCTATATTTATTAAAACGGTCTCCTGAATTTTCCGCTTTTACTCTTGTAGTAGGAATTTACTGATCCATACTTTTATGCCGGTGTTGTATAAGTGAAGATAACGAGGGCAGCTCTCCTTTTATTATACACTAGCGACCCGCCCTCGCTTCGCTTCGGAAACATTAAAACACACATGAAACCAAAAAAATAAATAAATAAAAAAATAAAAAAAAGTAGCCTATGTTCATCAGGGACAATGTCGGCTTCTAATGGAAAAAGAATTTTTCAAATCGGTCCAGTAGTTTCGGAGCCTATTCGAAACAAACAAACAAACAAATCTTTCCTCTTTATAATATTATATTAGTATAGATTTAATTATAATTACCCCTTTAATCATAATTATAATTGTTATTAAATTGTTCATATTATTATATTTATAAATATTAGGGGTTAAAGTATGAAATTTCCGATATGCACTGAAAAATAGAAAAAAAAAAAATATTTAATCTGTTTATTTAATGAAAATATCTACAATTATTATCTATACATTGCTGCCATATAATAGGAAGGTCATTTATGCCTTTGCGATAGAACTCTGGTGATTTTTACTTTTACTTGTGAGTCCTCTTGTCCTTACTTGTGAGGGACTCTTGTGAGTCCGCGCGGGTGAGTACCACCACCCTGCCTATTTCTGCCGTGAAGCAGTAATGCGTTTCGGTTTGAAGGGTGGGGCAGCCGTTGTAACCATACTGAGACCTTAGAACTTATATCTCGAGGTTGGTGGCGTATTTACGTTGTAGATGTCTATGGGCTCCAGTAACCACTTAACACCAAGTGGGCTGTGAGCTAGTCCAACCATCCAAGCAATAAAAAAAAATGCTGTAAAATGATCTATTATTGGCTAATCAAGTAAATAACTATATTGTCAAAAATAAAACTTACCTTACATACTTAGGCATCGTTAATCATATAACATTTATAATTAACTTACTACCACCACCGCTACACTACTGCAGCTATAGTATATACGAGTCTCAGACCGGAGCTCATGGGCATCAACCTTACCACCATCCACCTTGAGATATGAGGTCTAAGTCTCGGTTGTACTGTGTAACGACTGTCCCACCCTTCAGGCTGGAAAGTATGACTGCGTTGTGGCAGAATTAGGCAGGCTTGTAGTACAGACCCGCATGCATCTCATACACTCTTCACCGGTACTTAAGTATGATGAAAGTTGAAGCGTATTTACCGCCTCCGAGCATAAAAGAGCCATCATCGTTCAAGTATTATGACAGTATTTATCAAAATTTGACAGATCACAGCAAAAAACTTTCGAAATTATGCAATAAAAAACTAACATCGATTATTAACGTGCTTACAGCCGTTTGTAATTGCGAATGAATTACGGATTAATAACACAACTTTCTATGTGAGCAGTAGCTGCTTGACAGTTTTGTTTCATAGAAAAATCTACTTTAGCTGAAGCAATTTAAAAAGGAATGTTGCATGACTGATAATAATACACTTAAGACACAGAACAGTTCTTAATATTTTATAAGACTGTTTAAAAAATTGTTGACAAATGTTATGGTGATCACCAATTTGTAAAAATCGTCGCGGGTCTAACGATAAGACGCTTGGTGTACTTATTTTATTTATTTATTTTTTATTGCTTGGATGGGTGGACGAGCTCACAGCCCACCTGGTGTTAAGTGGTTACAGGAGCCCATAGACATCTACAACGTAAATGCGCCACCCACCGTGAGATATAAGTTCTAAGGTCTCAGTATAGTTACAACGGCTACCCCACCCTTCAAACCGAATAAAACAATTTAAAATATTAGAAGGTACCAATTATTCAGAAATCTTTGTTTCAAGACGTTATTCAATAAAAATCTAAATTTGGAATGTAAACCACTTGTTTCGTAATAATTTGCTGATTAAAACGAAAATTAATTAAGAAAAAACCAATGCATATGCATAAAGAATTTTATTATATGATATTCTAATTTACGTATTCATGTAATGTTATTTTTTTAAATTATAAAGCTTATCGTAATAAGAGTTTAAATAATGCACGCTGTAAAATTATATTCTGTGATGTTTGATTTAGTTTTAAGAGAATTTATGAAACTAGGCAGCGAGCCAAGCAGGCGGAGAAGTAATATATGTAGAAATCAGATTCTAGATATTGCACATAGGATCAACAATGTTACCTGTATATGTTAGAATTTACTAACGTTCTTGATATTGTATTAGCATTGTTAATAATAAATGGGTGGTGGCACTGACATGACAATATCCATGGGCGCAGGTAGCCCAATTGCGCCTGGTAGGCCATAAGCCCTTTAGTCGTGTAAAGTATTTAAAAAGTGATTTCATGATCCAAATGATCCCAGAAATCTAAACTACCCGAACTCCTACTTAAATATTTTGTATGAAATGGAAAAAAAGCTTGTCAAATATTTGCGAATGTTCCTAAGCTCTTATCAGATTGACACATTGTTTTTGTGCATGTTCGAAATTTATCTTTAATCCACTGTCTCATATTTAATGTGTCTTTTATCATCACCGGCCCCAGGACACGTCGTTAGACCAGTGTTCTTCTCACAAATCACTGAATAAGATAATAAGAAAGAGGTTTACCAAAATTACGGTCATTGCACTGAATTTTATTGCGTAATGCTACCGTTAATTCGTCTGTAACATGCAACGCATTGTATTACTTTACAATACTTAGATCATAGCTGCAATCACGTAGGTTACAGACTAGACAGATGCTATGTGAATTGTTGATATTGAGATAGACGGTTACACGTGACTTCCAAAACTAAACCTATCTATATCTTTTCTATTATCTCTTATAGTATTTCTATAGTTATGATTAGAACTAATTTTGCGGCTTGATTTTGCATTTTTTACTTAAGATTTGGGGCTCATTGTTATTTTGTTAACAATATTTTCACTTCTGGTTCCTAAAAGTTGTATATCTTTTAAATAGCTTAATTTAAAATAAATTTAAATGACCGCATTAAATATATTTTTAAACCAACTTTGAGAAGCGGAGAAGGAACTTTTTTATAGGCGAACCGATTTTTATGATTCTGTTTTATGATTTGTTTGAAAGTTGGTGTTCCTCATTTGGTCCCATAGAATTTTTCTGAACGGTAGTTTCTGGGCTATCTTTAATGACGCATATTTAAATTGAATTCAACTACATTCATGATATTCTCGGTGCATACTGTCGGTTTTCTGTTATGTTAAAAATTTGTACCCATATTGAGAAAATTAAAGTTTTCAATAGATACTAAAGAAACAGAAAAAGAAAATTAAAAAACAGAAAGGAAATTATTGGTCCGTAACTATGCATGAAACATGTTCACCGTTGAAGCTATTTATTCCAGTTTCGGTTTCGGGAATGGTTTCTTGTGTTCATACCTTGAATAATCTAAAATATGAAAATGCTCGTGATGTGTCTGTCCCCCGTCGGACGGATTTCTTTTGTTTGTTTTAAGTTTATTTTATGCAAAAGTTTAGGTCTTTTATTTATCGATTGTGGCACTACGAAGTTCGCCGGGTCAGCTAGTTTATAATATAATTTAGGTTTTAATGTTAAATCACCGGCAACTATTCAGTCTTGCTGCATCATACATCCTTGCGACGCAATGGAGCGATTCCGTCCATTAGCCGTCAGTTTGAGTAACATAGCATTTGCGAATCCAATTCGCGTTAATGACAGCTAAGACATTATGACGTTTTGGAAACAGTAGAATTTTCAGGCTATTATTGCATTCGATTTCGATCGTTTTAAAGGTGTTTTGATGTATCATTCGATCTTGTCTGGACATCAAGCTCCATGATGCCTTCACGAGGCCAAGGATCGCGATAGGTGGAGAATAACTGTACAAGAGAGATTGATGCAGCGGAAGAGTCACGACCCTCAGTAATGAGGAGAACAATGCAAGGAGGAGGAGAAATGTATGATATGACTTTTTATCTTCTTACGTTTTTTAATTGGATTACGTTGGTAAATTTAAAAGCAATGTCACTGGATGACCATTTTGGTGTAAAAATAAATTTAATGGTTGATCATAGAGATTTTATTTTTGTGTGGGCGATTTAAGAAAAGAAAAAAGAACCAATTTATTAATTTCCGTCGGCAAAGAAGCTACAATGCAAGTCGTCATTAATGTCAATGACAATGCTAAAACAGTGAACGATATATAATTGTATGTATAAACGCGTATGAGCATACGTCGGGACGGAAATAGTCATATTGAGTTGTTGAATCGCAAACGTTATGCCATAAGGTACTATTCAATAAAAATCAGAAAAAATAAGATAGTGCTTGTAACCTCAAGCACGAATTTTATCACATAAGCCGCCTGCGTTTATAGTCTCATATCTTTTAATAACGTACTTAATACTCACGATATAATCAGTAGTAATGATAAAAATCAATAAAGCCAATCATTTACTGTTTTATTTGATGTCAAAGCTATCGTTTTCCCACGCGTCTTGTAGTCAAGTTGATCGCGTGTACCGCGCTATGTCACTGTGTCATCATAAACGTAGAGATTAATGACCTTTGATGTCTTAATAATGGAACAGTCGTTTTAGAAGTACCTAAATAATGAGGGCAGACAGGAATCCATTTCACATCAATTCGACATCGTTGACATTAGCGAATGGATTGAAAATGACAGTACTTGACAGCTGAATGTTATGCTTTTTTTATTGCCCTGGTAGGTAGACGATCACATGACTACGACTGCTCTGCCAAGAGCAACCAATTATGATGATAAGGTAGACGAGCATACGGCCCACCTGATGGTGAGTAGTTACCGTCGCCCATGGACTTCAGCAATGCCAGGGGTAGAGCCAAGCCGCTGCCTGCTAACAAGCCAACTTAAGATACCAGTTTGAAGTTCAATAAACAACAATAATCTAGCGGATCTATTTTAATGATTGATAGACAAATATTTGATTTTTAATTGCTACGTTTTTCGGCAGGCCACGGAATCCTAAATGATTTCACCATTCTTAGGCAGCAGTTAAAACAGTTTAGAAAATAATATAACAAAGCCTTAATCTGTGTTTAGTATAGATTCAAACGATAAAAGCGTAATAATTGCAATTGAATTGTAACAATCTTGATAACAGTGTAATAATAGGTCTCGCGAAGGTCGGAGGTGTGAGAGGAAATCGATAAAAATATTAATTTTAATGTCTCAGTATATGATCGTGGCTAAAAGCATATTTAATAGCAAGGACGTAAGGACAATGTTTCTGGTAATGTTGATAAATGTGTGCATGCCAAATGATCTTACAGGATAGTTTATTAATCCCCTAATTATAATTTCACTATCATATTATTAACATGATGTCACATTAAATTATTTAGTTGGAGATTATACATTACAAGCAAGAAACAAAATTAATAAATTGTGATTTTGTTTAGAATAACTTTATTAATTCAAATAATTATTAATTTTTAATATTTAAAAAAAGTGTTAAAATATCCATTTTTAACGGCACTGTACGAAAAATAGATTAGACTGTGTATAGTGAGTGGGAGTGTAAAAAATGATGAAGTACAAGACTCTTATCTCAGCTGGATAGCGAATGCTTCTGAAGGTGTTTCAAATTTTCCAGCCGATTCTTATGGTTTTTTTTATTGCTTAGATGAGTGGACGAGCTCACAGCCCACCTGGTGTTAAGTGGTCACTGGAGCCCATAGACATTCACAACGTAAATGCGCCACCCACCTTGAGATATAAATTCTAATGTCTCAAGTATAGTTACAACGGCTGCCCTACCCTTCAAACCGAAACGAATTACTGCTTCACGGCAGAAATAGGCAGGGTGATGGTACCTATCCGCGCGGACTCGCAAGAGGTCCTACCACCAGTAAAAAGTAGTCGTAGTAATGGTAGTCGACGACGTCTTAAAGTTGATGAGAATTGAGCAAACATCGACAAAGAAATAGATACAATTCAGCCTAATGAGACCAGCATCTTGTAGCACGTACGAAATTTAGCTTCTGCGTTGTCAAACTAGAACCATCAACTTCTCAATGGAGCGTGAAATGTATTGACACAATAAATCAGCGGTACATAGAGTAATTCAAAATTACCTTCTGACAAGATTATTTGCTAAATTTTACAGTACTTAAGCTGTAGTGACGTTTAAAATTACGCTTGACTGGAACTTTAGAATGTTTAGCTGCAATCTGTCAACTAGATGCGCTAGTCTTTCCTTCATCCGATACATATTTTGAAACGAGCTATGTGATTAGGTAACCTGAGCAATATATGAATAGTAAATAAATAATTATAACTGGAAACAATTCACGTACGGTCATCCGCCCTCGTTTCTCTGTGTTATGGGTACCAGAGACGGACATACATACTTCCATACGTTTAAACATATAAATAGATAATAAACACCCAGGTAGACATCAAATAAGCTTGTTCATCACACAAATGTTTTCCCGTTCTTTTGAAAGGGCAGCCGTTGTAACTATATAGAGACCTTAGAACTTATATCTCAAGGTGGGTGGCCCATTTACGTTGTAGATGTTTATGGGCTCCAGTAACCACTTAACATCAGGTGGGCCGTGAGCTCAGCCACCCTTCTAAGAAATAAAAAAAATGATAGGAATCGAACCAAAAACCCACGGCGCAACAGTCAGTGTCGTTTTCATCGTCTTCAACACTTTCTATTAATATGAGAGTTTGCACCCACATTAACGACCGATGACAAATAAAATAATTTTATAACACCGCTCTAATATCTTAATCAGAATCGATTGGTTAAAAAAGGAACAAGAGAAACTAACAATTTGTTAGTTTGGTTTTTAGTGTATCTTGGCAACACCTGTGAACTTTCAGAGATGTTAAACATTAGATGTCAGCTTATTACTTTTACTGGTGGTAGGACCTCTCGTGAGTCAGCGCGGGTGGGTACCACCACCCTGCTTATTTCTTCCGTGAAGCAGTAATGCGTTTCGGTTTGAAGGGTGGGGCAGCCGGCATACTTGAGACCTTAGAACTTATATCTCAAGGTTGGTGGCGCATTTACGTTGTGGATGTCTATGGGCTCCAGTAACCACTTAACACCAGGTGGGCTGTGAGCTCGTCCACTCATATAAACAATTAAAAAAAAAAATAATGTTTACATTTCTAACTTGAATAAACATGAATTAACAAAAGAGTTCAGTGCTTTTTTAATATACTTTTTTCCTATACCAACCAATTCTCTTTTTTGTTGTTGTGTTTGTTAGCTACTAGCGGGCTTCGATATTATAAAATATATTTATGAAGTATGTGATATTGATTGAGCATCTGGCCTCATAACACCAGGCTCTTACTGTCTATACCTCTATGGGTTTCGGGCCATAATGTTGAAATCAAAAGTAGGTTTTCTATTTCCAATCGCCACTGTTAGAGCTTGGGTTAGTTTTTTACTGTCATTGTCTGTGTCAATGTCGAATATTCGTTCCGGTGATTAAAATTATTCGCTTTCGTAACTTCATTAATCTTTTTATGTTTCCTTACGTCACTCGATTTGTGTGTACAGATAATTGGGACGTTCTATTTACAATTCATTTCAAAATACGCATTTAGTGGTCACAAGAGATAGGTTTTTCCCATTTATACCTATAGCCATACGAGACAAGAATGTGCTTGTTGCGAGATTGCAAAAATTAAATATCTTTATTTATATTATGATACGACTGGGTGTCTTGTAAATAGGGTTTACTAGTTTAGGTCATAGGGGTGATCGATAATAACATTTCTTTCAAGATCTTTCGCGTTTTTAAATTCTTTTATATCTGAAGTTGAGCTAAATAGATCATGCCCAGATCATGATCCTCCTCCTCCTCCTCCTTGCGTCAGTTTCCTCATTACTGAGGGTCGTGGTCATGGCCTTGAAACAGTTTGTTTTTTGTAATGCACCGCCATCTGTTCCTATCTGCAGCTGAGTGCAGAGCATCGTGCACTGTTGTATCAAGGGCTGCACGAATCTGGTTCGTCCAACGGGTCGAGCTCCTGTCTCTTGGTCGCATGCCCTCGACCTTTCCAGTGACCACCAATTTCTCTAAGTTGTCACTGTTTTTCCTTGCAATGTGGCCAAAGTATTCAAGAATCCTTCCAAGATCATGTCAAGTCTATTTCTTGAAAAAAATGTAAATAAAATCATATCTTAATATTTCATGTACGTGGAATTCCGTAGTAAGCCACAGCGAATTTTCGCAAGAACACTTGTTACACTGACCTGATGTGTCGTATTCGCTTTTCTGGTCAGCTAATCAAAGTTTTCCGCATGAAAACCTGATGTTGCAACCCTCTGCGTTCTGATTACGGTGACGGTGAAATCATTCGAGTGCCGATCATTTCAAAGTCCACATAACAAGGGTGTTTACGATTTGTGTTTGTACTTTTTAAACACAGCGGCAAATTAAAAATAGCAGGTATAATTTTTTTGGCGTAATCATATACAAATTGAACTTGTAAATCTTAGTACAGGGAAGGGTATTACAATGGCAGTGACGTCATGAAAAATAAGAATCCAAACTCTTTCTTTCGACAATTACCTTCTTGAGAGAAGAAGTATAGTAAGTATGATCACTTAATTTTTTTTTAATACGGTGTAGATTTAATTACAACGGTTACTTTTACAGTATAATCTCGTGTTTTATTGTCATCATTATATTATTTTCGACGTTTCAAATACTATGTAATTATATAGTTTTCGACCAGAAGTATTTTTAATTTTGTCTGTAGCTCACGTCAATCAAAGAAAATATTATAATCTAGGTTAATTTATAATTATAACTCTCTGAATTTCTTTATTTTTGACGGATTTCTCGCCAACAAAAATATTTTTTCCTGTATTTTTCTAAAAATTTTACTTAAAAATAATTTTAGATAATTCTAGCTAAAGCTATTAAAAATATATTTAAGACAAACAAAAGATGCTCACGAGTTGACAAGAAACCAAAAAAATATGTGATCACGTAATCGGAAAGTGATGAACTTGAAAACAAAATTTCTCATTGACCTTTCGACGTTTCCAGAAATGGCATTAATAAAATTATACGTCGCTTACAGCTACGTAATTATCCGCATAAAGTTATTGTTTCTTTTTCTTTTCGTTGCGCACGGCTGTTGTCAAGGTAATTGATACGAAAGTTATTGAATAGATAATAGTTGTCTTTGTAAATTTTTATTGTTGCAAGTAAACTTCAGAATTCGTCTCTGTATTTTCATCGAACGCTAGTTAAATATTTTTTATTTATTGCTTAGATTGGTGGATAATCTCGAGGTCTATCTATTAAGTGGCTACCAAAGACATAAGGTCTTAGTTTTAACTGTACAACGGCTGCACCACCCTCCAAACCACAACACATGATTGCTTCGTGGTAAAAATATCCCGGATCATGGTACCTATACGCACGGGCTCTCAAGACACCCTACTACCAAACCCTCTATTCAGAGAAACATTTCTTAATGCTGAGTGAATGACGAACAAACCCAAAACCCAGTATTGTCAATCTAATAGGTCGACCACATTAACATATCTTTGTTCAAACAAAATCCGATTCTAAGCCACTCTCAATAAGGTAAGTTTCGGCTATGTTTCGTCGTGGTTCAGAACAAAGAACATAAGTCGCCAAGGTTCTGAACTGCACGTGACAAGAATCAGTTTTTATTTTACTTTCATTTCTTCTTTATTTTGTTTTGTTGGCTTTGAGCGTAGAAAAAAACAAATGAGGCTCAAGCTTACAGTTCAGACTTCGAACTCACGTCTCTAAGGGGATGTCGACATTCAAGTTGTGATGCTTATGAGCTTTTGTAGCCACTCGTGAGCCCTTTTACCCATCCCTCTCCCTTTTAACCGTTTTATCCAAAATACAAGAAAAGAAGAAATAGAAGATTTTCTCTTCCTTACCTATTCGTAAGTAGCTTAAGGGGCAATCCCAGCTACACCCAGACGGGTAGAAGAATGTCATCTATGTAGTCGAAATCAATTAAATGTGGATTATCAAGGATAACTGAAAAATGGATCTTAATAAAAGTGGACCACAAGAAAGACAACCGCTTTAAAAAAAAATCATTAACATCATACATATATCTTACAGTCGAAATCAGAACTTCCTCTTTTTTTGAGGCTGGTTAAAACACACAAATTTTTTTTTAGTTTTTTTGATGTTGAGTTATGAAATGTATTGGAATTTAGATCTGGTCAAGACTCACTCTGAGTCACCGAATACTGTCAGTATGTTTAAATCCCTGCGTTTGTCTTGAAATTAAAGACAGCAGATTGTAGCTCGAGACCCCTACTTATTGGCATAAGCAATAAAATAGATTTATTATAAACAAAAACTAGAAATAACTTATAAAGAAAGTGTGACTTTCTCTTTTTTCTGATTGTTGATTTATAGAAAATGTCCAGTGGCAATGCGATTATTTAGTACATAAAAAAAAACTCAATTATTATAGCTTTAAATACAATAACGAAAATGCGGAACTTTACAGTGACCTACGGAAGGTAAAACACACTCATTAAACAAATCAAACGATTTTGTAACTACTTAACTACATGCCAAGGTCTGTTTTATCTCTACGCTCCACTTACTTCAAGTAATTTTAAGCTAGATTTAGAAATATTGCAGTCAGTTATAAAATAGACTGGACAAGGTATTTCTAGCGATTTTGCTCGTATCGTTTGCGTTCATAGTTTTGGGCGCCTGATTCTGTATTATTGAATCAATCCATATATGTATATAAAAATGAATTGCTGTTCGTTAGTCTCGCTAAAACTCGAGAACGGCTGGACCGATTTAGCTGATTTTGGTCTTGAATTATTTGTGGAAGTCCAGAGAAGGTTTAAAAGGTAGATAGATAAATATGAAAATGCTCGGAATTAAATAAAAATAATTTAATTTTTCCTTTGATGTGTCCCCCGTCGATCGGATTCCTTTTGTTTGTTTTAAGTTTATTTTATACAAAAGTTTAGGTTTTTTATTTATCGATTGAGGCACTACGAAGTCTGCCGGGTCATCTAGTAGATTATAGATATAAACTGAAAAATAGACCACCTTCCATAATTTTTTACAACTTCGTCGTGTTCTTACGTGTAGCTTCTGTTTACGCAGGTGTAAGAACAAGGTAGGCTACCATAGCCATATTAGAGCGCATGGGAGGCGCGGACATTAGCTTTTAAGTTATTAAACAGAAAATTTTGGTCGCCATGGCCGAAACCGGTTTGGAACGATGATGATGATGTTGATTATATTAATAGCTAACCTTTTATAGGTATTATTATAGATTCGGAGCTGAGCGCTTGTCACTTTTTTCAGTTCTTCTAAAAGCCCGCTACATTACTCAGATCGTATCAAAAGTTTATTGCTAATGAAAAATTAATTGCTTGTTAGTTGTTAGTAAATTGTTGATAGCTGGAATAAAGTCTGTTTTTGAAATTATTATTTATTTAAGCTTATAGATGTTATTGTGTAGACGGTTAACACGGTTCGTCTAGTTTTAAGTGGCGACCGGAACATCACAATATTAAAGCCACCACCCACCATGGGGCATGATGTCTAACTCTCATATGTACAATATAACGGCAGTTTGAAGGGTGAACCTTCAAGCGGGAACACATGGTTACTTCTCGACAGTAGCTGGCAGGGTGGTGATACCTACCCGTGCGGTCTTTCTTCGTGCGGTCGTGCGGTGCGTGCTCGTGCGGTCGCCTTAACATCAACTATTACGAAAACATTAATTGTTGCGCATTTCATTTTATACATTCATCTGTTATTTAGATTGTAAGCCAATAATCATTGTTCTGTAAAACTTGACCTGGTTTGCGGTCTCAGATACATTAATAGCGCACATAAACTTAGACAGATGACATTTTGAGATCGGACGTCAATATGTTTTGCTGGTGCGTTGATTAGAATTAAAATTTATTACATACAGCGAAACGCATGTTGCAACTTGTTTTAAAGTGACCTGACGTTAATTAAGCGATTTTATCAGATTTAACGTAGACTTTATAAATACGAGTTTTCAAGATTTATCTACGGGAAAATATTATAAACAATTTCGATAGTAATCGTAGTAGATGTTACATTTTTCAATAGGCAAACGCCTTAATGGAATCTTCACCGTAACTATATATAACAATAAACGAACGAGACATGACAGTATACGCAGACTTCGAACTTTTACTGGTGGTAGGACCTCTTGTGAGTCCGCACGGGTAGGTAGCACCACCTTGCCTATTTCTGCCGTGAAGCAGTAATGCGTTTTGGTTTGAAGGGCGGGGTAGCTGTTGTGACTATACTGACACCTTAGAACTCATATCTCAAGGTGGGTGGCGGCATTTACGTTGTAGATGTCTATGGGCTCCAGTAACCACTTAACACCAGGTGGACTGTGAGCTCGTCCAACCATGTAAGCAATAAAAAAAATATCCAACACTTTAAAGAAAAATACTGATGTCGATAATCGAACCCAGACTTCGACAATAGTGTCGTCAGGATAACAAACCAATGGACTAACACAGCAATGAAATAATTTGAAGCTTCTCAGTTTTATTGGCATATTATTATCGTATACAAAAATTTACCAATTAAACCTAGGACAGCTTTTAAATTTTCTGGATTTCTTCCTCCAAATATTTCATCATGGCGAACAACACATCCTATTCGTGCTAATGAAGTCAATTCCACTTTGTCTACCCTAACACTAACATCAGTAATAACACCAGTAATAGCAAGCAATTTAACATTGCAACAAATATCATTCAAATTTGTAATCATTAAACTTAAAAGCTTAATATGTGAAGATTCGAGATCATTTGCTGTTATGACCTTTAAAGTTTAAGTTACTAAAGTATGTGGTAATTCTTTACTCTCGTTCATATATTCAGTGAGGAAAACCACGGTGTTAACTAATCTAGAATCTGGACTATAGTAAAATATGGTGAAAATTTCTCATTCGATCCAGCTAAATTTTATTATGTGTTTGACATCAAAAAGTTCGGGAATAAGGATGGTATACGAAATTAATTGACAAATTGTATATTTATAAATGTAAAAAACGATATGTAAAAAAATTTAAATTTATAAAACCTTCCAAATACTACTTACTGTCTTCCAACTATCTTTATCTATAGTAATGCTATGTCAATACGCGTAACGCCAACTGTCGTCAAATTCTTCCTATTCGTACACTCTTGACAGAGTGGTCGTGGTCATGCATCAGTCGGATCCTGCGACACCGATGCTCTCGCGATGCGACACCATGTGGCACGATGTTTCGCAGAGTGAGAGCATTATTTATGTTGGAGTGAGTCACAGATTTTATGAGGTCGATCCATCGTGTTGGAGATCGTCCGCGAGATCTTTTGCCCTCGACTTTCCCTTGCACCACCAACTGCTCAATGGAGTCTTGATTACGAATGATGTGCCCGAAGAACTTGAGGATTCGTATTTGAACTGTTGACGATAGTCTCTCCTTGATGTTGAGCTCTTTCAAGATCGAAACGTCGGTACGGTGCGCGGTCCACGGAATTCTCAGGAGACGTCGTCAAACAGCAAAAATGAATATCGAAACATCTGGAACGTCTCTAGAATTTTCTGGAATATTCTAGACAACGTCGAAACGACTATAAAGCGTGGCATAAACGACATAAAAATAGTTCTATTCGAAGCGGAACAAGGCATCCGGAACAAGAAAGAGTAGTGAATTGTGATAGTGAAGTCTACCCTTAATTTTTCGCGTTAATTTAATTGAGATTTTATTAGTGTTTCAATGAGGAGTTTTTATTTATCACGAGCTCGTAATTGTAATCAAACAATTCAGCCATTATTAAACACACTTGCGCAGTAACTTAAGCCTAACGGATGACGTCACGGTTCTCAGCTTCTGGCGAAAGTAAAACGAAATCCGCATTAGATGTGTTTTAATTAGACTCGAATGTGCGAGGCGGTCGTGAGTGCGAACCGTGGAACACTAAAATTACATCTGCAAAATAAAATAAGGCTAATGAATTTCTCTAACAGTAAATCGTCCATTATATCAATATAATTCAATTTCTTTTTCTTCCTACCTATGATGATAGCCTTGAGAGGCTATTTCAGCTTCTTGACGTGTAGGTGAGCTCACGGGGCTCAAACCGGGAGTGTTGCTAACACTGGCCCTAGCAAGAGTAGTGTTTCGCAGAATTTATCACCGGATCGGAATCACGACCCACTGAGAAGAACCGGCGAGAAACTCAGTGGGCTGTGTCTATGGGTTTTATTTATTTATTGCTTCGATGGATGGACGAGTTCACAGCCCACCTGGTGTTAAGTGGTTGCTGGAGCCTATAGACACCTACAACGTAAATGCGCCACCCACCTTGATATAATTTCTAAGATCTCAGCATAGTTACAACGGCTGCCCCACTCTTCAAATCGAAACGTATTACTGCTTTACGGCAGAAATAGGCAGGGTCGTAGTACCTAAACGTGCGGGCTCACAAGAATTCCTACCACCAGTAAAAAACCACTACTTACCGCAAAACAGAAACAAAGTCAGTGATGTAACAATTCCCTGAAATGGCTGAGTCGCAGACAGCAATTTCCGACTGAGAATTCATTTATTTGTAATGTTTTCTGTAAATCTGAATGTAATAGGTCATAAATTACAAGCAACGTTAATGCAATCTTGATGCAACAATACGATATAGCATTCACCTGCATACGAGTTATATTGGCTGTTGTTGTATGCGGTTTGTATGGTTTGGAATATTCTGAAGATATTATGTGGACATTAAAGGTTCTAATCGACCGACCTAAAACAATCGAATTAGGTTTTGTAAGAATCGATTTAAATTATTTTTTTGAATTTTTCCCAAAATTTAGATTATATTTTTTAGAAGTTTTTTAATGAAATATTTTCCTGTAAATGTCCATAGATACTAAATTTATAATTTACATAGTCTATTACATATAGTGAAATTTTTCATTTAAAAGGTAATGATAATATTGAAAATCTATTTTCGAAGAGTAATCCCGAAAACCACCCTTAATTTTATTCTTTATCTAAATTATTCTTTACACTAAGTTATATAATTACGACGCGTACAATGCAAATTAATAATAAATTGAGTCTTGTCCATTGAACCGATTGATAGATTGTACTGAATTTACGATAGTGCCTCTTAATATCCCTAGCCACCCATAATAACGAAAATTAAAATATAATTAAGATATTACGACACGATATCCTTCATCATCGTGGAAGTTTATCGTGAACACACGCTGTCAGAGAATCACGAGATCTAACACTATTAGAGTCACGACATACTGTGAGTACAGTAGTGAAGCTCCATACATCGCGTACGGGAAACGCACATGTACAAATTACTCATGTACTTGAAGTCTTGGAACATGCTGGAACATTGGAATTCACTACAAACACGTTTTTTATCCACAAATAGAGCATAAAACAAAATAATTAAATCTTTTCAGTTAGTTGGTGTTTAAATACAGAGTTAATGTTTTTGTTAATCACTTACCTTCTTGCTTAGCTGTTTTGAAACTCGATGGTTCAAAACGAAATTCAAAAAGGCTAGTATTCAGGTGTAATATGTTTTCATAGGTATATAAATAGAAGGTTCGTGAAATTAAGTAAAACCCTCATCTTTCTATCTTTAAACTTGAATTAATTTCTTATAGGTTTTTATTTTTGTTCTTCCTGTTACCTTTTTAATAAGAATAATAATCGTCGTGGCCTAAAAGGATAAGTCGTCCTGTGCATTCGTATCTAACGATGCGACGGTGTTCGAATCCCGCAAGCAGGTATCAATTTTTGTAATGAAATAAGTACATACTTAGCAAATCTTCACAATTGAGTTCCACGGTGAAGGAATAACATCTCTATATATAAAAATGAATTGCTGTTCGTTAGTCTCGCTAAAACTCTAGAACGGCTGGAACAAAATTGGCTAATTTTGGTCTTGAATTATTTGTGGAAGTCCAGAGAAGGTTTGAAAGGTAGATAAATATGAAAATTTTGTTTTTCCTTTGATGTGCCCCCCGTCGGACGGATTCCTTTTATTTGTTTTAAGTTTATTTTATACAAAAGTTTAGGTCTTTTATTTGTCGATTAAGGCACTACGAAGTCTGCCGGGTCAGCTAGTCGTGTAATAAAAATCAAACTCGCAAAATTATTATTAGCATAATTACTGGCAGTTAGAAGTCTTGTAAATCTGCACGGGTAGGTACGTCCATCCTAGAGCGGATAACTGGAGAACTGAAGCGCACACACGAGCCTTATTTCTGCGTTTAGGTGTTTTTTGATCAGTGTCCTGGTGGCAAAAAAAGCCTAGAAAGATTGACTGTGGTGGGCAAGGTAGAAGGGAATAGTCGCGCCGGCCGGTCACCAAACCGTTGGTCAGATTAAGTAACTGCGCTCACTGGACTCTCTGTTGCGAACGTCCTGAGAGAAGCCGAAAACCGAAGCAAATGGAAGCTGATGGTACAAACAGCCACGAATGGCTTTCAGGGACACTACCTTCAGCAATGAAGTATTCGACTAAGAAGAAAAGAAAGAAGAAGCCCTGGCGGCTTAGAATGAGACGTCTCTAATACTACATATTACGGCATGTACTCAAGTAAGTTGCGTTAAAGATGAAACACATGCGATAATTCACGTTCATCTCGTGACATTGCCCTGTTGCGTGTGAAAGTAATCGCAATACACGGTCGTTTGTATTCGACGTAGTCGCGGAGTGCGTAACGCACGCGACCCTGCTCTGTTTGTTTTGTAAAAACATTATCTCGATCTCGGAATAAGTACGCTAGAAAGCATTTGATAAGAAAAAAAAACGTGTGGCACTCGGGAACTGCCGCGGTAAAGCTATTACATAGCATTTTTTATCAACTTATGCAATTATAATTAGACAATGATAATTTAATATTAAAACAATAATAAAACAAGACCACGCTATATTAAACATTAATAAAAGGAAAAACCTTAACTGTTCCCTTCACACACTAATAAGCTAGACCGCGCGAGAGAGAGATGGGCAGACTTTTCTTGATCCGCATGCAGTGTGACGTTACGCCACGCGCTTATTCACAAACACTACACAAGCGCAACGTGTGAATGTGTTGAACGCGAGCTACATAGTAGGCGGAGTGAGGAGTGTAAGGTTTTTTTCGTTACGGAATTTCATGATTCGGTATCTATGCAATAGCTTAAAAATGATAACGTAGCGGTTATTAGTAGTTTTTTACGTGCTGATGATTTTGACTACGTTCATCAAAACTATTGACACTAAATACTACCATTGATATGATCATAAGGATTTTGAGGGCGAGATATAGCTTGCGATTATGTATTCAAATCCCGCAGGGATTAATCATTTTTCTAAGGAAATACGTACGTGAAGGAATAGCTTCGGGTAATAAAAATCAAACCCGCAAAAATTGCTATATGCGTATTGAACAATTGAGTCTATAAATCAAGTCTTAAGATGAGATACGCCATTTATGATCTGATATTTATGTGCTCCAGTATCCACTTAATATCCGGTGGGTCGTGAGCTCGTTAAACTGTACACGCAATAATTAAACATCAGAGGTTTCAATTGTACAACGTGAAAGCAATTTTTCAAGCCGAGCTTTTAATTTTTATCACAAGTAATTCGCGCGTCTTTGGATTTACTATAAAGTATCGAGCATTGTGATCCTGGTCTTCAAATCTCACACAAATATATTATTTATTCTAAATAAGTACTCAAAAATTATTCACCGATTGCTTTTAAGATGAAGTAATGGTATCATGTCCTAAAAATAGAAAAAACAGGATTTACTATGGGAAATATACTATGGGAAAAATATGAACATAATTTTACGAGTTCACTTAATTATCTGTGTTCCAAGCGTTAGCAGTTCGTTTAATCAATTGGCTGAAAAACTTAAACTGGCAAAATATTCTGTACATTTGTCTACAATCACAGTGTTGCAGGCTCGTTTCATTAATCTTCTTCTTCTATCTATATATATAAAAATGAATTGCTGTTCGTTAGTCTCGCTTAAACTCGAGAACGGCTGGATCGTTTGGCTAATTTTGGTCTTAAATTATTTGTGGAAGTCCGGAGAAGGTTTAAAAGGTAGATAAATACGAAAATGCAGGGAATTAAATAAAAATAACAATTTTGTTTTCCCTTTGATGTCTCCCACGTCGGACGGGTTCCTTTTGTTTGTTTTAAGTTTATTTTATACAAAAGTTTAGGTCTTTTATTTATCGATTGAGGCACTACGAAGTCTGCCGGGTCAGCTAGTCGTTAATAAAATTATCCTTTCAAATTCAAATGCAATGTGACCCATTACACAAAAATTTAATCCGACCATCTAAGTGATTGTAAAACCTTCGAACGATGATGATTCGTCTTATTCTTTTTAACACTTGTTTTAACATGTCGGTTCGTTCGCATCTTGTTGCATTAGCTGACCTATTAGATCATCTGTTACGAAACTAGTGAATGCAGTTTGAAACGTTCACATCTCTAGGATTGTGATATCTGTATCAGGCTGTAATTAGTCTTCGATTACGTGATTGCACTCGTTTTTGATATGATTGTTGTTTACGGGTCGGTAATCTTATAACAAATCCAAACTAAGTCTACTCCAATTTATCATGCTAAGGCACGTAACTTCTCGCAATTGGAAGGAATATCATTGAAGAGCTGTAAGTACTACTTCATTTAGTTTATTTAATCTTGTCAAATTTTTTAATCTTCGGTCATACTTCATTACGAACTTGGTAAATTTATAGAAATGAATCAACAATCGGAAACGTTTTTGACCTTGTTTGGCTTATTGATTATCACAATATGATATGATTACCGTCACATGCTTTGAGGCAGGATACTTTAAGCCGGAACGATGACTGCTTCGTGGCTGAAATAGGCTGGCGGGTGATACCCTCCCGTACGAAATTACAACAAACAAAAAATTAAAATAAATAATGGTTTAAAAAAACTAACAAATAAGCTTTTATAGAAAATCCATCTAAAAAATAGAAAATAAATTTTAATAAATTTTAATAAAAAATAGTGCAAGAAAAAATGTTTTTATTGTAAAAAAAAGCTCAGTAGTTATAAATATTTTATGAACATATATGAGTAGAAGGGTTATTTTGATAATATCCTGAAAAGCACCCCACGCTTTTTTACGATAAAATATTTTTTCTTACACTATTTTTAATTCAATTTTATTAAAATTTAATTTTCTATTTTTTAGTTGGATTTTCTATAAAATCGTATTTGTTAGTTTTTTAAACTATTATTTATATTTTCATTTTTTAGTTGAATTTCATTTTTTTTAAATATATTTTGAAATGTCATTGGTCCTTAATAAGTATACCAAATTACGAGTTAACCCGACGTTTTGAAGGGGGTCAAAATCATGTTCAAAGATTCCGTTACTTACTAATATACATACGTCTGAAGCTCACAAAAGCTTATTAAAAATGGTGGGTTTGTTTTTTATTAGACGAAGTTATTCTTTCCTCGTGGAAGTTGTTCATCAACAATAAGCTAAAGCAGTGGTCTAACACGCAGCTCGCGAGTCGCATGCGATTCTTCGACTCTGCACATCCGCAAATTGCTTAGTTCAGACATGGAAAATTACTTATTATCTTGTCTTGGAGAGACAAGTAGACATTATTGAAACACAAGGAAAATAAAATATATATTTAAAAATATTACTATTTTCTTTTAAAATTCAATTGTGTATAATCTATATTTGGTTCTTTTAGTTATTAAGGTTGTCGACAACTGTGCTAAGGATATCTAGAAAAAAAAAGACGATGACTGTGGGACATGAATACCAGTATAGTTGCATACGAAAAGAACGAGCCTCTTAATTTTTAGGCCACGACGGCTTCTATTACGTGATCTATTTTAATATAAGTGGCATCATGCATTGTAGTTCTCATTTCAGTCAGATATCATTTACAGTCAACACCCTGAGGCGTATCATCAATTTTTCAAGCCTGACATTTGACATTAGGAACGTCACGAGCTCTGTCACTGTGACAGTTACATCATAATGACAATTCTGATCATAGATACGGCTAATGTAATTTCTATTATACTGATTTAGGATGAAGTCTCATGTATCGTTAGGTCAACCGGATGCGGAGTCAAGCACTTTAACATTAGTAATATTAATGGTATGTCACAACACATATTTCTTAAGAGTACACTGCTTTGGTCGGTTGTGAGGTCAAATTTGTATTCCATTTTTTTTATTGCCCTTATAGGTAGACGAGCATATCTTCATGGTGAGTGGTTACCGTCCTATGGACTTCAGAAATGCCAGGGGCCAGCCATGCCAGCAAGCCGCTGCCTACCGTTAAGTACTCTCCACATGCCTCGTTTGAAGAAGGATATGTCATAGCGCTCAGGAAACACCGTGGAGGGGAGCTCATTCCAAAGCGGGATATATGTATAGTCTCTTGTTATACTCATTTGTATTGATATTTTTCTACAATCTTAATCATTGTTGGCACTCATTCGCCCACTACTCAGTATAATAGGCTATTATTTTGATTCGCCATACCTCAGGATCCTGAAGCCTCGCCTGATGAGCATTAACCATATGAATGATGCTGAGTAGTTATCGGAGCCTATATAAATTGCAGTACCCGCTGCCTAACTCAAAATATGAGCTCAAATTATTAAGCGTAAGTAATAGCTTCAAAAGGAATGTAAAAATGCTTAAATAGCTTGGCGTCAAATATAGGTAATTACTAAACGACGTCAAAAAAGTATTAATTATTTCTATTCTTCTCTGTCTATTTAAGGACATTGAACCCGGAAATTATATATTCAAATTGAATGGAAAATTGATGACCGGTCCAAAACGTATTCGTGTTAAATAATAAGCTGAACAAGATTACATCAGGGCACCTCTGACCCTGCCTCTGTGCGCGACTGTACCGTTACAAAATGAGATGGCCACCTGTCTTCGTGATTGTACCGACCTACTTAAGTTAAACTATTTATCAAAAAAAAAAGAAGTACTAATAGTTAGGTCCAAGACACAAGTGAAAAGGTCAGCACTAGATCTATTACGAAACTGTTCGTTCATATAGTTTTTGACTTGAGAAATTGTTTGTTATGTAATCATTAAATTATTAGTATGGCCATACATTTAATTGTGATAGATGAGTCAATTCCTGGTCTAGATTTTCTTGTTTTTAATTAGCCTATGTTTTGTAACAAGATACTTTAGGATTTCGATATGAACGTTCAAAATGCACGAAGAATCAAAGAATGTAGGTTATCTAAATTGATGTGCAATTACAATGAGTTGTAAAACTTTGTTATACAAAGTGTTTCATACGACCGGATGTTCAGACTATACATTAACGGTAGGCAGCGGCCTCTGCCCCTGGCATTGCTGAAGTCCAAGGGTGACGGTAACCACTCACCATCAGGTGGGCCGTATGCTCGTCTGCCTACAAGGGCAATAAAAAAAAACATGAGCTGTCGGCCCGAGATCATAGTCCAAACGAAGTCTAGAAGTAGTTCCTTTTTTCTAAGTGGAAAGGCGAAATTACCACACGATACAGCCTAATCTTTTGTATGTATATTCTATTCTCTTTTATGAAAAATTCTAAGGAGCGAAATGAAATGAAGTTGATTATTTTGAGACCTTTTCACTGTACTTTTTGGAAGATCCCGAAGAGTTATGTTCAGTGGCCTTTGATTTAGGCATTTTCATTGAAATAAACGTAATATTGTTGCATAATTTAATGTCACATACTATTTTTCTTTTCACACTCGTAGCGTTGTCCACCTTTCGTCTTTTGTGAGTGGTATATAGTCTGCTCGTGCTATGTTTAAGTGATGGATAAATGCGCGTGTAATAGTCACTGTGTTTTTATAATCATATAATAAAAAAATACACGATTCTCATTTTTTCAGCTAACGATGTGGAAAAAGAAATCAAATAGAACCCTAACAGCAAGAACACGGTAAACACTTTAAAGACACACAATTGTCAAGTTATTTCGTTAAATTTTCAAGTGTTTAAATTTATTACATTCGCAGAGAGTGTAAGGAGAAAGTAATTTTGTGGGAACTTTCATTGAAAATAAACTGCTGTGAGATATTATAGAAATTCTGAATGGACTGTGTTTGTATAACATATTACAATGGGTAATATTATAACGTAATAATATGCAAATGTTAATTACTATGTTTTTTTTCTTCTCTAATGTTCATTAATTTTCATTTCAAAGAGTTTGAATAATATTTTGTTTTGCTCGATTATCCGGTATGATGCTAAGAGAGCAAGCCCGCGTGTTATATTTTGCAATATCGCTTACAAAAACTATTAGGAATGAGAAAATACAGACAATAACAGTTTTTTTGGATTATTAATCAGCAAATATACCATCTTAGCCTTAGAATATCTTTTTTAAGATACTTTAGATTGTTTACGTTAGCGACTTTTATAAATTATTTTGCAACTAGTTGTCTGAACAAGGCACAATCTATAAAATATTAATAAAAAACCTGGTTAACTTAGCTATTTGTTTACCAGTATGCCTTTTTATTTAAGCCACTGTGTTATTTATTTATTTACGTTAATCAACACCCTTTGCATCTATGATACAATTATTTTTAAATGAGTAATAAAGGGTTTTTAGCATATGTAATACCTTAATTAGAGGAAAACATAGCATGCATAAGCATAGCAGAAATACAGCTATGCTAACACCAATGAAGAATAAAGTATATATCTCAAAACCTAAAATTCGAATGAAAACAAAACCAAAGCCCCAAAATCCAAGAAAAACAAGGAAAGAGAAAACAACAAACGACAATAAAAGTTTTTAACAGAATTGTCAGTAAAATATGTCAATAAAATAAGCTAATATTGTATGACGATTTTTTAAGCTTCATTAAATTTTCACTAACATCAAGATCGGAGTTTACTGAAAGCTTATAGAGCTCACAAAGCTATCTCCGGCAGAATAATAACCAAGATTTTTCCGGAACAGGGAAGCCGTTAAAGCTTATATGTTTTTCCTAGGTGATCGGGTCAGTTTAACAATTGTGCAATTGAAACACGGCTTCATAGTCCTTTTTCAAAATCATTCTGAAAATAGGGACACGAATCTCAGGGCTCAACGATTATATGTTGGTTACGTTAACCTCTCGTTAAATTAACGATCGCTAAGCGATCGCGTATTTAACCGAAGCATTTACGGTTTGTCTAGAACGTTTTGTAATTTCTGTAATGCTATCATCAAGCTAATAGTCGCTTTGAAGTGATTTGGAAAAACCTCGCTCCTTATTGTATGATTTGGAGACAGACGCACGTATATATTGATGTCTTC
The DNA here is from genome assembly GCF_030267445.1 of Bombyx mandarina. Taxonomy (NCBI): domain Eukaryota; kingdom Metazoa; phylum Arthropoda; class Insecta; order Lepidoptera; family Bombycidae; genus Bombyx; species Bombyx mandarina. Next base: position 10,147,468 of record NC_143220.1, on the reverse strand, counting down.
TAGCGAAGTTGAGTAGAAGTTGAGCTTCCCTCCACGGTGTTTCCCGAGCGCTATGATATGTCCTTCTTCAAACGAGGCTTGTGGAGGGTACTTAACGGTGGCGGCTTGGCTTTGCCCCTGAAATTGCTGGAGTCCATGGACGATGGTAACCACTCACCATCAGGTGAGCAGTATGCTCGTATGCCTACAAATGCAATAAGTAAAAAAAAGTTTAATTTTGAACTACAAAGAAATTGAGAAATGAATGAGAATTGAAATCGAATTGAGAAATTTGGGTACAAAAATAATTCTTCAAACATAGCATACGGTACACGTACATGTTTTGACAATATGAATAATCGGCAATCTGCGTTGCCCTGTCAATACCAAGTGACAAATTACTTCTCCCTTTTAATATTTTATCTCATCGATCGGTGAACTGCCTCCGTCCATCACAAAATCACAGTATCCAGTCAATCTGGTAATTCTAAACGAATCTAATTTTACAGTGAAAGGCATTACTGAAATACAGATATGAAGGAGATAATAATATAATAGAGGCTTACAAAATGGACCAAGTTTAAACAGGTCTGACTCACGACCACCGATGTTGCAACGTAATTGTTTTAAACTTAATTCACTAATTAAGAGATTGGTGATTGAACTTACTAGCGGTAGATCGGTATTGGGAGCCCTTACGCTGCTAAAGTGAGCTGCATGTTTCTGCTGCAAAACAGTCATTCAGTTCGAAGAGATAAATTTACTGGCGGTAGGACCTCTTGTGAGTCCGCACGGGTAGGTACCATCACCCTGCCTAATTTTGCCGTAAAGTAGTAATGCGTTTCGGTTTGAAGGGTGGGGCAGTCTTTGTAACTATTCTGAGACCTTAGAACTTATATCTCAAGGTGGGTGGCGCATTAACGTCATAGATGTCTATGGACTCCAGTAACCACTTCACAAAAAATAAAAAATGATTTTAAAAAAAAAATTATTTCGATCTTAGTGTCCTGTTTTTTTCCCCCTACCTATTTACGGGTATCCTAATTGGCTATTCCAGTTACGAGCGGAGCTCACGGCCTCAAAGTTTGCTAGCACTAGTCCTAGCTGGAGCAATGCTTCGCAGAATCTACCACCTATCAGACACGTTTTATTGTTACACAAAATATTAATTAAATTTTTGTTCATTACAATGTTTTCGTTATGTTCTCATCTCTTTTAAGATTATCATCTGAAGTTATTATAGCATAACTGTTTCCCAATGGTCAAATAACCCAGATTTCCAAAACAAGGATGCTTAGAGAATACATTGTCGCGTGGAATCATTTGATCTAAGAAACAATAGTTTTTTTGTTTCTTAACTTTATTTGTTGTGTTTTCTACTTTTAATGTTAAGTGAACCCGTATCAAGCAAATTACTCTTTATATCGACTGAGTGTGTTAAGTGTTAAATATAATAATTTTATAATCGCAGCTTCGATTCCAAAATTAGCCTTCTGGTGGCTTGGCTTTCGAATCGAATGCTGTATGGTGGTGAGGATGGTCACCATCACCCGAGTAGACCAAATACTTCCTGATATCTTTGGGCTCCGTTTCCAATAAGCATCGAGTGGCCGTGCTGTCTTGCTAATCAAAAACAAAAAAAAAAAAATTATCTATACTTCTATCTATACTAACATTATAAAGAGGAAATATTTGTTTGTTTGTTTGTATTGAATAGGCTCCGAAACTACTAAACCGATTTGAAAAATTCTTTCACTGTTTAGAAGCTACACTATTCCCGAGTGACATAGGCATATATATTGAAAAAAATTAGGGATCCTTACTAAAACTCCAATAATGTAACCCAAGATGTAAAAAAATTAACTAAAATATTATTTACATCGCGTGCCCTGCGAAAACTATTGATAATAGAATAAAATAATAGTTATGACTTTGTAGAACACATTATTATTTACAAAAAGTGTCTCGACAGCATATGTATAACTATTATAGTTATGCCGCAATAAGTGTTCTTTTATTTAAAAAAAATAAAACAACGTCATAATATATCGTTGAAATTTTTGTTAAAGACCCGAGCGGAGCTGGAGTGGGCCGCTATCACTAATAAAATCGTTGTATTTTTAATCACACTTTTGATATTTTTAAACTCGATTCATTGAGAAATTGACGAAAAAAAAACATTATCCAAACAAAACAATTATTATTTCAAAAGATCGTTGTTTGTATTCGTTACATTTTCAAACGAGTTTATTGTTTGAATTTATCGGTATATTAATCGAGATTATTGGCGCGAAACGAAATGACAGCTCGGTTTGTGTAAATTCAACAAAAAATTAGGGTACGATGTCTTTGTAAACTAACAAACGACTTACGGTTTAGTAGAAAACCATCTAACACAAGCTTTGTAAGTGCTAAGGCCTGGTAGACGGTCCCATCCTGCCTATTTCGACGTTACCTCATACGTTTCGGCTTGAAGGAAGGGACAGTCTACACAATAATACTAGGAATTCAAACACGTGTCTCAATGTGGCATTGACATTGTGATATCTAAGGGGTCCGATGATCATCAGATGAGTGAGACCTTAGAACTTATATCTCAAGGTGGGTGGCGCATTTACGTTGTAGATGTCTATGGGCTCCAGTAACCACTTAACACCAGGTGGGCTGTGAGCTCGTCCACCCAACTAAGCAATAAAAAAAAAAAAAAATACCCCACCTGCCGCGGGGGTGGGGATCCGGCGATTTTCTCCTGTGGAAAAAAGAAGCAGTGTGAATTAGAGATTTGAGATTGTTGCATTGTTTACGACCGTTAGTCCGGTATACTTTAGGGCGGGCGTGTAGATTTGCGCGAGCCAGAGTTTCTGCCCTAGTATCTTTACTATTTATTACTCTTAGTATCCTATCCTTTACTCGCAACTCGGGCTCTCTTCAATATACTTACTATATATTTAGTTTAAAAACTGAGATATTAGAACTCGTATCTCAATATTGGTGGCGGCCTTTATGCTATAGATGTCTATGGGCTCCGGTAACCACTTAGCACCGGGTGCACCGTGAGCTCGTCTACCTGTCTTAGAAATAAATTTGCAAGTGCAGTAACGGATCACGATCGGAAAGAAACTTTAAAACCATTAAAATAAAATCCTTTCGACGAACATGATTTTTTCGGTTTTTTTTTGCTTAGTTCGGTGGACGAGCTCACAGCCCACCTGGTGCTAAGTGGTTACTGGAGCCCATAGGCATCTACAACGTAAATGCGCCACCCACCTTGAGATGTAAAGTTCTAAGGTCTCAGTATAGTTACAACGGCTGCCCCGCCCTTCAAACCGAAACGCATTACTGCTTCATGGCAGAAATAGGCAGGGTGGTGGTACCTACCCGTGCGGACTCACAATTTTTTTCGGTGGACCTAAATTAACGAAAAAAATATATCGAAACCAACTTATATATCAAATCTGTTTGTAACCACCACACAAAAAAGATTAAATTCGAATTTTTATATCTAATAGTGTAACTTCAATTTATCTGCTTTCTCATTTAAGTGCGAAATGTATCGGTAGCGGAACTCGGAGGCGGCGACGCGTGACGACAGAATGTTTGATCTGCGAGCTGAGATTACAACGTTGCGTAATTTTTAAACTATTCCGTTCATGGTATCGCTTTGGATTTCTTACGGAGTTTAACTGATCTGTTATTATTATACTGAGGTTTTCAGACGCGGTCTAATTTTTAAATTTTACGCAAAAAATTTACGTAAATTGTCTTAAACTAGTTATGGATATATTTAGAGAAATTGTCTTAATCTAACGGAGCTCAACTAAAGAATTTTAGAAATAACATTGACAGTGACATTGACGGTATTGAGTTTGTTGACAATGTATGTGGACTCACTAGCGTAGTGATATCTAAGTCCGACATTATCCTTGATGCGGGTTAGTGGTAGTATTAGGGTCGATAGTAAGCCCGCACAGGAAAATGCGAAGGAGCTACATTTTTTTAATTTATTGCTTAGTTGATCTTACAGCCCACCTGTTGTTAAGTGGTTACTGGAGCCCATAGACATCTACAACGTAAATGCGCCACCCACCTTGAGATATAAGTTCTAAGGTCTCAAGTATAGTTGCAACGGCTGCCCCACCCTTCAAACCGAAACGCATTACTGCTTCACGGCAGAAATAGGCAGGGTGGTGATACCTACCCGCGCGAATTCACAAGAGGTCCTACCACCAGTAAAAATTATTAAATATTATCCTGTAACCTATATGCTTATCCATTTGTAGAGTCAAACCGCTGTTAAAAATACATCAATTTGAGACTTCGACGAATTTCTCAAAGTTGGAGACCACATTCAGGTTGCTATATCTCCAACCACTAATGTGTATCATAAAAACATACGTGAAAAGGTTCCTTTAAATTTTGATTTATCCGAAATCTTACCAAGTCTATCTTTTGCGAGGGTTTAGATTGTATATTTTTAGATATGTTAATACTTGAAAACTAACCGCTATTTTTTTAAATGTATAAGAAAATAAAACCAAGCCTGTTAGAGATATAATGTGTCATTTGTAATGTCCTTGTTACATTTTACATCAGACATTTGAATGTTATGGACTGGATAAACTTGTAAATATAAAAAAATGCTTTAAAATTGAAACACGAGTCCATATCGTTGTTTTTATAGCTAGATAAACGCTGGCCCGTTCACCTTGTTGGCTTGTGTAGAGGCGGAATTGTGGTTAATGGAGCTTTTACTGTGCTATGACGTATTTCACACAAACAAATACTTAACGTATTAAAATCGGTGAGTAACATGTAAGCCCTGTCGCTTTTCCCTACCTATTCATTGGTAGCCTAACGGGCTATCCTAGCTACGTCTGGACTGGTAGATCAACTCACGGTCTTAACCTGAGAGAATTTGCTAACACTAGCCTTAGCAAGAGTAGTGCTTCACAGAATCTATCACTGGATCGGAATCGCGACCCACCGAGAAGAAACTGCTGAGAAACTCAGTGGGTTGCCCTGTCGATGCTCATGCGATGGAATAGGAAATTGTGAAAAATAAAACATGCATCATATTTCAATTTTGCTTAATTGGTTGCTGGCCTGTTGTGATAAGTTATCACACTTATTCGCTTCTACGGGGGTTTCAAAGTACACATCTGTTTTCTTTTCAACATAATCTTTATAACGAACACCCTAGCGGTAATCAGGACTCACTTTATTGTCTCTGTAAGAGGAAGCACTTTACGCACGCTGAGTCAAAAATAGGCAAGAATAGTCTGTTATATATATTTATGTATTTGTGTGTGTTTATGTATTTATGTGTGTATGTCCAATGTAAACCATCTATCTATAATATGTATGCATTCCTTTCATTTTATGAGCTATTAAAATGTTAAATTATTTGTCGAATGTACGTGAACTTCAATTAAATTTACAGTTCCTTTGTAGTTTTTAATTACTAATTTTATTACTACTATTTATACTAATTATTATATATATTATACTAATTATATCTTTTTATTTTGCAGGTAAAAGCGATACTCTGTTTTAAAGATAAGTCAAGTTGACATTGAAGACTGAAATAAGTAAGTACACGTGTTTTGTTTTAACCCATTACATTTATCGTCGGAATGATTTATGTTTCTCTCTCTCTCTCTCTCTTTTACTAAGAGACTTCCAGTATGATTATCCTTGGTTCTTCTGTATTTAGGTCATATTGTAGTAAAGACTCGCGAGAGCATTATCAATATTGAGGGTTAGAGACTAAGCGGACACAATATTGAGAAATCTAGAGATACTTCTTAGCATATTCTTCTCTATACAAACATCAAGGGTTTTTTTGTTGTTACTTAGATGGGTGGCCGAGCTCACAGCTAAACTGGTGTTAAGTGGTTACTGAAACCCACAGACATTTGCAACGTAAATACCGCCACCCACCTTGAGATATAAGTTCTAAGGTCTCAGTATAGTTACAACGGCTGCCCCACCCTTCAAGCCGAAGTCGATTGTGAACATTTGTTAAGTACGTCTTTCAATAGAAAAATTGGTGCCCACCTATGAAATTGGAGCATCGTTGCATCGCTAGATACAAATGCACCGGACGTCTTATCCTTTAGGCCACGATGACTTCAGTATTGGCAACATAATAATATGGGAGTGATTCATAAAATGAGTGGACCTCACATTGGAGCGTGTCCTGGATTTACCAGTAGGAAACAAAGAAACCAATTAAGTCTGAACCGCTTCAATAAGTTGGCGCAAACTGATGTTTTTTTTTTAAACTTTAGTAATTGAAAACACTTAAGAATAATTGGGCCATTAAAATTTTAAGTGTCTCTAAAATGTGTATCAAATTGTAATTCAACATTATCAAGTACAACGAGTTACTTGTCACATGTAATCTGTTAGAAGGAAGTGTATTGGCTGCACATTAATAATGTTTTTATTCGTTTTTAAATTATTTAACATAAGTTTTAAAAAAAAAGTTTTAACATATCGTAGTTTGTATAGAGAAATCTAGTTTTTCTTAAAAAGTTTTATTCCGTGTAGCGTGTAAAACTTTTCTATTACGGAGGACTTAAAAGCGCTTGCAAAAAATTGTTAAGTAAAATACTTAAAAAAAACAGCTTCCGCGTATAAAATACTGACGTAGAACAATTATCATTATCTGGAAGGTTCTTGGTATCCGTATTTCATTTACATTATGTTTTCATCCTGCACCTTTTCATGATGAAACAATTGTGTATTCGTGTGGTTTTCAGGGTAGGATACTCGTTATGCCAGTTTAGTTGAATTTTACTGGTGGTAGGACCTCTTGTGAGTCCCCGCGGGTAAGTAACACCACCCTGCCTATTTCTGCCGTGAAGTAGTAATGCGTTTCGGTTAGAATGGTGGGGCAGCCGTTATATACTGAGATCTGAGAACTTATATCTCAAGGTGGGTGGCCCATTTACGTTGTAGATGTATATGGGCTACAGTAACCACTTAACAGTGGGTGGGTGGGCTGTGAGCTCGTCCACCTATCTAAGCAAATAAAAAAGTTGAGGCCTCCGCTTTACGCCAACAGGCTGTGAGCTTGTCGCTAAAAAGACTGCTTTTCTTTCTCACATTTGCAATGTTAGATATTTCAATCAACGCTCATTTTAATGAAGCAATAAAAACAAAAGAATGAAGACGTAATTCTATCTCATCTAACGCAATTAGCAATAAATACACTACCATTACACGCCAGTTTCAACCCGACTGGAACCATAGAATAGGGAAGCTATTTGTCACTATTAGTGGCGAAGATAAGAATTCAATTGTTCGCAAAAAATCTATGTTCCTTTAGATGTTTCGTAATTCTTGGAATGAAGCAGTTGAGTGTAGACTATGTTATTGCATAATAAGACAAGAGAAGTGACCGAGGGTGTATTGTAAAGCCTTGTTCGGACTAGGCGAGTATTTTAGTCCAGTACCGAGTAATTTAGTGGCTAAACTACTCGCTACTCGCCCGAAAAAATAGAACAAAATGGATTGACTTGACTAAATTATTTACTAACCTACTCGACTAAATTTTTGGTGCTCAGACACATTTAGCTACTAAATTACTCGGTACTCGACTAAAATACTCGCCTAGTCCGAACAAGGCTTTACAATACACCCTCGGTCACTTCTCTTGTCTTATTGTGCAATAAAATAGTCCGAACAAGGCTTAAGCTGGGACGAGCAGGTACCACGAGACCTATCCTATTGAAGCAGACATGCCTTCTGGTTTGAAGGATGGGATAGCTGTTATTAAGACTTCTCTAATGGTATTCAGCGGCTTGGCTCTGCTCCTTGGATTGCTGACGTCCATGGGCAACGGTAACCACTCACCATCAGAGGGGCCGTATCATCGTCTGTCTATGAGGGCCATAAAAAAACATGCTTTAAGGTGTGACGATATTCTTCTGTGATCATAAGTTGACAAATATTGCGTACATGTATGAAATGGCTATATGAAATATTAAAAAGAAGATACTATTACGAAAACTATAACTATATTTTATTGATCTATCTGTTTTAATCTATGAACAATTTACTAATCAGAATATTGCGAACGATGTCTCATTGAGCATACAAAGTCAGTTAATACGAATTAATCTAAATGTCGGATACTTCCCGGTACAGACTGAATAATAAATAATCTCGGCCTAGACATTTAATTTTTGCATTTCGCGACAGTGCGACACTTCAAAAACAACATTTAGATACCATTAAAATAACGATCTCTGATCACATATTACATCGCGTCAATGGAAATGTCAAGTGACAAGATTGCTTCATGTAAAAAATAATTTTATGCGAAAACGACTTTTGGTTCTTGGTTAGCTTAAGCTTGTTTTTGCCTTAATTATCTTTCGGAGATTGGACATTTTTCTCCGTCAATGAAGCAATACCTCTTTTTTTATTTTACGCTTCGAATATGTACGTTTTATTGGTTTTAAAAAAATTAACAGAATGATTTATAAATTATTGATGGTAAATGCTAATAATGTTGATTAGAATAAATAATTTACGATATAAATTAACAATGGTCGATTTTAAAATGGCGCTCTAGCATGAGAGGGAGTTGATTAGCGAATAAGCCCACTACTTGCAAAAATACAGGGAATTGACCCAAAATAACTGAAAATCAAAATGTCGGACAAATATCAGCCCAACCTCTAATTAGTTCAATTGTAAAGTAACATTAAATAATAACATTGCAGACTCGACAACGGGAAATTAAAAAAAAATGCAGTGAAACTAAAAATAATTTAGCGTTTTCGAAATAGCGTAACAATAATGCGTTTTGTTTAGTCTCTCCAGTCAAAATCTATACTTAATATTATAAAGCTGAAGAGTTTGTTTGTTTGAACGCGCTAATCTCAGGAACTACTGGTCCGATTTGAAAAATTTTTTCAGTGTTAGATAACTCATTTATTGAGAAAGGCTATAATAATATAACATACGCTAAGACTAATACAAACCGAGCACCAATAAATAATGTTTCAAAATCGGGTATTTTTCTGCTTTCTACGTAAATGTCGCAGGTAAAATTTAGCGTTATGCTCAGGTAACTATTCCACGCGGACGAAGCTGCGGGTAAAAGCTAGTATCATAAAAAGTACAAAGGCCGGATGTTTACGCTGTTTATCATTAATGTATGTAGATAACATTTCAATTTCCTTTTACATAATTGTGTATGCATAACCTTCGCTGCGCGGAACTTAAAAATTTTCAACGAAACTAACTAACATTACAAACGTTTTATCCGTCTTTAAGTCGACAAGTGCTAAGATCAAAAAGAAGGGGCGCACTTGGGGTTTGAGGGGGTGCCGTTGCTGAGAGAAGTTTCAGTATCTTCTATTATTATTAGGCAGCGGCTTGGCTCTGCCCCTGGCATTGCTGAAGTCCATGGGCGATGGTAATCACTCACCATCAGGTGGGCCGTATGCTCGTCTGCCTGCAGGGGCAATAAAAAATCATTATGAGCGTGAAAGGCTATTTGGTTTAAGCGATATTTTGCTTACTATGCGACATTTATAATACACTAGCTGACCCGGCAGACTTTGTAGTGCCTTAATCAATAAATAAAAGATCTAAACTTTCATTGATTCCGAGTATTTTCATGTTTATGTACCTTTTAAACCTTCTCTGGACTTCCACAAATAATTCAAGACTAAAATTAGCCAAATCGGTCCAGCCGTTCTCGAGTTTTAGCGGGACTAACGAACAGCAATTCATTTTTATATATATATAGATTTGTAATAAAAATGCGGTTTTTTTGCCATTAGAATCAACAGTTCGATGCTTTTTATTGGATTTCATTTATGTTAGCTCCGTGCAAATATCTAAAGAAGATTTTTTTGTTATGATATTTTTTCCAAATTTTAAGCTTTAAATGGCTTTCCTGTAAAGTTGTGAAATGTCGCTTCAAATACCAACCCTTTCACCCCTCGATATGAACTTTGTAAAATATTTGAATTTTCTTAAAATATTTTATTTGAAGCGTTTGATCATCTGCTAAGTATTAAGAATCTTTGACCTAACATCTATCTCAAAAGAGCATATTATTATTGTATTTATGTATGTATGTAAATATTGAGTTTGTTAATGAAATCGAATTATCGGGACTATACGATTCTGGTTGACCGTTTGCTATAAACTAGATTACAAATTTGATTTACTAAAAAGAAAAAAAAACTGATGATTTGTAATTTTTCCTTAGTCCCTCCCTGTACGGAATGTAAAAGGCGGTGCTTACAAAAAAGAAGAGCGGTTGTCCTCGCCCAAAGATCACTTGAATCTCGGACTTCCCGAGGCAAAGATACATTCACGTGTTATGTATGTGAGTTGTGAAGCAATCGTAACCTTTGTAATACTGTAACCCTCAGACACAGCCCACTGAGTTTCTCGCCCGATCTTCTCAGTGGGTCGCGTTTCCGATCCGGTGGTAGATTCTGCGAAGCACGGCTCTTGCTAGGGTTCGTGTTAGCAACGTCGTCAGGTTTGAGCCCCGTGAGCTCACCTACTAGTTAAGGTTACGCTGGAATAGCCTCTCAAGGCTACCAGCTTAGGTGGGGAAAAAAAAAGTTATACTGTGATCGTAAGCTGTTACGTATGTAGTTTTTATTAACTACTCGATTGATAGCGATCTAGATTAGTTTTGATAAAAATTAATTTAATTAATGGAACCACATTTATTTATAAAAATTTTATAACTATATTCGTATGCGTTAAAAAACCCCGGAAATCATTTTTTGCAATCGATCTGTAATGGCTTAGGATACCTAAAATTAGGAGTCATTAAAATTTAATTATTAATTTCGAACCTTACTAGATGTAATAAAGGCCAACTACTTGCGATAGTTCAATAAATATTATTGATATCTTTAAGATTAATTGAAGTTCAGCTACCAAAAAAAAGGATTAAATATCAATTTTCCTTCTCTGATTTATCGATAAACAAAGGTCATATTTAAAATATTGTATGTATTAAACATTATTTAACGTAATGTGTTTAATGTTATTTGAGTATCTTTGATGTTGGTTGGCCACTGAAAAATGGCAACTCAAGAGGAGTAGTTTTAAGTTGAATTTAAAGACTTCTTATTCTAATGACATTAGACAATTTGTTCCCGAAAAATGTAGTATATTAGGATCACCAGTCTCAGATAGTTTTTTTATGAGTACATATGTTTTTATTAACATTATTTTCGAAGACACGCTATTAATTTTATGTATATTACACCGAGTATCAGGAACTGAGCTTTTGCTTCCTTGTTGAGCCTTTGCTCGCCCACCTGTCCTGGTGAAACTGGAAAGGCCTCTGGGCCACCAGTAATCCCCTCATTCATAAAAAAAGAAAGTCGATTTTTAGTATAGAAAATTTGTCGAAAAAAAAATTGTCATTCAAGCTTCGAATACCTTAAAATGTAATTGGTAAGTTCAACTGTACAATTATGTTCGGAATACGAGATGACATTTTCTTTAAAACGACCGTCGACAATGCCTTTTCGGTTCACGAAAAAAGTTCATACAATTAATTCTTTCATGTGAATTACGTAATGAATTCTTAAATGTAAGTGTAGGTCAAAGTGTGATGATATTAAAATGCAGAACCATTAAGGACTTTAATCATTGCCGCTTTATTCGATTTTCAAGCGTAAGACTATTGCGGTATCGAAAGATTATATCTACAGAATAAAAGCTAAATACTACAAGATTCCGATCTACAAATGTAAATCGGGAATTTATAAAAATCTTTAGTACAGATCTGTTTTGTTCGACATAACCTAAATACATTTTCTCACATTAATACGAAATTTAATTTTTTTTTATTTATCAAATTTATTTCCTCAATTTTAAGATGCAAATCAGACCCCAAAAAATCTATCATTTTTTTAAATGACACTATATCATGAATATATAATTAACCGGGGCGTATTTAACTAACTATTCCGGATGCTTATGTCATCGTTATGATTTAGCCGATATTTTGCGGGTTCAATTAATTATGTAGTTGCGCAACCGTGAAAAACACATTAAAACTTAATAAGAAATCCTTGGAAAGTCTAATTCAAGTTTAATTGCTCGTCAAACATTCAGTTATTACATGTGTTAATGTCATGTTATGTTTGATGCTAGATATCATGTAAATAGGAAGGACAGGGTACAGATAATTACTGATAGTAGAGCATACTGTAAATACATATGGGGCATGCGTACAGATGATGGTCTAACTAAATGTATTATAATGCACAGGGATAGGCATATTTGTTTTGTAGAGTATTTCGCCATTATCATTTAGCATAGCATTTATTTAATATATATAGTAATTCGTGGGACCTCTTGCGAGTCTGCGCGGGTAGGTACCACCACCCGGCCTATTTATGCCGTGAAGCAGTAATGCGTATCGGTTTGAAGGGTGGGGCAGCTATACTTGAGACCTTAGAACTTATATTCCAAGATGGGTGGCGCATTTGCGTCGTAGATGTCTATGCGCTCCAGTAACCACTTAACACCAGGTGGGCTGTAAGCTCGTCCATCCATCTAGGCTATAAAAAAATTCTTTTCATACAGTTTTTCATACAGTACACAACTGTTTTTAATATTGACAGGCACTTTAATAACTAGAATTACTGCGAGGCCATACTTTTGCGAAAAGAGTATCAAAACATCGATGTTTAATGACAGTCTTGAAGTAAATTATAAGTTAAATGTAAAGCAATTAAATCAGTCGATATCTGACCACAATACCTAAAATATGTAATAGGTCAATGAAAATTATCGTATGAGCGTCACACTTTTAAAATGCTATATCATTAACGTAATTGTGTATTTTCCGCGTAATAATATTTATGAAGCGACTAGCATGTTTATACCGAAGTAAATATTAATAAATTATTCTATTTTTTTGAAGATGCTTCATTTTTATGTTCGGTTTGACTTCGCGATGTTATTTGATGCTTTCGTTATGTTTTTAAAATGTCAAGTTAATACATTTTATAGCACATAATAACTAGTGCTCGTTTAGATTAATCTGACCTTTCGTAAGAATGTGGGGAATTAGTGAAATTAATATACTGACATTTCTAATACAATCTTATTTTATATTATACAAAAGAGACGATATACGTGTTTTGGTGGCATTTTAAAACACGATCTTTTTTCAATTTTTTTAAACAGTTATTTTGTGTGATATTATTTGGATTGCTTGCTTTATCTTATCTTTCACAGCTTTATTTTGGTCTTGGTTGATCCATCTAAGAGTAAAGAAATAAATTTATCAATCGACGAATACAAACAGATTATAAAAAGGGCGGTAACTTAAAAACAAAAGTACATGGGAAGTTAGCCAACATAATTATTGTAATAAATCTAATTCAAAAGTCAAATATTTAAATTAGCAAATACTAATAAAATAGAAACTATAAAACGCTATTAAGCTCTATCAGCGTGATCTCACGACATACATAAAAAGATCTCAGAGCAATCAATCACAAAACGCAATATCAGCCAATTAAAATGTCATAGAGAAGAAGCGAGGTTCCATCACAAATACACCAGACCGCATGAAAACCTTGTTTCATTTAAAAATTACCTTTCAAATAATCGAGGTCAGTAATAACATCTTCGGTCATAGAACGTGAACATTTTTATGTAATTGATTAAGAAACTAGTCTGAATTTTTAATTGGTTCCAACCGTGTGAATATTTTAGAAGTGAATGTTTTAAAGACGTTCCTGAGTTTAGTTTAGGTGGTCTGAAAGAATGAGTTTTTACTGATGGTAGGACCTCTTCTGAGTCCGCGCGGGTACCACCACCCTGCCCATTTCTGCCGTGAAGCAGTAATGCGTTTCGGTTTGAAGGGTAGGGCAGCCGTTGTAACTATACCGAGATCTTAGAACTTATATCTCAAGGTGGGTGGCGCATTTATGTTGTAGATGTCTATGGGCTCCAGTAACCACTTAACATCAGGTGGGCTGTGAGCTCGTCCACCCATCTAAGCAATAAAAAAAAAAAGTGTTCTTGGCGAATCGTGATCGGAGCGATGAAGTAGTGATGAGGTGGCGTTGAGTTTGTATTGACAAAGTTTGATGTTTATTTGCTCGACTCACGAATGATTATCGTTGAGAAGCAAATTAATGTGAGAACTCAGGGTTATATTTTGTCAATTCGCACTAAATTTCCTGTTGGATCTATCGTATTTTCGAGAAAGATTTGAGCGGGAATACTGACTGTTTGTATTTTTTTGTATAATGTTTATCAATACTTAATTTTTACTTAAAAATTTTATTACTATTTTCTGTCGCTGGACGCGTTGAAATTATTGTCGGACTATCCTTATGCGATTCATTCGCGGATTCAATTATATTTGCGGGAGATATAATATTATGGCACGGTCCCTACTCGTTTACTTTGTGACTGTAAAATAAGTCACATATTATACTCAAACGAGGCAACTCAACTGTTATTATTATTATAGACGTATATGAAATTTAGAAACAAAAACGAATGAAAAAAAATGTAAAGAGTAGATTTAAAAGATACAAATGTAAGCACATCATATTAAGATTCTTATATTTAACGTTTATATACAATGTATAGTCAAAAACAAAGTCCTCGGCTGTTTCAAAAAATCTAGTACCGATGGTTCAGTAAAACTAGAGCCTAAGCACCCGCTGTTGGGTAGCATTGGGTGATGCGGGGGCTCACATCTTGAGACAGTTTTTGATTTTTGTTATATGCGTGTAATAAAAGTAAATATTGTGTATAGGTATATATTTTATTTATTTATTTATTTATGTACACACAAAAAAGAAGACATAGTACAGAGTAATAGGAAAATTATGTACAAAGGCACTGCTTATTTCTTTAAGAAATCTCTTCCAGCAGACCTGCGAGAGGATTATGAGAATAATAATTAAAAGTGATGAGTGTGTGTAGAAGAGCTAAAATAACAAATACGACATGTATTGGTAATGGTGGGTCTTGTACGACATTATTTTAGCATTCTGAAAATGTAACATATCGTACTAATTCACTGATTTACATATAAATATTATAATGGTAGCAAACGGCTATATGGCCCACTTAATGCCGAATAGTCATCGCAGCTTACCAAAAATATAGATATTGCTCTGGTGGTAGGGCATCTTGTGAGTCCGCACGGTACCACCAGCCTGCCTATTTTTGCCGTGAAGCAGTAATGCATTTTAATTTCAAGATGTGTGGTAGCTGTTGTACTGTAAAACTTCAAATCAAATCAAATCAAAGGTTTTTTATTCAACATAAATGAAAGTACATACTTGTTGAACGTCAAAAAGGACTACTGCCAATTCAAAAATCATGTTTTCAGGTGGGTGGCAGCATTTAGGCTACTGATGTCTATGGACCCGTAAACTACTTAACAGCAAGTGGGCCGTGAAGTCATCCCACCATCTAAATAATAAAAAAACTACTTTAACCTATCTACCAAAAAAAAAAAATCTGCCAATAAATTTTTTACTCCAAAATATATATTATGTAAAGTCATTTATAAACTAAGGAAATTAGAGATACATCAACCTAAATACATAATAAAGTATTATTATATATCATCATTGACTGAATATTTCCGAAAACGATGTAACATTCTTTGAGCAGTATTTTTAGCTCATTAATGTCTTTGTATACATAATTCAAACGTGAATGTTGTGAACACATTATTTATATTGTGTGACATAATATCGTGAATTTAAGTATCTATATATTAATACGTGAAGCAAAAACTTTGTATCCCTTTTTACGAAAATTGCGCGGTCGGAGGAGTATGAAATTTTCCACACTTATAGAGAATATAGAGAAGAAGTGCACAATGCTAATATTTTTTTAAAATAATGCTTAAAAGATACATTAAATCAAAAAAGAAAACATTACACACACTAACATGTATTTGACGCACACACGCATGCATACTATTTATTCATTGTCAAACTTTTGTTCTTGACGTCTGTTGTCAAATTGAGAATAGATTAAATATTGTTTGTCTTTATTAATATTTTTCTATAGCGTAGTCTTGGCGAAATTTGTGATTATAGAAGTATAATAAGTCTTGGAAAATAAAATCATAATAGTGTAATTTCAATTAATTATAGTCGAATTTCGACTACCGGCCGACCACTAGTTTATATTTCATATTAGTTTGTCATAGATTTATACGTTCTTATTTTACTAATATTATTAATGCGTTAGAGTTTCCTGCTAATCGTTTTTACGTACTTCCGCATGTCTGCGTAATCACATTACCATAATTTTATGGCTGTGTCCTAGTAATCTCATCACAGATTGGGTTTTAGTGGCAAAAGCAGGTTTGAACTCAATGCCCCTTTGGTGATCAATAGTTAACGGAACGTATAGACGTCACACGAAGTGTCAGTTGTGTTGGATCCCCAATCGAATGGCTTGGCGGCAGAAATATGCATGATACTTGTACCTATCCGTGCGGGCTCACAATACCTCCAATAGGCATTAGTAAATAATAGTTCTTAAATATTAACTCGTTATTTGCCTTAGTGAAAGTTTTTTTTTTCACGAAAACAGCAATAAATATTTTAGTCTTTCCGATGCGATGTCGTAACGATCCATATTTTATCGGAAGTAAAATTTGACATCAAACGGAACTCGATTCTTTTAGGTAGCCTAGTATTTAAATCGCGTTACGACACGATCAGTTTTCCGCATATGTATCTTATCTGTATAGGAAACTATTTGTGGGGCAAAAGCTAATTTGTCTTCTCACCGAGAATGTTTTTTTACAAAATTCTTAATTACCAATAGACATCAATAAAATAAATGCCGCCATTTTAAAACATGACTTTTAAGTCTCAATATTACAGTATAACGGCTGCTGCATCCTTCAAACCGAAACGCCTTACTGCTTCACGGCAGCAATAGGCAGGGTGGTGGTATCTACCCGCGCAGGCTCTATTTGTAAAAAGTAATTTAAATGCTATGAAGAGTTTTTATATATGAATACATAACTGAGGACCGAGAGTACTTGTTTCTCATGTCCTTCATTGAATAATATCTTGATTACTTTCAATCAATCTAAGTGATTTAAGATGGTCCACGGTCAAAGGTTAATTTGACTATAAAGTTCGCTTTGATATGTGATTGACCTTTAAAAAATAACTTGAAAAATGCTGCAAGAATCACGGAATGTGTTGTAAATAAATAAAGGTTATAAAATTATTGATTATGATGTTTAGGTGAGGGGTTCATATCCGTCATACACATCAAAATGCATCTTATGTATTCCTTAAAGCTTTTGCATTCAAATACTTAATTAACTAATCGCTTAGAAATAAAAATAAATAATAATAATTGATGTTCACTTCTAAAAATTCTACAACGAAATAGTTACAGAACAAAAAATTAAGGCTTCGACCTTATGTATTAAGGTTCGTTAAAATCACACTATAATGTTCTCAGGCTCTGATTACTACTTAACACTATGTGTGTCGTCAGCTCGTCGAGTTAGTGTTCCGAAAAGAAGTGCAACTAAAAATACCGTAAAATAAATGTGTACAGTCTTCGTCATTTCACTATGGAACCCTAAAAACTACTGTATTGTCCTGTCCTACTGTATTGAAATATCCGATATAATAATATGTACACTAATAATAGTGTCATTAAAATAAATCAAGCATCGAAAAGTGAACGTTGATAAGCGTCCAGGTATAATTAATTTTAACTAGAGGTCCCCCAGTAGTCGAAATTCGACTATAATTAATTGGAATTGTAAGTTTGTACACTATTATGATTGTATTTTATACTTCTATAATCACAAATTTCGCCAAGACCACACTATAAAAAATATTAACAAAGACAAACAATATATAATCTATTCTCAATTTGACAACAGACGTCAAGAACAAAAGTTTAACAATCATAGATAGGTTTCATACTTCAGTGTTAGCAATAAATAGTATGCATGCGTGTGTGCGTCAAATACATGGTATCTATGTAGTGTGTGTAATGTTTTCTTTATTGATTTAATGTATCTTTTATACGTTATTTAAAAAAATATTAGCATTGTGCACTCCTTCTCTATATTCTTTATAAGTGTGGGAAATTTCATACTCCTCCGACCGTGCAATTTTCGTAAAAAGGGATATATATATATATTATTAATACGTGAAGCAAAAAGATATAATAATATGTACAATAATAGTGTCATTACAAAATTATACAAGCATCGAAAAGTGAACGTTGATAAACCTCCAGGTATAATTAATTTTAATAATATGTTCAAAGTTGATGTGAAATTTATTATACATAGTATTGAAAATGTTACGTGCCGTTTGATAAGTATGTATTGAAGAAGACGTATTTTGTAAGATTCGAAAATGCTATTTTGTAACTATTAAATTTTCTATTTCAAATTGAATTCCGGCCGGAATTGAAAAATGAGATAAATAAATTCGTAGCATGAGCGACCTCTAGTCTAGATGTTTGTTTTATTATAACAGAAAATTTCTGGACAAGAGAAATACTTTTTTTTATAGCTTAGGTGTGTGGACGAGCTCGCGGCCCACCTGATGTTAAGTGGTTACCGAGCCCATAGACATCTACAACGTAAATGCCACTACCGACTTAGAACATATATTATATGCGTTCTAAGATCTCAGTATAGTTACAACGGCTGCACCCCCTTTCAAACTGAAAGGCATTACCTACTGCTTCACGGCAGTAATATGCAGGGTAGTGGTACCTACCCGTGCGGAATCACAAGAGGTACTACCACCAGTAATTACGCAAATTATAATGTTGCGGGCTTGATTTTTTGTACGTATTTCATTAGAAAAATTGGTACTTGCCTGCGAGATTCGAATACCGGTGCATCGCTGGATACGAATGCACCGGACATCTTATCCTTTAGGCCACGACGACTTAAATTATTCTGATTGTGTGACATAATATCGTAAATTCAAATCTTTTAATACATTTTATTTGGCCTAGATTTATACGTTCTAATTTTATTAATAATATATTAGAGTTTTTATATGCATTTGTTCGACGATTGCCCACGAAACAAGGGTACCCTACCACCTTTCGGTACTGCTTCTGTATTCTTTATACTTTTCCATTGTAGGAATAACAAACACTTCTATACTATATTTTACCTATACAAAAAAAAAATCTGGAATCCTCGTAATTTTCTAGTAATGAGACGTAATGTTAGCCCGTAATATGTTGGTACCATCTTCCTTATTTCGATCAAAAAACAAAATCATTTGTGGCGCTCTGTCTGGTGGGATATCTGGGTCCGTATTTCCTGCTAATGAAACTTCTTGTTTGTGACCTGTGTGAGCCTCGGTAATAACTTAGAACCAGTGAATCAGCCCCCCGGAAAATAATCCAAATCAAGAAGATTGTTATATCGAATGGAATAGGATATACTTTTTTTCACTGAAAGGTGAACAATCTTATATTCCTCTTGGTTTTAGCAGTTTAGACCTTAGAACTTATATCTCAAGGTGGATGGCGCTTATACGTTGTAGATTTCTATGGGCTCCAGTAACCACTTAACACCAGGTGGGCTGTGAGCTCCTCCAACCATCTATGGAATAAAAAAAAAGTTATTGCTTGTAAATATAACAGCTAAAGCTTATAGCTTACATTTCAACATAATTAACGTCATCCTTGGGCATTGAGGTCTATGGTTAGGTTAGGTTATGCATAGTAATTATGCAAATCAGAATATTAGAATTTATAACAATAAGTAAAGGTCATATCTTCAAAAATTAATAGTCATAATTAGATGACTCATATTACGCATTTCAAAAACGATTGATCACTGAGTCATATCGTTCAAATGAAAATGGAAATTGAGGTGTTTTTCTTATTCGGAAGTCGATTTTGACGAAAATGGGTAACCGTGGGCGACTGTGTCTTGAAATGTATTTAAAAAGGTTATGAGTATCATCAAAACCATTTATAGGTGTGGTCACTTTAGCGATGAAGCTTTTGGTGTGTGGCACGCGAACACATCATTTTTTTAATAACTAACATGTATCTGAGTGGATTTTGTTCCTAGATCTATCCTCAGACACAAACTGGAAGTAGAACAGTATTCTTCGAAGTCAATCTTAAGGCGACGTCTTTCCGTTTTGTGACGACAACAGTGTGCTTAGTGTAGGGCAGCCGGTGTAACTATACTTGAGACCTTAGAACTTATATCTCACGGTGGGTGGCGCATTTACGTTGTAGATGTCCATGGGCTCCAGTAACCACTTAACTCCAGGTGGGCTGTGTGGTCGTCCACCCATCTAAGCAATAAAAAATAATACTAAATTATCGGTAGCCTTATGCTATTCTCTGACCATTTACCGGTATGCACGGTATGTTAATACAATGTGAATGTATAAAACCCTTGCTTACCCAAATATAATAACTAATGATTATTGATGATGATGACTAATGATTAATGATTGTTATGTTTTTTTTTCTTAAAACTCGTAATTTAATATTTATTTGTAATTTGTAATTTTTAATTTTTATTTGTAATTTGTAATTTTGTTTTCAATAGCCAAAGCTATGTACATTAATACGGATTTGCTGAGTGCATATACCATTTAGATTGCAATCCAGATTAGATCTAGGTACCTACTACTTGTACGATTTAGCTGAAATGTACTGTAACTATTGTAATTTGTTTTTTTGTGCATAAATAAATAATAAAAAAATATGTATATATTAAATTCAGTAATTTTAACAAACAAAAGAAAAAAAATTTACATCTTAACGCGTCTATGTATCAATAGCTTATAGAATAGGTATAGGTATAGGTAGAATGACACTAGCAACTCTATATCAAGGCATTAAGACCGGTGTTTTCGAATTACAAAATTTAATGCTAGTGAAACTGATGGTCATGTCTGCTTATAATAAAAATCCAATATTAAAGTATTATTACATATAGCTAATCAGTAATTACAGTCGAAATTCGAATGATCATCTTGCAATCGATACATCGAATAAGAAGGCGCATTTGAGCCTTGACTTTTAAAAGGCAATTAATAAAGTGATGCAGTTATTTGGTGCGACATTGGTTTGACTACTGCACGTTTTTATCGTCGTAGTGAGCACACCTTGTGGTTTATATAATTTGACTGTAATATCGTTTTTTTTAATTGTGGCACCGAACCGCCCACCCTGAAATTTAGATTGCAATTGTACTATATCGAATTCGTCTATTCAAAGTGGCACGCTTTTATGAAAGGCCGTATATCATAGGATATTTTATTTATCATAGGATAAATGACCATGTCGCACCGCATCACGATAAGCCGTTGTTGTTATCTTGATATAACATTGTCTTGATGTAATTTATATGCTTTGTCGTGAAAAACTAATTTTTTAATCTAATTTAGTGCTAAGACGATGAACTTAAGAACGAGATTGTGAGGAAGGTGTTTGCGTAGGCTGCGATGCGACATGTGTGAGTTTGGCAAACTAGCACCTTATTATAATGGGACAATACTCTTCTGCAGATCACAGTATAGTCTAGCCCATTGAGTTTCTCGCCGGATCTCTCAGCGGGACACGATTTCGATCTGGTAGTAGATTCATTCGCGAAGCAGATACTCTTGAGTTGTTAGGTCTCTCTTGGAGGCGCTCGGGGAGCTGTTATCAAATCCCACCCCTCCTGGCTGAGTCTTTGCTCGCCCACCTGTCCTTGTGAACCTGGAAAGGCCTCCCGGCCACCAGTAATCACTTAATCATAAAAAAAAGTATAGTCTACTGAAAATTAACGCGGTACGGTCACTGAAAGACTATTTGAAATCGGGAGATCGTTGAATCAACCAGAATGTCTTTTAAATAACCACAATTTAAAAGACATTCTGGATGATTCCATGATCTCCCTGTAATACCTAAATTTCCTAGTTTAAGGTATCAGTCAGCAGAAAAAGGTTTTTCTTCTGTGTCTCATCGCGCCAGCCTCGATAAATGAAAGAGAACAGCAATGCTTATAAAATGCATTACTGGATAAAAGATAATATTAGTGAGTGGTATATAAATTTTGGTTCCCTTTGTTTTCGTAATAATTGTATTTCTTAAAACCTTTATCGACTCTTGTGAAAGATTTCAAAAGCACTGAATGTTTTTGTTTTTGGGCTATCGTTCTCGTATAGTTCCTAATTAAGAATGAAGTGCGGGCGTATATATAATAATATATATTTTTTTAAATGTTCCTTTTGGTATTTGTTGTATTGTGGTCTAAGTTATAACATTTGTGAGGTTGACCTAAATTAATTCGCACTTGTACGTATATTGTACTAGTTAATATTAACGGCTATCCTTTAGCTAATGACTAATTTAAGATTATTATTGGCAACTATATTTTATGAAGAAACAAGAATTCTTGGCAATTTCAACGTAACATTTCCAATAATTTTAAATAAATAAATAAAAAAACGGAAATCGCTTATCACATGGAACACTTACAACTATCCTACGCATATGATTAGCCCAGATTTTTTACAAAAGGATGCAGCTGCAAGACGCTCCTGCTTTTGCAACGCCTTTCAAGAAAAACAAAACAATATGTCAACGCGAAAATCATGAAGCAAATATTTGAGTCATTGAAAGAGCAGCGTTGGGCAAATAGCATCGTTAACCGAAATGGGTGGGTTTTAAGTTTCTCAAGGCTTAAGGTGGGTTAACCATAAAATATAACATTAGGTAGACAGAAGGTTCGTCCACTCATCTAATAAAAAAAATATATATACGAGTATTATGTGTTTAGCTGGTTATTTTATCCAAGGCTCACTAAATCAAATAGGTATTGCAACAATTTTATATTTCTATGAATCGAAGTACCACTTTGGTGTTATTAGTACGTAGTTACAATTCACTACGGTTCACACTTATCGATAATACATCTGACGAATGTATCGAATTACAATAGAGTTGCGATATTTAATCTACCTGTTAAATACATCTTCATTATCAGAATATTGTGAAGAAACTTCCAACGCGTAACAATGTCGATAAAAATAATGTTTCGAAAGAGAAGTTTTTATATCTGACCTTTCCAACGAACAAAAATGAGCGTATCGTTTTTAATATTAGGAATATAATATACGACCTTTAAAGGACATATGTATGTATGTATATCATCAGTGCATAAATTACTTAATGCATTGTGAATGTACAAAAGATTTTTTTGTTTGTTTTTGACCTACATTTTTAAATTAGAAGCGTTAGGCGTTCAAAATTAAAAAGTTCGTTCAAGAGGTCACAGTGCGGATGTTGTGCAGCTAGTACACTCGGCTGTAAAATAACAACAATAATTTTCGTTAAGTGCTGTATAGTTTCATACTGAATGTCGTCACTGTAGTACTGTGTCTTCACTGAGCTTCTACTCAACTATAATTCTGGTCCTTATGTTTTAAAATGAGTTATGGTGTTCCATTGTCTTTGGGGGTTCATCATTTAACATCAAGTGCCTTTTCAAGTAGACCTTTTGCTTTGAAGGTCGCTTATAGACGGTGGCATTATGATACCGCTATATCATCACTTCCGCTACACAGAATTTTAGTTTGACATATGAAGTACCCTAAATTATATTTGTAATTATTGCATTTATTGCAAAATCGTTCAGCGGTGTCACTCCGACGAAGCTCATTGCCGTAGCAAAAAGGCTAAATACTTAAAGGTAGTCCTGTTTTCTGATGTTAATTGTGTTTTGGTGTGCAATAAAGTATGTTCTCTCTCTCTCTCTCTCCCTCTCTCTTACTGGCCTGTGTTAATATGTAAATTTTTGTTAATAATAACGCAAATACATATTTAACGTATTATCAGCATACTTGTGTGTATGGTGTCAGCCTAGAAAGGCACGCACACGTCTCCTCCTGTGGGTTGTCTTCAAAGATGACTAAGGGGCATGAGAATGGGCAGCACCATTCTCTAAGTATTATACCAGCGTACTGCCGTCGCTAGCTGACATTGGTGGTACGTGGTAGTGCAAGCTCGCGTGGTGGTACGCGTGGTACGCGAGCTACTGCAATAGCTTAGCAGTGAAACAGCAATCAAAAAGCCTAATTTTAACAAAGAATATTGCTGGTGCCTATCTTACACCTGTGTGAAGATAAAAATCAATTTCCTGGCCGAAAAAACTGCTAAAAACTGCACAGGGCCAAAGAAAAATAAATATATAATTTTATTGAAAATTTGACGGTAGTTAGTACAATATTTAAAAGTCAACGAATAATCCGTGACCACGAAAATTATTCGAAAAAGTATTCGAATGTATATTTTTTTTCACGCTTCTTGTAAATAAACATTTATTCCAATACAATTTCATATTTTGGCTGTCCGAGTGAAATGTATCATCTTTAATTAACCAATTAGTCTGACTGCATTTTATTTGCACTACGCCGGTCTAGACAGCAGTTGTGCAAGTGACCGCATCAAATCGTGTTATTATTGTATGCAGCTCTTTTAGAGTATGCACGAAAGGAATGCGCGGTGCTCCAGCTCTTCGAAACAATCACCAGAGAAAAATATTAATGAATATTTGAATTGTCGTTTAATAATGAGGACGAATGAGGCAACATTTAGTGGACATCTTTTTTTTTTTTTTGTTTAGGTGGGTGGACAAGCTCACAGCCCACCTGGTATTAAGTAGTTACTGGAGCGCCACCCACCTTGAGATATAAGTTCTATCAACGAGGAAGAGGTCGTGAGGTAGCCGTTGTAACTATACTCAGTATAGTTACAACGGCTACCTCACACTTCAAACCGAAACGCATTACTGCTTCACGGCAGAAATAGGCGGGGTGGTGGTACCTACCCGTGCGGACTCACAAGAGGTCCTACCACCAGTGAAATGGTACTTTAAAAGTGCTTGTTTTGTTTAATAGAGGCTACGTGTATCGGCAAGCTTTTATGGTAAATGTATATTTTTCATAACAGTGTGAAATTTTTGTTAATTAAGGATCAGTAATACGTCCTTTACATTGGATAACATGTTCCAAGGCTGAATTAAAAATTGATAGAAAAAAAACGAGATTTGACAACTGTCCCTGTCACTAATGTCTCCAACTTATGAAAACTTACAAAAAAATTGTCACATAAATATGACATCCTTAGTGACTGAGTTCAAAAGTTATCTCGCATAGACTACATACTGTGGGTACCTCATTCATTCTTTTAAGTAGGTTTTTATTTTTTTATTGTGCTTGTAGGCAGATGAGCATACGGCCCACCTGATGGTGAGTGGAAATATATATATTTTTTTATTGCTTAGATAGGTGGACGAGCTCACAGCTCACCTGGTGTTAAATGGTTACTGGAGCCCATAGACATCTACAACAAAAATGCGCCACCCACCTTGAGATATAAGTTCTAAGGTCCCAAGTATAGTTACAACGGCAGCTCCACTCTTCAAACTGAAACGCATTACTGCTTCACGGCAGAAATAGGCAGAGTGATGGTACCTACTCGCGCGGACTCACAAGAGGTCCTACCACCAGTAATTACGCAAAGTATAATTTTGCGGGCTTGATTTTTATTACACGACGTTATTCCTTCACCCTGGAAGTCAATCATGAACATAATTTGTTGAGTACGTATTAGAAAAATTGGTACCCGCCTGAGATTCGAACACAGGTGCATCGCTCAACATGAATGCACCGGACGTCTTATCCGTTAGGTCACGACGACATCATCCGTCGCCCATGGACGTTTGCAATTCCAAGGGCAGAGCCAGGCCGCTGCCTACTATTAAAATTTTTATATTATCATTTTTCATGTCGATTGGGTTCAGTAAAATCTTTTTCGCAAGTGGCACGCGCATCATTTTATCATTATTTTAGCTTCTAGAGCGGTTTCTGTGTTTACTTTACGACTTATCAATCGGCACCAAGGGCACAATACAGCCGTCAATTTAACCCTTTATTTATAACGTAATGATTTTGTTTCCTGTTCGTTTGTCGAATCAAAAGACCCCTACTGTATACAAGGCTTTATCACTTTCGATACGTGGAGCAACCTTGAACGATTTAATGTTGAAGTATGGTCTAAGTTATAAGATCCTTTGTAATTATTACCGATGGTCGCGGGTACGATTCTCACATCGGGCAAACGTTGTGTGATGAGCAGATTTGTTTGCTCTTTGTCTGGGTGTTTATTATCTATATATGTTTATATTTAAACGTATATAGGTATGTTTGTCAGTCTCTGGTACCGTATTGGTACACAGGGAATCCGAAATTGGGGCCGGATAACCGTGCGTAATTTTTTTCCAATTATTATTATCGTTCTTTTTTTGCAAATGTATAATTGTCTTCTTAAATTCAACTACGTATTTTCACTTTCTTTTCTTCATTAATTGTTATGAAAGGATAACGTGCAGTATTTATTGTTAATGATATCTTATAAACATGTATAAATGTGTGATCTAAAACACTATTTTGATTTGATTTTAATTATATTTCATATTTTGTTCGAATTTAATTAAGCAAGAGACAGCAATTCCTTATTAATCTCTGTTTCTCGCAGACCATAACAACATCAACGACATCAAAGCTGTCTGCAGCTGCTTCCTAAGATAATCCAATACATTGTACCTATTAAATTGAAATAAATTATAAAGATCGCTCTATCCTTTAACTTGGACTATGTTCCATATATTATTACGCGTTATCGAAGAAAGTCAACTGGTTTTGGCACGAAAGCGTAATATGGTTTGACTTTCGCTCAAATTCTTGCCATCGGAGTCATAATGATATAGTTAAATCAGAATTAGTGATATTTTGACAATTTTTCATTTCATGTACAGCGATTTTGAAAGTGTCATATTTGAAAGGTACCTACATGAGTAGATTGCAGAATATGATTGAGTCATTTAAGCTGGAGATTGTCGATTTTTTTTGCATAAAGCTAGAGACGATACTATTATCTCATTAGTCTAGTGTTTAGTGGTCATGCCTAGTGTTTTTTCTGTTGCTTAGATGGATGGACGAGCTCACGGCCCATCTGGTGTTAAATGGTTACCGGAGCCTATAGATATCTACAACGTGAATGCCAACCCTGAGACATGAGTTCTTAGGTGTCAGTTTAACCGTCGTTCAAACAGAAACTTATTATCGCTTCAAGGCAGAGATATGCAGAATGTTGGTACCTACCCGTGCGGTAGAGGTAGCAGTCAGACGTTCTGCCACCAGGAAACTTTATTATAGAGCGCAAGATTTCGCTTATGGAAATGAAACTAGATATTACTAGAGGAGGTAGGTGTGATCGATGATGGTTCTTGAGGTGCCCTACGTTTCCGAATCTTATTTTAAACAAATGTAACGTTTTTTTTAACTATCTATGATAGTAACTCAAGGAGCTATTAGTATGCCAACTTCACCGACCGTGTAGGCGAGCTTACAGGACTCTCTCTCTCCTGGTGAATTTGCTAACACTAGCCTAGGGCACTACTAGCACGGGCAGTGCTTAGCTGAATCTACAATCGGAATCGCGATCCACTGAGAAGATCCGGCGAGAAACTCAGTGTACTAATAGACAATTATTCTATAATATAAGGGGTAAAATCGAAACAGCTACTGAATTGAATTAAGTAAGACTTAGTATCGCTCTACGCATATTCACGTTATATCGTTGCTAATAAAATCTGCATGAATATACCGCTTTGTAATTTAAACTAAATAAAAAAATATATAAAATTATTCTATTACAGTATACTCTAGCGTCTACGTAATATTGAATGCTGTTGATAAATCTTGATTATCACTCTTATAGCGATTACCGTCAGGTCCTCAATACATTATACACTTAATATGTACATGTTTTATTTTTGAAGCCATAAATTAATACATCACAAACGTCAAATCAGTATTGAAATGTCAAGGGCGCTTCAAATGTTTTAGAGACTATTTTTAGGATTGTTTCTATGTTTTATGTACACTACTCGTGTAATTACTGGAATTAATTATGCGGTTGTAAATCAACTGGGTTAGGTATAGCTAATTGTGGCATAAAATTGTGTATATGGATTTATTGGTGGCAGGGTTAGGTATAGCTAATTGTGGCATAAAATTGTGTATATGGATTTATTGGTGGCAGGGTTAGGTATAGCTAATTGTGGCATAAAATTGTGTATATGGATTTATTGGTGGCAAAGTTTTAACAAAAAAATATATTTTTTTTTCGATTCAGAAGATGATAAAATAGAAAGAAAAATTTCTGACTTTTGGATATCGCTACGTGAACATGAGGCTACCTCAAAAACAGTCTCATAAATAACTGCTTTCAAGTTTTAATTTGATTTTCAATCGATGGTTGGGTGAATCACATTAACAACGCTTACAAGATAAGTTTCCGTTTACAAGCTCATCAAAACAACATTAGGCAATAGTTTCGTGGTTTTTTACTGGTGGACCTCTTGTGAGTCCGCGCGGGTAGGTACCACCACCCTGCCTATGTCTGCCGTGAAGCAGTAATGCATTTCGGTTTGAAGGGTGAGGCAGCCGTTGTAACTATACTGAGATCTAAGAACTTATATCTCAAGGTGGGTGGCGCATTTACGTTGTAGATGTCCATGGGCTCCAGTAAGCACTTAACACCACGTGGGCTGTGAGCTCGTCCACCCATCCAAGCAATAAAAAATAAATAAATAAAAGTTAGTTACTGTCAATGTTCTAGCCGCGTTGTGGTAGTTCGGAATCCTGAAAAAGGTTGTTTCTAGGTCTCTTACAAGCAACCGACGCCTTTTTTTTTATTACCCTTGTACGCAGACGAGCATACGGCCCACCTGATGGTGAGTGGTTACCGTCGCCCATGGACTTCAGCAATGCCAGGGGCAGAGCCAAGCCGCTGCCTACCGAATCTAATACTAGAATCAGCTCTAATACTAGGAGCAGGCTTAGGGACTACGGTGACCGTACTCGTCGAACTCGACAAAGAGGTCGACGTGCAACCTAACTCATGCAACAGCCCGCTGAGTTTCTCGCCGGATGTTCTCAGCGTGTCGCGATTACGATACGGTAGTAGATTCATTCGCGAAGCAGTTGCTCTTGAGTTGTTAGGTCTCCTTCGGAGGAACTCGGGCAGCTGTTAGCAAATCCCACCCCTCCTGGCTGAGCCTTTGCTCGCCCACCTGTCCTGGTGAAACTGGAAAGGACTCCGGGCCACCAGTAATCCTTCAATCAAAAAAAACAAGCAACCATAGCGCAGTTCTCCGTTTTCGTCAGTCTTTGAATGAGTTAGACGCGGCACTGCTAAGTGTGAGAAGGTCTTCGGATTCTCCAGATCTTCTTGGCGATTGGTGATTCCGTTTCAATGGTAAACGGAGTCGTGACGCAGCTGCTCGATCTCAAAAGCCTTCTTCGGAGGTGCTCGGTCAGTTGTATCGGTATGGACCTTGGACCTTAGAACTTATATCTCAAGGTGGATGGCGTATTTACGTTGTAGATGTCTATTGGCTCCAGCAACCACTTAACACCAGGTGGGTTGTGAGTTCGTCCACCCTTCTAAGCAAAAAAAAAAAGTTGTGAATTTGTTCTGTTATTTTGTTCAATGAAAAAAAACAACTACGCTCCGATTGCCAAATATCTATAAGAATTAAACTTCACTTCGGCAGGAAATCATACACTGACCTTGTGGCATAATAATGATGATCATTGAATATTAGATCAATGAAACAATTACCAGTATAACAATTTAGTTTGAAGTATTCAAGCCTTGATGTCGCTAAGCCTTAGAAAATATCTATCAGAAAGTTATGTATAGGTTTTGAAAACTAAATTCAATTTTATAAACATTAAGTCCAATTTCATATGATTTTTTTACTTAATATGTTTTTTTTAATGTATTGTTTGCCCTAAAACAGCCTGTAGTAATTTCATTGTCATATTATTAAGACATTTAATTGACATGTATTTTTTGCGTTTTCTTTTTCTTCTTTTTTTTTAATTTTGTTAATTTTAAAAGAATAATTTAAAAAATTCTAAACTTGGAATAAATATTGAATATTATGTTTACAAAATTTAATTTGAAGTTAAAAACCTATATAGGGTTGTACTTACATAATACAATTTTTGTTGCAAACCAGATGTTTAAGATATAAAGCATATTATTAAATAAACGTTATGTGACTTTACGAGCAGTTTAATCAAAGCGGTACTAATTGCTATGCCAATACGTAACTAAAATGATTGATTGCTCAATACACTGCGTGCGTGATTCTCGCGCTCTCTGTGAGTCACGATTCAGAGCGAGCGTTGTAATAAGAAAACCGGATAATGTCTTTTACACATCGTAAATTTTAACCTATATGTCAAACTTTTTATTTATTTATTGCCCGAGCAGGCAGCGAGCACACCGCCCGCCTGATGGTAAGTGGTTAGCGTCGGTCATGGACGTCAGCATGTCGTAGAGAGAAGATGCATGTGATTAGGAGATGTATGGAAATGGTAGTGCAAGGTAGAGGGGGAAGAGGTCGACCGAAGAAGACATGGATGGAGTGTGTGAATGAGAGAGAGAGGAGTGAGTGTTCAGATGACGGCTGATAAAGAGAATGGAAGAGAAAAAATAGCTGTGCTGACCCCACCTAGTGGGATAAGGTGGAGAAAAAGAAGATGGACGTCAGCAATGCCAGAGCCAAGTCGCTGCCTACCGCTCGATCTAATTAGGTCCTTAATTAATTAAATAGGTCGAATTTGTATTTTGATCCATTTCAATCCGTGTAAAGTATTTTGAATAAGAACGAAAATGTGAAAGATAATAAAGAAGTGGTTTCTGTAATAGGCTTTTTTAATATAGTGTTATATGTCACTGTCTATCTGGATAACTATATAGTTACTCAGCAATCTTGACCTTCGCCGGTCATCGTTCTCGTCGAACCCGTCGCTTGCGACGAAGGGCTCGGCGAGTAAATTAACCCACAGACACAGCCCACTGAGTTTCTCGCCAGATCTTCTCAGTGGGTCGCGTTTCCGATCCGGCGGTAGATTCTGCAAAGCACGGCTCTTACTAGGGTTCATGTTAGCAACGTCATCAGGTTTGAGCCCCGTGAGCTCACCCACTAGCTCGGCGAATCTAGAATAACCCTTCGAAGTTACTAGAATAGGTAGAAAAAAAAATGTAGCTTCTGAGATTCGTTTTTTGAATCCAAGGTAGCCTAATGAAAGCCTACTGTGTATATAATTGGTTCTGAGAAACTGTATAGACTAGCAGTTGTGCTCAATCGATTACATAAACTGCTGTCACTATATAATACTGAATTTTGGTCTAAGTCATTTACTTCCGACGAAAACTTAATAAAATCAAGCAAATTTTGCAATATTTATTAGGGAACCGGTTTGCCTACTAAATAAAGTTTACTAAAAAAAGGTTAAATAAATAAAAAAACACAAATCGAGAAATTAATTTTTCATCACGATTTCTTATTTTGATTGAGAATTCGATTTACTGAAATGTTCATATTTTATTTTGTTTGCTTCTAACTAATTTGATCACCAAATCACGCGGATATAAGTGTCACTTTATCATTTCACTTTAAAATCCATCCTTTGTAGCACCTTACTAGTGTTGAACTCTTATTTTAAAGCACGAAGAATATCTATCACATCAAATAAAATAAAATACAAATAAAAGAAAAGAAAAAAAGAGAAAAAGGCAAAAGGAGGTGGCTCAGCTGTTGTTGTTCAAGGTCGATAAATCGAACACCACTGATTTTCAGTCACCCCCGTTTCCCTTTGGTTCTTTGCGGGAATGAAGGCTAGGTACGTATGTACAGACTTAGAATATGGTATACACTAGTATAGAAAAAATCATTTATCTTTTTATTAATGTGTAATATAAAATTAATAACATAAAAACCGCTTAAGATCAGAATCCTTAGTAATTAACATAAGACTACAGTCTTGAAATTTATTTTTGAATTCAAGAATCTTGAAATTTAATTTGTTTGATAGATAAATTTAATTTTTGTAACGCCTTTGAATAGGACCACAGCCGATCAAACTGCATTTACGTTCGATTGCACAATCTAGCCCGCTTGTTCGACACACATCTGAAACTTGCACGCAGGAGTCCGACAAGCTTTGAATAAGCTCTATATTTTAATTAATCTGATGTATGTGACATTCTGACCTTCGCAACATTAACGCTGTTAGATACTAAATCTAGATTTGAATGTTATAGTTAGTATCGTGAATTAATTATTTACACACCTGTAACAAGGCTTTAGACAAGGCTTTAGGGGCAGTAGGCGTCATAAAATTACGTTAACGGGCTTTCGAGACCTGATTTGTAAATTTAAGGTATTCCTCAAAATTGAACTACGTAGATGAGGTTGATGGTACCGAGTAGTTTTCAATAAGAATCGTATTATTTACTTACATATAGGCTTATGTGCAACAGCGAAAGTCCGTGGGCTGGTTGTAGGCTGGTATGATTGCATAATTTGATATGTACAAAACGGGCGTTTCAAAAATTGGCCCAAGGATTAAAAAAAAATCAATTTTCGAATTACATTTTTTTTTATTGCTTAGGTGGGTGGACGAGCTCACAGCCCACCTGGTGTTAAGAGGTCATTGGAACCGATGAACCACGCAACCTGCTTACGTGCGATATGAGGTCTTGGACCGTAAATTCAACAAATTCCAAACTTATTTCAAATCGCTTAGAACAACTAAATAAAACGAAGTAATGTAATTAGATGCGCGAGGAATAGGTACTCAGAAAATTTCTAACTTAATTCAAATATGTTTAGATCGGCAAATCTTTTAAAACTAGAGGTCCCGCAGTAGTCGAAATTCGACTATAATTGGAATTATAAGTATGTACACTGTTATGATTCACAAATTCTATAATAGTCTATAATCACAAATTTCGCCAAGGCTACTATAAAAAAAAATATTAATAAAGATAAACAATATTTAATTTTAATCTATTCTCAATTTGACAACAGACGTCAAGAACAAAAGTTTGACAATAAATAGTATGCATGCGTGTGTGCGTCAAACACATGGTATGTAGTGTGTGTAATGTTTTCTTTATTTATTTAATGTATCTTTTATGCATTATTTTAAAAAAAATATTATCACTGTGCACTTCTTCTCTATATTCTCTATAAGTGTGGAAAATTTCATACTCCTCCGTGCACGCAATTTTCGTAAAAAGGGATACAAAACTTTTTGCTTCACGTATTAATATATAGATAAAACAATAGTACAACTACATAGTCTAACTGTTTGACTATTTAATCTAACCATTTTTAGTTTTATTTTAAAAATATAAAGTATACAAGTAAATTACTATGTTGTTGCTAACCAAGACGTGGGCTGTGTTGTCAACAGTAAACTAATGAACTGGTGGTAGGACCTCTTGTGAGTCCGCACGAGTAGGTACCACCGCCCTGCCTATTTCTACCGTGAAGCAGTAATGCGTTTCGGTTTGAAGGGCGGGGCAGCCGTTGTAACTATACTGAGACTTTAGAAGTCATATCACAAGGTGTGTGGCGGCGTTTACGTTTTAGATGTCTATGGGCTCTAGTAACCACTTAACACCAGGTGGGCTGTGAGCTCGTCCACCCTTATAAGCAATAAAAAAAAATCAGTATTGAATGTTGAGTTTATAAGTGTGGCACGAAATTACAGATCTCGCGATCCAATTATCGACCTTGCGTAGCACTGAGCTGAGTGCACACTGTAAGTGTATTATTATTATTTTTTTGTTCTATTTTTATTTATATTTAAGTATGCTGTATTTATAGTGATTGATCATGAATAATTGCGTTTGTGAATAAAAATATCGAAACAATAGACATATATTGTAGACTTCAGCGTTGGATTTCGTGCGGATGATATTATAGTGACGATTGTGAGTCAAAATTCAAAGTTATGCATTAGAAAATGGCCTTCCTTCCAAAACTCACCTTAATATTATTTGTATATAAGTGCTATTTTATTATTAATTTAGTTTAATACCCTACATAATGTATTACAGTCAATATCTTTGTAAAACATCGAGAGATGTAGTTATTGTTAAATGTGTTGGCATTTTCCAATATATTTTTAAATATTAACCAAAAAAATATATATAGTCGATTAATCTATATATATATAAAAAGAATTGCTGTTCGTTAGTCTCGCTGAAACTCGAGAACGGCTGGACCGATTTGGCTAATTTTGGTCTTGAATTATTTGTGAAAGTCCAGAGAAGGCTTAAAAGGTAGATAAATATGAAAATGCTCGGAATTAAATAAAAATAACAATTTTGTTTTCCCTTTGATGTGTCCCCCGTCGGACGGATTCCTTTTGTTTGTTTGAAGTTTATTTTATACAAAAGTCTAGGTCTTTTATTTATCTGGTAAAGCTGGTTAATACGCCTCATTTTTAACTCGTGGCTGAAAAATTATCCTTTCATTGATTCGATTGAACAGCCACATATAAGTTGCCAAAATAGTAGGGCCATATCTTGTCAATAGTTTCGAAAATCTGCCTAAGTTTTTACAAAACTAAACTGCAGGGCGTAGCTTAACAAAATAAGTTCAGTAAAATCAAAGTGTCGTTATTTTAATAGCAGGCCTACATTCGTTAACAGATTGTCATATTATACAGTCATTGTTTGAGGTCGTGTCTCGCAACAATGTCTGGGATTTCGTCGTGACTGAACTTCGTTGCCGAGCCCACGGCCAGAGTGAGTGCTTCAAACGACTTACAAGGAGATCATGAAAGAGCTTTGTTAAATTTCGGACCAGAAAACGAAAGCTTATGATAAGAAATTAAAAACAATTCAACATTTAAAAGCTTATATTAGAATATCCTTCTTTTTTTTGCAATTTTACGTACTTATTGAATGTTATAGTGTTATATGAGCTTTACGATCAGGTCCAAAAAGAGCCTGAAAAGTACCAATGAAAACAACAGGGATTTGTATTTCAGGCTGTAGGCTGTTGTTCATATTTTGAAGTCGCCGTGGCCTAAAGGATAAGACGTCCGGTGCGTTCGTGTTGAGCGATGCACCGGTGTTGGAATCCTGCCGGCAAGTACTAATTTTTCTAATGAAATACATACTTAACAAATGTTCACGATTGACTTTCACGGTGAAGGAATAACATCGTGTAATAAAAATCAAACCCCCAAAATTATAATTTGTGTAATTACTGGTGATAAGTCCTCTTGTGAGTCCGCACACGTAGGTACCACAACCCCGTTTATTTCTGCCGTGAAGCAGTAATGCGTTTCGGTTTGAAGGGTGGGACGTTGTAACTCTACTGAGATCTTAGAACTCATATCTCACGTAACACCAGGTGGGCTGTGAGCTGGTCCACCAATTTAAACAATAAAATAAAAAAATAAAAAAGGCACTACAGGCGAATGTTTATGAAAATAAATATTTAATGCGGTTCATATTTATCGCGATATACACATTCCTCAATAAGTCGAGACCTGGTCAAGCCTTTAAGGTTTGCAACAAAATAGACCGCAATTTTGCGATTAAGTGTGATTATGCCTTATCTGAATTTCGTATAATCAGTCTCTATTGACCCGTTCAAAGGTAAATGGCATGTGCTTTATTAACACAATATCTTTTGAAACGCGTAACATGTGTTCTATACATATGTGTAATGTGTGTGTATAATTTGTGATAATAGTCAATGGTGCACGTGCTAGACTTAATGAGGGCAAGCGGATTTGTTACAGTTAAAGTATTACATTGTTTAATTCTGATCACTTGTGTTCAGTCCAGCTTATTTATTTAATTACGGTAGGCAGCGGCTTGGCTCTGCCCCTGGCATTGCCAAAGTCCATAGGCGACGGTAACGACTCACCATCAGGTGGGCCGTATGCTCGTCTGCTTATAAGGGCAATATTTTTTTTTATTTATGACCAGATCAACACCATCCTTGAGGCCACCGCTTACGATGCTGCCCCGTGGCCCAAGACAGTATGAGTTGGCACAAAAGCGTGATGGCAAAAGTCACGGATGGAGGTGGTCACGACCCTCAGATATGAAGACTGTCATGACAGGACGAGGAGGATACATTTAAAT